>NC_064649.1:60200477-61450477 GCF_023864345.2 Schistocerca serialis cubense | reverse complement strand
GTTATCTCAATGACTGTGCACAGGGAGTTGAAAAGAATGGGGTAAAGTGGTCGAGCGGCTCCTCATAAGCCACCCATTTCTGTACTCAGCGCAAGGGTGCAACATAGAGTGATGCCACTGCACAGTGGATGGCTGGAAATTAGTGATTTGGACTCATGAATCACGCTATACTCTATGCCATTTCTACGAAATGGAATGATTCGGGTTTAGCGAATGCCTGGAGAATGTTACCTGGCATCAAGTGTAGCACCAGCGGTGAGGTAGGAAGGAGGTGATGTTACGGTATGGGAGTATTTTTCAGGGTTAGGGTGGGGTCTCCATATCACGATTATGAAACTCTACATCCAGAAGGATACGAAGACATTTCACAACACTGTGTTCTGCGTACAGTAGAGAAACAATTCGGAGGCTATGACTGCTTGTATCAGGACGAAGCTGAACCAAGTGATAAAGCAACATCTGTGAAGCAGTGGTTTGTGGACAATAACATTTCTGAATTGGACTGGTCTGCTAAGGGTCCATATCTGAAGCCAGTGGCATGTGTTATAACGTCGACTTCGGCTACAACTCCAAGCGTCCAACGTTACCATCTTCACTGGTTTCGGCTCTCTATCAAGAATTTTCTGTCGTTCCTCCACAGACATTCAGTCACCTCGCTGAAAGTGTCCCCAGCAGAACCGAAGCCGTCACAAAGGCGAAGGGTGGACACACCCCATATTAGTGTCTACTGAACGGTATCGGGATACATTTGATCAAATAACGTATGATGGAAAAAGAATCCTCATGCGTGAAGCAAACCATAACATCCGTTACGATGTTTCGACGAAATTCATAACAAGTTGACTCTTACTGTACAGAGTATCCAAGAAATATTGAACAAGCTTGAGAAATAATTTACACAAATGTTGCTCCTACTGTGTTAGCTGTCCGGGCACGAGTGAGTGGTTCTCGCTTAATTCAGACATTAAGATAATTGCCCGCGGTTGTCAAGGTTCTGTGTTCGACTTACGGTCTCCTACATAATTTTTACCAGTAGGGAGCGGTTTGAGAGATAATGGAGAAGAGAAACAGCACTAATTGCTTTTACAGTGCACAGTACAATGACTTGATAACAATCAAATGTAGGGGATATGAAGGCAAAGGAAAACACATTGTTCCTTTACCGAGCTCATTACAACTTGTACAAAATTTTTAGACGTGCCACAGGAAGAACTGAACTCTTAGAGGAAGCGATCTCTTCCTAGGAAAGATGCCTTTGTGTCTAATATAAAATTCTTTCATAGTTTATAGATGTTAGTTTTCCTTTTCGAATGTCGATAGGCTCACCTTCAACCTTTGAACACACTTCACAGTGTGAAGAAGGTAGTTCAAATTCTATGATGTTCGCAGTGTTCTCCGTAAATAGGTAGGCCAATGGTAGAAATTCTGTAAAAGATTAGTCGAAGAGCAGGACATGTGCCTACTTAGCGGTAACCAAAGATCTGAGTTTCAACTTACACTATAGAGATTTTGTTTATGTAGCTTCCGGTGGCGCTGTTTGCACTGAGATTGCTCTGTACAAGAATATTCAGCTCAGTAGTCGCTTTTGCGTGGTAGTCGTCCAATTTTCTTTATTTTTCCTGTAATTGCTTCGCATTTGGTATTTAAAACACTAATACACCATACAGCTATCCCCCCTAAACTGTACCAACGTACTATGTAATACGGAATATGCATCAAACTCATACAAAGCACATAGAAATAACAAAAAATAATCCCCAGACAACACATTTTAAATTCACACTTTTGTAATTCGTTATACCGTCCGTACTAAATTGAGTACTACATTTAGAGCATAGAACCAACTTAATGTAAATACATTGAAAAGCGAAAGAAACTGGTATACCTGCCCGATATCGTGCAGGGCCAGCACGCAGACGAGCTCGATACGACGAGGCATGGATTCGACTAATGTCTGAAGTCGCGCAGGAGGGAATTGACACGATCAATAGTGCAGGGCTATCCACAAATCTATAAAAGACGAGGGGGTGGAGATCTCTTCTGAACAGCACGTTGCAAGGCTTCCCAGATGTGCTCAATAATGTTCACGTCTGGGGAGTTGGGGGCCACTGGAAGTGTTTAAATTCAGAAGAGTTTTCCTGGAGCCACTCTCTATCACTTCTGGACTTGCGGCATGTCGCGTTGTCCTGCTGGAATTGCTCAAGTTCTTCGGAATGCACAATGGACATGAATGGATACAGGTGATCAGATAGGAAGCCTACGTACGTGTCACCTGTCAGTGTCGTATCTAGATGTATCAGTGGTCCCATATCACTCCAACTGCGTACATCCCACATCATTATAGAGACTCCACCAGTTTGAACAGTCCCCTGCTAACATGCAGGGTCCATGGATTCATGAGGTTGTCTTCATACTCTTACACGTCCATCCGCTCGATACAATTTGAAATGAGACTCGTCCGACCAGGTAAAATGTTTATAGTCATGGACAGTTCCATATCGGTGTTGACTGCACGACACAAAGCTTAACGCCTCTCCTGGGCCGTAGTCATCAAGGATACAGGAAGTAGGCCTTCGACTCCGAAAGCCCATATCGATGATGTTTCCTTGAATGGTTCGGACGCTGACACGTGTTGATGACCCAGCATTGAAAACTGCAGAAAGTTGCGGGAGGGTTGCACTTCTGTCACGTTGAACGATTCTCTTCAGTCATCGATTCTCCCGTTCTTGCACGATCTTTTTCCGATCGCAGCAATGCCGGAGATTGTATGTTTTACCGTATTCCTGATATTTACGGTAAACTCGCGGAATGGTCATACGGGAAAATCCCCACTTCATCACTGCCTCGGATATGCTGTGTCCCATCGCTCAAGCGCCGACAATAACAGTACCTTCAAACTCACTTAAATCTTGATAAGCTGCCATTGTAGCAGCAGTAACCGTTCCGACAATTGCGCCAGACACTTGTTCTCTTATACAGGCGATGCCGGCCGCAGCACCGTGTTCTACCTGTTTACATATATCTGTATTCTAGTACGCATGCCTGTACCAGTTTCTTTGGCGCTTCGACGTAGATTAGCTTCCTCACTCTCAACAAAGAAGCGAGAGCTGATTTGAAACTGGTTGCCGGCTTGAGAATCGGAATACCTACTTCCCGCCGAAGTGCTCTGCCGAGTGACCTGTCCAGGTATGACTGACAATCCGGTTTCGCAGCTCTGCTTACACCACTACCATGTAGTCCCCACTTCCAAACTTCACAGAAGTTCTTCTAGAGACATTGAGGGACTACAAACATAATTTCGCGTACAGGGTGGGCGACAGTTCGCTATCGTTTGCTGATGATGCTGTGATGTACGATAAGGAGTCGAAGTTGAGTGACTGTAAGGAGATACAAGACAACTAAGACAAAACTCATAGTTGGTGGTGGTGAATGGCAGGTAGCTCTAAATGTAGAAAAATGGAAGTCAAAGCGGATTAGTACGAAAAACTATCCCGTAATGTTTCAATAGTGGCGTGCTCCTTGACACATTCACACCGATTAAATATCTAGAAATAACGTTGAAAAGCGATGTGAAATGGAACGATCATTTGAGGATATTTGTAGGAAAAGCGAATGGTCGATTTAAATCTATTTGAAGAGGTTTAGGAAAGTGTGGCTCATCTGTAAAGGAGACAGGACGCTAGTGCGACCTTACTATTGAGTACTGCACGAGAATTTGGGATCCGCACTAGGTCGGATTAAAGGAAGACAGGAAAGCAATTGAGAAGCAGGCTGCTAGATTTGTTGCCGGTAGGTTGCAGCAACATGCACGTATTAGGGAGGTGCTTTGGGAACTCAAATAGAAATCTGTGGAGAATACGCGGCGTTTGTTTTCGGCAAACACTACTGAGGAAATTTAGAGAACCGGCGTGTGAAGCTTACTGAAGAATGATCCTACTGCCGCCAACAAACACATCGCGTGAGGACCACGAAGATAAGAGACGAAAAATTAGGACTCGTTCGGGGGCATACAGGCAGTTGTTCTTCCATCGCTGTATTTGCGAGTGAAGCAGAAAAGGAAACGAGTAGTAGTGGTACAGAGTAACCTCCGGCACGCACCGTACAGTGGCTTGCGGAGTATAGATGTAGATGTATACTATAGTTGAAAGCTGAATTGAACACTTCATCGGACTGAAGGCTACAACGAAGCGGCGGAAAAAAGGAGTGAAAGTCTCATGACGCTCCTGTGCCTGCCCTACTATAAATAAAAGAGTGACACACAGTGCTTAATAACAGCCGAATACGTCCTACCCGGAGGGAGAGTAATAATTCCACGCCTTAACCCTAATCAGCAGTGACAACGCTGATGGCTTCTATAATCTTCTCATAGCGGTAGGAGACGCCAGGACAGCAGAAAGTTGTTTTTCTTTTTTTGGATCGTTGAGGCGTGTTGATCACCTCCCCGTCTTATCTAAACGCCTCAGAGTCCGTTCCCCAAATGCTCTACGTGAGTGGAAGTGCTAAGGCGATAGAAAGTATCTCTGAGGGCAAGAGGACTAATGTCATAGCGTTAACAGGTTGTCACGCTTTTGTCGTCACAGATGAGCTGTACAATGTTGCTCGAGATTATTTCTCTGCCAGACGTTCATGAAAAGCGTTCGTAGTCGCCTGGGAGACGAAACGCGAGCTCACTTCGTCTACAGGTGTCTCGAAAGCTACTGCACTGCTGTAACGCATACCAGCAACTCAACACAGTAACATACACGCAGTTTTCAGCGAATGTCACTCATAAATTCAACGATTCGCGTCATAATATCACTGATGTCGTTTACAGGCGACAGGAAATCTTTATCCTTGGCTAATCCTTAATCGAAAAAGTCCAGATCCGAAGGATTGTGTGACCAGTCCAGGGAATTCGACTCTACCTGCCAATGCAACCGTCTGAAAATGTCTGTGCAGAACATGTAGTA
The DNA here is from genome assembly GCF_023864345.2 of Schistocerca serialis cubense. NCBI lineage: Eukaryota > Metazoa > Arthropoda > Insecta > Orthoptera > Acrididae > Schistocerca > Schistocerca serialis. The sequence goes on along the minus strand of NC_064649.1, from coordinate 61,445,528 downwards.
CCGTCCTGGTCCAACGTTATGGTGCACCTTTTTGCTGAAAACGACTGACAGGTGATCTGCATGCAGCGTAGAGCTGCAGAATATTAACTTGCAGATTTAATAATTTTTCCCTAAAAAAAAAAAAAAAGAAAAATGGTCCGATAATGCGATAGACTATCAAACAACAGAACAAATCCACATTTAAATACATTGGTTGTTTCACAGTTACTATTACAGGATTCTAGAGGTTTTAGAGTGACTTATAAGGGGTCATCAAAAAGTATCCGTTCATAGGTAGAACAGTCAAGAACCGGTATGCGAACTAGTCAAAATCGCTGTGATTGTTGAGTCAATCTTCCCATCGACGCATAAGTTGAAGAGACTCATTTGGTAAAACACCGTGTCCTGTTGCATGGGGAAATTCGTAACTGCCTGTTGCACGCACTGGTCGACCCTTCAAGGCCTTTTTTTATGGGACCGAAGTCGTGATAATCGCATGGGAAGAGATCAGTTTCAAAAGGCTCTGAGCACTATGGGACTTAACATCTGAGGCCATCAGTCCCCTAGAATTACAACTACATAAACATAACTAACCTAAGGACATCACACACATCCATGCCCGAGGCAGGATTCAAATCTTCGACCGTAGCAGCAGCTCGGTTCCGGACTGAAACGCCTTGCACCACTCCGCCACAGCGGCCGGCTCATGGAAGGTTGCATTAAGCGAGCGACAAGAGGTATTGCCCCACCCTTCACGAAAACAGTGGTTTTCTCAACTGCAATCTTCCAAAGCAGGAATCAAATGCTGTACAAGGTGGTCCCGATAACGTGCGGTACAACTGACAGCCCCTTTGGGTGTATTATCTCCAATGAAGGGCGGACCGAGAATGAAAGTGCCCGTGAATCCGCACCATACAGTCACGTGGGGCTAGTGCAGTCGCTCTTCGGGCACGACAGGCGCTTTAACATTACCCCAAATTCTCAAATTCGGCAGTCCTGTGTACTCGCTGCACTCTATAGTGTTAAAAGTGTATCGCACTCCACAGAATATTGCCCAGCCACATGTCATCAACTTCGATCCGCACCAGATGCCGAGGAGCAAATGCAAGACTTCGCTACGGAACGTGAAGTTTTAGTCACCGCACCATCTGAATATTACAAGGGTACCGGTGTAAAATAGACTGCAAATCTTTCCGTACTGTTGACCATGCAATGGCCGATCCTGTCAGTTACAGCAATGACAACCTCGTCAATGACTTCCATGGCGGCAGAACGTCTTCGTCTTCTAGGTGCCATATCAAGCTCACCCATGTTTTCGAATTTTATAGCCTTCTTCTGTAAACCGTGTAACGATATCAGGCCTGTCCTCAGATCTTCCAGTCGGCGATACTCCCTCAGTGCCGCACTGTTATTCCTGCCGTTACATAGGAGTTCCACTAACAGCGCACGGTCTCTCTTGTAGACAGCCGTACTATTCATTCACGTCATGGCTTAGAAAATGACAGCATGGATATCGTACCGTCATAAACATTGTGTACAAGGCCAGATTTGTATCTGGCGGCTGCAACTGGAACTACCTGTTTTTCTAGTGTAAATCGGTTCCACATTAACTCATTAGCGTATCTACCAAGTTCCGCTGTCATACGATAATTACAGCCGAAACCGGACCTCTGTGACCAGCTGCACTTTAATTATAAACACCGGCTACGTTAAGGTGATGCAATTGATGAAGAATCAAATTTATAACTGGAAAATAGCAATATTTATAAAAATGCCTCCCTTTTCCCCAGCGTTTATTACGCTGTTTTTTTTTTTCTCATTTGGGAAATTTGTACGTTCCTAGATATCCTTTTTGTCGTTACAGTCATCAGTTAACCTAAGACAGGGGTGTCGTAAGCGTCTCTGTCTGTAAATTATTTCAACTCTTTTTCGGCCTATTATATTCTTTCAACCGTTGGTGTATCGTATTTTCTGAGGCGGAAACTGGGGAGCGGCCCAGCATTTGCTTAAACGAGCGTGGAAAGCCGCCTAAATATCACACTCGGGCTGGTCGGCTGGACGTTGAATCTCCACGCCGGTTCGATCCGGATCTCACTCAGTACCCCGTCTCACCAGTTAACTCCTGGCGCGTTGCTCTATACGAGCAGATCAATATTTCTTAAAATATTAATTTACCAAATCACGTCTTACGTACAGTTTCTAAAACATTTACAACAGGATTCATGCGCCATTCGAATGGTATAAATTAATTTGTTTTCTGGCCTTGCTATCCGCAATTCAGCTTCTATGATGGAAATATCTTGATCCTTGACACATTGCGACAAGAAACGTAGATCGTCTTGAAGGAGGACCGTGTTCGTAACGACAAAAAAAAAAAAAAAAAAAAAAAAAAAAAAAAAAACAGAAAAATGAAGATAATTATCTGCAATCGGCGTAAAATTCGAAGCCACGAGCTTAGTTAATGAACACTGTGTAATAAATATGTTATACGACGAAACAAGAGATTCCAGAGTATATACCATGTGTGCTCCTTTTGGCACAGTATTAACTTACTAGACAAACACTAAATAATCTTTCGTTTCCTTTCGCCGTTTAAGCAACTGTATTTCCGGCCAGTGTATATCTTCCTTCTACATTATGTTAACGTCTTCACCAACATTTCTTACTGTATTGTTGTGTTGGTGGTGATTGTGTTGATTGGTACTGTTTTCAGTTCGGAGGCTCGTATGTTGCATCTAACCGCGCTAGCCTACCCTCTGCAAGTCTTTTCTTCTCGTTTATAACTGCTGCAACCTACGACCACTTTAACCTGCTTAGTGTACTCAAGGTTTGGTCTCCCTCTGTTATTTTTAACTCGCACACGTTCCTCCATTAGTGAACTAACGATTCCTCGATGCCCCAGTGTGTGTTCTGTCAACCGATCCCTTCTTTTAGCCAAAGTGTGCCATAAATTTATTTGCCCTACAATTCGGTCCTTTCTATTCTAATCTTTATTCTCCTTTACCATTTTCCACCTTCTGGCTTCTCTCTCACGTTAACTACTTTTCCCCCCTCTGCTAGTAAGAGCTCCGGATACACTGGGACTCTTACAGCCAATCAGTTGAACGTCAAATGTTTATTCAAATCGTTACTTCGTTTTCGACAGATACATACCCATTTTCTTCGAAGAAGTAGTAACGGACGTTACCTCTTCACAGGAAGACAGGTGCATATCTGTCGAAACCTCGGTAAGGATTCTAATGAGCTTTCGACGTGCAACGGGTTGGGTTTATAATTCCCACTGTATCTATAATTCTACAGTTGCTGACTGCTGTCATGTTCAAGATTTTAAAGTAAGAATTCCGCCTGTATTTCAACGCTCGCCAGCAGCATCTCTTAGCTTCCTCGTCTCAAGTTCCTTTCGGCCTACTACTTATTTTGTACACTGTACAACAACAACCAAGTTGCAAAAGCATTGGGATGATACGTTAGCCACATTAGGAATGCTTTACCGTAGCTTTCCTCGCGATATTACGAGGCGTGTTCTTGGTAAATAAGTAGACCTACCGCTTCTAACTGAAAACAAAACAAATTGACTTTTCTTAGCAATTCTAGTTTTACATGAAAGCCCGTGCACTAATTTACTTCCCACGATTACTGAGGCACTTATCGTGATGACCAACTTTGAATACCATCCTCTTATAAATCTGTCGCCTTAACATAGATTTGGATAATATAAACGTTCTGTAATAATTGCGTAAAGCATATTTTTGACACTTATGAGTGATGGGGTGGTACGGAAATGGGTGAGAGCTTTTAAAGGTGGCCGTACAAATCAACAGGGCAAAGAACGAAACCGGTGACCTTCAGTCATTACTGATGATCTGGTGCAAAAAGCAGGTGAAAAAGTGTGAGAGAGCAGACGCTTTACGATTTCGACGTTATGTGATGAGTTTCCTTAAGTGTGAAGCAGTATGCTTTATGCAGTTCTTACACAACATTTAAATGATTGAATTTTATGCTCAGGCGGCAGATTTCTACGAGGATGATATTCAAAACCAGTTGGCCGATGCGAGTCCCTTAATACTGGTGGGAATTCTACAGAATAGTAGACTATATTACAGGTTGTCGAAAAGTCAATTTATTTTATTTTCACTTCAAAACGGCACTTAGTTAAAAAAACAGGTCTCGTAAATGTAGTCATTTTTACGTTCCATAGATAATTTGAAAGATTTTTTTATAGAAATGATATGGGAAAATATATTTATAGGATGTGTATACGTGATTAATTTCAACATTAATGAACGTAAGTTATTATTCTTCAGTCCTACTCTCTATTTGTTTGTTTAAAAGACTAACAATTATACGACGAGCAAAAGAAGCGAACTGAATTATTTGCTCCACCCAGTGACATGCTTCGTCCAGTTCAAGTTTTCATCAACATGTACACCCAAAAATTTGGAACATTCTACCCTGCTTACTGACTCCTCTTCATCTGCTACATAAATTCTTGGTAGAAGTCTATGATAGAAAATAGCTTGTTTTCTTAAAATTAACGAAGACTCCATTCCCAGAGAGCAAATAAAGCGAAACTCCGCGTTGTGGCCCACGCTAATTGGGAGCGACCGTCCGACCGCCATGTCGCCCTCAGCCCATGGCGTCATTTGAAGCCGGTGTGAAGAGGCATGTTGCCAGCACTACTCAGCGTACGGAACAGTTTTAGGAAACCACTTAATAATTCGTTGGAAGACAACATCAACAATATCTTCCGTTGCTGTTTTCTTAATACGACCTACTATGACACTAGTAGAGTTTGCAAAAAATATCGAGTCCTCTTAATGAATGGTAGGACGTAAGACACATTCATGACAGATAGCAGTGGACCGGAAACTCAACCCTGTCATGCCCCGTGACTTCTCCTTGGTCACTGCTTCAATTACGTAACATGAATTTAATGGCTTTCATTTGAAATTGTGACTTGAGTTGTTCGCGACAATACAAGCATTCTGAGTAAATACAGAAGTAATATAGGTGTTTGGAATATTCCATCTCCCCAAACTACTGCATTTCGCAACTGGGTCCGTATCGAAAAACACGTGTTCTCAGCGCCAGCGAGGTAGTGATTAATGATAGCTTATGACCTCTGTACCAGTAGCTGAACGCTGCCCGAGAACGGTTCCCAGCCAGCTGATCTACATCCGACTCAGCAATTTCCGAAGGACGCAGTGACAAGACGTCAGAGTTATGTTTCCTTCCATATTATTTATGGTCCCAGCAAGTAGATCAGCCGCAGCTTAGTATTCATTACATTTGCACACAACTCACACTAAATGGCTTTATAGGCCTACTCCTCTTCTCTCTGACGCAGAAAGGTCACACTTTCATTAGGAGAGAGCTTGTTACTTTTTATTTGTCACTATCTTCGTCTGCTACTTTCAATTCCGCCTGTTGCTTTCGGTTAACAGCTGTTCTTCGTGCCTGACTTACGCAACACACCGTCGTGGAACTTTTTTATTGCGTGCTGAGCTTAATGCCCGGTTGAAACATTTTCACATAGAAATCTCAAATCATTTTTCGCTTTCCTTTCACACTGACTGAAAATACGTTTGCGAATTGGAAACAGTTACGGAAGAACACACTTTTGCGACTATCAAGGGTCTGTTAACATAACGCTCGTTTCCCAGCATTTCACTAACTGTGGTTCCGCAGAATCATTGCTTTTGAACCCCAAAAAGATACAATAATGATCTCCGTCCATTTTTGATCTCTATACTCTTGAGACATCATATAGTTTCAAAGATAATGTGACGCGCCGCATTACACGCAAAATTTTATGTTTTGTTAGTTCATCCGTCAGGAAATAGGCCTATGCAGCACTGAAATCGAGAGCAGTGTTTTCGTTTGGTATGGAAACAAATGCTCGAGTAAGAAAAGCTGAGGTACTGCGTGCTATTAATTTATTTTGCACTGTTTCTGTCTACGATACATTCCAATTTTATTTCAAATGCTTTCTTCTTCAACGGATAAGATGAAAAGACCAAAGGTTTACGACATTTTGAACTGATTTATAGATGGCCTCAGAACAATAATATAGTGTTTTATCTCAGTTGCTTAAGAATTCTGTTAGTGAAGTGTAGGACAAAGTAAAAATACACTACGTTACAGCGTATACTGAATGTTTCAGATTTTGACTGACTGCCGAATATAGCCTCCGTGCAAATAAAAAAGAAATTCGTAGTATGTAATTTAATGGTGTCTTGAACGGATTATATACGATGAACATCAACAAAACTAAAACGAGTGATGGAGTGTAGTCAGAGTAAAGAAGGTGATGAAAGCATTAGATTAGGGCACTGCGAGTTTTGTCATTTGGGCAGCAAGGTAACCGATGATGGTAGAAACTGCAGATGGGTAACAGAGATAAAAGGTTTTCGAAACACAAACATTGTAGAAGATTAGGTTTGTAGTTCGGGTAACACATGAAGAGGTACTGATTCGAGCCGGAAAGCAAAGGTCTTCTCGATACGCTTAGATTAAAGAAGCGATTGGCTAACACGAGTTGTTCTACGATTTCTATGAGTGCATAGTTTGAAGTTGGAGCGAAGTGTGGGAGTTAAACAAGATCAGCCTCAAAAGGATGTAGGTTGCGGTAATGCAGTAGTTATGCAGTCCTAGACCGAAGACAACAAACAGCACTACATTCTGCAAACATTCACCAATTTTTTGTCTTTCCGATATGCATCTCAGCATAGCTTCTGAACCTACAATCATTTGAACCTGCATGCTGTTTTAAACCCTTAGCAACCTCTACAACTCCCCCCCCCCCCCCACCCTCCCCCGTCCTGTACCAGACTGACGATTCATCGATACCTGAAGATGTGTCCTAGCAACCGATCGCTTCCTTTAGTCATGTTATGTGTGCCATAAAGGTCTCCTTTTCTGCAATTCGATTCAGTTCCACCTAATTGATTACTCGGTCAACCCATCTAATTTTCAACGTTCTTCTGTAGCATTACATTTCAAAAACTTCTACTCTCTCTCTCAGTCTGAACTGTTTATCGTCCACCTTTCAGGGCCGTTCGAAATAACTCAGTTCTTGATTTCTTAATGCTAATACAAGTAGCCAGCCTGCAATGTTTTGTACACGTGCACGATTCCCGAACGCTGGCACAACAAAGGAAAAAAAAAAACTAGTGTTTCTCAATCTGGTCATAGTTATGTTACTTGGAGAACGTCGAAAGAGAGGATGTAATTCCTCAAGGGTGTGTGTGTGTGTGTGTGTGTGTGTGTGTGTGCGCGCGCGCCCGAAACTCTCCAGTCGTACCTGTTTCAATGTTAATTTCTGAAATTTTATTTTTAAAGGACTAGCCACACAGGATAACAAAATAAGTGATCAATGATTGTCCGCGAGTGAGTAACTGTTGGCCGATCTACAGGTAATCTAGAATGAATTCTGCTTTAAGAATCCGTTCGGTGCATACTAACTTATGGTCCGCTCCTAATGACCTCTACACCGACGGATCATTAAAAGTCAAATCTTTCAATTTAGTACTACCTATCGCTAGATGCAACTGGTAGCAGTTGTAATGTAAATTATGAAAAGGTGAGGCTATTTATAGATGTAAGCTTCTAACTTAGTACTTGGCTTCATATATTTTCCAGTAGATTGAGTTAAATTTCTGTTTAGTATTCTCCAAAACAGCCTCTCCGTCCTTCACGAGAGAAACTTTCTTTGATGTTAAACTTAGCAGCAGATAAATCTGTGCGAACTGCAGTTTGTCACAACAATTAGAACGTCTTTCGCGGTGTTGTAACAAAGTTTTGAGATCTGGAGGCGTTCGAGTGTGTATTCCACGGTTGGTCGGTTATTTTCAATGCTCGTGCCAACACGTTCGTAGCAGAAACATTGCTGGTGTATTTGTAAGAGTCCGCTGATAAACGTTACCTGCTTTATCAAGAGCAGAGCGCATGCAAAGAAACGTGTCACTGCTTATCGCTGGAATTCATGAAACAACGAAGGAATGCTTGCAGAGCTGTTTCTGTAATGGCGCATCTAGTGGTAACCTTCTACACTGCTAAGAAGTCATTATCCTCTGTTGTACGCAGACACGGAACACCTAAAAGGGTCTCCACTATATATTCCTTTACTGGGCAAAATGCATTTCGGTGGTAAGCTACCAGGCACACAGTAGTTTCTGTTGTTTGGCTTCATACCCGCACTTTAAATATCTCTAGACCAAAACACTGGGAAATTCATGTTTTTATACAGCTTTTCTGTTATTTGGTAAAATACAGTTTCCTAAGCCTCTGCTGCAGCAGTGTCGCATGAAGCGGATATGCGCTTCTTGTTGTTTGGATCTGTTTTTGTACGGTATAATTTTAAATGAAAAGTCGAATTATTATGCTAGATGAATGACAGTACCCTTGAGCAAGTAAGTAAGTAAGAAAGGTGATTTACTTGAAAAGTATTAAATTAATTGGTAAGCTCTTTTTGTTATCTAAATTTGCTCTATTTCACTCTCAAGCGACAGAAAATTCAGATATGTCTTGCACACACAGAGACACACGAAAATTTCTTTGTGCATCTCTTGACTGACGTTGGACTAAAACGACACGATCACGTTTCAATCAGAATTAGCACCAAGCGAGGTGAAAGACACTGGACTTGTTCTTTGGAGGACACTGGTTGAAATTCACGACTAGCTACCCAGATTTATGTTTACATGGTTTCCTATGTTTGACCCGCTTTATAAATACAATGTCTATCGAAGGGAGAGAGGAAGGAGGGGAGTAGCCTAATTGAAAGCGAAAACTCTCCTGTCTTCCATATTTGTCAAGCAAGTTACGCACATTTTCTATCCCACAAAATATCCATTGTGTACCATGGTGGTTGCTCGTCATATCCCCCATGGGAATTTCGGTTTGCGCTGAGTAACATGTACGTGTAAGCACACAATCGTTGTGGTGTACAAACAAATGAAATGGACTTACAGGCGCCATTTAAATGGCATCCTTTGCTAATTCGTTTTCTCTTCTGCGTCTCTCATTCATTAATTGTCATTTCTTTTACACTAATACCAGTCAAACATCGACTGACTTCGTTATAAGAATTAACTATTTTTTCTTCTTCGTACTAGGTTTGTTGTCAAAGTGTCAGGTTTCATTAAATTAGCGATAGCTTAAAATTAATCGCAGATTTTAATTGCAACCTACATTTCTTTTCCGATATGCTTGATACGCTACCTCCCTCTCCCCCCTCCCCCCCCCCCCCCCGTATCGACGTTTCCAGAACTAGGCCTGAATTCGTGTTTTCTACCCCTTCACCCGTTGTCAGTGTTTTATTTATTTAACAGTCCTAACGTGTCGTTTTTAACCATGGAGTAGTAATATACACGATTTCAATGCGTAGACTGCGTATTAGTCAGAAAGGTAAATTTATTTTCGGCCGTGAGGAAAATTTATTGGCCACAAACGACAGAAATCAAACATTTACAATATTTCAATTAATTTTTTTAATTATAGATTGTATATGGTAATTCTCCCTCCCAAATTAACCTCCTTTACTGCTCCCTCCTGCACTCACACTAAGTAAAATGTTAAAAGATTGATTTAGGTCTCTTACAATAATTAGTAGTGGACGATATTGGAACAAGGAATAGGCAGTAGTTTCGCAGAGTTCACTGTTTCACAGGAATATGCAAACACTGCCAACGTTACGACACCTGTTGAGCAGTTCAGATCACGTTGATGGTTTCAAACAAGGGAGAGTTAAAACCGTTGCTGTAATTGTAATTCTAAACGGGGACGTTGTTTGTAACTACAATAAAATTATGCGTGTTTTAGAATGCACTACTTCTTTGTCGTCTTATTTCGCTTTAGCTTTTTAGATGGATAAGTGCCCTAATCTCTGTCTATCATAATGTGCTTTAAGGGGCTCCGGAACGGCTCAAAATCATGAAAAGTTCAAATTTCACTTTTTTGCGTTTTCTGAATCTGCAGACTATTACCTTTTAATAGATATATAATTTATTCAATTCCGTAGATTACAACTATTTTTAAATTTTTTTTGAAATGTGTTCTACATGGGCGTGACCCACTGTGGCGCTGTTAAACTGCTGTCAAATGGTGTTATTATTAACGTCCGTGTTCATCAGGTACATTTTAGTGATGTGAGATAAAGTATGTGTTGTGGCTAACCTGTGATGGTTCAATATATATCGCTGGTGTGATTGTCGATTGTTTCATGTTTATTTACTCTGTCGTTATCTCGAAAATATTCGTAATTGATTCTGTTTCTTGAGTCTCTGTTTTGTTGAAGTATAATAATGAGTAAAAGTAAAGTTATTAGAAATCCTCTGAAGGCTTTTAAGAAAAGGAGAAATGTTGGAAAGCCAAAGGTATGTGTTATTACTGTAAACAATAAAGACGATAACCAAGTGAGTGAACCTAACCTCTCAAGTACACCTGCCCATAGCAGTCAAAGTGGGAAAGAAAATACTTCACAGAAGAAGCTTGGTTCAATGAGTGAAAACTATGAATGTTTTATGGGCGAATCGGATGTGAATGAACTATTTGATATATCGGTTCTCAAAGGAATTTTTTCAAACTGTGTCAGATGTATTCATTGTAGTGAAGTTGGTCTGGAACTCTCCATAATAAAGCACGTAGGACTTGCTAGTGAAATACAACTGAAATGTGATAAGTGTTCATACATGACCACCTTTTGGAACAGTGTTGCAGTAACTGCAACTGAAGAAAATTGTAGCAAAATCTACGAACACAACAACGAGCGATGCTTGCTTTAGACAAGGAACGCCTTCGGGCTGCAGACAGGGCTGTAAATAGTCTAGAAATACAAGCAAGAGTAAACAGGAGGAGGAACAAGAGGAAGCTGGAGGAGGAGTTTGCAGAGGATGAAGATAATCCATCCTATGGACCTGGAATGCACTAAAAAGTTAATCCAATCTTAGTCGCTCGATTCCCAAAACTTTTATTTTCTCATACTAATTACATGTTTTCTAAGGATCTTCCAAACATATTTGTTTCAAACTTTCAGTAAATGTTACACAGTACGTTCTGCATAATTTAACACAGCCTTTTTCCAAAAAACTGTATATTTTTGAATATATATATATAAAAAATTGCAAAAAAATGTTGTGAATTTTCATTACAATTGAAAAAAAATCATCTTTAATAACTGAACTAAAATTTTGTAAAATCCCTGTGTTAAGTTGTAGCCCATATTCCAATAAATAATCTGTAAAAAGTTCAACTTCCTACCTCAAATACTTTGTGAGGAAAGATGTAATTTATAAGCGTTATTTTAACATTGCAAGTATAGGGCGTTCTGGAGCCCCTTAAGAGATTTCAAATGTACGTACGTTTGATATTTAACATATCAGATAAAGTTTTCTGTCTTGATTTTCTACTGAAACCACTCCGAACCAAATTTTTGGGAGAAATTTACAGTCCGGGTAGACCGTATGAACAGGAAGCTACACGCATAAAAAATTGTCTTAGGTTGTTAGTTCTGGAACCAAAAATTAGACTAAGGTTCAGTTAAAAAATCATTTGGCTATGTGTTTCTCTAAATAAGTAGCGGGATAAGTGCGAAATATTGTGTACCTTTGTAACCTTGACCTTAACAAATAAGAAATGCGTATACAGCGTTTCCTATTTCTGAGGACTGAAACGTCTCATGTGATTCGCCCCGTATAAATTATTTCCAGAGGTAGAAACATCACTTACTTCAAACTTTAAAGAGTAGTAACTCATTCTAAACATAAATAGCGTTAAACGTTATTGCATTTCATTCTGAATCAGGTACCCGAAGTACGAAATGTTTATTTCAAGAAGACCATGTCAATTGTTTCTCATGCCTGAAGCTAACAACATATAAAAATTATACGTATCTTGGCTAAGAATATAATACAAACACTAAAAATCTTACACAGCTTATAAGAGTCAAGATCACTGATAGTAGCGGTGGCTTTTTCCTGCTCGGTACACGAGAGGCGGCCGAAGTGAAACCGAAAAGTCTGCTGTGCTCCATACAATCAGCACAGAGACTCCACACTGAGATCGCATCTCCAGAGGTTAGTTTTTCTCCTTGCGATTGGAGAACGGAATCGGTTGCGTTACTTCGAGGCTGGTGATTCTCGTGCTTGGATCTGGCGAAGTCATTCTTCAGGCAACATCCACAATCCAATATTCTGATCTCTTGCACGCTTCGCTGTGGCGGTGTTCAAAATGGCTCTGAGCACTATGGGACTCAACTGCTGAGGTCATTAGTCCCCTAGAACTTAGAACTAGTTAAACCTAACTAACCTAAGGACATCACAAACATCCATGCCCGAGGCAGGATTCGAACCTGCGACCGTAGCGGTCTTGCGGTTCCAGACTGCAGCGCCTTTAACCGCACGGCCACTTCGGCCGGCTTGTGGCGGTGTGGTTAATTTCTCAGGTGTCTCCAATTAACTCGTCATAAACTTCAGCCGAGAATATGTTTGTCGGCAACTAAACACCTACGAAAAATTAATTCAGTCGAAATTTCCTTTCTATATTGTTCATAATTGAAGGAGCAGTACTGAAGTGTTGAATAGACAAGTGGAGTCATTTATTATTATTATTCTTCGCCGTAAAATAAGTGTAAATGTTCTCTTAATTTCTTAAAAAAAAAAGAAGCGTTCTATTGCCTCTATTTCGCTCTTCTATTTACTTGCTGCATTTCAGTGCTAACGATCCACCTTTAGGGTTTTACCAATTTTAGTCATGGGTTACAGGTGCACTCCAATATGAAGGATAACGTACTGTAAAATAATTGGGTAAGTCACAGGAGCCTCAGTGTAAAACCAACTGCAGTGTTATAAAATATCCGCATACTGCGATAATCTGTTTCAGTGTTTGTCCGCGGTTAAATTCCTGCAAGACGTTTGTACTTCACTGCACATATATCGCAACAAGAAAGTGATTTATGAAAACAATGACCACATGGGCTGTTTATCTTCAAAGGTATTTACTTAAAGCAGCCCGATACTATTGTTCACGAGACTGTAAAAGTAAAGTCGCAGAAAGAGACTGCAAGACTGCAATCTTCTTACAGCTACGACTAATTATGTCGTTCGCTATGATACGAAGCACTGAACATTAACTGTGTACGTTGTATTACGAAAAAAGTGATGCGTTGATTTTAGAAAGAGTAGAAGAAGATAAAAATATTTATCAGAAGCGTATAGTGCGCGATATTTTTCAAACCACTTTCTCTTAGAAGTCTAAGCAACTCTACTGTACTGCCTGTCGTTTCGTTCAGCAAGCGGTGAGGTCATGTAATTTAGTACCATTCATGTAGCACGTTATTTGGGTTTTCCGTTTTGAGTCAATGCGTTGAAGCTGATTTCGTTTTATTAGACATTATTCGTTCTTCGTACGTGCCATAAAATAGTACTCAACGTTTGCGGATTGTCCGTAATTCTATTCTAAAATATATTTCATGTTTCGTGTGTTCTATGTAGATTACGATTTATAAGCTACAGCCGGTATATTATGTAAGATATTTTTCCTGATGTTTCTAATTGTGCTAATAAACCTCTCCCTTAGAGAATAGCACACCCGGATGCATACAAACAACATTGGCTTTATTACAGATACATGATGAAGAATGATGGTACTTCAAAAAAGAAATTGTTTCCACCGTTTACTGCCCGCCGTCCATGTGGAGCACGTGTTGGTCTCACCGCGGACTTCTAGTACTCAGCCACACACCATTGATTTGATCAAAGTGTAAGGGCCTGAAGATGGCGTTGACGCAACGTCGAAACTAGTAGCCAAACAAATATAAAATCTTAAGTACAGCTGGAGGAGTTTCATTTTTAATAAAAAGCGTTTCATGTGGTTGTGAAAGCTATGTTCAATTTTTTTACCATTCTATCATGACTTATTTATCAAGCCCAATGACTAGGATAGGGTTTTATTATTCCGTATTTGTTTTTTCAACTAGATTGTATTATCCATGGTATTTGATATTACGTGTGCCTTTTTTTCCAAAAGCCACTTGCAGGCCAGTTTGTTCTGTTACTTCATTCACTACATTAATTTTATAGTCCGCCCCTGGGAGCTGAGAGGTCAGATCGACGGAATGTCATGCCTAACGGCCCGGATTCTATACTCGTCTGGGTCGGAGATTTTCGCTGCTCCGGGACTGGGTGTTGTCATCATCATCTTCACCATCATCATAATTTCATCCCCATCGACATGCAAGTCGCCGAAGTGGCGTCAACTCGAAAGCCTTGTACCAGGCTAACCGTCTACCCGACGGGAGGCCGTAGCCACACGGCATTTCCGTTTCCATTAATTTTATTCCGTGGTTAATGTGCTTAACTGTTGTTTCAGCTGAGAAACAAGCGTAGTTTTTTTTATATTGTTCGATTGATTTTTAACAGTTTTCTGGAGCTGTTTCAGAGATGACCACGGTGACACAGCGCTCGTTAGTACTTGACGTCGAAACTTTTTGTAGAAGTGTATGGAAAATGTGTTAAAGTTGAAAAGCAAGGTCACCCGACTCGGCTGTTTATTTGCTTCCACAACAGCCGTTCATTTAATCACCGGAACTCACGGAGCCTGCACACACTCAATGTTTATTACGCAATAATGTTGTGTCACTATACTGCGTCAAAAAGCGAGACCAAGAACGACACAATATTACCGCGCAGTATTTATAGCCGGGACGCGTCAGTTAGAACTTTGTCTTCATGAACAACATATCGGCGTCCGATGACGTACAAGTGGCATATATTGCGACCGAATTGTTTGCGTGGTTCAACACAAGCAGAAATTATGCAGAACGGAGGTCTAAAAAGCTTACAGCAAACATTTCAATCGACTGGGGGCTCATTCATTGCAGCAGAGGCTCGTAAACAACAACTTCTTAACAAATTAAAGACGTGAACTGTTATTTATCAAGTACGCTTGCTGTTTTCTATATATTCTCCAGCAGAAGGAGATTCTTACTCATTGGCCTGAAGGTGACCGCAGTAGTGGTCGAAACCGGCCACCGTAAGAAATAAAATGTGATCAAGGCTGTTTTTGATAGTAAATATTTCTATATATTTTTCTCGAATGACAACTGTTGCAAACGAAATAAAACGATTATTTACTGTTTATTGACTGAAAGCTTCCATGAAATTAAGTCCTTGGTGTGAAAGCTGTTACAAGCAAAACAAACACGTTTGCTCAGTGGATAGCTAACGTGATCGTACTTGCCAATTCTGAAAACTCCTACAAATAAAAGAAAGTTCTGTTTAATGTCATGACACCATGATCCTCCGTTTCCTTAGCTTTTGTGGTCAACTGAGTACCTGGCGTTTTATTTAAAGTCAGGTATTTGATTTCTCAAAGTACGGCTACATGCTTTGATATTCATCCTCCAGCACATCCGGTGATCTTTCTTCACTTCTTCGCAGAAATTCGTGTGGATTGAATTGAATTTCACTCGGTGTCGGAAGAAACTATCGTTTATTGCGCAATACTCTCCTAGAGCGGTCTTCATATTTTTAGGGCTCTGCGATCTCCACCAATATATTACACAAACCGTCAATACAGCTCCCAGACTGTCAATATTACTGATCAGTACCCATTATTACGCAACAAATGTTCAACGCCTGTGGGGCTCCCTTACACAGTTGAAGTATTTTTCCTACGCGCCTGCGGATACGCGACTAGTTAGCAAGTAGTCCCATTTACAGCACTACAGGCTATCCCACTATCACGCCGTATAAAGTAGAGCCAAGAGGAATTATGTTTAGTCTCAGTAGCGTAGGCTCATATTCTTGCTGTATGGAACTACGAAGCCTGGCACGAGAGCCTCACTAGGCTATGTTTCAGCTGCCTCCTCTGTCACTTTACATACATTTCTGAGAAAATTTTGTGAAAATTTTCCACTCAGAATTTACAAATGTTGAATTGCTGCACTAGATTTTTCCACTTTTCCGAATCCAATAAAAAAGTATATTATAATATAAGAAATGCCTTGGCTTCAATACCTCAGTTGATACAGTAGTTGATAAGTGTCACTCATGCAACAAAATATCGTGACCCGTTGCATACAGCCATTTACAGCAATCTTCATTACGCTAGCGTGGACCGTCGAAAAAATAAATAAAATGTTTTCTCATATGCAACCCATTCAGTTTGAAAAACAGTATTAATTAACGAGCACTTATTGCTGTTTATTTGCTAATCGTCAAATTCCTATTCCTCCAGACAAAAAAAAAACCATAACGGGCTATACGGGGTGTGCTACAAATATATCCGAAATTATTGTTTTTGGAAAGAATTTTATTTATTCTTGCACATCAATGTCATTGACATTACATACTATTCAATAATGGCAGCGTGTTTTGCAATCCTCGAAACAATTCTGGTGTTAGAACTTTGGAAGAGCTTTCAGATCTCTCAGCAGCGAATTTTTCATCTTTTTTCTGCTTGTAAAACGAATGGCCCTTCACGTTTTTTTTTAATTTTTGGGACCAGAAAAGAGTCACACGTCCGGCGAATGTGCAGGCTAGGGCAACATTAAAAACATCACGAATCATCAATGAAATATGTGCTGCTGAATTCTCGTGGTGCCGGAGAACTGGGCGAGATTTTCAGGATTTTTCACACAAACGACGTTGACGTTCTAAGAAGTATACTGTAGTGATTGTTCAGCCTTGTGACATGAGCTTACGGTTCACTCTGACGTTAAAATCGAAGAACATAGTCGAAACAACAGTCACATTTTACCGCATTTGTCGAGTTTTTAAACTCGTGTTTCAATCAAGCGCACTCACCAAAAAACAGTATTTAAAATTTCTGAAGCTTTACTTCACTTCCTACCTTTCTTATAGCAAAATGTAGTACAAATTCCCCTAAGCGAAATAAATTATTGCCGATAGCAACAAAATACAAGTGACGTTATTATTGACAGTGAAAACACACTAAATATCTTATGCGGCTAACACTGTGCAGATACTTTTTAGAAGCGCTTACCATCGCAACAATGAAAAAGTGATCAAAATGGGACTAATAAACATGTGCAAGTACAAAATTCGCGTTACGTTTTGAACACCATGTACATATACATATTACAAATTTGAGTTCCTCGCCGTATTTTTCTGCCTGTTACGACTAATCTCAGGAATAACTGCAGGAATTTTGATATTGTACTCATTAATAAATAAACTGATTCAGGAAGAAGATTAGTGAATTATGTATATTAAAAAAGTTGTCCCCCGTAGGCAATTAGTGCTAGCCCTGCGGAGATGGATCGCTGGTTATATAAGGGCGAAGTGAAATACTTACCTTAACAGAACATGTTCTTGCGCGTGATGGTGTTTAAACGGCTTGCCTTAAACGTTTAACACATTTCTCGAAAATGATTTAAAAAAAATTGTCTACAGCGTTATCAGAAAATATTACAGAATTGGCCTTAATTTGTGTGGTCATTGTGTCCGCAGTTGCTTTACAATGATTGGAGATATTCAGATTCCGTCAGCGCAATTAATAGGAAAAACTTATTCACAAGCTATAAACCAAACGCAACTCCTGTAATTGATATGAACCATCTTCAGCTGTCTGCAATGAAACACATTTACAATTCTGGTTTGCTACCTCGATTTAAAGACAGTTCCTTATAAAAAATACTGGATAGAACTTGAAATGCCGAGATTAGAAATTCACGCCTTAACATCTTTCATACCGGTAGCGTAATGTTTTAGATCTAGAAAGTAATTCAAAGTTGTAAATATTTTTCATTGCACTCCACTATCAATCAATATAACGAAACGCGTATTGTGATTTAAATACGCATTTACTGGTAGCAGCAAAGAAGGAATTTAAAGACCTATATATATAGGCCTACATGGAAAGAAGTGGCCTACATCGTTCCATAAAAATGTGTAATCCTTTTTAGTAACCAGGTTAACAGAAGAGTTGGTAATTTTAACCATGCAACATATTGACGTGCTGCTCTGGTTATGTTCATAATCGCTATTTTGAACCGTTCACGAGATAAAATAAGTGTTAGGCGTTAAGCGACTCATTTCACTTCCAGAAAAATGTTGATTAAGAAGTTTATCATGAAGATAAGAAAACATTCGCCTTTTGTAGTTATACGTTTATTTGGTTTCTAATTAACTATGTTTCGCCTATTTATACTAGGCGAAAATCAGTGGTCTATAAACAAAATTATTTCATAGTTCGTATTTTGTTAGCTGGTTTATAATGTTTCGTGGCAGCAGTTTTAAATTAACTAAGTATTCCAATTATCTTACTTGCTTCTGCTTTATCATTTCCTTTCATTATTCTATTGTTTCTATGTATCTTCCGTATGCTGTCAAGAAAACACTACAGAAACAGTACAGTTCACTTAGTAGTATGTATAATTACGTAATTTATTTTATGTTGTAGACAACTGACGATGCCCAGTATGAATATATCGAAATATCTTTGGTTAGAAACAAAATAAACAATCAGCTGGAAACACATATTTTGTCTGTCTACACGATAAACATGATTAAAGTAGCAACTGAGGCAGAATGGCTACAATATTTATTATTTGAATCTGACCAACTAAGAACCACATGAAACAGCTGACTGAGGAGATCATGTTATTTTTCTAATTTTGGCATTCCAATGCTTCTGCATTCCTAGTCTGTGTCCTTTTCTTTTGTGTTTTCTTCTGGAAAGACTTTAGTCCTGAGCCTTTTCTCTCAATTCATGCTCGTTTCTATGTTTATTCCTAGCTCCGGTAAATCTTTCTCAGCTGCCGGCCGCGGTGGCCGTGCGGTTCTAGGCACTTCAGTCCGGAACCGCGTGACTGCTACGGTCGCAGGTTCGAATCCTGCCTCGGGTATGGATGTGTGTGACGTCCTTAGGTTAGTTAGGTTTAAGTAGTTCTACGTTCTAGGGGACTGATGACCTCAGATGTTGAGTCCCATAGTGCTCGGAGCCATATGAACCATTTTTTATTTCTCAGCTTGTATTAAGTTTCGGTTTTTGGATTTTTGTCACAGATGTAGATTTTTTTTTGTCAGCCTCTTATTATCCAGTGTTTTTAAGTAGCCATAGAAGTCATTCAACGTTTTCTCATTGCGTCTCTTATAACCTTAGCTTTTTTTTAGATCTCCTTGTTGCTCCTCAATTTCCGAATCATATACTGACTCACTGGCCGAACATTTTTGAAACTAGTCTTCTTTCTTTTACATATTCTATATTACATCAATCGTTGGGTATGATCGAAGGTTTAAGGTTTACATTATTCTTGGAAAATCAAGTTTGCCAATATCGCCAGTGAAACTTTTCATTTCGGTTGGCGGTTTCAACGGATCTACGCTGTCCTTATCGAATCTGAAAGTTACAAAAACAGACATCCAAAGTGAAGGTGGCTCAGACGTATTCACTTTGACATAAATACTGTGTACATTTCAGAGTGAGTGGATAGGCTCTCATGTGAACCTCGGGAACTATACCGAGAGCTCAACAACATTTTGCAGTAATCCAGTATGGGGTTACATTGACACATTAAACTGTAACTGTTCAATGAATGCGCTGTACGTAGACCAGGAACACCGCATCAGTCGCGCATATGAGTTAGTGTAGTTCATTTTATGTGGCGCGAACAATAGAATTATGTAAACCTTATAGTTTTTCATGGAGTGATTTTGTATGTTTCAGGCCTGTGGGCTATATTATATTGCATATAGTTACCTTCATGACCCTTTTCTGTCAGCGCTTTTGATATGGTTCATTGTTGATGAATAATCTGAACTATGTTAATTGTAAACTTATTTTTTAAAAACGCCATTGAACAGCAGTTATTACAAGTTTACATGTCTAGGGTGATAATCGAAATTTTAGATTTAAAAAATTAACTGCAGTTTTTAAAAATGTAATGTTATTTGAAACCTACCATTTAAAATGTTACGTATTTCATCTTAATAATAATGATAATGAGTTTGGAGGGAAAACATAATTGCAGTGAGGCACATGTATCGAAATCTATCGATTATCGGACACCACTATATAAACAAGTGTATATTTACTTCACTGTGAAAAATTATACTACCTAAGCCGCCATTGTGGCGTTAAGTGGTTAGTGTATGCTAACACATCGGTCCAACTTGTTTTATGTTTTAATTGTGAGGTATTTTATTTGTGACATGCTTGGCCATTTTTATCACAGTTTGACGCAACATCAGCATTTGACTTCTAGTGCTGTAAAAATGATGTTACAAGGAACGTCGTAAGTTTTTTAGTAGTGTACACAGAGCTTGTGTGTATTCGTATATATTTGACCAACCTTCCCTTGCGATATTTGTTTTTGTAACTTTCAAATTTGGTAATACGTAGATATATCCAAATCGGTAACAATAATAAAAAGGATTACTAGCGATCTTGGCGAACTTGATTTTTCAAGAATAATTCCTTCTTTCTATCTTCTCCAAATATTTATGGCATAATTAATGAACATTTATCGGAGTTTGTTTTCGGATGGGCAAATTAAATTTTTCCAGGTAAAATGTAATTCCTGATTATATAAATTATGAGGTTTTTTGACTGGAAGAACAGGGATTGCCACGAGCACCAAATAAACGCATATACACGTTTCTTTAGTAATAGTATTTTCCAGGCGGTGTCGACTCGTATTGGTAGGTGGGAGTTACGGTATTTGTGTGCAGTTGTAGATTAGCGAGAACGACGTAGCTCGTACGGAGCGTGCAGTGGCGTCGCTAAGATGGAAGACGGGCCACGACGCAGCGCGGCGAGCGGCCGCCAACCAGCCAATGGCAGCGGAGGCGGCGCGCCCGCCATGCCGGCAGATGGCGGGGGTCTGGCCGCGTGGGCGCAGCCGACATGGCCGCACCGGCGAGCTGCACTGCTGCCGCGACGCCGTCTCCAGAGTATTCACCAAACGATCAGAATGCACTTTCCTTTCCTTTCCTTTCCTTTCCTTTCGTGTTATCAGGCGGTCTGCGCAGCTAAAGGACTGTACGTTTTGTGCCATACTCTTTTCACTTTCTTTAATTTAATAAACTAATCTTCAGTGGTCTGTAACCCGTTTGTTTTACGTGTGCAACAATTGTTACATAATTATTTCCGATAACTTGACGTATTCCATTAAAAAAAATTCTCTTATTGTTACATAAGGAACAAATTTTGATGCGCAAGTTTCGTAAGGTTAAATTACTATTTAGTTCTACTGTCGATTTTGTAGTCTTATTATTCCATGTGTGTTGTTCTGCATTTGCATTTAGAAGTAAACCTACCCGAGGGATACACTTATATTTTGATCGGCTCTGAATATCTTGCAGCGTAGAGCAAAATAAGAGAAGCAATTTTTTTTACGTACCAATACGAGTGTTAAGGGAGTCCAACACCCCGATGAGAAAAACTGAGTTTAACATTTCTGAATGAAGGCCGTTGAAACGGTAACAGATATAAAAAAAAAAACTTCGAACTGAGGGTTTACGGTTTTAATGTGCATTATAACGGTTTACCCACATTTATCGAAAAAATCATTGTCTCGCAAATCCTTACCCTCTCCTACTATTTTGTTTTTCGTTGTCAGGAATAAGCTAGAAATATCTCTGTATTACCGTACGCGGGCCCGAAGAAAACGTGTACAACCCTATGTATTTTATACGGGGTGTAACATAATAAATGGCGTAAACGCATACCGTTGAAATTACACGATATTAGAAGCAAAAAAGTCCCAGTAAGCGTAGGATCGACAATGCATACCGTAAGAGCTACGAGAAATTTTTTCATCTTCGGTACTGTGAAGCAAATATCTTCTACTGCAAGCTATTGGCTTTCCACACTTAGGTAAGTAGTAGTATAGACCAAAACAAGAAATAATGTAAAGTAAACAATTGCTCTGAACTGCATGTACCTTAAAAGTTATGAGCAATTGTTCATTAAGAGAGTCGTGTATCCAAGTAGCGAAGATGAGCACGTGCTCACAGCTCGTGAGGAATGCATTTTAGAGCACATGTTTACTGGACTTCTTTTTCGTATTTTGGTCCTTACTACCAGTTCACAAAATGTGGGAAGCAAAGAGCTTGCAGTAGAAGAGACTTGCTTCACGGTATAGAAGATGAAAAACTGCTGTAGCTCTTAAGGTACGCATTTTTAACCCTATGTTTGCTGAGACTTTTTTGCTTCTAGTATCGTGTTCTTTCAACTGTCTGCGTTTACGCCACTAATTATGATATACCCTGTATATACTTTCAGAATAGGTTTATCTGGGAACATGTATTGAACAACCCAATATCGCAATCTGCATTGAAGCGGACACACATCGGGGGCGCTTGCTCACATATTTGTAGCTTCTTTCTAGCGAACGCGTCTCCGGAGTATCACTTCATCATTTGTGCCTTGTGCCGGAATTCGGCATTACCGATTCTATACGTTCATCTACTAATCAACTGTCAGAATGATAAAGAAAATTGCGGGGATTTCAAAAAAAAAAAAAGAAAAAGAAAAAAAACTTTTTTGACAAATCAGGTTGCACCGTAGTCACGTGCATTTTAAGTTCTTTTTCTATATATGTTACCGCTTCAAAGGAACTTATTCATAAATATTAAATTTTTCAAGGAGGTGTCTCGCGCCCTTAACGGCCGTATTGACACGTGTAAAAAAAAAGTCTCTCTTATTTTGCTGAGCGATACAACATATTCAAAGACGATCAAAATAGAAGTCTTTCCCTTGGGTAGGTTTACATGTTAGTTGCCCTGTGTACATTAGGATTTCTGATTTTCGTATTTTAATACATTTGAATTAAACACTTCTCGTTCAGTCAATCACTGTGTGCTGTCTGTGTGCGTTTATACACACATGGTGTTTCCCACTTGTCACTTGTCTGCGTTTTGGTATCCGCGTGCAGTTAGATGTTTGCTTGTTCTGTATGTATGTGCGTGTGTTACTGTGTGTGTTGAGAATTGCTCTGGAGAACTGTTAATATATACTGTCTGCGGTGGGGCTCTAAATTAATTTCCTAGTCTGATTATTGTATCTTGCTGTTTGTTACTATTTTAGTGCTTAATATGAAGAGTAAGTTGTTACTCATGTTGATTTGGTCATTTATTAGCCTACTTTTTTATTCACTGTGAGGGCTCTTCATGGGCTTAATTTTTCCCATAATGTTGGAGGTTTTGCGTTGTAAGACTCTATTCCAACAATCTCCAAGGGTGTGGCAAGTTAGATGGCTCATGTCCATTCCTTATTAGGTGTTCAGAAAAGTTGAAATTGCTATTTTCGTATTACCATCTTCTTGTGTGTCTCTCGCATGTGATTTTAGACAAAAGACCATCTTATTTGATCTTTTGCCTTGAAAAGTAAATCAAGACATGCACCAGGATCGAATAGTGCTTGGACTGTTACTAACCGTCCCATGTAGCGAAGGATTTCCCTAATTTAAGGCTTAGAAAATTATACCTTGTGAACCTTGTACGGGGCGGTGAAATCCAGTATTTCACACATTTTCGCCAATGTAACGTGATCGTCTGAATCAAGGTACGGTGCATCGCATTACTTATTTACAATTTGAAAATGGATGCAAGTCTGAATTTGGCTTACTTTAACCATAGTCTAAGTGAACTGTCAAAGTAACTTTTCCAATACAGTCTAGGTATTACGAAACAATACTAATAAATTTGAAAAGTTGCGACAACAGTGAAAGATGAATTATTTAAAACTCCGAAGCAACGGTAATTACCCGAAGACTACAACCGTCAGACGCTAACGGTCGACAATTAGCATTGGTTGTTTATTGTAGGCTACGATTAACATCGCAGTAATAATATGTAATTTCCCTTGTATGCGACTTCAACGGCTCTGTATTAACTTGGAAACGTGACGAAAGGAATATCTATGGCTAGACTCGTCAATAAAAATTCGACCAAGATGAAAAGTTTAAGTTGTAACATGTTGTAAGGACTTTTTTTTTTATTTTTTTTAAATTGCAAAGAACGACGAAATAGGTTGACTATCACAAAATAAAGAGGTAAAAACGATTTTGTCAGAGGCTGGCGTCACGATTGAATGATATATGGTAATGGTCAGTGTTTTATATTTTACATTTTTTGTACCTAAAAATGCTCTTTGGTAGTTGTCAGTACAGTACTTTACTGGCGTCAAATTTCCATTAACGCTCCGTCGACAGATGTCGCATTTCTGTCGGCAAAACGGCTAAGAAACAGAAAAGAATGCTTGAATGAATTCTGGCAGATTGGAGTTAAAAGTGGGTTCAGTGGCATGCAAAGTAGGGGCAAGTCAGTTGGACTGTGAGAGCACATGCAAGTTTCATTTTAACGAAGATTGTTTAAGAAAATATTGTATTTGAATTAAATGTAAATGAATTTTTCTTGGATATTATATACTTCTTGTTATCTGGGATTTTCCTAATAACCATGTTTGCTTATAGCTGGACCCACAAAACGTTATTTTTGAAACTAAAATAATGATTTTTGCGTGAACATGAATATCACCTTCTTGCCCTCTTTGCTTTTTCGTATATGTAAACAGCAAACGTTAAATCACTACATCTACATGTACACACATTATCTGTAAATCACTGTGAATTACATGGCAGAGAGTACATAGCATGTTGACAGACACTGTAGTTTCTTTCTGACCCAATGGCGTATGTAGTAGAGGGTAGAATGACTGTTTAAATTGCTCTGTTCTTGTTTCCACGATCGCTACGGGAGCGATACGTAGGAGGTGTGAAAAATGTGTATACGTACATCGCTTAATACTTGTGTGTGAAATTTCGTAAGCAGACTTTCGGGGGATACCGTGCGTCAGTCCTCAACAGCTTGCCCATTCAGATTTTTCAACATGTCCCGTGAGTAAAACAAAACTTGTGGGTATTCGTGCCTCTATTCTTCGAACAAGTTCAGTGTCCCCTAATACTCCTGTTTGCTATGGGTCACAGGAATGTGAGCGGTATTTGAAGATGGAACATTCACACAAGTGATATGTAACTAGCATCCTTTGCAGACCTACTGTGTTTTCCCAATATCCCGCCAATGAGTCAGAAAGTACCGCCTACCTTGCCTACGACTGATCCCATGTGATCATTCCATTTCATATCCTTACAAATTCTGTATTATACGGTTTTAATTCGAAAAACACTATCAAACGCTATTTTTGCTGTTTACTGATCCACAACCACGGACACGTGGAACTGACAAAGGCATTTGGAAACTGAAGGTGCGACTTTTCGTTACATTTTGAGGAAAATATGACGTGCCTGTTGTAATTACCAAGTTCTCTTTTGTGGGCGCTGATGGACGCTACTTTAAAACGAAGGAAAAATGGAACTGCGTTTGTTCACCTAATATTAATCTCGTATTCTTTGCCATAAGCGACTGGATTTGTGTTATTTTACAGACTTGGAATGCCGTGGTGTTGTGCGAGCCTCGAACGGTACACATATCGTCAAAGCGCTATTTACTAGTGCGTAGGTATCAGAAATAATGACACACTCGAGGAAGTTATGTTCAGCACTTAGCAAGTTATGAAATTTTCGATGGTTGGAAATGGTCATAAACACTGTTGTAGCATTGGTATTACAGTAATTTTTGTGTATGCGCTGTATCGGGAAACTACTGGATGCCCGACCTATTTTTATTGCAATTATTTGCTTGTTCCATTGTCCTACAATCGCGCCTTCGGTTAATAGCAGTAACAGCCAAACATCTTGTATACATATTTTCGTGTATACTATTTTAATTCTCATACTGGACACTGAACTTTGTAGTCGGAAACAGTTCTGGCACTTTCTCACTTTGTATGAAGGATCAATCGCCTAAACTGGTGCTTACAAGCTTTGTAGATATTACTCTACATGTGCGCTTGCTTTGCTGGTATTAAAGCTGATCTTCTGCTCTCAGTCATACGACATTTCCACTAGTACAGAACTTCACTCTGATAATTCTTCTCCTCTTTCGTTGCACAAAAAACTCTCTCTGTACAGATCAGAAGTGATTTTCTTTAAAAATCAAGACGGAACCTGACAACGCTACAAAGTTTCAAAAACGGTCTAGAGTTGACATGGGCGGGAAAATAGATTGTGGAATAGGAAATCTGGAATCTATAATTTCCAAAACACGTACTGTAGTGCTGATGTGGCTAACATCAGGCGGTGCTGGAAAATCGTCTGCGACTAACGGATCTAGAAACCCCAAATACGGTCTTAACGTAATTACAGGATGGCCAGACTGCCTAATGGGAAGACAATGACCGTCTTGTAAATACAGTTATTTCAGATTATTTTTTTAGCATGAGGTACACGACTGGCTTCATAACCCGCTTCGAATTATTAGCAAATCATGGTCAAATGATGTTAGCGTACAGACGTTATCCACAAGGGGTAAACTCCTAATACGTGAAACCGATTTTTAGCAGCGTACCATCTGTGGAAATTGGTTCTACAAAAGATGTTAAAAAGGTAAAACAAGGTCATCGTTTAGCGTGTATCATCTGTCGTCCCCTCATGGCTAAATCACCCTTCGCATCCTGTTTCAAACAAGACGAACAAAGATTGTCGAAACAGAATTACCAACAATGTAACAAATTGGGCGAATAGAGCGAATGAGTTATGACTTAAAACTCAAATAACATCCGAGATTTATTTGTGGTTAAGATTAAAAGAACGTGGACAGGGAAAAAAAAGGTAATGGAGTGTCTCCTTGGTATGCATCACGTACAAACAAGCTATCCAAGAAGTACAGCGACATTTCCATACTGTCGTTTACGTATGTTTCGACGTACACAATTATTTTTAACTGACTTTTGTTTCGTGTTATTGTGATGTAACAAGCTGAAATGCTGAAATTTGTTAGATTAAATTTTACATGTTTAAAAAACTCACCCCATCCTTTCAGAGGCGGCAGAGAAGAAAAATATTGCTAATAGAATCATCATTACCTTCATTGTAGGCTATATGGCGACCGCGTCTGCAACAAAATAAAAAGCTTTTAACGGTCTGTCATCACTGTTTCCCTTACTTTTTAAGCATTATCAGTGGCATGTAACGTTATTTCTACTTCTTATTTAAATATGTTATATATTGTAAATAACAACATAATTTAACAATCTTCTGCTTAGCAATTTTGCGATAAGGGCCTATTGCCAGGCTGAAAATACCTTCTGACGCACATGTTCATCGAATACTGAAAAAAATCTCAATTCTTGCTTATTTAATCGCCGAGGCGATTCTTTTATAAAAAGAAAATGATAACAAGCGAAACAAGTTACGGCATTCTTAAGCGTTTCCACAGTTGTAATGCGAAAATATAATTCACTGTTCAAAAGCTGATTTAACAAATAAAAAATAATGTAATTTATTTTTGACAGCTCGCAAATATTTTTATTTAGGCTCTAACCGATTTTCGGTTTCGTAGGCGGTCATCGGATAAAAACTCTCAAGCACAGGCACGGGGAACTCACGAAGGCATTAGGTGAAACTGAAGTTGCGACTTTTCGTTACATTTTGAGGAAAATATGAACTGCCTGTTGTAATTATCCAGTTCTCTTTTGTGGGCGATGATGGACGCTAATTCAACACGGAGGTAAAATGTAACTGTGTGTGTTCACATAAAATTAATCTCGTATTCTTTGCCATAAGCGACTGGATTTCTGTTATTTTACAGCAGTCAGGTTCCTACCTATCTGTGAGTACGAAGAATGTGACACTGTTACTGATATGCATGGTTTCCCGTTAAAACATTCTCAACATAGATCGAATCTGTCTTGCGCAGTACTCAACGTCTCTTTTTCTCAGGCAACGCAACTGCCACAGCTCTGAAACCTATACCTAACATCAGAGCCACTGTTTCGATTTGCTCTATCTTATGCATAATCTTAGAAATGGATCAGCAGCATGTTAATCTGTCTATAATTGCAACGGTCACCACCTGACGATAGTGCAAGAAGCCGGAAACGGGTTACTGAATACATAGAAAAACCCTGTAGCAGAACGGCAAGAACTTAGTATTTATGTTTATTAGCATGTTATGTCAAGCACCGATGGCGAATTCAACTGTAATTGGGATTTTTCCTTTACAAAATGATCCTGTATATGCAGGATCATCTATGTTACACTTAATATTACTGATTTGCTGCCGACTTTTTTTCTACTTGAATAGTTATTCACAGAATTCAAAGAACTCAATTTTTTTTTGTCTTCATTATCCAAATGCGTTTTACGTTGTTCAGTCGTTACGGTACGTTTTTCGCTGAGTCACCAGCTCTAGCGAAGATGGACGTTTCTATGCAACAGATCAAATTTATTTCATTCGTGTTTAACATTCCAGTGCAGCCCTTGGATGAGGATGACACGGCGGCCGGACGGTATCGTTGGGCCTTTATAGCCTGTCCGATTCGATGTGTTTCCAACACTGTCATGGTTTTTACTCATATTTAGTGATGTTAGATAGCGTTTCATAGGACACAGCTCATGAGCAAAAGCAGCCGTTGATTAATTTGAAACCAGAATTAAGACGCCTGATATGACAAAGAAAAAAAACCTGTCTGGATAACGAAATAACAATTTTAGCCGCAAGATGCAATTATTTGTTTAAAAAATTCTTCAGTTAGAAACAAGTAATGAAATTTCTCTTTGGAGTTCACGTGATGAAGATTTTTTCATGTGTTCTGACGTCTTAGGGATACTACAAGAGCGCTGAGAGACATTGATAGCCGGCCGAAGTGGCCGTGCGGTTAAAAGGCGCTGCAGTCTGGAACCGCAAGACCGCTACGGTCGCAGGTTCGAATCCTGCCTCGGGCATGGATGTTTGTGATGTCCTTAGGTTAGTTAGGTTTAACTAGTTCTAAGTTCTAGGGGACTAATGACCTCAGCAGTTGAGTCCCATAGTGCTCAGAGCCATTTGAACCATTTTGAGAGACATTGATGGATGCAGAATACGGATTAGCGTTTTGTCTCCAGTGTTTTGTGTATTTCTAATCGATTTTCAACACTGCCATGAGCGTTATTTTAAGAATATGAATTCATTAAACGAGAAACATACCTAGAAAGCTACGTATCTGTAAATACACGCGAAGGACTGTCACCACAGATTTCTCTGAAACGATTCTCTACTCGAAATGGCTACCAGTCCGAATAGCCACGCGCTTTAAAGCATCGTTTCCGAAGCGTGGGGAGGCGAACTTGCCTAACACCGAAATAGCGTCGCGAATTAACCAGGACGGCTGGTACGCCTACAAGCCAAGATGTGATTTTTAGGTGGTTTCCCGCACCCCACAAGATACATGCCGGGCTGGTACCCGAATCACGTCTCAAATAAACACTACGCAGACATTTAGAAAACTCTGTCACACTTGGACATGTGATTTACTCTAGATGTGGACAAATGAGGTACACAAATACCGCCCGACAGGAGGGGGGTGGGAGGGGGAGGTGTAAGAGAAATGACCATACATGTTTAGTCTCTTAAAAACAGGTGAACAGCACCATCATGGTAAATGGTGTGCACGGAACATAGACTGAAACGTAATATGTACCGTAATCTATAGATCGTTAGAGGGACTGACGTTATTTAACAAACGACAACATATTTTTATTTTAGTTAAGGCAAACTAGTGGAATATATCAGGAACAAAACGTTGTTTCATAGAATCAACAGTACTGGTGCATGTTTTAAGTGGCGTTCCTCCAACACATAAAAACGTATTCTTGGCACAAGCTGAGTGAGAAGAGCTTGTACAGTTGAATTGTGTAGTTGAACATTTTATAGCAACTGACTACAAACAGTGGATAAGACAGCAATATTTATCGAGTTTCCTTCTGTCTAATTTCAC
The DNA here is from genome assembly GCF_023864345.2 of Schistocerca serialis cubense. NCBI lineage: Eukaryota > Metazoa > Arthropoda > Insecta > Orthoptera > Acrididae > Schistocerca > Schistocerca serialis. Next base: position 61,415,708 of record NC_064649.1, on the reverse strand, counting down.
ATTTCATCCAATTTCATCATATACGCACCTATATGGAGCAGTAAAGAAAAATCGTTTCAAAGAATTTGTTGATTCTTTGTTTACCACTTTACAAATGGGTCTGAGCACTATGGGACTTAACATCTGAGGTCGTCAGTCCCCTAGAACTTAGAACTACTTAAACCAAACTAACCTAAGGACATCACACACATCCATGCCCGAGGCAGGATTCGAACCTGCGACCGTAGCAGTCGCGCGGTTCCGGACTGAAGCGCCTAGAACCGCTCGGTCACCGCGGCCGGCTACCAGTTTACATCTTACACTTTGTTCACCATTCTGGATCGATGTATTATCACTTGCGTTCAAGACCTACTTTTACAATTAACTGAATACTGCGGTAACAGAATGTACCTTCCATACGAAAAACTTTTTTACTAACGGTTAATTCTGTACGTAAACTGTTGATACGTTCCTGTTAGCTTTCTATGCTTTCGTGTGTATCTCCTACAAATATCTCGAATCGTGATCGCATACGGCGTCTGTTTTAGCATTTCACCCAGTCTCTCTCTCTCTCTCTCTCTCTCTCTCTCTCTCTCTCTCTCTCTCTCTCTCTCTCATCGTCTCTGCAAGTTAAGGTATCATTTCTCGATCTGTATGCTATAGATGATGAATCTTGTTTTCTGAACTTCTGTCACGTCTTACATCGGGTAGCTTCAACTGTAAAACCTACAAGATGATCATTCTCTCGCAGTGTTCCCTCTGAATACTCGGAACCTATAGAGTGTATGTAAATGACAAATTAGGTGCATGATATAGCATTACCCTCGAAAGATCGAGTGGATAATCCTTTAAGTCGCTTCACGTCTAAATCTGCTGCGGAAAAACGTAGGACGCACGACAAAAGCATGTGAATTATTTCGTAGTTAGTTACCTTAGAAGTCGGCATTATTTTGAGAAAATGACCTTAGAAGAACCATTTAGCTGCTAAACTTACAAAAATGGTTGCCTCAATTTTATTTTTATGGAACCAGCAGTTGTTGCGTGAACGAGTAACGCGTAAACCGGTACAAGGGCACAACCTTATTTTTATATATTAATGTATCGGAAAACTGACGAGTAATTAAGTACAATTATAAGCAGCGTGGAAGAACATCCTTCGTGTGGTCAGTTGTTTAAATAATTTGAGATACATGTAACACTGTCCAACTTCACTGTTCTACGATGAAGTTTATTATCAGCAAAGCATGTGAGACAAAGTGTCCACCGAATACACGTAATGGTTGAGGAACAAATTGTCAGTACTACGCTGCAGGCCTGGGTGGCCGAGCGGCTCTAGGCGCTACAGTCTGGAACCGCGCGACCGCTACGGTCGCAGGTTCGAATCCTGCCTCGGGCATGGATGTGTGTGATGTCCTTAGGTTAGTTAGGTTTAAGTAGGTCTAAGTTCTAGGGGACTGATGACCTCAGAAGCTAAGTCCCATAGTGCTCAGAGCCATTTGAGCCATTTTCAGTACTACGCTACTTTGGTATCTGTTTCCAACAAAGAAAAGCATTTGCATATACAGTCTTAATACTCTTTGAAGGGCTAGAAATCGAAATTAAATGTTCGGAAAAGAATACAGCAGATGCGAGTAGATACACGTTACAACTCCTTCTCCTAGTGTATTCACTGACACGTATAGCCTACTGTCTAAAAAAATTTACGTTCTCAGAAGAATGATACTACTTGCATTATTCATTTCACACTTCCTTAATGTTGCTTCATGTATAGACTTCACCAGTTTTCTTTGGTTAAGCCACAGTGTACCCCATTTTAAAGTGTGGTCAAACTGAAACATAATATGACAATGTTAACTCAAAATATATGTACATAAGCTCGTAAGAGCTTATATCGTTCTGATATGACGGTAACTACTTTTAGCTGCTCATCCAAAAGTTTATCTTATACATGCATAAGTCGCAATGAACTAAATTAAAATTCTAAGCTATCGTTTCGCTATAGAACAGCAATAGTCAGCGGCTACATTCATAGAATGGACTTCATATTACCAGGGGAATACGCGAATCTGTTAATGCAAGGAATATACTTCAAGCTTTGAAGGTCGACAGGCATATAGTCAGTGCTAGTGTCCCCCTTTAGGTCCAACTAGTGCAGAAAGCAGAATATCCAGCCGTGTGTGTGTGTGTGTGTGTGTGTGTGTGTGTGTGTGTGTGTGTGTGTGTGTGTGTGTGTGTGTGTGTGAGAGAGAGAGAGAGAGAGAGAGAGAGAGAGAGAGAGAGAGAGTGTTTTCTGCATTGGATAACCTTGCAGAAAGAAACTGTTGGGAAGTAAACAAAGCCTTCCGTCTGTCTGATGTCTGCTTCAACCGCTCAGCCCCTCAGTTTACCCCGACTATTTACGTTCATTCCTTATTTGTATTCAGACCAGCATCATATTTGAATGTCTAAGAGTCGAGATAATTACGAGGTCCACATTACACTATCAGCATCAATATGATCTGTGGCCCATGTAACGGAGCGACTAACGATTATTCTGCGACTACTACAGCTGCGTGTCGGGTGTGCGTAAAATAACGGATGTCATAATGAGACACATTTAAGGACAGGGAAAATGGTAACTAATCGTGTACAGAAAGATAGTGAGGGCTGCTATATCCGAATGCACACCATATTGTATAGAATTCCTAAACTGCTGTGTGAACTTCTTGCAAGTATTGCTGGCACTGTGTGGTTGAAGTTACAGCCACGACATCGCCAACTGTACTAAACGATATCAAATTCACTCTGCGATTCTGCGGGCCCAATATTTGAAAGCGGCATGTTTATTGAAACTCCCTGTACTTTGCTCGATTGTTGTGGTTCCTATTTTGAAGTATAATACTGTGTATTATTAAATCACCGTACACGTTCGAAACAGATGCATGGTTTTCTCAATGGAGACAAATGTTTTTGGCGTTGATTGAGCCTTTAAAGACTTTTGTGAAAGCGCTTAATGTCTAATGCGCTTAAACTCGTGTCTCTTACGTAAAAGAAACACTATTATCTTGTGTTGTTGACAGAATCTCGGAGGATTCAAGGGTCTCAACATTTGTCCTGGTTTAAAGAAATCAGTGCGATTTCACAGTGTGTGTGTGTGTGTGTGTGTGTGTGTGTGTGTGTGGGTGGGGGGGGGGGGGGCGGCTACGTGTATTTATACCTAAATTGTCGAGAAATATAATGCGTATTCAGGAAAAGAAGATTGCAATAATATTTGTGGCGCGGCAGAACAGTTTCGTAAAAGAAAGACAAAAATAACACTAAACAGACAAGGTTCGAAATACAGAAGCTGATTAAGATGATATTTAAATTGTGTTACTACTCTCAGCCGAATGAGAAATGGATGTGCCGACAGATTGGAACAATACCTTTTATAAATAAGTTTCTCTCTACTGTCACACCCATAATTTGTGCGGCCGTGTAGACAACGCAGACTACTATGTTTTCTTTTAACTTTTTTCACATATTGTTAATCAATTGTGTTTTTCACAGTAGCTCAATCACTGCATTAGCGAAGTTTGGAAAACCATCTTTTATTCATCTGCTTATTATTGCATTCTCAACGCTATTCGCCAGATGTCTATGTCTACCTTGTAACAAGCTAAATGGCTATAGTACCTCGAATTAATTTTCGCTCTGCAGCGGCGTGGGGTGCAGATTACAGTTGGGACCCGGACCGGTACTCGAAACCGGAACCTTTGCCTTCTGGGGACAGTTATTCTGCCGAGTGAACCGTCCAGACACGATCCACGACCCGCCCTCACAGCTGTACTTGCGCAATGACCTAGAGTTTTGGGAACTAGTGAGGCATTCGTGACCAGGGAAACTTCACCGGTGGACATTTACGCGGAGAGTACCTAACATAACCTCCGGCCGCGGATCGACTCCGGTTTTCCACAACCAATGGAGGACGAATCTTTGAGAAGGCTAGCCAGTCGTGATGCCGAAACGTCAGACGAACCGTCAGACAAACGTCGGCCGAAGGTCACGAAATTAAAGGCAGCAGGTGATTCGTCACCTCGAGTTTGTCAAAAACCAAATAAACGAAATGAAAAACGTCACAAGTACGCCACATTTTTTGCTGCAGAGTACTATAGCAAGGGCGTCGAGAAACTGATACCATATTCGGAAGGAAAGTTGTTCAAACCCACATCCGGTATTCTTAATTTAACTTTTCCTTAAATCTATGGTTTAATTTGTTGTCCAACGCCTCTAGCGACTTCTTGTCGTTGAAAGGCCAGCCTTCGTTTCTGTTTCGCCGTCGGCCAGTTGACAAATCTATGTGCATCCGGCACTGTCTGTGGTCTCCCGTTGGCCTGATAACGCCACACGCTGTAGCTCGATCCATTTTCATGTTTGTGCTCTGCTGACAGCAACTCTTCCGTTTACTTTTTTTTGCTTTGCTTTTGTTTCTGTAGTTTCTGACTGTAAGATCACCCATTCGTTCTGTATCCAAATGATGGCAGACTGACCATCCTTTGTAGATGGGTGAAAAAGTCATGGTACTGCGATACCATTGCTCCTTTGATAGCAGCTAAAAAGCAATTTCTCCTGTTCAGAGCGACGCTATTTAATATACACAATGGTGCGCAAAGATAAGGATTGAAAGTAACTTTCGCATCGCATGTCACTGCCACGTATCATAGTTCGATGAAATTTCGACTATACGTAGAAAGTGCTGCTACTGTATACAGCAGAAGGTAACTCAAAGCAATGGGAATTAGACGATGAGAAATGAAACTTTTCTTCAAAGACAATAATTACAATGCAGTCTGTAACCTTCCCATGTAAACAAAAAAAAAAAAAAAGTGAAGCACTTAAAAGCACTCCGTCTTTAGGCCACGAGTGGCCTACCGGGACCATCCGACCTTCGTGTCATCCTCAGTGGAGAATGCGGATAGGAGGGGCGCGGGGTCAGCGCACCGCTCTCCTGGTCGTGGGGATGGCATTCTTGACCGGAGCCGCTACTATTCGGTCGAGTAGCTCCTCAATTGGCATCACGAGGCTGAGTACACCCCGAAAAAATGGCAACAGCGCATGGCGTCCTGGATGGTCACCCATCCAAATGCCAACCCCGCCCAACAGCGCTTAACTTCGGTGATCTCACGGGAACCGGTGTATACACTGTGGCAAGGCCGTTGCCAAAAGAAATGATTACATTTGGATAATTAAATTCTGGTGAATGGAAACTGATAAATGTTAACTCATAAAAACTGATAAATTTTGACGTAAGCAGCGCTACGCCATGGCCCTGTCAAATCAGTGTCAATCTGTCCGTGAGAAATAAACTGAGAAATTCTTACCTCGTGATGGTGTCGCCGGATAACGCTGTCTATATATCTGCTCGTAAATGGTACAGCTTAGTGCAATGCTGGTCCATCTACTAATACCGGATAACATTTGTCTGAGATCTGAATTACGAGAAAAACTGACTTTACTTAGTGACACGGCTGCACAGCTAGTCGCCTGATTTACTAAAGAGCACATGACTATGATCTGACAATAATTCTAAAATATTTTGATTTAGATAAATGATTGGATCGGGACTGGCAATGATTTAAGGGGAAATTATACTTTTATAGTTGACTGGTAATAATAATTATACTCTGAACATTTTTACGTTATTGGTAAAGATCTACAATCCATTACACGGGAAAAGTGAATATATTACAAATATGGGTCAACTGGTGCTGACGAATCACAAAAGAAAAAGATTGAAACAAATTCATATTAACATTTCAGACAGGTGAACTATGCGCATGCCAACAAAAATAATAAAATTTACCTTACAATAGATGGTTGACTTAATTACACTGTTGATTTTTCATCATATTAACAATTATTCATTTGTTCATCATCATCATCAGCTCATTCCATGGTATCCTTTAGCTCTGCGGCTGATCGCAATTATTATTCAGTTCCATATAATAAAATTTTATATATTTTTCTGCACTGTGACTTCAACAACTACTACCTATTAACTGCACTGTACCAGCGACAGACTACAACCACACTGTAGCAGCGAGCGACTGCAACTGCGGCAGAGACTGCTCTGACTTGCGACTCTATTGTAGCTCTGTTTTAACAGGGGCAAAAATATTTTATGTCTCAGGCAGCACCTGTGAATTTTCGTTCTAGCAAGTGAGCAATACATCGAGATTACATTTGCTCCAGCAGGGTGGAGAACCCCTTACAAGTCACTGCGATTTGTGATGGTCCCCTGTACATGTTTCTTGATAGGGTGTGTCGTCGCCATGTACTGCGGTGCTTACTTTGCAACGTGCTCCTACGCTGGTCACGAAGTTGATAAGGAATTCTTGCGGTAGGACGTTCCACCTCCACCAGCGTGGTTGACCAACTGATGGATGGTCGTTGGTTCATGTGGACGAGCTGCAGTGCGCCTCCCCAGGGCATTCCACACTTGCTCGGTGGGGTTTACGCTGGAGGTGAGGGTTGGGGGGGGGGGGGGGGCGCGAGGGCCAGTCACTTTGCCGAATGTTCTCCCGTTCTGAGACATCCACCGCCTGTTCGACGTTCGATGTGGCCCAATGCAACCCTGAAAAGACGGACATGGGAAGGAGTACTGTGTCACAGCAACATTGACCAGTGTGTGAGTGCCATGTTGAAAGGTTCGGAGAACTGGACGCCAATGGAATATTATGTCTCTCCACACCGTGACACCCGGACGACCCAAATAATCATGTCGCACAATGGTGCTGGATGCATTACGTGTTCCCATCTCTCGGCATATGAGGGTGCGTCCAGAATCACTACTCACTTTGTATCTCCTCTCACTCGAGAAGTGCACGAGATCCTCGTTGGTGCAGTCCCTATGCTCTTGGAACATTCTTAAACGGTGCAACCGACGTGCGGGTGTCAACGGAACACAACGTCCTGGTCGTCGGACAAGGAGACCACCACAATGCAATCGCCGTGCCACTGTGGAGAGATGGACTGCGTGCCTCGCAGTCTAGGGAAATGTTGTTACAGCTGCGCCCGCTGTTTGACGCGGGTCCCTTGTCGCCTGTTGCACGATGTGGTGGTCGTCTGCTGTCTTAGTTGACCTTGTTCGACCACCTCCACTTCTTCGGGTAGCGGTACCTGTGGTTACAGAACGCACCCCATGCACGTGAAACATTGCTGTGAGCACTGCAAGACTCCTGGGCTGCACTCGTGACACTTCTTTCTTGTTTCAGTTTCCTGATGACTATTCCATATGTGAAGCCATCCAGACGTTGTGTCCCGGCCATGCCACGACGAAGATAATCATCACAGTAGATTGTAACTGCTGCTCTTTGTTTGACACACTCTGTCTTATACCGTTCCTTCAACTCCCCCGTGTTACGCTATAGTCACGTCGACCTAACGCCATTTGACGTCCACCACTTTGGGCACGGTATGGAGACTCCTGGCAATACGTTCCCGCAATTCCGTTCATTTCCACCGAGTAGTTAATATATTGTTATACTTACTCTAACTCATGGTTCCGTTTTGCAGAACAGTGTATTTATCTGACATGCGAGACTTGGATCCTGTAATAAGATCTTCCTCCGGAGACAATACAGAGATATACTATACCTACTACAATGTAACGAACATCCACACTGAACTACGACGAGCTCTAGTATCGCTGGAAACATGATTCACAGTATAACGGCTCAAAATGAATGTGAGCAAAAACGAAGCAACATTTTTACAAAAACTGATATGATTTACAAACACATTTGTTGTTAATAAATGAAAGCATTCCTTGAGCTATATCCATCAAATATAGTGGAGTTAACTTGGAGAATCACTTCAACTTCATAAAACATGTAACAGCCATAGAGAATAAACCAATGTGTTAGCTGCCCTATATTCCACAATAAAAAGTAGATCGTCTCTGAAAGTCGGTAACTAGACCAGTGATGTTGCCTGCCTGCCCCTTATAGAGAGATGCTGCATGGATGCGTCTTAACAATCTTTGATTATGCAAGATAAGACCTTTCAAATAATATTAAATGCTCCATCTAGTTGTAACTTACTTTCCTATAAACAAATAATCTACATTAACTGTTTACTTACTGCATGAAATGCCTAAGATGTGACAGTAGTCTGCCATATAGGAGATAAACGGCTGTGCACTTGAGGAACTCTTGTCTAGTTGACAGTATCGTGAACAACCTGAGACATCGAGTTCCCAGGCCTCGCAGGCTGTAAAGCGTACCAAACATCCACAAAGAAGGCGTTTCATTGAGACCTATCGATAGTGCTATTGGTTCTCTCACCTAGGGGCTAGCCGAATATGTAACAAGGTTAGTGTCTCCAATCGCTGGCTGCAGCGAACCTCATATTACATACTCGCAGATGTTCATTGACAAACAAATCGAAATTGGTCCAAACGATTTTTTAGTCTGTCTGGGTGTGATATCTCTGTTCACAAAAGTTCCTGTGAAAGACACGTTAAACTTGCCAGCAGACCACTTTCTTCCTGAACATGTGGAGTTGTTTCGTCTCACTTTGACGGCGACCTACTTCTTGTATGGCGGTAAATTTTATTTAACAACGCACGGAATGGGCATGGATTCTCCGCTGTAACCAGCAGTGGCCAACTTATTTCTGGATGCTTTTTGGGAATGCACATTAAATATTGCTCCATTTCGCCCATTTTCGTTTTATCTCTAACATCATGTTTACGGTGTGGGAGAGTATCAAACCAAAACACCTGTCAGCCGTCTAAATTTCCAAATTGTTTTTTATCGGGCAACCACTTTTGGCAGGTGATGACAGAAGTGATCGCTGTGCCAAAAATCTAGATACCAGTCGTCGAAAGGTTACCGCTATTTTGACTGGAGAAGTATTCCTACACGCCGAAAAAAATGGCTCTGAGCACTATGGTACTTCTGTGGTCATCAGATCCCTAGAACTTAGAACTACCTAAACCTAACTAACCTAAGGACATCACACACATCCATGCCCGAGGCAGGATTCGAACTTGCGACCGTAGCGGTCGCGCGGCTCCAGACTGTAGCGCCTAGAACCGCTCGGCCGCTCAGCCGCTCGGCCGCTTCGGCCGGCCCTACACGTCGGTCAGGGGGTCTGAAGAGGGCGCAATATATCGCTTAAAGTCGTTACTCATTAAAAACCAGTTTGGAAATTTAGACGGAGGAAGGTGCTTTGATCCGACATTCTGTACTGAACAGCTGAGGTTCCGCACTAGTTTGTGTAAAGATGGGCATACAGAGACTATTTACTGTCTGGCTAAATGACGCCAGAACACTAGAGCGGCTCATCCGTTACACGAATAGCACGCAACCGAAGATTGAGTTCATTGTGGAGACAAAGAGAGAGGTAATGAAAACTGTGAATTTAGTTGATTTGGTGGAACGCAGTGAGGATGGTTGGTTCGACCGGTCTGATTACAGCTAACCGACACTCACTGATTTATAACTCAGCGCACAGAGTTTTCACCACGCTGTCCAGAGAGAGCTTTTCTAAACACATCACGATGTTAAGCTACACCTGTTTGTGGCATGTACCACGTGGATTTCGAGATTAGTCAGCTATAGTACGTGTTCCGAAAAAATAGCTATGGGATTCGAGATATACAATAAGGGGACAAAAGTCGTATATGAGCACTGTGCTCTTATACAGATGGCGGTAGTATCGAATACACAAGTTACAGAAAGGCGGTGCAGCGGCGGAACTGTCATTTGGAGTCAGGTGATTCATGTCAAAAGGTTTCCGACCTGATTATAGCCGCACGGCGGGAATGACAGATAGGGTGAGACGCATGGGACATTCCACTTCAAAAAGCGTTACGGAAGTTAGTACTTTGAGATCTACAGTGCCATGAGTGTACCGAGAATACCAAATTGCAGAAAGTCAGTCTGACTATGGACAACGCAGTGGCAGATGGCCTTCAGTTAACGACCGAGAGCAGCGGCGTTTGCGTAGAGTCGACAGTGCTAACAGACAAGCAACACTGCGTGAATTAACCGCAGATGTCAATGTGGGACTCACGACGAACGTATCCGTTAGGACAATGAGGAGAAATTTGGCGTTAATGGGCTATGGCAGCAGACGACCTTTACTAACAGCACGACATCGCCCCATTCGCTTCTCCAGGGCTCGTGACCATAACGGTGGGAACCTAAACGACTGGAAAACAGTGGTCAGTCCCAGTTTAAGTTGGTAAGAGCCAATGATAGGGTTGGAGTGTGTTACAGACCACACGAAGCTATGGACTGAAGTTGTCAACAAGACACTGTGCAAGCTAGTCGTAGCTCTGTAATTGTGTGTGCTGTGTTTACAAGGAATGGACTGGGTCTTATCATTGACTGAAAATAATTACGTTTAGCTACTTGCAGACCATTTGCAGCGAACAACGATGGAACCGCGCTACCGCTACGGTCGCAGGTTCGAATCCTGCCGTGTGCATTGATGTGTGCAATGTCCTTAGGTTAGTTAGGTAAAGTAGTTCTAAGTTCTAGGGGACTGATAACCTCAGGTGTTAAGTCCCATAGTGCTCCGAGTCATCTGAACGACGATGGAATTTTTGTAGATAAAAATGCGACATATCACCGGGCCACAACTGTTCGCGATTTATTTGAGGAACATTCTGGACGATTTGAGCGAATGATGTGGCCGCTCAAAACGCCCTATGTGAACCCTATCGAACGTTTATCGGACATAGAGGGATGGCAGTTCGTGCACGAAATTCTGCACCGGTCACACTTTCCCAGTTATGGACGGCCATAGAAGCAGCATGGGCCAACATTTCTGCAGGAGACTTTGAACGACTTTTTGAGTTCCTACACTACTCCAGGGAAAAGGAGGCCCCACACGACATTAGGAGGTTTCCCATGACTTTTGCCGCCTCTCTGTAAAGTTAGAGCTCTCCCAGAAACGAAAATGCTGAACAATAAAGTAATGATCTACGTAATGTTTTTTTCCCTTCTGCGTTGCTACATGTAGTGAAATAGGTAGGATTTTGGGAATAACAATACGAAAGATTTTCCGATCGCCGCGAATTTGGAGTTCATAAAATGACTGCGGAAACAACTCCATCGGCCAGTGTATCCAGCACCAAAGGCATATTACAAATACGGGACAAAATACTGCGTTTCTGTTACTAAAGGAACAGTAGACATTAGAATGTTCCAAAACAGCTTCAACTGAAACACCAGCTATAATCTTCAGTAATGCGTGGATGCGAGCTCTAGACACTGAAAACACACAGGAAAATATACTGATTTGTTTACTTCCTACAAGAGCTCTGGCACAACCGGTGCAGCGATGGACACAATATGGCAGCATGACATTATGTTGCCAACCGTTCATAAATAAAATTCCTCTTTACCAAAACTATGATTCGGTAGTTTATGTCCAGTACATAAATGACGCAGTAAATGGTAGGATTACCAGCAGTTTTGGTAGCATTCCTACGAAAAGAAACATAGATGAATTCGAGAGAGAAAGACTGAAACCCGAAGACTTCTATTTTTTCTTAATTTGTTTGGTTTTTGCACATAATTACAACCGCACATCGTTCTGTGGTAGTCGATTCTATATTTTATATCCATAAAAAATATAAATTGTAAGTAAAATATTTAGTTGACCACGTTACTTCTGTACTTTTATGTAACTAAAGCAATTACTTTGGATGCAATACAGTTTACAAGTTTATACGCACTAATATACAAAATCTACAAAATTATTGTTGCTTTTGTACTCGGCAGAATTTTCTTCATCACGATCAAAGGGAAAAGCTGCCTCTTATTATTGATAAGTGCGAAAGTTGTTTAGCAATAACAGACTCGTGTTTTATATAAGCTCAACGAAGTTTTTGAAGCGATGTTTCATATTTAGTTATTTTGCGTTTTTCGTAAGTTTACCTTTTTTTTTTAGGAAATTGTGTTTTCTAACGCTACATTATACATATATATATATATTAATTTTACTGCAATGCCCCTCTGTTTCACGTTACCAAACAACAATTTTCGAATAAAACTGCAATTAATCACTGATAATTTGAGTTTGGCTATAAATACTGTTTATTCTTAAGTGATGGACAGGAGGAGAATGATGTAGAACAGCAATGTTACCTAGGTTATGCGACACTTTATATATTCTAACTCCGTTTCTAGAGCGTTACCGTTTCTGGTTTCTAGTGGAATCTAGTAAAAACCGACCGCATACTCAAGAAATGCGATCGAAATTTGGCAACGCCCAGTAGGTGTGGAAGTAGGGCGGTTATAATTTTGACTCGCCAAAGCTACTAGGAAAACTACGGTAGCTTCACTTACTTACGGTAGTCTACGGTACTTTACAATTCTAGTCGTAAGCCGTCTGTGGACTATAAATGGTGACCAGAACTATGACCACGATACCCAGTTGATCTGATGAAGACGATGGAGGTTTCGTCGAAAGCCCAAAATCGTACCCAGGTGTGATACAACTAGTGAACTGAGAATGTTTTGGAGGAGCACGTCGTTGCTAGAAACTTTGATCTGATTTCAAGTAATTTAATGTCTTTATAACAAATTCGATGTCCGAATAAAGAAAAATTGGCGTTTCAATGATTATTCGACCGCACACCGTCTTCTTCGTAAAGCTGAATGCTGTGCCAAGTATTCTTGACACCCAAACAATTTACTCGTACATTCCGCGCTGTAACCACGACGGAGCACTCATATTTATCCACCCCTCCGCAGTCTGTTGCTGTCGAATTCACAGTCAGATAAGCATGCAGAATGACAGAGGAGAAGACCTGAAATAAAAGAAAAAGGAAAGAGAATAAATGTCGAATGCATAAATAACAGAAAAAAAGGTTACCACGCACGAATGCAATGTCTGGGGGAATCGTAATGAAGGAGGTAGTTTGGACCACGAAACAAGAAGAAAACGCGAAATATGGTTCGGGCAAGCGTTGAATAAACTGCCCAATTACGGCCTTACAGATTTACGGTAAGGAGAATAACACTTTTGTACAGGTTTTATCGGCCGCAAGAGCACCTCCTTCACGCCAGCTGACATCCGCCGGAATGGAGAAACCTGGAGACAAACGCACGCACGCAGGCACGCAGGCACGCACGCACGCACGCACACACACACACACACACACACACACACACACACACACACACACACACACACACACTGGGATGCGCTGTCGTGGTACACGTCCGGGACACGATTTGTTACGGCTGCAGTTTTGAATTCGGAGGTTGTCCTCATTAATATTCAAAGACCGACCGCGTAGCATCTGAGGCCAGGTACGTTTTATCTGGGATCCTTCCAGGGGCACTGATTCGCTGTAGGGAGATACGTATTGCTTCCGCCCGGCAGATTATACTAAGAAGTTCACCACGGACCGTTTTGTGTAACGTATAGGGGAGGAAAAGGGCTTTGACGCCGATTAGACCACCGAGCAGACTCGCTCCCGGCAGGGCTTTTAAGGCAGCACTGGAGATCTGAACTCTCAAATTCATACTTCCGTAACAATATTTTTCTAAAGAGGCGGAGACATTTTCCCGGTGGATACAGGATGGCTGGACACATTTCGGTTTCTTGTACTCTATCGGCGATGACGACACAACAATAACTAGGTGGCGACATGTTCGTGATCTCCGTTACTTGCAGCAGCTGTGAGACCACCAATGAAGGTTTGGTACACGTATTGCAAATAAAGAAAATGTCACGTGCTATGTATAATGTGCATTCGACAGGGCATCCAGAAAATAGCAGTACGCAGGATTTTTATAATTCTACTGTCCCTGTAAGTACAATTCACTGTCATAAATTCATGTGTTTTTTTTTTTAACTTTAAAAGTATCTTTTCTAAGAAAACAATTGTTATCGTCAGCAAAAGACGCAACTTAACCTACAATGCCCTTGCTCTGCTGCTGTGGAAAGGTATCTCTGCTCTTAACTAAAACCAACAATGTAACTAAACATATGTCCACCTGAAGATGGTCGTGTGTTCGAAACGCGTGTTGACAAAATTAGAAGTGACTGACGCAGAAAACTGTTTTGGTTATATAGATCGTATAATTAACGAAGAGTTACCGAATCAGACTGAGGCGAAAAGAGGTTTACTGCACTACATGACTAAATGAAGAGATAGGTTGCCAACATACGTTCTGAGGAATCAAAGAAATGTTAATTTACTGATGGGGACAGATGTAAGGGTTTGTAGACAGAGACCATCACTTGAATCAGGTTCAAATGTACGTATAGCGCAGTAATTATGCAGAGAAGAAGCTATTTCGGCGGAACAGGTCAGCTTGTAGAGCTACATCGAATCAGTCAAGGGGCTCAAGACCTCAAGAATAACAGCAACAGACCGTAAGTCCCTGGCAGGTTTCCGGAGGTACGTAGTATGTGAGAAAAGTAATGAGACTGATTTTTTATCTACCAAAGTTTTTATTTTTTTGAAACAACCATATTTTCCCCTTAAAAGTAGTTCCCTTCGGAAGCTATACACCAGCGGAGTTATTGTTTCCAGTATTCGTAGCATCGCTGAAGGGCCTCAACTGGTAAGGCGTTTAACACATCGGTCACATTTTGTTTTGAATGTTCTCCAGTCTCAATATGACGTTATTTTATGATATGTTTTTTTCATGTCGGGGAAATAAAGAGTCACCAGGGCTCATGTGAGTAGGGGGCTGTGGAACAACAGGTATGTCTTTGGAGGTGAAAGGTTCCGTGATGGAAGTGACTATATGACGTGGGGCGTTGTCATGCTGTAACATCCACTTGTCTTCAGTGCCCAGTCTCTCTGCATTCACCATTTTCCCTAGCCTTTCAAGGACATCTTTGTGAAGACCTGGTTCACAGTTTGTCCTGGAGAAACAAACTCACAATGGCACATGCTCGACCTTCTCGCCGATTTTTGAACTTGAAGGTCTCCCTGAGCGAGGTTCATCTTAAACGTGTTCTCAACCTTCCAAAAATTATTGGCGGTAGCGAAAAACTTGTGCCCTTGGGAATACTCCCCATCGGCCTGTTTCAACTTTAACATAAAACTGGATGCTTACATGGCTGACGCTCCATCCATCTGAGCCACCGAGGAAAAGACGATAGCTCGACTGCAGGGACTTATCCGTTGCACGCTTCGCGTGAGACCCACATTCCCGACTGTCCACAATCTACATACGTAATGTACCTAATAGGTATTTGCCTATCCAGTCATTACTCTCGCACACTAAGGTGACGGTTAACGTAAGAGTTGTGGCAACCTGTGCGCATTCGCACAGACGAAAGTCAATGGCTGAGTAGCCTTTTAACTATATATATGAAGACAATAACTGTTCTCGAAAGACCAGATACGATTGATGACCGTGCAGTTTACCGAACTCTTACGAGAACCGTCACCTTAGGGTGCTCGATTAATGAGTGGATGGGCAAATATCTATCAGGGACATTACGTATTTAGATTGTGGACAGTTGGGAATGTGGGTCTCACGGGAAGCGTGTAAGGGGTATGTCCGTACAGTCGCGCTATCCTGTGTGCCCTCAGATGGATGGAGCGTATGCCATGTAAGCAGGAAGTACTTTGTTCGAGTCCCGGTCGGGGCACACATTTTCAGCTGTTCCCGTTGAGCTGTTGGCAGCTCAAGGTTTCGATTAATTATCATTTCTTTATAAGAGCAAGTGGTTTACGGGTGCGTAGATGGCACAGGACTCAGTCCCAGCTGTGTCCTGTCGGGGTCAGTGCAGGTAAATTTGATAGTCAAAACACCGTTACTACGCTCCTCAAATCACTATAGCACGATTTTCGTTTTGTGACATTGGCAGTTGTGCTGCTGGAAGATGCCATCGCAAGAAGGACATACAGATGGTCGGCAGTAATTTTCATGTAATCCACAGGTGCCATGGTGTCTTCGATTACTGACAGAGGTCTCACTGAACTACAGGTAAATGCCCTCCCTCCATAGCATAATACTGCCCCCAAAGAACTGCGTCCATGGTGCGTTCGTCTGGATGATGGCTTATCCAGAAGCAACAACTGAACTGGTGGAACACTAAAAGTAACTGATTTGACATACAGTAGGTTTACATTGATCCACGGTCCAATCTCAATGACCCCTATTCCCTCCATTCGTAAATGACGGTGTTGTTAACACAGGGTCAGTTAGGAGTCGTCTGCTACGGAGCCACATGTTCAACAATGTGCGCTGACCGGTGCGCTCCGAAACAGTGGTGTATTGTGGAGGGTATCTCGTGAACCACTATGACTTCTCCATTTTTCACCTTTGCATGGTACCCGATAAGAAGAAATATTTCTAAATGTATATGCGAGATCGAATTCTTTTCTAATTTCGGTGTCGTGGTCATTCCACTAGGTACATTTGACTCAAAGTAATGGGAGGTACGGGGCAACGGCCTTGTCGCAGTGGATACACTGGTTCCCGTCAAATCACCGAAGTTAAGCGCTGTCGGGCGTGGCCGGCACTTGGATGGGTGACCATCCGGGCCGCCATGTGCTGTTGCCATTTTTCGGGGGGGTGCACTCAGCCTCGTGATGCCAACTGAGAAGCTACTCGAACGAATAGTAGCGCCTCCGGTCAAAGAAAACCATCGTAACGACCGGGAGAGCGGTGTGCTGACCACACGGCCCTCCTATCCGCATCCTCAGCTGAGTATGATACGACGGTCGGATGGTTCCGATGGGCCACTTGCGGCCTGATGGATTGCAAAAAAAAAAAAAAGGTTCCAATGGCTCTGAGCACTATGGGACTTAAGATCTGAGGACATCAGTCCTCTAGAACTTAGGACTACTCAATCCTAACTAACCTAAGGACATCACACACATCCATGCCAGAGGCAGGATTCGAACCTGCGACCGTAGCGGTCGCGCGGTTCCAGACTGAAGCGCCTAGAACCGCTCGGCCACTAGCGGCCGGCTACAGAAGGTAAAAGCTGTGAGCTGGAGAGAGAGAGAGAGAGAGAGAGAGAGAGAGAGAGAGAGAGAGAGAGAGAGAGACTGGAATGTATTCAGCAAATGACTTTGGGCGGGAATGCTATTCTGAGATAAAGATGTTGACCCAGGAGAGGAAATCGTGGCAAAGTGCATAAAACCAGTCAGGACAATGGTGAAAAAAAAGCAATAATATGTGGTTTGACACACACCATGTCTTACAACACTGGCACCTAGTTACCTTTTAGTGCAACAAGCGATTCTTCAGATCAATCATCCTTTCTCTATTACACAAGCAGCGTGCTAATAAATAATAATCCCTATTTTCTGCCTAGTTCACAGGACGAAACTTTTCCTCGACCACTCGCTTCATATCTCTGTTACAGCGGCTGTATTTTATGTGGTGCATGCATATTTTACTACCGCACTGAATTACTTGGTTTTGGCTTGAAAATGCACAAATAGACATATCTGGACACTGGGAACTCAGTCATCGACTAGACTAGAAAATGGTCATAATGCTCATAGATGTAACGTCGCTGGAGAAGGTGTTTCTCTCCCGGACGTTCGCCCAAAATTTGATGGAATGCTCTCTCTGGCAGGAAAAAACCTCATAAATCACCTATTATTACTTCTTTGTACTCTTCAGCCTTTGTCTTTAAAATAAAAAAAACTTAACGATTTAATGTAGATAGGAACTTACAAGCGGTATTGTGCCGGGAATGCTGGTATTCAGGATGTGATAAGAGACACATATATGTGCGTGCAGCCAGTGTTAGGGACATAAACATCGCTTAATATCAGGAGAAAGAACAGATGTGCTGCTTCCCGGATACAATCAGCAATTATCATCTGATTAAGCTGAGCGGACCGGAGATTCTTCTGGCGTCCCTCCTCTGAGGGTAGGAGCTGGGGGCAGGTGGCTGATGTGTGTGGCTGCTAACGGAGCTAACATTCCTCTCTAGTGACGCCTGCAGCAAGGGTGGGGGGTGGGGGGGGGCAGAAGAAACACCTCGGGAAATAACAAATGGAAGAGCCTTGTAGTGGTGTGAGCGTTTTCTGCTGTTGTCCAGTTTCGGCTGTTACGCATTGTAGCGAAATGTGTTGACCATAAATACGAAGGGTTGTCAGAAAGAGTCTGGTAAGCGTGGAAGGGTGTTGCGCGTAAGTCTGTGCTGACAAATAATTGTTGAAAGAAAAAAATTCGGTAAGTCTCCCCGTTTCCCAGTTAATTAGCGTTAGCGTTGAAGTTAGCCAAACACGCCGTTGCGCTCGCAAATTCAGGCAGCCCGCCAGACACAATTAGTGTCAGTTGTTCTCATAGCGTTGACGACAGCACCCGCGATTGCTCAGACTTCGGCTCGGCTTCGATCGTTACTACCGTTCTGTGTCCGACTTTTGTTTCGCTCAATTGTTCGGTTTTAGGAAACCAAACGAAGCACACATTTCGCGACACCTTCTCCGGCGGGCCGCTTAAATTTGCGCTCTTCAACCTGATTGGCTAACTTCAACCCTAATTATCTTGGAAACGGAGGCAGTTATCGAATTTTTTTCTTAACAATTATGTCTCCCCACAACCTAACCTGCAACACCCTTACAAGATTTTCAGACTCTCTCTGACCACCCTGTACTCAACACTGACAAATCAAAGGAAAGAAATTCAAGAAAATTGCAAGAAGAGCAGTTATGCCAGTACAGTGAATCAACAAAATTTACTTCAGACGCATGGACGCTAGCCAAGCTAACCTGGGAACAGCATGTGGCGGAGAAACGTGAAATGTACTACAGGTAGTCACGCGTACAATCTGTATAAAAAAGGTTTAAAATAGCAGCTGAAACAACGCCAGCTGCGAGTGAAATGTCATAAAATAATCCGTCGTAACACCGGCAATCGCAAAGCAAATAACATCAGTGAGTGAGTGCACGTGAAAGCGTTGTTCTCGGTCCTCAGAGACTGCCCGAGGAGCGCTATCTAAAGAATCGTGAAGCTTCTCTTAACCAACGCAACTTTGATGTTCATAATGGTCTGTTACGCAAGCTTGTACACTACTGTCGATGTACACAAACAAGTTTCTTAAGTGTGTGTAAAGTAAAGGCGAATGCAAATCATCACAAACGCCTACACACTGTATTACGAGCCAGGTACAGTCCACTTAGCGTGTGTTGTCTCCACCTAATAATTGCTGTCGTAGTCGAAATACATTGTAATTTCACAAATTTTGTACCTACAAAAGTAAGGGAGGGAAATATTTTCCCCGGCAAATCTAAACTGGTAGAAATAATACGTGTAGATTTCTCCTTACCATGTTTGACGATCGTTACTGCTAATTGAAAAGTCAAAATGGAGAGGAAGCTAAGTGGTTAAATGGTTCAAATGGCTCTGAGCAATATGGGACTTAACTTCTGTGGTCATCAGTCCCCTAGAACTTAGAACTACTTAAACCTAACTAACCTAAGGACATTACACACATCCATGCCCGAGGCAGGATTCGAACCTGCGACCGTAGCAGTCTCACTGTTTCGGACTGAGCGCCTAGAACCGCTCGGCCACCGCGGCCGGCACTAAGTGGTTACTTCTAAATAAGTTTTTATGTTCAGAGGGGTCTAAAAATTTTCTCCACTGTTTAAAAGTCCATAACTTGCGAATTAATTGACGAAGTTGTCTCATTTTTGGTGAACGTGTAGCTGAAAGTCCAACTTTAGGATATCACTGTAGGTGTTCGAAATGGTCACCATTAACATCCACACACCAACGATTCCGCCGAACTGCAGCACGAACTACTGACTGCAACGTGTTCTGTTGGATATTTGCACATGAAGGTACAATGGATTCTCGAAGTTCATCGAATGTGCGTGGCTTTTGTCAATAAACGACGTCCTGTAGTGTTCCCCACAATTAAAAGTCCAGAGACGTTAGCTCTGGGGGACGTGGTGGATACTCCACAGCACCTCTACGGCCTATCGTTCTTCCTGGCAGATTTTCGTCGAGATACGCTCTAACACGATTTTGGTAATGGGCTGGGGCACCATCTTGTTGGAAGTAAACTCTTCCGTTTTCATACAAGTCT
This sequence comes from Schistocerca serialis cubense, assembly GCF_023864345.2. NCBI lineage: Eukaryota > Metazoa > Arthropoda > Insecta > Orthoptera > Acrididae > Schistocerca > Schistocerca serialis. The sequence goes on along the minus strand of NC_064649.1, from coordinate 61,395,722 downwards.
AGGATGGCAGGTAAAATGGATGTCTGAAGCTTCTGAAGGTACACCTCAGCGGTAACTGTGCCGTCAAAGAAGAATGGCCACACATTTACTCCTGGCAAATTCACAGCTTTGTCTACATGGACGTTCGGATTTTCGGCGGCCCAGTAGATGCAATTGTGGCGATTTACTGTTCCATTGAGTTTGAACTGTGCCTCATCAGACCACACAATCATGTCTGCAAACTCTTCATCATTGCGCACCATGTTAGTAAACCACTCGCAGTACTCCATTCTACGATCTGGGTCGTCCTCCTCCATTGCGTGTAGCAATCGTGGGATGTAGCACTTCCACTTTGCTGTCTTCAAAATTCGCCGAACACTTGGGCGACTCACTCCAGTTTCAAGGGCGCACTGTCTCACAGACTTCTGTGGTGAGTGAGTAAATTGTAGCACACGACGGGAGTTAGCTGGACTCGTTACTCTTACAGGTCGTCCAGATCGTTGTTTGTGTACATCTTTAACACAGCCTTCGGCTTCAAATTTGTCTCGAATGCGAGGAATCGTTAAACGTGTCGGTGGCTCTGATACTCATTTCGCCATTGCCGTTGAACGTCATTAATGTTTTCGTACTTAAAATACCACTTCAAAACTGACTTCCTTTCATCGAATGTAAGCCTTGCGCCAGCCATCCATCTACTAAAAGAGCCCTAACTTACCTCATGCAGCACGTGTGCCTCTTCCCCCCCCCCCCCCCCTACTGAACCACGAGTACCGTCTACAGAAACATAAAACTGCCGAAAAACTATCCGCCTAGAGCCACAAGTTTACCAGCTGTTGACTGTCATCGAAACACCCAGAGTCACTCCAAGTAATTGCTAAACATACCGGCCTTTAAGGCAAGCAGCGCTGTAACCAGCATGTGATTGGCTTTCTCCTCGGTCGTAAGGACACACGTTGGAACTGGCTCTTTTCCCACTTTTTAAAACCCCCGGGAGGACACTGCTTCCTGATAGTACCTCACATACAATTTGTAAACACATCAACGTTAGCGCAAAAAAAAAAAAACGAGCTTACCGAATAAATGACCAGATTAGTGACAGGACTCAGGACTTCCTTGTAGATAGAACACGACGCGTCGTTCTTAACGGAACAAAACAGAGATGTAGACGTAATTTCGAGAGAATTCAGTAAGGGACGCTGGTCCGGAAATGACCGAGTCAGAATTTACAAGTGAAAGTCGTTCTGGTACTCCGACAGTGGACATCTATTACAGCAAGCTCTTTGTTTTTCATATTTTTCGAGTAGGTAATATGGACCAAAACAAGAAAAAATATCTGGTAAACATGGTCTCTATAGTGCATGCCTTACGAGCTGTGAGCACTTGATCAGTAGAAGAAATGTCTTTCGCAGCAGCGAAGATGAGTAAGTGCTCAGGTATGCACTCTAGAGCCCATGTTTACTAAGACATTTTTTCTTGTTTTGGTCCACACTACTATCTCTCAAAACGTGGACAGCAAAGAGCTTGCAGTAACAGAGGTCCACTGTCGGAGGTATCAGAACAATTTTCGATTTTAACTTACGACTCTGTAGTTTACAGATCAGGTTCTCTTACCTCAGATTGCTAGATTTCGCCTTCTCCGTCAGTCCTGAAAGTTTTATCCAAAAAGTTTGTGAGTGCACAAGTGGTGGTTTATGGACTTGCTATATTGTCCGCAAGACTCTTCGATGGTGACTGTGCACCCGCACAGTCGCAACAAATGGCTGCTGGCCATCTCTACAAGGACTACAGTGGGTCTGCACCTTTCATGGCCCACCAATACCATTATTTCTACAAGGACTGCACTGGGTCTGCACCTTTGATGGCCCGCCAATACCATACTCTCTACCAGGACTACAGCCGGTCTGCTCTGTGATAACATACCTAGCAATATTCTTCAAACTTTCGACTGACTCTGCTGTCGGTTTGCTCTGTTGTGGCCCATTACCAGTCTGCATGTCAAGAGTCAGCATTGTCTTTCCGATGGGAGGACAACGCTACTTCTTCAACACTGCTTGGAAATCCACTACTCCCGCGCGCATTTTCTTTTGCTGCTCAGACTTTGAGAAAAAAAAAAAAAAAGAAAACTGTAATTACTATTGTGATGAATGATCAGGACTGTCTTTATGAGAACAATTTTTGCTTTTGATCAACATTGCATCAATAGGTGTGTGCATTTGATATCTTTGTTATTGTAATTATAAAAAATTTATCAAATCATTATTGGTCATTGCACAAAACAATTTGTAAAGTTTTTGTGGGGAGCTTGGGGGCTATGTAAGTAGGCTTTTTAGGTTCTTATGTTGGTAACGCCACGTAGGGCTCTATATGAAAATCACTGACTGTGCTGTGTGAAGTCTGTGGCTGGTTTGCATTGTTGGAATATCTGCTATTGTAGTGTCGGGCAGTTGGATGTGAACAGCGCGTAGGGTTGCGCAGTTGGAGGTCAGCCGCCTGCAGTGGTGCATGTGGGGAGAGAGATGGCAGAATTTTGAGAGTGGAGATCTGGACGTTTGTCCATCAGAAAGAATAAATTTGTAATTTTGGATATCATGAACTGATTATATATATATATTTGATGACTTTTGAACATGGTACTGATGGATCCTTATTGGCGGCTGGTTTTAATAAGCACTATGTTAGCTGTTTTCGAGATGACTGGCACACGTTCGAGGATCATGTATCGTTTATTAAATTTAGTAAAAAAGGGGGAATTTTCGTGAGACCTAGCTCAATGTTTTGGACTTCGTATGATCTGGTCCTGGTGCTTTCTCGTTTTTCAAGCAATGTATCTACAACAACAGTTGACGTAGTTGACATTTCGTCATAAATTAACCCAAGGAATTTCTGAGAGCGGTAAGAAAGTTGTAGATGAAATATTTGCCTTTCTGCAAGATGAGTCTTTGGAATGTGCGATTTCGTTGTATGCTCGACTGTGCGTACAACCTACATGATGAGTAGAAAGCCACGGTACGTGCGTAACAAGTGAAAGTGATATTGAAACAGATTTCTAAGCATGCAGTCGGACAAGGAGCTACAAACACCGTCTCCAGTGAAAAGTAGTAAAGGGCAATCGTTGTAGAAGTAGTAACGTAATTAAGTACGTGGAAAATCGTCCGCATCATAGTAAAAAAATAATTATGAACAGATTTCCAATAAGTCCTCAGCAGTATGACCGTGTGGTGCGAACAAAAGCAATGGGTATTTAAGGGAGGGCAAGGCGCATTTGTCACAAAAAGTAGTGTTTGGGAGTCCGAAAGATGGTCGATACAATCCACAGGATGTGCATGGTAGTGACTTACTACCATATGGACATCAAACTGCTCGCTACGTCGATTACTGTTATTTCAAGGAAAACGGCGGATGGCAACATGATTTCAGACAGTGCTACAACAGTGGACGACATAAGATAAAGAAATTTCAGACGAAGTGTCAACGTAACGATGGACAGCCAACTGTGGAATCGGACTGAAAATTTGTAGATGACGTAATAAAATTTATCTAATCGTCCAGTAAGAAATTTGTTTTCAATTCCAACCAATCGGTATTCGAGGAGGCTTACGGAAGGAACCCTAGAAATTGGAAGAACCAAGAGAGTGTGTGAAGATCAGCTAACATCAACGCCTTAACGCATTCGTATACAACTACGGTGACTGTTAATGTGGACGGTAAATTGGCTGGAAAGTAATTTTTTGTGTTGCTTGAAGTTGGAGGTGCTCCGCCCCCTTTCTCGTGTGCTTGATATTATGAGGGAAGTTGGAAATATTTACGTCACAACAAGCAAGAGTGGGAAAATGGGTGTAAGAGAACTACGTCTATGGTATGAGCACTGCTTTTTGCCAATAGCTGATCAAAATAGCTTGCTTTTGCTTGATTCCTGATCAACGTACAAAAATCGTACTCCTTTAGGGCAAAGCATCCCTACTGAAAGGTGTGTCGCATTGCAGATCATACCGTCTGGAACTACTGGACAACTTCAGCCTCTGGATGTTTTTGTTTTTTCCGTGCCTATAAAACATATTATCGCACTAACTGCAGCTGCGACTAAAAGGCCAGACTTCCGCATTCGGTTGCATGCCGTCACATTCCATCATTTCTAATCACCCCGTTACACCAATATGATTCTGTGTGCCATCTTTAGGAGTGGATACGTAACTGAGTACGCCTTCGATCTTCATGGTTCAAAATGGTTCAAACGGCTCTGAGCGCTATGGGACTCAACTGCTGAGGTCATTAGTCCCCTAGAACTTAGAACTAGTTAAACCTAACTAACCTAAGGACACCACAAACATCCATGCCCGAGGCAGGATTCGAACCTGCGACCGTAGCGGTCTTGCGGTTCCAGACTGCAGCGCCTTTAACCGCACGGCCACTTCGGCCGGCTGATCTTGATGGTGCGGCCTTTGTGATCACTGTGACGCGCCATTTTTCATTCGTTCGTGGTGCCAGTTAATGGTTTGTTTTGAACATTTCTTGAATGTCGACGATGTAAATTATGTGAAGAGTAGGACATACATCCCACAGAGGGTTGATCTCTGCATCTCCCACACATTCATTTTCTGTCGCCCTCCTGATGCACATGTTGAGACATTGGTAGCGAATATTTTTCCTGTCCTTATTGTCAACATAATACTCTGATACGAAGAGGTTGGTACAGGAGAGGAATTCGTGGCGGACCACACCAAACCAGTCAGAACACTGATGACCTCAAAAAAACAAATTCGAAATGAGCCGTACTAAAGACTGAACTTGCGCTCCATTACTCGAAGGGTTCCTTTTAGGCGTACCTCTGTAAGCGAGTCGTGCCGTGTGGCGATCGTCAACACGTGGGAGATCCAGATGATAGTGATTGCGAAACAAAGTTTCATTACACTAGTCTGAAACTATAATTACGTCTGTCTGCAACAGTTTGCGAGTAATCAATCCTTTGTCATCTCACCATACTGTTGGAAATGTTTTGTGCAACCGTGTAGGTCGACCTTGTGAGAGAGGCACGTGGAGTCCTGGGTTCAATGCCGTGACAGCACGCCACAACCACAGTTTATGCGGCCTGTCGCTCTGGAAAGCACGTGGTTGCAATTAGAGCTCATTTGAAATAATAAGCCTTGAAATATCTGTCAAGTGATCCACTTTGCGACTAGTAGTACATTGTGACTAATGAGTAGCAGTAGAAATTTCATCAGCTCCTTCTCTGGGCCTGTTCCCTAGCGTAATTACTGCAAGCGACAGCTAAGCTAAGTAATGGCCAGTGATTAATGTGGGGACACAGTTGCGACAAGGACTTCCACTTAACACCGTTCGCAATTCGCGCAGTGCGATTACGAAGGCGCAAAGTTACCTTTAAACAGAAAAGCGCACAACACTATTTTGCAATCAGACAATTTCCTCAATCAATTCTCTGACTGCATCAGAACATTCTGCTGCTATCAGCATTGACAGTTCAGTTTCTGTTCGTAGATATTCTCGCGCTGAAACAGTCTACTCAGGTGAGATTTCTATTCACTTAAAAACATTTCCAAAACTTTCTGCAGAGTTCTATTCCAGGAATCGTAACCTTAAATCAGTCCTACCTGTGGCCTGAGGAATCCGAAAGCTATGAATTCTACACTAATTTGGGTATTTTTACAAGTAATCTCTTCTCTCCACCACTTGAAGCCCGAGGCTTCCCGTAGGTACTTTATCCCACAGCATACTTTTTTCATATAGTACTTCTCAGGCACGCAAAATTCAGCTGAAATTGCTGCCGATCTTACAGCTATACTTATTTTTACGTATCATTCCTTACACGCACCCAACAGTAATGCTACAAAGGGGCTAGCCTGCCGGGGTGGCCGAACGGTTCTAGGCGCTACAGTCTGGAACCGCGCGACCGCTACGGTCGCAGATTCGAATCCTGCCTCGTGCATGGGTGTGGGTGATGTCGTTAGGTTAGTTAGGTTTAAGTAGTTCGAAGTTCTAGGGGACTAATGACATCAGAAGTTAAGTACTATAGTGCTCAGAGCCATTTGAACAATTTTTTTACAAAGGGGCTACCTTATATGGTCATGTTTTAAGGCAGTGAAGATGGTGGCAACGTCGATTCAGCCTAGTATATACTGCATGGCAGAATGGAGCTTCAGTACCGAGCCGTGCTGACCCCAGCTTAAGCGTTGCTTTAGAACTTGGCTGTTACTCTGCGTTTGGTTTCCCGCGGTTATTGCGGTTATGCCATGGTTCTTCCTCTCTCTACTTGTGGCAGCAGCGGTGTGTATCGATATTTGCACCGTACACTATCTTTGGTCCGGTGCTTGCAGTTCCGGCTTGGCGGTGTGCAGCCCGTCGGTCGGCTGGAGCGGATCAGCAAGCAAGTCTCGGCAATGCGCAGTCGGCCGGACCCACTAGCGGTCTCTATGCAGTGTCGTAGCGTGTTGTGGCTGTTCCGAGTGCTACGAGGTTCGTGGCTCACCGGCCCAGGACATGAAAGTTGAGTGGTGATCTTATTACCGAAGCCACATCTGTTCACGTTGTCCCCTTGGCCGGTGGTTCGCTGTTGGCGGTATTCCTGGGAGCAACAGCGAGTGTTCGAGTTGGTGAAGATATAGCCGCCATGTGGTGGAATTAACCATATTTGTCGGTTTGAAATGCAAGTGAACCAGCGGAAATTTCTGCCTTGTGTTCCGGTTACCTGCCCTGGTCGCTGACGTAAATTCAGGCAGTGTCCTTTCCTCACCTGTTGTCGCTGTCCAACATGGTGTGTAGTTTTTGACAGCTTACTGTATTTTTGGTTGTGGGCGGCTATGTCTGTAACGTTTTGGCTGGAATGCTCCTATACTGGTCAGTGGTTAGCAAGTCGTCTTGTCGGTGGGTCCCTGACTGTCTCTTAGTTGTGTTGCCGACGGGTCGAGTATAGTTGGGCCGACTTCTTGTCTCACCTAAGCGAACGTTGAGATTTCAAGGGCAGACTGAGCCCCTTGAAACTTCTGAGCGCCGTTGGCTATACTGCCTTTCTTGTTGACGTTTAATTGTGTATTTTTAATGGCTCATAGCCGATAGTTGGAATCTGTATGCTTGTAACTGTTTTTTTTTTTTTAAATCAAGGGCCTTCAGCCGTTTTAAAAGTAAGTTTTTCTAAATTTGGCAAGTCTTAGATTGTCTGAAGATAAAGCTTAGGCCTTCTTCCTGTTGAAAATTTATTGTATTGTTTTAAAGCATCCTGTTTATCAAGTATTACCTTTCGGAAGATAAAGCTGTGAGTTTTCTGCCTGTTGAAGATTCACTGTAGTTGTATTGTTTTTAAAAGCATGGACCGTCAGCCGCTTTAAGTTTTAAGGTCATTATTTATCAAGTATTACATTCTTTCTAGATAAAGCTGTGGGCCTTCTGCCTGTTGAAAATTTATCGTAGTTGTATTGCTCTTAAAATGATGGGCCTTCAGCCACTTTAAAATTTTGGATTCTTACTTATCAAGTCTTATATCACTTGGGCTTAAATACTATTTAATGCAAAAAGCTTTGGAACTTCTGCCTTGGAAGATTGGTTGTAGTTTTTTTTTTTTTTAACAAAGGCCTTTAGCAGTCTTGGAGTAAGGTTTCTTACTGGTCATAAAGCTTGGGTCTTCTGCCTATTGAAAGGTTACTCTATTTATGTTTTAAATTTATCGGCCTTCAGCGGCTTTTAAAAAACTTAATCTATCTGACTAGTCAAGTCTTACATCGCTTGGCCTTGAATACCCTTCAAGGTTAAGGCCTAGAGCCCTTTGTCTCAAAAATTATAGCAGTTTTATTTAATTCATGGGCCTTCAGCCGTTTTAGAACTAAAGATATTTTCTGTCGATAGTCAAGCTTAGAAATTGCGCTGTGATGTGTGGATAACTAAATAAAGTGTTCTGGCCCCCTTCCACAATTCCTACTATTTGTCCTGTCCTGCGGGGTTAGCAGGTCGTCTCAAGTACGAGTCTCACGTACCGGTAATTTTGATCGTATGGCTGCAAGGTCTTCCGCAGCTGAATAAGACAGTCACTGACGTAGTATCAATAACTGACTTTGGGAACGGAATAGTCGTGTCCAACTTGATAACGGCAAATGGTGGCCGCGGTTATGTTCCTGCGGTGTTTAAGATTCCATACCAGATGATTCAGCTGCCCCGACCGATGTCGTTTTATGCAATCCGCAGTGCTATATCTGACCTTCAAAAATCACGTGCGATGTTTTCATATTCTCTCGGTCACTACGCGGGAACTTCTAGTCTTACAGAAAATGTGAACAGAATCTTTGTGTAGGAAATTTAAAGTCGTTAAATTTTGTACGGTGATACGTTTTCGCCAGAAGCCGTAGTTTTCGAGTTGTTCAAGAAAAACGTACAAAACTGACCTTGAAACTCTCACACTCAGGGCTCCAACGGTCTTTATTTTTACTATGATGTTCATCGTACTTCACCCTAAAACGCGTTGAGTACAGCGACGTCGTTAGGGGCAGCTGAAACACACTGTGTAATAGCTGAAGCAGAACGACTACATACGAATGAGTAGGTAATTAATCGATATTGTCACTTCACGTCGCGTTCTGCGTTTTTACGAGAGTCATCTAGAAAGTTATACCTACCATAATTTCTTTTATCTTTCATTATGTTGCTAATCTAGCAGTCATGATTTTGGCGCACTTCTACAAATATTTCTTCTACAGTCCAGTCTACTAACATCGTCTTATTAAAAAATAGCAGTACGTATACGTGCCGAACAGGCTTTCTTGACATCCCGTGTGTCGTATAGTAGCATCAAGCGTGTTGCGAGACTAGTATACTCACAATGTAAAACAAATGAAAAACCCAGCATTATAACCTCTTCTTCACACTGAAGAAGTGGAGTGAATGAATTTGAGAATGCAATGCTGTAGTTATTTGACCAAGAAAACGAAATCAAGTTTGTGGATGCTTTAGGAGACGAGCTTTGGAGCACAAAGCTAGCTTCCCTTTTGATTTATTTCAAACACTCAACAAGACAAATGCTAGTTTACAAAGTAAGTGTTTAAATGTCCTTACCACCACAGACAAAACTGTGGTTGAGAAAAACAAAAGAAAGCAATTTTGAAATTTTTCTATTGACATCTAAACATGCAGTTGGTGACAGAATATGAGCAATGATTGGTAACTATTTGGTGCAACTGAAAGAGTTTGAATAGATATTTTTCAACAATAGCTATAAATCAGAATAAATGGATAAGAAATCGTTTAGCGCATACCGGTACTTGTGGACTTCAACTTGCTGAAGAAGGAGAAGCGGCAGATCTGAAGAGCAACCGCACTTTAAGACGTAAGTACCAATAAACCCTTTTACCCAATTTCTGGATTTCTGTTCATCAAGATTATTATTGAGTAATAGAGCAGTCATCCTTTTGTTGCATATTTCTACAACATACTCGTGCGAAAGGGCATTTTCTATTGTGTTTAATGTAAAAGCAGTCGAACGTGGAAGTCTAAGAAAGTTAAGATGAGAAACTCGGCTTGAATTTGTTATACATCCGAGCTAATGTAAGACAAATTTCTAATCATCGTCAACACCACAGAGTCATTGAATTCATAACGCACTCTAAGACAAGAAAAAACGACGCAATACGTAGAAATCGGAAGATCTGATGTGCATGTACAGACAAACAGGTAACTCCAGTTTCTGAAGCATAGGATGATTTATTCAAGAGAAGGAGCTTAACAAATTGAACGAGTCAGTAATCCGTTGGTCCAGCCCTGACCCTTACGCAATCTGTTATTAGGTTTGACACAAATTGATGGAGTTGTTGGATGTCCTCGTGAGGAATATCGTACCAAATTTTGTAGAGTTGGCCCGTTAGATCGTCAAAATCCCCACCTGCTTGGTGGGCTCTCCTCATAATGCTCCAAAGGTTCTCAGTTGGGGAGAGGTCCGGCGATCTCGCTGGCTAAGGCACTAGGAACGCTTGCCGTGTGAGGGCGGGCATAATCTTGCCGAAATTTAAGTCCTTGATTGCTTGCCGTGAATCGGGTTGACATCCCACCGCTGTCCAAGACGCCTCCCGACACACATTCACTGATTACCGGGGCTCACTTCGATGTGATACTGGACACTGAGGACAAGGAGATTCCAGACCGAAGAGGTGTCTAGAGACGCGCTGGACAGCAGTAAAGAGCAAGCTGATGTTCTGAGGGCCCATTTCTTTTCATAGCAGGTCATCTTTCGTAGTCATACGATGAATCTTTACAGTACTGCAATTCGTCGACGATATTCTACGTCCCGCTTTGTTGCCTTTCATGGTGAGCCATCACAGGCTTTGTTTTCAGCAAGATAATGGCCGCCCTCACATAGCGAAAGTTTCTACTGCTTGTCTTTGCTCTTGCTAAGCTCTACTTTGACCAGCAAGGTTGTCCAATCTGTCCACAGTTGAGAAAGTTTGGGGCATTATAGACACAGCCCTCCAATCATCTCAGGAATCTTCTGATCCAGTGCGGCAATCGGGCAGAATTTGGCACGATATCCATCAGAAGAACATGAGGGCGTGAGGTGGACCAACGCGTTATTGGGGTTTACTGTCTGAGAAGCTCTCTCTCTTGAATAAATCTTCCGATTCTTCCGAAGACATAATAATTTGTTTGTCTGTACATATATATCCTATCTACCGAACTCTGTCCAATTCGGATAATTCTTTCCTAGTGCATCTTTTTAGAGTGAAAAAAGAGAGTCCATCTTTTCTGACTGAACGTCGTGATTGTGGGCCTATGACGTGAACCTGGAACCGAAGATTCCCTCCCAGACACACGACTAGCGACACTGCTGCATGCTACTCACGTCTTTCGCAGACACCTGGTGAGGCCGGATGGGCTGTCTTAAGGTTTTAGTCAGCCCCTCGTAACGCAAGTTAAAAGGAAGGTATTTTCGTGATGCAGTTAATTTTGCGACTTTTTTGTTAACTAACTATAACAACAGCTGTTGGAGAGGCAACCCACCACTTTGATTTGCATTCTCTTGTTTCATCTTAGTTGTAGGACGATTAGTGGAGTGTAGCTTTCACGAAATTACCTTATATCTGTCATCAAATTACCTAAGCATATCACGAAATTACCTAGTAACTTTTGTATACTTGATCATCATTCACATTCCACTCGTACTAGTAAAATGAAAATTTTTAAATGTCTTATCGTAATTAATTCTACTAACGTGACACAACTGAATAAAATGCTTTTATTTTACAGGGTGAAAAGTGTTGTAGATGTAGATCTATTCCGAATATACCTCCCCTAACCTTAAATTTTTGGTTACTTGCAGGTACCCGTGTCCAGCCCCAGTACACAATGACATCTCCATGCCACAGTACTGCAGCACACCTCTCCGGGCACCAAAACAAAATAGCTCAGTATCCTGACGAAACGGAGAAGAAATGCGCATATACACGCTAAAGCCGTTTCTTCAATGTTCCGAGGATGTGTGCGGCCGACCGGCGTGGGTGCGATTGAACATGTTTGCGTGATCTTGGTGCGATGGTGACAGACGCCTCGCCAAACGACTCACCGTGCTTTTGTTCACTGCCAGGTCTCCGTACACACTTTGTAGGCGCCTTTGAGTAACTGCAATGCTCTGGTTTTCTGCCAAAATGAAGTCACGGACAGCCCACTGTTTGGAGCGCACCTCCGTTACTGATACCACTTTGGCTACGTATAGAGCCGCACCTATCGGAACTTTCATCAAAGTACAAGGGCTGATGCGATAATATTCCGCTAAGACCCACTACCAATTGTGCATCTTTTTAAAACTGAAACTGAGCGAGAAAAAACGTTGGTTGCATTACTTATTGAACTCCTCTCGTAGTTTTGGGTTCTCCTTGAGGCGTGCTACAATTATTTGGAGCGGGGATTTTAACGTAGACCACTCGTATTCTACAATCTTCTTAAGGCCATAACCTGTTCCCGCGTTTAGCCCTATGAGGATGCGTCCAGCATTATTTAAGTAGGATTGCTTTAACAGCCCAGGCGTTATGATGAGAGAAGGCCATTTTATACGGAAGTACGGAATTCCAAATATCTGAACACGGTGTTCTGCATCATTGTGATACCGTAATCGTTCTCCATGTGCATTCTTCCAGAGACGCATTTTGTCCCAGAGTCCTTTTCATGGATGACAGTCCGCGATAGAATCGAACAGCGCAGGTGGGAGTGCTCTTGGAACGAGAAAATATTCGGAGAAAGGACTGGGTTGCCCATTCCCGCAGCTTAAAATCCTCGTGTGGGATGCGTTGGGGAGCAGCAGCGACCGTGGCCAGGTTGACAGCAAGTTGCGGAGCATACGTTGCTGTGCATGGTGATCACACACACCCTATTAGACCTTTCAATTCGCAGGAAATCATCACGAATCTAGGTGACTTTAGCGTAATTCTTGTCTTTAAATGGAAGTTCTACGTCTTTCCGTTTCACTGCGTATTTCTTTCAGTTACCTTCTGTATTATATGTAGCAGTTCTTTCTACATAAGATCATAGTTTCATCATGCTATATTGCTTGGCAGTGTGGTATCATGTTTTACCCAGAATTGTACAGTACAGTGGGTGGTGGAGCGTACTTCGTAGCACTAATATCTATATCCCTACGAATTCCATTTGCACTTTTATGGAAGGAGAAATGACTGCCTGTACAGTAAACGTGTGCCCTCACCCTGTTCTCTTCTATGATACTCTCCCAAACTCTACGCTACATAAAAGATATAGGCCGGTTCATGATCACACAGTCTACCTCAAATACCGTCTCCCTAAATTCACTCATTGGAGTTCCGAGGAATCCGTTGAGGTTAGGTGTGTGGTTCGGATAACAAATGAAGAGCTACCGTATCTAGCCAGGGTGAAGAGGTCTTCATGGTACGCCTCGGCTAGAGAAGGGATTGATTGATACGATTTATCCTGCGGCATCAAGGAATACGTAGTTTCATAATGAAGTGAAGTGTGATTAAATGTTTCCCTGAGACATTTTAAGTGTGTTTTTATTGTCTACGATAGTGATCGAAGCATACGAAATGAATTGTCGTAGACAATAAATAGTGACTTAAAATGTCTCAGGGAAACATCTAATTATAAGATCTATAAGATCACCAATGTTACAAGGACATCCGATTACGTCCAAAAATGAGGTGCTTGCCAATTTCGGAGAGCCCTGGAAGTAGTGACAATATGTAAGGGAAAAGTGAATTGAAGTTTCTGTTGGGGAGGGCACTCAGCTTAGGTAGTTCCTGAAGCAATGTTGACTCTCGTACGGCGGTGGTTTAATGGTTAGCACTTCTGCCTAGCAAGCAAGAAGACCCGGGTTCGAGTTCCGACCGCAGCACAAATTTTAATTAATTTCTTCTGCTTCGATCATTATTTAAGTGTGAGAGCTAAACACTATAGAGGGACACCAAGGCACGAATGAAGTGAGCGAGCTCAAATGGGTGTACGTTGCAGTAATGCGGTAGTTATGCAGTCCTAGAATGGAGACAAAACCACAACACTGCTTAGTACATTAACTTTACATTCCAGATACACATAACACAGACTATAGTCATCAATAAGATATTCTCCTTCACTATTTAAGGAAGTCTCGGTTAACTTTTTGGTTGCGCGACTGTAGGAATCACGAGGTTTAGAGGCGAAGACCTCGTGGAACCATGTTGGGAGCGCATTTTCATCTGGAAAGGAAGGTCCTTGGAGGTTATGCGATAGAGAGCGAAGGAGGTGAAGATCTAAGGGCGCAAGATGAGGTGACTAAGCTGGAGACGGAATGACTTACCAATCATATTCCCGTACAGGGTTTTTTATCAGTCTGAGAGATTGTGGTAGTGAGTTATCCTGGAGTAGCACACTTCACGCAGTCTTCCTGGTCGTTGTTCTTGGATTACGTCTGCAAGACGTCTCTGTTGTTGACAATAAATGTCAGCAGTGATGATTACACCTCGGAGAAGCAATTCGTAGTACACCACACCGTCGCTGTTCCACCAGATGCGTAACATTTATCTTTTGTAGATGCACGCGGGACATTGCACAGCGAGCTGCTGCTTTCTTTGGACTCAACCATTCCCTTCTTTTCCTTACGTTAGCACTATTTATCGTCACCAGCAACGATACAGGTCGATGTTGATCACAAGCCAACTGACGACGAGTAGGGCCGGCTGGGGTGGCCGAGCGGTTCTAGGTGCTACAGTCTGGAATCGCACGATCACTACGGTCGCAGGTTCGAATCCTGCCTCGGGCATGGATGTGTGTGATGTCCTTAGGTTAGTTAGGTTTAAGTAGTTCTTAGTTCTGGGGGACTGATGACCGTAGAAGTTTTGTCCCATAGTGTTCAGAGCCATTTGAACCATCTGAGGACGAGTAAGTAGAGATGCACAAATGGGCACCCGCCGATTTTTGTGGTTTTGCCTTAGAGCATGTGGTTATCGTACACCCGATTTTTGAACCTTACGCGCTGCATGTGAATGTCGCACGATAATGGAATGGTCACAGTTCATCACATCTGCCAGCCCTCGAGTACACTGACTTGAATCAAATGGTTCAAATGGTTCTGAGCACTATGGGACTTAACTGCTGTGGTTATCAGTCCCCTAGAACCTAGAACTACTTAAACCTTACTAACCTAAGGACATCACACACATCCATGCCCGAGGCAGGATTCGAACCTGCGACCGTAGCGGTCGCGCGGTGCCGGACTGTAGCGCCTAGAACCGCTCGGCTACTCCGGCCGGCTGACTTGAATAATTGTGGATTAATACGTTTAAACGATATTCATCAAACGTAGAAGCTCTTCCTGAACATCGAGAGCCACGAATGTCAAAACGATCCTCCTTAAAACGGGAAAACCCTTCTCTTACCTTCATCTGTACAGTGGCATTCTACCCATACACGGCGCAAACGCTTCTGCCTGCCTCCGCTGCTATCAGCTTTCTACTGAAGAATATATCTGAAATTTTCCGATTTCTCCACTTGACACTCCATACACCATTTTCTCGGACGACAGCTCCACTCACGATGTGCAAATGGCAACATAACAGTATGTAAACTCAAACAGTAAACAGAAAACTACAAATAAAAAGATTATAATCGATAAGTGAACGCGCAGAAAACGCAACACCAAAAAGTAAAGCAAGAACGCTACCAACTTAACACAACCT
This sequence comes from Schistocerca serialis cubense, assembly GCF_023864345.2. Taxonomy (NCBI): domain Eukaryota; kingdom Metazoa; phylum Arthropoda; class Insecta; order Orthoptera; family Acrididae; genus Schistocerca; species Schistocerca serialis. The sequence continues at coordinate 61,380,579 of NC_064649.1, read as the reverse complement.
AATATCTTACTCAGTAGTCGACGGTGTGAAACAGTCTCGAACGAATTTCGGAAATGCAGAAAGACGATATCTGTTTGTTCATCGGCATCGACTGCTTGCAGGTTGTTCTTCACTTGTTCAACTTCATTGTCTTTTCTCGTGTGTCTACGGGTAGGCACTGTCATATTGGTTTCGGAAATGTTAGTGGAATAAATCCAATATTCAACTGTGAGAACGTTTCCTGAATATTCTTAAGTAGTGTGTTTCTTACACAAGAAGAGCTTACCACCCCGGCATTTATCTAGTTCCAGAATGAGATTTTCACTCTGCAGCGGAGTGTGCGCTGATATGAAACTTCCTGGCAGATTAAAACTGTGTGCCGGACCGAGACTCGAACTCGGGACCTTTGCCTTTCGCGGGCAAGAGTTCTACCAACTGATCTACCCAAGGTCCCGAGTTCGAGTCTCGGTTCGGCACACAGTTTTAATCTGCCAGGAAGTTTCATTTATCTAGTTGGATGTGGGAAACTACAGCCAGACGATGTGGCAAAGCGGTTCTATGCCCTTCAGTCCGGAACCGCGCTGCTTCTACGGTCGCAGGTTCGAATCCTGCCTCGGGTATGGATGAGTGTGATGTCCTTAGGTTAGTTAGGTTTAAGTAGTTGTAAGTTCTAGGGGACTGATGACCACAGCAGTTAAGTCCCATAGTGCTCAGAGCCGTGAAATAGGCTGTCCTGCCCAGAATCCCGACTTAAACCTAGCAAGAACATCTTCGGGATGAATTTTTTGGGAAACCACCTAAACAGGTTGGTCGTCTCGCCAGTCCTCATCGTTAATCAGCGAAGGGCATTCGATTCGAGCCTGGCTTCGCCTCCCCAAATTCCAGAAGCGGTGCGTTAACGCATTGGACTATCCGGACGAGTTAACTGCTTTCAAGATATCGTCTATGAATAAAGCAAGCTGCGCTTCACACGAGCGGTGTAACTACACGAAATCCCCGAAATTACAATGATTGTGACGCTGGATCGCTATTCGAAAAAATATGGGTTCAATGCTCCGTGCAGTCATCCAAATTTGAATTTTTTTTGTGGTTGCCCTCACGAACTTCAAGTGACTGCTGGGACATGTATTTTAAAGACTATTACGGCCGACATCTCTAACATTGGCCACCTGATCTACATGTCACTGTATGCATGCTTCCTTCTTGACACCATGTCTCGCCACGGTACTCTGTGTACTCCATCTGTCTGCGTTTAGAGTAAATCTAACGTTCAAGTATGAGAATTTGTTCTGCATGTTTGGGTAGTATGGCGTCTTCTTCATAAACGGTCCAGAACGTAGTCGATTAGATGTTGTCATATGTCACAGATGGGACATCTCTCTGTCCACTTCCTCCACCACGAATCTCCATCCATCTTCTCCTGCTTCTCTCTCTCTCTGTCTCCTACTCCTCCTCTCCTCTCGCTGTCAATCTGCTCCTCCTGTATGTCTCTCCTCCTCCCACATCTTTCCATCTCCTCCTCTTCTCTCTAATTCCAGCTGCTCTATCTATGCGTATCTCCTTCCCATTAATACCTGTTCACGTCCTCCTCCTCTCTTCTCGCTCCTCTTTTTCGCACATATACTAATAGAAAGCTGGTGACTCTTACACCTACAGTATTTCATTCCGGACTATAACTAATATGTGAGCCAAATTTGAGCGAATAGTTCCAAGAGTCTATGGTGAGCTTCTGCCCCTTGTCTTTGTTCACAAACACACATGTTAAATATATTTCACACATATTTAAAACAGATCACGGATGTTTGTACACGTATTTCACCTGTATGCCTAGCTTATCTCGCCTTGGAGTTTCATTCTCACGTAGCGTAATCCTTATGATGTATCCCCTGGACTATCTGCTGTCGAATGATATTATTTTGCGGCTACATCCGGTGGTATATGTATCTGCTGTTTGCAAAATGCGTTGTGAATGGTGTTACTGGAAATGGAGCAATAAATTAAAACATCATGCATGAAGCGGCAGTTTTTCACGTATCACAGGGTTTATGATAGCTTATCTCCTGAACTAAGTGTCCTACAGTGACATGTTTTTGGAACTACATTCAGCGCACAAGAGGGCATTGTTTTCGAGAAGTCTTGCGAACAGGGTTGGTAGCATCAAAGTAAAACTTTTAAAAGTCTTGCATGTTCGGTGGTTTCCATGCATTCAGTTTTTATGACAACGCATCTCCTGAACTGAGTGTCGTACAATGATGTCATTATTCTGATACATTTAGTGGTGTTTGTCAATACTTTCTGCAAAATGTATCACGAATACAGTATGTAATAAAGAAGTAATAAATTAAAACAACATGCTTCATGTGGCAGTTTACTGCACGAACAGCGGAAATGTACTGAGCGACAAACTTATCTTCCTTTCATTATTTTGTGGGGGTAGTCAGCGATAAAAAGATACATAAAGGTTTGAAATTATATGTAAAGTTCGTTGCAAGTTACTAACATCTCTTGTCCTCAAATACTGGATGACTAAAGTAAAGGTATTCTCGCGTGGTGGGCTCACTGTTTTCTCACGCCCTCGCCCAGAAAGATAGGTGGTTCTTACCCTCCCTGTGATTCTTTCGAGATACTGACACATGTACCAAGTTTGGTCGAAATCGATCCTGTAGTTTAGGAGGCGATGTGGAACATACATATGTACGTATACCCATTTTTAAGATTTGTATAGATAAAACATTTTAGATGCTCCACTGTTTTCATTACAGAATCCTAGGCACCTGTGGCTCGTTAAATATGAGGCTGGAGGTAAATTATGTCTGCGGGGGGCAGGGAGGAGAAGAGAGACGCAATGAAAGGCTGTGACCGCCCAGAACCCAATCGTGAATCCTAAGTTGAAGCATTCGCGTCAGCCCTGCAACCCTTCAACCATTAGTCTGGAAGAGTTTGCATGGACAGCGAAGGAAGCGGGAAAATGATGTCTCGCGTGGGTGGCCACGAGGTCATGAGCACATCATCTCCAACTATATCGGGGGTCCTTGAATGTTCTCCTCAGGACGATAACTATATTTTCTGCAGCTATTTTCCCCTCTATTTTTTTCAGACAAATCGTAACATCTCGTCGTGGTTCGCGCTTTGGAAGCTAAAAAAAATATTTTTTCTGTCGTTGACTGTAGATAATATTTTTGCGAGGCAAAACTCTTCCATCTACACGTCAGCAAAAGACTGTGGCGCCTATTGCCCAGTGGTTTATCTGGAGGTCCGAGATATACGGGCGCTTGTTGGCCGTGGCTCGGCCGGGCCGCGAAATTCTGCACACGCATGGGAACAGCGACGGGGAAGAAAAAGAGGAAAAGTATCTGATGTACGGAGCGGAGTAGCTGGAAACCAGTGGAGAGAGAGAGAGAGAGAGAGAGAGAGAGAGAGAGAGAGAGAGAGAGATACGGAGCGCTACAAACGCAGCTACAAGCCTGGTACGGCTGAAGAGAGATACGGGAATGGCACTGCCCATAGCAATAAATATCCTGTAATTAGAAGGGGAACATTTCCAGGCTGGCCAGATGGTAACTAGGCACGTAGACCTGGGCAGGCCGAAGACGTGATTTGTCGCTTTGTAGACGTTGTGGCTGAGTTCGTCCTGTAGCGGTGTGGCTGCCAGAAGGACAGAGGGAAAGGGAACTGGACAACTGGCAGAGAGTGGGGACAGAAAAAAATAAAAATAACGACTGACTAACGACCGGAATTGCGTCCTTGTCGAAGGATTAATGCGTTTTATCTCGAGCCGTAATTATAAATGCCTTTAATAAAGATATCAGTCGTGGACACCCGCGCTATCTAAGGTACTTGTTGGGGGACACAATTAATGCTGCTTTATTGGCGCGTGGTGGGCCGTCCGTCTGTCGGATAAACGAGTGGCGTCGCCTCGGTGGCGGAGGGGCGGAGAGTATGGTAGGAGAGGGGTGGGGTGGGAGGGGAGGGGATTTGGGGGAAAGGAGAGGGGTGGACAGGGTCGGAGGGGAGGGGGGCCGTGATTTGCCTGCGCGGTGCGGCGTAAAGACGGCGGAGTTACGCCCAGGGCCCGGGAGTACACGGCAGGGGACACGGGCCGTGAGTTGGGCACCTAACGGCACCAGCACGCGACGTCAGCAGCGCGGCGCACTTGTCACGGCGAGCGTGGGTAGGTTGGCCTGTTGTCCTCCTGGGCGAGGGAGCGGAAGGAAGGAATGAAGATTACACCTTAACGTCCCGTCGATGACGAGATCGTTAAGAACAGGGCACGAGCTCTGCCTGCACTCCTGTTCATGGGAACCATCATAGCATTCACCTAGCATACCGAAAGCCTAAAACTGGATTTGAATCCGCCTTTTATGGACTGCCGTGCAAGGGTTGTCCCTGTTAGAAAACGTCTAACAGCTACAAAAGTAACAGTTTGTTCACGAAATACACTCGAAGACAAAGGAAACGACGCACCACGAACGAATTCTTCGAATCGGTCGAAAATAGGTAGACGTCATGTCCATGTACAGTCGAACAAATGTCTCGGCGTTATCTTGCTGAAATGTAAGGCCAGGATGACTTGCCACGGAGAGCAAAAAAATCATGGCGTAGAGTATGCTCGACGTACCGTTGTGTGCAGTGGAGCCAAGGATGATGTCCAAACGTTTCCTGCTATGAACAGACCAGCACTTCATTTTGTCGGGCCGTATGGTGGACAACAGTCAGATCGGCATCTCTCCGCTGTCCTGGGCGTCTCCAGGTACGTCTTCGACCTTGAATCTCACTGATTGCAGTATAAATGTCTTCAGTGACGAATGCTGCTTTGAACTGAGTCCTGATGACCAGTAAGTCGTGCCTGAAATCGCCCCGGTCGGCGCAGGGACAGCAACCTGACTGACGCCGGCCATAAGGCCTGACAAGCAGGAGTTACGGTCTAGGGTGCCATTTCATTTCATAGCAGGACCTCTTTGGTTGTCATCCGGTGCACCCTTACAGCACAGTGGTATGTCGACGATATTTTATGCCCCGTTTTCTTCATCGGAAACCATTCTCGGCGCCGGCCGGAGTGGCCGAGCGGTTCTAGGCGCTACAGTCTGGAACTGCAGGTTCGAATCCTGCCTCGGGCATGGATGTGTGTGATGTCCTTAGGTTAGTTAGGTTTAAGTAGTTCTGAGTTCCAGGGGACTGATGACCACAGATGTTAAGTCCCACAATGCTCAGAGCCATTTGAACCATTTTCGGCTTACATTTCAGCAAGATAATGCCAGCCCGCTGATGGTGAGAGTGTCTACTGCTTGTCTTCCTGCTCGTCAAATCTTACTTTCAACTGCATGGTCGCCTCATATGTCTCCAGTTGAGGACGTTTAGGGCATTATGAGCAAGGCCCTGCTGCATCCGGCTCGGGAGTTTGAGGAACCAAAGGGCCAACTTGACAGAATTTTGCACTATATCCTCCTGGAGTACATCCAGCAACTCAGAGTCTATGTGAAATCGCGTAACTGCTTTCGTAATGGCCAGAGTTCGATCAAAGCGTTATTGGCGCATTTCAAGATCATTTTTGTATGTTTTTCTCTAAAACCGTGGGCTCCAGCGAAAATGTATCACTGTACAAAATTTAACTGCATTAAATTTCCTGCAGAAAGGTCCTGGTCATTTTTTCTATACAACTAATAATTTGCGTCTAGCGAGCGAGAGAATATGAAAATCCCGCACGAGGTTCATGAAGGCCCCCTATAACTTTGCGGGTTGCATAGAACGACAGTGTAGGGGCAGCTGGTTCATAGTACACAGAGAAATCAGTAATTCTGAAATTCACCCTTCCCGCCCGGCTAGCCGCGTAGTCTAACCCGCTGCTTCCCGAGCGTGAACGCGTGCTGATCGCCAGCACGAATCCCCCCGGCGGATTAGTGTCGAGGTCCGGTGTGGCGGCCAGCGTGTGGATGGTATTTAAGGCGGTTTTCCATCTGCCTCTGCAAATGCGGGCTGGTTCCCCTTATTCCGCCTCAGTTACACTATGTCGGTGATTGCTGCACAAGCACTGCCTCCACGTCCACGTGCACCATGATTATTCTACCGCGCAAACATTTGGGGCTACACTCGTCTGGTATGAGACGTTCCCAGGGGGGGGGGGGGGGGGGGGAAGGGTCCACTGGGGGCCGAACGGCACAATAACCCTGTGATCGGTGTGGGGCGGCGGTGGGGTGGGTGGACTGCTGTGCCCTGTTGTGGGGTTGTGAACCACTGAGGGCTACGGCGGGGACGAAGCCTCTCTATCGTTTCCAGGTCCCCAGTTCAATACACAATACAATTCACCCTTTTCTCTGTGTACTGTGCTGCTTAAATCATAGAATGGCCCGATGATGATACTTGGTACTGCAACCGGTTGCCAGTGGGCAAAATGAAAATTACAACTATATACAAAAACAACTAAGTTTTCTGCTTAACCGACAGTATGGTGGGAATATGTTATGTTCCGAGTCAACGAAACGCAGGAGAGAAGTATCAACAGGACGTTTCCGAAGAGTTTTAGATGTCAGTCGTTTTTATTCCCACCCCCACCCTTGGAAGCAATAGGGTACATTACTCCTAACGTGTTTGTACACAGATAACGACCCATGTCTACGACATGTTGCTATAGAGTAACGAGACTTATGCTGTCATAGACTAAGTACTCATCCACCAAAGATGAACGGCCAGTAACTGTGAAAGAGCGAGGTGCAGAGTGAACAGTACACTAGTCTGGCATTCGAGAGGACGACGGTTCAAACCCCTATCCAGCCATCCTAATATTTGTTTTCCGTGATTTCCCTAAATTTCTTCAGAAGACCGGGATGGCTCCTCTCAAAGGGCACGGCCGATTTCCTTCCAAATCCTTCCCTAATCCGACGGGACCGATGACCTCACTGTTTTGTCCCCTGCCCCAAATAAACCAACCAACCAGTAGCTGTGAAGGGTGAAACCCTCTCAGTGGATTGTGCCATCTCTGGTGTCTGTAGACAAATTAGTGTGGTTTATGTAAGTACCGTTGTACTGTTTTTTCCGAAAACATAAGTGTAATAACAGAGCAACTGATGGTCATAAAATTTCAGATGAAACTTGGATAAAAATGCAACTGAAACCTGTTACTAAAAGAAGCATATGGCTAAGACTGATCTTCACGTGTGCTAGTTTTTGAGTGGTTCAAGCGTCCCAAGGTGGCCGAGAAGACACTGAAAATGACTGGAGTCCAGGACGCCAAAAAGCTTCAAAGGCGGATGAAACTATCGAAAGCGTAGGTGATACGGTTCGATCCGACCGTCGCTTGAGTATTCGATCGACTGCTGAAACTGTAGGAATGGAAAAGAATGTGTAAGGGAAATTTCACAAACCAATTTTACATGAGAAAAGTCTTTTAAAAAGGTGCGAAAAATTCTCACGATCGAACAGAAAGAAGCTCGTGAAAATATTTGCATTGACAATTTCAATATCAATGAAAATTATTCTGATTTCTTGGAGAAAATGATAACATGTCAGTAATCTTGGTTGTTCAGATATGATTCAGAAACCAGGCGCCAACCCATGCACTGGAAGGACCGAACTTCGCCGAGAGCGAAAAACCTCGAATTGGAAAAATCAAGATGTAAGCGATGATGATGGCTTTTTTCCAATATTAGTGGAACTGTACGTGTCTTCACTGTGTTCCTGAAAGTCGAACTATTACTGTCTTAAGGTTCTTACTCGAATCCGTGAGAAAATAAGAATAAAAAAAAACAAAAAACAAAAAAGAAAGAATGGTCCGAGTTGTGGAAGAACAAGTCATGGGCTGTGCATCAAGAGAAATTACCGGCTCGCATTGTTTCTTAACAGCATTCTAGCGAAGTATAGCAACCCATCTTATTCGGCTGACCTACCACGATGTGACTTACCAATTATCCAAGGTAGAATCTGCATGTAAATGAACAATTTTTCAATCCTCTACAGAAGTGAAAGAAAAGGGACACGTGACATCAGGGAGCTTACAGAGGAGGACTTCCAGCACAGTTGGCATTGTTAAAAATTCGTATGGAGAGTTGTAGGTGTAACAGGAGGGGAGTATATTGAGGGTGATTGTAACTACGTATGTATGCCTGTGAAGTAAAATGTTTTACAGGAATAAATAGCCTCATTACTTTATAACCACACCTCGTATACCAAATCTGACTTGAATACGGAGCAGCAGTGCCTGTGTTATTAAGAAGCACGATGGAATGTTCCTTCAAACATGCATACCATACCCGAAGGAACATCGCATCGATTTCTTACTAACACAGGCACTACTATTGTGTGTTTATTCGCCAATACCAGGCCCCCGATTCTCAATAAATGACCTTCGTGGACGGGAATATACGTAAAGTACGAGTGAAGTTTGTGACACAAGGACGACGAAGTTTGGGTCTAGCCGGGATTCGCGCACGGATAGCAGAAGCAGTTAAGGCGAGCGCTCTCGTAAAGTCGGAAATCCGGCTTAGAGTTCCAGTCCGGCACAAATTTTTACTACGCCTAACATAAAGCCGAAAGTGATTGATATTCGCATCTGCGAATACTTTTCTTGTATCTGTAGCAACCGCTTCATGCTACGTTTTTATTTCACCCCTGTTCACAGCTTTCTTTTGCCATGGGAGTGCTACAGGTGTCTTACTCTCACGGTATTCTCTTTGCAGGCAGGAAGTGGTACGTATGCGGAATTCGGTTGAAATTGCTCCAGACGTTCTGGAGTCATGTTCCATGCCAGCCCTTTACATCTCCACCCGACACGTCTGGGACGTAGATGTATCTTATCACGTAGCACTTCTTACCAGATAGTAAGCAATATGTGTAAGAAGTCTCACTGAAATACATCCAATGGCTTGGGAATTGTGGAACGTACGTTAGGTTTATGAATATACAGACATGGTTAGAACGTCCAAGACCCTGTTTCTATGAACAGTTCCGAGAGACGTTCGCCATGCTGCAACATACCTTTTAGTCATTATACTTCACTATCCAGTTACTTCTAAGAGGAAGAAGAACGCCGGCTGGTGGCCGAGCGGTTCTAGGCGCTTCAGTTTGGAACCGCGTGACCTCTACTGTCGCGGGTTCGAACCCTGCCTTGGGCATGGAGGTGTGTGGTGTCCTTAGGTTAGTTAGGTTTAAGTAGTTCTAAGTTCTAGGGGACTGATGACCTGAGATGTTAGTCCCATAGTGCTCAGAGCCATTTGAACCAACCAGAAAGAAGAACGGACACCCGCTCTACAGCCACCTCTTCGAAAAATTCAAGACGTACGAGATAAGAGAAAACTGAACATCACTACTAGATCTTCCGGATCCTGCGCGCTGCTCTGTAGCGAGCGTGATGTACTAAACAGCTTTCGCGATAGTGCCGTCACCCTCGGAGTGCGGCGCACGTTGCGCGTCTTGCCCGTAACTCACCTCGGCCGTTACAAATCACACGAGCCGCTCTCCGCTCCACATGTGTTTCTCTCGCACGAGTCGCGCGATGACCTTGTCAGCTGCCCGTTGACGGATTCCACGCAGTCTCCAACTCATCTCAGCCACTATCGCCAGCTACAGGATCACGTACAGAGCCGTTCGCAAATCCTTGTTCACTCAGCCTTAATGTGTACACTTCACATTCCAAACGCAGATCACGATTTATCCTGTCATTTGGATAAGATAGTGGCTACCAACCTTTGTAAAAACATATTATAAGACAAGTTATGGTGTACAACAACAACAACTACAATAAAAAATACAATTTCAGAAAATTTCGATGATTTAATTCAAGACAAAGAGAAAGTCAGTAATACTTTGATCCAAATCTAGCCCTTATAGAGGCAGATATTTCTGTTTGGCATTGAAAATGGAAATGAGCGTTTCGCGTCATTGGCCGGGAGGCCCCTTACGGGGAAGGCCCGGCCGCCTTGGTGCAGGTCTTGTTACAGTCGAAGCCACATTGGGCGACCCGCGCGCCGAATGGGCATGAAATGATGATGAAGACAACACAACACCCGGTCCCTGTGTAATGTCCCCACAGCAAATACCCTCTACCACGCACCAATTAATCATTTTCAATCAAACCATCCACACTCATTCACTTTGGAAAAGTTATTTGATCTGATTTTCTCGTAATATATGCGGCGACAGCTCGTCGACGCCAAAGTATTTTCTAGTGCATTTATTCTTTGAAATAACAGAGATGCATATATGCATTCTCCATGGTTGTTAGAGAGGGCTAACTAGGACAGCTTCTAGAGTATCTGTTGACGGATCGACGTGTTTCTGAGAGATACATATTCTGCTTTTATTCTCTCTAAAGCGAGCCAATTAACATTTGTGCCGCTAGCGGTTTGTTTTGAAGAGAAAGAGATTGTAAAAGGAAAATAATTAAGGCGTGGAATCACCGGAGATCTGGACATGTAATGGAGATGGATTTAATACACGATTCCCTCCATAAATAAGGTTTGTGACTTTTTTATTCTGGAGTGAATGAACGAATGAGTTTTTTCTGAATCATTTGTTGATCACGTTGGCCCTGTAATTAGAGGGAAAGTTTCAGCTGTGTCAAAGAGAGCCTGCAATCACTGAGTGTGTTAAATCGTCAAAACAGGCTTCGTACACATCTGGAATTCGCAATCTTTCGTAAAAGGAACAAATTGTCCAAACGATTGATTCTCCCGACTGACTGCAGTGTTTAACAGTAATAATAAATGTAGAGATCTCTTACAGCAAGCCAGCCGCTGATTACCAAGACGAAGGACTCCACCAAAGATCCTATTTGGATGATTCTTTTTATCACTATATCACGTAATGAAACCTTATATTAAAAACTATACATAGATAAAGAAGAGAAAGAGAGCGAATGAAAATAGAGATAATGCTAATAATCCTCCATTAGTCTGATTTTTCGCCTGGCTTACCACGGATCAGCCAAGAACTGGGAGGGCCTTACTTTACTGTACAGACTTAGGTGTAAAGGTGAAGGGATCTTAAAGACAACAGATACACGTCTATACAGACAAGACATTACACAGAGATAGCGGCTAGCAGCATTGATCATCTATTCTTAGATTAAAGAGACGGCAACTTACTATCCGAACATAAAAATGTTAGCGGAGAAAATTCCTGATCCAGCCGGGAATCGAAACCGGGCCCCTTAGGACGGCAGTCCGTCACGCTAACTATTCAGCTATCGGGACGAACTGTTTGGAACTGATTAACAGAGTTGTTGGATTTACTCCCGAAGGATATCGTGCCAAATTCTGTAGAACCGGCGCATTAGTTCGTCAACATCCCTAGCTGGTTGGAGTGTCCTGCCCATAATACTCCAAACGCTCTCAATCGGAGAGACATCCATCGACCCTACAGGCCAAGGTAGGCCTTGGCAAATATGAAGAAAAGCTGTAGAAACTACGGCCTTGTGGGGGGAGGGGGGGGGGCATTATCTTGCTGAAATGAAGCCTAGGACGACTTGCCTTAAAATGCAACAAAATGGCGCGTAGAATATTGTCGACGTACGGCTGTGTGATAAGTGTGCTACGGATCGCAACACAAGGGGTCCTGCTATGATATGAAATGGCGCCCCAAATCATCACACGGGCCGTATGGCGAGGGGAAATCAGGTTGGTTTCTCACTGCTGTCTGGGGCGTCTCCAAACGCATCGTCGCTGGTCTTCGAGGCTCAGTGCGAAGCGGTACTTATCACTGAAAACAACTGTACTCCAGTCAGTGGGATTCTAGACAGAAGACGCCACCAACAGCGATGGGATAGAAACCTGACTGCCCCCCGCCGTACGGGACGCAGCCAGGAGTGACGGTCTTGGGTGGAATTTCTTTTGACAGAAGGACCCTTTGGTTGTCATCCGCGGCAGCCTAACAGCAAAGCGGAGTGTCGACTGTTTTCTACGCCTCGTTTTGTTGCCGTTCATGGCAAGCCATCCTGGGCTTACATTTCAGGAGCATTACGCACGACTGTACACAGTGCTAGTTTCTACAGTTTGTCTCCGTGCTTGCTAAAGCGTACTTTGGTCAGCAAGGTCACAGGATCTCCCCCCAACTGAGAACATTTGGAGCATTACGGGCAGAGCCGTCGATTCAGCTCGAGATTTTGACAATCTATTGCTCCAGGTGGACAGAATTTTGTTCGATACTCCTCAGGAGGACGTCCAAAAACTCTTATCACTGTTAAGCTGAATAACAGGTTGCATATGGACGGGAGGTGGAGCAACGCGTTATTGACTTGCTCTATTTCTGAAGTTCTCTCTCTTGAATAAATAACCCAATTTTCCTGAAATGGTTATCATTCATTTGTCTGTACACCCATCATTCCCATTTCTGTTCCATTCGGATTATTCATCTGTGTAGCGCTGTCCATTTTTGTTTTTCTTTTGAGTGTTTAACACCGAACAACTGCGGTTCGGTCTTCCCGTTAATCTGTAGGCCCCTGTGCCTGGCTCAGTAAATCAGTTGGAATGAGGGAGGAAGGTAAACACATGCCAGAACCAAAGAGCCGCATGCAAGGGCGCCCACACTCATGTGGTGTTCCTTTACCTCCAGAACGCATACAGTTTCGCTTTTGAGTCATCAGTATTCTGACTGGGCTGATGCGGCCCACCACGAAGTCCTCTCCTGCACCAACTTCTTCACCTCAGAGTAGCGCTTACAACTTACGTCCTCAATGAAGCCCATTGAAAGGAACCATCCCAGCGTTTGCCTGGAGCAACTTATGGAAATCTCTGGAAACCTAAATCAGGATGACGAGATGACGGTTCCAATTGTCGTCCTTGCGAATGCGAGTCCACTGTGCTAACCACGGCACCACCTCGCTCGGCGGAGGGTATATCAAGCGTGTCGAGAGAACGTGGCAAAACAGCGCAATCATTGCCATGATGTGGAAATGGAGTAATTTATCTGATGTTCAAAATGGCATGGTCGTTGGCTATCACGCCAAGGGTGGAAGTGTTTCGGAAATGGATAAGTTTGTAGAATGTTTGTGTGTCACTGTGGTTAAAATACGTTGTGCACGGCATGACGGCGCTACCCAAAACTGGCCCTGATGCAACTGTGGTGCGCCATGGACAAAGCTGACAAGGGTGAGCGGTGGCTGTAGAGATGCATACTCGCCAACAGTTATGATACTGTTGAATAACTGACCGCCCGTATGAACTAGGGGGCTACCAAGAGTGTGTCCTCAACAACCGTTCCCTAGAACTTAGAACTACTTAAACCTAGCTAACCTAAGGACATCACACAACACCCAGTCATCACGAGGCAGAGAAAATCTCTGACTGCGCTGGGAATCGAACGCGGGAACCCGGGCCTTGATAACCGTGTGCACCCCTACATGCAGATAGATTTTGCTCGGCACGATGGCATCTACCAGTGGTACTGTGCAGCATATCACACAGTTGACAGTGCACGAGCGTGGCTCGAAGAGCTCAAGGATGAGTTCACCATATTCCCCCGGCCAGCAAACGCCTCTGATTTAAACCCTATCGAGAATCGCTGGGACCTCCTCAATCGGGCTTTCCGTGCCATGGATCCTCAACTTAGAAACCTGGTGCAGCTGGTCACGGAGCTTCAGTCAGCATGGCTCCACATCGCCGGCGATGCCTTCCGGAACCTGACAACATGCTGACTGCACATCCTCGCTGCGGAAGGTGATTATTTAGGCTTTTGACGAGTGGTCACATTAAGGCGAGTGGGTCGTGTATTAGCCTCTAGAATAAATAACTACTGATGTAATGTTTTTCAGTACGCTGCACTCAGTCATCAACAGAAATATCGGCACTTATACGTCTAAACTGTGCAGTTATGTGAGCGTGTACGTTACGGAATGCTGATTCTTTCAGTAGTTTCCACCTGCGTTTTGGAATATCAGTCTCCATTTTTTTTATTATTTTAGAGACACATACTGTGTTGACTTTCTTAACGTGGTTTGCCAATTTATGTTACGGGCTCACGAAGTGTGTCACATTTTCTGTAGCAGAACTGTGAGAAAATTGGCAAAGAGAGAACCGAAGCGCTTGAGATGTGGAGCTGTAGATGGATGTGGAGAATTGGATGGACTGATAATACAGAGAATGAGCATGTGCTCCGCCAAGTTGTCGAACAAAGTGACGTATGAGAAAATACATAAGAAGAAGGAACAGGATGATAGAATATATTTTTAGATATCACGGATTAAATTCCATGGCAGTGGAGGCAGCTGTAGAGAGTAATCAGTATGGAGCAAGACAGAAATAGCCGAACATCCAACTAATAAATGAGGATGTGTCGTGGCAGTGCTGCTCTGTGGGGAAAGGGTTGCCCCGAGAGTGGAGTCCGTGGTGGGACTGATGACGCCAAAAGCGAAAACGAATGTAAGAAATATGAGGGTGGGCTTGCACAAAAACCGGTAACTGCAACCAGGAAAAGGCGCAAACCCGAATTTTACAGCCGCTACTTCTCAGTCAAGTAGCTGCTCTGCTGACATATCCGTCATTTCTTTCATAGTGTGTGTCCACCACACTGTTCATCTCACTCAGCAGGTCGTGCAGTACGTCCTCCCTCTCACTGAGGACAACAATGTCATCCAAGAATCTTTATCACTGATATCCTTATACTCTGTATTTCATTCCCACTCCTTAAACTTTTTCGTATTTCCGTCATTGCTTCTTTGGTTTATAAACTGAACTACATCCCCTAGCTATGATACACTGAGGCGACAGAAGTGATTGCTGGCCGGAGTGGCCGAGCCGTTCTATGCGCTACAGTCTGGAACCGCACAACCGCAGGTTCGAATCCTGCCTCGAGCATGGATGTGTGTGATGTTCTTAGGTAAGTTAGGTTTAAGTAGTTCTAAGTTCTAGGGGACTGATGACCTCAGATGTTAAGTCCCATAGTGCTCAGAGCCATTTGAACCATTTTTGACAGATGTGGACAGATCGTCCACATCTGTGATCGTGTCGTTGGAAGACTTGTCGCCTCTATAGGAGTCCACAATTGGGAAAGTGTTTCCGATGCAGGAATTTTGTGTACGAATTGATCTCTCGATTGTGTCCCATAAATGTTCTGTGAGATTCATGTCAAGTGATCTGGGTGGCCGAATTATGCGCTCGAACTATTCAGAATGTTCTTCAAACCAATCCGCAAGCAAATATGGCTTGGTGACATGACGCACGGTCATTCATAAAAGTGTCATAATTGTTTGGAAACAAAGTCCACGAATGGCTTCAATTGTTCTCCAACTAACAAAACATAACCATTCCAGTCAATGACCGGTTCAGTGAGACCAGAGGACCCTGTTCATTCCATGTAAACGCAGCCCACACCATTATGAAGGCACCACCAGCTTGCACAATGCCTTGTTGACAACTTGGGACCATAGCTTCCTCGGGTCTGAACCGCATTATAACTCTACCATTAGCTCTTACCAAATGTAATTGGGATCAATCTGACGGAGCCAGGACTTTTTTCGTTCAATCAAACCACTGGAAGGGAACTTACATTGATTTGAAACTAGATTCTCAGTGAGCTAGCCTGAAACTTTCAACATGGCTCAGAACTGGATGACAACGTTATGTTAACTCGCTTTCGTGTTTTGGTGTATGTTTCTCTCTCAGTTTGTCTGTTCGGTACAAATTTTGCAGTTGATTTCAAACTAACATCTCCATGAGCTGCAGACTCGAAACTTTCAACATAGCTCAGAACTGAGTCACAATCCAATAGTAACTCGCTTTCTTGTCTACTGCTTGACGAAGGATAGTTAGTGTAAGTGCTATTTCTCCATTTTCCTGGCCTAGTCGCGAATGTTTCGCGGTAAGAACGATTGTTGGCAAACTTTCGTGTCAGCTCGAATCGCTGTAACTTTTACCTTCACGGTCTTTTCATGAGATACCAGCCTGAAAAGCCGTCTGTGTTTAAGCGCTGCTTCCGCGACGCGGAGTCGTGCTGGCGCTGGCTTCGAAGCCGCACGGCGTATTACTCGTAATGACGAGGGTTGGCGTGTCGGCCAGCTTGGATGTGGTTTTTAGGCTGTTTCCCACATCCCGCTAGATGAATGCTGAGCTGGTACGCAAGTCCCGCCGCAGATGGACAATTTGCAAACACATAGGTAACATTCGCTCACATACACGTGAATAACACTGTAAGTAGGCTGTTTAGGTTTTTATGTTGGTAACGTCACGTAGCGCTCTGTATGAAAATCACTGGCTGTGTTGTGTGCAGTCTGTGTCTGGTTGGCATTGTTGGAATATTCGCCATTGTAGTGTTGGGCAGTTGGATGTGAACAGCGCGTAGCGTTGCGCAGTTGGAGGTGAGCCGCCAGCAGTGGTGGATGTGGGAATAGAGATGGCAGAGTTTTGAGAGCGGACGATCTGGATGTGTGTCCGTCAGAAAAACGAAATTTGTAAGATTATATATCATGAACTGATTATTTATATATATATGGTGACTTATTAAGATACATTGTTTGTTCTCTATCAAAATCTTTCATTTGCTAACTATGCCTAACAGTAGTTATTGCCTTCAGTAGTTAGAACCCTTTATTTAGGTGGCAGTATTGGCACCCGCTTTATTGCAGTAGTTCTAGTAACGAAGATTTTGGTGAGGTAAGTGATTCATGAAAGGTATAGGTTATTGTTAGTCAGGGCCATTCTTTAGTAGGGATTATTGAAAGATTGCGTTGCACTAAAAATATTGTGTGTCGGTTTAGTGATGATCAGACAGAGAAATGTCTGAGTACGTCCAGTTTTGCTCAGCTGTTTGAAAATCAAATAACGTAAGGGGTTTACCAGCACAGTAATACATAAATTTTTCTAAGGGGAGGTTTCAAGACTACACGTAAACAGTTGGGGGGGGGGGGTACATATTCCGTTCCAGGGGTAACTAGGTGGCGACAGGATGGGCATCTGACCACGCCTTAAACTAACCACACAAAATCAGTTACCACACGTGCCGATGCAGGGCAAACGTACAAGAAAATAAGAAAGAACAAGGAGGTCTTTTCGCAAGATAAACATAGGTGGCGGCAGTAAGTTGGTTGGAAGGGCGGAGAGAAACTGAAATGAACCTGAAATTTACCCGTTGTCTTATTTATAATATCATAATGTTTGAAATCGATTGACAGATTTCACCCGTGCAAAACTAAAATGTAGAAAATAATTATTGAAATAAATAACTTTTTAATATAACGCCTTTTTAAAATAGACTCAGAAGCACTTTTTCAGAAATATCAATGCGAGGCTAGGAATTGATAAGGTGCTACGAGAAATAATTTTATATTTTTTAGTTCATTTCGGGAAAATGTTATATTAAAAGGTTTTTATTTAAATTTTTTTGCTATACCGTCCATTTGTTGTAATACGGGTACAACATCACAAGTAGGCTTCTTGTAGTGACATTTGCTCCTCCCTCGCAACATAGGAGAAGGAGTACAACCGGCTGCCGGAAGAGCAGGGGCTGCATGAGAGCCCGGTAGGGGATTATGGAGGCAGGCGAGGATAAAGAGATTGGCGCCGGCCGGACATCTGAAATGCTGATGAGGCGGGCCGCAGTTTCGGCCGCAGCGCCCATCTTCAGGTCGACGCCGCGTGACCGGCCCGGCGGGCCAGCCAATCCCGCGCGCGCCGCCTTAGCATAACGGCGGCCGCCGGCCCTGGAATCTCCAGCGCACGGCTCCCAGAGGTCCGCTCCAGCGCCTCCACCCCTACCCCGGCGACTGTTTGCCGCACGTTTCTTCCACCTTTCTCCCCCACGGACCAGCGACCACGGCCCCCGCCTGTAGCGTCCGGCTTCCGCGCGACGCTCGGTTTGCTCTGCCAGCACTCCAGAGCTGCTGCAGGATACCGCAATCTGATTCTGCCAGCGGCAGGTGGCTGTTAAACAGTGGACATCCGGAGTCTTCTGGCCAACTACAAATATTTTAAAAATCTCATCACTGTAACGAGCATAGACTACAGATCGAGAGAGAATTGAAGAATGACTACATTACACTGATGTATGAGAGACAAGGAGAAAACTAACTGTAGCATAGTTTGTCGCACTGCTAAGAAACATAGTTCGATTAAACTTGGACCATACATACAAAGAACTGCTATAGTCCAACGCAGAAGATACAGGGGATAGACAAAATAATGTGAATATCTGTAATTAGTTATAAATGTTTTATTAATAAGGGATTGGACCGCCATTTCCCCTTAATACAGCTGCGATTCATCTACTTGCGTATAAACATTGTATAGTGTGCAGTGAAATGTTATGCTACTCTGCAATCAGAACCTCTTCTAACTCATGTAGTGACGGGTGAGGCGGAAATCTGCTCCGGAGTTCAAATGGTTCAAATGGCTCTGAGCACTATGGGACTGAGGCCATCATACCCCTAGAACTTAGGACTACTTAAACCTAACCAACCTAAGGACAACACACACATCCATTGGAACCTGCGACCGTAGCAGTCGCGCGGTTCCGGACTGAAGCGCATAGAACCGCTCGGCCACTGCACTCACGCATGTTCGAACTTATTCCTTGTGCTCGTAACTTCGTTAACAGCCTGCAATGGGGCACCGTGTGAAATATTTTTAATAACTGTTTTCATGGATCAGTCACATTTCCTAAGGATTATCCCAGTGAATGTACGCCAGGCATCTGCTCCTATTGCTACTTCTAGGGCTCGTTTCGCTTTGAGTGGATACAGAGAAATATTCCTCGAGTATCACGATTGCTCCTGTTTCTGGTGTTTCATCTCCAGTACTATACAGTAACTGTAATGGGTCTTTCGGTCTATTTATGCGGCATCTACACCCATGATACACCGAAGTCCCCCGCTGCGTTTTTCTGGCCGTTGTCAAGTCTAATCTAAGGATCTGATTTAGGGATTTTGGTATTGTTTTCACAAGTAGATAGACTGTCTCAGAAAGAAGGTTTGTGTACACCATTCACTGTCGCCACGCTAGCCAAGTTGCCTGGCCTTGGATACCTAGCTCTGCGCGTGCGAAGCCAGGCAGATCCCTAGTACGTTTTACGTTCACGGGTTGGACAAAACATAAAGGCAAATGCTAGCCAAGCATACAGGTCGCGCTGTTGTATGTGTCCAGGAAGATAGCCTGTGCAGTGTCATCAATACGCTGCAATTGTCGCTCGTGGTCAGAGCAGCGTTGGGAGTACATTTTGTGAGACCTAAGTGAATTCTAACGTGGACAAATTGTTGGTTCTCGTATGGTGAACGCTTCCGTAACCAAGGTATCCGAAATGTTTTGTCTTTCAAGAGGCACAGTATCGGAGATTTATAACGGAAGCTAAGTCTCGACGCGGACCAAAGTTAGTGCTGAGTGATCGTGATGGTCATAGAAGAGAACTCTGACGAAAAATAGGGGTACTGTCAGCAAAAGTCACTGCGTATCTTAATGTCGCACTCGTGGATCCTGTCGGCGCCAACACAATAGGAAGGGAGCTGTATCAGTAATGAATTGCAGGCCGCTTGCGCATTCCAAAACTACCGATCAGCACTTCACCGTAATTCGGAAACGTCGTCACGAAGCCATAAAACTTGGACTTTGGAGCAATAAAAGAGGGTCATTTGTTTTGTTGAGTGTAATTTCATACTTTTACCAAATTCTGGCCGTGTTTACGTCCAAAGAGTGAAAGGTGGCGTCAGCTAGGTGATGATATGGGCAGCCACATCGTGTTACCCCATGTGCTCAATGATTACTTGGTAAAATCGCATTACTCAGAAAGATTATACGACCATTTTAGATCATCTGGTTCATCCCATGGTACCATGTTTGTTCCCAATGGCGATAATGTGTTCCTAGGGGACAAGGACACCGTTTAGACAGCTTGCATCGTCTACGATGTTTTTGTGAGCACGAGGATGAATTTTCGCATCGCCCTTGAGGACCACCATCAGAGATGTTGCTGAGTCTTTGTGGTCTAGTTTGGAGGGAAAGGTGCTTCATCCCTGTCCATCACCTTCATCGTTACCTGAACTTGCCACTATTTTGCGGGAGGAATTGTGAGAGATTCTCGTAACAGCCTGTCCATTTCAACTTAAAAAATGACTCTGAGCACTATGGGACTCAACTGCTGTGGTCATCAGTCCCCCAGAACTTAGAACTACTTAAACCTAACTAACCTAAGGACATCACACACATCCATGCCCGAGGCAAGATTCGAACCTGCGACCGTAGCAGCAGCGCGGCTTCGGACTGGAGCGCCTAGAACCGCATTTCAACTTAAGAATCAGTCTTAACTAGTTTGGGGAAGCCTCAGGAAACTTACACTGATAGCCATACCATCATCAAATAATACTTAAAACGTTCTTGGTTCACCTTGCGACAAATTCCTTTGCGATTCTTTGTGTAATGGTTAAATAATTCCTTGGCATGTTTTCGTAGAATGAGATCACGTAATTAAGAGGTTTGTCGCGCAGATCTGGCTTCTGAGAGCGTCCTAAATGTTTCATCGACTTCAGATCACATACATTTGGTGACCAAGGCATGAATGTGAGCTCAGTATCATGCTCTTCAAACTTCTGCAGATAGATTTTGGCCTTGCGACACCGACAGATATCTTCTTTAAGATGCCATCGCCATTGGGGTCGTCGGTTCAACATTGGAACACGTAGGTTTTGTCTACTGCGGAGCACCATGTTCAATGAAGTGCGCTGGCCGGAGTGGTCTGAACCACATGTGCCTGCAGCAGCATTGTACTCTGTTATGACATGTTCCACAGATCATGAGGCGTGGATGTCCAACACCTTATCACGACGGTAGCACGTTATCGCCCGACCACCTTCGGCATTTCGGAGATGCTCTTTTCTAAGAGCCGGTGCAAACGATGTACCCTTTGTCAAAGTCACCTATGGCAGCGGATTTCCCCACTTGTTGGCCATACCGTCGTTAAACTGATTCCCCATTCGTCTCTTCTCTGCTTATATACGTTCCTCACCGAATCACTACCTGCCAACACTGCCGAGATCGCTAACACAGACTTGGGCAGTGGCTTCGGACTCAGAGGTAAGCCGGTTCGTATCCAGGAGATAGATGGAATTTTCACAGTGCGAATATTTGGCCGAAAAGGTGAGGAGAGGTGCTATCGATCACCAGTCTTTGTGCCATTAGTCTTTGGATTAAATTCCGAACTTATCCACAGTCCCTTGTGAAGTGAGACCACGTCACACTTTTGATGGTAATCCATCAGTCGGAAGAGGATATCAAACTTGGCCGCCTGGAAGCTATTCCAGAGCAGTAGGTTATGTGCCTGGACAAGGCTACAACCTTCCCCCTCCCCCCCCCCCCCTCCCGGCCACTAAGCTCATCGTCAATACCCAACACAAACACCACACTACACTGCACGCATATCCATGACACTCAGTTACACTCTACAAATTCTTACGCGACACACTCCTCGCATATCCGCAAGAGAAAGGGTCAGTCTGTGCGAAGGAAGAACACACTATGCGACACGTAACTAAACCCAAACCGTGTGATATTCCAGCCAGTAGTATGACATTTACAGTTTTACCACGCCAGTTCTCCATAACAGTACCAGGCAGCATTCGATGTCGCGTGAGCAGTAGTCATAATGTTTTGCATCATCAGTATGAGTCCGTATATCTGGATGGTATGTGTACCCTGATTCCCTGGAAAATGTGTCCCCTTTGTTAACCACTGCACCACCTCACTAGAGTGAGATCTTCTAAGTCTGTTACAGAAAAAACGTGTTTGACACAGCTTCCAATGTGAAACATTACTACAGTCGAGACAGTGTAAAAAAATCCGTGACAGCTCACAGTGCAGTTGCTGGATTTCACCTGTAAGGACATACCGCTGCAAAACAGTAGACGTCTACACAGCATTGGTAACACTGAGGCGTTGCCATACAGACGTTTACAATCGCGTTACGTTAGTGGTTGATGTAGGCTTGCAAAGCTGTTGTGCCCAACCGATCAGTCATTAGCTTACGATCACACATCTATATCATGTTGCACTATGTGTACTTGTAATGCGACTGTCAGATCTGTAACAGTTAGCAGCAAATAGAAAGCTGTCATTTACCAGATTTGGGTACGACATGCTGTAGGCTTCCTGAACTACTGATAACTTGAATATTTGTAGCCCTGTCTCACAAGACTGGTTAACCACAGAGGCTTCAGTTCCTGATCTATACTGCGTATCTCAGAACACGATGTACTTCACCAATACGACATTTGGGGACTGTGACAGGACAAAAATGTACAATAAATGAACTACTGCCTTATTTTTTCCATTCATTTGCAAACAGCAAATTAAATTCTGTCTTGATAGCATGTTTGAATGACGAAAGTGAATGTGCTTCTTCTCCTGTGTTACAAGTCACATGAGGCATCTGTAGGACTTCTCGCATGGGAATGTACTAAAACTGGCGACCGTGACAGGACAAAAATTATCCTGTAAACGTGCTAATGTTCTGGTTTTTTATGTTCGGATCCGAACGTCTTCGTGGATTTTTGAGGTCAAATCATATTTGAGTGATCAAGTACAGGTGCTTTTTCTGCGTTACCTGCCACGCGAGGGAATTTTCTTTTCCTTTTTTAAGATCGTGCCGCCCAGAGTGTACAATTAACTCGGTACTGCCGCCACGAGAGCCCTTAGCTGGATGGAAGGCCAGGCCTCCGGGCAGCACCTTACGTGGGGGGCCACGGCAAGTCCCAGGGGGACGGCGGTCTTACTCTTCCCGTAATTACGGCTGTCCCGGTCTCATTAAGTTGGAAAGACGAGTCACAGGGGCGGCGTGGGACAGCGAGGCAGGCGCCTTTTCCCCACAGGCCTCCGGGCGATTTGTTTAATATTTTTACGACGCAAAGTTTCCAGCGCCGCAGGGACGAGCTTTTAGGAAACAAGAAAAGGGGGGAGCGAGTGAAAGGCTTCTGCTGCGTTCTTCCGAAGAAGTTTGATCTTAACAGGAGCTTTTCTCGATGACGCCGACCGCAGTCTGCGGTATCAAGTCTTCTAGGAATATTACAAGGAATCGGTATTACATTCAGCCGTGTGTAATAGCCACCTTTCTTTACGACCAGTAAAGTTGCAAGTAACGGGAAGTTATCTCACTTGCGGAGGGAGAGAAGTGGGGAGGAGAAAAGGGCTTAGAGACGGGGTTGGTCTACGTGACAGGAACAAAAAATAGTGAAGTACGGGTATGATACAATAAATACAATAAAATAAAATGTCCATGTCTTCTTCATATTGCGTTCCAGTTTTCTGTCTATGTAGATTCTGTTTTCCTTTGGGTGATGGACTAACTCTTCGCATCTGCCCCACGTCAGTACACTTATTCAGGATTGTTTGTTCCGGTATTCTGGTGATGCTTAAGGCTCCAACTGGGACAATTACGAACTTACTTCGTTGTTATGTTGTTGTTGTCTTCAGTTGAGAGACTGGTTTGATGCAGCTATCCATGCTACTCTATCCTGTGCCAGCCTCTTCATCTCCAAATAACTACAGCAACCTACATCCTTCTCAAACTGCTTACTATATTCATCTCATAGTCTCCCTCTACGATTTTTATCCTCCACACTTCCCTCCAGTACCAAACTGACGATCTCTTCATGCCTGAGAACATGTCCAACCAACCGATACCTTCTTTTAGTTCGCTCCAAAGCGCTGTTTGGTGGGTTCAAATGGCTCTGAGCACTATGGGACTTAACATCTCAGGTCATCAGTCCCCTAGAACTTAGAACTACTTAAACCTAACTAACCTAAGGACATCACACATATCTATGCCCGAAGCAGGATTCGAACCTGCGACCGTAGCGGTCATGCGGTTCCAGACTGTAGTGCCTAGAACCGCTTTCCACTCCGGCTGGCGCTGTTTGATCGGATAATTAACGTTTTGTCCAATGAACTTAAGTCGTTCTACCAAAGGAGTAGCTAGCGATGGAGAAATATTGTAAAGTTGTGCCATAAATTCCTCTTCTCCCCAATTCTATTCAGTACCGCCTCGTTAGGTAAGTTACGTGATCTACCCATTCAATCTTCAGCATTCTCTTGTAGCTCTACATTTCGAAAGCTTCTGTTCTCTTCGTGTCTAAGCTGTTTATCGTCCGTCTTTCACATCCATGCATGACTACACTCCATACAAATACTTTCAGAAAAGACTTTCCGACACTTAAATCTATACTCAACATTGCGTTATATACAACAGAAATCATGAAGATACGTAGATATACTGTTAAGTTTTAACGAAAATTTACGTATATTCTTCTGTGATCCTGCATACGCCCCAGCACAATTTCGCAAACTGCAATGAACAACGCACTTCAGCTACCATAGACACGTTGCTGGCACGTTGGCAGCTGGATGAAAGACGTTTTGCAACAACTGACGCTCTCACGATGAATCGGTGTCTTCGAAATGTACGTTGAAGATGGAAAGATGCTGTTGAGATAGTTCGATAGACGACCTTTATTACTAACTTTACCACTGATTCACTGTCTCGGTTTTGTAAAGAGCACCCACTATGGTTGCGAAGAAAAATATTACAAAATGATATAAGAATTGACCCACTTTTGATGTTTTACAACATACAAAATTACTGCATTCTACAACTGAATATAAAATTTTTGAGTTCCTAAGTCGCAACATATTTCTCCAAATTCTCAAACTTCTCCAAGTTTCGAAGTTTCATGCCCTCTACAGGGAAGCACCCCTGACAGACACAATCTTTCTGTTGTACCCACAACCTGAAGTCATTTGGATGTAGGTCGGGGGCAGTCTGGAAGACCGTACGTCTAGAAATTTGATGCGGTCATTACTGAAGGTTTCTCGAAGTAAATCTTCCTCCTGACAAGCAACATGCGGTGTCGCCACACGATGCATGGAAACTGTATTGTGCACTCAGTTGTGTCCCTGTAAAGTAGGAACCACATGTTGTACCAGCAGGTCCGTATAACGTGCAGCGTGGCTGTACACCTAATAGGCTCGCAGTGTGTCACCTGATTGAAGCACTAGAGAAGAAGGGGCTTTTAAAATCACGTCACACAGTCACGTAAAGTGAATTCTGTGGACGCCTACACAACACGTGGCGGGAAGAACCCCATATGCGACAGTTCTGTGCATTCACGGCACCGTGCAGAGTAAAATGTGCCTCGTCTGTCCGAAGATAATTCCCTCGCCACATGTAATCCATTTCGACGCGTATCAAGAAACGAAAGGTAAAGTCTCAGCGTTATAGCCACTCACTCATGGGGCTTCATTTAGTGTATGTTCTGAATGTTGTAGGGATACAAGTGTAAAATGCGGCAAAAATATTTTGAGCTCTTGAGTGGGGGAAGTGGGGGGTGGGGGGTGGGGGGGTGGGGGGTGGAGGGGTGCAATTTCCGTGACGCAGCTCGAGCACTGCCTACAGAATTTGAGGAATGTGCTGCAAGGTCGGTTATAGCTGCAGCAATTTCATAAACAACTGCCATGGGCATGGGCTGCCTTCTTCTCGCTGCTGCACCACCTAATTCAAGTGTTCCTTCAAATGTTTTGATCATTTACTTTAGCCCTTTTATTGACGTAGGGCCTCTTGTTAGAACAACCTCACTGGCAGCATGGTCTTTTTTCTCAATAGATACTGCGTTTCTTACGGAACACTTCAATGTTATTAACCCTTTACACCAATAGTCACGTCACGAAAGTAATCAAAAATGTTCAAATGTGTGTGAAATCTTATGGGACTGCCAAGGTGATCAGTCCCTAAGCTTACACACTACTTAATCTAAATTATCCTAAGGACAAACACACACACCCATGCCCGAGGGAGGACTCGAACCTCCGCCGGGACCAGCCGCACAGTCCATGACTGCAGCACCTTAGACCCGTTAGTAATCAACACGGGTCGCCGGGAAACAAGCAGCATACTGAAGTCAAAACAGGAAACATTTCACATTCTGTTTACAACGCCATATTTTCACCTGGTTTCAGAAAGTATAACTATTATTTTCTTCAGCATATTCCAGGAGCGATTAAGGATCATACCTATGATGTATAGAGCGCTCAATTCAGCAATCGGAACACCCTCAGTTACAATTGTAATCGTTTGTATAGACACTTAGCTTGAACCTATCATGTGTGCACTATTAAGGAAAGTTTCGTGACGATTGATCCCGATACACAGCATTTCAGGGCATTTTGGAATTAAAAGCATGTGATGTACAACTTAAGTCTCATTTTTAATTGTATAAAATTTTACTTACAGTTTCCGAAGCGAAGCCCAGTTTGATAGAGCATGTTTCCCGTATGTATCTCAATATTTAGATGTGGGATCACTGACAATGATTCACTCGTGTTTCAATATTTTGTTCCCTATGACTAGGAAGATCACTTTAATTTTACCATTGGACGTATTGGTTACGAACACTTATGGTATGCATTTAGTATTGCGTACTTTTAATTTACATTATCAGTTTCATTTTTTGATTCCGTTTTTGATAATCTCATACTTCTGTCACTCTTGTTCTTCCTACGTAGGCGTTCTACAAACCAAATGATATCAACTCTATATACTAGCGTCTTTGCTCTCTCAGGATCACAAGCTCTAACACTGTTTAAAGGGCCCTTACACAAAAAGAACCCTGTTTTAAGCATCTTAAATTCGATATTTGTAGTAAGTTCCTATGGGACGAAACTACTGAGGTCATCGGTCCCGAGGCTTAGACACTACTTAATCTAACTTAAACTAACTTATGCTAAGGACGACACACAAACCCATGCCCGAGGAGGACTCGGGGGGTCGGGAGCCTCGCGAAACGTGGCAAGGTGCCTCGGACTGCGCTGCTAGCCCACGCGGCTTTGAGCATCTTGCTGTGAAATTTCCCAGTACCAAGCAAGCAAAATAGAAGTTGGAACTTTTATTGGTCCTCAACTTAGTGAAGCATAAGGAATTCGATAATACAGGAAATGTTAGCTAAAGATATTCAGGTATGTTACAGAAAACTTTCTAGGGCGTAAACAAACTCCCAGATTACAAGAAAACTGTGAAAAGCATGTTACAAAAGTTCTGGAAGTTCGATTGTAACATGAGTTTGTAAGTCCACTTCCTACACTCTCATACCGAAGACCTGTCTGAGAATGTCAGAAGATGAAGAGCGACTAGAACGCTTTTGCCAGGACTGTAGGAGGACGGAGCGTAAGTAACAGCTCAGATGGAGTGGAAGTACAACAGGCAAGGCGGCGGGTCGCCGTGCACGTACCCTCTCTTCACACTGTCCGTCAAGCCACCTGACCGTAGAATACGTTCATAACAGTAAGTTTCCAACGATGTCGGGGACACTGATGCTACATATTGACCGGTGCGGTCTTTCAGCGCTCTTAGCACTTTGCTAGTCTTCACACTGGCTAATAAGCTTCTTCTGCTTCAGCATTAACTGTACGAAAACGATGTAGACTGTTCCACAGATGCTGAGACGGTACCACCGTCGCCTCTTCCGAAGAAATACTTTACCCTAGAAATGTCTTGTTTCATTTGGCTAGCGGGCATTAACTGCGTAACTGTGACGAATGAATATGCTCATAACCTCAAGTAGTTACGTATTTTCGCAGTTCAACATACAGTCGTAGTCGTCCGTTCCTAAGACAAACAGCGATATGCAACTAATCAGCCACGAACGCAGATGACAAAACGTACGGCACCTTTTCACTTTTGGAAACTTTAGATCACTTAAAGAAAATGTAATAGCCTTTCAGAATCGATCGTTGATGTTAATACTGCCTCCAAGACACAAAGACATTTGAATGAAAATCATCAGCCTCCACGAGAGTCCACTTCCCTTTTTGATCAGCATCATTCAATTAATGACGTGGGTTCTCTTTAATAACATGATTAGGATAAGATTTAACATGATGACCATGTAGCACAAACACTTTTGCAACAAATAACTTCTCAACACAGGATTTAAATTTCCATTAGTAACATCTTCCGATCAAATTTTATTTGTTCTTAATAACACATTTGTATCGTCAATGTAAAAGCACAAACTCTGGTTGCTGCTACGTATGAGTGCGACTTCCTGCTTCGAAGACAGCCAGGCAACAAACAACTGGTACATGAATTAAGATCGAGCAGGTGGCGCAGTGGTTAGCACATTGGACTCGCATTCGGGAGAACAATGGTTCAGATCCGCGCCCGCCCTTCCTGATGTTGGGTTTCCGTCAGTTCCCTAAATTGCTTCAGGCAAATGACGGGGTGGTTCCTTTGAAAGGGCACAGCCACCTTCCTTCCGCATCCTTCCCTAATCGTATGGGACCGATGACCTCGTCGTTTGATTCCATCCCCCGAATCAATCAACCAACCAACCATTAATTAAGATCACATAAAGGTTTTTCTCCTTTTTTTCTTTCTACAAAACAATGCAGTGTCTATTTCAGTAATAATCAAAGGGCCCTGTCCCAGGGCGACGTCTTTCAGCTCCACACGTACAATGTGCAACAATAAAGTAATGAGACTGATGTGAAAAAAATGTTGCTTAGCGTTTTAGTCAAGTTTAGTGTTGTCTCCTTCAAAGTAGTGCCCTTGTTATTGCACACACTTTTTCCAGCACTTCTGCCATTGATGGTAACATTTCTGGAACTCATATTCTGTAATATCCTCCAAGACCCTCATCACAGCTTTTTGGACATCTTGTGTTGTTTGAAAATGGTATCCCTTGACCGCCGTTTTGACTCTTGGAGCCGGCCAGTGTGGCCGAGCGGTTCTAGGCGCTTAAGTCCGGAACCGCGCGACCGCTACGTTCCCAAGTTCGAATCCTGCCTCGGGCATGGATGTGCGTGATGTCCTTAGGCTAGTTAGGTTTGAGTAGTTCGAAGTTCTAGGGGACTGATGACCTCAGATGTTATTCCCACGCCCGGGTTCCCGGGTTCGATTCCCGGCGGGGTCAGGTATTTTTCTCTGCCTCGTGATGACTGGGTGTTATGTGCTGTCCTTAGGTTAGTTAGGTTTAAGTAGTACTAAGTTCTAGGGGACTGCTGACCATAGCTGTTAAGTCCCATAGTGCTCAGAGCCATTTTTGAACCTCAGATGTTAAGTCCCATAGTGCTCAGAGCCATTCATTTGACTCTTGGAAATAGGAAAAAGTCCCACGCAGCGATATCTGGTGAATAGGGTGTGCTGTGGTAGTACTGAAATTTGTTTTGGGGTAAAGAATTTCTATTCTGACGGAACAGTATGGGATGGCGCATTATCGTGATGCAGAATCCAATTATCAGCAATGTTGGCCTGGACACGGAAAACTCTTTTGAGAAAGTCTTTCTAAAATTTCTTTGTAGTAATATTGGTTAACTGTTTGTCCAGGAGGCACCCATTCTTTATGAACAATTCCCTTGGAATCAAAGACGCACACAAGCATACATTTCACTTTTGACTTTCACGTTCGAGATTTTTTTGGTCTGGGTGATCCCTTTGAGCACCATTGCGAACTTCGGCGTTTTGTCTCTGGATCGTACTGATGGTTCAAAT
Organism: Schistocerca serialis cubense; assembly: GCF_023864345.2. NCBI lineage: Eukaryota > Metazoa > Arthropoda > Insecta > Orthoptera > Acrididae > Schistocerca > Schistocerca serialis. The sequence continues at coordinate 61,351,164 of NC_064649.1, read as the reverse complement.
GGCTCTGAGCACTATGGGACTTAACATCTGAGGTCATCAGTCCCCTAGGACTTAGAACTCCTTAAACCTAACTAACCTAAGGACATCACACACATCCATGCCCGAGGCAGGATTCGAACCTGCAACCGTAGCGGTCGAGCAGTTCCAGACTGAAGTGCCTAGAACCGCTCGGCCACCCCGGCCGGCGAGAAAGTAGGAAAATTGGAGATAACTGTATATATATCCCTAAAAAATGGAACTGGATTATAAAATCGTAGATATTGTTTGAAATTTTACTTTAATACTTATGCTTCAGTTAGGCATAGCTGTATCTTTAAAATATGAAATCCTACTTTGAAAAAAATTCTGACGTGCTAGAATGAAATGAAAATAATTTTCGGAACAAGTGTTACGAACTGATTCTAGAACGCCTACCTTTGAGAAATAATCTGTGGTAATGGAGCAGATGTGGACTCCGACCACAATTTATTGGTTATGAACTGTAGATTAAAAAGGAAGAAACTGCTCCGCGTACTACTGAATTCTGTACTCCAGGTATCTATTTTCATCTTCGGCAGTCGTGTCACACTCATCCCACGTGAGGTACATGTACTGGTTCCCATTTAACACGGGCCATCGCCATGTACTGTAGCGGTACACACGTGCAATTCTTTTGCTGTGTTTGTTTTGGCAAGTATTCGTTCTCGGTTGAGCACCTAGACACTGGTGTAGGGTCTGAGAACAGCAGGGGCCAGATTTGCATGTGGCGGCTCGGTCACGTCTCTGAAGGGCCGCGAGATGTCCCCAGACGGAGGTGGCTGCGTGCCGCGCATCGAGATCTGCGCCCGGCGTGTGCTGCGGGCACGCATACGCAGGCGGCGGCCCCACGCACAGTGGCTGCGTGTCGGGAATGAGGCACCGCAAGCCAGCGCCGCTGCACCGCCGATTGGTGCAGTATGCACACCGCGACGTTCTGGCCACAGCGGGCGATGCGCATGAGCGGATGTGCATTTCTCCAGGCAGTCAGATCAGGTGCTCCCAGAAAGTAAACAAGATGTGCCGAGGAAGAGGAAGGGCTTCGATTAGTGTCAGAGTGTAGTACCTCACGAGTGGAAAAGCATATAAAATCTGAGGTACCTCAGGGATCCATTGTAGAACCGTTACTGCTCACAATAAAACCCCGTCAGTGCAATATGCTTCGGGACTAGACTAACAAAAATGGAGATCCAGAATAAAATTTTCACTCTGCAGCGTAATGTGCGCTGATATGAAACATCCTGGCAAATTACAACTGTGTGCCGGACCGAGACTAACTCGGGGCCTTTGCCTTTCGCGGGCAAGTGCTCTACCAACTGAGCTACCCAAGCACGACTCACGCCCCGTCCTCACAGCTTCACTTCTGCCAGTACCTCGTCTCCTACCTTCCAAACTTTACAGAAGCTCTCCTGCAAACCTTGCAGAACTAGCATTCATGAAAGAAAGGATATTGATCCGCAAGAGTATTTCTGTGAAGTTTGGAAGGTAGGAGGCAGGGTACTGGCAAAAGTAAAGCTGTGAGGACGGGGCGTGAGTCGTGGTTGGGTATCTCAGTTGGTAGAGGACTTGCCCGCGAAAGGCAAAGGTCCCGGGTTCGAGACTCGGTCCGGCACACAGTCTTAATCTGCCATTAAGTTTGAAAAATAGAGATATATGAAGATGGTTATTTTAATGCCTCTACACTACTATTTGTAAACAGTGAAACACTCAGAAGCTATTGTCTGCAACACGCCACGCTAAGAATAGGTGTAGAACAGCGGAATCGTAGTAAGTGATTTGGTTACTTAAGTGACAGAGAGATGACGCGCACTTAAGCCGAACAGCGCCCTCTTTTGTGTGACCCCAGAGTGCAGCGAAGCGGGATGTTCTCTCACTATCCTTTAAACAATCAGTCCATTTAGATGGATAGGTTTCAGGTTGTGTGCCCGTTCACAGGGCGATGGTAGATACTGGTTTAACTGTCAAAAGCAGCGTTGACGAAAATGCGAGGAAGTACCTACCACGCAAAGGTTACCGAGCTCCAGTCTATAGGAAGTAGTTCAAAGTTAGTTAAACTATCGAGCGTTCAGGATTTTTGCATGACTCGTTTGAAAAATGTCTAAAATTTCTTTTTAGTGCGGAAAATGGCTATTAAGTTTGTATTTAATATCCCATTATCATTTATGCAATGTTGCTTACTGTCTCTGTTACAGGCTCACACTGATTCGGTATTTTGAACGTCCTGAACAGTCGCTGACCCTCGACTACTTGCGAGTCAACACATCAGTCATTCAGTGGGCTTTTTGTAAATAATAATAACAGTGAGCGTATGGCATTGGTGGCCGGGAGACACCTCGCGGGGCGGTTCGGCCGCTGCTCCACAAGTTCTTTAACGCCACTACGGCGTCTGGCGAGTGAATGAGGATGAAATGATGATGAAAGACACGCAACACCCATTCATCTCGAGGCAGAGTAAATCCCTGACCCCGCCGGGAATCAATCCCGGGACCCCGTGCGCAGGAAGCGAGAAAGCTACCGCAAGACCACGAGCCGCGGACTTTTTTGTAAATAAGTGCTCGCCATAATGTCCCGTAACCTGCACGATACATGCCACGCGGAGATTATGTACGACTTGGAATATTCACTAGCGAATATCTCCTCAATTGAACCACTCACGAAGCTCACACTTTCCCAAAATACTGAAGAGTATAGTCTTTGTTCGTGAGCTACAAGAGAACAAATCAAACGCGCTAATTTCTCCATTTTAGTATAAATTTTATCAGCGCAGTTTGACACAAGTTTTACTATGTGTTTGACACATTCGACAGTGACGTCTGCTGGGTGATATAGTATTGTCCACTTCTTACACGCTACGCCAGAAGTACACTTAACATACCTACGATTAAGGTTAGCAAATAGTTAAATATCTTCTCTTCGTAAGTCAGCAGCGTTGTTTAAATGTGTGTCAAATCTTATGGGAATTAACTGCTAAGGTCATCAGTCCCTTAGTTCACACACTACTTAACCTAAATTATCCTAAGGACAAACACACACACCCATGCCCGAGGGAGGTCTCGAACCTCCGCCGGGACCAGCTGTACAGTCCATGACTGCAGCGCCTTAGACCGTTAGGTCAGCAGCTTTCCGCCGTATCATCTCATTAAGTTTTGTGTCAGTCCGAATGCTCCATTGCCTACGATCACCTGAGGTAGTGAAATGTCACAGTTTTCCGCTAAATGTGTTTGTTTGGATGTATACTAAAATTTTCCGGTCGTTTGTTTCATACAGAACAGAATTTCTGGCAATTAATGCGTCTTTGCCTATTCCCTAAGCGCGCAGTTTTTCCCAGATAAGGTGATAATCAGAGTCCCAAGGCGCTAATAGCAACAGAGAAAAAGTTTTTGTAAGAACCTGACTGTTCGCAATTCTGACATGTTTACCATCGATATCTCCGAAGCAATGAGAAAACATTGCACACTATTCACACCGTTCAGTTATTTCAATCCGTATTCTTCACGTGATGTTGGCATCACTGTGTCTCTTAATTAAATTAATATAGAACACTTTGCATAATTGATGAGTTATCCCAGGTATAGACGACGAGCTGCAGTGCCGGGCGTTTCCCGCCATGTCTAATTTTCGCTGCACAACGTGGTGAACACTGTGACTTGTTGATTCTCACTGAGAATACAAGCCGCAAGGGAAACTGCAATCGTTTTAAATCGAAGGGCCTGATCCAATCACATGGAGTCAACGGAATGCGGCGAATCAATACGTCTCACCTGCGGCATGTTTCACGTTCCATATCAACCGTTTTCGAATAAAATCTGGATTAAATATTGACAACTGCTTTAAACACTGTTTGTTTACAAGTAACAGACGGGAGGGCAACTATGTAGAACAAAAATGTTCTGTAGGTTACATGGCACTTTATGTACCATCACACTCGGTTTCCGAACCAATTCCCCACTTCCATGTTCTAGGGTGATCTGGTAAGACACTGATCGCATGCGGAAACAATGCGATCGAAATGAGATATCGCCTGATAGGTATGCAACACGCTTAACACACTTGTAACGCGGTTACGATATTAACTGAAAAATGCTACTAGTAGAACTACAGTAGTCTTAAGTTAGCCTACATGTATTTTACGAGTCTATTCTTTCCACATGGAGGTACCAACGAGCCTAGACACATACGAGTTGTAACAGCTGACGTAAATAGTGATTTAATGTTGTTCAGTACAACGTCCTCAATCATCAATACAAGTATCTGTACTTATGTTCCGTAGACCCTACACACACACACACACACACACACACACACACACACACACACAAATATGTATAAATGGATGGAGGGTAGATGAAAGTGGAGCGGTAAGTAAGAGCAGAGTGAGGGAAAGTCTCGAGTAGAAGACAGTGACAATGGGATAAGCCGAGATGGCTGTGACGGAGGAGGGGGAGGGCTAGTGGTGGAGAAACCTCGGCATAAATATTCATGCAGCAGCAGCTAGACTGGAATCATCGTCTGCGCAAGCGCCGTGGTTACCCACAAAGGCAACAGAGCGCGGTGTGACCGCCTAAACACCGCTACCGCCAAGTGAATCTTGCGCGCCCCTTTAACTGCTGCCTGAATGTGCGAATGGAATTTCGTACACACTGTTCCACTTGTCTCGACCGTGCTATTTCTGCATATTGTAAACAGGAAGTTTGACTCCAACAAAAGCAGAAACGAGGTCCGCGGGGTCAGTGTAGCGTATTGACAACCAAAGGAGCTCGGCGTCGATTCCTGGCAGGGTCGGAGATTTTCCCCGGTCGGCTATTGTGTCCTCACGTTCGTATCGTGATAACTGACATTCTGTAACTGAAATGGCTATGTGGGCTCATCTCGAATGCCAGTAAGGTTATCCGAACGAATTCTAACTAGGGCACATTATAGGAACGTGTAGCAGGAACAACTGATAAACAGGGCGCAGACGTGGCGTAAGCTTAACCGGAGTAGTGAATTTCTCTGCTCCATCATGGACAGCCAAAGGACGAGGTCTGTTCATATAGCAATCCCAGTTATTATTGCTTTTTACGGACTCTTCTTTCCTGTTCCCTATGGAGTACTACCCTTCCCTATTCACACACTTTTCCCTGCGGTGTTCCCATTTTTTGTAGAAGTCCTGGGTGACTTAATTTGAGTTGGTCCTTAGTGTGGATGACGAAATAGCTGTGATGTCACCAGTATCCTGAAAACGACGCCCTTTCAGCACTAATTTTAATTTCAGAAATAAGAAGATATTGCAAGGAGCCTCATCTGATGAGTAACGAGGCTGCGGGGGGACATCAACTGATTTTCGACACAAAACTGGCGAACTGCGAAAGCTGAGTGTAAGCGCTGCAAAAAACACCAGTTCCCTCACCTCAAAGCTGGTCTCCTTTGCGGGTTCCTTTACGCATCCGTTTTTAAACGCCGTGACCATACACATGGTTCACTGTTTCACCTTGCGACAAGAATTCAAAAATGACAACTGCAGTGAAAGTTGTAGGAATTTTGAGCTTAATTTTGTCATTGGATGGAGACTGACGTCCTTTCTTGGGGAGTTGGGAGTGGCGTACTCGTTACTCTGTAACGAAAAAATACGATACGCAACAGCTCTGACTGAAAGCCAATACCAAAAGGTAACCGGTTAATCTGACCCACTCGACAACGTCGTGGAAATGCTCACACACACAAAAAAAAAAGGTCAGGCTCTTGAAGTGAGATGCCAACTTACTTGGAAAATTTTACTTACTATGTGTCAATGACACATATTACAGTGAGTAATTGACGCATATCCTACAGCGCACCACATATCGCTCCCTTAAGGGGCTCTGGAAAGGCTCAAAATCATGAAAAGTTCAATTTTTACTTTTTTTGCGTTTTCTGAATCTGCAGACTATTACCTTTTAATAGATATATAATTTATTCAATTCCGAAGACTACAACTATTTTTAAATTTTTTTTGAAATGTGTTCTACATGGGCGTGACCCACTGTGGCGCTGTTAAACTGCTGTCAAATGGTGTTATTATTAACGTCCGTGTTCATCAGGTACATTTTAGTGATGTGAGATGAAGTATGTGTTGTGGCTAACCTGTGATGGTTCAATATATATCGCTGGTGTGATTGTCGATTGTTTCATGTTTATTTACTCTGTCGTTATCTCGAAAATATTCGTAATTAATTCTGTTTCTTGAGTCTCTGTTTTGTTGAAGTATAATAATGAGTAAAAGTAAAATTATTAGAAATCCTCTGAAGGCTTTTAAGAAAAGGAGAAATGTTGGAAAGCCAAAGGTATGTGTTATTACTGTAAACAATAAAGACGATAACCAAGTGAGTGAACCTAACCTCTCAAGTATACCTGCCCGTAGCAGTCAAAGTGGGAAAGAAAATACTTCACAGAAGGAGCTTGGTTCAATGAGTGAAAACTATGAATGTTTTATGGGCGAATCGGATGTGAATGAAATATTTGATATGTCGGTTCTCAAAGGAATTCTTTCAAACTGTGTAAGATGTATTCATTGTAGTGAAGTTGGTCTGGAACTCTCCATAATAAAGCATGTAGGACTTGCTAGTGAAATACAACTGAAATGTGATAAGTGTTCATACATGACCACCTTTTGGAACAGTGTTGCAGTAACTGCAACTGAAGAAAATGGTAGCAAAATCTCCGAACACAACAACGAGCGATGCTTGCTTTAGACAAGGAACACCTTCGGGCTGCAGACAGGGCTGTAAAGAGTCTAGAAATACAAGCAAGAGTAAACAGGAGGAGGAACAAGAGGAAGCTGGAGGAGGAGTTTGCAGAGGATGAAGATAATCCATCCTATGGACCTGGAATGCACTAAAAAGTTAATTCAATCTTTGTCGCTCGATTCCCAAAACTTTTATTTTCTCATACTAATTACATGTTTTCTAAGGATCTTCCAAACATATTTGTTTCAAACTTTCAGTAAATGTTACACAGTACCTTCTGCATAATTTAACACAGCCTTTTTCCAAAAAACTGTATATTTTTGAATACATATATAAAAAATTGCAAAAAAATGTTGGGAATTTTCATTACAATTGAAAAAAATCATGTTTAATAAGTGAACTAAAATTTTGTAAAATCCCTGTGTTAAGTTGTAGCCCATATTCCAATAAATAATCTGTAAAAAGTTCAACTTCCTACCTCAAATACTTTGTGAGCAAAGATGTAATTTATAAGCATTATTTTAACATTACAAGTATAGGGCGTTCCGGAACCCCTTAAGGACTGCGAAAAGAGAAACGAAACTATTTGAAGAGCTCACATAGGCATTTTAGCAATTATTCTTCGCGCGCTCCATTAGCGATTGGGAGGGCAAGATACGTTGCTATGAAAAGTACCCTCTATCCTGTACTTTACAGGTTTGTTGAGTATGGATGTGAATGTAGATGTAGGTGAAATACAGAGATCGTGATGTAATGAGTAGTTCAAAATCAATAAAAATATGTGCCCCTCCAAGGTAAACTTACGACAATCAAAATCTTAGTTGGACGTGGAGATGTTCCCATGTTGCCTAACGGTTAAGTCTACTTCTCGCAAATAGCAGGGTATCCGCGTTTAGTGTAAGTATGCTTATATTTGCAACTGCACAATCGATGGACGAAGTTGCAGTGAAAGAGCAATTTGGTGCAGTTGTAGTATTACTCTCTGCTGGCAAATTTACTGTGTTAAAGGCCTCGCAAACAAATTCACCTGACAAATTCGCTATTATCTAGCCAGCGATTTGTCAGACAAACTGGTAGACGTTCTCGGTAGTTATAATTAAAGTGCAGCTGATCACGGAGGTACAGTGTGGGCCATAATCACCGCATGGCACCGCAACTTCATAGATATGCGTTAATGGGGAATCGATCTGCGCTGGAAAAAAATTAGTTCCAATTTTGGCCACCAGGTGCCAACCTGCCGCTGTACAGCATCTCGTCGACGTCTCCAGTGCACATACTGATTTGTGCAAGAGCTAATTAATAATGAAATTAACATTACACCTTTCTCACTTGTTCGACCTTATCTGTCCACGTCCTCATCTTACTGCATTATGTATGGAAACACTTCTGTATTCACAGTGACAGATTTGCCCCCACTGTCCAAAATTGGAACTAATTATTTTTTCCTGTTTAAATCGGTTTTGCATTAACGCATTAGAATATCTACCAAGTTTCACTGCCGTACGATAATTCCTCCCGCACTGGACCTGTGCATTATGCTGCACTTTAATTACAACCATCCGATACCAACAAACGTTTTTAAATTTAATCTCACTTTCAAAAAAGGCGCTGTTCGTATATGCTGCATTTTGAAATTGGTGCGGATAGATGCAAATGCAGATAAATCATTTCCAGCATTGATTCTGGCACTGTTTCAGAAGAAGAAGAAGGAGAAATTACAGGGAGGGGTTTAAAATGAGAAATATACACATGAAAACCCATTAAATAAAATGTTGCATTCAGAACATGATGGTAGCATCAACTTTCTCCAAATGGGACGTGAAACTTTTAGTAACTGCCGATCACTTAACCTCTTAATATGAGTGGGTTCGCCGGGCGGTGTGGCCGAGCGGTTCTAGACGCTTCAGTCTGGAATCGCGCGACCACTACGATCGCAGGTTCGAATCCTGCCTCGGGCATGGATGTGTGTGTGATGTCCTTAGGTTAGTTAGGTTTAAGTAGTTCTAGGGGACTGATGAACTCAGACGTTAAGTCGCATAGTGCTCAGAGCCATTTGAATCATTTTTTAATAACTTGCCTAGAGTTACTTTATACCCACGTTGAAAAAGATGATATTATGCGAAAATTTATTCTCATCTACTTGGTCCTATAAAGACCGTTCATTAAAATGTAACATTGTGAGAACATACAGCTTATATCGTGCGTGGAAGAACATAAGAACCTCGATTTTTTTTTAAATTTTATTGCACTGCAGTTTATTTGTTGTTCTTAGAACATCAATTTTCTTCTTGTTCCTGCGAAATATACGGCTGGGGAAGATGAGACAGCTCTGCCACTTCGTAATTGCCAGTACTATTTGGTTTCTATCTTTGCTCTCAGTTTCCACAGTTGTGGAAACTCACTATGCAATGAGATGAACTGTGAGAAAACTTTTTCAGTAAACATATGCGGCGGAGCATCAACACGGACAACGTCCGCCAGGCTGCCAAATTTTTTTTTAATAAAAATTTCTCTCAATCGTGTCGAAATCCCTCTATGTTTGACAAATACTTCAAACAGCAGCGTACACTGTTAAATACTTGAAAAACACAGTAAAATTTGACAAATTGTTTGGTCGTTTATAGGGACCTTAAGGGATAATACAGTAAATAAGCGTACACTTATCCAGAACCTAGAGTAGATTTCAACTCTGTAGTGGACTGTCGTTGATTTGGAAGTTTGTGACAGGCTAAAACTGTGTGTGGCATCGGGATTCGAACCTGGGACTAGCAGCTTTGGTGTGTAAGTTTTGAAGCTTGGACAAGAGGTACTGTTGGAAATTAAGCTGTGAGAGCAGTTCGTAAGTCTTGACTGGATAGCTTAGTGGGCGAGCACTTGTCCGCTAAAGACAGAGATCCGAGGTTGGTGTCCCGGTCCGGCAGACAATTTAATTTTCCAAGAAGCTTCACTTATCAAGTATGTTCAAATAGTAGTGGTCGTCTTCAAAATAGAACCCATTTATGTTCCTGAACGTCATTTCAGTGTGCAAAAGAATTCTGCGTATCATTCTTTGCGAAGATGTGCACGAGCTATTCCGTTTTTCCTTTTTGGAGTAACGCATTACGTTATGGGACGAAACCATCATTCGGTGTCGGTAGGTACAGCTGACCGCATATTTACCGTGAGTTCAAGCATAGATTAGTCTGCATGGCATTTAACTCCTCTCTCTCTCTCTCTCTCTCTCTCTCTCTCTCTCTCTCTCTTTCCCCGTTTGTGTGTGTGGGGCGTGCGCGCTTGTGTGTGTGTTATTTATTCTCACTCTTTTGTCACAGTGATGAGACAGTGATACAGGACCACGACTGTCACGTAACGGAGACAAAGAAGAGGCTATTTATGTTACGTCACAATCAGTGTCACGTTTCAGCTTGAGATCATATATTCGGAGGGTGGCATTGTTCATCCAGTATAAGAAACAGAACACCACCCGACCTCATGTAATTATTTTCCAGTTCTGCGGACACACCCAACAAGTCGGGGACAAAGGTTTTGAGTTCCATTCGAGCACAAAAGTCCGACAGAGTACAAGTTGTTTCACAGAGAAGTTAGCAAAACGAGTACAATCAGAACGAAGCACACGTGGAAATCAAAGTCACTCACTGTCCAACGGGTCAGTGAACCATCATTATGTTATCTACAATTCCTTCTGAGTCCGAAGACAACTGGCTTTTTCCGGCACCAAAACAAATGTGCATTGGGTTTACAGTATGTTCAGTTGCTTCATTTTTATGTTGGACTAGCTGATTAGATGGCGGTGTTAAGTTATGTATGCCAGTTTCCTGATACAACAGAGAGGCAATCAAATCTACTTTTTAAATCTAATTATTGTTATTATTACTATTATCGCTGTAATTTGTATTACTATTACTGATACCATTATTAGTGGCTACAGGAACAGTAGTAGAAGTGCTGTCAGTATTAATTTTATTACTCTATAGTCAGTATTACTTACTCACACTGTCAATATGAAAAGTCAAATCATTTTAATAGTATTTTTCATATTAAACTTGGTATTTCTTATGTAACTATGACGTAAAAAGGTACTGTATGTGTGAAGCACTGGTTCAGTGTAATAGAGGGCCTCATGACATAATTAATTCAGGTTAAATAAATATATAAAATAAATATTGTACCAAATAAATAGTCATATGTTATTAAAATATGTTTACACTATATAAATCATTTTTAAAAAATTCAGTACAACACTAATTTAAGATAATACTTGATTACAAAGAACAGTTTTAGTTCCCTCGCCATGAACTATCTACTGACCCAAACACCTTGGATTTGGTATGAATATGGTTTTGCGAATCGTTGGGGTTTTGGTCAGATACTGTCCCCCCAGAAAATTCCCAGAGTGATTTCATTCCTATCGTAAGAACGCCAACGCAATCACTACTGTGACAGCTTTAGCTAAAAACTGTAAACAACAAATATGCATTCTACGAGTCGGTTGTGGGTAGACGGAGTTAAGTATTGATGTAGAATTACAGACATAAAAATGTTCAAATGTGTGTGAAATCTTATGGGACTTACCTGCTAAACTCATCAGTCCCTAAGCTTACACACTACTTAACCGAAATTATCCTAGGGACAAACACACATACCTATGCCCGAGGGAGGACTCGAACCCTCGCCGGGACCAGCCGCACAGTCCATGACTGTAGCGCCTTAGACCTACAGATATAATAAGAAAGTTTTGCATCATCTCGGTTCCGAGAGTTCCGGAACCTGTACAGAAAATTGGAATAGAGCTTAACATAAACGTCATTTCCGCCCTTTTTATTGCTCATGAAAACCAGACATTGCGTGTTGTACTATCATATAGCGAGACCTTCAGAGATGGTGGTCCAGATTGCTGGACACATCGGTACCTCTAATACCCAGTAGCATGTCCTCTTTCATTGATGCCTGCCTGTATTCATTGTGGCATAATATCAGAAAGTTAATCGAGGCACTGTTTGTCCAGATTGTTCCACTCCGCAACGGCGATTAGGCGTAGATCCCTCAGAGTAGTTGATAGGTGACGTCCATGAACAGGCCTCGTCAATCTAAATGGTTCAAACGGCACTAAGTCCCATAGAACTTAGAACTACTTAAACCTAACTAACCTACGGAGGTCACACACATCCATGCCCGAGGCAGGAATCGAACCTGCGACCGTAGCAGCCGCGTGGTTTCAGCGCCTAGAAGCGCTCGGCCACAGCGACCGGCTCCTATTCAATCTATCCCAGGCAATGTTCGATAGGGTTCATGTCTCGAGAACATGCCGGCCACTCTAGTCGTTATCCAGAAGGAAGCCAATCACAAGATGTGCACGATGGGGGCGCGAATTGTTGTCTGTGAAGACGAATGCCTCACCAATATGCTGCCGATATGGTTGCACTATCGGTCTGAGGATGGCATTCACGTATCGTAAAGCCATTTCGGTTCCTTCCATGACCACCAGCGGCGTACGTCGAGCCACATAATAAACATCCCAAAACAGCAGGGAACCTCCACCTTGGTGCACTCGCTGGACAGTGTGTCTAAGGCATTCAGCCTGACCGGGTTAAGTCCAAACACGTCTCCGACGATTGTATGGTTAAGGCATATGAGACACTCATCGGTTGAGAGAACGTGACGCCATTCCTGAGTGGTCCATTCGACATGCTGTTGGGCCCATCTACACCGCACTGCATGGTGTCGTGATTTGCAAAGATGGACCTATCCATTGGAGTAGGGTGTGAAGTTGCGCATCATGCAGCCTATTGCGCACACTTTGAGTCGTAACACGACGTCCTGTGGCTGCAAGAAAAGCTTTATTCAACATGGTGGCGTTGCTGTCAGGGTTCCTCCGAGCCATAATCCGTAGGTAGCGGTCATCCACTGCAATAATAGCGCTTGGGAGGCCTGTGCGACTCATGTCATCGACAGTTCCCGTCTCTGTGTATCTCCTCCACGTCCGAACAACATCGCTTTGGTTCACTCCGAGACTCCTGGACACTTCCCTTGTTGAGAGCCGCTATTGGCACAAAGTAACAATGCGTACGTGATCGAGCCTCGGTATTGACCGGCTAGGCATGGCTGAACTAAAGACAACGTGAGCCGTGTACCTCCTCCCTGATGGAATGACTGGAACCAATCGGCTGTCGGACCCCCTCCATGTAATAGGCGCTGCTCATGGATGGTTGTTTACATCTAAGGGCGGGTTTCGTGACATCCCTGAAGAATCAAAGGGACTGTGCCTATATCCACAGTCAACGTCTATCATCAGGGGTTCTGGGAACTGGCGTGATGCAAAACTTTTTTTGATGTGTGTATAATGTTTCTTCGTTGTTGGGTATCAAATCACAAAAGAGCAAGATTTCTAAATCAAGCATTCAGGACATACTCTAGAATGTTTCGAAGATGAGACAAGTATGTGCAAAGTGTCTCTCTCGCACCCTGACTCCCAAACAAACACAACGTCTCGTAAACACCTCCTACGGCTTGGTTGAAATGAAAAACGCAGACAGTCTTACAGACGAAAATCATTGGAGGTGATGAGACTTGGTGTTATCAATACAAATCTACTGGAGTAGGACAAAGTACAGAAACTCACTCGAAGAACAAGGTATTGGCAACATAATCAACATGCTGACCATTGAATCACATTGGTTTGAATCACACCAAAAAGGGCTTTTCTGGCAGTTCCACACGGCTGTGTGAACGTCCTCTGCGTTGTATTCAAGTGGGGGGAGACTATGCAGAGCGTAAAGGGTGTAAGTGCAGATACTTCTATATTGTGTTAATATGTTCACACATCATTATGTTGTTTTTGTTTTCCTACATCGAACAGTCTTCTCACAAACCTGTCACAAACTATACGACCAGAAGTCTTCTGCATGACCATAACTGCACCACTATGCAGTCTCCACCTTTCAATGTAGACAATCCATTTGTGTCCAACTGTTTCCACTCCAACACCTGACCTACTGCCCAGAGGAAAATAAGCAGTCATTGCTTGCTCTTGGCACATGTACTAGGAGATACCAACCAAAATAAAAACATACTGCTCTAATAGTCATAATTATCAGTCTGCAAATGAATTAAGCACTGATGTAATGCCGTCCAACACAGCGTCCTGTCACCAAAGGAGATATCGGCACTTTCACCAGTTACGATCTGTATATAGATCATCTGTAGCATTGAAAGCTGTATCTTGATGCTTCTCTATTTATTGTTAATCCCACCTCTAAACAGCCTGGGCTGATGAGATAGATGAGGCCTATTTGTCGTACCAAATGTACATGCAATCTTCATCGCTAACTGCTTGTGAACTCCCCTACCTACATTTGGCGGTTGACTCCATTGAGCTATTCTTTTCACGCGTTGTAGTTTTTATATACGTAAGTGTAATATTCGCAGGTAGTGGAAAGGATGTCAGTGTGCAACGGATAATATACACTCACAGAGTAACCCCTCACCAGCAAAACTAACATACCTATGCTATGACAGATTTACTTTTATCCGTTTGCGCCAAGGTATTTGAATGACAAAAAGCTCCCTAAAAACACTGCTACTGCTGATTATATTTAATGTATAACAATGGTACTCTAACATACACTGCTGGCCACCGTAAATGCAACACCAAGAAAGATAAGAGGTAGCACAACAAAATTTATTTTGTAGATAACATGTTGACCAAGTATCAAATGATTACGTTTACAGACGTCTGTGACATGTGGTTCCTGCCAGAATCAGTAGCCAGAGTAGCCGCCATTGTTGGAGATCACCGCTGCCACACGTCTCGGCATTGAGTCAAAGAGACGTTGGATGTGTTCCTGGGGTACAGCAGCCCAAGCAGCTTCCACACGTTGCCAAAGATCATCTGGTGTGGCAGCTGGGGATGTAATCTGGGTCACTCGTTGAGCAACCATGGACCACATGTTTTCTATCGGCGAAAGATCCGGAGAGCGAGCCGGCCAGGAAAGCAATTCAATCTGGTTATTGACGAAGAACCTTTGGACAATGCGTGCCACGTGTGGTCGCGCATTATCCTGTTGAAATATGGCTGTGGCCGAGCCCTGAAGGTAAGGAAGGACAACTGGCTCCAGCACCTCGGATATGTAGCGTCGGCTATTTAAAGTACCGGCAATGCGTACTAGAGGCGTGCGAGAGTAATATCCAATACCGCCCCATACCATAATACCCGGTGCAAGACCAGTGTGGCGATGCATAATGCAGCTGTCCAGCATCCTCTCTCCACGGTGTCTCCACACTCGAATCCGACCACCGTGGTGCTGCAGACAGAAGCGTGCCTCGTCAGTAAAGACAACGTCATTCCATTCTGCCGTCCACATCCGTCTGTCATCACACCATTGGCGACGGAGACGTCTGTGGTTCTGCGTCAATAGTAGACGAAGCAATGGACGTCTTGCGGACAGACCACTCTGCTGTAAACGGCGTCGAATGGTACGCGCAGACACTGGATGATGCGTTACAGACGCAATGTGCTGTGCTATGGTTCGGGATGTCACTGAGCGATCCGTCACTACCATGCGCACAATTTGCCTATCAGCACGTGCAGTGGTGCACCGAGGTGAATGCGATCGACCACGTCGGTCCGTCGTACCCTCCTGCATCCAACGGTCACATATCCGCATTACAGTTGTTTGGTTTCGTCCAACACGACTAGCGTTTTCTCTGTATGATAATCCACAATCTCGGTAAGCCACTATCCTTCCTCTGTCGAACTCGGATACTTGATCAAACGATGTTGGCTGTTGTCTACGAGGCATAACTGATCGCCTTGTGAAACAACCACAAGGAAAACACATGTGCCAAACGTACACTCGTCGAAATCGCCAAGTCTTAAATGGCGCTATGAGGTGGCGCCACAGGCGCGCGTGATATGCGTCTGCGCTGAAATTCTAATCAGTTGCATATCTCATCGCTGCAAACCCATGGTGTAAATTTCACTTGATTCGGATGCTTCCTTCAGGGTGTTGCATTTACGGTGGCCAGCAGTGTATTTTGTGCCTTGTAGAATCTTGTAGCAGATATCATGAGGAGAGGAATGGAATGCTATAATAAATGGAAATAATATTCCGGTTTTAGGTACTTATTGACATAGAAAGTGACTCAGTTGCCCATACCGGTAGGTTTTATGCCACCTGCAACGGCTTCAAAAACCATGCATAAGGTTTTCACATTCTCTCGATCACTACGAGCAAACTATTAGCAGTTTAAAAAAATAATTAACAGGACCTTTTTATAGGAAATTGAACGTAGTGAAATTTTGTACTGGGGTACGTTGTTGCTAGCGGCCACTGTTTTTGAGTTATTCAAGAAAAACGCCTTTGAAGGTCACTTTTTTACATTTTTCTTGAATAAACTGTGGCCTGCAGCGAAAATTTATTCCAGAAGAAAATTTAACCACATTAAATTTTCTGCAGAGGGGTGCTGTAGATTTTTTTGCTCTGGAGTGACAGCTTGTACGTAGTCAGGGATAGAATACGAATATCTTGCAGTGGCTATTGAAGGTGTTGAGGGATGCATAAATCCCATCCGCAGGGGCAGCTGAATCAGCCCATATGCGTAATCATCGTTGCACTGAAATTTAGGTTGCGTAAGTTTCTGTCAAAAATGTACTACAAGAGTTGCCTTTATTCTATTGGTATTTTGGATGCACTTTCTGCAATTAGATGTCTTAGTTCAGTTTGGTAAGCAGGCAGCTTCAGTAGTAATTTCATTCCTTGATTTATCATTAAAGTGATACGTATCTCTCTTCCCGAAGGCCGAGGACAACTGCGCTGCAAGTAAACACCGCCTATTCATCAAAGTAATTCAGAGTGTGGAAGCAGCTAGCGAAATGGATGCCCACGAACATGGTACGTCAAAAGAAGCAAGATACGAAATTCTGAATTTAAAATCTGTCCTCTAAATAGAATATGAAGGTTTCATGCATATATAAAGACAAGACGTAAGATTACTCAGTGGACTTCAATATCGCAAAATTTTGTCCTCTGCTGTTTAGTAACATTTACGGAAATAGCAAACGAAGCTGCTGGCATTATAAGGGACCTGTATCACGCAGCGTATTAGAGCACTACGGTGTTTCGATCTTCAAAAAATTTCGTGTGTCCTTTGCAAACGTATTCATACGCTGCTATTCGCCAGAAACACGTCCACGCGCGTTTCTCCCCTCCCCCCCCCCCCCCCCCTCATCCACTCGTGTCGTTTCTGAGTGTCATGGAACTGAGCGGCAATTTCTCCATTCTGCCATCCTACAGAGACCAACAATGAATCTGAACTATACCGCTCGTTCACTGCCACTGAGGTGCTCAACTGGGATGAGACGCGTCACGCGCTAATGCGCGATGACATACAGTTTCTTAGTAATGCAAACAATGCTTTTTTTATCAACATCTATAAATTTCGGATAAAGAATGAAGAGGCAGGTAAGCGTACCGTCGCCTGCGATTCTTATCATACATATTCTTAGCTCCTTAATTTTAAACTTACAGCTGCAAATTGCTTTTCTTTCCTCCATTACTTCTTAAATATACAGGGTTTAACAGGTGTAGAAGAATATTGCAAACTTGCCTTCCGCCATTTTAGATCCGAATTCCTCTTTTGAATTTTGGTTCATCTACACTATCTCATCAAAAGTATCCGGGCACCACTGAGTAAGGCGAAATAGGTCACTAAATATCAGGAGACCAGCGAGTATAATTGCGAGGCAGAAGTAGTGTGCTTCCAGCGATGAAACAGTAACATCAAAATGTAACGGTCATGAACGCACAGTCTCTTCAAACGTGGACTAGTCATTGGAAATCGCATGGGTAACAAATACATCAGCAACATGTCAACCCTCTGTAAGCTGCCCAAGTCTGCTATGGGCGATGTGACAGTGAATTCGGAAAGCGGAAAGACAACGAAAGATGAGCGAAGACCAGCAGAGCTCATCTGCTGACTGACAGAATTGTGGAGGGTGACTGCCAAAAATGGCATTAAATCAGCGGAAGAAATGGTTGGTGGTTTACGAAGTGCTACTCAGTGTCCGGCTAGTGAAGTGGCTGTGCGTATGTGTTTAACGAGACTGTGGTAAAATGGTGGAGCATGTTCTCGTAAGCGAGGCATTCGTGCAGTCAGTGCTAAAGAATGGATTACAGTTTGGTTCACAAGGTTTTGATCATTTCAGATTTGAATAACAAACAAACTGACCGAAAAACAAACCGGTTTCGGCCATACAATGACTATCTTCAGATGCTAAAGGCGGCATACACTGAATACAGGTTCATGACAACGCATGAACCTGTTTTCAGTGTATGAACCCTTTAGCATCCGAAGATGGTCCTTGTAGGGCCGAATCCGGTTATGACTGAGTCATAAACATGTGATTGTGTCTATAAATAAACAAAAAATTTTACAAGAGAATCAATCACGCACTCCAGAGACAAAATGTCGTTTTTTGCCAAACTTAAACATTTCATAGAAGGTATAACATTCGTTCAAGTGTACTTACAAAATACTACTACATCGGACAAATGACGACCATTCGCAGCTACACAATACTCGAGGCATTTGACCGAGGCTTTGAACAAATTTTTAGTTAACTGTTGGAAGAATCCTGGAAATTTCACCGAGAATTCGATCTTCCAATCCGTGCAAGCTGCTCGGCCCGTCAGAGTACACTCAAGTAGGCAAAATACTGGCACAGTTAATTCATGCAAGCGAGGCCTGTTATCGGCAGTTCGGGCGGTTTTTCGAGGGTCGGTTGACTTTCGATTCGATGAAGTGGCAGCTGCAGAGAAGTTTCTCACCCAGTTCAATATTGTCCCACGAGAAGGAATTCAATATCGCGGCTCAAACTCGAAACGCTTACGAAACGCACGATGTTTCTTTGTATCTTGTTTTTCGTGCGCGTTATTCAAATTTAAAATCTTCAAAACATTCTCAAAGCACCCCGTATTTGGAGTGATGAACCACTCTATTGCCTGTGACAATCCGATAGAAAGATCTGGGTTTCACGAGTGCCTGGAGAACGTTACCTGCCACTGTGTGTACAGAGGAGGTTGTGTTACGGTACTCTGAAATTGGCTGTCCTGTCCAGATTCCCGAGTTGAACCCAGCAAGAACACCTTTAGGATGAATTAGAACGTCGACTCCGCTCCACATCCCAGCATGCGTCGGCACCTTCTCTGGACTCTACATTTGTGGAAAATGGACTGCAACATCTGCGCAGACATTCAGACACCTCATTGAAAGCGTGCTGACAGAAGTCACGCCATCATAAAGGCGAAGGATGGGTTCAATTCATATTATTGTCCTGTAACATGTGTGTGGTTGCTTTTGATCAGATAGTGTACTGATGTACATCCCATAATGTCAGTTGCAATATGTATCCAAGGTAATTACTAAACTAAACACCGCCCGAACAGGCCTTGGAAGGCCCAACGGCACCGACCGGCCGCCGTGTCATCCTCAGCCCACAAGCGTCACTGGATGCGGATATGGATGAGCATGTGGTCAGCACACCGCTCTCCGTGCCGTATGTCAGTTTCCGAGACCAGAGCCGCCACTTCTCAATCAAGTAGCTCCGCAGTTTGCCTCACAAGGGCTGAATGCATCCCGCTTGCCAACAGCGCTCGGCAGACGGGATGTCCACCCATCGAAGCGCTAGCCCAGCCCGACTGCGCTGAACTTGCATGACGGGAACCGGTGTTACCACTGCGGCAACGGCGTTGGCCCATGGTATTTACTACATTTTATTTTAGTTTCACCGTAAGAGCTCACGTTCAGCATCGAGTACGCTTACTGAGACGCAACATAGCCTACTATTATCTGAATAACCACTCATGAGGAATGGTGGAGAAGCTATGTACCTGTCACCGACGTCTGCTTGCACAGAACCCATCATTACGCTATGTTACGTCTTAGTTCGGCTCTATTCTGAAACCATTTGCCTCATCTGTCTTGCAACCTGCGTCAGCCTGTCCTCTTCAATTCAACAGTCGCCGTGTATCATCACTTATTTTCTGAAATCCTTTTGCTTCTGGCCACAAACCGATGTTGCCTATGAGACAGGGGAGATGTAAGTACGTACACTGGTTCGTTGAGTGGTTGGTTGATGAGAAGGGACCAAACAGCGAGGTCATCGGTCCCATCGGTTTAGGAAAGGATGGAGGAGGAGATCGGCCGTGCCCTCTCAAATGAACCATCGCGGCATTTGCCTGAAGCGATATAGGGAAATCACGGAAAACCTAAATCAGGATGGCCGGAAGCGGGTTTGAACCGTCGTCCTCCCGAATGCGAGTCCAGTGTGGCCCCCGGTTCGTGATGTACCCGTGTCCGGTTAATGGCTGACGCTACAGACCAGTTTGAATATAGATGAATGTATTTTTGAAAAACTCCTTTACCTTTAACCCAAATGAATACAGACTCATTTAGAAATATTTTTCTCTTATTACGTGTATACAAAGACAATGCAGAAGTCGACATATATAAGCAGATTTAACAAAGTCTTTATTAGCAAGTTCTGCCATATGGTAGGTACGATAGGCAATAATGTCTCTATCAACAAAACTTTCAAGTCCTGGTACATTAGGAACTCCCGTACCTCCACGTACAATGTCTACAGTGAGCCAACCATTAACATGATCGAATGTATCATTAATGTCAATACTAAAATTAAGTCTACAACCACAGAAAACGCAAGGTCAGTCTACAAGTGCAGTAGCAGCAACACTCTTTAACTGGTATGCGGTTCTTCTTGTCTCCAGCTGTTGTGGCGAACTCGATGTTCTCGATGGTTTTATAAACTGTCTGTTTAGAACGGCGACGAAATCTCCTGTAAGGCATCGTGGCGGCGTTCAGTGCAGTTGCCTGTGCAGCTCTCTCGGTAGTGCATCCGCTGTGAATGGTTCTACTGTTAAACTTCCATCCAATTTTCACTGAATGTATGACTCTCAACCACCTTAGACAACCAACGACGTCTTCCAACCCGCCATCATCTCACTTACACTCATGTGAACCTATTGTACATTACACCTTTTCTGTACTCTGTATCCTACGTAAGAACAGATGTGACGAAATGCAACACCGCAGCTGTGGATGCGATACTTGTGTTTGTCCCCAGTTTTACGTAATCCCGGGTTATTACTCTTTTGTGATTCTCCTCTAATTTATGGCAGCCAGTGCATTATTAAATGGGAGCCGAGTCTTATCCACGGGAACACTCGCGTATGCAATCGGACCGCTTCTACTGGCGTCCCATCCCCGCAAAATACTTCCAGCAGTATAACGGCATTTCACATTGATGCCGATGCGATGGCCGTCAGTGCTCCGGTTTACGTGTTTATACGTTTGCGCGCAGTTTCCAACAATAACACGAGAGCCATATGGAGCCCTTCACCCTCCCACACCCCCTGTTTTGCCTACGGGATAACCGCGCGCCACCGACCTGATATTTCCGCCGGCCACCCCAAACCGCCGGCGCCAGTTTTACGAGCGCCAGCACAGTGGCGGTCGGCACGGCGTTAGCGGCCGGCCGGCTCCATCCGCTTGATTTGCGACCCGCATTACCGGCTACGACCTCCGATTGGTCGCGCGCAGAGCGTTATCGGAGACCGCGGATTGGATGCCGCAATGCGAAAAAAAGTTTTTTTGGTCGACGCCAACGATTAACCGCGTCCCGCTGTTGTGGACGCTCGGTGGTGTGGGTGCGGCGCGTTTTAATGTGCAGATACGGTGCGTACGCAAGTGGGCGATTTGCAGTTACGAGCTGCCCTCCGAACCAGAGGACGTGAGTTCGCTACCGAATGGGAGCAATGTCGGTAAACGTGAAACGCTCCGCACAACAACTCAATCTCTCATGCACGGCTAGGAGCCGCTGCGGCTAAATTGTGCAGTTGGGACTCTGACCGAACGACGCCATGTGGTACACAGTACCAACGACGGGACGTCTTTCGGGACTGTTTTACGCTCGTTGTGACGTGTTCTAACTTATGACATCGTTCTGTTGTGTGATGACTAGCTTCTTAGTGTGGCAGAATAGAACGGAAGCAGCAAGGTGCTATTTGTTGTGAGCAAACTGAAATATCGGGTAGTTATGATGAAAGTGTAGCTACTCGCTGAGCTCCAGCTTGGGCTTTATTTACCATATAGCAGCGAAACTAGGTAGCTAGATCAATGCGTTAACTCGTAGCTGATTTACGTTAGGAAAAAAAAAATGGAGTTTTCGGCACCAGGTGCATATCTCATGCTGTACAGCACCTCATTGGCTTCTCCGGTGCTCATACTGAACAAATTATGCAAGCGGCGCTTCATAATAAACATTATGCCATTCACACTTGATTGACCTTGTCTTCCGCGTCCTGGCTTCAAATGGGTGAAATGGCTCTCAGAACTATGCGACTTAACTTATGAGGTCATGAGTCGCCTAGAACTTAGAACTACTTAAACCTAACTAACCTAAGGACATCACACACATCCATGCCCCACGTAGGATTCGAACCTGCGACCAGACTGAGGAGCCTAGAACCGCTCGGCCACCAACGGCCGGTTTAAAAGGAGGTGTTTGCATGCGGCTTTGCCCGCGTAGATACATGTCATACACAATGAACATGTTTCATATATATTTCACTTTTATCTCAAGTGAATATTCCCTTCAGTTTCATTTTCAGGCAGCTCAATGTTTATGGCGTCAGTTCTCCTGACCTATGTGTCATACAATGACACAGTTTTGCAGGTATGATTGAGCGGTGTATTTAAATACTGTCTGGAAAAAGTGTTGGCAATAGAGTTAGTAGTAAAGAAGTTATAAATTATAATAATATGCCTGATGCGGCAGTTTTACCTCAGGAACAGCGGAAGTGCAGTAGCTATTAAATCTTTCTTCTTTCAACATTGTATGACGGTGTGGAGCAGCGGGTGGGGGGGACGGGGGGCGGCTGTAAGCGAGTTAAATTCCCAATAAAAGATTGGAATTATGTGTAAAATTTGTTGCAACTTAGAAAGTGCTCTCATTCGCAAATAATGGATGAATATAGTGTGTCTATTAACACGTCGTAACGTATGCTTCTTTTTCATCCCCATCTGCATCCCTTTGAAAGGTAAGTGGTTGTTACCGCCACAGCGATTCTCTCCAGACAGTGTGTACCAAGTTACGTTAACATCGTAGCAGTGGCTTAGGAGGAGATGTGGAACATTCATACGAGGGCTGTTCGGGAAGTATGATCGGTACGGTCTCTAAATGGAAACTATTGTGAAAATTAAAAATGTTTTATTAGAAACAGATAGCTACACCTTCCAGGTACTTGTTTACATAGCTATATTTCTACCTGCACATTTGTCCAACTTTCCAATGCCCTCGTCATAGAAGGTAGCCAAGTCTCTAAGCTCGTCTACAGCTCGAGGTCCGTGCCACAATGTTATCTTCATATGCAGCGGTTCGTGTGAGCAGAGATGAAACTCAAGGGCGAGCTGATTATACGCGATCAAACTCTTTCCATCGAAAACGCTGCAGGAGCACTGTCAATGCCCCTGCAGTCTCCAGCAGACAGCTGTCATGAAGAGGAAAACGCATGACAGTTATGTGGGCTGCGCGACATCGGGCGATATCTCTTATCAGGCCCTCATACTTGGCGGGAGACAATAGTTTTTAGGCAGCTCACTGTGCGCTCAGAACTGGAAAGAGCAACCGACCGGCAGGCTAGACACACTCTCCAACATCTCTGTGCAAAGCTTCATCGGTTTTACACTATGTTTTCCAGCCGGCCGGAATGGCCGAGCGGTTCTAGGCGCTTCAGTCTGGATCCGGGCGACCGCTACGGTCGCAGGTTCGAATCCTGCCTCGGGCATGGATGTGTGTGATGTCCTTAGGTTAGTTAGGTTTAAGTAGTTCTAATTTCTAGGGGACTGATGACCTCAGATGTTAAGTCCCATAGTGCTCAGAGCCATTTGAACCATTTACGGTTTCCATTTGGCGACAGGTAGTACCCTACTTTCCGCCCTCGTACATACGTACTGCAGAGGCTAACTTACTACAGGTAACTTGGTACTGTGAAGTTTGTGACCAAGCTCATGTTCCAACGTGAGCGTAGGGTGGCGATAGGTAGTTGACGTGTCACACACACACACACACACACACACACACACACACACACACACACTCACGGGCTCCATGTCGATGACGCGAGCGAGCTCATACGGGCTCCGTTATACAGCGGACCCCTGGCACCTGCCACAGCAGAAGCGATTCGCAAAGTGGCCGGCGATCCGGATTTGGCGGCTGACGCGGCGCGCCGCCATTGGCGGCGGCGGCGGTGGTGGGGGTGGACGCTGGCCCGGCGCCCGCTGCATCGATCCGCGCCGGCTTATCTGCCGCGGGGGCGGAGGGCGAGGGTGTGGGTGTGGGCGCGAGCTGCTGCGCACCTGATAACGCCGCCTCGCCTGCGGGGATGGTCCGGGCCCGGGGGTGGTCGGCCGGCAGGGGCTGCAGAGCTGTGGGGGCCGCGCCGTCAGCTCTCTGCGAGCACGGCGGGTCGCCGAATCAGGGGCGCGAAAGAACGACTACCACTCTTAATGCTTACGCACAGAGACTAGAAGAATATCGCCCGGAAATGCGCAGTACCTCCCCTCTCTTGATATTCATTGCCTTATCGCGTGTATCGCAGGGTCGCCACGTTATTCTGGATGTTAGTGGTAGAGGGCGGCCGGACATTGCCCCCCACCCGGGACGTAATGTCTGTACCCCATTTGCCTGTTAGTATTAACCAATCCACGCCAAAGTGCGAGTTTTCAAAATGTTTGCGAATCTTACAACTGAGGCGTGTGGTGGTAACAGAGCAGTCTCACCTATTCCGATAGACAAAGCGCCTAGAAACCATATCCGGACAGGCCGGCGCAGAGGCTCTCGTCGCTAACCCGCAGCGTTTCGATTCCGTACCGGCGCACCTCCCAGACTCTCGGAAGTGATGTGCCAATGCGCATGGCTAAATGGGCTGGTCGGAAACGCGCAGTAACTATGGACAAAACTTAACATCGCACATCACCCTTTAATTAGGTATGAAGCGACCATGGTTGTGAGGCGCTGGGAAACATCTACACTACTGGCCATTAAAATTGCTACACCAAGAAGAAATGCAGACGATAAACGGGTATTCATTGGACAAATATATTATACTAGATCTGACATGTGATTACATTTTGACGCAATTTGGGTGCATAGATCCTGAGAAATCAGTACCCAGAACAACCACCTCTGGCCGTAATACGCTTGGCCATTGAGTCAAACAGAGCTTGGATGGCGTGTACAGGTACAGGTGCTTACGCAGCTTCAACACGATACCACAGTTCATCAGGAGTAGTGACTGGCGTATTGTGACGAGCCAGTTGCTCGGCCACCATTGACCAGACGTTTTCAATTGGTGAGAGATCTGGAGAATGTGCTGGCCAGGGCAGCAGTCGAACATTTTCTGTATCCAGAAAGACCCGTACAGGACCTGCAACATGCGGTCGTGCATTATCCTGCTGAAATGTAGGGTTTCGCAGGGATCGAATCAAGGGTAGAGCCACGGGTCGTAAGACATCTGAAATGTAACGTCCACTGTTCAAAGTGCCGTCAATGCGAACAAGAGGTGACCGAGACGTGAAACCAATGGCACCCCGTACCATCACGGCGGGTGATACCCCAGTATGGCGAAACGAATAAACACTTCCAATGTGCGTTCACCGCGATGTCGCCAAACACGGATGCGACCATCATGATGCTGTAAACAGAACCTGGATTCATCCGAATAAATGATGTTTTGCCATTCGTCCACCCAGGTTCATCGTTGAGTACACCATCGCAGGCGCTCCTGTCTGTGATGCAGCGTCAAGGGTAACCGCAACCATGGTCTCCGAGCTGATAGTCCATGCTGCTGCAAACGTCGTCGAACTGTTCGTGCGGATGGTTGTTGTCTTGCAAATGTCCCCATCTGTTGACTCAGGGATCGAGACGTGGCTGCACGATCCGTTACAGCCGTGCGGATAAGATGCCTGTCATCTCGACTGCTAGTGATACGAGGCCGTTGGGATCCAGCACGGCGTTCCGTATTACCCTCCTGAACCCACCGATTCCATATTCTGCTAACAGTCATTGGATCTCGACCAACGCGAGCAGCAATGTCTCGATACGATAAGCCGCAATCGCGATAGGCTACAATCCGACCTTTATCAAAGTTGGAAACTGGATGGTACGCATTTCTGCTCCTTGCACGAGGCATCACAACAACGTTCCACCAGGCAACGCCGGTCAACTGCTGTTTGTGTATGAGAAATCGGTTGGAAACTTTCCTCAAGTCAGCATGTTGTAGATGTCACCACCGGCGCCAACCTCGTGTGAATGCTGTGAAAAGCTAATCATTTTCGTATCACAGTATCTTCTTCCTGTCGGCTAAATTTCGCGTCTGTAGCACGTCATCTTCGTGGTGTTGCAATTTTAATGGCCAGTAGTGTATTTAATTCGCACCTGCTTCTAACGATAGCCATCTACCGGTGTACCACAATCTGTTATATTCTCCACTGTTCCATTTGCGACTGACTACGGAAAAATTGATTGTTGGCAGACCCCTGCACTGGATCGAATTTCTGGAATTTTGTCGTCGTGGTCACTTCGCGAGACGTGTGTTGGAGGTAATAACGCGTTCTCTGGCTCTTCCCACAAAGTGTTCTCTCCAAATTTCAACAGTGAATCTCTCAGGTGCACAGCGCCTCTCTTGTAACGTCTGCCAATACAGCTTGTCCACACTCTCGAGCCGACTAAACGGCGTCGTGACGGAACGTGCCGCTCTTCGTTGGATCTTCTCTACCTGTTGGATCAGCTCTACCCGGTAAGGGCTCAAGAACGGTGAGCAATATTCAAGAATTGGTCGAAAAAATCTTTTGTAAATAACTTCTTGAATGAAATAGATTTCCCTGAGAATCTTCCTATGAATCTCATCCGAATGTCTGCTTTTACTGTCGGTTCTTGTATGTGCTCATTCCACTTAAGGTCGCTCTGGATATTACCCCCAAATATATTACAGTAGTTACTGTCTCCAAAAAAATTGTCAGAGGTAGTGTAATTGCACATTACTGGATTTCTTGTCGTGTGTATGCGCAATATGTTGGATTTATTTACGTTTAGCGTCAATCGCCACACACTGCGTTATTCATGAACGCTCTGTGTGGTTACTCTAAGTTTCTCGCGATTGGTTCATAGAAGCATTAAAAGAGCATTTCTCGACCGTTCCGCTCTGAAGTAGTTTGTGGGGAAAAAATGAATACTTGAATATTTCCGTGCCAGCTCTGTTTTGTCTTATTTTATCAGAGTTATCGTTTGTCTCTATGTGGTTCAGCCTCAATAAAATATTTTCCTATTACGAGAAAGTTGGTGAAAGATGTGTGACTTAGTTTTCCTGGCGAAGGAAACTCTTGAATAATGCACTAGGATTAGTCCGGTGACATCGCCTAAAAGGCGCGTTATTTCGGCAAGCCCTCTTCTTGCTATCTGCGGGTGTTCCTGATGACTGAGTGACATCCGTTGGGTGCCGCCATTATGTACTCTCTCTCTCTCTCTCTCTCTCTCTCTCTCTCTCTCTCTCTCTCTCCAGAAACGACTGCCCTTTAATGACTGTCACACCAGTTTCCGTATCATAATCGTCGCACTCTCTCCCTTCCTCCGCGGTAATACAAAACGAGCTGCCTTCCTTTGAACTTTTTCGATAGCCTCTGTCAATACTGTCTCGTAAGGATCCCATAGCGCCTAGTGTAGACAGTCTCTTTAGTAGACCTGTCGTATCTTTCTAGTGTTCTAACAATAAAAAAGGCAATCTATGGCTTTCCCTCGCCATAACATATTCTGTCTCATGTTTTATATTTAAATTGCTGTAATTCCTATACCTAGATATTTAGTCGAATCGACAACCTTTTTATTTGTGTGATTTTTCGAAATTTATTCACGCGCAGTACCTGACATTCTTTATTGTTTAGGATCAATTGCCACTTTTCGCACCATGCAGATACATTACATGATCAAAAGTATCCGGACACCCCCAAAAACACGTTTATCATATTAGGTGCATTGTGCTGCCACCTACTGCCAGGTATTTCATATCAGCGACCTCTGTAGTCATTAGACATCGTGGGAGAGCAGAATGGGGCGCTCCGCGGAACTCACGGACTTCGAACGTGGTCAGGTGATTGGGTGTCACTTGTGTCACACGTGTGGACGCGAAATGTCCACACTCCTAAACATCCCTAGGTGCACTATTTCCGATGTGATAGTGAAGTGGAAACGTGAAGGGACACGTACAGCACAAAAGCGTACAGGCCGACCTCGTCTGTTGACTTGGAGAGACCACTGACAGTTGAAGTGGGTCGTAATGTGTAATAGGCAGACATCTATTCAGACCATCACACAGGAATTCCAGACAGCATCAGGATCCACTGCAAGTACTATGACAGTTAGGTTGGAGATGAGAAAACGGCTTTCGTGGTGGAGCTGCTGCTCGTAAGCCACACATCACGCCGGTAAATGCCAAACGACGCTTCACTTGGTGTAAGAAGCGGAAACAATCTACGACTGAAAAGTGGAAAAACGTTGTCTGGAGTGACGAATCACAGTAAACAATGTGGCGATGCGATGGTAGGGTGTGGGAATGGCGAATGCCCGGCGAACGTCATCTGCCAGCGTGGGTAGTGCCAGCAGTAAAATTAGGAGGCGGTGGTGTTATGGTGTGGTCGTGTTTCTCACAGAGGGGGCTTGCAACACTTTTTGTTTTGCTTGACACTTCCACAGCACAGGCATAGTTTGATGTTTTAAACACCTTTTTGTTTCCCCCTGTTGAAGAGGAATTCGTCGATGGCGATTGCATCTTTCAACACGATCGAACACCTGTTCATAATGTACGGCCTGTGGCGCAGTGGTTACACGACAACAACATCTCTGTAATGGAGTGACCTGCACAGTGTCCTGATATGAATCCTGTAAATCAACTTCGGAATGTTTTGAAACGCCGAATTCGTGTCAGGCCT
This sequence comes from Schistocerca serialis cubense, assembly GCF_023864345.2. NCBI lineage: Eukaryota > Metazoa > Arthropoda > Insecta > Orthoptera > Acrididae > Schistocerca > Schistocerca serialis. The sequence continues at coordinate 61,322,383 of NC_064649.1, read as the reverse complement.
CACCGACCGACATTGATACCTCTCCTCAGTGCAGCACTCCGTGAAGAATAGGCTGCCATTCCCCAAGAAACCTCCGAACACCTGATTGAACGTATGCCGGCGAGACTGGAAGCTGTCATCAAGGATAAGAGTGGGCCAACACCATACTGAATTCCAGCATTACCGATGGAGGGCGCCACGAACTTTTAACTCATTTTCAGTCAGGTGTCTGGATACTTTTGACCAAATAGTGTATCTTGTCTAAAATATTTTACCATGTCTTTCGAAGTTCTGATGACTTCAGTATACGACAAACAATGGCATCATCCACGAAAAACCTAACGTGGACGGCGCTCCCTATGCCAACGTTTCCTGCATAGAAAAATCCACAATATGTTACTACTTCTTTTCCTTTTGTATGTATGCAACGTTCACAGTCACTTAGTTTTAAACATAATGATGTTTAAGGTAAAGGACAAAGACCACATGTAGAAGTTGTAAGGTAACTTGTTTGGGCTACTTAATTGATTGAGAATGTTGGCAAAATTTAGTGTACTAAAAACATTTATTTTTTTTACCAAGCAGGACATAAATTATACTAAACAAGTTACAGATTGAATTCCTAAAACAACTAACAGATTATTAAACACTCCACTGGGTGGCGCTTGGTCGGAAAATACAGTAAGTAGGTGATCAGTGAGTCAAGTACTTTGTCCCCAAAAATGTGGATAACGCTAGCTGAATTTATCTGACGCTGAGCAGATTTTGATTGACCAAATCTACTGAAGTTTCTCTACATAGGTGCGGCGGAGAGCAAGTGGCGATTGAGATCTGTACACCCTGACAATGCCGGAGCAGCAGTACGTTACCTTGTTTACTTGGTGCGGCGACGGGACCTGCAGCTGGCGTGATGTGTATGGCGGAGGAGGTGAGACATGGAGGAGGCACCTGTGGATCGACAGCGGCCGCAAAAGAAATGCAAAAATCTCACAGTGTAGAGATCAAGCAGACGGATCGCAATTTACTCTCTACCAGAGCCCTGAAATCACGGTATGTTTCAGTGTGTGACACACCTGTTCACTGGTCGTACCAAGGACCAATTTGGCTCACTTATAATACAGAGCGCACAAGGATACCAGACATCAAGACTGGTAAACAAAAAAACGAATGTGTCCTCTTAAAACAAATAGTCCAAGCCGACACACATTCGGTACAGTAAGAACTTCACCACAGTTTCCCCAGTCTAAACTAATGCCAAGTGAAGTCAGTATCAGAAGCGCTCACCAGAACAAAGTGCCGCACCCGAGAGCTTCCCACCATCCAGAAAATAATTCCGTTTTTCCGCAAAATGCACGAACGATACCGCCTTCATATTGCCTTCAGCCAATCACCAGGCTCTAGAGGTGCTGAATCCCCCCCCCCCCCCCCCACATAGCAGCACAAACTCATGTCGAACCAGGGTAAGATTTAAGAAACCTACGTCTCTGAAAAAAAGGAAACCGCCAATTACTTGATTTTTTAAATTTTCACAAAGGGTGAAAAGATGATTTTCTCTGCAGTCATGTCTCTTCCACGGCAACAAGCGAACAGATACAAAGATTTTTACCTAAATCACCTGTGCCTTGGACCTTGTTACTCCTAGCTATGGGGTATAATAAAGGTCCATCTCTAAACGTTTCTCAGATGCCGATGTTTTCTTATACAACAGTGCTCACTGGCCTTCTTGCAATATCTGCTATCACAAAAACAGGTGAATTTTTATTATGCGTGGCTCTGCACTCAATGCCCGGTTTACGACTCCACTGTGTAGATGCGTTGCCCCTGCCCAGGTTTCTGCTGGCACAGCAGAAAGTGTCACGGCGTTGTTCTGCTGGAAACCTGTCTTTGTGAGGCGCTGCCCTGTCTGCCCTGTGCGGCTGTGAACCTGTCAGGTGAGATTTACTACGGGATGGGTTCGCCGCCAATTGCTTTCAACTCCTGACAAGCTGTTTCTACAAGCTAAGAATCACAAAAATGTGCTTTTAGTGCCCTATTAGGTTCCATCAAGGTCTGCTCAGGCCATTAACTTTCTCAGTTGGGTTGGGTTGTTTTGGGGAAGGAGACCAGACAGCCAGGTCATCGGTCTCATCGGATTAGGGAAGGATGGGGAAGGAAGCCTGCTGTGCCCTTTCAAAGGAACCATCCCAGCATTTGCCTGGAGCGATTTAGGGAAATCACGGAAAACCTAAATCAGGATGGCCGGACGCGGGCAAAAAATAGCTGAGTAATTTCTCCACTCTCAAAGTTCTTAGACACATAGTTTTCCTGTTTTCAATACAGTAATGTATGTTTGTGTGCCAGTTCATTAAAATAAAAGAAATAATTCCAATACATCTTGTATAAATTACTTGGGGACTGTATGACACCAGTGCTACTCAGTGAATAAAAATCCTGATAGTGGGATGCTTAATAACAGCTGAGGAGCACTCAGCCAAAACCCTATGGATATTTAAATCAATTGACTGCGCCTTGGTCCTTTTTTTTTAGAATAGACCGACATGAAAACAACTACATGTATGTTTAACGACTTGATGAGACAGGACGCTCGAGAAAATTTCATCAACTAGAGCATTTTTCTTAATACTGGCGATCTAATTATATTTGTACCTATTGAATTTAAGCTCTCCACTTCTTACAGTCTTACAGTGAAATTACCGTCTCACTATTTTCTTGTTGCTTGAGGCTCCTGACAGAACAAGAGACGTGGCAGATCGACTGGAAAACGTCTCCGCGGAGTACTGGCAGCCGACGCTCCAGCGACTGCAGCTGGAGGCTCCTGTCACGGTCGCCACATTTTTGCTCGCACTCGGCGACGCACTCTGCCGGGCCGCGGCGGAGTGGCGAGCCGTGTAGCCGCGACGCACTGTCAAATAACTCTCCCTCCCACCACGCTAGCATTGCAGACGGCTGCAAAAAAGACCAGCTCGTTCGGAGGAAGAGGAAGAACCAGTGGTCCGTGCGGAAGCACCGCCAGCCTCCAGTCCCTGAGATTCTGCAGCACTCTCACTGCACTCAGAGCGCATCTCCCGCGATCTACAGCTCTTCTGTTCTACTAAGTGCGTCTGCTTGTGAGATACTTATTTGCTGAACGAATTGGCCATTCCAATCAACTGATAGTTTTGATATCGATTTTACTGCTTCATTAAGGTTCTTCTCTGCCCACCTTAATAACTGGTCTGGCCTCGTCAAGGATTAAAGCTTATTTTATTTTGTCCACTGCAGAGGCATAGTAAAGGCACTGAAAGTAAAGTAAGGTAAGGTAAGCAAGTGACTGTCAAAACCCACGGACAGCATCGAGGTCGACAGAGACAAACGACAAACTCTTAATATGATTAAAGTTTGCTGACACACCCCCAGCGGTTCTGATATGTCTGTTGCACTTAGCACGACATTAGTTCCAGTTGTAAGTGCTCCACTTGTTAATGTGATGCGAGTAAAAAATGGTTCAAATGTCTCTGAGCACTATGGGACTCAACTGCTGAGGTCATTAGTCCCCTAGAACTTAGAACTAGTTAAACCTAACTAACTTAAGGACATTACAAACACCCATGCACGAGGCAGGATTCGAACCTGCGACCGTAGCGGTCTTGCGGTTCCAGACTGCAGCACCTTTAACCGCACGGCCAATTCGGCCGGCGTGATGCGAGTAATACAGGAAGAAAATTGATCTGATTTTATTACAGATTTTGCGATTTAGATTTTTAAAGGAGAATTTATATCTGTTGCTGCTGCAAACAGTGTCTCGATAACCAACTAAATAATTAAACACAAGAGTTAAATTGGTATCTGGGTATTTTTGTATGCTGACTGCAGTTAACCAAACTGAGCTTCCGATACGTCTGCGACTGGAACATCTACAATCACTTTGTGTCGCCAGATCTGACGTATGGGATAAGATGTGGACTTCCATTGTGAAAACCATTCTGAAACTTAGTGCTGTTCAATGGGAAGATTCATGATGGGAGCTACTACGGGTGACGATGAAACAAAATAAATGGATTGAGGAATAGAGTGAAGCAGACGCAATTATTTTTATGAATTTGTTGCTCGCCATTGATAATTTTTTACCCCTAGGCAACTTATAATTCGTATCTTCTTCGTTGCTGAAGCCACAGATGTGATTAAATTTCAATTTCGCAAGAGCCGCTGAAATATTTATGGAACATCTGGGTGCCGAGTACCGCTGCTCTTGCGGGATATCCGCTGTACGTATCCGTAGTGCTGTTTTTTATCTGAATTATATGTTTACTATTCTTCAGACCATTTCTGTTTTTTCGTCAATATTTTAGTATTCTACGCTTGTGCCTTTTACATCGCTCGTTTTGCTAATTGGTCTGTCTTCTGGTTGCGTTGTACTTATCTGTACACCTTCACAGACAAAAGTACTAGCTTCCTTACAATAACTTCCAGTATTTGCTTACTCTGTATAGCATTCGCCACGTAAAGATTACAAGTATTGCATATAAAGTGATTGAAAAAATTGAAAATAAGGCCGCATATTAGCTGCAGTCTGGTTTGTATATTAAATTAGTTTCGACAGTATATTTTGGTCGATGTAACTCATGTTGATTTTCTAGAGCGATGCGTTGTCCTTATATGTCATACTTGCCCCTCAAAGACTGACTTGGTCACACAAAGCACAAGATAATAATACTCTCAAAACTAGTGGTAGAATAAATAAAAACATACTGCAGATTATCAGCGGTCGTATGACCATTTTTCACAAAACTGGTTTTGACACTTATTTCATTCTCAGTAGTCTATGCAGTTTATTTTAAGATGGCAGTGACAATATGTGGTCGGAATGTGCATCTCCTAAGGTCTCATATTACAGAACTGTCCTCTGTCCTATCACAGGACTGTCCTCTAGCAGGAGACCTGATAAGATACAAGCACACAGACATCGGATAGAAGTTTTATTGGTTATTGAGAATGACGCAAGTGTTGAAAGCGGTTTACTCAATAAACGATTTACGTAAGTAATGATTGATAAGCTCTGTACTCATAGTTATGAAATATTCGTGCAACTCACCCTAAAATATTTCTCAAGTGTGTGAAACCATACCAAGTAGGCGTAACAGGTGATTACTCGATTGATTCCGGCTGTTTCCATTTTATGCATAAAATTGAAACAACAGCCCAGCAGCCCAGCAGAACACCCGGAAGCACACCATTAATCAAACGTTTAGAGAAAACCCGAGAGATCACGTAACAGAGGATACAAGAAGCCTACAAAGAAGGTAAGCACGTATGGTCACAGACATACTGAAAACCTTAACTGTGAGAGTGTTTCGACGAGAGACACCAAGTGTGCCGCAAAAACCTCCTCCAATCACTGAACCTCCAGAATTAAGAAAGAAATCTAGGAATATGCTTATTTTTGTCTACTGACTGGTTCGATATGCTACAACTGCTGTAAGAATTGCTTAGACAAGATTAGACAGACTACAGTGCGCTTAGAGGCGTTTAAGCAATCATTCTCCACGTGCTCCATGCGGGAGTGGTACAATGGGAAGTATTCTTCGCCATGTGCTTCACAGTGGTTTTCAGGGGATAGACGTAGATGTAGAACACGTAGGAGATCTATTTAGTTATTACCTATTATGTCCTATGTTTAAGTCATTTGTGCGGATTAAAAAAAGGAGTAGACCCAGTATCGAACGTTGTAGGACTACAGATGTCATACTCCTCATAACTCTGTGTTCCGTAGTACAGTTTGTTGATTTTGTTGTGTCTAGACAAGACAGCCTAGACACAATGAGAGGAAGCCGACAGGCACGCGCTAAGCCGAAGCAGGGTGCGTGATGTCTGAAACAGGATACGTTATGAATGCTATAAAGAAAAGTACGTAGCTTCTGGAATACTTAACTTTAATCCATCCTTTTGGTACATCTGGAGATTGTGGAGATACAAGTAAGACTCTTTAGATACATGCAATGTTACTAATGGCGCCTTGCTAGGTCGTAGCCATTGACTTAGCTGAAGGCTATTCTAACTATCTTCTCTGCAAAGGAGCGAGGCTTCGTCAGTGTAGTCGCTAGCTACGTCGTCCGTACAACTGGGGCGAGTGCGAGTCCGTATCTCGAGACCTGCCTTGTGGTGGCGCTCGGTCTGCGATCACACAGTGGCGACACGCGGGTCCGACATGTACTAATGGACCGCGGTCGATTTAAACTACCACCTAGCAAGTGTGGTGTCTGGCGGTGACACCACAAATTTAGCCCTCTGTTATCAGTTACTGAGGTAAGATTCAACCAAAGCAGTGTGACCACAAAATATGTAAGACATGGTACACGTACACATCATCGACGGATATGTATGCATTAGTGTCGTTCATGGTAGCAAATATAAGAGGCATTGACAGCGACAGATGCTGAGCGATCACTTTCAAGAAATCAGAGACATCGAGTAATCGTCTGCGACAGCATTATCAGCTTCTCCCAGAGGAAGAAAGAGGCCTCATGGTGGGTCTCCATTTGGCCGGCTGACCGAATCATGCATTACCCTCTGTAGTGAAGCTTTCTGATGTGATGGGGACCCGATGTTGGACTGCATGGAAACGTGACGGTAGACATGCTCGTCTTGAACACTCTGGTCGGCCACGTCCGGCCACCACATGGGAAGACAGCCACACTGTGCACTGCGTTTGGAGTAGTGGCGTAACTGGCAAGTATGGACTGCTGATGAATAACGTCACATTGCTTTTAGCGATGGATCATGGTTTTGCAATACGCCAGACGACCATCATCATCGAACATGGTGGCAACCTTGGGAGAAGACTCATTATTCCAATTCCTGGGAGAGGGACAGCAGATACTCCTGTTGTCACGGTGTGGGGAGACTTCACGTGTAACTTAGGTCACTGCTGGTACTGCCAGAGGAACTCTTGTACGTCATGAAAATCGTGCGTCCTGAGGTCTATTCTCTCAGGCGACAATGTCACACTGCGATTTTTCAACAGGACAGTTATAGTCTACACAGGGGATGGCTGGCTCTGAGCACTATGGGACTTAACATCCATGGTCATCAGTCCCATAGAACTTAGAACTACTTAAACCTAACTAACCTAAGGACGTCACACAACACCCAGTCATCACGAGGCAGAGAAAATCCCTGACCCCGCCGGGAATCGAACCCGGGAACACGGGCGTAGGAAGCGAGAACGCTAGCGCACGACAACGAGCTGCGGACTACACAGGGGATGTCTCTCTATGAATTGTCTGTGTGACGTTGAGTTACTCCAGGGGCCAGTACCACCCCCTTAGCTGCTCCTGATAGAACATATGGAGGACCAGCCGAGACCTCAACTCTGTCCCACTACCAGTATCCAGAATAGCTAAGACCAGCTACAATATCTGTGGGTCGTCTTGCCTCATGAGAGGATGCAACGGCTTTGACATCCTTCTCAACTGAATCAGTGCGTGAAACCAGGCCAAGAGGCTGGCGACGTCAGACTGACATTTGGGTTAACACTGGAAAGATCAGTGTAAACTTGATTTCGTTTTGTGATCAATGAAATAACATCACGTACCCTCTCAACCTTCTCTAAATCCTCGCACCAACGAAAAAATGGCTGACATCGAAATAAGTGTCCAAGGAATAGAAAAGCCACTGAAATCACTCAACAGTGGAAAGTTCACTGGACCTGACGGGATACCAATTCGATTCTACACACGCGGGAGAACTTGCCCCGTCCCCCCCCCCCCCCCCCCCCCCCCCTTAGAACAACCGTGTACCGCAAGTCTCTAGAGGAACGGAAGTTTCCAAATGATTGGAAAAGAGCACAGGTAGTTCGAATTTTCAAGAAGGGTCGTCGAGCAGATGCGCAAAACTATGTAGCCCTATATATCTGACATCGATCTGTTGTAGAATTTTAGAACATGTTTTTTGCTCGTGTATCATGTCATTTCTGCAAACCCAGAATCTACTCTGTAGGAATCAACATGGGTTCCGGAAACAGCGATTGTGTGAGACCCAACTCGCTGAATTTGTTCATGAGACCCAGTAAATATTAGATACAGGCTCCCAGGTAGATGCCATTTTCCTTGACTTCCGGAAGGCGTTCGATACAGTTCCGCACTGTCACCTGATAAACAAACTAAGAGCCTACGGAAAATCAAACCAGCAGTTTGGCTGGATTGAAGAGTATTTAGTAAACAGAACACATCATGTTGTTCTCAAAGGAGAGAAGTCTACAGACAAAGTAACCTCTGGTGTGCCACAGCAGAGTGTTATGGGACCATTGCTTTCACAATATATATAAATAACCTAGTAGGTAGTATCGGAAGTTCCATGCGTCTTTTCTCGGAAGATGCTGTAGTATACAGAGAAGTTGCAGCATTAGAAAATTGCAGCGACGGCAGGAAGATCTGCTGCGGACGGGCACTTGATGCACGGAGTGGCAACTGACCCTTAACATAGACAAATGTAGTGTATTGCAAATACATAGAAAGAAGGATCCTTTATTGTATGATTATATCATAGCGGAACAAACACTGGTAGCAGTTACTTCTGTAAAATATCTGGCAGAATGCGTACGGAACGATTTGAAGTGGAATGATTGTATAAAATTATATGTCGGTAAGGCGGGTGCCAGGTTGAGATTCATTGGGAGAGTCCTTAGAAAATGTATTCCACAAACAAAGGAGGTGGCTTACAAAACACTCATTCGACCTATACTTCAGGGTTGCTCGTAAGTGTGGGATCTGTACCAGGTCGGGTTGACGGAGGATATAGAAATGGTTCAAATGGCTCTGAGCACTATGCGACTTAACTTCTGAGGTCATCAGTCGCCCAGAACTTAGAACTAATTAAACCTAACTAACCTAAGGACATCACACACATCCATGCCCGAGGCAGGATTCGAACCTGCGACCGTAGCGGTCGCTCGGCTCCAGACTGCAGCGCCTAGAACCGCATGGCCGCTGAGGCCGGCAGAGGAGATAGAGAAGATCCAAAGAAGAGCGGCGCGTTTCGTCACAGGGTTATTTGGTGAGCGTGATAGCATTACGGAGATGTTTAGCAAACTCCAGTGGGAGACTCTGCAAGAGAGGCGCTCTGCATCGCGGTGTAGCTTGCTGTCCAGGTTCCAGACGGTGCGTTTTTGGATGAGGTATCGAATATATTGCTTCCCCTACTTATACCTTCCGAGGAGATCACGAATGTAAAATTAGAGAGATTCGAGCGCGCACGGAGGCTTTCCGGCAGTCGTTCTTTCCGCGAACCATACGCGACTGGAACAGGAAAGGGAGATAATGACAGCGGCACGTACAGTGCCCTCCGCCACACACTGTTGGGTGGCTTGTGGAGTATATAAGTAGCCCGCATCTCGTGGTCGTGCGGTAGCGTTCTCGCTTCCCAGGCCCGGGTTCCCGGGTTCGATTCCCGGCGGGGTCAGGGATTTTCTCTGCCTCGTGATGGCTGGGTGTTGTGTGCTGTCCTTAGGTTAGTTAGGTTTAAGTAGTTCTAAGTTCTAGGGGACTTATGACCACAGCAGTTGAGTCCCATAGTGCACAGAGCCATTTGAACCTTTTTTTTTGAGTATATAAGTAGATGTAGATGTTTCATTCTGTTTCTTCCTCCACTTTTGAGTTTTCCACTTTTTTGGCCTTGCGGCGTGTTCAGCCGTAGACGCATGCGAACGCTCTACTGCCGTTCCTTCTGAAGAAGAGTCCGCATCCCGACACCTCTCTCAGTTCGTCGAGCTCGTCGATGCCTCACACCGGCGCGGCGCCGCGTCTACCGCCAGCTTCGCTCGACGCGTATGACAACGTTTCGGCCACGCCCTCGCGCCACAATCCTCAGGTGTAGGCGCGCGCGAGCGGCGCCCCCAGATAGAAGGAGCCGTAAAGCTGCCAGGGCGCGTGTCGCGGAAGTAATGAAGTGCCGGGTTTATAGGCCCGAGGTGCCCCGGCGTAGGCGCCCCGCTCTGTTCCGCCGGGCCGGCCGATCGGCCAGTGGTCTCGTTAAGACCAACTCTCGGCGGCAGACAACGGAGCGGGGCGGGGGAACGTTTAATTTATGCGCTAATTACTCGGGTAATCGCCTTTCGGAACAATGTGCAGCGCAGTCGCATTTCAAAGGCGCGCGCTTACCCGCTAGGGCCGTACGCTACTCTCCCATGACGTACATCCGACGCTGGAACACAGGAAACTGCCGAGCATTTAGTGCCACTCCGTCCCGTTGTACCACTCGCCTATCTCGGCTGCCTGCAGTCGTCATATGACTCAGATGCTCTCTCTCTCTCTCTCTCTCTCCGCCTGACTTTACGCCAGACAGAACTGGTTCGTTCAGTAAAAATGAGGACAATACCGAGAAATCCTGTGGACTCGTAAGCTGCCATTTAGCTTCACTTCTTCAACTCTCGTCTACTATTTTAAAAACAAGTTTGTGGCACCATTACACGTTTAACTCCTACAAGGACGTTGGTTACATGTATTCTGACGTCCATAGAGGCAGTCTCTCTATGTGTAATTCATTTCTACTACAGCTGTCATTTCTTCTACTTTGCCTGTTGTACTCGCGAAGAGCGCTGAGTACGAATGACTGTCGGTAGCCGTGAGCCAACCGCCTATTGGCAGGTTTGATGCAGCCCGTCACCAACTCCTACCGAGTGACGTGGCGCAGTGGTCAGCAAACTAGACTTGCATTTGGGAGGACGACGCTTCAAACCCGTGTCCGTCCGTCCTGATTTAGGTTTTCCTTGATTCCTCAAACCGATTCAGCCAAATGCTGGGATGGTTCCTTTCAAACGGCACGGCCGACGTCCTTCCCCATCCTTCCCTAAGCCTGTGAGACCTCACTGTTCGGTCCGCTCCGCAAAAGCAACCAACTAGCCATGAATCCCTCTCCTATTCCGACCTTGTTGAATATGTTTCAGTACCAGCCTTCCTGTTCAATTTTTATCTTACACAGCACCCTGGAGGTATCGATCATTAATATTCGTCTTCCAATGGCGCCTTGCTATTTTACACAGCGTATCTGTGTTATAAGTTACGTAACAGGAACGAGCATTTGAAGCAAAAATTCATATGGACATATGTCCTATTCCGAATGGTTTCTGGGAGACGACACAATGTAAGAGCGTTGTCCAAAACATAATGCACCGCAGCTTTTTCTTCAACAACTCTTCAGTGAACATAATGAGAATTACGCACATTTATTTACATACTCTATTTTTCCACGTAATCTCCATCCCGTTCTATGGCCTTTCTTCAGCGCGAATTAAGGGTATGTGTGACCTGTCTGTAACAATCCTGCTCCTGGTGGCGGAGCCAATGCTTCACTGTGTGAATCACGTCCTTATCAACCTCAAAATGTCTTCCACGAATGGCATCCTTTAATGGCCCAAACAAGTGGTGGTCCGAGGGGGCTAAGTCAGGTGTGTGAAGCGTGACAGGCGTGGTCGGTCTCCCCGACCGCTGCAAATCGTGGAGCTCCACCGAACCGCCTTCTGATGAACTCACCCTCCGTGCCCAGCGACTAAAAAGTCGACAGCAGATGCTCCGTAAGACTTTGCACAAGCGTTTGTGAATATTCCCCACAGTTTCTTTCTCTGCAGTGAGAAAGTCAATGACGGCACGTTGCTTGGAACGACATCACCTACAGACGCCATTTTGGAACTGTCCTGTAGCTAAGCTATCTGTCGGAAGTGACGGAAACTTGGCGCACTCACTCAGGGGACTTTAAATGAAGCATACGTGACGTTTCGCATTCGTAGCATTGTTTCCGGCTGAGAAAAAAAAAAGTGGTGCATTACTTTCTGGGCAACGCTCGTACGTCGTTATTTTTTTCTATACTATTCACTACGTTGTCAGGTTAACACATGTACAGATGTGCAATAGTTAGCAAACATTACGACATCGTTTTACAGATTATCAATTGAAACACTGTGTATAAATTTTTATCAGATTCACCTCTAAGCATTATCATACACGTCACATTACATCTGTTATTCAGTTTTTTCCTTCATCTAACCGTTCCTGTCATATCCCTGAATGTTAACCATTCCTCCTAGAACACATTGTGAAAAGTAGTCTTCAGAACTGATAGCGGTGATACAATGTTTTTAAAACAATAACGAGAAGTAAAACCTGGCGACAGGAAGGGCATCCGGCGATCCTGTGACACTAATATCGCCTAATCAACAGTAACATGGCCGACCCAGAGTCGAGGTGGGGCAGGGGCCCAAATAAAATGATGATCATGATGAACGAGAAGTAGAACCGCTGGACCACTGTGAAGAAATGCGTAATGATTGCAACAGCACATCGCCGGAGGTTCGAGTCCTCCCTCGGGCATCGGTGTGTGTGTTGTTCTTAGCATAAGTTAGTTTAAGTAGTGTGTAAGGCTAGGGACCGATGACCTAAGCAGTTTGGTCCCTTAGGAATTCACACACATCTGAACATTTAAATCTTGGTAATCTGTTATTGTAGTAACAGTAACCGATCAACAACTGCGACAGACATTGCTGTCTTGTTTACGTGTTGCCGACCGCAGCGCCGTATTGTGCATGTCTACAAATCTCTGTATTTGCATAGGTATGCCTATACCAGTTTCTTTGGAGCTTCAATATATTATCTAGTAAGTATACACATATAAGGGAAACTATAGCGTATGCTCGGACATTCGTTAACACTGCAGTGAGACACTATGTCGAAAGCTTTGCAGAAACTTATAAATATGCTATGTGCCAGTAGCCATTGTCGATGGGCGATTGTAGGAGAATGTGGGATGATCGAGACAGAATATCTGTTCGGTATGATGAATGTATGCTTTATCTAAATCTAAACAAATGTAAATTAATGTGGATGAGTAGGAAGAACAATCTGGTAGCGTTCGAATACAGTATTAGTTTGACACAGTCGATGAAACGCATTGGAGTAACCGTGCAGACGGCCTCTGTACACGAGCGGTTCTAGGCGCTTCAGTCCGGAACCACGCGAATGCTTCGGTCGCAGGTTCTAATCCTGCCTCGGGCATGGACGTGTGTGATGTCCTTAGGTTAGTTAGGTTTAAGTAGTTCTCTAAGTTCTAGGGCACTGATGACCTCAGACGTTAAGTCCCATAGTTCTTAGAGCCATTTGAAGAGGTAACCGTGCAAAGTGATATTAAATCGAAAGAGCACGGTCAGTAGAAGGGAAGGCGAGTGGTCGACTTCGGTTTATAGAGAGAAGTGTAGGAAAATTTAGATTACCTATAAAGGAATCAGCGCTTAGTACACTGGTAAATATGATTCATTCATGAGCCCTGCTCCAGAATTTGGGATCCCCATCGGATCGAATTGAAGGAAGGCGTCGTAGCCATTCACAGGTGTGCTGCTAGATCTGTTACTGATAGGCTCGATCAATACTCAAGTACTACGGAGAAGCTTCGCAAACTCTAACAAGTATTACTGGAGCGAATAAAGAGGTGCTTTTCGCGACACACCACTGAAGAAATGTAGAGAACCGGCATTTCCAGGTGACTGCAATACGATTATACTGCCGCCAAAGTACTTCTAGCGCAAGGACCAGGAAGTCGAGGGAGGCCAGGTCTCTTACGGAGGTGTACTCACAGTCGTTTTTTATTAGCTTCATTTGAGAGAGGAACAGGAAATGGAATGACAAGTAATTGTACAGCGTATGCTCTGCCATGCACCGTATGGTTGTTTGGGGAATATGAGCGTAGCGTGGGTGTTGGTTGCAGCAGATAGAATATTCATTTTAAAGATACAATGCTAGAATCGTAACATGTTTGTATTACCTGTACGAAAGTATCACACGGAACAATAAAACCAGTCACCCACATGGGTCATGACGCTAATACCGTGCAACGCTGCATCTAGCGCTGGTTGTAGCCTCATGAAGGTCGAGGAGGCAAATCCCCAAGTTTTTCAGTAGCGCACCCGTTAAATGAAAGATGCAGAAGTACAAATTACTTCGTTACAGCCGCATTTCCAAAAACACTCTTTTATGTTCTACGGCATAAATATGGAAATATTTATTGGGTACATGCAGGTGCGGTACTGTGTGTGTGTCTGTGTGTGTGTGTGTGTGTGTGTGTGTGTGTGTGTGTGTGTGTGTGTGTAAATGTTTGTAAAACTGGGAAGAACACACTAAGAGAAAAGAAAAGACGCACCACGAAGGAATTATCCGCATGAGACGGAAATCGATAGGTGTAACGTACACGTACTGACAAACAAATTGCTAAAAAGAATTTCATAAAAGTTTGACCATTTATTCAAGAGAAAGAGCTTCACAAACTGGCAACTCAATAACACGTTCGTTCACCCCTGGCCCTTATGCAAGCAGTTATTCGGCTTGACACTGACAGGGTTGTAGCATGTGCATCGAGTGATACTGTGAAAAACTTCGTCCAGTTTGCACGTTATACCGTCAAAATCCCTACCTAGTTGGAGGGATTTGCACATACTGCTCCAAACGTTCTCAGCTGAGAGGGCTTTGCACATAGACGAGTCTTCGATTTATACACGTGGCATGAAAGACACTGCTTTCGACACTGAAGAAAGGAACGGTTGGCCCCATAATATCAGTGCACATGAAGCCATGGCAGAATATGACACTAGATCCGAAGGAAAGTTCCAAGCAAAACTTCAAGGCCTCACCAAAAACCGGTGAGCTGAAGAGCAGACTGTGAAAAAGTAAGTTAAAAGAAGCAGGAAAGAAGAAATCTAGCAGTACAGCTTCACCTATAAAGAAAATGTCTTTTTGTAGACAGCAGCGAAGCCACCACAGAAAATCATTTGTAAAACGGGGGATGGTATTGTTAGTTGTGCAAGGAAGTTCGAATGGAGAAACTGATCTGATGCATGAAATGAAAACGTCGATTCGTGGAATGTATGCAAGGGTTGACGAAAGGAATGAAAATGTTGTATTGCAATGGCTGCGATAGTGTTGTAAGAACCAAAATATGGGACATCATATGGTGCGTATCTTCAAGCGTAGGGACGTACTTTATAATGGTCGTACAATGTAAGCAACCACCGTCTCAAATTAGGTAATAATATTCCTAACATGATTACCCCCCCATGAACCATGGACCTTGCCGTTGGTGGGGAGGCTTGCGTGCCTCAGCGATACAGATGGCCGTACCGTAGGTGAAAGCACAACGGAGGGGTATCTGTTGAGAGGCCAGACAAACATGTGGTTCTTGAAGAGGGGCAGCAGCCTTTTCAGTAGTTGCAGGGGCAACAGTCTGGATGATTGATTGATCTGGCCTTGTAACATTAACCAAAACGGCCTTGCTGTGCTGGTACTGCGAACAGCTGAAAGCAAGGGGAAACTACAGCCGTAATTTTTCCCGAGGACATGCAACTTTACTGTATGATTAGATGATGATGGCGTCCTCTTGGGTAAAATATTCCGGAGGTAAAATAGTCCCCCATTCGGATCTCCGGGCGGGGACTACTCAAGAGGACGTCGTTATCAGGAGAAAGAAAACTGGCATTCTACGGATCGGAGCGTGGAATGTCAGATCCCTAAATCGGGCAGGTAGGTTAGAAAATTTAAAAAGGGAAATGGATAGGTTAAAGTTAGATATAGTTGGAATTAGTGAAGTTCGGTGGCAGGAGGAACAAGACTTCTGGTCAGGTGATTACAGGGTTATAAATACAAAATCAAATAGGGGTAATGCAGGAGTAGGTTTAATAATGAATAAAAAAATAGGAGTGCGGGTTAGCTACTACAAACAGCATAGTGAACGCATTATTGTGGCCAAGATAGACACAAAGCCCATGCCTACTACAGTAGTACAAGTTTATATGCCAACTAGCTCTGCAGATGATGAAGAAATTGATGAAATGTATGACGAGATAAAAGAAATTATTCAGGTAGTGAAGGGAGACGAAAATTTAATAGTCATGGGTGACTGGAATTCGTCAGTAGGAAAAGGGAGAGAAGGAAACATAGTAGGTGAATATGGATTGGGGGGAAGAAATGAAAGAGGAAGCCGCCTTGTAGAATTTTGCACAGAGCATAACTTAATCATAGCTAACATTTGGTTCAAGAATCATGAAAGAAGGTTGTATACCTGGAAGAATCCTGGAGATACTAAAAGGTATCAGATAGATAACATAATGGTAAGACAGAGATTTAGGACCCAGGTTTTAAATTGTAAGACATTTCCAGGGGCAGATGTGGATTCTGACCACAATCTATTGGTTATGAACTGTAGATTGAAACTGAAGAAACTGCAAAAAGGCGGGAATTTAAGGAGATGGGACCTGGATAAACTGAAAGAACCAGAGGTTGTAGAGAGTTTCAGGGAGAGCATAAGTGAACAATTGACAGGAATGGGGGAAAGAAATACAGTAGAAGAAGAATGGGTAGCTTTGAGGGATGAAGTAGTGAAGGCAACAGAGGATCAAGTAGGTAAAAAGACGAGGGCTAATGGAAATCCTTGGGTAACAGAAGAAATATTGAATTTAATTGATGAAAGGAGAAAATATAAAAATGCAGTAAATGAAGCAGGCAAAAAGGAATACAAACGTCTCAAAAATGAGATCGACACGAAGTGCAAAATGACTAAGCAGGGATGGCTAGAGGACAAATGTAAGGATGTAGAGGCTTGTCTCACTAGGGGTAAGATAGATACTGCCCACAGGAAAATAAAAGAGACCTTTGGAGAGAAGAGAACCACTAGTATGAATATCAAGAGCTCAGATGGCAACCCAGTTCTAAGCAAAGAAGGGAAGGCAGAAAGGTGGAAGGAGTATATAGAGGGTTTATACAAGGGCGATGTACTTGAGGACAATATTATGGAAATGGAAGAGGATGTAGATGAACATGAAATGGGAGACAAGATACTGCGTGAAGAGTTTGACAGAGCACTGAAAGACCTGAGTCGAAACAAGGCCCCAGGAGTAGACAACATTCCATTAGATCTACTGATGGCCTTGGGAGAGCCAGTCATGACAAAACTCTACCATCTGGTGAGCAAGATGTATGATACAGGCGAAATACCCACAGACTTCAAGAAGAATATAATAATTCCAATCCCAAAGAAAGCAGGTGTTGACAGATGTGAAAATTACCGAACTCTCAGTTTAGTAATTCACAGCTGCAAAATACTAACACGAATTCTTTACAGACGAATGGAAAAACTGGTAGAAGCGGACCTCGGGGAAGATCAGTTTGGATTCCGTAGAAATGTTGGAACACGTGAGACAATACTAACCTTACGACTTATCTTAGAAGAAAGATTAAGAAAAGGCAAACCTACGCTTCTAGCATTTGTAGACTTAGAGAAAGCTTTTGACAACGTTAACTGGAATACTCTCTTTCAAATTCTGAAGGTGGCAGGGGTAAGATACAGGGAGCGAAAAGCTATTTACAATTTGTACAGAAACCAGATGGCAGTTATAAGAGTCGAGGGGCATGAAAGGGAAGCAGTGGTTGGGAAAGGAGTGAGACAGGGTTGTAGCCTCTCCCCGATGTTATTCAATCTGTATATTGAGCAAGCAGTAAAGGAAACAAAAGAAAAATTCGGAGTAGGTATTAAAATCCATGGAGAAGAAATAAAAACTTTGAGGTTCGCCGATGACATTGTAATTCTGTCAGAGACAGCAACGGACTTGGAAGAGCAGTTGAACGGAATGGACAATGTCTTGAAAGTAGGATTTAAGATGAACATCAACAAAAGCAAAACGAGGATAATGGAATGTGGTCAAATTGAATCGGGTGATGCTGAGGGGATTAGATTAGGAAATGAGACACTTAAGGTAGTAAAGGAGTTTTGCTATTTGGGGAGTAAAATAACTGATGATGGTCGAAGTAGAGATGATATAAAATGTAGACTAGCAATGGCAAGGAAATCGTTTCTGAAGAAGAGAAATTTGTTAACATCGAGTATAGATTTAAGTGTCAGGAAGTCGTTTCTGAAAGTATTTGTATGGAGTGTAGGTATGTATGGAAGTGAAACATGGACGATAAATAGTTCGGACAAAAAAAGAATAGAAGCTTTAAAAATGTGGTTCTACAGAAGAATGCTGAAGATTAAATGGGTAGATCACATAACTAATGAGGAGGTATTGAATAGGATTGGGGAGAAGAGAAGTTTGTGGCACAACTTGACTAGAAGAAGGGATCGGTTGGTAGGACATGTTTTGAGGCATCAAGGGATCACAAATTTAGTATTGGAGGGCAGCGTGGAGGGTAAAAATCGTAGAGGGAGACCAAGAGATCAATACACTAAGCAGATTCAGAAGGATGTAGGTTGCAGTAGGTACTGGGAGATGAAGAAGCTTGCACAGGATAGAGTAGCATGGAGAGCTGCATCAAACCAGTCTCAGGACTAAAGACCACAACAACAACAACAACATTATTACCAGTTGCAGTTGTTGTTGTTTTGTCTTCAGTCTGAACACTGAATTGGTGCATGCTATTCTATTCTGTCCATGCCCCTTCATATCCAAGTAACTACTGCTATCTACTCAATTAAGTGTCCTGTTTCTTAATCTAATTCCCTCAGATTCACCCGATTTCATTCGGCTCCATTCTATTATCCTTGTTTTTATTTTGTTGATATTCATCTTGTATCGTTCTTTCGAGACAGTGTCAATTTCGTTTAGTTGCTCCTCCAAGTCTTTTGTGTCTCTGACACAATTACAGTGTCGCAAGCATATTTCAGAGTTTTTATTTTTTCTCCCAGAAATTAATTTATACTCGAAAGTATTTTTTGATTTCCTTTACTGCTTGATCAATGTACAGATTAAATAACATCGGGGGAGGCACAACCCTGTCTCACTCCCTTCTCAAACAGTTTCCCTTTTATGCCCATCCACGCTTAGAACTACCATCTGGTTTCGCACAAGTTGTAAATAGCCTTTCGCTCCCTGTATTTTACTCCTGCTACTTTCATAATTTCAAAGAGAGTATTCCAGTTAACTCTGTCAAAAGCCTTCTCCAAGTCCACAGATTCTATAAACGGGGTTTGTTCTTCCTCAGCCTATCCTCTAAGATAACTGGGGGCACTATTGCTTTGCGTGTTCCTACATTTCTTCAGAATCCAAAACGATCTTCCCCGAGATCATCTTCTACCAGTTTATCCATGCTTCTGTAAAGGATTCGTGTCAAAATTTTGCACCATGACTTATTAAGCCGACAGTTCGTAGTTGGAATTACTGCATTCTTTTTGAAGTCTGAGGGCGTTTCACCTGTCCCGTACACCTTGTACATCGAATGGAAGAGTTTTGTTATCGCTGGCTCTCGCAAAGCTATCAATAGTTGTGACGGAATGTCATCTACTCACGGCGCCTTGTTTTCATTTAAGTCTTTCGGTGCCCTGTCAGATTCTTCTCGCAGTACTGTATCTCCCAGCTCATTTTCATCTTCTTGCTCTTCCCTTTCTATAATATTGACTTGAAATTTATCTCTCTTGTATAGCTCCGCTATATACTTCTTCCCCCTTTCAGCTTTCCCCTCTTAGCATAGTTCTTGTTTTCCATCATATCTCTTGATGTTCGAATAGGCGCTATCTATCTTTCCACAGCGAAATATGCTTCTACATCTTTAGGTTTGCTCTTTGGCCATTCCTGTTTAGCCATTCTGCACTTCCTGTCGGCGTGTTTTTAGACGTTGGTATTCTCTTTCGCCTGCTTGATTTGCTGCTTCTTACATTTTCTCGTTTCATCGATTAAATTAAATATCTTCTGTGTTATAGAACTACTTTTACATATTTCAGCATCTGCTGCCTTCACTATCTCATCTTCTGTGTTATAGAACTACTTTTACATATTTCAGCATCTGCTGCCTTCACTATCTCATCTCTTAAAGCTATTCATTCGTCTCATACTGTATTCCTTTCCCCCGTTCTTGTCAACATTTTCCTAATGTTCACTCTGAATCTCTCAGCGACCTCTGGTTCTTTCAACTTATACAGATCGCATCTTTTTAACTGCCTAAGTTTTTACAATTCCTTCCGTTTTTAGTCTACCGGTGATAACCAATAAATTGTGGTCAGAGTCACCATCTGCCCTCGGAAATATCTTACAATTTAAAATCTGGTTTCGAAATATGTTTCTTATCATTATATAATCAATCTGAAAATGTTCTGTGTCTCTAGGTCTCTTCCACGTACACAGCCTTCTTTTATGATTCTTAAACCAATTATTACCAATGATTAAATTATAGTCCGTGCAAAATTCTACTAGTCGCCTTCCTCTTTCATTCCTTTGCCCCAAGTCCATACTCACCTACTATTTTTCCCCTCTCTTCTTTTCCTACTGCCGAATTTCAGTCCCTCGTCACAATTAAGTTTTCGCCTCAACGTCTCAGCACATATTTCTTCAATCTCTTCATCATCTGCGGAGTTAGTTGGCACATAAACGTGTACTTCTATGATGGGTGTCTATCTAGGCTACGATAATGCGTTCACTAAGCTGTTCATAGTACCTTATTCGCGTTCCAGTTTTCTTATTCCTTACCTCATACGTGCAGATGTTTAGAAAATAAAGTGTATTGTGTTTATTTTTCTCACAACTTCCACTTCCTAAATCAGATGCAAAAATCAACATCCTACTGTTGAGGATCGCATTGTTTAAGTAATTTTGTAAGTTACAGTTTAGGCTATTACAAATATAATCTCTAAAGTGGTATAATTTAGGCAACGGGTGGTGGACTTTAAATATAGCTACAAGCCGTATTTTTATAAAAACTGAAACCCATCGGCAACATTAGAGATATCACATGTTCTAGATATTCCTTTTATTTTCCAATTAAAAGGACACTAGTGGGGTGACAACTTCCCAGTGACTCATCTGCGTCTCGTACTTCATGGCCGAGCTGTATTCTCTAGCTATTATTAGTTCAGTTGGAAAGCACGTCTTTGTCTAATGTTATCAAGCACTGCCAAACGCGTAAAAACTTCCACTATTTCTCGTTACACTAACACAATACAGTCGACGTCCTGTTAGCGAAGCTAATAACTTAAAAGCATATGCCTGGCACGCAGATAACTTACGACGGAATTCAAGTAAACAACTGTGCGTGTAACAATGTCCAATGACCACTCCACATACGGGACAGACTGCGAGCGTACGCATAAAGCAAGACACACAAGAACGGGAATTTTCATGGAACACAACAGTAAAAGAAGCGTATGAGAAGCGTCGTAACAACAAAACTGGGCAATTACAATTTCTGCTTTAAGAGACAGAAAGAAAAAATGGTTCAAATGGCTCTGAGCACTATGGGCCTCAACTGCTGTGGTCATTAGTCCCCTAGAACTTAGGTTAGGTAGGTTTAAGTAGTTCTAAGGACATCACACACACCCATGCCCGAGGCAGGATTCGAACCTGCGACCGTAGCAGCAGCGCGGCTCCGGACTGGAGCGCCTAGAACCGCACGGCCACTGCGGCCGGCTAAGAGACAGAAGCCCGTTTACTTTCTCCCTCTCCCTTATATAACATTCTCTTGTGGTTTATTTATTTATTCATGTCAGAACCTTCGAACACTAATTACAACAAGAAGCAATGGTATATATGAAGGTATTATCTGTTCCCGAAAGAACAGTTACCGTTGATGACCATGCAGCTTTCGCAAGAATGAAATGACAATTAAATGGATACCCTAGCTGCAAACAGGCGTTGATACACTTCATTGGGGACATGTTGAAAATGTGTGCCCCGACCGGGACTCGACCCCGGGATCTCCTGCTTACATGGCAGACGCTCTATCCATCTTAGCCACCGAGGGCACAGAGGATAGTGCGCCTGCAGGGACTTATCCTTTGCACGCTCCCCGCACTTATCTAAATTTTAAAGAATACAAAAAATTTGTGCTTTTATATGCTAAGACACACATCCTGAAAATATGATTTGTTAGATATAAGCTTAAAAAGAGAAGCTTTAGTCACTAGGTTGGTGTTACGTGTACTGCACTTATGGTAAACTTGTTGAAAAATTTGTTGTAAGTAAGTGTTTCCTTTCTTTTTCTTGTTTTACTGTAAACAAGATAAACTGCTCCCTACGATTGCTTTTGTAATACTGACACGTGAAAGTAATCAGCATAATACTTGTCTCGATGACCTTCTCGTGTAAACGTAACGTGTGTTTATTAGGTTTGTGTAATGGTACATTGTGTTGATCAGAAAGACAGTGGCACTGTGTTGAAAAGGTACTAATGTGGTTGTATTAGGAAATGTTCTGATGAGCTTCAATGGAAAATGAGTCAGGGAAAAGTAAAATCACGGAAACAACTACACAAAGACAAGACCACATCAGTTTTAATTACACATCCGCAGAACCGTTTTTGTATTTTTGTTTTCTGGCATTCCCCGATTCTGTGCTTTCCAGGATACATTCACGAAATGGGAGGCGTGTGTGACCTTGTAATAGCGATGTGTTACCTAAATATTTTGCCAATTATTTTTATTCGGTAAGCCTTTAGATACTATTTGTTAGATATGAAAGTAAAATATACTGCAAGTTGTATAAATTATTCTGTATTATGATGTAACTATTCTTGGTTAATGGCGTTAGGGAAAGTTAGGAAAAGCAATATCGTTGGCAGGGAGCAAAAAATTATGCAAGGACACTGTGTGTGCACCGAGTGTACGCTAGAATAGAGACTTACTAGGTAAGGAGACATGAAAGTGAACACACCCATGTGGCGTGCACTGTCGGGCCTATGAGAAGGCACAAAGAGCATGACGAGTGTGCGCAGATGTAAAAGGCTCCTGTAACATCAAGGACCTGTCCCACAGCCGGCCATTCCTGGTCAGTGTGTGCCCGTAGTATTACATGAAGCAACAGTGGCACTGTCGACGACAACGAAGACGACGACTTAATATCTGCAATGAACTGCAACAATGTTTTATTTTCGTTCACATTAGAAACTTTTTGAGGCACTGGGTGTTTCTAACTGAGTACTAAGTAAAACATGTAGAAACAGTAGGTACTTAATCTTGTAATTATCCTCCGTCCTTGTTACTCACTTGGGATCCAATTTCTTTCCATCTTTTGAATACTCGAGCGTCGCGGTTTAAAACTAAAGGAAAGGTAATGAAAAAACTATCACTGCCATCTCTGCTTGCCTGCATGATAAACAGATAACTGAAAGCAATTAATATTCAAGGCTCAATAGGTTTACTATACGGTTCAATGACATTCAGAAGTAAAGTAATTCCTGTTAGTTGAATTAAGACAGAGTAAGGGAACTTAAAGTAATCTGGAATCGAAGACAATAGTAAGTTAAGTTTATATATGTATTTCATCCCTATGTCTATTGTAATAATGCAGGCTTCGTATTTCGGCGTTGCCGATCTGTTGAAAGCCAGCAATTGCTTATTCAATCCAGTAAATTTCCATAGCAATTAGAATCCATTCGAAGAAGGTAGCTTGCAATATCCAGGAATCTAATGAATGTAAATAAACGTTAATCTGAGGTTACGTAAATTATTGTCGCAACAGAAGAGCTACCTCGAGTCAATCGTTTATTTTTAAATAACGAGTTTAAGTATCTTTTCCAAATTAACATATCTGAGTGTTAACCATATAAACCAAATGCTTCTTTATTATTTCGTATCATGTGGTGTTGTCAGAAACTTAAGTCCACCATCTGGTGCTATATGTACAGTTGAAGAGTTAAGTATTCGTTACTGGAACTTATCGCTTACAGAATGAAGAAACGGTGCCCAACTGGGCTGGCGATTATTAACTAACTTCCGTATTATTTCAGTTTGATTTGTTGTGGACTTTTAGTCACGTGGTAACCCTTTTTATTTGTTACTATTCGTCAATGGTGGCATTGTTTTAAGTATTAATCAGAATCCGTGTAACTAGAAAGTGCTGGAGTAGTAGGCGTTGTTCACCAGAATAAATTGTTGTTCACTTCTTTCCACTAACCGGTCCAGTTTCTCTTCGGAGACGATAGCCTTGTCCAAAACCAAATTCATTGGGCACACACGATCACGGTCATATTATGGCTTTCATAAATTAGTAAAGGGGGAAGTTATGAGGTCTAGTAGTCACCTTTTTTTCTAGTGTATGAAAATTAATTCCAGCGGATGACGTCTTCCTATACGTATTCTTATGTCCTATAACTGTTAAACGTCCCCACATGACTTCACCCTCACATTTCGTAAAGCTGGTGGGAATTCTAGTAAGACGTACTGATTTCATTTTTCTGTGGCATGAATGGGTCGACGTGTCACCAATGGTAACAAGTCACTGCTGATTATTAACTGTATTTTTTTGTAATGCGGTCGAAGTACTTCTGAGGAGTTCGCTAGTCTATTTTCTTCTCATTAGATTTCAGCCGGCAACATACACTATGTGATCAAAACTGGTCAAACAAGCCCAAAAACATACATTTTTCATATTAGGTGCATTGTGCTGCCACCTGCTACCAGGTACTCCATATCAGCGACCTCAGTGGTCATTAGACATCGTGAGAGAGCAGAATGGGGCGCTCCTCGGAACTCACGGACTTCGAACATGGTCAGGTAATTTTGTATCACTTGCGTCATACGTCTGTACGCCAGATTTCCACAGTCATAAGCATCCCTAAAAGTGGAAACGTGAAGCGACACGTACAGCACAAAAGCGTACAGGCCGATAGCGTCTGTTGACTGATAGAGACAGCCGACAGTTGAAGAGGGGCGTAATGTGTATCAGGCAGACATCTATCCAGACCATCACACAGGAATTCCTAACTGCATCAGGATCCACTGCAAGTACTATGACAGTTAGGTGAGAGGTGAGAAAACTTGGGTTTCGTGGCCGAGCGGCTGCTCATAAGCCACAAATCACGCCGGTAAATGCCAAACGACGCCTCACTTGGTGTGGGAGCGTAAGCATTGGGTGATTCAATAGTGGAAAAACATTGTGTGAGTGACGAAACACGGTAAATAATGTGGCGATGTGATGGCAGGATGTGGGTATGACGAATGCCCGGTGAACATCTGCCAGGTGTGTAGTGCCAACAGTAAAATTCGGAAGTGGTGGTGTTATGGTATGGTAGTGTTTTGCATGGAGGGGGCTTGCATCACTTGTCTTGCGTGGCACTATTACAGTACGGGCCTACACTGAAGCACCTTCTTGCTTCCCTCTGTTTAAGAGCAATTGGGAGATAGCGATTGCATCTTTCAATACGATCAAGCACCTGTTCATAATGCATGGCCTGTGGTGGAGTGGTTACACGACAATAACATCCGTGTAATGGACTGGCCTGCACAGAGTCCTGACCTGAATCCTGTAGAACACCTTTGGGTCGTTTTGGAACGCCGACTTCGTGCCAGGCCTCACCGACCGACATCGATGCCTCTCCTCAGTGCAGCACTCCGTGGAGAATGGGCTGTCATTCTCCAAGAAACCTTCCAGCACCTGATTGAACGTATGGCTGCGAGAGTTGAAGCTGCCATCAAGGCTAAGGATGGGCCAACACCATACTGATTTGCAGCATTACCGATGGAGGACGCCACGTACTTGTAAGTCGTTTTCATTCAGGTGTTCGGATACTTTTGATCACATAGTGTATATATTTCCCAATTACCTCGCCTTATCTGTTTCACATACCTTGAAGCGCCTACGTCCAGTACTGTATCGCAAGCTTTTTCGTTTGTGGTTGTAATTGGGTGTGTCTTTGACTTGGGTCATGTTTAGAGGAAGTAACCGAAAAGGCAAAGGAAAGCTCCCCATAACGCCCCTGATGAGCTAGCCGTGACCTATCGACCCACATCGCTCTTGCGGCCGTTGTCATCTTTCATGACCTCGCAACTGCTGCTTCTCACTCAAATAACTCCTCCAATGGCGTCACGAAGCTGAGTGCTGGCACTGTCAGTCCTCCCACCAAGGAAAAATCCCCACCAGTACCGGGATTCGAACCGCAGTCTTACACCTTGCAGTCAGACACTTTGACCACTGAGCTACGGATGCAGACAGGGGAAGTAAGGTCACGTTGAATTCAACAGCCCGCACTTTAACTGACGAAAAGTAACAAGCATACTCCATATAAGCTTTCCCTCAACTATTTACCGACTTCCACTGTCGTTAAGCCGCCTATATCATTTAATTGTATCAAGATGGGGTTGTTCGAAGAGATTTCTGGGTTGCAGCCAGTGGTAACTTCATTCCACGATATTTCAACCACGTTGAAATATCGTGGAATGAAGTGTACGACAACCGGCTGCAATTCAGAAATCTCTTCGAACATTTAAATCGCAGGTAAAATTTTTAATTTCACACAAGATAGTTTTCCAGTTTATCCATTTATCGAGAACACCAAACTCTGCCATGCAATTCAAATTGACACTGTAGTACCGTCTTCGCGTGAATATGCTCCAACATAATAAAATTAAAATTTTCATGTGCGTGCCAGTCAGTGAACTATTCAGCTTTGTCTTTCAAAGTCCTTCATAGTAATGTAAGCAAATGCCTACCCATACACTACTGTCCGCCAGTTGATGCCAAACAGCTTGTTAGGATCACTTAAACATGTTGTGGAACTCGAACACCAAAGAATAAAGTCCTTCACATGTTTGCGGCCGCGATGCGCTCCTCATGAGAACAGTGTTGACTCCTGCCATTTTGTCGCCTACCTTACGCACGTCGTGAAGCCGTGTACGACTAGCAAAGCTGAAGCAAAATGTCACGCGAACATGGAGTCGGCAAACTGCCATGAGTGCTGCTGGAGTTATCATGCCCCCTGCATGAAAAACATCCACGTAAGAAACTTAGTGGTTGCTAAGAGGTATTATGGAAACGGAGATAATGACGGTTCTACCTGTACACTGAGGGAGCTGTTTGAGAATATTACTGGCTGAGTTTGCGACTAAACACAAATAAAACAGCCCCGTTTCGATGCCGGCAGTTTTAGCGTAAGATGTTATTTTCTTTTTAAATATCTGTGAATGGGTGTAGAAGATACTAAAAAGGATGTTGGACAAGGGAAATGTTTGATTCGTGATTTGAACTCAATCCTAAGGAATAATAGGGTTTATATTTTTACGTCAGAAGTTTGGGTAATAAACAAGAGAGAAATACACTCCTGGAAATGGAAAAAAGAACACATTGACACCGGTGTGTCAGACCCACCATACTTGCTCCGGACACTGCGAGAGGGCTGTACAAGCAATCATCACACGCACGGCACAGCGGACACACCAGGAACCGCGGTGTTGGCCGTCGAATGGCGCTAGCTGCGCAGCATTTGTGCACCGCCGCCGTCAGTGTCAGCCAGTTTGCCGTGGCATACGGAGCTCCATCGCAGTCTTTAACACTGGTAGCATGCCGCGACAGCGTGGACGTGAGCCGTATGTGCAGTTGACGGACTTTGAGCGAGGGCGTATAGTGGGCATGCGGGAGGCTGGGTGGACGTACCGCCGAATTGCTCAATACGTGGGGCGTGAGGTCTCCACAGTACATCGATGTTGTCGCCAGTGGTCGGCGGAAGGTGCACGTGCCCGTCGACCTGGGACCGGACCGCAGCGACGCACGGATGCACGCCAAGACCGTAGGATCCTACGCAGTGCCGTAGGGGACCGCACCGCCACTTCCCAGCAAATTAGGGACACTGTTGCTCCTGGGGTATCGGCGAGGACCATTCGCAACCGTCTCCATGAAGCTGGGCTACGGTCCCGCACACCGTTAGGCCGTCTTCCGCTCACGCCCCAACATCGTGCAGCCCGCCTCCAGTGGTGTCGCGACAGGCGTGAATGGAGGGACGAATGGAGACGTGTCGTCTTCAGCGATGAGAGTCGCTTCTGCCTTGATGCTAATGATGGTCGTATGCGAGTTTGGCGCCGTGCAGGTGAGCGCCACAATCAGGACTGCATACGACCGAGGCACACAGGGCCACCACCCGGCATCATGGTGTGGGGAGCGATCTCCTACACTGGCCGTACACCACTGGTGATCGTCGAGGGGACACTGAATAGTGCACGGTACATCCAAACCGTCATCGAACCCATCGTTCTACCATTCCTAGACCGGCAAGGGAACTTGCTGTTCCAACAGGACAATGCACGTCCGCATGTATCCCGTGCCACCCAACGTGCTCTAGAAGGTGTAAGTCAACTACCCTGGCCAGCAAGATCTCCGGATCTGTCCCCCATTGAGCATGTTTGGGACTGGATGAAGCGTCGTCTCACGCGGTCTGCACGTCCAGCACGAACGCTGGTCCAACTGAGGCGCCAGGTGGAAATGGCATGGCAAGCCGTTCCACAGGACTACATCCAGCATCTCTACGATCGTCTCCATGGGAGAATAGCAGCCTGCATTGCTGCGAAAGGTGGATATACACTGTACTAGTGCCGACATTGTGCACGGTCTGTTGCCTGTGTCTATGTGCCTGTAGTTCTGACAGTGTGATCATGTGATGTATCTGACCCCAGGAATGTGTCAATAAAGTTTCCCCTTCCTGGGACAATGAATTCACGGTGTTATTATTTCAATTTCCAGGAGTGTAGATCAACAGCTATCCACGGAAGTGGATTACTGGAGACCAAATGTAACCTCAAATTTAGAGAGCACAAAAAGTGAAAGAGAACATAATGGGCGTCGTTGAGAGGAAGAGGTTACTATGGTGTGCCCACTTAGAAGGGATGGATGATAATTTATGGTCAAAGAAACTATGGAGGGTGTGATGTTCCATTACCCTCATACGTCAAGCTTTTACTGGAATTTTTATATTAGGAACATATGTAATCGGCGCCGATAATCGATATAATCTATTATGAGCCTACTACACTTCTGGAGGAAGCTTCGAACGATATTGATCTATGAATGACAATGATGAAGTGTGGGTCAATGATGTTAAACGCTACTTCCGTGGGATTGACAAATTTAGTCCAGTCAGGTCATTGTAGTGGAAATCAAAATGGGTGGATGAGTCCTGCATCAGTGTGGTATGGAGCAATTATGGTTAATGGCACACTGCACGAGTGATTCCTGCAGATGTGTAAATACGTTGTGCTTTGTCCTGCTGTTAGGCTGACTACGAATAAATGGCAGAATTGGTTCCTAATACCAATGACTTTGATTTGGAAAACTGGTTCATGTCCAATCATAACAGCGACAGAAAAAATAACTATTAATTGAAAGTTGGGCCAAGTTATCAGCAGAAATCTTAGAGAGAAATAATAAGATGCAACTTCGCTTTCACTGTCGTATTAAGTTGAAACAGCCACGCACTGTCACATATGGAGGATACCAAGACGGAAGCAGGCTGGTAATTGGACCCAGAGGAAAAAGGAAATGAGTTCGACAAGATTGCTGTAAGATGTAAAGGAAGCATCGGAACCTAGAAATCTTCAGGATGGGGATAGACCGTAGTCTATGGGTTGACCATGAGCAGTCGTGTCAAGCTGGCACCACTAGTACCTCCATTTGGGGAAGACCGCCGCTACTTCCAGTCAAGACGACTTTAGCTGACTGAAATGATCTGTAGACATACTACCGTGTAGCAGATCACTTGCCAGTTCCTAGTTCGACAACAACAGCAACAACAACAACAACAACAAGCGATAAACAACTGTTCCGTCCAGAATCATCTGTGTACAATGAAATACTATGGTGTCACATGTCTTTCTGCTCTCAGATGAAGACTTTCACGACAAGAAGTCAGAGTTGCTGGTGAATCTTTCGCACTGTATGGCCTGGTCGAGGGAAGTTTTCGGTTCCTGA
Organism: Schistocerca serialis cubense; assembly: GCF_023864345.2. NCBI lineage: Eukaryota > Metazoa > Arthropoda > Insecta > Orthoptera > Acrididae > Schistocerca > Schistocerca serialis. Next base: position 61,292,745 of record NC_064649.1, on the reverse strand, counting down.
CATTTCGTATTCAGCTGCGCTGTACATCTTCGGAGGTTTTCCTGGGGATGTTGAGGCTTGCCGACAGACCAAGCGTCGTCTGGAGAACCTCCGAAGTTGTCCAGTGGAACTCTGGACGAAACGTCAGGAACCAAAAATGTCCTTAGACCACGGCCATACAGTCCATAAGATTCGTCAGCATCGGTCTCAAATACTTTGCAATTTCAGATTCTTGAAATTGGTTGTTATCATTCCGATCGCTTTACTAGACTAACAACCCCAACCTACTATTGTACACTTCAACAAATTACTTAATTTCCTGCCAACCCCCACTGGTCCCGTGGCTCTCATTATATGAGCTGGACTCACTGCAAGAGAGAAGTGCAGTAGAACAGAACCAATTCTCTCACGACGTCCATGACTATAGTTTTTTGCAGCGTCTCGATTAACTCCGCACTTTCACTTCCGTTAGTGGTTTCTTTTTTACCATCGTCTTCGTTTATGCCTTCTTGTTTTCCCTCGCAGACGGCGTCTCCTGGGGAACTATTATGCAATGCTCGTAATAGGGGAGTGTACAGCGGCGAAACACATCTGACTCCGATTGGCGTCACAAGAATGCAAAATTTCGGAAACACTCCAATTCCCATTCATTCCGACACATGCCCTTCGCTCGACTTCTCTTCTTGTTGGGAGTGTCGACAAGCGCAAAATAAAAGGAGATAAGAGAAAAGGACACAATCTCAATTATTTACCCCATCCGCTCTCAGTGACAATCAGCGCTCTTCTCCTTAGCTTCATTCCGTACTCCTCTGCACAGCGTGCAGGGGTGCAATAACAGGGAAGGGTGGGGGGGTGAGGAGGGGGAGGAGGAGACAGAGGGGGAGAGAGGGGGGGCGGGGTGAAGGAGAAGAGAAAAGAGGTGATGGAAAAGCAAAAAAGAGGAACAAAAGTACAGAATACACACAGCGCATAGTAGCAAGCCCCCGGAAAAAGCGAACTTTGTTCGCAAATTGCATAGTCGCTTCCGTACAGCCTGGCGCTACAGTTTCGTGCATAAAATGTTTTTCCCCCCTCTCCCTTCCTAGAAACGACGGTACGGGCGAGAAGTTTGGCCCTAATGGAAAATGTTGTACCGTTCTCTGGCGAACAGCGGCCGCGCGTAGAAAAACAAGGCCAGGGGAGAAAATTACCCGGCCGGTACGCGCCTTTTCTTTGCCTTTCAGGCAGGCCGCTTATTTCCAGAACGAGGCCCCCGTTTATAGGGCGGCGTTATTGAATTACAAAACGCGCCGAGCTGCGCACAGTTAATAAGCTGGAAGCGAGTTGCCGCTCCGGAAAGTCAACTCCCGCCAGAACTTGGTCGGCGGGATAAATACACGTATTAAAAATAGCGGCAGAGGCGGTGAGACCCTAATTATGGCATTGTTCGTGCCGAGTCGCTCGGAAACGCCGAATGGGAACGCGCTAAACATCAGCCTGCTCGCGCGAAAAGGAATTCATTTAAGATTCTACCACTTTGCACGCACTTTGAAAGCGTCCTGGGCTTGACTTCTGAAGGCAGCGGCGTTTTGGATTTGGAGACATTTGCAGGAAGGCTTCTTGTGTGCAAGTATTGTTCATTTATCCATTAACATGGCAAGCTATCGCTTGAAACAGGACACTCAGAAGTTGGAGTGAAAAAATAAAAAAAAGTCCGGGTGCGAGTACCACTCACAGTTTATGTATCATCAGTTGATCCATTCCGGGGATCGACAATCTCCTTACACGATAACTGTATATTAGACACCCTGTTATGTCTTTAAAAATAGTAGTGGCACTTTAGATGTCGGATTTCAGAAGCACATGCCCTCACACCATCCAGGACGATTACAGGTTCAAAAATGGTTCAAATGGCTCTGAGCACTATGGGAGTTAACATCTGTGGTCATTAGTCCCCTAGAACTTACAACTACTTGAACCTAACTAACCTAAGGACATCACACACATCCGTGCCCGAGGCAGGATTCGAATCTGCGACCGTAGCAGTCGCGCGGTTCCGGACTGAGCGCCTAGAACCGCTAGACCACCGCGGCCGGCGATTACATGGGAAAACGGAGGTATGGCCAAAGAACTTAGGTCGGGTCAAAGTAGTACAGAGGTGTTATACAGATACAGAACAGATGTGTATCGCCTCTGTATTACTTTGACGTACGCTGTTGAACCATATTCTCTGTTTTCCTATGTAAACAGGTTTGACGTTGCGAGTGTATATGCTTCTGAAATTACTATCCTCTAGTGCCATTACTTTATCAATGACACAATTTGCAAGCCCCAATTATTAGCATAGTGACTAATACACAGTTAACGCGTAAGGAACAAAATATTTTGGTAAAACAAATATGGTAAATGTAATGTAAAAACTATGCGGATACACCAGCATTATAATATTTTACAACACGTGTCGCCTGGCCACTTCCAAACGTTTTACTTGTGTCTATTCACTCGTCATCACATCATATGCTTTTGAATTAAACAGTGATCTCCTGCGCGGAGTTTGGAAACATGTGCATGAAAGTAAACCGCCTGAAGATTGGTACAAGGTCGAAACCGGTCGTGTGTCGCATAAAATCATCTTATATAGTGAGTGGTAGCGATCATTATCCTACACGGATAATAAACGAGAAAAAGAACATTTTTTATGTTACAAATATAATTACTCATTAACACTTTCTGCATTTTTTTCTTTGCGTGAATTGTTAAAGCTTCCTTCTTTCCAAATTTCTTGACGCTAAATAGACGGGAAGTTCCCCATAGCTTTTGATGAGTACGCTTGCGACTATTAAAATACACTGAAGCGCCACAGAAACTGGTATAGGCATGGGTATTCACATACAGAGATATGTAAACAGGTAGAATACGGCGCTGCTCTCGTTAACGCCTATATAAGACAACAAGTGTCCGGTGCAGTTGTCAGATCGGTTACTGCTGCTACAGTGGCACATTATCGAGATTTAAGTGAGTTTGCACGTGGTGGTACAGTCGACGGACGGACGATGAGACACAGCATCTGCAGGCAGCGATGAAGTGGGGAACTTCCCGTACGATTTCACGATTGTACCGTGAATATCAGGAATCCGGTAAAACATCAAATCTCCGACATCGCTGCGACCGGAAAAAGATCGTGCAAGAACGGGAGCATCGACGACTGAAGAGAATCGTTCAGCGTGACAGAACTGCAACACTCCCGCAAATTTCTGCAGATTTCAATGCTGGGCCATTTACAAACGTCACCGTGCGAACCATTCAACGAAACATCATCGATAGGAGCTTTCCCAGCCGAAGGCCCACTCGTGTACCCTTGATGACTGCACGACACAAAGCTTTACGCCTCGCTTGAACCCATCGACACAGACATTGGACTGTTGAAGACTGGAAACGTTGCCTGGTCGGACGAGTCTTGTTTCAAATTGTATCGAGCGGATGGATGTGCATGAGTATTGAGAGAAATTCGTGTGTCGATGGACCCTGCATGTCAGAAGTGGACCGTTGAAGCTGGTGGAGGCTCTGTAATGGTGGGGAGTGTGTGCAATTGGAGCGATATGGGGGCCCTGATACGTCTACATACGACTGTGACACATACGTAAGCATCCTGTGTGATCACCTGCATCTATTCATGTCCATTGTGCGTTCCGACAGACATGTGCAATTCCAGCAGGACACTGACACCACACACGACCAGAATTGCTACAAAGTAGCTCCAGGAACACTCGTGCTCTTACGGATTCATGGTGTCAGCTCCTTCTAGCAGTAATTCAGACATTAGTTGAGTCCATGCCACGTAGTGTTGCGGCATTTCTGCGCGTTCGTGGGGGCCCTACACGTTATTAGACAGATGTACCACTTCATTTGGTACTTCAGTGTATTTGACATAAATGTCTGTATCGTTTGATTGCAGTGACGTAGAAGCTTCAATTTTTTTACACCACCAAGCGACCGTAGATCTCGGTGGGTGATAAAAATTTCAACTTGATACGTCTCCCATTCCAGAGGAAAAGTGTTTTTAACAGACTGATGAACAGACCGACAAAGTAACGGGTAACGAAGTGATTCTGTAATGGTTCCGTCTTTGCACGTTGAGGTACTGAACCCTAAAACGGAAAGAAAAATAGAGTTTGAACTTCCCATCGAGGTCGAGGTCATTAGAGAAGGAGTGCAAGTTCCGGCTACAAATGAATGTGGAAGGAAATCGGCCTTGCTCTTTTCAAAGGAACCACGCCGGGATTTGTCTTGAGTGGTTTAGGGAAATCACGGGAAACCTAAATGTGGATGGCCGGCTGAGGATTTGAACCATCGTCCTCCGGCATGTAAGTCCAGCGTGCTAACGACTGCGTCACCTCGCTCGGTCCAGAACTGGCGGTAGGCGCTCACGTGACCCTCGACCGCTGACAGAAGTCAGAGCAGTGAGGTGGAGTGCATTTGCCAGCTGAGTCATCGCAGTGAGTTGCATCGACATGGAGACGTGACAAATTGGCGCAAAGATTCTGTCTGTGCGTGCCGGGGCGGGGCGAGGGACGTTTGCCCATCTCGGGCGTGTGCTCTGCCAGCTGAGCAATCCTCACACCACTCATGATCAGCTATCACAGCCTTACTTCCGCCAAACATCTGTTCTTTTACCTTCCGAACGTCTCCCGTAAGTTGTGCAGCAAACGAGGCGGGGTTCAGTAAGTAACATAACACATTTCTTTTCTCTGCAAATGTCGGTTGAAACAATGCCGAATTTGTCGTGGTACGTCGTGAAATATTCCCGCGTCAGACCATATAGTTTCATGAAGTTCCGATGAGTCGTGGCGCTACACATAACCTTCAAAATGGCCGCCGTAACGGAGGTGCGTTCCAAGCATAGAGTTGTCATTGAGTTTCTTCTGGCATCGCAGATAGCGAAAGGTGCTCGCAGAATGTCTACGGAAACGTAACAGTGAACAAAATCATGGCGAATCGTTGGGCGGGGCCTCTGTCATCATAGCAACAAGGTCGCACAAATCTCCTATTACGTTGGAACGTTCGGACACTCATTCGACGTGGTCGAGTAGGGGGAGGAGAAGCTTAGTCTTTGATGTCCTGTCGACAGCGAGGACGTTGGAGCTGAAGTTCGGATTGGGAAAGGGTGGAGAAGGAAAGAGGGCGTGCCCTCTCAAAGGAGCCATCCCGACAGTTGTCTCGATCCAGTTAAGGAAACCACGCTAACCTAAATATGACGGCCTGACACGGGTTCGTCGTGCCGAATGCGAGTCCAGTGTGGTAACCACTGCGTTAGCCTGCTCTCGAGGTGGTAGATGGATCAAACTCAAATACCTCGTTGCTCAACTGGACACGTGTGTTGGCAGTGCAGACACACTCGTCCACCAGCTCGGGCACTCTAAGATGTGTGGCTGATGGGTTTCTCGCCGCCTAACGGAAGACTATACAGAGCTTGCACGTTTGAGTAAAACCATCCTGATTTCAGGAAAAAATGTGTTGCGCTAGTTATTGAATGCCCCTCGTATCTTGCGGGAGATGTGTTCCTGGAATAAAGGGTACTGCAAAGAAATTGGAATCCACAATATATGAGATTGTTTCCAGATTCAATTTTTACCCTGCAGTAGAGTGTGTGCTTCCTAGATGTTTGTAACTCTGTGTCGGCACGGGATTCGAACCTGAGATCTTTCCCTTCGGTGGTTAAGTGGGCTCTTCTAAGTAGTACGTATCTCTTACCTTTCGATCCTATCAGCACACACTCTACTGCAGCGTGAAAATTAATTCTGGAGCAACTATCACGACTGGACTTGCCCATGACCGCACCATGTATGAGGTTGCCCCATTTGTTACTACCAACGTGATCGGTCCAACGTGCGTGCAATGAACGGTGTGCCAGTCACAACCTTGTAACACGGCGTCATGACATGGGGCGTAACGAATTCTAAATGGTTCAAATGGCTCTGAGAACTATGGGGCTTAACTTCTGAGGTCACCAGTCCCCTAGGACTTAGAACTACTTAAACCTAACTAACCTAAGGACATCGCACACATCCATGCCCGAGGCAGGATTCGAACCTGCGACCGTAGCAGTCGCGCGTTTCCGGACTGAAGCACCTAGAACCGCTCGGCCACATTGGATGGCAACAAATCCCAACCGACATCGACCGGTGGTGTGTGTCGCCCCTTGTCAGTAATCGGTTTCAAAACGTAGAGTGATTGGTACTGTAAGCGAATTTAGGTTCATCGCCACCAGTTTCTGCGTGGACATTGCCAAGAAAAGTAAAAGCAATGGATATTTGGGGGTCAGGTACTTAGACTAAAGCCACTGCTGGCCACGGCACGTAAAGCTGCGGGTCTGCAATGGACCAAAATCAGAGAAACGGGACGGAGCCGTATAGTGCGGTCAGACGAGTCGTGATAATAGTGCGAGGCCTCGAATGCACATAATCCGCCGTGTGTGAAGGGTGAGGGATAGTTCTGCCATATTTTGGTGTTGTTTTTCGTACCGTGTTTAGCGCCCGCTCTTCCAGGTTAGTGTGAACATGAACCATTGTGTTTGTTTAATCCATTATTCTCGGGGCCCAAGAGTAACTCATTTTTCTGCATCTTGCAGTTGAAGCAATCCTGATGCATGTTTAGGTACTCTTCGTTAATGAACAGTATCGGTCACTTCATTTATAAAAAAATCAACTACGATCGGATAAGACTCCTGCTCTGAGGGTCCAATACAAACTTAATTATGTGTGTAGATATTTCATATATACCGGGAGTCGAGAGATCTGACGTTCCTGTCCTGCTATCGACGTCGATACTGGCAAGATATCCGCCTACGAAATTCCAAGACTTTCGAGAATGCTCCATTAAATACAGAGCTGCAAGGTAGTGGTTAAAGTTGGGTAGACTAGATAAGGTACACACAATAACTGGTGTCACCTTGAAACTTGGAGTTTGGATACATGCCAAGGAGAGTGGGATGTAAATGAGACGGGACATACACTGCACAACTTCCTTTCTGACGTAAGGGAGCGGTTGAGAACGAAATATATCGATCCCAGGTGCGGTATGGTGAATTTATTAACCGGACACGCAGTTTATTTGTCTAAGGGCATTTACTCCAACAATAGGCATATATTACACTTCCACTTACAGAAACAGACATACATACAGTATATACACAGCAATAAGAGACGGATAACAATGGGCACAACTAAATGTATTGACAAACACAACTTCAAAAACAACACACGAGGAGTACCTGCAGACACGACATAACAGACATGCCTATATGCAACGTAACAACAATCTCCAGAGAGTGGACAGCAACACTCACAATGGCAGCGAAAACAGTGACACTGAAGAGGAAGAGGAGGAGAATAACGAGATGTAACAGTAAATAAGCGTAAGATGCTGGTGATGTAACCAAGAAAACACCAAATGCTGTATACGAATGAGCACCTGAAGTTAATGCACAGGATTAGCAATACTATTTCTCTACTACCAGCCGAACCTTTTTTGTTGTGGCCGGTTATCAAAAGCTCGAAGAAACCATTCCGAGGCATTCACGCCAGTCAGCATCGGTAATGGCAATAGCAAATCTCTCCTCTATTCTATCATCTTTTTATTTTCTTCCCAAAACAATGACATTTTATTTATATCTCAATCTTAAATTATTGTTTTTTTTAAAAGTACTATTCTTTGTCAAATGTTGCAGATAAAAAATAGACGACAAACGAAAACTGTAAGATGTATGACCTGTTCTAGAAAGGTAGGTAACAGGTCCATAATTTGGCAATAAATAAACAAATAACAAATGTTTTACAAAGGAAATATTTTTTTCGTGTGTTATAATTAAAAGACTGACAAATTTCCCATTTTCTTTCTTTACTTGCACTGCCAAACCTTTCTTCTTGCCAAATCTCCTGATCCCAGGTCAACGGGAAGCAGTTTATTTGTTTTAATTAATGACTTTGCGAGCATAAAAATATGTGATAAATAACCGTATTTTTTGATTGCATTGAGTAATAAGCTTAGAGTTTCTACACCACCAAGGAAACATAGATCTTAGCTCATTGCTTACAGTGATGACCGTGGGATGAAGAGGTTTACGCAGAACAGACTGGAGTGGAAAGCTGCTCAAACCAGTCTACAGACTGAAGACAGCAACAAGAATACTTTGGGAAGGATTACAGACACAGGACAAGACAGGGAGAAATCCATAGACATCGAAGTGTACTGCACTTAGCTCTCTCCTGTTCAAGTCGCGTGAGTTGTGCTGACTGCGTACACAATCAGGTGAAGAAAGTCATGGTGAGACCTGGTGGACAAGGAAGGCAGCATTCGGTACGACTGTGAACGGGGCCGTAATCACTTAGTATTGGTTGGCTTTTCTTTTAATCACTCACAATTTATTCAAAATCAACAACAAATTAAAATAATATCAATAATTTAAGAATAGAAACCTCCTGGCAGATTAAAACTGTGTGCCGGACCGAGACTCGAACTCGGGACCTTCACCTTTCGCGGGCAAGTGCTCTACCGTCTGAGCTACTCAAGCACGACTCACGCCCCGCCCTCCCAAGCTGTGAGGAAAATAAAACATACACTGATCACATCGTACTTGCGTCTTCCATGCATCCACAATAAAAAAAAACGCTTTCTTTCACGCTGATAGTCACCGACCTACTTCTGTTCCACTCTCGAAAGAAAAATTCAATGATGAAATTAATTTACTCAAAACGGTAACAGTTAGCACCTGTATCATTGAATCTAACCCAAAAAAATATTTTCTATTCCTTTCCTGGGGCCCATCTCATGTCAGATCCAACGCCTATTTCGTAAGAAATGCAACTGTAGCGTTGCCTTTTCTACCAGTAATAATTTGAAAAAAGTTTCATCCATATTTTAAAATCGACTCGTTCCCCTTTAGAAAGTTTTGGCATCTATAAAATTTTCTACGACACCTGCTCTTCTTACTACATAGGACAACCAGATATAAAGACCATCTTTTAAGACAAAAAATGGCACTAGCAGTCAAAATTCGTCTTTTGCCGACCACCTTCTGATTACAGGTTCAAAAATGGTTCAAATGGCTCTGAGCACTATGGGACTTAACATCTGTGGTCATCAGTCCCCTAGAACTTAGAACTACTTAAACTTAACTAACCTAAGGACATCACACACATCCATGCCCGAGGCAGGATTCGAACCTGCGACCGTAGCAGTCGCGCAGTTCCGGACTGAAGCGCCTAGAACCGCTACACCACCGCGGCCAGCTTCTGATTACAGGTCACGCGCCTAGAGCTATTCACGATATCAATGTTTCGCACACTAAGAAGAAAGGCCGTAGATTAGAGGCTCTTGAAGAATTATAAATTTTTAAACAGCTTTCTCTAAATGATAGTCTCAGTCTCAATGAGCAGCTGCAGTTACGCTATAAAAACTTCAACGGTATGAAGCCGTTACTTGACATTTAATTTCGTGTTTCCTCCTGCAGTTACCGAAATGTTTTTTCCACCTAACTCAATTCATTTTCATTTTCGTTTATTAAATGATTTATATTGGCTGAATTTCATGTTATATCGTTTTCTACAGGCTTTTTGTATTTTTTATAATAATGTTTTCATACTTCAAACTGTACTCCTAAGCTCTGATGTAGACAAAATGTTACTTTACCTGCTGCTGTTAAACAATATATTGCCTTTCACATCATGTACAGAATAATGTTCATCGTGATATTCGTCTGTCGTTATCTGAATGTTAAGCAGCCAGGTTGTACTTCCCGCTACTAGATGGCACTCTCGGTGCAATGTTCACCTGCCAGCAGTTGTTAAGGCACGCGCCCCATTCTGACGGTACGAGTAACTCGACAAATGCGAGCAGCCCGCAGTGGCTTGCTTTCCACACGTTCTACTTTAAAACAGTGACTAAAGCTCTTTCGCTTAATATTTATTTTATACGTGACGTGTAAGTACTGCTTCTTTTTGTACTGTTAATCAGTTTTCAGTCTTCAAACTGTATTTCTCTGCTTTCAAGTAAACAAAAAGTTACCATGTCTGCCGTTGTCAAATAAAACTTTGCCTATTAGTTCATGTACTAAATACTGTTCATTTTGACATTCAGCCGTCTATATTTTAAATGTTAAGTAGCCTACTTGTATTTACGGGTACCAGATGGCGCTCTAGGTGTAATGTTGACCTGCCCGCAACTGCTAACCCGGGCGCCTCAGTCTGTTGCTACCTGTAGCTTTATAGGTATGGGCAGCCCATAGTGGCTCGCCTTTCATGTATTTTTTTTTCCAATTTTTGTGACTAAAGCTTTTCTGGCTTGATATTTGTCTTATAAGTGACATGTAAGTATTGTTTCTGTCTTGTACTGTTAGTCAGTACTTACACATTTATATAAAAAAATTTTCTCATAAAATTGTACTTACGTTATAGGCCAATTTGAATATTTAATTTCTGATGAAGGCACTCACAGAAGTGTTGAAACTTGGTCAAAAGAGTAAAAATTGTGACCGAGGACCTATTTAGTTTAACTTTATCACCTGTGTTTATAAACTTCATAAATCACCGTTTCCGTCTCCATTCGGGAAATTCTAAATTCCTGTTTCATGCCTGTAGGGGCTGTAGAGGGGACTCAGTACATATAAGTATCCCATGTTCAGAAAGGTACCGTTTGGATACTAAATTAGTTTGAAGATCGAATCACTTTGAAATCACACACTTCACGATACTGTACGTAAATGGTTCAGCTGCACAACGCATGTACCGACAATATTTTATGGATCACCCGAGTCCATCGCATGCCATTTTCATCCGACCACAAGGAACTGCTACTTTCACACCTAGGGGGGATTCATTGCAGTGCTCCACGGACGTTGGCCAAGATTATGTGGGCTGCACAGAAGGAAGCATGAGCCGTAGGTGATCTGATCATCAAACTCATTTTACATCTAAATGGTACATCCCTGGACATGGATTCCTTACCAAGACTTCATTCCCCGAATCCGCCTTACAACCCCTAGAAACCTATATAGGTGATTTATACCCAATTTACATTTCATGAGATAAAAATTAATTAAATCCGGCAGCTATAAATGAACAGCTCTATGCAGAGTGTCCCAGAAATTTTGCGACAGTTGTCGACCGGTTGTAGAGTGCGTCTTGAGGAACAAATCGAAGATAGAAATCCAGTACAAAGCGTCCAAGTTATAGGACCTGTCGCCAGGCACCAGGTCATCCTTTGGCAGCGAATGTGAGTCTGTGAGAATGTCTCGCGGTGGTATTTGTTACTCAACGATCGCAACAGATTGCCATGGTCGCCAGTAGATACGACAGGCCGTATCTCCTGTGAATAAGATGATCTTTGGCCTTTTTGGAGGAAGGTATGGACTCGTGTTTCCACAGTTTATTTTTCTCTTGTATACCGAGGAATATTCGAGATTTTATAGAGTTCCTAGAGAAAAATGAATCGCAAATGGAAACGCGATTTCGAAACTGAAATCTACCGAGGCAACAGAACATCGCATTCATACGAGACAGGCCGTCAGGCAGTAGTAGCCGACCGAGACAGACGCAGCAACGAGGAAGTCACCGCATTTGTCATTTATGAGTTCCTAACCAGGAGCGAATTTTATTGTATCATCTTCGTGCTTTAACAGTTCAGTTTCTTGTGTTTCTGCGAGTAAATTTAATATCTAATAGCCACAACAAAAGCAAAAAGAGGATAATGGAATGTAGTCAAATTAAATCGGGTGATGCTGAGGGAATTGGATTAGGAAATAAGACACTTAAAATAGTAAAGGAGTTTTGCTATTTAGGGAGTAAAATAACTGATGATGGTCGAAGTAGAGAGGATATAAAATGTAGATTGGCAATGGCAAGGAAATCGTTTCTGAAGAAAAGAAATTTGTTAGCATCGAATATAGATTTAAGTGTCAGGAAGCCGTTTCTGAAAGTATTTGTATGGAGTGTAGCCATGTATGGAAGTGAAACATGGACGATAACCAGTTTGGACAAGGAGAGAATAGAAGCTTTCGAAATGTGGTGCTGCAGAAGAATGCTGAAGATAAGGTGGGTAGATCACGTAACTAATGAGGAGGTATTGAATAGGATTGGGGAGAAGAGAAGTTTGTGGCACAACTTGACTAGAAGAAGGGATCGGTTGGTAGGACATTTTTTGAGGCATCAAGGGATCACAAATTTAGCATTGGAGGGCAGCGTGGAGGGTAAAAATCGTAGAGGGAGACCAAGAGATGAATACACTAAGCAGATTCAGAAGGATGTAGGTTGCAGTAGGTACTGGGAGATGAAAAAGCTTGCACAGGATAGAGTAGCATGGAGAGCTGCATCAAACCAGTCTCAGGACTGAAGACTACAACAACAGCCACAGTTGTCGCGTTTTCGTTTGCATCGGAAGGTAAACCGATTGTGTGACATATTAAAAGATCATAATCAGGGGCAAATTATTTAGTTTCACCTGAGAGCTTGGTAGATAGGTTTTTGAATATCTGCGTATTACTAGACACAGTTCGTGCGTTTTCGTCAGGGTTTGCAGTAGAGCTGCGCAGCACGTGCTGATAATCCGTTTATCTGCATAGTTAAGTTTTCCACAGCCTTTAGTATGGACAGGAATTGCGATTGTTGTGTGCGGATGCGAGCCGAGTAGCTGACACTTCGCTCTCAGCTTCAGGCTGTGATGGCTTCGGTTACGCAGCTTGAGGCTGCAGTGGATGGGCACCACTGTTGTGAACCGGCCGTGGGGATCCAACGGACGTCCAGCACGGCCGAGTCCTCCGATCGGTCCTCACCGGTGGCCAACCCAGTTACTGTTCGTACTGAGGCTGACCCCTCACCTGTGGTCGAATGTGAGGTCACCCCGGGGCGAAGCAGGTGGCGAAAGACTTCCCAGGCGGCCGCACGTAAAGCCTCCCCGATTTGTCTGACAAACAGGTTCCAGGTGATGTCTGTGGCTGACACTGCCGCTGAGCCAGATGCTGTCGCCTGTCCTGTTACAGAGGAAACCACTCAGCCTGCAAGATCTGGACAATCACAGAGGGTGGGATTATTGGTAGTTGGGGGCTGCAGCGTTAGGCACGCTATGGGGCCCCTTAGGTAATTGGCTGACAAGAAGGGTAAGAAATCCAATGTCCACTCCGTGTGCATACCGGGTGGAGTCATTCCAGATGTGGAAAGGGTCGTCCCGGATGCCATAAAGAGCACAAGGTGCAGCCAACTGCAGGTGGTGGCTCACGTCGATACCAACGATGTGTGTCACTTTGGATCAGAAGAGATTCTCTCTGGTTTCGAGCGGCTAAAGAAGGGGTAAAGGCTGCTTGCAAGATGAAAGCAGAGCTGACCATTTGCAGCATAGTCGACAGGACCGATTGCGGACCTCTGGTACAGAGCCGAGTGGAGGGTCTGAATCAGAGGCTCAGACGGTTCTGCGACCGTGTAGGCTGCAGATTCCTCGACTTGCGCCAAAGGGTGGTTGGGTTTCGGGTTCCGCTGAAGACGTCAGTTGTCCACTATACGCAGGAAGCGGCTACAAGGGTAGCAGGGGCTGTGAGGCGTGGACTGGGCGGCTTTTTAGGTTAGAGGAAACACAAGATGGGCTTCAAAGGGTGCAGGCTGAACACAGGAAGAACGTAGATACAGGAACCATTGGTATAACAGTTGTAAATTGTCGTAGCTGTGTTGGGAAAGTACCAGAGCTCCAAGCGCTAATAGAAAACACTAATGCTGAAATCGTTATAGGCACTGAAAGCTGGCTAAAGCCGGATATAAGCTAAGCCGACATTTTTTCGAAGAGCCTAACGGTGTTATGAAAGAATAGGCTAAACATGGTTGGCGGTAGCGTGTTTGTTGCTGTCAGGAGTAGTTTAACTTGTCGCGAAATTGAAGTAGATACTTCTGTGAGCTAGCATGGGCAGAGGTCGTTGTTGGCAACCGGAATAAAAAAATAATTGGATCCTCATACCGCCCTCCAAATTCAGATGATACAGTTGCTGAAAGGTTCAAAGAAAACTTGAGCTTGATTTCAAACACGTATCCGACTCATACGATAATAGTTGGTGGTGACTTTAATTTACCGTCGATATTTTGGCGAAAATACATGTTTAATTCCGGAGGTACGCATAAAATATCACCCGAATTTGTGCTAAACGCATTCTCTGAAAATTATATCCAGGTGTTAGTTCATGAGCCCACGCGAATAGTAAACGATTGTGAAAACATACTTGACCTGTTAGCAACAAATAATCCTGATTTAATAACAAGCATCAAAACCGATTCTGGGATTGGTGAACACAGGGTTGTCGTAGCGAGATTGAATATTGTAATCCCCAAATACTTGAAAAATAAGCGGAAAATATACCTATTCAAAAAAGCAGATAAACATTCACTTGACGCCTTCCTGAGGGACAGTCTCCACTCAATCCAAATTAATAATTTAAGTGTAGACCAGGTGTGGCTTAGATTCAAAGAAATAGTATCGACATCAATTGAGAGATTTATACCAAACAGATTAACAAACGACGGAGCTGATCCTCCTTGGTACACGAAAGGGGTTAGAACACTGTTGCAGAAACAACGAAACACACATGCCAAATTCAAACAGACGCAAAATCACCAAGATCGGCGATCTTTTACAGAAGCTCGAAATTTAGCGCGGAATTCAATGCGAGATGCCTATAGCAGTTTCCACAACGAAACTTCGTCTCGAAACATGGCAGAAAATCCAAAGAGATTCTGGTCGTATGTAAAGTATGTTACCGGAAAGAAACAATTAATGCCTTCTCTGCACGATACCAATGGAGATACTATCGAAGACAGTGCTGCCAACATGAGTAACGTAGAAGTAAATGTCCTCGAAGTAGTGAAGCAACTCAAATCACTTAATAAAAGCAAGTCTTCTGGTCCAGACTGTATACCAATTACGGTCCGTTAGGAGTATTCTGATGCATTAGCTCAATACATAACAATCATATACAACCGTTCGCTCGACGAAAGATCCGTACCCACAGATTGGAAAGTTGCACAGGTTACACCAATATTCATAAAGGTAGTAGGAGTAATCCGTTAAACTACAGGCCCATATCGTAAACGCCGATATGCAGCAGGATTTTCCAACATATATTGCGTTCGAACATTATGAATTACCTCGAAGAAAACGGTATATTGACACAGAGTCAACACGGGTTTAGAAAACATCTTTCCTGTGAAACACAACTAGATCTTTATTCACATGAAGTGTTGAGTGCTATTGACAAGGGATTTCAGATCGATTCTGTATTTCTGGATTTCCGGAAGGCTTTTGACACTGTACCACACAAGCGGCTCGTAGTGAAATTGCGTGCTTATGGAATATCGTCTCAGTTATGTGACTGGATTTGTGATTTCCTGTCAGAGAGGTCAGAGTTCGTAGTAACTGACGGAAAGTCATCGAGTAAAACAGAAGTGGTTTCTGGCGTTCCTCAAGGTAGTGTTATAGGCCTTTTGCTGTTCCTAATCTATATAAACGATTTTGGAGACAATCTGAGGAGCGGTTGTTTGCAGATGCTGTCGTTTATCGACTAATAAAGTCATCAGAAGATAAAAGAACTAGAAAATGATTTAGAAAAGATATGTGAATGTTGCGAAAAGTGGCAGTTGACCCTAAATAACGAAAAGTGTGAAGTCATCCACATGAGTGCTAAAAGGAACTCGCTAAACTTCGGTTGCACTATAAATCAGTCTAATCTAAAAACCGTAAATCAAACTAAATACCTAGATATTTCAGTTGCGAACAATTAGGAACACACAGAAAATGTTGTGGGGAAGGCTAACCAAAAACTGCATTTTGTTGGCAGGATACTTAGAAAATGTAACACATCTACTAAGGAGACTGTCTACATTATGCTTGTACGTTGTCTTTTAGAATGCTGTTGTGTGGTGTGGGATCCTTACCATATATGACTGACGGAGTACATCGAAAAAGTAGAAGAGCAGCACGTTTTGTACTATCGCGAAATATGGGAGAGAGTGTCACTGAAATGATACAGGATTTTAGCTGGAAATCGTTAAAAGAAAGGCGTTTTTCGTTGCAACGGAATCTTCTCACGAAACTCCAATCACCAACTTTCTCCTTCAAATGCGAAAATATTTAGTTGACACCGACCTACATAGGTAGAAACGATCACCACGATAAAATCAGGGAAATCAGAGCTCGTACTGAAAGATATGGGTGTTCATTTTTTCCGCGCGCTATACGAGATTGGAATAATGGAGAATTGTGTAGGTGGTTCGATGAACCCTCTGCCAGGCACTTAAATGTGATTTGCAGAGTATCCATGTAGATGTAGATGTACTTTCTACGCAGCAGCTAGCTGTACCTTTTCCGCTGGAGTTCGTGTTAGTCGCTTGCGGTTATTCAGTAACAAGCAACATTGCGAGACGTCCGCCTGCAATCCATCAGGTTATGAAGTCACGTTTGCTGCCGAAGGGGTAGCATGGTGGCAGGGGCCAGCGCCTGTAACTTCGACGCTCTGCAACGTCGGATGACTTTTCAGGAGTTTCTGTCCTCGGTCTGTTCCTCAAGACACCGTCTACAGCTCCCCGAAAGGTCGTCCTTCGTTTCTGGAACATCCTGTACATCTAGCTAAATTGTCACAGAAGCCGTGGTGTAGTGGTAATGAGACTAGACTCTTACATGGAAGGTCGTGAGTTAAAAACTCACCTGAACTGTAAAATTTTAATTTCTGTATTGGGTTGAAGTACTTTCCAGAAATATCCTCAAATGTGAAGAATGATTGTACTGGAATGTTCTATAACTGTATGTATACCGTGTGTGTTCTGGCCAGAGGTAGTTCGATCCGCGCTCTTGTAGGTGCAAGTGCTGAATAAACCTTCGTTAAGTGAAGTTACGGTCTAAAGCGCTGCAGTCATGTACTGTGCGGCTTGTCCCAGCGGAGGTTCGAGTACTCCCTCGGGCATGGGTGTGTGTGTGTTTGTCCTTAGGATACTTTACGTTAAGTAGTGTGTAAACTTAGGTACTGATGACCTTAGCAGTTGAGTCCCATAAGATTTCACACATATTTGAACATTTTGATTTTTTAAAGTGAAGTTAGTGTTCGTAATTCATCTGATTACACCTTCTTCTACGTGACAATATCATAATGCAGACTCAAGCCTTGTCCACAGGGACAGGAATCTCTCAGACATTAGGACAGTGAAGAACAAACACTGTGTGATCAAAAGTATCCGGACACCTCCAAAAACAAATGATTTTCATATGAAGTGCATTGTTCTGCCACCTGCTGCCAGGTACTCCATATCAGCCACCTCATCAGCAATTAGTCATCGTAAGAGAGCAGAATGCGGCGCTCCACGGAACTCACGGACTTCGAACGTGGTAAGGTGATTGGGTGTCACTTGTGTCATACGTCTGTGCCCGAGATTTCCACACTCCTAAACATCCCTACGTGATACTGAAGCGGAAACGTGAAGGGACACGTACAGCACAAAAGCGTAGAGGCCGAACTCGTCTGTTGACTGGGACCGCCGAGAGTTGAAGAGGTCGTAATGTGTAATGAGCCGACATCTGTCCATACCGTCACACAGGAATTCCAAACCGCATCAGGATCCACAGCAAGCAGTATGACAGTTAGGCGGGAGGTGAGAGCGGCTGCTCGTAAGCCACACATCATGCCGGTAAACACCAGACGACGCCTCGCTCGGTGTAAGGAGCATAAACAATGGACGATTGAACAGTGGAAAAACGTTATGTGGAGTGACTAATCACGGTACACAATGCGGCGACCCGATGGTAGGGTGTGGGTATTGCGAATGCCCGGTGAACGTCATCTGCCAGCGTGTTGTTGAACAGCAATTCGGGGATGGCGACTGCATCTTTCAACACAATCGAGCACCTGTTAATAATGAACGGCCTGTGGCGGAGTCGTTACACGACAATAACATCCGTGTAATGGACTGGCCTGCATAGAATCCTGACATGAATCATATAGAACACCTCTGGGATGTTTTGGAATGCGGACTTCTTGCCAGGGCTCACCGACCGTCATCGATACATCTCTTCAGTGCAGCACTCCGTGAAGAATGGACTGGCATTCCCCAAGAAATCTTCCAACACCTTATTGAACGTATGCCCGCGAGAGTGGAAGCTGTCATCAAGGTCGAGGGTGGACCGACACCATGTTGAATTCCGGCATTACCGATGGAGGGCGCCACAAATTTTAAGTCACTTTCTGCGTGGTGTCCGGATACTTTCGATCACATAGAGTAGGTTAGTAATTTCACTACATGTAATTACAGTATGACAGCAAGTGGATTTGTCTCAACTTATTGGAGTGTCACAGTGTGTCATTTTCTTCAACATAACTAGATGTGAATATCTTTGGCATTCTTGGCGATCATTTGGAATGACAGACACTCCAGAGAGCTGAAGTGATTGCAGTCTTGTGGGTCACCTCACACCCTCCACATCCGCCGCCGCGGCTGATGGGCAAGGACGCTCCTAGACTGAGCGATGGTGTTCCTGTCGACTTTGCCGATGCCGGGCTAATGGCGCTGGTGTTTCGGGGAGTTTAATTAAGTGTCGCTGTGGGGGCCCCGGCGCCTGCGAGTACCGAGCGCGCCGGTAATGGGCGCGGTGCGTGGCCGGGGGTGCTTAGCACCTGCCAGCCACCTCACGGGCCGGCCGCGCAAATCACGGGGCGCCATCTGGTCCGACACTGCGACGCAGGGGGGGAGTTTTTCTGCAGACGTGGCGCCGCCGGTGCGCGGTGCGGCGGCTTCCGTGGACGGCTTTATGCGGCCATCAATTAGGCCGCGGTTTAATACCGGCGACAGGGGGACGTGGCTGCTGGCTGAACGGTCTGCGCTGCGGGGGCGGAGAGGGTGGGGTGCTAGGCGCGTGGGAGGCGCACAGTGGGAAGGCGAGTGAACGGGTAAGTCGGCTGGGCGCTGGGAGACCCCAGAAACAACCAAAATACCCACTTCTGTTCGACCTATCAGACTGCCTCTCCACCATTACAGTCATCATTATACAACTCTTTTCCCACTTCTTCCTTTCATCCTTTACGTGCTCTTTCTACTCTCTCTACTCTTTAATCCTATTGCTACCAGCGGTTTCTGCCTGAAACCACCATTTTATCACTATTTCTCTCGAGAATCAGTGCCTTTAGCCTGAAACCACCGATGCTTTTGCAAGATAGAGACGACGAATGGTACTCTGAGGTACATCTACGAGTGTAAGTCAATTACAGCCGTCAAAGCAACAGTCGGATTAGACATTTTGTTACGTGATTGTAGGAGGTTGTGGGGCGTATTACTTTTACAGCAGGAATACTGCGGAGATCAGTGACAGTGAAAGTAAGTGCGTGAAAATTTACTGTAATTTGAATTTCAGTTTGTACTACTGTTTAAGGAGACGTTTCTATATGGTACTGGAGCAATATGTAGTTCTGATACAAAATTTGTTAAATTTTTGACCCATATTTGCTTGTTATTTGGGAATTTGCTTTCATGTGAACTCTGAGAGAAAAAAGCGATGTTCCACCAAGGAATTATCCGGATGGTACGGAAACTGGTAGATGTGATGTACGCGTGCTGACGAACAGATGATTACTCTTTCGGAAAAAAATTGATAATTTATTCAAGAGGAAGTCCGCAGCTCGTGGTCTCGCGGTAGCGTTCTCGCTTCCCGAGCACGGGGTCCCGGGTTCGAATTCCGGCGGGGTCATGGATTTTCACCTGCCCCGGGATGACTGGGTGTTCTTCTGTCGTCTTCATCTTCATTATTCATCCCCGTTACGGTTGGAGGGAGGCAATTGCTAACCACCTCCATTAAGACCTTGCCTAGTACGGCATCGTTCCCCTACGCTCTGTCAACAAGCATGGGACTTCATCTCCATTTCCAATCAAGAGAGAAGTATCACAAACTGAGTAACTGAATAACACGCTGGTCCTCTTCTGGCCTTTATGCAAGTAGTTATTTGGCATGGAATTGACTGAAAGGGTTGATGAATATTCTCCCGAGGGATATCATGCCAAATGATGTCTAATTGATGCGAGCTGGTTGGAGGGATCTGCCCATAATGCTCCAGACGTCGTCAATTTGGGAGAGATCCGGCAACCTTGCCGACCAAGGTACACTAGTACAGAGACAAGCTGCAGAAACTATCGCCGTGGGCGGAAGGACAACATAGTGATCTGGCTGGTATGTAAGCCCAAGGGAATGTAACGGGACGTAGAATATCGCCGACGTACCCCTTTGCTGTAAGAGCGCCGAGGATGGCAACCGGACGAGTCTTGCTATGAAGAGAATTGGCACCCCACACCGTAACTCTTGGCTGCCGGGCCACATGACGAGCAACAGTCAGGGTCCTACCCCAGCACTGTCTGGACAGTCTCCAGTCACGTCTTCGTCCTCGAATCTCATTGATTGGAGTAGAATTGTCTTCAGTGACGATTCCCACTTCGAACTGGGCCCTGACGACCAGCGAACGCGTGTCTGAGGCGTTATGGGCAGGACGCTCCGACCAGCTAGGGATTTTGACTATGTTGGACAGAATTCGGCTCGATATCTATCAAGATGACAACCAATAGTAACATTAATCACTTACAAGCCGAATAGCCGCTTACATAAGGATTAGAGGTGGAGCGACGTGTTATTGACTTGCTGAATTTGTTAATGCCTTGTAACAATATTCAGTGGTATTCAACACTTTATTGAACACTTTTGTCACAAAATGACACCACCGAAGGAGGAAGGGCCTAGAATTCAATGGCCGATGTAAAACCTTGGTAGAAGCTGTCGTAAACTGCTTTACGTGCCTTAGAACCGTGTGAAACTGAGCTTTCGAATAAAGGCGATTGGGGCAATGTTTCTGATGGGGATCAAAAAGTCATGCCTTCTGTGTCACAAAAAATTTAGTAATGAACCCATAACAGAGGAGTTGGTACAGATCATAGGCTGAACCGCGTTCTACTCAACGTTACATTCAACATAGTTACCATGCATTTGTGCATGGTAATGTTGTATAGATCACAGTTCAGGTGATGACCCGTACTAACTTCGAATCCCGGTGGGGGTCAGGGATTTTCACCTGCCTCGAGGTTACTGGGTGTTTGTGTTGTCCTTATCATTTCATCATCATTCATGCAAGCGGCAAGATTGGACTGGGAAAAGGTTGGGAATTTGTACGGGCGCTGATTACCGCGCAGTTGAGCACCCTACAATCCACACATCATCATCATCATCATCATCATCATCATCACTGTACTAACTTGTCTCTTACGTGTTCATTATTAATCTTTTTATGACACAGGAGGCATTACTTTTTGATCCTCCGTTGTACAGGGAGCGGTCTGCAGACAACACTGCCACTTTCGAGCAAGTTCATCAGTTCAAATTAAGGTCTCGTCCATTTGCTCTACGTTTTGAAAGGGTCGTAATTTGAACTGTTCACGAAAACGCTCGTACTTGATGTCTGCTTGGCAGGGACCGATCGAGTTTGTGGTCTTGCAGGGGTTGCAGTTTGGATGAATCGATTTCGCTAGTGAGTTACTGGGAAATCCCGCAGTGAGGTACTGGAATATGAGAGTCTGGCTCGTAACTCATAGCCATAACTCGGTGACGGTGGGATAAATGGCAACACGGCGAGGAAGGATGGAGGAAGATTGGGCGGAAAAAAAAGAGGAAGAGAGGAGATGTGGATGAAGAAGATACTCGTGCGGGGGAAACTCATCTCGCGGAAAATGGAAATTATAAATTGATAGTCGCGCGAGTGGCCGGTGGAACGGACGCGCGGACAGGAGTGCCAACGTTGTAGGACTGTCTTCCTTCGCAGGGCTACCAACACTGCGGGACTGTCGCAGGGACGGCACGCAGGCGAATCGGCTGTTTTCGCCGACGCGGACACCTGCATCTGGGCGGGCCGTGATGAAACGCCTGCAGTATGCATGGGGCGCTGAATAAACCAGTGAGTCGGCCGGCGGACAGGCGGCTGGGCTGGCTGGGATCTGCGTCGCATGGGGACGCCAATGGGGCAGAGCTGGCCAGTCTGTGCTGAAGAGGCAGCGGCAGTGGTCGGCGAAACCTCTGGCTGGGGGGGCTCTTGAGCTGCCAATAGGAAAATTATCTACTCTAGAGCCTACATCCACTTGTCAATGTATACTACCAATCGCGTGTCACAACATATAACACATTGAGAGGTTCCATGCCCTCTTTTGCATGTCTCCTCTCATTTTTATCAATTTTATTGATGTTCTATGTCATTGCACGGTTGTAACAGACCGAATAATGTTATTGTAATGAGAGCTCAAAAAAATACTTTTCACTTGATTCCTATACGTGTTGTTTTACTTCTGTGGGTGGCCTGGGCGAGGCGTGCATCGTAGGACGCGGCACATATGCATTTCCGGTTGGGAGCGGCTCTTCCCTGAATTCTGAGGGGTTCGTACAGTAGGCTTAAGCGCCTGGCAGAACGTCTCACGTCAGTCGAGTTTCGCCTATTCTACGCAGAGCGAAACGACCTGCGAGACGTCTGAGTGTCACTGCAGGCCGGCCGGAGTGGCCATGCGGTTCTAGGCGCTACAGTCTGGAACCCCGAGACCGCTACGGTCGCAGGTTCGAATCCTGCCTCGGGCATGGTTGTGTGTGATGTCCTTAGGTTAGTTAGGTTTAAGTAGTTCTAAGTTCTAGGGGACTGATGACCTCAGATGGTAAGTCCCATACTGCTCAGAGCCATTTGAACCATTTTTTTTGTCGCTGCAGTTTGTGTGTTTACCATTCCGGCGCGTCCGGAACGAAGATTCATGGCACCGACTGACTGCGTTGTCCTCTTGATTCTGAGAATACTTGTGAACTGTGCCCTGCTGGGTGCGACTGTTTGGCACTGGATGGCCGGTGGTCTAGGCAGGTTGTTTTTGTAGCCGGTCCAATGGCAAGTTCAGCGCCCTCAGCTGAATAGCAGAGGCATGATTGGTCAACTTAAACTGAGGCTAGTTGACGTCATAAAAGCCCCGCTCGAAATTGGAGGGAACGGTCACTATTGGCGCGAATGATGTTCCGAGACAGTGTGGGGGTATGTTGGAATCAGCACTGAATGCTGATTTGCACTTTTCGGGAAGAGTGGGGAGTTGAGCAATGCTGGCTTCGCTGCTTGCATCGCATCACAGAGTAGGATTCGGGATCTGATCTTCCTCGGAGTCGGACGCTCTTGAGACTTGGTCGCTCGTTTTCGAAAGAACTTAGAATTCTCTGAGAGCCTTCGCGGCCAGGGGTTGACACAGAGTTGCTGCACGGCAGAAGTCGGCTTCTGCATCAACAGGACGCTGCCTACTGGTATAGTATTTAGCGGCTCCGGCATTGTAGGATCTTATCAATTTTATACTAAATCCCTCAGCAGCACGCGCACTCACTTTGCTACAAGTCAACCTTGCTTGTTTCTCCTTGTGATCCCATTTGAGCTCTCACTACTAATTGCGATACTGCTATATAGACGAGAGATTAATATTTGATTCTTTAGGACCTCCAGTCACTATCGTCAGTCTATTACATCATCATAGGGAGTAGGAGCCCCTTGTTCTCAAGCCAACTCTTTTTCTCATGATATTTCAGTATACGCTATCCTTTAACTTGCTGTGTGTGTTGACAATCATATGCATTTATGTCCTGATGTATAATAAAACTCATTTTAATATTTAATCCGCGTATCATTTCGTAGATGTAGGCAGCATCCCATTTCCTGTTGTTTATCGTGATAAAGTTCTCTTTTTTTGAGTAGATTACAATTTTTATTAAATTATTGTGAGTATGCACACTTTATTTTACCAACTAGCAAGGTCCACCATCATTTCCTTCCGTTACCGTTGTGCTCAAATTAATTAACTGGTAGATAAGGAGGGGGTCGAGTTCATGTCTCGTTCTCATGCAAAATTCGTCTGAATTAAAGAGGTACAAACTCTTCACCACCCCGACACCTCGCAACATCTCTCATTTCTCATCTTCACGAATGAATCATTAATGACGTGTGTAGGGTCGTAACAGTTGTATAGAGTCATACTAATGGAGAGAGTCATTTCTGTAGGCGTGTGGCTCTTGCTGAGAACCACATGAATATGAAAGCAAAGAAACTCTGATTGGGATGACAGAAAGATCTGTAGCTTAGGTCGTGATCTAGGTTAAGTTGTAATGTGACTGTCAGTTGGAGAAGCCAAGGAAGGTGAAAGCAAAAAAAAAAATCTGGTTGTCGTAACAGACTGATCTGTAGCTCACCCAAAAGTTTATATTCGATTGAAGTGTGTGAGTCTGGTAGTACACTGGATAATTCGAGGAATATGAAAGCAAGAAACCTGGTTGTCGTGACAGACTGATCTGAGATGAAGAGAGAGGCACAGGAAGTTTCAAAGGTGCTAGTGAGCTTTTGAATGAGCTCATTTCTGCGTCGTAATCATGTCACGAGACGTGAACAAACAGCAAAAAAATATCTGCCACCTGGAGGTATAGGTTGGAGGGAGTGTGACAGTTTGACTGTGAACAGGCCAAATCAAGGAATGCGAAAGCAAGGAACCTTGTTTGGTTACAGACAGGACTTTAATTTAGTCCCAAGTCTAGGGTAGATTGGAACGTGACACTTTAGTCGAGAGTTGGCTAAGCCGAGGAATGTGAAAACAAGAAATCTCGTTGTGGTTACAGACTGGTCTATAGCTTAGTCCAAGGTCTAGGTTAGGTTGGACTGTGACGTTTTGGCAGTGAGGTGGCCACGCCAAAGAATGTGAAGGGAAAGGCCTGGTTCTAGTAACAAACTGACCTGCAACTTAGCCTTGAAGTCTAGGTTAAGTTGGACTGTAACAGTTTGTTAGTCAGTCAGCCACTCCAAGGAATGTGATGACAAATAAATCTGGCTGTGGATATAGAATGCATTGTAGGTCAGCTAGAGGTCTTTGATATTTTGGAATGTGACACTGTGGTAGCAAATTGTCAAACCCAAGGAATGTGAAAGTAACAAGCGTGGTTGTGGTGACAAACTAACCTCTAGCTTAGCCTGATGTATAGGTCAGGTTGGAATGTGACAGTCCGATAGTGAGTTGGCGAAACTAATGAATTTTAGAGCAAAAAAATATACACTGAACTACCTGACAGAAATGTCAACATATTGCACTTCCCCACGAGATCACTCTGCGCAACTATGACAAACTTCGTGCGCTGGATAAAAAGCAGCCAGTGAGCTTTCGAATGAGGTCATTTCTGCCTTTTCATCATGTCACTAGACGTAAACAAAACGCAAAAAAAAAATAGTCACCTCCAAATACCATCAACCACGCCTCTAGCCTTAATACGGGCTCGATTCGGCGAGGAAGAGTGTTGACAAGGTTCTTCATATGTGCCATCCCAGCTGAAGCCAGTTAGTCACAGGTGTTAAGATCCTGTAGAACTCAAACTCTGAAGGTTAATCACTGCTATTTTTCACCAACTAATGCCAACAGTACCAGACATCTTCTGTGTGATGAAGACAGGGTGCTTAAGCGAATCAGTCGAAGTGCGATAGTTAGCTACGTGTTTTGCAAATCAGAAACGTATGCGCACTGAAGAAGATCGCAGTTATGCGTACATTTTTTGGCGGTCATCAGTCTTTTGACCGGTTCGATACAGCCGACAACGAATTCCTCTCTTGTGCCACTCTCTTCATCTCAGATCAGAACGCACACACTACGCCCTCAGTTATTTGGTCGATGTATTCCGTCTGTATCTTCCCCTACAGTTTCAGCTACCATGGCAGTTATTGCTCGATGTCTGAACACATGCCCTATTATCCTGTCCCTTCTTCTCGTAAGAGTTTCTCGTATGTTCCTTCCTATGCCGATTTTGCGGACTACCTCCTCATTTGCTGTCTAGTCGGTGTATCTAATTTTCATCCTTTTACACTACCACATCTCAAACGCTTCGATTCTTTTCTTCTCCAGTTTTCCCACAGTCCGTGGCTGACTACACAATACCTCGATTTGCTCCAAAGTACATTTTCAGAAATTTCTACCTCAGATTAAGGCCAATGTTTGGCACTAGAAGAATTATCTTGGTCAGGAATGCCTTCTTTGCCTGTGCTAATACGGTTTTATGTCGTCCTTGATCCGTCTGTCATGGGTTATTTGCTACACTTCGTCTGCTACATGGTCACTAATTTTGATACTGAGTTTGTCGTTAATCTAACTGCTGCTATTCCTCATTATTTTCTCTTCCTTCAGTTTAGTCTCAATCCGTATTTCATGCTCCTTAGACTGTTAATTCTATTCAACACGACGTATCATTCTCCTTAACTTTCACTGAGTACAGCAGTTTCGTCGACGAATCTTATCACTGATATCCTTTCTCCCAGAATTTCAATCCCCACCTCGAATCGTTATTTTATTTTCTTCACTACTTCTACGATATACAGACTGAACAGCTGGGGCGAAAGACTACATCCCTGTCTTACACCCTTTCTAGCCTCAGCACTTCGTTCTTGATCTTCCATTTTTGTATTTCTTACCTTGGTTCTTGTAAATACTATATAGACCCGTCTTTTCCTACAGTTTACTCCTATTTTTCTCATAAAATAGAAGGTAGTATACCACTTTACACTGTCGCATACTTGTTCAGTATTGACAAATCCCATGACCGTGTCTTGCTTTCTGAAGTCCTGCTTCCATCAAGAACCGCAATATCTAAACTGACTCACTAGTGGCTTTACCATTCCTAAAGCTAAACTGGTCGTCCCCTAAGACACCCTCAACTTTCTTTTCAATGCTTCTAAATATTAAAGTTGTCAGCTACTTGAATGCATGAGCTTTCAAGCTGACTGTACGACTATATTGGGACCCCAAATCATAGAATTATAACAAAACTCAGTCTTGTGTTGTCAGTTGCCGACGGATCACGTTAATCAGACACCCTTTCATTCACCGAACTATTCCTGTAACTGCCTAAGTTGTAGGCTCACAAAGCTAGTCCCAAAATGATATGTACACGAAAGTCCGCCTCCTTAGCTGAATACTCACTGCTGCTGATCGATATGTGGAGAACCCGGGTTCGATTCCCGGTATTTCTAGTCCTCCCACAATGAAAAATTCGTAGAAGACTGTGCTCCGTGCCACGTCTAATGACAACATTGGCAAAGGATCACACGGCGGTCGGTCGATACCGCTGATGCGCGAGGACCGTGAACGTAATTTAAGTTGCGCATCGAAAAATTAAAATAAAATAATTAGCAGACTTCTGCATCGGGAAGAGAGATGCATTTGCGTGCAGTGGTAAGCGATTGCTTCAAGACAAGGAGACACAAATACGTCTGAAAGTTTGCGGAAATTCTAAAACCTTTCAGCTTACAGGTAATCTCAAGTCTGCTTGAAAACTACACGTGCCATTTTCTTTCCCTAAACTTTCATATTTTCACTCGTTTCCCCGTCTCTGAAGACTTATATTCAATTTTTTTGACATATTTTCCGTTTCTTTTCAGAAATCTACACAGCTGGACAGTAAAATTACAACAATGTGAACGCAGCATTCAACGGAAATCTGACTGAAATCTACTGTACTACACGCTTCCTATGCAGATGACCAGTACATCAGTGCAGCTGTACTAAACAGGTAAGAGTATCTCTATATACATTCTGAATTTAAGGAAAGATTACGCTGTGCGTTTCCCGTTAAGATATCACATCTGAATATTATTTGTCTGTACGAAGAACGCGTTACGTCACGTGTAGATATCGTGGTGCGTCGAGATTGTAGTTCACTGTTACGCGGCGTTAGTGCCCACGTTGGTGGACGTTATGCGACTACCATTCGAGTGCCGGGTCAATCGGTTGACGAGGACCGTGGTCAGCGCCGTGCAGTATCTGTTTACCCCACACGAATAGCTCTCGAGAGGACAGTCGCATCACGTGCCCTTGAGTCGGGAAATGAGCCTTTTTGCATCAATATGTGTATTTACACGGGTTCATTAACACCACGGACTCTAAGCGTGATGATCTTTTTTCCCTTGCCGCGGGAGAACAAAAAGGTACTCTGACAATGGAGCGGCCAATGGAAAACTTTTCTCCCATGACGGGTCCGCTCGTTGGTGTACTTAATTGTAAATGACAGAATTCTGAAGAGTGAAATACTTCGTTTGATTTCATTATTATTCCGGATACCTAAGCCCAGATAAACAGTTCACCACTATCAAAGCCTCCTAGGTCTCAATGACTTGACCCCATTGCATTATTTTGTGTTTGACTATTTAAAAGTTTCGGTCTATTCCAGCCCTCTTGACAATATCGACAGACTCAGTGAACAAGTTGTAGATAGTTGTCAACGCATTCGGAACACACCTCGCCATTTTTGAACGTGGTTGGGCATCTCTGAAGGGGGTTTTCTGAACGTACCTTCACATCAACAGTGACCATATGGAACACCTGATGTAATATGTTTGTCCTGAAGTGCTTATCTGTATCTTAAATGCTCGGAGACAGTGTTGTAAAGTGTTCATGTACTCAGTTGTAATACATCATATACAGAAACCTGTGGTATATGGTCCTATGCTTACTGTGATTATTTGCATGCTACACTGTACGTCCCCTTTCGTTTGTCAGACACCCCAAATATTTCTTCATGTCAAGTTCTATTGTATCAAGTCCACTTAAATGGAAGTAGAAGAGGTAACGTCAAGAGGGACGAAAGCAAATTAAATCTATGACTAGAAGTTGCTCGGTATTTCGGTCATCTGACCAAGAGACGAAAATGAATGTTTCTATGTAAGGTTTTCAAAATGTAGAGGCTCCATTCGAACTTCACAAACTTTATTCGGTACTGATTGTAGCTTCTTCTTTTTCTTCTCGTTTTTGCGTCTGCTATTGCTATCACCCACGTAAATAACCAGATCTGATTTAACTTCCCGTTTTGCCCAACACATTTATTTCGGGGAGAGTGCTGCTGTTTCCGAACTTTTCACCACCCTGCTCCAGTTTTCTTTCTTTCAATTTGTTCTTTCTGGATGAGGGGAATTTAAAATTTACTTTCGAACCGTATCTCTTTTCACAGTTTCGTGCTCTTCCGTCTTCATCTCCTACAGACCACTTCTGATAGCTTGGAGCCGGTTGCAGCATGTTTTCATTCATTCGCACCAGGTGGCTGTAGAAAATTTGTATCGTTGTAGTTAGTTGCCGGCTTCATTGTTTTGTAAGTGAAATATTCTATGTAATCATTTTGATACATTAAAAAAATGGCAAGTCTGATTACAGGCACGGCATCAAATCGGATTTTCAGACGAGTCTAAGTTCTTCGTATGAGATCGTGATGGGTTTCGTTGGTTGGTTTGGGGGAGGAGATCAAACAACGGGGTGATCGGTCCCATCGGATTGCGGAAGGATGGGGAAGGAAGTCAACCGTGCCCTTTCAAAGGAACCGTCCCAGCATTTACATGAATGGATTTAGGGAAACCACGGAAAACCTACATCAGGAGGGCCGGACGCGGGTTTGAACCGTCGTCGTCACGAACCCGAGTCCAGTTTGCTAACCACTGCGCCACCTCACACGGTGATGGTAGATTTGAGTGGGTAGTCTCCGAGAAGAACGAACTTCGCGACATTGCATTCGTCGTCATAATATGGGCTCATTTCTTCGATATTCCGAGTAGCGTATTGTTCAAGCCTGTAGTGTAGATAGTTTAGTGCCACTCCCGTGACAGTACCACGGGGGACTGGTCTGAAGTCCAGTTTACAAACTCATTGACCCTGGTTCGATTCTCGCTGACTCCAGAAACGTTTTTCCGTAGTTTTTTATTCCTCAAAATGTTTAACTAATAATGTATAGTTTAATAAATTTAAATAGTTCGATTTATACACGTAAAATTATTAGGTTAGTGCAGAAGTTCATCGATGTTTTGTTTTGCATGTAGGGATTCGACTTGCTATGGGTTTATATACTGATGGTCATTTGTTAGCTGTAGTTCGCTGTTGGTATTTGATATCATTTAAAGGCTGTGGGTGGAACTGTAGACGCTAGGAAGTGGAGTGCGAAGAGGAGATACCGGAACATTTGCGAGACATTTTCTGTTTCAGTTCAACAGAGGGGTGACAAGCAGAAGAGGCAGCCTGAAACATCTGCGTCGTGTATGAGGATAACGCCATTGAACAGAGCACGGCAATAACATGGTTATCTCGTTTTAAGGACAATCCTTTTAACATTAGTGACTCCCCATGTTCAAGAAGACCTTTGGGGTTCGAAAAGGGTCGTTTTAACTCCTTTATCTACTATGGCCCACGTGGGTGTACTGGAGAACTAGTCCATCAACAAAGGAGGTGGCTTACAAAACACTCGTTCGACCAATACTTGAGTATTGCTCATCAGTGTGGGATCCGTACCAGATCGGTTTGACGGAGGAGATAGAGAAGATCCAAAGAAGAGCGGCGCGTTTCGTCACAGGGTTATTTGGTAACCATGATAGCGTTACGGAGATGTTTAATAAACTCAAGTGGCAGACTCTGCAAGAGAGGCGCTCTGCATCGCGGTGTAGATTGCTCGCCAGGTTTCGAGAGGGTGCGTTTCTGGATGAGGTATCGAATATATTGCTTCCCCCTACTTATGCCTCCCGAGGAGATCAGGAATGTAAAATTAGAGAGATTCGAGCGCGCACGGAGGCTTTCAGACAGTCGTTCTTCCCGCGAACCATACGCGACTGGAACAGGAAAGGGAGGTAATGACAGTGGCATGTAAAGTGCACTCCGCCACACACCGTTGGGTGGCTTGCGGATTATAAATGTAGATGTAAATGTAGAAATGCAATGAGCTGTGTGCATTCGACCATCGTGCGACATTTGTATGCAATGGGGAAGTTTGAAAAATCGAGTGCATCTGTATCTCATGCTCTGAGACATATCACACAAATCAGCGGGTGACCACATGTGTTCATCTCTGCTTACTCGTCATCAATTGGCTCGCTAACAACAGCGACCATTCCTATCACGTTTCGTTACGCGAGACGAGAAAAGGTGTGTCTATGCCAACATGAGGAAAAGAAAGGAATTGTCGAGCCTAAACGAAGCAGTAACTCCAGATACAAACATCTGCGAACGTCCACAAAAGAAAATGTTATGCTTCTGGTGGAACATCGGCGGTGTGGCGTATTACGAATTGCTTTCAAGAGGTGTAACCATCACTGCTGACATTTAGTGTCAACAACTGATACGTCTTGAAAACGCAGTCCAAGAACGACTAGGAATAAGATTTTTGAAAACGTAGCAGCGATCTTAAAAGAAGTTAAAATTAAAATTTAAATCAGTCTTGATGGCAATCTTGTTAAAATATTGTTTTATTGGAGTGAGTGAGCGGTTTCGACTCTATGAAAGAGTCATCTTCAGACTCCAGATCGGTGGATGGACACTGCTAGACGAGTTACAAGAGCCGAGGGTCGACGGTACTCATCTAGCGGTGTCCATCCACCACTCTGGAGTCTGAAGATGACTCTTTCATAGAGTCGAAACCGCTCACTCACTCCAATAAAATAATATCTTAACAAGATTGCGATCAAGACTGTTTCAACTTTTAATTTTAACGGCTAGGAGAACTGTGTGAAGTGACGCGTTCTGCTAAGCGTGATACTGCGCCCTCAGATTTTTTGCCGCGCGGAGTTATCTCAAGGGCTGCGAGGCCACACCCGCCGGAGGTTCGAGTCCTCCCTCGGGCATGTGTGTGTGTGTGTGTGTGTGTGTGTGTGTGTGTGTGTGTGTTGTTCAAAATGGTTCAAATGGCTCTGAGCACTATGGGACTTAACACCTGAGGTCATCAGTCCCCTAGAACGTAGAACTACTTAAACCTAACTAACCTAAGGACATCACGCACATCCATGCCATAGGCAGGATTCGAACCTGCGACCGTAGCGGTCGCGCGGTTCCAGACTGAAGCGCCCAGAAGCGCTCGGTCACAGCGGCCGGAGTGTGTGTTGTTCTTAGTATAAGTTAGTTTAACTAGTGTGTAAGTCTAGGGACCAATGACTTCAGCTGTTTGGTCCCTTAGGAATTCACTCATATTTCAACATTTTTTTTTCAGATTTTCTCCCTTTCGTTCTCTGTCGAACAATCATCAAGGAACTTCCTTTCCGGGTGAAAATGCGCTCCGAAAATGGCTCGGCGGATACTTCGCCATAAAACTACGTGATTTCTATAGTCACTGAATCGAAAATTTACCCAGCGTTGGCCGACTGTCATGAATAATGAAGGGGATCACACGATGACTTAAGTGTCTGTTATGTATGTCTGTTGTGTTTGTTAAACTTATGGAAAATCGCTACGAACTTGTTGACATCTACATCTACATCCATACTCCGCAAGCCACCTGACGGTGTGTGGCGGAGGGTACCTTGAGTACCTCTATCGGTTCTCCCTTCTATTCCAGTCTCGTATTGTTCGTGAAAAAGAAGGATTGTCGCTATGCTTCTGTGTGGGCTCTAATCTGTGATTTTATCCTCGTGGTCTCTTCGCGAGACATACGTAGGAGGGAGCAATATACTGCTTGACTCTTCGGTGAAGGTATGTTCTCGAAACTTTAACAAAATCCCGTACCGAGCTACTGAGCGTCTCTCCTGCAGTCTTCCACTGGAGTTTGTCTATGATCTCCGTAACGCTTTCGTGATTACTAAATGATACTGTAACGAAGCGCGCTGCTCTCCGTTGGATCTTCTCTATCTCTTCTATCAACCCCACCTAGTACGGATCCCACACTGCTGAGCAGTATTCAAGCAGTGGGCGAACAAGCGTACTGTAACCTACTTCCTTTGTTTTCGGATTGCATTTCCTTAGGAGTCTTCCAATGAATCTCAGTCTGGCATCTGCTTTACCGATGATCAACTTTATATGATCATTCCATTTTAAATCACTCCTAATGCGTACTCCCAGATAATTTACGGAATTAACTGCTTCCAGTTGCTGACCCGCTATTTTGTAGCTAAATGATAAGGGATCTATCTTTCTATGTATTCGCAGCACATTACACCAACCTAATAACGTCGTGACTTTAGTTGCGTCTATAGGCCACTACATTGAACCACATTGGTATAATTTTGGACGAACTGCCAGCTAGAAATTTAACCACGTATTCTTTGTTCTATAGTGTAGAGCCACCATAAATAAAGTATCGTTATTTGGTATACTTCCTGACGTTGAAGTTTTGATGGCAGAGATGTAACTGACTTCTCAAGGAACTTTTCGATTCCGATCGTCCGGATACCTGACGAAGTGATGCTCTCAGATAAAATGTGGAGCTGTAAGGGTGCGGTGGGCGCTTCCTAGAAGCCGCCTTCCTCTAGCCACAGAGGACCGACCCTCCGAGAGGTGGCTTTAATTAAGAAGGACGCCCACAGTCCTTGGTGCCGGAGACCTTGGTCTGGAGGATGAAGGGGGGGAGGGGGTAGCGGGAGGGGGAGAAATTGCGGGCGTCCGCCGCCGGCCTGTGATTGGGGGTCCAGGGTCGGCCATCCGCCTGATTGCCCGGCTAACCACGGCCAGGGAGGAGCCGGGAGCGGGAAATTCTTCCGGTCTCGTCCGCCGCATTAATTCACCTCTCCGCCAATTAGTGCCGTCGCCGGAAACTTCATCTCCAGCCGCCGACGGAGTGTTAATGACGCCGCGGTTTAGGCTTCTTCCCCGAGGTTGTGGTGAGCAAAGCCTTTAGGAAGAGAGGGGAAGACGTATCGCAGACAGTGGAGCTATCTTCGCAGGCAGCTCTGTGGCGTCACTGACGCTGGTATCCTGGATATCGATTTCAACAAAACCATCTACCTAAAATTCGAGCATTACACCGACGTGACAGGGCTCATGGGAAATCGACATTAGAGATGGTGGTAGTATCGAGTACGTAAGGTATAGAAGGGCAGTGCATTGACGGAGATGTCATTCGTACAAAGGTGATTCATGTGAAAATGTTTCCGGCGTGATTATGGTCGCATAATGCGAATTAAGACTCTGAACGCCAGCAGCTGGAGCTAGACGCATGGGACAATTTCATTTCGGAAGTCGACAGGAACTTCGATATTCACACATCCACAGTGTCAAGAGCGTGTTGAAGATACCTGATTTCAGACATTACCTGTCATCATGAACAAAGCAGTGGCCGCTGGCCTTCACTTTACAACCGAGAGCAGCGGCGTTTTGCGAAGAGTTGTCAGTGCTAACAGATAAGCAACACTGGTTGAAATAACCGCAGAAATCAATGAGGGACGTCCGACGAACGTTTCCGTTACGAACGGGCGACTGAACTTGGCGTTAATGGGCTATAGCAGGGGACGACCGACGCAGGTGTCTTTGCTAACAGCTGGACATCGCCTGCAGCGCCTCTCCTCAGCTCGTGATAGTGTCGGCTAGAACCTAGACACTGGAAAACCGGGAACTGGTCAGATTAGACCCGATTTCGATTTGTAAGAGCTAGAGGTAGGGTTAGAGTCTGGTGCAGACACCAAAAAGCGATGGGCAAGTTGTCAACAAGCCATTGTGAAAGCTTGTGGCTGGACTGCGTTTATATGTAACGCACTGGGTCCTCTCGTCCAGCTGCGTCGATCACTGACTGGAAATGGTTATGTTCGACTACATGGAGACCATCTGCAGCCATTCATGGACCTCAAGGTCCAAAAGAACGATGAAATTTTTGTGGATGGCAATGCGCCTTGTCGCCGGGCCACAACTGTTTGAGACTGAAGAACATTCTGGACAGCTCGAGAGAATGGCTTGCCTACCCGCATTGCGCGATATGAATTCCATCTAACAATTGTGGGACATAAGCCAGAGGTCGGTTCTTGCACGAAGTTCTGCGGACCAACACTTCCGTAATTGTGTACAGCTGTAGCGAGCGCATGGCTCAGTATTTCTGTAGGGGACCTCCAACGACTTGTTGAGCTGCTGCACTACATCGGGAAAAAAGGAGGTGGGAGAATGCATCCATGACTTGGGTCACCTCATGAGCTTTACGGACCGATAGTGGTCTTCTATGTTTTCTACTGTCATTTACCCGTTTTCAATTGGACTTCTGCCCCTTCTGGAATCAAGTAAAGGTTTTTCAATCTACTATAGAGGATGCAGCAGGTGTAAGTGCAGATATTTCTATCGGTAAGTGAGGACGGTGTACTGAACATCATTACATCAGTATTTATTTCATTTACTGGCTAGTAATTAGCCAACGGCCTTGCAGCAGGGGAAACATCGGTTCCCGTCAGATCATCGAAGTTAAGCGCTGTGGGGCTGCGCTAGCATTTGGATGGGTGACCATCCGGTCTCCCGAGCGCTGTTGGCAAGCAGGGTGCACTCAGCCCTTATGAAGCAAACTGAGGAGCTACTTCAAAGAGAAGTAGCGGCTCCGGCCTCTTGAACTGACATGCGGCCGGGAGAGCGGTGTGCTGACCACGTGGCCCTACGTATCCGCATCCAGTGACGCCTGTGGGCTGAGGATGACACGGCGGCCGAACAGGTCATCAAGACCCAGCGGCACCCACCGGCCACCGTGCCTTGCAAATTTAACAGAAGCCCTCCTGCATACCTTGCAGAACTAGCACTCCTGGAAGAAAGGAGACGAGGTACTGGCAGACTTAAAGCTGTGAGGACGGGTCGTGAGTCGCGCTTGGGTAGCTCAGTTGGTAGAGCACTTTCCCGCGAAAGGCAAAGGTCCCGAGTTCGAATCTAGGTCCGGGACACAGTTTTAATCTGTCACGAAGTTTCACATCAGTGCACACTCCGCTGCAGAGTGAAAATTTCATTCTAAAGTTTTTAGGTTCGGTAGTACATTTAAGTTTACGCCGCAAGAGCAAGGCATTACTGCTTATTTTCCCTTGAGCAATACGTCACCTTCTGAAAAGTGGATTCGTGGACGCAAAACGGTTAATCCATACTGACAGCCGTCGTCCACTCATTAATGCAGTTACGACAGTGCTGAAAATATCAGATAGCATATTATGTCATCTGTTTGAAGGACAACCATTAGACGCGGAGGAAGTGGACCTACATGCCGATGTTTGTACGTGTTAAGGTACCACTTATACCTGTTACACCCCGTATATTGGTGTATCTTTACATTCCATCCACCATCATCTGACTTTCAGTTACTGTGATTAAAGCTTAGAGACGTCACCTTCAGTGGGTATCGACAGTAGCTCAGAGATGCTGCACATCGATATTACGACAGCGGTTTAAACCAAGAGCAAGGGGTGAAATACGCTTGTCACATGCGCAGCGCCATTCGCACACACATTTTCCTTCTGGACGGCCAGTGAGGACTTGTTCCTTGCTGTACGAAGAGCTCAGTATCTTGTCAAACCGTGACTGAAGCGTTTGAGCCAAGCACTGAAACAGTAAGGGCTACAGAACAGTTACAGGCATAAACAAGTGTTTTTCATTCATGAGAGTGCTCAACTTCATGTCGTAAAACCCGTCAAAAAATAACTGGACACATTAGAATGGGAAGTCCAACCACATACGCCGCATTCTCTAGGCATTGCTCGTTCTGATCACCACCTTCTTTGATCAGTGGCTCACGGCTTCACTGACCAGGAGTTCCAGTCACATGAACTAGTGGGAAATTTTATCGATTCATAGATCACCTCTCAAAAGACGCCCAGTTCTTCCGCCGCGGGTTCGTATACTGTCCCAAAGATGGGAGAAACTAATGGCCAGTGACGGTCAATTCTTTGAATCTGAAATGTTTTGTAATCCTCTAACTTCGAGAAAAAACGTCAGAAGCAAAGTTGTAGACCTAATTAAATAGAGAAAAAACGGGTAATGTACATCTCGTACAACTCCAATAACAGAAAAATAAGTACACATATGTATTTCTTTGAGTGGCTTCTGTTGTGTCGGACGCGTGTAACACACTCAAACAAAGTTCTGTAAGAACGCAACATCTCCTTTACGTTAGTTTCCATGCAGATGCACCAATATGGAATCAATAATTTTCGGCTAGGTCGATAACGGACGAGGGATGGTGCATTAGAGCGCGCAGTATGTTTGAAATCTGAGTCGATCACGGGCCGTGTCCGGATGGCCGAAGCGGTTAAGACAACCTGTCATGAGAAGCATTAAGTCTGGGTTACAGCCAACGACTGGCACAAATTTTCGAATCTCGCCACTGGGTTAGACTATCACAATGCCCTGTGCGCCTGGAAGTCACGAATTCTCAACAATTCCATCCCTTTCTTTCCCCATTGTTTATTTCGTATAAATGTAAGAACGGAAAGCCGAGAACGAAGTGCTCAGATCGCGAAGTGTATACGAGAAAGATGCAGTCTTTCGATACTCCTGTACAATTTATACATCGAAGAAATACACTACTGGCCATTAAAATTGCTACACCAAGAAGAAAAGAAGATGATATACGGGTATTCATTGGACAAATATATTATACTAGAACTGACATGTGATTACATTTTCACGCAATTTGGGTGCATAGATCCTGAGAAATCAGTACCCAGAACAACCACCTCTGGCCGTAATAACAGCACTGATACGCCTGGGCATTGAGTCAAACAGAGCTTGGAAGGCGTGTACAGGTACAGCTGCCCATGCAGCTTCAACACGATACCACAGTTCATCAAGAGTAGTGACTGGGGTATTGTGACGAGCCAGTTGCTCGGCCACCATTGACCAGACGCTTTCAATTGGTGAGAGATCTGGAAAACATGCTGGCCAAGGCAGCAGTCGAACATTTTATGCATCCAGAAAGGCCCGTACAGGACCTGCAACATGCGGTCGTGCATTATCCTGCTGAAATATAGGGTTTCGCAGGGATCAAATGAAGGGTAGAGCCACGGGTCGTAACACATCTGAAATGTAACGTGCACTGTTCAAACTGCCGTCACTGCGAACAAGAGGTGACCGAGACGTGTAACCAGTGGCACCCCATACCATCACGCCGGATGATACGCCAGTATGGCGATGACGAATACACGCCTCCAATGTGCGTTACCGCGATGTCGCCAAACACGGATGCGACCATCACGATGGTGTAAACAGAACCTGAACTCATCTGAAAAAATGACGTTTTGCCATTCGTCCACCCAGGTTCGTCGTTGAGTACACCGTCGCAGGCGCTCCTGTCTGTGATGCAGACTCAAGGGTAACCGCAGCCATGGTCTCCGAGCTGATAGTCCATGCTGCTGCAAACGTCGTCGAACTGTTCGTGCAGGTGGTTGTTGTTTTGCAAACGTCCCCATCTGTTGACTCAGGGATCGAGACGTGGCTGCACGATCCGTTACAGCCATGCGGATAAGATCCCTGTCATCTCGACTGCTAGTGATTCGAGGCCGTTGGGATCCAGCACGGCGTCCCATATTACCCTCCTGAACCCACCGATTCCATATTCTGCTAACAGTCATTGGATCTCGACCAACGCTAGCAGCAATGTCGCGATACTATAAACCGCAATCACGATAGGCTACAATCCGACCTTCACCAAAGTCGGAAACGTGATGGTACGCATTTCTCCTCCTTACACGAAGCATCACAACAACGTTTCACCAGGCAACGCCGGTCAACTGCTGTTTGTGTATGAGAAATCGGTTGCAAACTTTCCTCATGTCAGCACGTTGTAGGTGTCGCCACCCTGCCAACCTTGTGTGAATGCTCTTAAAAGTTAATCATCTGCATATCACAGCATCTTCCTCCAGTAGGTTAAATTTCGCGTCTGTAGCACGTCACCTTCGTGGTGTAGCAATTTTAACGGCGAGTAGTGTAGTATTTTTGCCCATAGCTACTCTGACTGTGGCAAAATGAGGTGTGTGTGAAATCTTATGGGACTTAACTGCTATGGTCATGAGTACCTAAGGTTACACACCACTTAACCTAAATTATCTTAAGGACAAACTCATACATCCATGCCCGAGGGAGGACTCGAACCTGCGCCGGGACCAACTGCACAGTCCATGACTGCAGCGGCTCAGCCCACTCGGCACTCTGACTGTGGCAAATTTTTATTAGTGAAGCCACGAGAGAAGCTGTTTCTCCTCATTAGTTCGTATATCATAATATACTGTAGACAAAATTTTATTATTACATAGATTGGTAACAACCAATTGAAACGTCTCCTTAGAAAAATTAATGAATTACTGTGCTGATAAACCTCTTACATTATTTGCTTTTCAAACAGCTGTTATATATATATATATATATATATATATATATATATATATATATATATATATATCTCAGTCCATGATATCCAGTCTTACAAATTTACTGTCGCTGATGGACACACGTCCAGATCGCCCGCTCTCAAAACTCCGCCATCTCTCTCCCCACATCCACCACTAATTGCCCACTACAATAGAGTGTCTCTCAAGAATGCCAACCAGCCACAGACTGCACACAGCACAGCCAGTGATTTTCATACAGAGCGCTACGTGGCGTTACCAATAAAAAAAAAAACCTAAACAGCCTACTTACGCAATTAGTAAATCACTGGTTATTTCAAAATAAATTGTCTATGGAGGAAAATTAACTCCCTTAAGAAATTTACAGCGGATTTGGATCCATATATAACTAAAAATAGCAATGGCTTTGTATGTAGTTTTATAGGTGTCAGCAATAACGAAGTGCAGAGTTTCGCACGATCGATGAATTCAGAAATAAGACAATCCTCCACTGACAAATTGTAACGGAGTTCCCCATGTTGAACAAGAAAATAAAGCTAAATTGATATAGATAATATCATAAGAGTTCCGTGTTGTTTTGTATGTTATACAAACTGTAGCTTGGTAGCTTTACTCTTTAACACATTACCTTTCCTTGTCATTACAGATTTCGATCATTTTCTTTCACCATCAGGTGGCTGGACGGTACACTGCCGGAAAAAATTTGAACACCTTCGAAAGACAACGTCGCTTTTGATGCGATGACGGCGTAAGCCACGTGGGGGATAGTGGATGTACTGATAATGGTTTGAATGTCTCCCGTGAAAAGATAGCGTAGTTGTATAGCCACCAGAGCGCTATCTGCGTCTACGCTTTATTAGGGAATGATCACAGCCAGAATGCTCAGTCTGGTGCAAACGCGCGAAGCAAGCTGGCAACCATTCCACGGAGACGCCCTTGCTTTCTGCAGGCAACCGACGAGTTAAGTGGTCAAATTGTGGCCTTCTGAATGTCGGGGTGGTTCTTCCGAAGAAGACGCGCTGCATCGATTGTGCAACGATGATGGTATCAGTGGTCATGTGAGCATTCCCACACCGGTAAACAAAGTGTTTGGCGCCTACGCAGCAAGACGCCCTCCAGGACTGCCGTACTGTAAGGGCAGCAGTTACAATGCCGTCTGTGGCATTGTAGTGAGAAGGTAGCGACTCTGCCTTACTTCTCTGGTTTCTGTATCACTAACCTGGTGTCTTGCTGCTTTGGTAGTACCTCGTCGCACAGTAGTAGCACACAGGCGCCAGGTTCAATGTAGGTTTGTGATCCTGCTGAAGTGAGGTATGTCGGGGAGCCAGTTGTTAAATGTTGTCAAAATTTTTTACTATACTCGTTTTAATAAAGAAAACGCTTTGAGGCACACGTAATAGTATTTCCAATATGGCGGCTCTTGGCTACGCCGTTATATTCAACCCCTTTACAACACATGAACACATTTCTCACTTTCCATACTCGTGATATACATTGCCCACGACACGTGGCGTTCACTGATAACTAACCTTCACTTTATATCTTGTTTAACAGCTGGAATATTTATTCGTGACCGTTCTTTTGGAGCCGTCCCGGTTACTCGACCGTGCGTTTTCAGTGCGCCTCGCTGCTAACTCGGCCTGCCTTCCCGACGGACAACGGAGACCCCAAATTTCTCCCTCACCAATATGGACACTTCACTCGTTTCATAAATACGTATCTATATGTGCATCGAAACTTTCAGCCAATGGGCGTTTAGATAGCTGTTGCCAAAAAAATGGCTCTGAGCACTATGGGACTTAACGTCTGAGGTCATCAGTCCCCTAGAACTTAGAACTACTTAAACCTAACTAACCTAAGGACATCACACACATCCATGGCCGAGGCAGGATTCGAACCTGCGACCGTAGCAGCAGCGAGGTTCCGGAATGAAGTTCCAATTCAAAGAGATGCCAGAAGAGGCGGAAGACACAACTAGACGTCTCAAACGTACTGCCACGCGTGCTATCTGTGCGAACACAGAGAGGGGCATCATACACGCAATAAAGACCAAATTTACCTCATAGTGATTGGAGATGGAGATTTATCTACTTCACGGTGATCGCGTTACAATTAATGTGTACTGGTTTCTTCGGACGGTTGCGCTTTTCCGTGTAGCACAACGTATTGTACTGAATAAGTATGTCCGTACCGTTATGTTGCGTGTTTTTTTATACATAAAAGTCACGAATGTTCAGAATTAAATGTGGGTCCCCAAGCTGAATGTACGTTAACATCACGTAGCCTGCATGCTCTTATCGCAAGGGAAGACACTTCAATGCAAAAAAAGTGGAAAAGATGAGTTGAAAGAGATGACAACAATAACGATGAAGTAATGGCACTCAAGAACTTATTAATAGGTTGTCCTGTAAATAGGATACAAGCGCGTGTTGACGAACTAAATGTCGAAGCCGGTTATGGCAAGGAACGATAAAATGAGTTGAAGGAAAATGTCATCGAGTTAGTGGTTTGCATCTCTTATTGTAACGTAACGAGAAGATAATTTCTAGAAATAATACAAACGACTGTCTAAGGGAAAGTGATTTATCAGCAAGTAACGTGGTGCGTAGCTAAAATTCTCCTGTGGAGGATTACACCTGTCTGTAATCACATAGGGGGGCTTAAGAAAATTCCCCGCTAGCAGTCGTGTCCCCCATCATATGGTTTCCGGTTCCCTTGCACTAGTTGCTGCTGCTGCTGCGGCGGCGGCGGCGTGGCCGGCTAACTCCCACCGGCTCTGAGCTATTCATGGGGACACTGCAGCGCTGCCGCCAACTTGCCGCAAATTAAATTACCCTCTGGCCGCCGCAGCGCGGTACTTTCTGCCCCGCCCTTGCACGCATTTCGCTCCACCGTCAGGCAGACTCTCTCCTGTGAGACATTTCGCCCAAACCTACCTCTCTCTCTCTCTCTCTCTCTCTCTCTCTCTCTCTCTCCCCCACCCTCCCTCCCCATACATTCATCTCCCGACAGATGATGGCACGACACAAAGTTATCACATGTAGATGGCGTTATTCAACTGGATGCAGTCCTCTTTCGTCAGTGGCATTTCGGCGACCGGCTTGTCGATGAGGATGAAATGCTGATGAAGGAAACGCTACACCCCGTCTCGAAGCGGAGAAAGTCTCCGATCCGGCCGCGAATCGGACCCGGGCGCCCTCCCGTGGCATTCTGCAGCACTGGCGGCTCAGCCGTGGAGACGGACGACGTCCAAATGTAACACCAGAGTAGAAAATATGACAGACAGTTTAGAGAGTTAATTATTTATTGATTTTTCGAAGTCTATCTTCCGGAATTCTTCCAACACTGGGCGATTCAATTAACGTTTTATACCTGGGATTCAGTCATGGAAAACTTTGAAAAAGACGTCATATTTACGCCAGTGACCTTAACACTTTCTTTATTTCACGATTGCGATTTCGGCCTTAGGCCATTACCAAGTGCAGATTTTTGTGGCTTTAAGACATGTCAACTTAAAGGAGCTGACACATCTAATGTCGTTGTCATTACTATTAAATACATTCGTGGGGCTGTTACATATGTAAGTAGGTTGTTTAACTTTTTATGTTGGTAACGCCACGTAGCGCTCTGTATTAAAGTCACTGACTGTGCTGTGTACAGTCTGTGGCTGGTTGGCATTGTTGGAATATTCGCTATTGTAGTGTTAGGCAGTTGGATGTGAACAGCGCGTAGCGTTGTGCAGTTGGAGGTGAGCCGCCAGCAGTGGTGGACGTGAGGAGAGAGATGGCAGAGTTTTTAGAGGTTGCTATAAGCGGACAATTTGGACGTGTGTCCGTCACATAATGGAAATTTGTGAAGA
This sequence comes from Schistocerca serialis cubense, assembly GCF_023864345.2. Taxonomy (NCBI): domain Eukaryota; kingdom Metazoa; phylum Arthropoda; class Insecta; order Orthoptera; family Acrididae; genus Schistocerca; species Schistocerca serialis. Next base: position 61,249,774 of record NC_064649.1, on the reverse strand, counting down.
TGGGTGTCTCTATCAATATCTTTCTTTTGCCAAGTATGCCTATCAGTAGGTAGTGCCTTCAGTAGTTAGAATCTTTTATTTAGCTGGCAATATTGGCGCTCGCTGTATTGCAATAGTTCGAGTAACGAAGATTTTTGTGAGGTAAGTGATTTATGAAAGGTGTAGGTTATTGTTAGTCACGGCCATTCTTTTGTAGGGATTATTGAAAGTCAGACTGCGTTGCGCTAAAAATATTGTGTGTCAGTTTAGTGTTGATTAGAATAAGTGAAGAGAAAATGTCTGGGTACGTTGAGTTTCACTCAGCTGTCTTAGAAAATCAAGTAACGTGCGAGGTTTACTGGCAGTCATTCACAATTTTTCCAAGCGGACGTTTCATATTTCATAATTTTTCTAAGGGGATGTTATACATATTGCTGTTTGAGCAAAACAATATCTGTAATCCGTTTACGCGCCAAAACGGCTACCAGTAGCATGTAAACAGTAATCTGCCGCTGCAGTTTAGTGCATAATTGACTAGTGATGGGCTAACGAATGTGTCTACAGACTATATTGTTTTATATCATATGGATATGTGTACTCGCAATACTTGATAGAGACATCCAGCTTCACAAATTTCCTTTTTCTGACAGACACACGTCCAAATTGTCCGCTTATAGCAACCTCTAAAAACTCTGCCAATCCCTCTCCTCACATCCACCACCGCTGGCGGCTCACCCCAACTGCACAACGCTACGCGCTGTTCACATCCAGCTGCCCAACACTACAATAGCGAATATTTCAACAATGCCAACCAGCCACAGACTGTACACAGCACTGTCAGTGACTTTAATGCAGAGCGCTACGTGGCGTTACCAATATAAAAAGTTGAACAACCTACTTACATATGTAACAGCCCCACGAATGTATTTAATAGTAATGACAACGCCATATAAATTTGTCAGTTCATTTTAAGTGTACATAGCTTAAAGCCACGAAAATCTGCACTTGATAGTGGCCGAAGGCCGAAACTGCAATCGTGAAATAACGGAAGTGTTACAGTCATTGGCGTAAATATGATGTCTTTTACTGGTGCCTCCGTTTTTATTTAGTTGATGAACGGGACTTCGAAGCGAAAGGTTCACTTACGTCCAATAATGAGATCAGCATGTACAACAGGGTCCCTTTCAAGAGGGCAAGGAGTACGCGGGCTGCAACAGTGACAGCACGTATAAACAGCGAGAATGAAAACTGCTGACTGCGTATCCCTTTAACCTTGACAGTCAACGATGTATTAAAGGAGAGGATGATACAACAGCGATTGTTGGACATCATCCTGTGGCAACGTGAAGTGCTTAACTTCAGTTATTCACAAAGGAAGTGAAAGGATTTAATTCAAACTAGCTATTTGCAAAATTTGACAAACTTTGTTTTGGAGCAAACCTACTGGCAGTGATTGTTAACGAATTTTATTCTCCGTCCAGGTTGCATGTATTTATGAAACTTCGATTTAACCGAACCATCTTCAGAATTATCTTCGCCAAAAGAGAAATTCGTCAGTTTCCGGAAGCAACTTTTGGTGCCGGTAGAAACTTACGTGTTACTCTTCTGGTTGACATGTAGTTACCTTAAGATGGTTTGATTGAAACAGAAAATGGTCACAGTTTTACAAAAAAAATGTTCAGAGGGCTCTGAGCACTATGGGACTTAACATCTGAGCTCATCAGTCCCCTAGAACTTAGAACTACTTAAAGCTAACTAGCCTAAGGACATCACACACATCCATGCCCGAGGCAGGATTCGAACCTGCGACCGTAGTGGTCGCGCGGTTCCAGACCCATGCACAGTTTTACAAACCTGTGCAATCTATACGGATAATAATATTTGTTAACAGCCGTTGCATGCGAATTTTCTGCAAAACAGCAGTATGTCAGTTTCTTGTACAAACTGTGTACGTTCATAAAATAGTGCAAACGTCATGTGACGTCATATCTACACTACTGACAATTAAAATTACTACACCACGAAGATGACTTGCTACAGACGCGAAATTTAACCGACAGGAAGAAGATGCTGTGATATGCAAATGATTAGCTTTTCAGAGCATTCACAAAAGGTTGGCGCGGGTGGCGACACCTACAACGTGCTGACATGAGGTAGGTTTCCTACCGATTTCTCATACACAAACAGCAGTTGACCGGCGTTCCCTGGTGAAACGTTGTTGTGATGCCTCGTGTAAGTAGGAGAAATGCGTACCATCACGTTTCCGACTTTGATAAAGATCGGATTGCAGCCAATCGCGATTGCGGTTTATCGTCTCGCGACATTGCTGCTCGCGTTGGTCGAGATCCAATGAATGTTAGCAGAATATGGAATCGGTGGGTTCAGGAGGGTAATACGGAACGCCGTGCTTGATCCCAACGGCCTCGTATCACTAGCAGTCGAGATGACAGGCATCTTATCCGCATGGCTGTAACGGATCGTGCAGCCACGTCTCGATCCCTGGAGACGTTTGGAGGACAACAACTATCTCCACGATCAGTTCGACGACATTTGCAGCAGCGTGGACTATCAGCTTGGAGACCATGGCTGCCGTTACCCTTGACGCTGCATCACAGACAGGAGCGCCTGCGATGGAGTACTCAACGACGAACCTGGGTGCACGAATGGCAAAACGTCATTTTTTCGGGTGAATCCAGGTTCTCTTTACAGCATCATGATGCCCGCATCCGTGTTTGGCGACATCGCGGTAACGCACATTCGAAGCGTGTATTCGTCATCGCCATACTGGCGCATCACCCGGCGTGATGGTATGGGGTGCCACTGGTTACACGTCTCGGTCATCTCTTGTTCGCATTGACGGCATTTTGAACAGTGGACGTTACAATTCAGACGTGTTACGACCCGTGGCTCTACCCTTCATTCGATCCCTGCGAAACCACACGACCGCATATTGTAGGTCCTGTACGGGCCTTTCTTGATACAGAAAAAGTTGGACTGCTGCCCTGGCCAGCACATTCTTCAGATCTCTCACCAATTGAAAACGTCTGGTCAATGGTGGCCGAGCAACTGGCTCGTCAAAATACGCCAGGCACTACCCTTGATGAACTGCGGTATCGTGTTGAAGCTGCATGGGCAGCTGTACCTGTACACGTCATCCAAGCTCTGTTTGACTCAATGCCCAGGCGTATCAAGGCCTTTATTACGGCCAGAGGTGGTTGCTCTGTGTACTGATTTCTCAGGATCTATGCACCCAAATTGCGCGAAAATGTAATCACTAGCCGGCCGGAGTGGCCGAGCGGTTAAAGGCGCTACAGTCTGGAACCGCACGACCGCTGCGGTCGCAGGTTCGAATCCTGCCTCGGGCATGGATGTGTGTGATGTCCTTAGGTTAGTTAGGTTTAAGTAGTTCTAAGTTCTAGGGGACTTATGACCGCAGCAGTTGAGTCCCATAGTGCTCAGAGCCATTTGAACCATTTTTTGTAATCACATTCAGACCTAGTATAATATATTTGTCCAATGAATACCCGTTTATCATCTACATTTCTTTTTGGTGTAGCAATTTTAATGGCCAGTAGTGTACATTACGAAACGACTATACCGACTATACAGTTCCGGTTATAGGTTGCTTTTCTAAGGAATTCTATCACTTACAAGCCATTATATTGCATTTTAACACACCAAGTCAAATGTTACTGTTAGAAATTGTTTATATTTCTTGAGACTGCTTAACTCACAGCGCGCATGTCATCCAGACTATCATTCTGTATTTGAGAATGAAAGCGATTAGCACCTCCCAACAAATTTAGAACGTAATTTACAACTGTTGCTAGCTGACAGCCCCCACATACTGAAGAAAGGAGAAAAGCTATTTCTTTACTACATTTTCGCTGCTCATCTAGCAGCATCGAGCATGATATCTTAATTTGTTTCTTCTTCTCTACAAACTCTGCTCGAAATGCCCTTTGCAGATCGTATGACATATACCGCTGAACGTACCTACAAACTTATACCTCTGAACCACACGTAGTGCCGCGTTGCTTTCTATAGAAATTAGCTTTATATTAAAAGTAAAGTTCGAAATCGTGGCGATCATTTTAATTGAATAGTAATTGACACAAACTGAATTCTTCACCAATAATGGAACTGTCACCAGGAGGATGGGGAGCAATATTTATATCGTGGGAATACGGCCTTATTAACACACCGCTGTTGTGCGTGGCACGAGAGCCTAGTATGCTCCGTAGAGGTTGTCAACATGTCACTAACGAATACCTGGGCCAATTACAATCAGCCTCCGTGTATCAATATTGTTTAATGGGGACAGTATCTGGCGGATTCCAAGCTCACCCGAATCGCTGATCATAGACGAATGACCAAATTGTTCAAAATAATTTCTTGCACGTGACAAGTGCAAGACGCATTAACATGACAGCCATCTAATCTCAGTGTCGCGACATGCCAAGAGCAGTAATAAATTAATAACTGGACCCAATGTGCGTTGCGTCAATACCTCTCTTGACAATGATCTGCGGACTTCATTACTTCAGCCACATACTATCTGAAATAGGGATAATTTGTGCACCGACATTTAAATATCCACACACGGAGAACTTAAGATCAGAATAGTAACAAAGGATTTTTTTATTCGTATTTAATCCTGAGAATAACATTAGGCAATATCGTATTGACGCACTCTATGCGTCTGCTCGCAACGGCAGGCTGAGAAAGAAGACCAATGAAAAATATGCAGAGCTATCTTCCTACGAAAAGACAAACGAAAGACAACACTGAATAGCAATTTTGTTTTAGACACAGGCTGATTTTATACCGATGATTGTCTTTCGGACTGCTTTTAGTGTTACATGGTTCTTGAGTTACACAGATTTACGACAAACGTTCATGCATTCAGTTAAAATGAAGCACACACACTCCCAAAAAACAGGCTCGTGCTGACAATTACAAGAAAAATAAAACCTCTACGTAAAGTAATAACTTAGTAGTTCGAGAGAGAATCTGATATATGGGAATATGTATGATGAGATTAAATTATTCACATAGTTAGAGATGAAAATTTAATTGTAATGGTGGACTGGAATTCGGTAGCAGGAAAACGAAGAGAAGAAATAGTAGTAGGTGAATATAAACTGGGGGAAAGAAATGAAAGTAGAACCTGCTTGATAGAATTTTGCACAGAGCATGATTTAATCATCGTTGACACTTGGTTTAAGAGTCATGAATAAAGGCTGTATACTTGGAACAGACCTGGAGACACTGGAAGGTTTCAGAATGATTACAAATGGTAAGAAAGAGATTTCGGACCAGGTTTTAAATTTAAAGATATTTCCTGGTGGAGATGTGCACTCTGACTTCAATTATTAAAACTGAAGGAATTGTAAGAAGTAGGAAATTAAAGAGATGGAACCTGGATCATTTGGGAGAACCAGATGTTGCAGAGAGTTTCAGGGGGAATATTAGGCAACGGTTGACAAGAACAGGGGAAAGATTACCGTAGAAGACAAATGAGTAGCTTAAAAAGATGAAGTAGTGAAGGCACCAGATGATCAAATAGGTAAAAAGACAAGGCCTAGCAGAAATCCTTGGATAACACTGGGGACACAGAATTTAACTGATAAAAGGATCAAACATAAAAACGTAGCAAATGAAGCAGGCAAAAGAGAACACAAACGTCCAAAAAATGAGTGACAGGAAGTGCAAAATGACTAAACCCGAGTGACGAAAGTACAAATATAAGGATTTAGAAGCGTATTTCACTATCAGAAAGATAGATACCACCTACAGGAAGATTAAAGAGGCCTTTGGAGAAAACCGAAACAGCTGTAAGAATATAAAGAGCTTAAATGGAAAAACCAGCACTATGCAAGGAACGGAAAGCTGAAAGGAAGGAGAAGTGTATAGAGGGTCTCTAAAAGTCAAATGAGCTCAAAGGCAATATTATAGAAATGTAAGAGAACTTAGATGAAGATGAGATGAGATGTGAGAAGACTTTGATACAGCACTGAAAGACCAAAATCGAAACACGGCCGTGTGAGTAGACAACATTCCATCAGAACTGCGGATAGTCTTGGGAGAGAGAGCCAGCCATGAGAAAACTCCTCCATATGGTGTGCAAAGATGTATGAGACAGACAATTTGGCCTCAGACTACGAGAAATATGTAATAATTTCAGAGCAAGCATTTGCTGAAAGGTATCAAAATTACCGAACTATCGGTTCGGTAAGTCATGGTCGCAAAATAATAACATGAATTTCTTACAGAAGAATGGAAAAACTGGTAGAAGCTGACCTCAGGAAACATCAGTTGGGATGTCGGAGAAATGAACGAACACCCGCGGCAATACTGCCCCTACGACTACACCTTAATAGATAGCTTAATGAAAGGGAAACTTACGTTTGCAACGTTTGTAGACACACGAAAGTTTTCACAGTGCTACCTGGAATACTGTCTTTGAAATTCTGAAGGCAGCAGGGTTAAAACACTTAGAGTGAAAGGGTATTAACCGATTGTACTAGAACCAGACGGCAGTCATAAGAGTCAAGGGACATGAAAGGGAAGCAGTAGTTGAGAAAAGAGTGAGGCAGGGATGTAGCATATCGCCGATGCTATTCAATCCGTACATTGAGCAAGGAGCGAAGGAAAAACTGGATAGGAATTAAAGTTCAGGGAGAAGAAATAAAAAGTCTTCGAGGTTTGCCCATGACAGTGTACAGTAGTTCTGTCAGAGACAGCGAAGACTTGCAAGGGCAGTTGAACGGAATTGACAGTATCTTGATAGGAGTATGTAAGATGAACATCAACAAAAGCGAAACAAGGATAATGGAATGTAGTCGAATTAATTCAAATGATGCAGAGCGAATTAGATTGGGAAACGAGACAATGGAAGTAATAGGTTTTGCTATCTGGTGAGCAAAATAACTGAGGACACCAGAAGTAGAGAGGATACAAAATGTAGATTGACAAGGGAAAGAAAAGCTTTTCTGAAAAACTAAAATTTGTTAATATCGATTGTAGACGTAAGTGTTATGAAGTCTGTTCTAAAATTATTTGTCTACAGTTTTAAGGAGTATGTCAGAAATCTCCATTACACTGATTAAATATTACATTGAGTATCGAAAACAATATAGCCAACTTACAGCTGTTCTTTGCATTGTCTAAGATTGTAAATAAATAAACACTCAGATATCGATAGTAAGAATCTGAGTGCGAAATGTGGGAGCGCGATCTTAAGCACTGTTGTGAGACGAGTCCGTAGTGTTGCTCGAGAGCTCGGAGACAGAAGACGTGTCACACTGCCCTCACGTCGCTGATGGCAGATCTGACCACACTCAAGCCCTGATTGCGTTTATATGGCCAGGAGAGATTTAGATGGCTTATCTACGCTTGAAGATGGAATTCAAGGTAAAATTCGCAAGCATAGCATAGAGGTGGAATTGCAGTGTTAGGCTCGCGAATGTTAGTCCGAGTTTGCAATAATCCTTAGCTAAAGAAGCTTCCTTACCACCCAAATAATAATAATAATAATCATTCTCCGCATCTAATTTACAAATATGCTGTGGTAATTAAATGTTAATGTAACTATGAAATTGAAATAATTTGTTAATCTGGCACTCAGACATCATTGGTATGTATCAGGTCGTTATCAGGCTTTTCGCCATTGTTAATACTAGTTGAACTACTTAAAAAGAATTCATCATCATTTCCTCGGGCCTTTGTCCCACTTCAGCGCAGAGTCGGCCCTGTTATTGTGGATTCAGGAATGTTAGTGTCAGAAGGTGGCCAGATGCCCTTCTTGTCGCCACCCTGTAACCCCTGGGACGGAAGTAGTGTATCCCAGTTGCGTGCGTCTAGTGCAAGCAATGAAATAGTGTGAACGTTTTCAGATGTCTACGGGTCGTGTAACTGAGGCAGAACATGGGGACCAGCCTGGTACTCACCTAGTGGGATGTGGAAAACCGCCTAAAAACTATATCCAGGCTGGCCGGCACACCAGCCCTCGTCGTTAATCCGCTGGGCGGATTCGATCCGTTACTGGCGCTCCTACCCGAGTTCAGGAAGCAGGGCATTAGTGCTCTCAGCTGACCTGGCAGGTTAAGTTTTTAAATGTACTTAGTTCATGAAATCCCTTCTTACTAGTTATTTAGTAGTTAGCAAGACCCAAGCGTGGTGTAAGCAGTCTCTTTAGTAGACCTGTTGCACCTTCTAAGTGCCCTGCCAATGAATCGCAGTCTTTGGTTTGCTCTACCTACAATATTATCTATGCAATCGTTCCAATTTAAGTTACTTATAATTATAGTCCCTAAGTATTTAGTTGAAACTGCAGCCTTCAGATTTGTGTGACTTATCGCATAATCGAAAATTAGCGCATTTCTTTTAGTACCATGTGAATAACTTCACACTTTTCTTTATTCAGGGTCAACTGCCACTTTTCGCACCATACAGATATCTTACCTAAATCATTTTGCAATTCTTTTAGGACATCCGTGACTTTACAAGACGATAAATGACAGCATCATCCGCAAACAATCTAATAGGGCTACTCACATGGTCCCCTTTTCGTTAATACAGATCAGGAACAACAGAGGGCCTGTAACACTTCCTCGGGGAACGTCGGATATTAATTCTGTTTTACTCGATGACTTTCCGTCTGTTACTACGGAACTGTGTGACCTTTCTGATACGAAGTCACGAATCCAGTCGCACAACTGAGGTGATATTCCATACGCATGCAGTTTGTTTGTAAGACGCTTGTGAGGAACGGTGTCGAAAGCATTATGGAAATTTAAAATTATGGAATCAATTTTACATCCCCTGTCGATAGCACTCTTTACTTCATGAGTATAAAGAGCTAGTTGTGTTTCACAAGAACGATGTATTTGAATCCGTGCTGACTATGTGTCAATAAATCGTTTTCTTCGAGGTACTTCTTAATGTCCGAATACAGTATTTGTTCCAAAACGCTACTGCATGTCGATGTTAGTGATATGGGTCTGTAATTCAGCGGATTACTCCTAATTCTCTTTTTGGGTATTGGTGTGACTTGAGCTCTTTCCCAGTCTTTAGGTACGGAATTTTCTGTGAGCGAGCGGTTGTATATAATTGCTAAATATGGAGCTTTTGTATCAGCACACTCTGAGAGGAACCTGACTGGTATACAATCTGAACTGGAGGCCTTGCCTTTATTAAGTGATTTAAGCTGCTTTGTTGCACCGAGGTTATCTACTTCTACGTTTCTCATCTTGGGAGTTGTTCTTGATTGGAATTCAGGAATATTTCCTTAGTCTTCTTTAGTGAAGAAGTTTCGTAAAACCCTGTTTAATAACTCTGCTTTAGTGGCACTGTCATCAGTGACTTCACCGTTGTTATCGCGCAGTGAAGGTATTGATTGAGTCTTGCCACTGGTGTGCTTTATATAATTATAACTTATTTCACGATACATTTTTAAGGGTATTTGAAAATTGTTTTCCCAAGAAAATAGTTAAACATAATTCCAATAAAACATAAAAACCTTGGCTAACTAAAGGAATAAGAATATCTTGCAACCGTAAAAGAGAACTGTATCTAACAGCAAGAGGGAGTACTGACCCCGAAATTGTTCAATATTATAAAAACTATTGTGCGGTACTAAGAAAAGTTATTAAAAAGTCCAGAAGCATGTGTATCATGTCTGAGATCAGTAACTCTGACAATAAAATTAAAGCGATTTGGAGTATTATTGAAAGGGAAACAGCGCAACCCAGAGCACAGGAAGACTTAAGTGCCATAAAACTGAATGACAAGTGTACTGACAAACAATCAGAAATTGAAAATATTTTCAATAATCATTTTTTAAATGTTGTGGAGAAAATAGGATCTAGATCTTCACTAGAAGAGGACAGGCTACTAATAGAAGAGGCCATACCTGTGCAGTTTGAAACAACTGTATTTCCACCAACCTCTCCCTCTGAAATCAGTAAAATAATAAACTCACTGAAAAGTAAAAGCTCTTACGGAATTGATGGCATTTCCAGCTTGTTCCCACAGATAAGTAGGATTCTCAGCCACGTATGTAATAGCTCTTTGGAGCAGGGGTTTTCCCCGATAGACTGAAATATGCCATTGTAAAACCATTGCATAAAAAGGGGGATACGTCGGATGTCAACAATTACCGCCCAATCTCTCTTCTGGCAGCTCTATCAAAAATTTTTGAGAATGTAATGTATTCAAGAGTAGCCTCCCATATTTGTAAAAATAAGGTAGTAACAAAATGTCAGTTTGGTTTTCAGAAAGGCTTTTCAACACAAAATGCTATATACGCTTTCACTGATCAAATATTACATGCTCTGAATAACTGGACATCACCCATTGGTATTTTTTGTGATCTCTCAAAGGCCTTTGATTGTGTTAATCATGGAATTCTTTTAGATAAGCTAAATCATTATGGTCTGAGGGGGGCAGTGCACAAATGGTTTAATTCATACTTAACTGGAAGAATGCAGAAAGTTGAAATAAGTGGTTCATGTAATGTTAAAACAACAGCTGATTCCTCAAACTGTGGGGCTATCAGGTACGGGGTCCCACAGGGTTCGGTCTTAGGTCCTTTACTATTCTTGATATACATTAATAACTTATCATTCCACATTGATGAAGATGCAAAGTTAGTTCTTTTTGCTGATGATACAAGTATAGTAATAACATCCAAAAACCAAGAACTAAGTTATTGAATTGTAAATGATGTTTTTCACAAAATTATTAAGTGGTTCTCAGCAAATAGACGCTCTTTAAATTTTGATAAAACACAGTATATACAGTTCCGTACAGTAAATGGCACAACTCCAGTAATAAATATAGACTTTGAAGTCTGTAGCTAAGGTAGAATTTTCAAAATTTTTAGGTGTGTCCATTGATGAGAGGTTAAACTGGAAGCAACACATTGATGGTCTGCTGAAACGTCTGAGTTCAGCTACATATGCTATTAGGGTTATTGCAAATTTTAGTGATAAGAATCTCAGTAAATTAGCTTACTATGCCTACTTTCATTCACTGCTTTCGTATGGCATCATATTCTGGGGTAATTCATCGCTGAGTAGAAAAGTATTCATTGCTCAAAAACGTGTAATCAGAATAATTGCTGGTGCCCACCCACGGTCATCCTTCAGACATCTATTTAAGGATCTAGGGATCCTCACAGTAACCTCACAGTATATATATTCACTTATGAAATTTGTTGTTAATAATCCAACCCAGTTCAAAAGTAATAGCAGTGTGCATAGCTGTAACACCAGGAGAAAGGATGATCTTCACTATGCAGGGTTAAATCTGACTTTGGCACAGAAAGGGGTAAATTATGCTGCCACAAAAGTCTTTGGTCACCTACTAAACAGCATCAAAGCCCGACAGATAGCCAACCAACATTTAAAAATAAATTAAAAGAATTTCTAGATGACAACTCCTTCTACTCATTGGCTGAGGTTTTAGATATAAACTAAGAGAGGGGGAAAAAACCAGCTTAAACATTAGTGTCATGCAATATTTTGTGTAATGTAATATCTTGTACAGACATCTTTTATTAACCTGACGCATTCCACATCATTACGAAGTGTCGTATTCATGATCTATGGAACAAGTATTAATATAATCTAATCTAATCAATGTATTACCAAAATTCCTTTGAGTTTTCTGCCACATTCTGAGATAGAGTTTCGTTGTGGAAATTATTAAAAGTATCTAGTATTGAAGTACGCGCAAAATTTTGAACTTCTGCAAAATGTTGAGTATCTTGGGTATTTGGCGTTCTTTTAAATTTGGCATGCCTTTATCGTTGTTTGCGTAACAGCGATATGACACATTTTGTGTACTGTGGGTGATCAGTACCATCAATTATTAATCTATGTGGTATATATCTCCCAATTGCCGTCGATATTAATCGAAAATAATCGTACCTTTGTCTCTTAAATCGTAAACCATAATGCACGATATTGAAATAGTGACGGAGTACTTGCTTTTGCTGGCCGTTGGGGCCGAGCGGCTCTAGGCGCTTCAGTCACGGTCGCAGGTTCGAATCCTGTCTCGGGCATGGATGTGTGTGATGTCCTTAGGTTAGTTAAGCTTAAGTAGTTCTAAATTCTAGGGGACTGATGACCTCAGATGTTAAGTCCCATAGTGCTCAGAGCGATTTGAACCATTTTTGAACTTGTTTTTGCGAAGTATGCAAACGGAACCTCTAGCATGTCGTTTCACCATTCAGTTATCTAACACGTGTTCGTGGTCTCGGGAAAGAATTCCATCGAGTGCAAAAGAACAATCCCTCGAGTGTTCGGTAACAGGATTGACGCTCCGGGAGAGTTGGCTAAGTGTGTGTTAGGACGCCGCTAGCACACTTCCCGGTGAGTGCGCCAGCTATACCACGTGGTGCGAAGTGACGATGTGATGTTAGGGCGGGGCACCTCCCGGGGATCAAAAAGCGAGCACGCGGTGATAACGATCGGCCCCCACTGTGCACCACTTCCGACAACCGATCGGCGACAAATTTCCCTGCCGTGCGCCGCCCCCCCCCCCCCCATCCCCCTGAGGAATGCACGGCCCGGAGATTGCATGGCGGACCCACTCGGCCCCAAGTTATTTCTTATTATGGGGGGGATTTCTGCCGCCCCCGCCGCCCCCACGCTAAGGGAGATTGGTGGTGGCCGCGGGGACTGTGCGCTTCCGTATTTCCTGCTTCCTGACCTCCCGCCCAGCGTTCCGCAATTTCCTCCTTCCCTCCGCCTCCCCGTCTTTCTTACAATTTGGTTATCTGCGAGACTAAACTGCGACAAAAAATGGCTGCTGCGAGATGCGACAAATATTTATTTCCTGGCACAACTGGGAGCTCAAATTGCGCTCTTGGCCAAAAAATTTCCCTTCCATTTCCTCGCGTCTGTGCGTCCGCATCCCCCCCCCCTTCCCCCCACCTGAGCGTCCATGCTCTCTCTCTCTCTCTCTCTCTCTCTCTCTCTCTCTCTCTCTCTCTCTATCTCTCTCTGTCTCTCTCTTCTCCACTCTTACCACAGCTTCCACCTCTCCCGATAGTCACAAATTCTTCATAAAAGATCACGGGTGAAAACTAAAAGTGTTACAACATGAAAAGTCTTAACGAAACGATACGAAACAGTTCCTCCGATGTGGGTTCTCACTGTCGGTATTTCTACAGATGGACACTCGAGTGACTACGTGGCGGGTCGTGTCTAACATTACTGGAACTTTTCAAGTGATGATCGCGGCAGTATGCACTGAGCTCAAGCAAGTGCGGTTTATCGTAATCACTCTGCTTTGAGAAAGGTAGACTCACTGTGCGCGAGGCACTTGGAATCATCATCTCGGCACGCGGCCCAGACGATTGTCTGTAGTGCATTAACTGCGGCACAAGTGGTGGCGAGATGGACTCTGAACAGCGGTGTGGCGAGAAGGGTCCTTTGAGAAGGACTGCGCCACGGAAACGTAGCAACATTGGCTGTGAAGAACAGACGGCTGAAAGCAAATGAAATCTGGGTAGAGGTTGCAGACGATGTGTGACGATGTGTGACCCGTCAGGTACATACTACTGGAAGCTGAGTCTGACATCTACAGTTCCCATGCTTCATTTAGTCCTGACAGCGTACCACAAACACAGACTTAAATGGTAGCCAGCCAGAGTCAGCTGGAACATGCGTGGCGGTTCTGTGGTGTTCAGTGACGAGTCCCTCTTCTGTTCTACCTGTCACACGGTTGCTACTTGTTTCGAATGGTCAGCAAGCGATTTTAGAGACTCGCACCATTCTAACAATTGGAATCATGGTGTAGGAAGCCATTGGGTACGACAACAGGACTGATTTGGTAATTGTCGAAGAACGCCGAACGCCTACCAGTATCTGGCAAACCACCTGTTGTCATACACTTCATAACTAGGGCACCCAATGGAAAATATGCCAGCAGGATAGTGCTATTCACACCATGAATGCCTGAACGAATGTACGAATCACTGACTGGCTAGCCCACATCTCGATTTTGTCATCCACAGATCATATATGCGATGAGACGGAAAGATGTACACTTTCTCACCAGTTCCCAGCCAGAAATCCTCAAGAAATGACGCAAGATGTGTTTCAGACATGGCAAGCAATTCCTCAACATCCCTTAGGGAAGCTGTTTCTTCTGTGCCACAACGAACACGAGAGTGTTCGTGGCAGAGCGAATCACTTCTGATACTGATGTTAGCGACGGACGTCCGTTCCAAATGGAATAGAAGTTCCATCATTGAATAACCCCTATACGATAAACATCGTATGTAGTTTTTAAAATATCAACTAGTCTTTCATGACGTAACGCTTTCGATAACTACGTACAAAAATACTTAGGTAACCCACCAGCATTGATACTTCTGTTCAAGTCACGTGTTTCTTATGATGATATGTAAATTTTTTTAAATATATTTCCGGGAGACATTGGCCACCTCCGTTCTAAGAAGGAATGAAGGAAGATAAGGATTTAAAGTCCTGTCAACGTCGAGATCATTATAGACGCAGCACAAACTCGGCTTGGAAAAGAATGGGGCAAGAAATTAGCGGACCATGGAAAACCTAAATCATAATCACTGAATAGCGGATATTTGAACTGAGTCCGCCCGAACGCGAGGGTAAGCATCATCATGTGGTAAAGAGAGCATACACGACCTCAACAACAAGGGTGGCGGGCGCTCTGTTCACCAAACGCTGTGGTTTCTGCTGGTGTATGGCCGAAGGCAGTCACGACTAGAAACGCGTTGTTTAGATTGCGTCTGGAGGAAATGAAATGAACTATAGAACGTATACAAATCACTCCTGTCATAATGAAATGATCGTATGGCATTGTTGGCCGGCAGGCCCCATTCGGGTTCGGCCACCAAGTGCAAGTCTTATTTCAGTCGACGCCACACTGGGCGACTTGCGTGTCGATGATGAGGATGAAATGATGATGAGAACAACACAACACCCACTCCACGAGCGGAGAAAATCTCCAACCCGGCCGGGAATCGAACCCGGGCCCGCTGCATGGTAGGAAAGCAAGTTACCATTCAGCAAAGCAGGCGGACACTCCTCTTTTAGACAGCCGTATTTTCCAATAAATCTTACTGCGTTCCTCCAAGTACTCCAGACGATGAACGATGCATCAAAAATGCCATACCGCAACGTAATTCCACACAATCGGCAAAGGAGTAGTATTATTCGCATGCCCGGATCATATACAAATGAACGGTTTTGTTTTGAGTACAATAGCACTCAGATCTCAGGAATAGCAAACCATGACACAGTCTTCGCGTAGACTGCTGCGTCTGGGGATGATGGCGCTGTAGATGCAGCCCGCTCCGTCTTGCTCTCCGGCCGGTGTGGCCGAGCGGTTCTAGGCGCTTCAGTCTGGAACCGCGCGACCGCTACGGTCGCAGCTTCGAATCCTGCCTCGGGCATGGGTGTAGGTGTGATGTCCTTAGGTTAGTTAGGTTTAAGTAGTTCTAAGTTCTAGGGGACTGATGATCTCAGATGTTAAGCCCCATAGCGCTCAGAGTCATTTGAACCATTTTTCAGTGTTGGAATATTAGAAAGAAACAGTCTCGATGAAAGACCCGCTGATAGCCAGCAACGTCGAAATTTTTAATAACCTACTCTCTTAGTTGGTGCAGTCCAATTTTGTGCAGGATTTTAGCGACAAAATGTCTCGAAATAGTTTGGAATCATTTGAGAAGTATTTTGTAAGTCGCTAAGTTCTTCCATTGCCAGATCCGAGATCAATACAGCCTGAGTAATTTCCGTACTTTGAGTTACGACGACTCAAGATATCTACACAGTACCAAACTTTAATGCTTGACTTACTTGTTAAACCTTTAACGTAAGATCGTACCTCTCAATGAGTAAATTATAACAGCTTTTCAAAGTTCTAAATCAGCCCAATACTTATATGAAGTAAAGAAATTTAAGATACTTATTCCCCCTGGAAGCCATTATGCAGGGAACACAGATATGCCGAGGCATGGATTTTCCTCTACGCTCTCTGTACGTAACAATACGCCGTGGGTCCGGAACGAACGACCACAAGAAGACTGATGTGATAAATGCAAATAACAACTAAGAGTCATTTGAAGGAACTTAAGGAATTGTGGTTGACCCAAGGCGACGATTTTACGAAACTCTCGCTCGACAACTTCACGAGTACCGATCAACTTGTGGGGCCGTTAACAGGCGTGATTTAAGAAGCACACAGAGCAGATCTAACAGTAAACAGCGTTTCAGAGTCACGTTAGTTTAGTAACCGAGAGACTGTTGTGGTGATGTTCACTCAACTTTTTGTTTGGCAGATGCTACAGTGAGGCGTTGTTCATCACACTGAAATACCGATAAAATTTGTGGTCTATGTTCCAAGAATAAACAAACACTATGTAATTTTACTGTGTCACTAGTCTCGTGACTGCTGTAATGCGACCACCAAGAATTCCTCATCTGTAACAACCTCTTCATTTTTGAGCAATACTTACACTTAATGTCCTCAGTTCGTTACTTGTTGGACGTATTCCAACCTCACCCTACCGCTGCAGTCTTTACCCTCTACATCTCCCTGTATTATCACTAAAGTTTTAAGGGGTCAGCGATCCCTTAACAATGATAGACACATTTTTTCCTCTCACAGGACGATGGTAGGCAAAATCTATTGCTAAACGCCGCTGGCGCTAAGAGCGTAGCGGTAAGTCAAAAGAGACTTCGTACTTAGTATTCAACCGATCACATCTAGTAGATGAGAAGGTTAAAACAAACTTTTCTTACAACAAATTATTGCTAGTTTATTTGGAAACAACATGTATCAGGTATAGCTGCCTAACTATCAATGCACACCTCGTTCGCACTCGTAAACCGTATCGTCTCGTAGTAGAACGGGACATGTAGTCAAAGAGTAGCCACTAACATAAATCACAAGAAAGTTCACCATGTCGTTCATCAACTGTGCATTATTCATTCCACGATTGCGAGCAATTAACACACTTAATCCAGTCTTTCAGGTAGGCTCCTCGTAGACTTCACTACAACCAGGTCAGTTTGGAACTTTCGGTTCCTCCTCCGATTTGGACCTGGTTGTTTCTGAAGATGGTGGTGCAGTGAAGGCCAGATTAGGTCTAGAAATTCTGCGCTGTAGGTACTGGTACTTTCCTCTGGTTTAGCCTGTTTGTCTAACAATGGATATTTGTACGGTGACCCAGACAAGACATCGATTTTTTTTTTTTGACACTTTGTTCTTTGCTGTGGATCTATTATATTTTGACAGTGGATAAGTACTGGATAGGCCTACACCTGTCCGTTCATCAACACTCTGAGTTTAATTAGTGTCGCATCCTTGGTTCTTTCCTGGTGACTTCACAGACAAATCAACAGAGGAGCAGTGTCTGTCCGTGCTCTTCTGTTTAACTCCTTTGCCTTCTTCAGTTGCCGGCCGATGTGGCCGAGCGGTTCTAGGCGCTTCAGTCTGGAACTGCGCGACCGCTACGGTCGCAGGTTCCAATCCTGCCTCGGACATTGATGTGTGTGATGTCCGTAGTTAGGTTTAAGTAGTTCTAAGTTCTAGGGGACTGATTACCTCAGATGTTAAGTCGCATAGTGCTCAGAGCTATTTGAACCTTCTTCAGTTGTTGGAAATTCGGCTGTCTCAGTCATTTCTGATGGAGCAAAGTCTTCTGCTGTGAAGACATCCGGACTGAACGGGAATATTCCCGTTGACTCGAAGGATTTCTAAGCTTTTTGGGTTGCGGCTACTCTAGAATATGCAGGTTGATACAAAGCGGTCACATCTGTCTGTCTAATGGGTCTTCCTGAATTAGTAGACGTTAGAAACAAAGGCGGAAGAGGGAGGGGAGGGGAGGGGTTAAGAGTAGGTGAGTAGTCCTCCCCGCCATCTTACAGCGTGCTCTTAACCGACGCGGCCGTCCAAAAAAATATCGCAAATGGCAGACATTGCTTGGTTCCACTGTTTGTCGCGCGGTGGTTTGTTTCTCACAGAACGGGGATTCTTTTGGAAAATAATTTTATTTTCTAGTGCATACGTAGATGTGCTTATTGCTTACGATCTATAACTTAAAGATTACAACACTACTTGAAACAAAAATTTTAAATTTACCTGCTACAACCAATAAATCTGGCGGAGCTCTTCAAGATTACGTGTGATAGCGTCGCTATAGAAGCACCAGTTGAATGTAGTTTTTTCGCTGCCCGTCAGTGTTGGCAATGTAGAGAAAACGCCACTGAGAACTCTTACCGGAGGCATAGTCTTACCCGACCTTACCCGAAGTCTCTGTGAATTTCAGTTTGAGTCCATCGAGTCCGGGCGGAGCCATGGAATACTTGTTGTGTCGTAATGACTGAGCGAATTCCCACAGCCGTGGGTTGACCACCAGCAGAAATACTACCGATTCGTGACATGTGATATCCCTCACGAGTGTTTTACGGAAGTTTTCCAGTCTGCTGTACTTTTTCGTTCGCGTCAACCTCGATTTTGGCTGCAGTGAGGATTTGTGAGGTGACCGTTGCTACAGCGTATTACGCAATACGAAGAATTCCGAACTCTGATGAGACTGACCGCAATTATAAGTCAAACGAACGTAGTACCTGCTTGAAAGGCATGCTTAATCAGAATATAAAAGTCAAAAAGTGTAAAGCATATTGGCGTTAGTTATTGCAAAAACTTTGTATCACTGAGCTAAACAAAAGTAAGCAGCCGCATCCTGATAGGAAACAACTGCCGAAGCAGCTAAATCTGTTAAACACTTATCTATTAGAAAGTGATCACATCAAAATTAAAGTTAGGCTGCTTTTTCGGTTTGTAACAAACGATATCTCTGATGTCTTAACACAAATCCCATCATCATGCCCCTGCTTCTAGTTAGTATTATCCACATAGGCCTACTACATTCCTCGTTCGATCTACGGAGCACTTCTGCATTTCTCAGCAGATCACTTAATTTATTGAATGTTTGTGCACCACCTCGTTACAAACGCTTCGATTCTCTTCCGGCTTTCCCTCAGTCCATGGTCCCTACTGTACAATGCTGTGCTCCAAAAGACCAGTCCCGTAAATTCATTCCTCAAATTAAGACCTGTGCTCACAACTAGCAGACTTGGTTTGGGCAGGAAAGTCTCCTTTTCCTGTACCAATCTGCTTTTTGTGACCTCACTGCTTCGTCCGTGAAGCATTTTGCTTACAAGGTAACAGAATTTCTTTGCTTCATCTGGTTCTTGGTCCCTAACTTATTTTAAACCTAATCTCAATTCTGCTTTCTCTTACTACTTTCGTCTTTTTCTGGTCTACTCTTGAATCATATTATATGCTCAGTAGACTGCTCGTTCTATTAATTGCTCACTGTCACAGAGCGTAACGTTGTCATCAGTGAATATTATCACTGGTGCCATTTTCTCCTGAATTCTCATTCCATTCCACGAAATTTCGTTTATTTGTGCCACTGTTTCATCAGTGTAGGTTAAACAGTGGGGATGGAAGCCTACATTCCTATCTGACAGCCTTTGTAAGTACAGCTACGCTGGGAAGCTGTAACTTTGTGACCACTGCCCACAACGACGTTGGACGCCACATGGTGGCGTTGCAGGCACGTGACATGATGAAAAAAGTGTCTAAGCGGAGCAGACACGTACGGGGGCCACCCTAGCGAATATACGGGCAGCAAATGGAGAAATCGGTTGAGGTAAGCGACTTTGACAAAGGGTAGATTCTTATTACACAGAACCTGTGAGCGAATATCTCGAAAACGGCGAAGTTTGTCTAATGTTTACGTGCTACTATCGTGGGCGTCTACGAAAAGAGGTAGAAGGGCAGTGAAACCATTACTATGCGCTGAATGGCTGGTCGCCACTACTCTACACAGAACCTGGGGTTCGGAGGCTTGTCTGCTCTGTAAAGTAGGATAGATGGTGATCTGTGGCATCTCTGCCCAAAGAGCACAATGCTGGTGCACGCACAAGTGTTTCGGAGCGCACCGTTCATCGTACATTTTTGAAGATGGAGTTCAGCAGGAGACCACCTCTACGTGTTCATACGTTGACCCAACGATATCGTCGGGTATGATTGCAGTGGGCACATGGGATCGCCATTCGACCGTCGATCAATGAACGTGTCGACTGTTCGGGTGAATCATATTTTTGCTACACTAGATCGATGGTCGTCTCCACAAACGGCGTCATTGAGGGTGAATGGCAGCTCGAAACGTGCAGCGCACCACAGACGGAAGCTGGTGAGTTAGAAATATTATGCAGTAGGTGATATTCTCCTGCGCTTGCGTGGGACCTGTGGTTGTAATCGAAGACACGCTGACAGCTACGAACCACCTGCATCCCTTCATGCCTGATATCTTACCCGACGGCGGTGTCACCTTTCAGCAGTATAAAAGTCCGTGTCTCGAAGCCAGAACCATACTACAGTGGTTTGAGGAACGTTATAGCGGCGCCTTTAGAGAAGACGATCGTGAAGGGAAAAATTGAGGGCAGAAGACCACGTGGGAAAGAAGAAAACAGATGGTTGGATCAAGAGAAGAATATTACCAGCCTGCAGCTTCAAGTCTTATTAAGTAAGGCCGAAGATCGCTGTGGATGGAAACATACGTCTCAAGTTTCAGTTACGTAAGAATGAATGAAGAAATGAGGTCACGACACTCAGTAATGAGTAAAACGACTAATGATGATGGTGAAGGCACATAAGAGTAATTCGTGGCCGGCCGCATCAAACCAGTCAGACGACAGACGACTCACTAAAAAATAAAGATGAACTGACGTTGATGTGTCAGCGACCAAATTTGCCTGATTTATATCTTATGGAACCCATCTCGGTCGTTATTGGGCGCTATCACCGAGTACGTAAATCAGCAGCCTGTTATTAACGCGAATTACATGACCTGTGCGTAGACATCTACTGCCACACACCTCCAAAAACCTACCAAGAAACTGTTGGATCCCTGATACGCAGAACCAGTGACGGACAAACAAGCTATTAAGCAGGTAGTCATAAATTGTAGATAATAATTCATTGTCACGGTGCTCCAACTACGTTTTTAGTCAGCATACAAGTAATATCGTAACTGATTTCCCATTTCTCTTTCGGAAGAACAAAAACCATAGTAACCAAAACTGTATTATCTTCATTGTGTTTTTACTCTGTTGCTCCAGTATTTGAAACATAAACATTTCGCTTGAAAAAAACCGGAATCACTTCATTGATAGTCGGACAGGGTTCCAAATTTCACTTCCCCTGTGCAACAGTTGTACTTCCCTTCTGCGTTCTCAAATCTTCTATTGGAGATAATGGATCATAAAACCAACTTGCAATCTCATCAGCGTTCGCTATTTATGAGTACGTACAATGGCACGTCTTGACTTTTATATTTCCCTTTGCTGTTGCATACTAGGCGGCTTTGATAATAAGTGGCGAATTAAATGCAACGGCGCAAGCACGTGTAAATTACACACGAGTAAATTTTAAATGGGTCGTTCAATAACCTGTTGTCCGTGACAACGTTGTTACTTTGTCACAATTTACGTCCTGCTTGTTTGTACCCGTCCGTCACATAAATTTTGCCTTCGAAAGCTTTTATCATCTTTTGTACAAAAAACCAGTACTCGTAACAACACTGTAATAATGATTAAAATTATTGTACAGTTACATAAAAATACAATGGCTCTTGATGGGAACCTTATTTTCATGTAACACAGGTAAAACGTAAACAACTCAAGTGCGACAGGAGGATTCTCAAATTGCGTTATATAATGTATTTCCACAGTACTGTAGGGCGTAGGTAAAAGTTACATAATATCTGTCTCGCGATATCATCATAAGACTGCTTTACGTCCTCTTCGTTTCTCACTCGTAAATTATAAAGGCAAGCAACTTCTTAGTGTGGAACATTTTAGAATATCAACTACGTCTGATCACTTAAAACACAAGAGCTTTCGCCTGACTACTTCTTCGTCATTCTCGAAAGTCTGAATGAGTTTCAGTATATGGATTCGCACATGGTGCTCCGAATATGAAGCTGCTAGTGAATGGCACATGTCAACCACCTTGCAGTAGTGGTAATACCTCTACCCATCAGATCAAAGAAGTGAAGCGCTGCCTGGCTGGGCTAGCACTTGCATTGGGCGATCGTTCGGGTCTGCCGAGTGCTGTTGGCAAGCGGGGTGCACTCAGCCGTTGCGAGGCAAATTGACTGAGAAGCAGCGGCTCCGGTCACGAAAACTGACAACGGCTGGGAGAGTGGTGTGCTGACCACATGCCGCTCCATATGTGGGCTGAGGGTGACATGGCGGTCAATCGGTACCACTGGGCCTTCAAGGCCTTCTTCGGACGGAATCTAGCTTTTTGTAAATGGTTGCTTAGCGAAACTCGTTAAATGAACGTCGACCGAAGACCGAGACAGGAAAGTGTACATACCGTACGTCGACAAGTGATAACGAGAATATCGACAACTTTCTTAATAATTTGTAAACTGATTGTTTGATTAAATTTTATGACTATTGCTCTAAGTAACAGCTCTGCCCCTCTAACAGTTGCCCAGTCAGTAATACGGTTTAATAAGACATGGTTCGCGAGCAGTTCCTTTATCCCTAACTCTTACTGCGCGTGGACGGTGTCAGGCCGTAAGGTTATCATGCCAAACTAAAATTCTGCGGTAACGTAGTGCTGACGACCTTCAGTTCACACTTCGCGTTTTATTTACGTTCGAGGACGGATTCGAACAGAATGGGACACTACGAGAAAAGTTCAATAATCAAGGTAAAACGAGCCATCTCGTGTGTATAAATACCCACTGCGAAATAAATTCCGTGTCTAGACAGAAGACACGATCAGAGCTTACAGACGACTCCACTAGATCGAGCAAGGTGTGCCGCTGCACCTCGAAACAGAGTTTTCAGACGGAGGCGTCGACGAACACGCGATCGGCGATTGAAATGCGAATTACGATAAGGTTTTGGTGCTTAGAGAAAACGCCTCCACCTGCATTCATGGCCAGCTTTCACAAGGGGAGGAGAATGGCTGGGATATCCATAGCAGCAACGTGCAATGTAGCACGTGATGCTCCAGCGAGCTGCACGTCGGTCAGGGGCCTAAATATGGTGTACTAAATGACCGAAACTGGTAGCTAAATGAAATAAGTTTGGAAAGAGCACGGATGAAAGGTGTTTAATTTTACGTCGAGTACATCCAATGTCGGCGGTTTGGATGGCAGTGGATGATCGCATGAGGAGGGGCGCTGCTGAGCACCGGCGAATCCCGCGCTGGCCTTTCGGTCTCGCGCCGCGGGAAGGTCAGGTTGCCGCCGAAGCGGAGAGCGTCCAGACGAGTCCTGGGGGAACCCTGATCCTTAACGCTCCGCCGTGCGCGCGCGACCTCGGCACGCCCGGCTCCTCACAAGGAGGTGGTCGCCCCTTCCCTGCGGGATGCTCCCGTGGAGCAGACCGCGACACACACACGCACACGCACACACACACACACACACACACTGTATCCTTTAATCTAAGCCTGGAAAAATTTCCGTCCAGAAAAGGTCGAGGGCTTACTGAATACGTATTCCCGAAATCCTTTCACCAAAGAAGACCAAGTATACTCGAGATTTCGAATGAACAACTTCTGTCATCCTGAATACTTTACCTTAAATCCCTAAAAATTATATCGATATATATGTTCCACATCTTCTCTTAAACCACTGGACCAATTGCAATCAAACTTCGTACACGTATCATTTACTGTCTGGAAAGAATCACTGTAGAGATAAGGGCCACCCACCTATCACAGGGGGGGGGGGGGGGGGGTGTGCGAGGGAAACAGAGTGTAGCTCAAGACGCTTGAGTACCCCTACTTTAGTCATTCAGCATTTGCCAATGAGAGACTTGCAACAAAGAACGCATGATTTTCAACCTTTACCAAACTTTATCTGGGTGGCTACCTCCACAAAATGATGAAAGGAAAACGTATTCTGTTTACTACATTTTCGCTATCCTTTCTGCAAAACTGCCGCATAAACCATGACGTTTTAATTCAATACTTGTTTACTACTAACTGTTTCCGTGACGTTTCGGAGACAGTATTCGGATACACCAGTGAATTGACCACACAAATTACTTATTTGTGCGACTCTTACTTCAGGAGATATGTCACAAAAAACGAGATGCGTGAGAAATCGCTGCTTCATGCATGACGTTTTAATTTACTACATCTTTACTACTTCTATTCACTACATATTTCGCAGACGGCAGGTACGTATGCCACTGCATGTACCTGCTAAATTATATCATGTTCGCCGGCCGGTGTGGCCGTGCGGTTCTTGGCGCTTCAGTCTGGAACCGCGTGACCGCTACGGTCGCAGGTTCGAATCCTACCTCGGGCATGGATGTGTGTGATGTCGTTAGGTTGGTTAGGTTTAAGTAGTTTTAAGTTCTAGGGGACTGATGACCATAGATGTTAAGTCCCATAGTGCTGAGAGCCATTTGAACCATATCATGTTCAGCACTTAGTTCAGGACATACGACGGGGTAAACATTGAGCTCCATGAAAATGAATTTACTGGGCCTATTACGCCGACGGAAAAAATTCGCAAAACCAAAACATAACGTAGAGTAACGAAATTTTGGGAATACTTTTGTCCAGGTAATGTATTGAAGTGATTGACATTGCAACCTTACAGTTAATGTAAGCGTGACATATGTCATAGCAAATGTCAAATGCTGGTATATTGACAAACAGTGTAACCACCACAATGTCAAATGCAAGCATTGCGAGCATTGTGTTGTAATGGTGCCGGACGTCAGTTTGTGGCATGGAGTTCCATGTCTGTTGCACTTGGTCGGTCAGTAAAGGGGCAGTTAACGCTGTTTGTCGATGACACTGGAGTGTGTGATGTCCCGTATGTGCTCAATTGGAGACAGACGGGGTGATGGAGTAGGCCAAGGCAACATTTCGACACTTTGTAGAGGAATTTGAGTTGCAACAGAAGTATGTGGGCGAGCGTTATCCTGTTGGACAACAACATTTGGAATGCCGTTCGTGGACGGCAGCACCGCGGATCAAATCCTCATATTGAGGTACCAATGTGCAGTCACGGTGTGTGTGGGAGAACCGCGAGAGTGGTCGTGCTTTCGTATGAAACCGCTTCCAAGACCGTAATTCGAGGTGTAGGTCCAGTATGTCTGGCACGCAGACAGGTCGGTTCTATGCCCCTCTGCCTAACCAATACAGGGCCATCGCTGGCACCGAGGTAGAACCAGCTTTCTTCAGAAAACACAACATGACGTCCAATGAGCTCTCGCTTGACGCCACTGAAGTCGCAAATGGCGGTGGTTTGAGGTCAGTGGAATGCAGGCTATACAGGGGGTATGGCATGGTGGTGTCCTAGAAGTAACCGATTTGTAGCAGTTCGTTGTGTTAATATGGTGCCAATGCTGCTCAAATTGCTGCTGCAAAGACATTACGAGACGCCACATCAATACGCCGAACACGATGGTCTTCCCTCTCGGTGGTACCACGTGGTCGTCCGGAGCCCGGCCTTCTTGCGACCGTACATTCCCGCGACCACCGCTGCCAGCAGTCATGTACAGTGGCTACATTCCAGCCAAGCAGTTCTGCGATATTGGAGAACGAACATCCAGCTTCTCGTAGCGCTATTACACGGCCTCGTTCAAAGTCAGTAGGGTCATGACAATGGCGTCTTTGTTGCCTTAAAGGCATTTTTGACGAACATCAACTCACCACGTACACTCTCAAATGTAACTAACACTCACGACCGTTACAGGGTGTTTTAAAGCATTCTTGTGCGAAATAGGTATACACATTATCTTTCGCACGTAGAAACATGCCTACCAGCTTTCGTTTATGTCGCGTAACTCCTTTGTGGAATTGTGATTTTTTTCCGTAGGTGTCATTATGTGTAAAAATACGAGTGAAATGTATGTGACATGATCGTGTGCGGGCAAACTTCACCCTAAACATCTGAAACGATTTCAATCAAATTTGGTACACGTACTACCTACCCCTATTGGGGTAAGTGTGGTTGGTTGGGTTAAAGATTAAAGGGACCAAACTACAAAGGTCATCGGTCCCTTGTTTCAGAAAAACACAGAGCACAGGGGAACTATCCACCAGTCAAGCGAAGCACTAAAAGAAAAACTCCAGGGGAAGAAAAGCCCCATGGCCCATTGTAAGACAACATGGAAAACAGAGCACAGCAACAAAAACAACATAGAGAACAAAGGCAGATGGAATTAAAACTGCACAGCAGAGAACTGTGGCTGGCTGATCACGAAAATAATAGGATGAGCCAGCCACTCTGCAACACGTTAAAACCTCCAGCCTAAAAGTTTAGGGCGGAGTCGAATCACAACACAAAACTAAGTAAAAGAGAGAGCTCAAAAGAGGGTGATATTAAAAAAAAATTTAAATGGACCTATAAAAGCCGCTTGCGCGAATAAAACTTAAAACCCGATCTGCCATAGAGACATTGTCACCTAAGAGAGATGATAAAGCACCCTGGAGATTAAAAGTTCGCCTGAGGGCGGTTAAAAGAGGACAGTCCAACAATATATGGGCCACCGTCATAAGCACACCACAGCGACAATGAGGGGGGTCCTCTCGACGCAGCAGATGACCATGCGTCAGCCAAGAGTGACCAATGCGGAGCCTACAGAGAACCACAGAGTCCCTCCGAGAGGCCCGCATGGAGGAACCCCACACAGTCGTGGCCTCCTTTACACGCCGCAGCTTGTTGGGCACAGACAGGGTGCGCCATTCGTCGGCCCACATCCCAAAGACCCGACGGCGTAACACCGATCGGAGATCAGTTGCCGGGAGGCCGATCTCCAACGGCAGTTTGCGGGTGGCTTCTTTAGCTAACTTGTCGGCGTGTTCGTTGCCCGCTATCCCAACGTGTCCCGGGGTCCATATGAACACCACTGAACGGCCACGTTGTGCAAGAGCATGAACGGACTCCTGGATGGCAACAACAATGGGATGGCGTGGGTAGCACTGGTCAAGAGCCTGGAGACTACTGAGAGAGTCACTGCAAATGACAAAAGACTCGCCAGTGCTGGTACGAACACGCTCAAGGGCACGAAAAATAGCTGTTAGCTCTGCAGTGTAAACACTGCAGCCGTCCGGCAAGGAGCGTTGGTCGACATAGTCCGCATGAACATAAGCGTACCCCACACGGCCATCAACCATCGAGCCATCGGTATAGATAACCTCCGAGTCACGGGATTCGTCGAGGAGAGCAAGAAATTGGCGGCGCAAGACTGCAGGAGGAACTGAATCCTTTTGCCATTGGGAGAGGTCCAGCTGAAGCTGCGGCCGACGGATACACCAAGGTGGTGTATGTGGGCGGACCTGAAAAGCAGATGGAAGAGGCAAAGACTCGAGTTCACTAAGCAGGGACTGAACACGGATCCCAATTGCATGGCCTGATCGCGGCCGCCGGCGTGGAAGATGGACTGCCGCATCGGTGAAAAGGAGACGGTAGTTAGGGTGACGGGGAGAACAACGGACATGGGTAGCATAGTTGGCTAAGAGTTGTTGACGCCGAATGTGGAGCGGAGGAACCCCAGCCTCAGCAAGTAGGCTATTAACAGGACTGGTGCGGAATGCTCCTGTCGCCTGTCGAACCCCACAGTGGTGAATGGGGTCCAGCAGTTGCAACGCTGAGTGCGACGCTGAGCCATACGCCACACTCCCATAATCCAGTCGGGACAGCACAAGGGCTTTGTAGAGCTGCAGCAGCGTGTTACGGTCTGCACCCCAAGTTGTGTTGCTGAGGCAGCGGAGGGCATTCAGATGCTGCCAGCACTGACGCTTGAGCTCACGAATATGTGGAAGCCAAGTAAGCCGGGCATCGAACAGCAATCCCAGAAAACGGTAAGTGTCAACAACCCTGAGCTTAGCATCCTGAAGATAAAGCTCAGGGTGGGGATGGACAGTGCGACGCCGACAAAAGTGCATAACACAAGTCTTCGCAGGAGAAAACTGAAACCCATGGGCTAGGGCCCATGCCTGTGCCTTGCGTATGGCTCCCTGCAACCGACGTTCTGCAACGCCAATGGTGGAGGAGCTGAAAAAGATGCAGAAATCGTCAGCATATAACGTGGGCGAGACAGACGAACCTACTGCTGCTGCAAGGCCATTAATGGCCACAAGGAAAAGGGGCACGCTCAATACAGAGCCCTGTGGAACGCCGTTCTCCTGGATATGAAGGGAACTATGGGATGTGCCAATTAAAACGCGGAATGTCCGAACAGATAAAAAATTCTGAATAAAAATGGGGAGAGAGCCCCGGAGACCCCACCCGTGCAACGTGGCAAGAATATGGTGCCGCCACGTCGTGTCATATGCTCTGGAGAGGTCAAAAAAGACGGAGACGAGGTGTTGGCGCCTGGAAAAAGCAGTGCGGATTGCAGACTCAAGGAGGACCAAAGTATCGGCGGTGGAACGGCCCTGACGGAAGCCGCTCTGGCATGGAGCCAGGAGACCCCGAGACTCGAGCAGCCAACACAGCCGTCGACTCACCATGCGTTCCAGCAGCTTGCACAGAGTATTGGTTAAGCTAATGGGCCGATAACTATCCACAGTAAGCGGGTCCTTACCAGGCTTCAGCACCGGAATGAGGGTACTTTCTCGCCATTGCGACGGAAAGACACCATCACCCCATAGGCGGTTGAAGATGGCAAGAACACATCGCTGACAGTCCGGGGACAGGTGTTTTAGCATCTGATTGTGGACGCCATCTGGCCCAGAGGCTGTATCGGGGCACTGTGCCAGGGCGCTCTGCAGTTCCCACAAACTAAATGGGGCGTTATACGCCTCAGGGTGGCGAGAAGCGAAAGAAAGCCGTTTGCCTTCCTCCCGGCGTTTGAGCGCGCGAAACGCAG
This sequence comes from Schistocerca serialis cubense, assembly GCF_023864345.2. NCBI lineage: Eukaryota > Metazoa > Arthropoda > Insecta > Orthoptera > Acrididae > Schistocerca > Schistocerca serialis. The sequence goes on along the minus strand of NC_064649.1, from coordinate 61,220,864 downwards.
GCGGGTAATTCCCCGACGCAGAGGCCCGGACATAGTGCTGAGCGAAATGCTTGGCGATTGCATCGGCATCGGTGGATACTGCCCCGTTGATGGTAAGCCCTGGGACACCTGTAGAGTACTGCAATCCAAAGATGCGCCGAATCTTCAGCCACACCTGGGAGGGGGAAGTACGGGAACCAATCTTGGAAACGTACCTCTCCCAACACTCCTGTTTCCGCCGTTTGATAAGCCTCCGTACCTGAGCACGGAGACGTTTGAATAAAATGAGGTTCTCCAAAGACGGGTGCCGCTTATGTCGCTGAAGAGCCCGCCGACGTTCTTTAATGGCGGCAGCGACCTCTGGAGACCACCAAGGCACCGACTTTCGCCAGGGGCACCCGAACGAACGAGGAATGGTACGTTCCGCAGCGGAAACAATCGCTGCAGTCAGTGTCTCAACCGCCACATCGATGGTACCATGGGGGAGAGAGTCAACAGTGGCAGCAGAGCAGAACGTGTCCCAGTTCGCCTTGCTAAATGCCCATCTAGGCGAGCGCGCAAAGGAGTGACGCTGTGGTAGTGAAAGGAAGATCGGAAAATGGTCACTACCACACAAGTCCTCGTGGACTCTCCAGTGGACCGATGGTACAAGCCCTGGGCTGCACAACGACAGATCTATGGCCGAGAACGTGCCATGCGCCACACTGAAATGTGTGGCGGCGCCAGAGTTTAAGAGGCAGAGGTCGAGTTGGGAGATGAGATTCTCGACCTCCCTGCCTCGGCCAGTAACCTTCGTTCCACCCCACAGGGGATTGTGGGCGTTAAAATCCCCCAGGAGAAGAAAAGGCGTGGGGAGTTGGGCGACAAGCGCAGCCATTTCGGTCAGGGAGACTGTACCACCTGGAGGGAGATAGACACTGCAGACGGTTATGTCCTGGGTAGTCCTTACACGGACAGCCACAGCTTCCAATGATGTTTGAAGGGGCACAGGAGCACTATATACAGAGGTAAGGACATACACGCAGGCTCCACCTGACACACAATTGTAAGTGCTACGGTTGCAGTAATAGCCCCTGTATCCACGAAGAACAGGGGTCCGCATTGCCGGGAACCAGGTTTCTTGGAGGGCAATGCAGAAAGCAGGTGTCAGGCTTAGGAGCTGTCGTAGCTCAGGGAGATGGCTAAAATAACCGCCACAATTCCACTGGAGGATTGTACAAAGCGTGTCCGGTAGGGGCATGCAGGCACTGAAAAGGCAAATTACTTGGCAGGGTCACATGCTGCCACTGACTGAGCGACGGACGTCACGACGGCCATCGTTTCTGAGGAGACGGCGAGATCCAGGTCATCAGGGGACGCAAAGAGCTCGACCTCGTCCTCAGAGGCTGAGCTGACAGGGAGCGTTGGTGCGGGAACCACTGGGTCCTTATTCTTCTTGGAGAGCTTCCTTTTCTCTCTCTTGTCTTTGGGAGGAGGGTTGTCATGCTGGGAGGGCTTTCCTGACGCATCATCAGGAACAGAGGAAGAGCGTGAAGCCCTTCGACCAGCAGCTGGTGGCTTCTTCAGCCACTGGCTAGTGTCTTGTGAGACACTGGGGAAGTCCTTGGAAGGGACGCCCCCAAGGGATCCCTTCCGAACAAGTGAGGCCGGAGGAGGCTGTTGCGTCCCCGGCTGAGCAGCCGGAGGGAGCTGTCGCTTCCCCGGCTGAGGAGCCGGAGAGGGCTGTCGCCGCTCCGGCTGAGAGGTGGGGACCAACGTCCCCGGTTGCTTGGGGTGCACTGCTCCCAAACTCGGTGTTTTGGGAGCAGTGGAAGAGAGAGCGGCCTGTCCCAGCGGTGGGGCAGACGTTACCTGATTTCTCTGTGGGCCAACAGAGAAGGGATTCTGTGCAGGAGCTGGTGGCAGCAGTGTGACAGTAGCATAACTCCTCAACATAGGTGTGGGGTTGAGCCGTTCTAATTTCTTCTTTGCCTCTTGGTAACTTAAACGGTCCAAGGTCTTAATTTCTTGTATCTTCCGCTCTCGTTGATAGACTGCACAGTCTGGTGAGCAGGGAGAATGATGCTCCCCACAGTTAACGCAGGTGGGAGGCGGAGCACATGGAGCATTAGGATGTGGAGGTCGTCCACAATCACGACACGTGGGGCTGGAAGTGCACCTGGAGGACATGTGTCCGAATTTCCAGCACTGGAAGCATCGCATCGGGGGCGGGACATAGGGCTTGACATCGCACCGGTATATCATGACCTTGACTTTCTCAGGCAAGCAGTCGCCCTCAAAGGCCAGGATGAAAGCACCGGTAGTGACCCTATTATCCTTCGGCCCCCGAAAGACACGACGGACAAAGTGTACACCTCGTCGTGCCAGGTTCTCACGTAGCTCGTCATCAGACTGTAGCAGAAGATCATTATGAAAAATAATCCCCTGGACCAAATTTAAGGACTTATGGGGAGTGACAGTGACGGGGATGTCACCGAGCTTCTCACAGGCGAGTAATGCCTGGGACTGCACAGATGAAGCTGCTTGTATCAAAATGGCCCCGCTCCTCATTTTGGAAAGAGATGCCACTTCCCCAAACTTATCTTCGAGATTGTGCACGAAGAAAAGAGGCTTAGTCCCCAAAAACGAATCCTCATCAGTTCTGCTGCATACAAGGTATCGTGGCGAATACGGCTCCTGTCTGTCTGCAGCCCTACGTTCCTCCCATGGTGTGGCTAGGGAAGGGAACGACTTCGGGTTATATGTCACAGCGTTAAATTCCACCTTACCACGCTTAGAGACATTGGCGGTCGGACGACCACCAGATTGAGATTTCACCCGCTTCATTGCGGGGCATCCGCCCCGATGCCACCCACTCCGACCAGGGGCTCTCCCCACGGGCGCCACCCAGCCACAGCAAAGGCCACCTGGCAGGATGGCCGTTGCCGGGAGTCCCGATGCCCCAGAGAGACGAGCATCTACTCCTTGGCTTACGTGGGGAGGTGTCAGCTCAGGCATCGGCAGTACGATCCCTGTGTTGTCAGGGGGCTACAACCTAGAGGGTACATGACGACCCCACCACAACGGGCTGGCTACCGTGCTGGATTTTGGGTGCCATGGGTAGTCCATAGTGATCGTAGGTGCTGGTGGTGACGCACTAAGGGCGGTACTTACACAATACATCAGGTGTCTATGCCCAAAATGAGGGATGGAGGGTGCAGGTACGACGCAAAGACGATCAAGAGTGCCAAGGTCGTAGGGCACAGAGGACTGATGGTGCACCACGTAAGGTGTCCTTCCCCAAAAGGCTCGTACTTCTGTGGAATTTGGAAAAATGGAGGTCAAACCCTAATGGGGACCATCACATTAAGGCCAAAACGTTTGAGACTCCTTTTAGTCGCCTCTTACGACAGGCAGGAATACCGCGGGCCTATTCTTACCCCCGAACCCGCAGGGGGGGGTAAGTGTGGTAACGTGTTGGGAGAGAAGGAAGGACGAAGAGATGACAGGCAGCGAGAGGAAGGAGGAAATAGACACAGACAGGAGGAGCAGGAGATTGACTGAGATAGGGGAGAGGGAATGTACAGAGAGGGGGGAGAGGACGAAATGGCCAGAGAAAAAAAATGAGGACATAGACAGTGATATGCGCTAAGGAGGAGATGAAGAGAGAGTGGAGTATGGTGGAGGTGGACGGGGCGCTGGGTGGAAGGAGATCGAATAACATGAGATTCGAAATAATACGTACCCGAACAACGAGGGGTACTCAGCTACTCATTTAAAAAAGTCAAGTCCACTGGTCCAGATTGTATACGGCCTACATTCCTATCAGAGTATCCCCACATAATAGCTCCATACTTATCAATCAACCGGAAAGTTGAACAGACGCATATCACTGACGTACATTTGCAATACGATTTTGGAACATATACACATATTGAAAAAAGTTTTCCATCACATCAGTTCCGAGACTTACGGAACCTGTACAGAAAATTGGAATAGAGATCAACATAATCATCATTTCCGCCCTTTTTATTGCCCGCGAAAACCACACACTGCATGTTGTATCGCCATACAGCGAGACCTTCAGATGTGGTGGTCCAGATTGCTGTATGCACCGGTACCTCTAATACCCAGTAGCACATCATCTTGCATTGATGAAAGCCTGTATTCGTCGTTGCATACTATCCACAAGTTCATCAAGGGGCACTGTTGGCCCAGATTGTTCCATTACTCAACGGAGATTCGGCGTAGATCCATCAGAGTGGTTGGCGGGTCACGTCGTCCATAAACAGCCCGTTTGAATATATTACAGGCAAGTTCGATAGGGTTCATGTCTGGAGAACTTGCTGGCCACTCTAGTCGAGCAATGTCATTATCCTGAAGGAAGTCATTCACAAGATGTGCACGATGGGGGCCGAATTGTCATCCCAGAAGACGAATGCCTCGTCAATATAGCTGCACTATCGGTCGGAGGATGGCATTCATTCACGTACCGTACTGTCGTTAAGGCACCTTCCATGACCACAAGCGGCGTACGTCGACCCCACATAATGCCACCCCAAAATAGCAGGGAACCTCCACCATGCTGCACTCGCTGGAGAGTGTGTCTGAGGTGTTCAACCTGACCGGGTTGCCTCGAAACACGTCTCCGACGATTGTCTGCTTGAAGGCATATGCGACAATCATCAGTGAAGAGAACGTGATGCCAATCCTGAGCGATCCATTGGGCATGTTGTTGGGCCTATCTGTACCGCGTTGCATGGTGTAGTGGTTGCAAAGATTAACCTCGCCATGGACGTCGGGAGTGAAGTCGTGCACATGCAGCCTATGCGCACAGTTTGAGTGGTAACACGACGTTCTGTGGCTACACGAAAATCATTATTCAACTTGGTGGTGTTGCTGTCAGGGTTCCTCCGAGCCATAATCCGTAGGTAGCTATCATCCACTGCAGTAGTAGCCCTTGGTGATCTGAGCGAGGCGTGTCATCGACAGTTCCTCCATGTCCGAACAACATCGCTTTGGTTCACTCCCAGACGTCTGGACGCTTCCCTTGTAGAGGGCTCTTCCTGGCAAAAAGTAACAACGCGGACGCGATCGATCCCCTTATTCATTGTCTAGGCATCGTTGAATTACAGACAACACGAGTCGTTTACCTCCTTCTTGGTGGAATAAATGGAACTGATCGGCTATCGGACCCCCTCCCTGTAATAAGCACTGCTCATGCATGGTTGTTTACATCTTTGGGCGGGTTTAGTGACATCTCTGAACAGTCGAGGGACTGTGTCTGTGATACAGCATCCACAGTCAACATCTATCTTCAGGAGTACTGGGAACTGGGGTGATGCAAAACTTTTTTTGATGTGTGTACTATTTTCTAAAGTTATGTGTTACCTCGGGGAAGATGATGTGTTGACACACAGTCAGCACGGATTCAGAAAATATCGTTCTTGTGATACACAATCAGCTCTCTATTTTCACGAAGGGTGTCTCATATTGATTCCACATTTCTACATTTCCAGAAGGCTTTGGATACCGTACCTCACAAGCGACATCCAATTAGTTTTAGTGCCTTTGGAGTATCGTCTCAGTTGTGCGACTGGTTTCGTAATTTCGTGTCAGTAAGGTCACAATTAGTAGTAACTGACCCAAGCTCATCGAGAAAGAGAGAAGTGATACTCGGCATTTCCCAAGGTAGTGTTGTGTGCTCTCTGCTTTTCCTTATCCACATAAACGATTTATGAGACAATCTAGTCAGCCCTCAGACTGTTTGCAAGTGATGCTGTTATTTAGCGCCTAGCAATGTCACCAGAACCGATCGTAAGATGATCTAGACGTGATGTCAGATGGTGCGAAAGGCGGTAACTGACTCTATGGTGAAAAATGTGAAGCCATCCACGTGAGCACTGACAGGAGTCAGTTACATTTTTGTTATACGATAAGTCACACAAACCGAAAGGTTGTAAATTCAACTAAATACTTAGGGATTGAAATTCTGAATAACCAAAATTGGAACAATCACATAGATAATGTTGTGTGGAAAGCAAACCAAATAATGTGATTTATTGCTGGAATACTTAGAAAATGCAACATGTCTACCAAAGAGACTGCTTAAACACGCTTGTCCACCGTCTTCCGCAGTAATGCTGTGCGGTGTTGCATCCGCATTAGGTTAGACGGACTACATTGTAAAAGTTCCTGGAAGGGCGGCTTGTTTTGTGTTATCGCGAAATAGGGAGAGAGTGCCACGGATGTGATACACAAATTGGGGAGGCAGTCATTAAAAAAAAGGCGTTTTCCATTGCGGCAGAATGTTGTTCTGAGAGAGTGATAATAGTTTAATGGCACCAATCTACATAGGGAGCAATGATGATCATAATAAAATAAAAGAAATCAGAGCTCCCACTGGAAGATTTAAGTGTTTGTTTTTCCCGCGCGGTGTTGTAGAGTGGAAGAGTTGAAAAATAGGTTTACAGTGGTTCGATGAACCGTCTGCCAGGCGCTCCGAGTAATCATGTAGATGTAGTTGCAACATCTGTCACATATACATGAGTCAAGTTTTCTGGTTCTATTACGCGCAAAAACTTCTCGCCATGTGACTGTGCGTACAGCACTGTCGAACATGATCGGTTTGGTGTTCCAGGTGATATGGTATAGAGAGGAATGATGTTGCATCCGTCTACTGACCTCCGAATCTCTGAACAAGGTTCACCTACCAGACAGCGTTAATGCGACACCGTGCTGCTTCCCCACGTGCGTCTCTTCAGGGGTACAGTCGGTACTGACTTTACTTTTGTGACTGACAATGCACGACCGCGTGAAACAGAGCACGTGAAGCCGTTCATAGAAAGAGAGTCTATACGGCGCGTTCGCCCAACTTGAATCACATTTAGCACGTGTGGGATGCGGTGGGTAGACATACTGCAGCGCGTCCGGATACACCAACGACTGTCCAGCAGCTGTCAACCACGCTGATGGAGGAATGGAAGTCTACTAGAAGAACTCGTTATAAACCATGCGGCCAGCAGGGGAGAACGTTGCCGAGAATCCATTGACGTCTTCGGTGATCACACACCTATCAAGAATCATGTACCGCCATTTGTGATGTCCAGAAAACCACCATAAATCGAGGTGACTTCAGCGTAATTATTGTCTCTGAATAAAAGTGTCGTTTCTGTTGGGCTCATTGCGTATTTCTTTCAATTGTCTTCTGTACTGCATGAGCCGTGAGTGGATCGTGTTAGTGCCATCTCTCTTTCTGACAACTTGTTTTTACTGTACTACCACCTCGTTATGTTAATTTCAATTACTGTTGTCACTGAGTTGCCGCCTTGCCTGCCCGTGAGTGGCAGCAGCAGCGCTTATCAATAGAAGCCCTGGCGTATTATCTTTGCTGACTGCTATTACTTCCCGGATGTCGTGTGTTCGGAGTTAGTTCGGATCTGCCAGTGAGTTGGGAGGCGCTAACAGAGCAGTTCGGACCTGGCAGTGTAGACTTAGGACGCGGCAGAAGTCAAGTCGTGGTGCGGCTGCAGTGAGGACCACCTTGGTTGGTCGTCGGTCAGTCGTCTTTTTGGATGACGTGTATGTTGGCCGACTCGTGATTCGTCCTTGTTATGGAACAGTCGCTGCCGTTAGTGTTGTCTGGTCCTTCATGCAAGTGTTCATGAAACTGTGTGTAGCTTGTTGTGTCGACTGCTCAGCTATTTTAGTGCTGTCTCCTTGCTGATGTGTGGCAGTCGGTGGGCTGGCGTGGAACAATGAGGAAATCTCCGCGGGGCGCGGTTTGGCCGGGCCCACTGGCGGTCTCTACACAGTCTCAGAGTGTGTGGGGCGGTTCCCATTGCGACGAGGTCCGTGGCTCACCGATCCTGGACATGAAAGTTGAGTTCGGATTTAATTTATCAGCAAGTCAAGACTTCACATTGAGCCGTCTGGTTCTCGTTGTTGGCTGTTGCGACATTCCCGCGAGCAACAACAAGTGTGTTCAACTTGGCGAAGGTTTAGCCACCGTCCAGTGGAGCCTAACTGTATTTGGTTATTTGCAATTGAAGTGCACCAGCGGAATTTAAAAAAAAAAATTCATCGGGCAATGTTACTTGCCAATGACTCATCGAGCTAAAGGTGCTATCCTCCTCCATTTCGCTGTAATAGAAAACGAGTTGCCCTTCTTTGAAGTTGTTGAGTGTCTTCCGTCAATCCTTCATGGTAAAGATCTCATACTGCACGACAGTACTTTAGCAGGGGAAGAACAAGCATGGTATAGTTAGTCCCTTTAGGAGATCTATTATGTGTTTATGTCATCAAAACGAAGTCTTCGGCTTGCCATCACTACAACATTTTTAATGCGATAGTTCCAGATTCAGTTGTATCTAATTGTAATTCCTAGCCATTTACTTGAATCCACAGCTCCTAGATTTGTGTGATTTTTCGTGCGATCGAAATTCGACGGATTCCGTTTCGTACTCATATGCATTATCTCACGCTTTTCATATTTTGGGGCCAATCCGAACCTTTCACACTATAAAGATATCTAGTCTAAATGATTTAGCGATTGGATTTGATCTTCTGATGACTTTATTAGGCGCTAAATAACAGCATCACTTGGCAGTAGTCTAAGAGAGGTGACTAGATTGCCTCCTAAATCGATTATGTAGATAAGGAACAACGGAGTCCACGAAACTTGCGGAGTACTAGATTTCACTTTTCTCCTACTCAACGACTTTCATTGAGTTGCTATGAACTGTGACCTTTCTGGCAAGGAATCACGAATCCAGTCGCACAATTGAGACGATACTCCACATATTGTATTGGGAATCGACCTTTGTGTGCGCGTGTATAATTAATCAGATTATTCGTACTTCCTTTCTTCAGTAGGCAACGCCCTTGCCGCAGTGGATACACCGGTCCCCGTGCGATCACCGAAGTAAAGAGCTGCCGGGTGTGGCCGGCACTTGGATGGGTGACCATCCAGGCCGCCATGTGCTGTTGTCATTTTTCGATGTGCACTCAGCCTCGTGATGCCAATTGAGGAGCTACTCGACCGAATAGTAGCAGCTCCGATCAAAGAAAACCATCGTAACAACCGGGAAAGCGGTGTGCTGACCACACGCCTCTCCTATCCGTATCCTCAACTGAGGATGAGATGGCGGTCGGATGGTCCCGATGGGCCACTTGTGGCCTGAAGACTGAGGGCTTTCTTCAGTACTGGTATGCCCTGTAGAACTGTCCAGTCTTCAGGTGCGGATCGTTCAATGAGCGAGCGGTTGTATACGATTGCTAAGTATAAAGATACTGTATCAGTAGACTCTGAAAAGAACCGGAGTGCTATATCATCTCGTACCGAATCCTTCCCTTTATTTTATGGTGTTTCCCTACACCGACGCAACCTATTTCTAAGTTACTGATGTTGGCAGTTCTTCCTAATACGATGTCTCGAATATTTACTTTGTATTCTTTCGTAAAGTAACTTCGTATAACTGTCTTATAGCAGTACCTTAGTGGCGTTATCATCGGTAACATGACCATTGTTATCGAGCAGTTAAGGTATTAATTGTGTCTTGTATGCTAAATGTAATGGTGTGTTTAGAGCAAAGGAACATTCCTTAATCTTGATGCAATATTAAATCAGTGACGTTGGTCGCTTGCCGGAAATTATTTGTCTGTGAATAAATGCTGTTATAACAGCTTAAAATGGGACAGTGGTCTCGTTCGTTAACGAAACAGCTGTAGTGATTATGGATTAATGTATATTTATTTCACTTTTCAAATTCAAATGGTTCCAAGCACTATTGGACTTAACATCTGAGGTCATCAGTCCCCTAGAACTTAGAACTACTAAACCTAACTAACCTAAGAACATCACACACATCCATGCCCGAGGCAGGATTCGAACCTGCGACATAGCAGCCGCGTGGTTCAGGACTGAAGCGCCTAGAACCGCTCGGCCACAACGGTCGGCTTCACTTTCCATTTTACCTCTAGAAGCAATAACAGCTCTATCTTTCGTTAGTGTGTAACGCATGGAACTTAATAAGGAATTCGTTCAAGATCAGCCAAATGGGTAATATTGTTGTAACATAATCAAAGAAGATATTTCTTCAGCCTGGTGCTACGAAGTTGGTTAGCTGACTTTCTTTGACGATCGCCTTATACCGTTAACGTGCACCGGACGAAATTACGTCACAGACGCTCTTATTTAGCCAGCATGCAAGGAAGCTCTCTGTATCGTCCGAGCCGGCCGGTGTGGCCGTACAGTTCTAGGCGCTTCAGTCTCGAACCGCGTGACCGCTACGGTCGCAGGTTCGAATCCTGCCTCGGACATGGATGTGTGTAATGTCCTTAGGTTAGTTAGGTTTAATTAGTTCTAAGTTCTAGGCGACTGATTACCTCAGAAGTTAAGTCGCATAGTGCTCAGCGCCATTTGTATCGTCCGAGAGCGCGGATATTTCTGTAGGGTGTGTGTGTTTTACAGTGCAACATCCCCACGTGGCATACATTGTCTAGCAGACTGCTGGGAGACGAAGCAGTGGGGGATTATCTCGCCGAGCAGCTACTGAGACAGTCGTAAGGGAAGACGTTTCCAGATACGTGTGGACGAAGAGTTTCAGTCTGGCCCCACAGCGTCTGCAAAGAAAGAGGGAAAACTGGGTCGCTAGCGAGACCACTGCCGCCGTTACCCGGTCTGGCGAGGGCAGCAAGTTACTGGGAAGGGAGGTTACAGGGGGGGGGGGGGGGGTACAAAATACCCCGCTGCGAAAGGCGCATTCTGCTGCACAGGGAAATTTTGCTGCATAAACTTGTAGTGCAAGCGCGGTGCTCGTGACTTCAGTACACAAGTCACGGCGGATCTGGAACGCTGCGGACGATCCAATGGGATGCGGTCATTTCTGCGCATACGTCTGCGAGAAGCGAAATAGCGGCTCTCATTTGAACAGGGGACGCGCTCGGTGCGCCGTCTTGGCCGGTCACAGTCGCAGAGTTCTGTCTGGCGCAGTGGCGTCTGGGAGGACTAAATCGTACAGATGGCAGCGAAGTTTGTGGCACAGCGAGATACTCAGAGACGTACATGTGGCTCGGGAAGCCCGTCTGGAAGACAAACCGGCGCGGTAAAACTCCTCAGGATGTAGCGCGTGTGATGTTATTTCGTAATCGATTATTGTTATTATATTATTACTCGAATGGAAAAACTTGTAGAAGCCGACCTCGGGGAAGATCAATTTGGACTCCGTAGAAATATTGGAACACGTGAGGCAATACGGACCCTACGACTTCTTTTAGAAGACAGAATAACGAAAGGCAAACCTACGTTTCCAGCATTTGTAGACTTACAGAAAGCTTTTGACAATGTTGACTGGAATTCTCTTTCCAATTCTGAAGGTGGCAGGGCTAAAATATAGGGAGCGAAAGGCTATTTACAATTTGTACAGAAACCAGAGAGCAGTTACAAGACTATGGGGAACACGAAAGGGAAGCAGTGGTTGAGAAGAAAGTGAGACAGGGTTGCAGCCTATCCCTGATGTTATTCAGTCTGTATATTGACCAGGCAGTAAAGAAAACAAAATAAAAAATTAGAGTAGGAATTAAAATCCATGAAGGAGAAATAAAAACTTTGAGGTTCGCCGATGACATTCTAATTCCGGCAGAGACAGCAAAGGACCTGGAAAAGCAGTAGAACAGAATGGACTGTGTCTTGAAAGGAGGATACAAGATGAACATCAACAAAAGCAAAACGAGGATAATGGAATGTAGTCGAATTAAATCGGGTGATGCTGAGGGAATTAGATTAGGAAATGAGACACTTAAAGTAGTAAAGGAGTTTTCCTATTTGGGGAGCAAAATGACTGATGGTGGTGTAACCTCCCCACCGTAATTTTAAAAGAAATGACAATATTATTTAGGGATGCTAATGGACATTGCTCTATGCGTAACCTGCCCACAATGAAATGTACTGACAATGGCAACAAAAATGTGAAATTCGCAATCTGACTCAAATATAAATTCCTCACAAAAAATTAAAGTCTATTCAGTGATAAGAAAATTCAATTAAACCGAAACATCGGTCTTTGGCCCTGTGTAAATCAATCAGAATTAAAGTCTTACCTCAGAATAACTGGATGTCAAATTTCTGCTCTTATCTTTGCGCACGGCTTGGAGGAACTGCATTGCAAATAATAATATTCCTTTTTTCTGTAATTTTACTGAAAATTTTCTTTAAAAGAAGTGGAATGAAATGGGAAGTGCAACGAAATCTTTAGTTCAATAAAAAACAAAATTTTTGAAAAAATGCTTTTGAAATTAAAAATTATTATTGGGGCACTTGTTGGAGAATAATTACAATAAATAAATTTTTACATTATCTAATGATTATATTAATTAACAGTATACCTCATTCAGCATCTTGACCAGTGTTGCCGACCGCCTACATCACACAACCGCACTGGGCTGCTACTACTGACCGACCGCTCTGCATGACGACTATTAGCGTACAGCACTGCACGACTACTACTGACAGAGTACTGCCCTCAACTAGACTGAGCTACAGACTCGCAACGACTGACTGACAGACTGAGAACCGCTCGCAACACTCGCGCGGTCAAGCGCAAACTCTCTGGTCACAGATGCTACAATGCCTCGCCATCGCTGCTATGTTACATACGTGTTTCATAACCCTCCACTGGGGGGGCAAAAATTTGGCAGCGATGGTGAGTCATTTGGACTTGCCAAGCGCGGCAAAATTTTTCTTTAATTAACAAAATCCTACAACTTACAGAATATTTAAATGTTGTGCACGCGCACTAAGTACAAAATATATCAGACAAAGACAAAATGTGAATACAAAACATAGTAGCAAATCAGAAAAATGTATATACAAATTTTTTGACAGATAAAGTGCACAGGCACTGAAAAAATTCTTTAGCATATTCAGAACAAATAAACAGACTGGCAAAAAATATTATGTTGACAAGTGACATGAGTGCACATGCACTGTAGTTCAGAAAATAAAAAAATGTATATACAATATAAAAGACAAGAGTGTACATATACTGTACTTCAGAACAAATCGAAAAATGTCTTTAGCATTTTCGCAATAAATAAACATAATGGCAAGAAAATCATGTCCAAAGTGCACATGCACTGAAAAATGTCTTTAGCATTTTCACAACAAATAAACATAATGGCAAACATCATGTCAACCAGTGACATAAGTGTACTCGCACTGGAGTTCAGCGAATCGAAAAAAATGTATAACCTACGAACAGAAATGATGTTACCAAAAAAATGATTTTCATTATGTGACAAGAATTAGGATAGGAAAGGGAAGGATTGCATCATGGTTGTAGCACTTTAGATTGCACACAGCTGTTCTGAAAGTCCATATCTTTCCACAGAAGTACAACACCAAGTGACACAACTTGAAGTTCTTTTCCCATCAGAATTTATCAGTGTAGCCAAGACACTGAACTGTCGTAGTAATGTTCCATGTTTTCATTTTGGCAGTACATTAGGTACACCAAACAGTGGGACCATAATAACGTCTTCATTGCTCACGGTGGTGGACAGCATGTCGTGTCAACACCACGCTCTTACAAGGCACACCAACGTAGAATTAGTGCAAAAACCAAATATAGTGCTCCATGATCACTAGGATAAACAGGACAAATGGACATTGCAGTAATTTAGGGTAGTCAGCTTATGAGGTGAAGGACATCAAGTCACATAATATTGACAATTACAGACTTAATTAGCAGTTTGTGGCATTCATAGCCCAGCTATTGAACATTTCTGTACCAAGTATGTAGTATTACAGAAAAATGTTCATTAATTGTTTTACATAGGATCAGTAGCCTTCTTTTCCTAGTTACAAAGCATTATGAAATAAATGCATTCTTTTCCAGTTACAAAATATAGTATAATTAATTAATCATTTGTCTTCCAATAGTAATAATCATTATCTTTTTCCTAACCACAAAGCATTATGAAACAATAGCATAGTTAATTAATTATGTGTCATTCCAATCTAGTAAGAATTATTAGCCTTCTCCTAATTACAAAGCATTATTAAACAGTCACATTCATTTCCAATTACGAAGTATGGCATCGTTAATTAATTATTTGTCATTCCAATGTAGTAAGAATTATTACCCTTCTCCTAATTACAAAGCATTATGAAACAATCACATTCTTTTCCAGTTACAGAGTATAATTAAGAATCATTAACCTTCTCCTAATTACAGTTAATCAATCATTTGTCATTCCAATAATAATCATTAGCCTTTTCCTAATTACAGGTAATTAATCATTTGTCGTTAATTAATCATTTGTCATTCCACTAGTAAGAATCATTAGTCTTCTCCTAATTACAAAGCATTATTAAACAGTCACATTCATTTCCAATAACAAAGTATGAACATTGAAAACAAGAGCTAATTAATGGCATAATTAATAACATAATTCGTTGATTGACATTAATTATTGGCACTCAGTGGCCAGCAAGTATTGAATAGAATAAAACATAGTTCATCATTCAGTATTATTCAGATCATTATGAAGTCATTATTAAAAATCAGTTAATTACAGTCATAGTATTAATAATCATGGGCATTATAAGTAGTCTCATTACAATAAACAGTGTTTCTCCTTCAGTAGTATTTAGATCATTACAAAGTCATTATTAAAATCAGTTAATTAGTCATAGCATTAATAATCACGGGCATTATAAGTAGTCTCATTACAATAAACAGTGGCAGTTATTTGCTAGTGACAAAGCATTATCTTAAATATATACTTTTTTTTTTGTCTCATTAAGAAGTCATTACTCAAGTGACGTACTATTCAGAGCTAATCAGTATTATTCAGAACTTTCTCAAACTGGTGTCACTATTTGGGACTGGTAATACCTTTTTTTTTTTTTTTTTTTGTTAGCAATGCATTGCGTTGGGATCGATAATTAATTGCTGAGGCATAACACTATTTGCTTTTGACCTATTGCTGCAAACGAGGATAGGTAACGTCATTCGTCATGAGTCAGCTGTAGCAAGGTTATGTAACAAGGCAGTATATGTGATCACATTCATAAATGATAAACACAAATGGGTAAAATACAAAAAAAATGCAAGTACTAGAACAGGTATAATAAGTAACAGGTTTAGTAAGTATCATGAAAAACTTCTCCTGGAAAAATTACAAAATGGATTATTAACCTGAAAGAAGAAACGCACACTATGCTGAAAAGTAGTGAACTTCGAATTAACAGGTAGTGAAATGTGTATAAAATGTGTTCCATAGCTGTCCTTTCCAAAACTTTCTGTCATCCTACTATGCAATATAACACCTGCTGTCAAAACAAACTGCAACAAATACTTAAATAATTACGTAGCATAAATACATAATTTCAACATTATCCTCATCTGTAAAGAAAACTTCATTATCCATATCATCATAACTTCACTATTATCATCATCTGTAAAGAAAAACTTCATTATTCATAACATCATATCCTTCATCATTATTCATCAGTATTCATTATCATCTGCAAAAAATCACTTCATTACTCATTACATAACTATTCCTTATCTCTAGCATATTTCATCACTAAAACTAAGATGTGTAGTTCAGTCTGACAGCCTGCATCAATCACCTTGTATTCTGAAAGAAAAAATTAGCTAAGGCTACTATTCTATGATGAGTATAGTATATTCTTGTTAATGCTTGTTAATCCTGATCCATTTACTCTTTCTCATAAAGTTATTGCATCTTCTTTCGTTTATTCCGTAGGTGAAATTCCCATTTCTGTTGAATTTATTTCTTACATGCATCATTTCTTTCTGAAATTGATGACAGAGATTAATGTCCTGCATTTAAATCATATACCCACTAAATAAGGACTGGTTTATGGTAACATACTTAAGCATACAGCATAACATGACAGAAAACGTAATGTGTCAAAGACATTAACAGTGTTCAGATGCAAAAATGTACACAGAATATCACAATGCAGCAGCAAAAGGAAAAATGTAAAACAGTCACGATGTTGAGATATCATAGGGCAAAAAAAAAAAAAAAAAATGTCGAAGTCGACTGGTGTGTTATATCTTAACTATTTCATAGTGCATACAAACAAAACTGGAGTACAATCATATACACAAAAAAAAGTGGAAAATGTGCACGGTCTGATGTGTAACGACAAGAAAAGCGACCTGCTAACCTTACCTTGCCGGGCACTTGCCAAGAAAAAATACGATAATCATCAGTAATTAGTCAGGTGAATATAATTGCATTAGTAAATGGCATCATAGTGTGTTGAATCATACAGTGGTTTCACTCAATAAACGGTTTAATGTTTGAGATATGGTGATTGCCTTTCGATTTTCTAGTTCTCAAAGTTTCGACGTGTACAACATTGGGGTGAGGGATGCTGCGAATCCGATACGGACCTGCGTATAGAAGTTCAAATTTACTGCACTTACCTTTTAATTTGCTGGATAAATAGTGTGTACGTACTAATATCTTCTGTCCAACGTGAAAGTCTCGGCGTCTACAAACCTGTTTTTGCTGTCTTCTCCGGCGCTCTGCGGCACGTTTGATGTTGTTCAGCGCAATGTCAATTATTTCGTGGTGTCTTAGTCGCCTACATTTGGGTAATTTTACTAATTCTTTAATTTTGTTCGGTGGTTCAACGTTTTTCAGTATAACAGTCGGAGATAGCATAGTGGATTCATTTGGAATGGAATTAATTACATCTTGGAATGAGAGTATGTGTGTATCCCAATCAATATGTCTTTTGTGGCAGTATATTCTACACAGTTTACCAATTTCTTTCATTAATCTTTCACAGGGGTTCGAAGAAGCGTGGTACTTGGATATATAGATCGGAGAAATGTTTCTAGCTCGTAACATGCGTGTCCATACGCTACTACGAAATTGTGATTCATTGTCAGAAATTACTTTCATCACATGCCCTACATGAAATAGAAAATGTTTTACAAATGCTTTAGAAACAGTTTTAGCAGTAGCTTTGCGTGACGGAGTGAAAGTAACAAATTTTGAAGTGAGCTCAACAGTGACAAAAATGTAGCAAAAACCTCTGTTAGTTCTCGGAATCGGACCAAAAATATCTACTGCGGCCATATGTCTTAATTTAACAGGTATAATGGGATATAAAGGAGGAATATGTGAAGTGGTGTCTGATTTAGCTTTCTGGCAAATTTTACAAGACGCTAAAACTCGTCGTATACGTTTTTCCATGTTAGTAAAATAACAGTTCTGTCTCAGTATAAGAAAACATTTTCGTGCTCCGTAATGTGCGTAGCTTAAATGAGTGTACCAAATTAATTTGTTGACCAGTTCGTCAGGAATGCATAATAACCAATTGTTGCTGTCAGGATGAGAGCGGCGAAACAGAACGTCATTGCGTACAGTGTAATGGTTTCTAATCGTAACATTTTTTCTATTTTGCCAAAGGTGTTTAATTTCTTTCCACACATTGTCTTTATTTTGCTCCTTTGCTATGTCCTGTAATGACGATGAAATAAAGTTTTCAAATGCAACTTGCTGAATGTACATGACACTGAAATTTGTTTTGCAGAAGTTGGTTGCTACGTCTTGCTGATTGTTGCCGAGAGAACGCGATAGTGCGTCTGCTATAACATTTTGTGTGCCGGGAATGTGAACAATTGTAAAATTAAATTCTTGTAAATATAGTTTCCATCTACTTAACCTGTCGTGAGTAAATTTAGCTGAAAGCAAAAATTGTATTGCTCTGTGGTCTGTGTAGACGGTGGTATGTCTGCCATAGAGAAAGTGCCGAAATCTCGTAAAAGCCCATACAACACATAATGTTTCAAGTTCTGTAACGGAGTAATTTCGTTCAGCAGGTGACAAAATGCGACTTGCAAATGCGATGTTTTTAATTACTGTTGAGCCTTCTTCTTAAATTTCCTGGAAAATGTGTACGCCTAAAGCGGTATTGGAACTGTCGGTGGCAATGGAACAATTTCTGGTAAGATCTGGGTGCGATAAAAGTGGAGCATTCAACAAAGCATGTTTCAGGTTCATGAATTCAGAATGTGCTTGCTTATCCCAAGACCAAATAGTGTTTTTACCTGTTAATTGGCATAGTCTAGGCGTGTCTAAAGCAGAATGGTGAATAAATTTACGAATAAAGTTAATTAAGCCCAAAAAACTGCGTAATTGCTTCTTTGTCGTAGGAACGGTAATGTCACGTAGAGCTTGAAGTTTTTCCGGATCAGGTGCAATGCCTTCTGCTGAAATTACGTGTCCAAGAAATTTTATGGAAGTTTTGCCAAAGTGCGATTTACTAAGATTAACTGTAAGTCCTTGTGCATGAAAAGTTTGTAACAGTTGTTCAAGAATCAGATTGTGTTCGGACCAGTTGGCTTCTGCGATAAGAATGTCGTCTACATACGTCGTAATTCTGTCTTTAAGTTCTGTCGGAAGTATAGTGTTCAAACCGCGAATAAAAGCTGCAGAAGAAATAGTTAAGCCGAACGGTAGTTTGCAAAATTGATAACAGTCGCCGAAACAGAGAAAAGCTGTATATTTTCTGCAGTTCGGATGAAGTTGAATTTGCCAAAATCCCGATTTCAAATCTAGTGTAGAATAAATAGCTGTACCATGAAATTTCTGTAAAAGTTCCTCTAGTGTCTGTGGTCGATCTGTTTCGTTAATAATAATGTCATTAATGTGACGTGAATCAAGTACAAGGCGAAGTGAGCCATCTTTTTTCTTAACAATATGTAGCGGGTTTATGTACGGACTAACTGCTGGTTCTATAATTCCTTGGTCGAGCATATCCTGCAATTCTTTTTTAACCTATTCTCTGTGAATGTATGGAATAGGATAATGCTTTGCTTTAAATGTGTCGTGCGGTTTGACTTGAAATTCATACATAAAGCCGGACATAGTACCAGGAATGTTGTCAAAAACTGGAGCTTGCTGTAAAAGAATTTTGTGTAATTGCGTTCGTTCGTCGTCTGTAGTTGCACTGCTTTGTCTAACTTTATCGGAAATCATTTGTATTACTTCGTAGTCCATTTCGTCTGGAGTATTATAGTTGTGTACGTACGTATCCGTTAACAATGTGGGATTACAGTCTATGTCACGTGTTGCGGAAATGACCTCTGTGCGGTTGATTGTTTGTTCTTCCGCAGATAATGAGTGCTGAAATTCTAAAGCAAGTTGTACATTTTCATCCTTTAACATTAAATAAGAATTCTGAAAATCAATGACTGCGTCGTGTTGTACCAGAAAATTCGTACCTAAAATAACGTCTGTTGTCAATAAAGGCACAATCCAAAAATTAGAGTGAAAAGTATGACCTCCAATACAAAATGATAAATGCGTCTGTAATTTAACGTCTACACCTTTACTCGATACTGCTCCTTTCACTTTTGTTTTGCCTAAAGGTAACGTCGGATAAGTATTCTCTTTGTTGCACTCGTTGAAAGTCTCCTCATTAATTACTGATATAGGGATCCGGAATCGATTACTGCTGAAAATTTCGATGAACCAATTTTAATTTCGATAACAGGATGTGAAATGGTTTTCTGAATAACTGGTCTTTCCTGTAAAAGAGTGTCTCTGATGTCGTCAAAAGTAATTACATTTTCGTGAACAACATTTTGCGTGTCTAAGGTAGTGCTTGTATTATTGCAAGATGCGTCCTGTACATTATCTAGTCAGATTCTATCTGACGTGTTATTATTATTAGGAGGATTCTGTGGCATTTCGACTATTTGAACTGTTCTATTACTTCTTCCAGACGTGTTACGCTCTGGATGGTACCTACTGTCGGGTTCATTCATGACAATATGTTCTTGCGTATGATTTTGCTGTTGGTGAGACCGACTGTTATTATATGTACGCTGGTAATTGTGCTCATCGTTTTTACGTCTGTCGTAATAGTCATTCCTATACGGTGTATTGCGATGGGAATTGAAATACTGTCTTCTTTGTACATAGTTGTTTCTCTGCTCCCGTGCGTTACTATTTGTTGGACCAGGGGCTATACGTCCACGCGGTTGACCTTGTGTATTCCATTGTTGGTTAGGTATGTTAACCGGCTGGTTTTGATGTTGTTGTTGTGAAACACCTCTATTGTTACTAAAGTGTTGTTCCTGTTGCTGAAAATTTTGACGGTATTGATAATTAGAATTTTGCCTGTTAGTAAAGTTTTGGTAGTTGTCGTTCCTAAAACGTCTGTTATCTTTCCGATTGGAATTACGTCCCTGATCATAATTGCAGTACTTTTGTTGACCTTGGTTGTTACTCAAAAAGTTTTTGTTTACAAAAGAATAATCAGATTGCTGTACTTCCAAGAGCTGTAAAAGATCTCTGAATGCTGAAATGTTTTCTTTTTGCTGACCCGTTAGAAGTGACACTCGTAATGACCGTGGTAATTTGGAAATGCATAATTGTATAAGTGCGGATTCACTGTACGGTTCACTCAGGTATTGGTTTTGTTGTACCATGTGCTCAAAAAATTGCGTCACACTGGGAAAATTTGAGTTCTCGTAATTCGGCAAACTAATTAGTTGGTCTTTAATTCCGCGCTGTGTCGTCTTCGACCAGTACGCTGACAGAAAAGCATTCTGAAATTCCTCTACTGAGTAGCATTGCCTCGCGATCGGTCTCATACGAGTTGCCGGTTCGCCTTCCAAAAAACTGCAAATAAATTCAAGTTTGTGTGTTACAGGCCAATTCGGTGGAAGAGCAAAGCTAAATTGTTGAATCCAATCCAGTGGGTGAATCTGCGTTCTATCGTTTTTAAAAACTTTAAACTTTCTCACTGACAGAAAATGTTTGTAGTCGAAATTATCATCTCTGTGTATTGGAACAGGTTCAGGATCGTAAGAGAATCTATTGAACTGTGGTTGATCGGAATCTAAGTCCCGTACTCTCTGTAGATTACCCAAATTATACGCGCTGCGTGAGTCTGACACATGTTCATAAAGTGGCGTCTGTTGTGGCATGTTATTAACTGAAATGTTTTTCATCTCTGTTACTTCTTGTTGTAAATTTGATAACTTCCTACGTAACGTGTTGTTAGATGAATCGATCTCATTAATTGTCTGCTGTAAATTTTGAAATTCAGGTGTTTGGATAAATGAAACCGGTGCAGTATCGTCTGATTTATTGTCATTAGTATTTTCGATAACATCAATACGACTGCCCAATTCATCATATTTTTCAGTCAGTATTTTAACCTGATCATCGGTTTTAGAATCAGACGCATTAATCTGTTTTTGCAACTTGCGCGTAGTTTCGCTCAGTTTTTTAACATCAGCTTTGATAACATCACAATCCTGTGTTAGATCTAATTGTTCGAATCTATCTGTCACTGTTTGAATATTTACTGTGTGTGTATCTGTTTTTGATTTAAGGTCAGAAATTTCATCCCGTAATTCCGCGTTCAATTGTTCTATGGTATTAATTTTGTCGGACACTGTAGTAATATTATTGTCTACATACGTCTTCGCTTTCGCGAATATTTTACGTTTGTCCTCTTGTCTTTGTGCAGTGATTGTTTCCATGACTTGTCGTTTTACTTTGTTTTGATCCTGAATAAATCTGCGGAAACGTGTATCACTGTTCTGTATGTGCTGATTAAAGCGCTCGTTAATCTGAGTGTTCTGCTGTTCGAATTTCGCGTCTATCTTTGCGTCCATAGTGCGCGAAAGTTCTACCGTCATTGCTCTAAACTCGTCCCGTAATTGTGCAGCTTTTTCAGAGCATTGTTTAGCGACTCCGCTAATTTCGTCTCTGAGTGTATCTGTTGCGGCTGTTTGCATTTCTCTTAATTCCTGCGCAACAGACTTAATTTCTTCGCTATTTTTTTTTGAACAAGCCTCAATTTCCAAGCGCAACTGTTCCTTAGTGTCATGGCATTGCGCGGCAACGGCTCTAATTTGTTCGCCAAGCTGTCTGTAATTGTCGTCTAATTTTTCATTTTGTTGTCGGACCTGTTCACTAAGTTGTTTGAGATTTTCGTCATTATTGTCAAGTTTCTCATTTAAGTGTTTGTTATCTTCCCTAAGTTGTTTGAAATTTTCATTCTGTTGTCTGACCTGTTCACTAAATTGTTGTTTGAAATCTTCACTCTGTTGTTGTAGCAATCTTACCATAATTTGTTCAAAGCCAAAGTTAGCGTTTATACTCTCTGTGCTGTTTAGTGGTGGATCTGGAACTCTCTCGCTTACTGTAACCATTTGGTTATTCTGAGATTTACAAAAAGGTTTGTCAGTCGGATGTACACTGTCAGACGTTATTTCGGAATTAAATAGATCCGTCGTACTTTGAGTATCCTGTTCATTTTCATTAGACAAACTTGTCTGTGCGTTACTTGAGTTTTCCAAATCGGGTGTGTTAAGCTGGGCAGCGCTCATTACAATAGAGCGTTCTGCGTCATCAATTGTCGTCAAATTAACAGATGAGACAATTGAGTTCGTTAGTTCATTATCAGGGTAAAAGTCATCAGTAGTGGTTGGAATGCACTGATTGTTAGTGGACGCAGGATTGTCATCATCACACTGCGTGTCATAATTACTATCGGTCACGCTGTTTAAGTCGGTAATTTCATTCAAAATACCTCGCGATACACTATTCACAGTCTTTCGCGGCATTTTTACAATAGTCACAATTTTTCAGAAAATAAATAAGCACAATGCAAAAGCAACACACAAATACAACAGAGCAACGAATTGCCGTTGACCTGTAGAAAGAAAGTCACAAGATTAGTAAAAGCGTTGCGCCAAATCCTAATTATATTTAAGCAAATAAGAGCAGATATCTGACTGCCGCTCAAAAGACTCTCAACGAAATACGATCCTGGACTGGGTGTCGCCAAGTGTAACCTCCCCACCGTAATTTTAAAAGAAATGACAATATTATTTAGGGATGCTAATGGACATTGCTCTATGCGTAACCTGCCCACAATGAAATGTACTGACAATGGCAACAAAAATGTGAAATTCGCAATCTGACTCAAATATAAATTCCTCACAAAAAATTAAAGTCTATTCAGTGATAAGAAAATTCAATTAAACCGAAACATCGGTCTTTGGCCCTGTGTAAATCAATCAGAATTAAAGTCTTACCTCAGAATAACTGGATGTCAAATTTCTGCTCTTATCTTTGCGCACGGCTTGGAGGAACTGCATTGCAAATAATAATATTCCTTTTTTCTGTAATTTTACTGAAAATTTTCTTTAAAAGAAGTGGAATGAAATGGGAAGTGCAACGAAATCTTTAGTTCAATAAAAAACAAAATTTTTGAAAAAATGCTTTTGAAATTAAAAATTATTATTGGGGCACTTGT
Organism: Schistocerca serialis cubense; assembly: GCF_023864345.2. Lineage (NCBI taxonomy): Eukaryota > Metazoa > Arthropoda > Insecta > Orthoptera > Acrididae > Schistocerca > Schistocerca serialis. The sequence continues at coordinate 61,197,571 of NC_064649.1, read as the reverse complement.
TGGAGAATAATTACAATAAATAAATTTTTACATTATCTAATGATTATATTAATTAACAGTATACCTCATTCAGCATCTTGACCAGTGTTGCCGACCGCCTACATCACACAACCGCACTGGGCTGCTACTACTGACCGACCGCTCTGCATGACGACTATTAGCGTACAGCACTGCACGACTACTACTGACAGAGTACTGCCCTCAACTAGACTGAGCTACAGACTCGCAACGACTGACTGACAGACTGAGAACCGCTCGCAACACTCGCGCGGTCAAGCGCAAACTCTCTGGTCACAGATGCTACAATGCCTCGCCATCGCTGCTATGTTACATACGTGTTTCAGTGGTCAAAGTAGAGGGGATATAAAATGTAGATGGCAATGGCAAGGAAAGCGTTTCTGAAGAAGAGAAATTTGTTAACATCGAGTATAGATTTAAGTGCCAGGAAGTCGTTTCTGAAAGCATTTGTTTAGAGTGTAGCCGTGTATGGAATTGAAACATGGACGATAAATAGTTTGGACAAGAAGAGAATAGAAGCTTTCGAAATGTGGTACTAGAGAAGAACGCTGAAGATTAGATGGGTAGATCACATAACTAATGAAGAGGTATTGAATAGAATTGGGGAGAAGAGAAATTTGTGGCACAACATGACTAAGAAGAAGGGATCGGTTGGTAGGACATGTTCTGAGGCATCAAGGGATCACCAATTTAGAATTGGAGGGCAGCGTGGAGGGTAAAGATCGTAGTGGGAGACCAAGAGATGAATGCACTAAGCAGATTCAGAAGGATGTAGGTTGCGGCAGGTACTGGGAGATGAAGCTTGCACAGGATAGAGTAGCATGGAGAGCTGCATCAAACCAGACACAGGATTGAAGACAACAACAACAACAACAACAACATTCTTAGTCGATCACGGCACCTAGCAGTATATATTAATAAATGGTTTCAAGCTGATAGACAGTCATTAAACTTCGAAAAGAGCCACTATACGCAGTTCAGAACCTATTAGACATTTCCTTCCAGCATGTGTGTGACATATGACGACATGCCGATAGTAGAGACTGACAGTCTTAAACTTCTGGGATTACACCAGACAATGAATTCACTTGGGAAGGGCATACCATACAACTGCTGAAGCGTTTAAACAAGTCTGTATCTGCGATGCTAATGATGTCAGATGCAGGAGATATAAATATTCATAACAAGAAAAAACGCTTGCGTACTTCAAAATGGTTCAAATGGCTCTGACCACTATGAAACTTAACTTCTGAGGTCATCAGTCCCCTAGAACGTAGAACCACTTAAACCTCATTAACCTAAGGACATCATACACATCCATGCCCGTGGCAGGATTCGAACCTGCGGCCGTAGCGGTCACGTGGTTCCAGACCGAAGCGCCTAGAACCGCTCGGTCACAGCGGCGGGCCCTTGCGTACTGGGCTTAGTTACATTCCACTGTGTCATATGGGATATTTCTGAGTACCTCGTCGAATCGAGCAAAACTTTTTACAGCGCAAAGCGCGTAGTAATACATATTTGTGGTGTAAATTCAAGAATATCATGTAGAAAAGTGGTCAAACAACTGGGTATTCTAACCATTGCTTCTCATTATAATTATTCCTTAATGAAATCTGTTTTAAATAATACGTCTCACTTTCCAACCAATAGCTCAATATATATTATCAACACTAGAAATAAGAGAGGTCTACATAAAAACCTGAAATCACTTATCCTGGTCCAAAAAGGGGTCCAATAGTCAGGAACACAGCTTTTCAATGAATTGCCAGCAGCTATTAAAAACTTGATTCCAAATAAAGCCACAGTTTAACTAGTCTGAAAGACTTTATGGTAGGCAATTCCTTCTACTCTGCGGATGAATATCTTAACAGCGACTGCTAGACCAGCGTAAGTAAAAATGTCTGTTAGATTTCATTTTTCCCAGCACTTGGTCACTGCAGTCAAGATTAACTGTTCTGTGTATGATAAATTTATTAAAAGTAAGAGAGTATTAATTCTGTAAGAATTACCAGTTCCAGTTTATTGTAATGTATTCACATATCTTGATGATCTCCTGATAAATCATCAGGAAATTGAGCATTATGTACAAATGTATGTTTCTTGTGTTATACTTTCTGACAAGTTGCAATGTTCAGACATTGTGCCAGGTGGCGCATAACAGAGAGTATACCAAGTGAGTTAGGATCGACCTCATAAAGTAAGCCAAGAAATTCTCTGAACCGTTCAGCACTTCAGGCTGGTGTATCACTGCTGCTCATGAAGTTTTGTGCAACCTCGTCGAGACCACACCACGACGTGAAACTAGCGACATCAGGGAGACAGGCGTTCCCGCGCTCACAGAATTGCTAACGACTGCTCGCTTTTCGTTTTGTGAAATTTGGAACTTTACATACCTGTAATTTAATGAACGGTGGCCTTTCTTTCCACGAAGCTGGTATTTTGTAATTTTTAAACTGTATTAAGGATGTTTCAAAAATAAATGGCAGAATTTCAAGTATGTACGTCGAATATGTAAACAAAAGCAGTTCGTCACACGTATGTCTGGTGACACTCGGCTTCCAACTTACAGCCTTCAAAACCGTGGCATTAAGGGGAACATTCTCCTTATCAGCAGTATTAAACTTTTGTACAAGTTTAATTTCGTTTAGGCCTGCTACATTTCCTATGAAAAAGAAAAAAGTAATTCTGATTTTGTCACTACCTGGCTCTGCTTTTGTACACGTCACCGCCCTGTGGTGGCTTAAATTGTCTGATTGGTTATCCCGTTGTTGTTTATCAGTTAGTCTGGCACGATAGCTTTCTTTTTTTACATACTGTCTTCATGTAGCTCATCGTCAGATGTTCATGATGCGTATTTCAGCTGTTTCCTTTAGACGGTACTTGTTGTTTCATATTGTTGTACATTCTTTGTACAGTTACTTTTCTGGTTACTGTATTTGGTACGTATTTCTAGTTTGCAGACAATCTGCGGATGGTTTCTACCCGTAACGCGTGATATAAAGTCACTGGTTTATCAACTGGTGGCTTCTTATCTAGTGACCAAGACAATACCCATTCATTTGCAATGGTCGCACATTTACAACGGTTTTCGTCCTGCAGGTAGCTCCAGAGACAGAAGATATTAACAGGACTCGGAAACCAATCCTTTCCCGCCAGATGTTGTTTTGAAATTCTTAATTGTCTGCATAGTTTTATGAGGAATACAGAGCTAAATATACGTCATCTATGTTTGAAATACTGTTTGTTACTAAACAAGATGAATGAAAATATGCAAGGTGTAACAAAAAGGCGTAGACAATCTTTCAGCGAGCATTCTTCACACGTAGGGGAATAAAATGTCTGAAAAGCTTTATTTGCACGTTGAAGCTCCTTTTTAACTTATCCTCGTAATCAAATTAATCATAAGAAACACAGAAAGGAAACGTGCCAGAATTACATGGAGCATTTTCTTCCATGGAACGTTCTAAATGTCCTCTTTGTTATGTTTGGTTAGAATGTACAGTAAGTTGTAATTCGCCAGCTGTTGTCGATTCAATGGAACAGATGTTACGTTGACATGTGACTCACTTCATCGCTTGTGCTGACAAGCAACTAACCTAATTTATCTACCAGTAACCAGCACGTAGCGTCAAGTATTTAGCTTTCATCACGGGCTACACAAGTAAGTTGCATCAACTGTTTAGTGATGATGCGGTTCACTGCAGTGGGAGTGTACTCAAATGAGAGGTTGGCCGACGTCCATTTGCTGTACGCATTATCAGAAGGTAATTGCCTTGGCGCTCGGCGTTTATATCGGGAGAATTTTCCAGGACGACAATGCCCCGACAGAAGAAGCTGTTGACGGTCCTCTTAGAGCGTACGCATGTACGTCCGAAGGAACAGGCAGTGCGGGGACTACAGCCGCTATGAAATACACGACATGTATTGGCAGTTACGAACGTGGACAACCATCAGCTGTATTATCGAGCATTTGTACCGGACCGCCACTCGATCCGGACTTCCCGCTTATTGCGAGCGGTTACCTTACCATTAGGCTCTCCCGACGAGACCCTAACTTCAATGTGTCATCCATGCTTCTAAAAGATTCACTCGTACATCCATTATGTACATTTCTGAACGGGAGAGACATTTTAATCGGAAGTCGCTTGCCCGGTGGTGGCGGATAAATAGGGCCCGGCAGTGCTTGTGTTGTTCGGAAGTACGATTCAAAGTTCCTTCCGGCATGTGTGCGTCGTGAAGACATACGGTAGTTTGGGTGAAGCCATGAGTCGCGGTCGGATAGGTTAATGCTAAGGAGACATCTCGCTATAAGGTGGAAATCCCGGTTCCAGTCTGGCACATATGTTCATTCTTGTCCTTCCACTGCACAGCTGATGGTTGTCCATATTCGCAATTGCGACTAAATTTCGTGTACTTCAGCGTATGTTTGATTCAACAATGTTTCAACCCTCGCTTCAGTGCAGATGTGCTGTTCACAGATGAGGCTTCACTCCAGCGTGATCAGATTGTGAATTTTCACAATCAGTGTGTTTGGTCTGACGATAACAATCACGAAATTGTTCAATCACGTCATCAAGAAGGATTTTCTGTCAGTTCTGGCCGACACTGTTGGTGACAGGATGTCATATTTTTCCACTCACGCTCAACGGAGAAACCTACTGTACCTGTTCTGCTAGACCATGCGCCCTTCAGACTGTGACAAAGCGGGCACGTAATAAACTATGTAGCTGCTCATCTTTTTAGTGTTAGTGTTCGTAAGCTTTTAAATAACAGATTCCGTGACAAATGGATAGGTGGAGGTGTACCACTTCCCTGACCCACCAGACTTTCATTTGTGATGGCGTTTGAAAGCTCTTGTGTACGAATCCCCGCTACAGGATGTGCAGAATCTTCGCGTCCGTATTGCGGAGGACTGCGAAACAGTACGCAATTCTCCAGCAATACATCGGAGCATCTGTGATTCAACGGTACGGCGAGTTGATACGTCTTTCCGTGCTAAGAGAGAACTTCTGAGCATTTCATGTAGGGAAGGGTTTCTTACTCTGCTCAGGCGCTCTTTTACAATGTATTTCCCACGATTAATGTGTTGAAGAGTTTTAGAGTTCCTGGAACCATGTCCGAATAACATATTTTCCTAATCCACGTGTGAGAAAGGCTTCGCGGAAATACGGCCCTACCTTTTTGTTACACCCTGTATGCTGCACTCATGGTATCAGCAGGTGCTGTCTGTTTTCGGCAAAAGTCACCCTGCCCTCGGAAAAAAATATGGAGACCGGGGTTCAACGTGGCGATGACAACACAAATCTGGAGGTCGATGAGGGATGTGAACCGTAGTCCTCCCGGCTGCAAAGCGCCCTCGCCTAACTCAGTACCCGCCACAGACGCAGCGTATTATGCTTAAGAAACAGTTGCACACTCTCCTATCGTTATCCCTTTAACTTTTTCTCCAAAACTTAAAACATACAGGGTGGTCATAAAGTCATGGCCAATTTCTATTAAATAATGGATACATTTACATTATATGCACGTATCTTATAAATTATAGAGGGCAGCAACCAGTCGTCCTTTTTTTTAGATTTTATTACGCAAATCAAGATATAAAGAAAGTAAAAAAGACTGATTTTATTTACTCCCAAGCGAAGAAATCCGAGGATACCACAGCAGGTGAATGTCTTGGCCACAGTCATGCTGAAGCTCTGCCATTCGATCCATTGCCGAGTCTCCGATTGCTTTAACAAAATGAGGGGATGTTCCATCCTGTTGTAACACAGCAACACAACAGGAAACATTCTGTTTCGGGAACTGCTCCAGCATGTCAAGGCAAATGTTTCCTGTAATTGTAATCTCTGAAAAAAAAAGAAAAGAAGAGAGAGAGAGAGAGAGAGAGAGAGAGAGAGAGAGAGAGAGAGAGAGAGGGTGGGGGGGGAGGGGGCGGGGATCCACAAACGGTAGTCTTTGGGAATCTAAGCCACTCATTCACATTTTCTGTGTATCTTTGCCATTCAGTGGTAGCGTGAAGCGGCTCGTAAGGCGGTATGTGGCAGGTGTGTTTGTTAACTTTTCCGCAGATGCTGAATATCACCTCATCAGCAAACAAAATTTGATCCGTGAGTTGTTCGTTGTGCAGAAGATCAAAACGTAACGCGTAGCATGGTGAGCTGCGTGAACTTCGTGGTTTAATCTCTGAAGCACCTGAATGTGGTACGCTTATTTTCTTTAGCGTAAAGTGTGAATCCACGTCTAACTAACTGTTTAAACTATGAGTGGATAAATGCGTACGTTCTCCGATTGCATCTCTGGTTTTTATGAACTGTGTCCCGTGGCGCTGAAGGTCACTCGGGGCGCAGTTCATGGAGAACGTTTCCAGTTCATTGAGACTTGCTTTTGAGTAACCGCATGTTTGCTTTTCCTGTAGAAATAGTAAACAGCCGATCAGTAGCAACAGACTGGCCGTTTACTATTTCTGCAAGAAGATTTAATCCTACGGTTGCTGCTCCCGCCATGTACAAAATTTCAAAATGTTTGCTTTTGTTGTTGTTGTTGTTGTTGTTGTTAGCTTGTGAAATTTCAGAGTTAAATACTCTTGCACAGTCGCGCACGAACAGCAGTCACTCATTCTTATATCGTGTCTTTTCTTCCCCACACCATCGCATAAACGCATTTTAATTAGGTATTATTTAGGTATAATCATTATTTCTTAGAATTGGATCGAGACTTTATGGCCACACTGCACATACTCCCAGTCTCAAACAAGAAAATGCGAACTGCTTCTGCTAGTTGCATTTAATATTTTTTTTAGTTACATAATTTCTCACTCTCTCTCGCCGTATCATCTGTGTTTCAGTGCGTTCCTCTTTCTGTGGTACACACTCTTAACCCACCCGCCAGGAAAATTACCTCGCATTACTCTCTAACCCACAAACAGGTCGAAACCGCATTTTTCCCCGTTATGGGTGGGACTCTTTTTAGTACGTCTGTCACAAGTTTTTGATAGTATAAGTATTCCTAGTAGTGGTAGTTCCGATAATTCTTGGATCACTCTGACAAGGACAACTGATAAGTCACGATATTACAATTCAAGAACAAGAAAATCAATACGTAATTCACATACGATCGTATTTGCATGCTTATAGGTCTAGTTTGGTAGGGGTGGGGTAATCGGCCGTGGCCTTATAGTAGGGATCATCCCTGTATTTTGATTTTAGTAGCTTAGGGAAATAGTGCAAGACCTAAATCAGGAGGCCCGTGTACAGACTGGAGCCTCCACCGTCCCATTTTGTCCAAAAACATTGCGACCTCATTCTGTTTATTCCTTCACTCTTTTGCAGGGAAGTTAATAATGTAGAAAGCTATTGCTATATTGTTATTAACTTCCAAGCAATATGTTCCGTATTAAAGATAAACCCCTTTTTAAGCTGTGTGTCATTTATAGATGACAAAGTAAATGTCCTGACTGACTGACTGACCGACTGAGTGACAAATCACAACCCAGGCCAAACCGCTAAGGACAGAAACGTGAAATTTGGAGATGCTGATTATCTTATACTGTACCATATTTTAACAAATACATAATACTAAAAATATGGGAAAGATTTTCTGGAAAAATATCGCGATAAAGGCAATTTTGAAGCTGGAACTACGGAAATCAGTATTTGGTTTCTAGGTAAGAAATAGAAAAAAAATACGCGTTTCAGTGGTTTTGAAATTCAGCCCCTACGGTGGTGAAACAGGCTATGAAAGTTTTTACAAGAAATATTTCGTTAGGAAACCATTTTTGAAGTAAAATCTATGACAATTATATTTTGCCAGTGTTTTTGGAAATTCAACCCCGTAAGGGAGTGGAACAACGCATGAATGGTTTTATTAAAAAATTTCATTGCGAAAGCTTTTTTTTTAAGTTGAATGTATGAAAACTAGTGTTTGACTTTTCAGTTTTAAATAAAAAAAGTATTTCCTTTATTCGATTTCCGTCGTTCTTTAACTGCTTGAAATTCATGGAGGTGTGTTCTGTCTACGCAAATAAACGAAAGGCAGTGTGTTTCTAGCCGGAAGCGTTTCGCATCAGTTATTTACGAAGCATCTTAAGCGGCCTGTAAATCATGTTTCTTTTTATACATATAATAAATGAATTATGCAGTAGTTACAATACGTTACTATGTTGCACTTAGTAATTTTTTCCATTTTTCTCTTGTTTCTCAAATGAGAAACAACTTTTTAGCACAAATTTCGAGCGAGCGAGGTGGCGCAGTGGTTGGCACACTGGACTGGCATTCGAGAGGACGACGGTTCAAACCCGCGTCAGGCGATGCTGATTTAGGTTATCCGTGTTTTCCCTAAAACTGCTTCAGGCAAATGCTGCGATGGTTCCTTTGAAAGGGTATAGGCGACTTCTTTCCCCATCCGTTCCTAATCCGATGGGACCGATGACTCGCTGTTTGGCCCCCTTCCCTAAATCAACCAACAAACCAACCAACCGACCGACGAACTCTTCTCTTAAACACCACGCGATTTCTGCAGTCGCGGAATCGGAATCTTAAACCAGGGTTGGCAAACTGTTGTAAATAGTGAAGTCTCTGTTACGTGTATATGCTGTGTTTATTAAATTATGGAAAAACGTTACGAACTTAACGCACCAATCCAATAAACCAAAGTATCTACAACGAAAAAAAAAAACTGTGTTTCAATGAATACAATCCCAACTCACTTATCTCCGTTATTTTGTCTTTATACAGAAGGAGCTACCCTTTCTTTAACTTTCTCTATGCCCTCGATCATTTCCATCTGGTATGGGCCCCATAGTACACAACAATAGTCATCGAGACTAGCAACAAGCATAGCGTAGGTAGTCTCTTTAATGGATCTTTTACAACTTTTAACTGTTCTGCCAAGCAACCACAATATTTGGTTCACCCTCTCCACAACGTATTCTATGTAATAGTTTCAATGGATGGTCATAAACGTGGTATCTTTCTATCTGTGTGATTTATCGTTTATCTCAAATTTAACGGAATTTTTGTACCACTCATGTTGGAGGATTGCTTAGCATCAAATGTGATGTTTCGTGCTATATAGATATGTTTCTAAACCATTTTGCAGTTGGTTTTGATCTTTTGATGTCCTTACTAACCGGTAAACGATAGCGTCCTGTGCTGTCCAAGGGGACTGCTCCGATTGTCTCCTAAATCATAAATATGAATTAAGAACAACAGAGGGCCTGTTACAATTCCCTGGAAACCCCATACGTAGCTCATTTTGGCGTAGCTGATTTCCCGTCAATTACTACGCATTGTGAGATTTCCGACAAGAAGTCACAATTCCAGTGGCTCTGTTGGAACGATACTCCAAGCCACATAATTTCATTAAATGACGCTTATGAAGAGCAGTCTCAAAGGCCATCCGAAAATCTAGTAATATGGAACCAGGAATCAGCCTGAGATCTCCATTGGATGGAGGTCATAGTTTAGTGCTGATAAAGGTTCATTTGTGTTTCAGGAGAACGATGTTTTCTGAATCTAGCTAATTTTGTGGCGATAAATTTTATTTCCAAATCTTTCATTATGGTAGAACACATTATACGTTCCTGAATCGTAATGCAATCCGAGATCGGTGATACGGGCTCATAATTCAGTGGCTTTCTTCTATTTTCCTTCTTGTGTTATGTTGTGACCTGTGCGATTTCCCAGTGCTTTTTCGTCGAACAAGCGGTTGTACATGATTGTTATGGAGCTATTTCATCGGCACACGCCGAAAGCAATATAACTGCTACGTAATCTTGACCGGAAGACTTGCCTTTGTTAACTGATCTAGTGGGCTCGTTAACAGCGTATTCACTTCCAGGATTGGAATTTTGGAGTTCATTTTATGTGCTTTCCTGCTTCTGTTGTTAACAAAGAAAATATGGAACCATCTCAACCCTCTACTAGATTAATTTTTCCACGAAACAAACTCTAGTGAAAAAATATGTGGAAGGAATGACTTACACACGTAACACTATGTGACAGGTCGAACTTGAAATTTTCATTTAACTTCGATTCATCGAATTTTTAAGGTTTGTTGCCACACGTATACATGTACATACATACATACATACATCGCAACCTACCGTATGGTGCGTGGTGGAGCGTACCATACACCAGTACTAATCTATTCCTTTCATATTCCACTCGCAAACAGAGCGAGGGAAAAATGACTATCTACACTGAAGCGCCAAAGAAACTGATATAGGCATACGTATTCAAATACAGAGATATGTAAACAGGCAAAATACGGTGCTGCAGTCGGCAAAACCTATGTAAGGCAACAAGTGACTGGCGCAGTTGTTATATCGGTTACAATGACAGCTTCTCAAGATTTGAGTGAGCCTGAACGTGGTGTTATAGTCGGTGCGTGAGCATTGGGACACAGCATCTCCGAGGTACTTATGAAGTGGGGACTTTACTGTACGACCATTTCACGAGTGTACCTTGAATATCAGGAATCCGGTAAAACATCAAATCTCCGACATCGCTGAGGCCGGGAAAAGATCCTGCAAGAATGGGAGCTAAGACGACTGAACAGAATTGGTCAGCGTGACAGAAGAGCAACACTTCCGCAAATTTCTGCAGATTTCATTGCTGGACCGCCGGCCGCGGTGGTCTCGCGGTTCTAGGCGCGCAGTCCGGAACCGCGCGGCTGCTACGGTCGCAGGTTCGAATCCTGCCTCGGGCATTGATGTGTGTGATGTCCTTAGGTTAGGTAGGTTTAAGTAGTTCTAAGTTCTAGGGGACTGATGACCACAGCTGTTAAGTCCCATAGTGCTCAGAGCCATTTGAACCATTTCATTGCTGGACCATCAACAAGAGTCAGCGTGCGGACCATTCAACGAAACATCATCGATATGCGCATTCGGATCCGAAGGTCCACTCGTGTACCCTTGATGACTGCACCACACAAAGCTTTACGCCTCGCCTGGGCCCGTCAGCACCGACATTGGACTGTTGATGACTGGAAAGATGTTGCCTGGTCGGACAAGTCTCGTTTCAAATTTCACCCAGTGAATGGACGTATGGAGACAATCTCATGAACCCATGGAACCTGCACGTCAGCAGGGGACCGTTCAAGCTGTTGGATAATCTGTAATTACGTGGGGCGAGTGCAGTTGGATTTGGGACTGCTGATACGCCTAGATACGACGCTGACAGGTGACACGCACGAAAGCATCATGTCTGATCACCTGCCTCCTTTCCTGTCCATTGTGCATTCCGACGGACGTGGGCACTTCCAGCAGGACTATGCGACACCCCACACGCCCTGAACTGCTACAGAGTGGCTCCAGCAACACTCTTCTTAGTTTAAACACTTCCGCTGCCCACCTGATTCCCCAGACACGAACATTATTGACCGTATCTGGGATACCTTGCATCGTGCTGTCCAGAAGAGACCTCAACCCCCTCGTACTCTAACGGATTTATATACAGCTGTGTAGGATTCATGGAGTCAATTCCCTCCATCTCTACTTCAGACATTAGTCGAGTCCATTCCACGTCGTGCTGCGGCACTCCTGCGTGCTCGCGGAGGGCCCTACACGATATTAGGCATGTGTACTAGTTTCTTTGTCTCTCTGTGTATGCCTCCGTACGGCCCTAATTTCTCTTATATCCTTGGCCCTTATGCGAAATGTACGAAATGTATATTGGCGGTACTGGACTCGTTCTGCAGTCAGTCTCAAATGCTGATTCTCTAAATTTTGTCAATAGTGCTCCACGAAAATAAAATCTCCTTCCCTCCATTGGTTCCCATTTGAGTTTCCGAAGCATTTCCGTAATACTTACGTGTTGTTGCAATCTACCGGTAACAGATCTACGACGGTGTCTCTCAGCTACTAATCCGACCTGGTGCGGATGCCGAACACTCGAACATTATTCAACAATAGGTCGCGCGGATGTCCCATATGCGATCTACTTAACAGATGAACCACACTTTCGTGAAATTCTCGCGAAGACGAAAGTCGACCAATGGCCGTCCCTAGCGCAATCATTAGATGCTCGTTTCATTTCATATCGATTTGCAGCCTCACACACAGATATTTAATCGACGTGACTATCAAGCAGCACGCTACTAATACTGTACTCTAACATTATCGGCTCATTTGTCCTACTCATCTGCATTTACCTGCGGCATGAAACCGAAAATATTGGTTGATTAGTGATCGTTCAGTCACGGAGACATGTAAACATATTTTGTGCTATTATCTGGCATCATTCTACATACCTCAAAATTCTAACTAGATGTGATGTAAGTGGCAGAAGTAAGTTATTCTTTCATCCGCTTTTGCGTCTGTTTACGTACACTCTATCTTCATCGAAGATTAGCGATTTTCAACTGCGGTTTAGCTCGATGCAGCCACATTGTGTTAGTTGCCAACTGGAAACATCGTGCATATTGACGGGTTGGACGAAAAGTGGTGCCCACTCTACCTACCATGCCGTCTGTAGCTGATAGCAGGTCAGCTGAAATAGTGCAGTCAGCAGCGACGACTATGCTTAGGATGCAGTGTGCATACTTTCGAAAGTGCGGCAGGCCAGTTCAAGTACTTCAAAAGAATGTTTAGGAAGCATGAACAACGTGCGTGGATCAAGACTGAAGCGGAGCTCACAACAACGTCCCTTCTGGCACAGCAACCCGTCGCCCTTCGTGACAATGCACACGGCGAGCCCCGTGCAGAAGTTCCTGCCTGAGTGGGGAAGGGCGATACCGGAACCGTATTCGTCGATATGAGTCCTTGCGATTACAACCTGTACGCCTGAGTGAAGGAACCTCTTCGTGTAACACGCTATAACACAAGAGAAGACACCATTCCTACCGATCCTTACGAGACATCGACAGAGAGGGATGCGCTGACGGTGTAAGACGCTCGACATGTAAGAGCTGGGAGTGAGGGGGGGGGGGGCTGCTGCTAGCCGGGGGGGGGCTATAAGATAATCGAAATGCAGGGCGATTATATTGAACGCATGTAACACGGTGAACGTCTGTCAGTAAACTCTGTGGGGAGTTATCATAGCGTTGCCACTACTTTTTATCCAATCTATGTACGACTTGCTTCCGTAACATTATACCTAAATTTACGTTTTGTTGCCAAATGGCACACGATGCAGTAGAGGATTAAAATCGTCTGTCGACAGTATTTCGTGTTAGTAGAAGAGCCGGTTGTATAACACGAAAAAATATCTTTTCTAAATCACATACAGGGTGGCGCACGAAATGTGTTACCATTTTGTTTTTGAATATAAACTTTATTGTCAATACAATCTGAAAGGAACATTTACTACAATGAAGAGCCGTCCATAGAGATTTGCTCTAACTCAGCACATGCTGAATATGTCCACCATTTCGTTTCCTAACTTCCTTGAAACGAGCACTGAAGTTAGTGATTACCCTAAGGCACATGTCTTCCGTAATTTCACTGCAAGCTTGAAGAATAAGTCTTCTGAGCTCCATTAAATCACGTGGATATTTCGGGAAAATTTTTTCCTTTAGGTACCCCCAAAGAAAAAAAGTCACATGGATTGAGGTCTGGACTATTGGCGGGAAAATTTTGTCCGTCATTGAAGCGACCTGGAAACCTGAGTGAAATGATCCGCATGTCGAAATGCTCGTGTAAAAACTCCAACACAGTGTTTGCAGTATGTCGCCTTGCTCCATATTGCATGAACCACTGCGTGTAGAAGGGCAAGGCAGTAGCAAGAAGCTGTGGAATGAAGCTATTGCGAAGCATGCTCAAATAACGCTCGCTGGTTCACAGTTTCTTCAAAGAAAAAGGGTCCAGTAAGTCCGTGACTGGAAATTGCTGCCCACGCTGTACTCCTCGGAGCATAATGCTGTCGTTCATGAATTACTTGTGGGTATTCAGTGGTCCAAAAGGGTACATTTTGTTTGTTAACCACACGGTCAAAATGAAAATGCGCCTCGTCTGAAAACCAAACATTGTTGAGAGTTTCTTCCCTATCCTCCGCCCAATGAGCAAACAGTAGTCTCTGCTGCTTGTGTTCTTCAGTGAGCTTCTGTGCTCAGGTCATCTTTATGTGTACACATGGAGGTCACGTTTAAGAATGCGTTGAACGGAGCGTCTGGATATTCCCAGTTGCACTGCTGCCTTTCTGCACGATATCCCGGGACTTCTCTGTACAGTAACTCGTACCGCTTCAGTATTCTCCGGCGAACAAACAGGCTTAGGTCGAGGTCGCTTCGCTTCCAATACTGTTCGTTCCTGTACAAATTTATCGTACAACCTGTGGATGGTCTTCTTGCAAGGAACCCATGGTGTGTTAAACTGTTATCGAAAACAAAACGCCTATGAGTCACAACAAGGCTTTTCGTTTCATGAAAAAGTAACACAATTGCCGATCGTTGCTGTGTCGTCAGTCTTCCATTGGCAGCCATTGCTGCTTAATAGTCTCCTAGCGGCAGTATCGTGAATTACACGTCATTTCGTAACTCAAAAAAATAGTTCAAATGGGTCTGAGCACTATGGGACTTAACTACTGTGGTCATCAGTCCCCTAAAACTTAGAACTACTTAAACATAACTAACCTAAGAACATGACACACATCCATGCCCGAGGCAGGATTCGAACCTGCGACCGTAGCGGTCGCCCGGTTCCGGACTGAAGCGCCTAGAACCTCTCGGCCACTCTAGTCGGCGGTCCTCCTCCGCGATTGGCTGTTGCGTTCGGAAGTTGCGCGCCAAAATGATAATTTCTTTACTTCAACTGCTTGATTCTTGGTCGCTATCTCTTACTTTAAGTCCAAACTCAATTTGCTTGTTCCTAGTATTTTAGTCTTTTGTGGTTTACTCTTAAATCATATTATATGCTCAGTAGAGTACTCGTTCTATTAATTCCACACTTTCATAGACTATAGCGTTGTCATTAGCCAATCTTATCACTGTTATCATTTTCTCCTGAGTCCTCATTCTATTACTTGAACTTTCGTTCATTTGTGCTACTGCTTCATCAATGTTGCGGTTAACCAAATGGTTGCAATGGCTCTGAGCAGTGTGGGACTTAACATCTGAGGTCATCAGTCCCTTAGTCTTAGAACTACTTAAAATTCACTAACCTTAGGACATCACACACATCCATCCCCGAGGCAGGATTCGATCCTGCAACCGTAGCGGTCGCGCGGTTCCGGACTGAAGCGCCTAGAACCGCTCGGCCACTCCGGCCGGCCTTTCGTAACCCATTTGTTTTTCCAAGCTCTGCTGGTACTGCTGGAGAGATCCCAGCGGGATATCTAATGTGCGTCGTAAATTGTGAAAGAAACAATTGGTAACACATTTCGTGCGCCACCCTGTATGTCAGCGTAACTATCTTAATTCTGTCTTCCGAGTCGTAGGTTTATACAAGTCACGTGCTCGTACATCTCCTCGGAACGCCTGGTCGGATTCTACCATAGTGGGCTATGTCAGAATGGTGGGACGTAATTTTTTGTCCACTGTGCGCCACTCGTTGACCTCTTCAGAAGCGCCTCCGGGATGAGAAAATAACAGGACTGCCCGCAGCCCAGTGAAAGGTCGGATGGGCGGGGCGTCAGTTGGTGGCCACCCTGGAATAGCGAGTCCTTACGACGGGAAGGACTGGCGCGCACAACATTGCGAGTCCTGCGGCCGGCAGATGAAAAGAACGGGCCGCGTCGGCTCTGCTGCGAGGGTCAGCGCGGCCAGTGGTCGCCGGTGAGATCGCGTGGGGGAGGTGCATGGGGGGGGGGGGGGGGGGGGGGATGGGGCAGTTAGGGCCCCCGGGACGCTCCGGGCGGCAACTGCTGGCGGTGCAGCGCGGACAGTATTAAAAGGCAGGGGCAGCGCCGCCGCCCCTATACCTGCTGCAGGACGAGGGGATCCCGGGAAGGGTATTATCCCGCCAGACCTAACTCCCAGGGCGTTCATCGTACTGCGCTCTGTGGGCTGCAGCCATCATCCAACCTTCTTTCGTACAACTGCACAGTCCAATTACATCAAGAAGAGATCTTCTCTGCCCGCCATAGAAATAGCATTGACATTACTGAAATTTTGTTTTTGCGGTATCAGTGCGATTAGTTTTTTGCTGACACATTCTGTTGTGCATCTAAAAATGGTTATACACCGAAGAGCCAAACTGGTACGCGTACCTAATATCGTGAAGGGCCCCGCGAGCACGCAGAAGTGCTCCATCACAACGTGGCATGAACTCGACTGATGTCCGCTGCAGTGCTGGAGGGAATTGAAACCCTGAGTCCTGGAAGGCTATTCATAAATCCGGAAGAGTACGAACGCGTGGACATCTCCTCTGAACAGCACATTGCAAGGCATCCCAGATATGATCAATAATTTTCATCTCTTCCGAGTTTGGTGGCCTTCGGAAGAGTTTAAGCTTAGAAAAGTGTTCCTCGAGCCAATCTGTGGCAATTCTGGACGTGTGGGGTGACTCATTGTCTAGTTGAAGTCCGTCGGAATCCACAGTGGACATGAATGGATGTAGGATTATCAGACAGGATGCTTACGTACGTGTCACCTCTCACATCGCATCCAGACGTATCAAGCGTTCCTTGTTACTCAAACTGCACACCATTACAGAGCCTCCATCAGCTCGAACAGTGCCCTGCTGACTTGCAGGGACCATGGATTAGTGAGGTTGAGTCCATACTCTTACACGTCCATCAGCTCGAAACCATTTGAAATGCCATTCGTCTAACCAGGCAACATGTTCCCAATCATCAATTGTTCAATTGTGTGTGAAATCTTATGGGACGTAACTGCTAAGGTCATCAGTCCCTTACACACTACTTAAAGTAAATTATCCTAAGGACAGACACACAAACCCATGCCCGAGGGAGGACTCGAACCTCAGCCGCGACCAGCCGCACAGTCCATGACTGCAGCGCCCTAGACCGCTTGGCTAATCCCGCGCGGCTCCCAATCATCAACAGTCCGATGTCGGTGATGATGGGCCCAGTCGAGGCGTAAAGCTTTGTTTCGTGCAGTCATCAAGAGCACGCGAGTGGGCCTTCGCCTCCAAAAACCGCATATCGATGATGTTTCGTTGAATGGTTCGCACTCTTGACACTTGATGATGGCCCAGCAATGAAATCTGCAGTAATCTGCGGAAGGGTTGCAGTTCTGTCACTCTGAACTGTTTTCTTCAGTCGTGGTTGGTCCCGTTCTGGCAGCATCTTTTTCCAGCCGCAGCGACGTCGGAGATTTGATGTTTTACCGGATTCTTGATATTCACGATAAACTCGTGAAATGGTCGTTCGGGAAAATCGCCAATTCATCGCTACCTCGAAGATGCTGCATCCCATCGCTCGTGCGTTCAAACTCACTAAAATCTTGATAAACTACCATTATAGCAGCAGTAACCGATCTAACAACTGCACCAGTTGTTGCCTCATATAGGCGTTTCCAGTCGCAGCGCTGTAATCTCCCTGTTTACATATCTCTGTTTTTGAGTATGCATGGCTATATCAGTTTCTTTGGCGCTACAGTGTATTTATTCTTCGAGAAGGAGTATTGCACTGTATATCCTAAAGAGCGATTATGAGAACTTGATATAGGTCATCACTTTGTGAATGTGGCGCTACTACTGTCTGGGCTTGCCATGAAAACTGGAGAGGAATTAAGCAACAAATGTTGTAGTTTTGTTTTCACACGGGTATGCAACTAGTAACAGCCTATATTAAACATTAATAATAGAAGAGAACTAGCACATCCCAATATCAGTATGACAATGAAAGAAAGAACTAAACGAATGAACACCAGTGTGCAATAGAACCCTCTTTACCACTAGAGGGAAACCACACAAATAACACCCACGCCAAAACTGCATATATATATATCTCTCTCTCTCTCTCTCTCTCTCTCTCTCTCCCTCTCCCCACACACACACACACACACACACACACACACACACACACACACACAATAAATAAATAAATAAATATATATATATATATATATATATATATGTATATATATATATATACAGGGTGTTTCAAAAATGACCGGTATATTTGAAACGGCAATAAAAACTAAACGAGCAGCGATAGAAATACACCGTTTGTTGCAATATGCTTAGGACAACAGTACATTTTCAGGCAGACAAACTTTCGAAATTACAGTAGTTACAATTTTCAACAACACATGGCACTGCGGTCTGGGAAACTCTATAGTACGATATTTTCCACATATCCACCGTGCGTAGCAATAATATGGCGTAGTCTCTGAATGAAATTACCCGAAACCTTTGACAACGTGTCTGGCGGAATGGCTTCACATGCAGATGAGATGTACTGCTTCAGCTATTCAATTGTTTCTGGATTCTGGCGGTACACCTGGTCTTTCAAGTGTCCCCACAGAAACAAGTCACAGGGGCTCATGTCTGGCAAATAGGGAGGCCAATCCACGCCGCCTCCTGTATGTTTCGGATAGCCCAAAGCAATCACACGATCATCGAAATATTCATTCAGGAAATTAAAGACGTCGGCCGTGCGATGTGGCCGGGCACCATCTTGCATAAACCACGAGGTGTTCGCAGTGTCGTCTAAGGCAGTTTGTACCGCCACAAATTCACGAAGAATGTCCAGATAGCGTGATGCAGTAATCGTTTCGGATCTGAAAAATGGGCCAATGATTCCTTTGGAAGAAATGGCGGCCCAGACCAGTACTTTTTGAGGATGCAGGGACGATGGGACTGCAAATTGGGGCTTTTCGGTTCCCCATATGCGCCAGTTCTGTTTATTGACGAAGCCGTCCAGGTAAAAATAAGCTTCGTCAGTAAACCAAATGCTGCCCACATGCATATCGCCGTCATCAATCCTGTGCACTATATCGTTAGCGAATGTCTCTCGTGCAGCAATGGTAGCGGCGCTGAGGGGTTGCCGCGTTTGAATTTTGTATGGATAGAGGTGTAAACTCTGGCGCATGAGACGATACGTGGACGTTGGCGTCATTTGGACCGCAGCTGCAACACGGCGAACGGAAACGCGAGGCCGCTGTTGGATCACCTGCTGCACTAGCTGCGCATTGCCCTCTGTGGTTGCCGTACGCGGTCGCCCTACCTTTCCAGCACGTTCATCCGTCACGTTCCCAGTCCGTTGAAATTTTTCAAACAGATCCTTTATTGTATCGCTTTTCGGTCCTTTGGTTACATTAAACCTCCGTTGAAAACTTCGTCTTGTTGCAACAACTCTGTGTTTTAGGCGGTGGGATTCCAACACCAGAAAAATCCTCTGTTCTAAGGAATAAACCATGTTGTCTACAGCACACTTGCACGTTGTGAACAGCACACGCTTACAGCAGAAAGACGACGTACAGAATGGCGCACCCACAGACTGCGTTGTCTTCTATATCTTTCACATCACTTGCAGCGCCATCTGTTGTTGAAAATTGTAACTACTGTAGTTTCGAAGTTTGTCCGCCTGAAAATGTACTGTTGTCCCAAACATATTGCAACAAACGGTGTATTTCTATCGCTGCTCGTTTAGTTTTTATTGCCGTTTCAAATATACCGGTCATTTTTGAAACACGCTATATATATATATATATATATATATATATATCGCTATATATATATATATATATATATATATATATATATATATATATATATAAAACTTACACTTCGAATCTGCACGCCACAGCCGAAACAAACATGCCACGAAATAAATGAACACACAGCCACAAGAACACATAATGGCAGCAAAACCTCTGTTTGGCGCTCAAATCGTAGAAAATGATTGTGCAGTGACAAAAACGAAGGGAATAAGCGTGTTACCTCGACACAAAGTAAACACACCACAACAAAAACCGTTAGTAACATGCTAAAAATCGCAATACAAAGTCATCCTCGGTCGGAAACACACAACAGACGGAAAAATAATGTTTTGCTGTTTTCAGATGACAAGCCGCAGCTCGCGTAGTAGACTTCAAGACGTTAGCATGAACGTCCGGTAGCTTCATGTAAGGTATGTAAACAAATGAATATATGCATCTTATAGTTTTCAGTGCTATATGATCCACAGCTGCGATGAATTTTTTTGAATGGTTTCTTGAAGCCTTCAGCTGCCATTCTCTTTATTTACTGTAAGATTGTACAATTTCGACCTTCCGCTATTTTCAAGTATTTTATGGATGAGTTTTTGTAATAGATTATGTCGCATACGTCGTTGCTCCTATGACATCATGTTATGCTCATTAATTAGTTCGAGTTATGAGCAGAACGTGATGTCATAGGAGCAACGACGTATATGACGAAGTCTGTTTCTAAAATGTCATCCAAAAATACTTGAAAATGGCCTAAGGTCGAAATTGTACAATCGTAGCGTGAATGAAGAGAATGGTAGCTGAAGGCTTCAAGAAGTCATACAAAAAACATCCATCTTACCTCCAACTGTGTTATAAAACTAGAAACTTTAGACATATCGTAAACAAATAACAAAGAAAGCCTCAACTCACTAATTTTTGTCTCAGCTCCGTACTGCAAGCAACCAATGTAAAGGTATCTGACAACAATCGCTAATATAAGCATTTTTTATCGGAAGTATCTTTAAAGGTTAACGTGTAACAGTTTCACAGAAGGAAAATAAACAAATAAACCCACTAAAGATAGCACAGATGGTACTGAAAGATGTATGGGTGATAACCGAATTACGAACTTGTCTTGCATAAGGCCAAATTCCTAAGTTTTTATCCAAATAACTAATCTCGTTTCCCTCTCCAGGAAATGCCTTCGGCAAGCTAAGGACCATGCAGATCACAAAGAGGCGCCGCTTTGTAATGGTCTCTGCCGTTTCCGAAGTATCTCCCTTAAGGCAGAGAAGCGTGAGCGAAATATTTAATAAAAAAACTGCTGTACATGAATACGGTTTTCTCTCTTTAACGGTACGTTAACTTGTAACTTAGCACATATCAACATATGCGCGGTGATTCAGATGGTCCTTCCGATTTCGTTTTTTGCATCCCACGGTATTGTTTTTCACCTTTATAAACCTCGCACGATATTTTCATATTTTCCCGCTTGCTACCCGCAAACTGTTAGCCCCACAAAATAAATTAGCAGCAACTTTTCGTGGATAATTTAATGCAGTCAAAATTTTGTTTTGCATTACATTTTCGCTGGATTTAACAGTTGTCGTGCTGTTCAAGAAAAACGTACAAAAGTGACCTCCCACACTCATCACTCACGAGTCAGGATTTCTAGAAAGTTGTTCGTGGCACTCCTTCCTTCCACTATACAGGTATTTCCGACTACACGAACTGTTCTCGATGCTCAATTGTTTCGTCTCTTTTTACTGGGCTGTTACGCCACCAGCGAGTTCGACTATTTCGTTAACATTATTTATTTAAACATGCCGGTTGGGTAATGAACCAAAAACTAATTTTCTGAACGTTACGCTAACCCTAATTATGATGACAATTCGATCCACACTTCACCCTTATCAATACAGCAGTTTCGTAGTCAGGAAGCCTGACGAATAGAGATGTAAGTCTATATTTTATGCTGCTCAAATTCACAAAATCGTTACGTAAATAATCATTTTTATCTGTTTTCCGAATTTCCCTTAGTTGCTCTAAATTCGACGATACATACCTCCACGAATTGTTACGTAAAGTTTACACAAATGTAAATATTATAATTTTTAAGTACTCGACTAAGACGGTAGCGTACCATGGCCAGTCAACGAAGACCAAAAAAGATAGAATGTGGGAAATAATTTGTGTAATCGCAAATATTCGTGCAGTGGTAGGACTGACTGCCATGAACAACAGATTACAAATCTAGACCGGTGGGGCTCGAGTGTAGGTGTGGGGGTGCATTTGAAGGCCACTTTCGTATGGTCTCCAGCGAGAACGTATCCCAGTAAAGAATTCAACAACATCTTACAGAAGGTTTGTGTTCATTTTTTCTGTAGGACTAACAGTTTGCGCATGGAGGGAGTATATGAAAATCTTGCGGGTGGTTTATGAAGGCAAGATATGACATTTTGGATTGCAGAAAACATCAGTAGGCACAGATGAGTCATCCTCCATAGATTTAACTCTTTTCGAATATTGAATCAAAGTTGTTTTAGACCTTTTTTAACCGTCGTCTGCTATATTCTTTCAATATATCAGGTCCTGGTGGTTTTTGAGCAGCATCACTATTTGAATGCTCGTTGACCTACTGTGATGTGCGCGTCAACAGTGGAAACGAATATTCAATCCGACTGCGTGAGAAAAACAACAGCAGATTTGCAGGTTCGGCTTGTGAAGAACAAAATAGTCAAACGACGCGACGCGATGAGCAATCGATCGCTTTCCCTTCAAACAATGTGGCCACTATTTCCCGAATCATCTACCTGAAAAATACAAATTCATTAAAGAAATTCAGTATGGGTATATCAAAAGACTCGGTACGACATTTATTAATGAATTCGGCAACATTACTTCTTAGTGCACCAAAAGCTAATATAGAAATAGAACATTAGAGGACGAAATCTCCGCTACCTTCAAAAATCATTTGTTTCTTTAAAAAAATGGAGTTTATTTAAAGAGGTCTCTTTCTACTAGTGATATGCAGTGACACTGAATATTTATTAGCATTTGGTAATTCACTGATATTAGTTATTAAAGGTAATAAAATAATTAGTAATATGCTGGAATTTCTTCTCATAAAGAACTATTTTTATGAGATCCATTTTACGTTGTTTTGACAAATGTTGACGACACTTGATGTTTGCAAGGCAGTGGAATTAATTCACTTCATCCATTTTGTGGTCCCCAGTTTTGATGTTAAGCTTACCTCTAATCCCATTCCTACTACTACCACCTTCATGTTTCTTCGGTTCACTCTCAATGCACATTCTGTACTCCGTAAACTGATCATTGCGTGAAGTACGTCATTTAACTCTTTCCCTTTTAGAAGATAGGTTGAAAAACGACGAACGCATACACATAGCCTTTGGACATTTAGAAAAAAGCTTTTCACAGTACTGTTTGCAATTCTGGAGACAGAGGGGAGAAAATACAGAATCGAAATGTTATTCACAACTTATTCAGAAACCAACCTTCAGTTTAAGGGCTTATTTCAATACTGGTACAAGTCAATTTTTGTTCATTCTGAGATGCAGAGTCCCAAATTTAAATGTTGTTGTTGTTGTTGTGGTCTTCAGTCCTGAGACTGGTTTGATGCAGCTCTCCATGCTACTCTATCCTGTGCAAACTTTTTCATCTCCCAGTACCTACTGCAACCTACATCCTTCTGAATCTGCTTAGTGTATTCATCTCTTGGTCTCCCTCTACGATTTTTACCCTCCACGCTGCCCTCCAATACTAAATTGGTGATCCCTTGATGCCTCAGAACATGTCCTACCAACCGATCCCTTCTTCTGGTCAAGTTGTGCCACAAACTTCTCTTCTCCCCAATCCTATTCAATACCTCCTCATTAGTTATGTGATCTAC
Organism: Schistocerca serialis cubense; assembly: GCF_023864345.2. Classification (NCBI taxonomy): domain Eukaryota; kingdom Metazoa; phylum Arthropoda; class Insecta; order Orthoptera; family Acrididae; genus Schistocerca; species Schistocerca serialis. The sequence continues at coordinate 61,174,104 of NC_064649.1, read as the reverse complement.
CCATCTAATCTTCAGCATTCTTCTGTAGCACCACATTTCGAAAGCTTCTATTCTCTTCTTGTCTAAACTATTTATCGTCCATGTTTCACTTCCATACATGGCTACACTCCATACGAATACTTTCAGAAATGACTTCCTGACACTTAAATCAATACTCGATGTTAACAAATTTCTCTTCTTCAGAAACGCTTTCCTTGCCATTGCCAGCCTACATTTTATATCCTCTCTACTTCGACCATCATCAGTTATTTTGCTCCCCAAATAGCAAAACTCCTTTACTACTTTAAGTGCCTCATTTCCTAATCTAATTCCCTCAGCATCACCCGACTTAATTAAACTACATTCCATTATCCTTGTTTTGCTTTTGTTGATGTTCATCTTATATCCTCCTTTCAAGACACTGTCCATTCCATTCAACTGCTCTTCCAAGTCCTTTGCTGTCTCTGACAGAATTACAATGTCATCGGCGAACCTCAAAGTTTTTATTTCTTCTCCATGAATTTTAATACCTACTCCGAATTTTTCTTTTGTTTCCTTTACTGCTTGCTCAATATACAGATTGAACAACATCGGGGAGAGGCTACAACCCTGTCTTACTCCCTTCCCAACCACTGCTTCCCTTTCATGCCCCTCGACTCTTATAACTGCCATCTGGTTTCTGTACAAATTGTAAATAGCCTTTCGCTCCCTGTATCTTTAGAATTTGAAAGAGAGTATTCCAGTCAACATTGTCAAAAGCTTTCTCTAAGTCTACAAATGCTAGAAACGTAGGTTTGCCTTTCCTTAATCTTTCTTCTAAGATAAGGCGTAAGGTCAGTATTGCCTCACGTGTTCCAACATTTCTACGGAATCCAAACTGATCTTCCCCGAGGTTGGCTTCTACTAGTTTTTCCATTCGTCTGTAAAGAATTCGTGTTAGTATTTTGCAGCTGTGACTTATTAAGCTGATAGTTCGGTAATTTTCACATCTGTCAACACCTGCTTTCTTTGGGATTGGAATTATTATATTCTTCTTGAAGTCTGAGGGTATTTCGCCTGTTTCATATATCTTGCTCACCAGATGGTAGAGTTTTGTCAGGACTGGCTCTCCCACGGCCGTCAGTAGTTCCAATGGAATATTGTCTACTCCGGGGGCCTTGTTTCGACTCAGGTCTTTCAGTGCTCTGTCAAACTCTTCACGCAGTATCATATCTCCCATTTCATCTTCATCTACATCCTCTTCCATTTCCATAATATTGTCCTCAAGTACATCGCCCTTGTATAGACCCTCTATATACTCCTTCCACCTTTCTGCTTTCCCTTCTTTGCTTAGAACTGGGTTTCCATCTGAGCTCTTGATATTCATACAAGGTGTTCTCTTATCTCCAAAGGTCTCTTTAATTTTCCTGTAGGCGGTATCTATCTTACCCCTAGTGAGATAGGCCTCTACATCCTTACATTTGTCCTCTAGCCATCCCTGCTGAGCCATTTTGCACTTCCTGTCGATCTCATTTTTGAGACGTTTGTATTCCTTTTTGCCTGTTTCACTTACTGCATTTTTATATTTTCTCCTTTCATCAATCAAATTCAATATTTCTTCTGTTACCCAAGGATTTCTACTAGCCCTCGTCTTTTTACCTACTTGATCCTCTGCTGCCTTCACTACTTCATCCCTCAAAGCTACCAATTCTTCTTCTACTGTATTTATTTCCCCCATTCCTGTCAATTGCTCCCTTATGCTCTCCCTGAATCTCTGTACAACCTCTGGTTCTTTTAGTTTATCCAGGTCCCATCTCCTTAAATTCCCACCTTTTTGCAGTTTCTTCAGTTTTAATCTACAGGTCATAACCAATAGATTGTGGTCAGAGTCCACATCTGCCCCTGGAAATGTCTTACAATTTAAAACCTGGTTCCTAAATCTCTGTCTTACCATTATATAATCTATCTGAAACCTTTTAGTATCTCCAGGGTTCTTCCATGTATACAACCTTCTTTCATGATTCTTAAACCAAGTGTTAGTTATGATTATGTTGTGCTCTGTGCAAAATTCGACCAGGCGGCTTCCTCTTTCATTTCTGTCCCCCAATCCATATTCACCTACTATGTTTCCTTCTCTCCCTTTTCCTACACTCGAATTCCAGTCACCCATGACTATTAAATTTTCGTCTCCCTTCACAATCTGAATAATTTCTGTTATTTCATCATACATTTCTTCAATTTCTTCGTCATCTGCAGAGCTAGTTGGCATATAAACTTGTACTACTGTAGTAGGCGTGGGCTTCGTATCTATCTTGGCCACAATAATGCGTTCACTATGCTGTTTGTAGTAGCTTACCCGCATTCCTATTTTTTTATTCATTATTAAACCTACTCCTGCATTACCCCTATTTGATTTTGTGTTTATAACCCTGTAGTCACCTGACCAGAAGTCTTGTTCCTCCTGCCACCGAACTTCACTAATTCCCACTATATCTAACTTCAACCTATCCATTTCCCTTTTTAAATTTTCTATCCTACCTGCCCGATTAAGGGATCTGACATTCCACGCTCCGATCCGTAGAACGCCAGTTTTCTTTCTCAAATTTAAATGAGCGCTGAAAAATCTGCAGTTAAGATACCAGAAATATTCAATACTTGTTTATACTTGAATATTTGTGGCATCTCAACTGCAGATTTTTCAGCGCTCATTTAACTTTAGGACTCTGTATCTCTGAATGAACAAAAATGGTCTTGTAGCACTATTGAAGTAAGCCCTTCATTTCTAAGGGCTGCTGATCATGAACGGGAGGCAGTAGTTGAGAAGCTAGGAAGGCTTGGCTGTAGCAAGTCCATCAACTCATTTAAAGCAAGCTGTTAATGGTAGCAAGATAAATTTAGAAGAGTAAATCTTTCAAGGTTTTCCATTCATACTTTAAATCTGTAAGAAGCGGTAAAGGACTCAGAAGCCAGCTGCGTGGAATTGATAGCGACTTGAAACCAGGTTACATGAAGAAGATCCAGAAGCGTAAAGCAAGAGCAATGGAATGCAGTCGAATTAAGTCAGGTGATGCTCAGGAAGTTAGAACAGCTAGGGAAATTTTTCGAAAGACAGAATTATTTTGACGTCGAATATAAATTCTAGTGTTACGGTGTCTTTTTTGAAACTGTTTGTTTAGAATGTTGCCTTGGATAGAATAGAAACGCGAGCTATAAACAGTGCAGGAAGGAACAGAGTAGAAGCTTTTTTGACGTGGCGCTCCGGAAAAATGCTGAAGGTCACATGTGTAGATCGGGTAATTAATGAACTCGTAATGAATCTAACTGCTGACAAATAGATTTTATGGCACAACTTAACTAAAAAAAGAGATTGGCTGCCATAACACATTCTGGGTCATCAGGGAATAATTTATCTACTTATGCAGGGAAGCTGTGGTAGACGTAGATTTCAGAAGTTATGCACAGATCAACAGTCCTGCACTGGATGGACTTGTGTGCAGAGCCACATCATTCCTTGCACGCAACAGAAAATCACAATATTTTGATGTTTGTTGTCTGATACAGTAAGTGCGAAATTCATTTGCGGTATATTTTCGTTTATATTGCTTTTGAAAGCACTCATAGGTTACTTCATGTCTGTGTGTTTGATTGAAATAAATAAATTAGAAAAACTGTACCGTCATCAGATATTCATCTATGTCTGTATGTGGCAAATTGAAATTCACCGAAAGATGGTGAACACTTGTAAAGAGTATATAGACGTGGGAAGTGTGGCTGATTTTAAATGTGGTCGTAGTTTGCAAGTTCCACAGGGTGGACTGCTTCTTGCTGGTGAGATCAAAATAGTCGAAAATAACACAGGTCAGGAGTGTCGGGAAATTAAATAAGATAGTGACAGAGACACACGTTACGCATAACGGTAGCGAACGCCAACTTTATAAGTAAAAATGGAATGCGGTTATTTGTTAATTTATTGAATGGGCTGAGATTATAGCTCTATCTATGCACACGGATTATTACAATTTCTGTTAGAGTTACTGGTCACGAACAAGTGTTAGCAGGTTGCCCGAAAACTATTATTTACTTGAGTGGCTCATCATCACGATACGAAGACACAGACACATAACATCCTAGCTTCACTAAAGTCGAACGGTAAAGTAACTTAAATACAACTTTATGTCCCGTTGTATTGTCTTAATGTTCACTCTCGGAAACATTAAAGTCTCTCAAACAGGTGAGAGTTTAGCATTGTACCAGCTCCACCGTTCTCTAGCCCCGACTGCTGCTCGAAGTTAATGATGCACTAAATGTTTAGGTATTGTCTCCTGACCAAATTCCGGCACCAAAAGGCTCTACATTTTTGCAAGTAGAGATCAAATCTGCCCAAGTCCTTTTGCAGGTGTTCCTTGTAAAACACGTTGAAAAACTGCACGAAGCGAGTACGTCTACATGCAACTTGGTGCTGGACTCTCAGCAACAGAAAATGTATGAGAATACTTATGTCATGAAGATGGCAACGCACACTGAATATGACACCGTGCCTCATTGTCACCTGAACAACAAAAACGAGCTTTGTGATTCGACTAAAGATTTCCTTATAGCACAGTACAAAGCATTTCATTCTTAACGAAGGGAACTCCGAAAACGGAAAATTAGCCTCGGACGGACCCCAAAGAAAATGTGTGAGAATACTTATGTCATGAAGATGGCAACGCACACTGAATATGACACCGTGTCTCATTGTCACCTGATCAACGAGAAACGAGCTTTGTGATTCGACTGAAGATTAATTAATGTTTACAATACACAGGACGTTCCAAAAAGCACCGACAAATTTCAGGGACAAGTTCCTCATACAGAAATAAGTAAAAAAAGTCTAGTAAACATGGATTCTAAAATGCGTAACTTATGAGATATGAGCGTTTGTTCATCTTCGGTACCATGAAACAGATCTCTTCAAACTTCATGGTCTTTGCTTTCCATATTCTGAAACATGGTAGTATGAACCTAAACAAGAAAATGTGGCCGGTAAACATAGGCTCTGAAGTGCGTATCTTAAGAGCTATGACCAACTGTTCGTCTCCGTTTGTGTCAAACATACGTCGTCGAATGATCAGAATGTCGTAGCTCTTAACATGAACTTCTGAAAAAAATATGAAAAGCAGAGGGCTTGCAGTAAAAGAGATGAGCTTGATAATATCGAAGGTGATGTGCTCCTATCTCTTAAGCTATGCGCTTTCGTCCCCTTATTTACTAGAAATTTTTTTCTTGCTCTGGTGTAATGAACCTGTTCCTAAAGTCTGTTGATGTTTTAATGGGACACCCGGTGTATAAATTACAGTGGGTGCAGTCGAAAGCTCCCTGATGCTGTTCATGGATGATGCCGTCGCATACAGTGAAGTCACTATGATAGAAAATTGTAGTGACGCGTGAAAACCTGCAAAGGATCGAAACTTGGTGCACAAACAAGAATGAGGTATTGCTTATGAAAAGGTTTTCCAGAGATCACTATCAGTCACAAATTTTTGCTGACTTACTGAAATTACTGAGTAAAGCACCATGTTTCGAAATACAAACCTCACTGTCAGGCAATACCAAAAATATATTATATTTTTTAAAATGTGAATAGATATATTAAAAAAGTATGACTCCATATGGTTGTTCATCATTCTGCTGTTCAAACCGTTTTATTAAGCAATCACTCAATTTGTTCATATGAAATGGTTGTTTGCTTGTAGTATTTTCAATTACATCTAATGCTATGCCTCTCAGGATATTGTCAACCACTGCTTATAAATTTGCAAAGGACACTTAAAGATGTCGTCGCAGTCAACTCAATACTTATAATAGACAAGCAACCTGTATTTAGGCGTGGCCCATCTTATTGTTAGCTGCCTCATGCTGATTGTCCTCCACCACATGCACTTATGCGCTTTCGTTTGAAACACTTTTGACTGCCACAAAACCTGGCCGCGTTATTACAGTGAGTTGAGTTGCGTATTAAAAGTAATGGACCGAGAATGAAACCCTGAGGAACACCACAGGAGTCGCACATTTAAACACAAGCGGTTTAGGGGAAACTGTGTAATACTACGAATCAGATGAAGTGTTCATTGGGAGTTTACCAATTCACCAGAACATTGTTCTAGTGAGAGAGGGAGGGTATGGAATTTTGGAACAGAGGACTCCCTGCAGGCAGTGTGAAGGAATGACCACATTGGTTCCACAAGTGGAACTGCGTGTTGCTTATTTGTGATGATTCTGTGTAACATATTTTTATTTCCAATCCCCCACTTCGGATGGGAATCGCAGATAAAAGTGAAATGTGAGACAGACCAAATGGACGGTTGAAGTGGTGTTCCCGGCCGCCCTTGGCCTCTAGCGACTCTGCATAACGACCGCCGAGGAGAATGTGAGACGTACGCGCTGTCTAATCCCAGGGGCCTCCGACACTCGTCGGCGCCGTTCGTTAGCGTGGGCAACCGGTAAATAAGTTATAATGGAGCCTAGACGGCGGCTAGGAGCACCAGGTATAAACAAGTGCGCGGCCGGCGTTACGTATGGTAATGGCGGACGCGCCGGGCCGGCTCGCGAGGGAATCCGGCCGCTGCTGATCGATTGTAATGGCCGCGATGAATCATTGAGCGTTCGCCGGCGAGGAGGAGGAGAGGGAAGCGATATCTCGTGACGCCTAACTGCGCCCCCTGGCCGCCGCAGCAGAGAGGGATGAGGGCGAGGTGAGGCCGTCTGCGGAGAGGGAAGCTGCCCTCCGCGGCAGTTTCCTGGAAATAACGGCTGAGCGGAGAGGCGTGCATAAGGAGGAAAGGGGGCCCATATCTAAAGAGAGAGGGTGGCTGAATACGTAGGAAATACCAGGTGTGGAAGTATGAAACCGAAATTTGGTTACAGTAATTACACGGTGGGGTGTCACATAGAGGACAAAGGCGGGTCAGAGCGCCTAGTGATGCACCGGATGAAAAAACATGCAGTATATTCCACATAAGATGGTGCTAAAGTTTAACAAACTAAAAAGATTTTCCTCTTTTGCAACAGTAAATATTAATTCTTTAAGGAAAGTTGGTAAATGGAAACATTTAGCAGATGTCTTAGATCAACAGAACATAAGCCGGCCTGGGTGGCCGAGCGGTTCTAGACGCTACAGTCTAGAACGGCGTGACCGCTACTGTCGCAGGTTGGAATCCTTCCTCGGGCACGGATGAGTGTGATGTCCTTAGTAGGTTTAAGTAGTTCTAAGTTCTAGGGGACTGATGACCTCGGAAGTTAAGTCCCATAGTGGGTTGGGGTTGTTTGGGGGAAGAGACCAAACAACGAGGTCATCGGTCTCATCGGATTAGGGAAGGATGGGGAAGGATGTCGGCCGTGCCCTTCCGAAGGAACCATCGCGGCATTTGCATGGAGCGATTTAGGGAAATCACGGAAAACCTAAATCGGGATGGCCGGACGCGGGATTGAACCGTCGCCTTCCCGAATGAGAGTCCAGTGTGCTACCACTGCGCCACCTCGCTCTGTAAGTCCCATAGTGCTCAGAGCCATTTGAATAATTTGAAAAGAACATAGTTATCACAGCCCTTCAAGAGTTACGCAATACTGACTAGGACACGATCGAATCAGGAGGATATCGGCTTTATAAGGGGCCACCAGGAGAAACGGTAACAGATATTCCCCATTACGGTGTGGGTTTCTTGGTACACAATAAAATATTTGATTCCGTTGAGAATTTTTCGTCCAATTCCTCAATAAGGGCAATGTTAACAGTTAAGGTGGAAAACGAAAGATACACACTGATAAATATTCGTGCTCCAACTAACGTTAAAAATAGAACTGACAAGAATGGACTGGAAAAATTCTGGGATTAACTTGATCAACTAGTAAGGACCATACAGGAAACTAACATTAAAATTCTGCTTGGAGAGTGTAATGCGAAGATAGGACGAGAGAAAAAAATTTCGAGGTGTGGTGGGGCAATGGCCAGCGCATGAAGTTACAAACAAGAACGGGAAACGGTTAATTGAATTTTGTACTACAAATGGATTGGTTTTGAAGACAACAAGGTTTAAGAGAAGATCACGTATGTTAATGACATGGAAATGCCCTAACGTGGAGCTAGGAGAGTTCCAAATAGACCATGTGGCCATGGATCAGAAATTCCATGTGGAAATCTATAATGTTGAAGTGCTGTGTGGCGTCGATGTTGATTCAGAGCATAAGCGAAACACTATTCAGACTAAATACTCAACCAACAACTGACAAATTGCAGAAAGTTGATAGAAGAATACTCTGAGGAATTATCAGTAAGAAGCATCAAGTTAATGGACAGTGGAGACTCTTGCCCAATTCAGTAGTGTATGAAGAAAGTGAATCCATTATAGATACAATGTGGAACAGGAGGATTGCATTTTTCGGCCACATATCTCGCCTACCAAATATTAGAATCCTGAAGCAAATTTTTGACTACTTCTGGAACAGTAAAACCAAAAACATCTGGTTTAAAGAACTACAAAGTGATCTGGATGAACTGAACACCACCACACACCAAATTCAACACAGAGAAGAGAAACTGCGTCTGAAGAACAAATATAGATGGGCTGACATTCAAACCATCAGAAAATCACAGCGTGTGAAGAAGTTTTGGGAAACGAAGAAATTGCTGACTGCTAAGACCTAAACTTAATCATTGTAGACTCTGTTCTTTATGTTTGATTTTAGTGCTCCAATGTGGGCGTAAACTATGTAAATAAATAAATAAATAAATTACACGCTGTTGTTTGAAACTGACAATCTCCATTGCTATTTATACACTCCACCCACCTCTGCGGCAGGCTATGGTTCGCTTCAAAAGAAGAACTGCTTTTTTGACATGGCATTCAGTCAGCGAGCCATTTTCGTACATTTTCATACGAACTGAAGCGCTGTTCAGCGAGACGTTGTCCCGGTGATGCAAATAGATGATAATCAGACGGAGTCAAGTCTGGGGAATGAGCCGTATGCCCAAGCATTTCCCAACTTCACGCCTCGATCGTTTTGCTGTATGTGATGGGGCGTTATCATGGACCAATATGACTGTGTTGCCTTTTCCCATGTTTCAGTCTTTTTTAACTTAATACCCGATATTAATCGATCATTTGCTGTTGCTAGCAGTCAGAGTTAACGGTTTCACCAGGTTTTAGCAGCTCATAATAGATGACGTCCATCTGATCCCACCAAACACAGAGCATTGACTTCTTTCCAAAGCGATTTGGTCTTGCAGTGGATGTCGATGGTTTGCCTGGATTGACTCATAATTTATGGCGCTTAGGATTCTCAAAACAAATCCACTTTTTACCACCTGTCATTATTCGATGGAGAAACGACTTTCTTTTGTATCTGGCAAGCGGAATCTCATAATTGGTCTTTGCTTGCTCTCTTTCATTCATTTCAATGGGAAACCATTTCCTACTTTTTGCTCGTTTCCCATACATTTCAACAGAAGAGGAACGGATTTCTGCGTCACAGTCAATTGCTCCGCGAGTTTCTGTTGAGTTTGAGTATCATCTTCATCCAGATTCCTGCAATTCGTTGATCTCGAACTTTCTTGGTCGTTTCCCGCTCTCGTTGTTTTTTCACGCCAAAATCACTACTTTTGAAGTTTTTGTACCACTCGAAACACTGTTTCCTCAAGAGCATGTTCGCCGGAAGCTTCGACAAGTATTCAATGCGATTCTGCAGCAGTTTTCTCCAAATGATAACAAAAAACCAATGCTGCCCGCTAATCGTAGTTCGCACGCACAAAACTCGACATGTTTACGGGTTTGAAACAGATACCGACGTATGGAACTTGGCTTATTGTGTGCTGACATTCGCAGCCAGCCGTTACACGAAGCAGATGGCGCCGCAGAAGCGGTCTCACGGGTCCTACACCGACGGCTAGCACCATCTATAGGGATATTCCGGTTTCATTATTCTACACCTGGTAGCTCCAGTTTTAGTAAACACTTGGTCGACGAAAGACTGGAAACTGGAGATGTCCTGTTGACAGTTATTTTTTTCGTTTGGACCTTTAATTTATTCTTGTTATATTGCGTTGGTGCGTAAGTTCGTAGCGTCTTTCCGTAAGATTATTAAACACAACAGATACACGTAACAGAGACTTTAGTCATCAGTAATATATTCAATACATTCTAGATCACTATTTATCTCCATTTACCAACGCTGGGGGTGACTTCTGTATTCCGCTACTGAAGAAATCACCTGGGTTCTACGCGAAGAACTCGTCCGACCATGTTCAGAGAGCACTTTCATGCGGCAAGGAAATTCCCTGGTGGTTGTCCGATAGAGAGCGGAGAAGGTGAAATTTGAGGGCACATGGTCAGGTGAATAATGTTAGTGACGAATAACTTCCCAGCCCAGCTACTGCACAGACTTTTTTTTTCAGTCTAGCGGAATGGGGGCGATCTTTCTCGTCGAGTAGAATCACTTCATGCAGTTCTCCTTGTCGTTGTTCCCGAATTGAGTCTGTAAGACGCCTCAGTCGCTCAAAATAAATACCAGTGATGGTCATTTCTCGGGGAAGCAATTCGTAGTACACCACGCCGTTGCTGTTCTGTAGGATGCGTAACATTATCTTTTGCTGCTTTGTTTGGCATTAAGCATACTTTACCTTCTCTTATGTTAGTGTAAAGACGCCATTTTTCGTCACCAATCACGATTCAAGATCGGAACGGTCGGTGTTATTCACGAGCCAATTGTTGACGAGCAAGCAGACGTGTGAATATGGCTAGCCGCAGATTTTTGTGATTCTGGCCTAGAGCATACGGTACGTATACACCCGTTTTTGGAACCTTCACCACCGCACGCCAGTATCGCACGACGATGGAACAATCAGAGTTCATCACATTTGCCAGTTCTCGCGTACACTGACTTGGATCTTTTGCATCCCGCCTGGAATGCGGCGCGTGGGCCTGCTCCTGTAATTTGGAGGGTAGGCCGAATGTAGGGGAGTTAGGATGAGCAGGTGAGGTAGAAATACGTCGGTACTGCAAGTAAAGTAAAAGATGTTCTCTCTAGGTGAGACAAGTAATAAAATAAGGTTATATGACATTGCCTTTCATGAGCACGTAGGTGCGAAGCCGGATGTATCAAAGCTGACACAGGCAAAATCCGTAGTGGCTCGCCCTCTATGAAAATGGAACAGTGTTGGTTGATCGTCTGCTCGTGATCAAAAGGGCTGAATCTGGAGCGGCGCTCGTAGAGCTGCACAGCGCCGGCTAGAGGGCGCTGTAGTGGTGTGGATCGTCCGCTTTCGTAGTGCCAACCTAAGAACTTGGACGTACGCCGTGGCATCGTGGCTATCAATACCACAGGATCAGTGTGGATTAATGCATTTAAAGGATCATCAAATCCTATCTTCCTGAATGTGGAGATTCAATGATGTCAGAACGATCCTCCTTAAAACTAGAAAACATTTCCTTGTCGTGCACTGTCCAATAGTATTATTCACACACAGGGCGCAAAATGTTTGTCGCTGCCTCGGCTGCTATCACCCCTCTACTGGACTCAAACGGGAGAATATGTCGGAACTCCTCCGATTTCTCCACTTGGCACTCGAATTTCTATCGTGCACAGCTCCATTCACTATCTCCAAATGACAAAATGACAATACGTAAAATCAGGAACAGAGAGCTTCAAATAGAAAATGGCAATCGTCAGATAAACCGACAAAAACGGGAATACCAACATGCAAAGCAAAACTTACGCACCACCCTAATATTTTCCTTTTTGTAAATCCCGACATCTATCACTGCAACAATTTACAGCAGTCTGCTGTAACCAGTTTTGATTAACCGATACAAGCACTTCAGCAGCCTCTTCGCATGGTCGCTGAAGCGGTGTTACATCTCCAGCGAGTCTGTTTTTGACCAATAGGAATATTTAGTTCGTTGCAGGCCATGGGGTCGTTCTTGTTTGAGAGAGTTTTCACCAATCTGTGCTGTGTTCCCAGTTCCGTTGAGTGCTTGCTACTCGTGTTGTGACTGGGGAAGTCTGTGCTGTCGAAAGGAGACTGCCTTTGCCCTCGCCGTTCTGAAGATCCTACAGTGTATTGAGAATGGGGTTAGAGCATTTCTAGCACTTGCATCGGCAGTTTGTGCAGTATCAGCGGCGACGACTGAAAATGTCTGCCAGACTGGGACTCGAAACCAGGACGTTCTGCTCACAAGGCTGTTGCGCTAGCCATTTTGCCACCCAGACACAGTGCCTATCAGAAAATCAGGGACTATTTTGGTACGCCCCTCGGCGGGCCCATATCTTTACCTGGCGCTACTACCCATCCGCTGCCCCGTCTATGTACACCGTGCTCGCTAATTTTAGATTCCCGCTGGAGGAACGAAAATGTCCTTCTGCGCTGATCGCTGTGGATTCATAGCCCATCGAGGAGTATTAATTAAATGAACGTGTGCCCTTCCGGACATGTCTGAAAGAACGGACACCATCATTCATATTGCCTATTCAAGTTGTTGTCCCGAAATCTGAATACCACTGCTGCCCTAATTACTTACACTCAGTAGTTCGGAGCGTCTACCGGAATCCTGTTATGTTCAAACGCGATGTTGTGTTTATTCATTATACTGAGCTCGGCTACTGTGGAAGTGTAGCCCCGGCAGACAGCGCAAAACCTAATACGTGGACATGGAAAGCGCCATCTCGTCATACACCTCGCCCGTGATGTCATCACGACGCCATCTTGCCAATCCAGTGCCGTCCTGTGTGCATAAAAGCGGAACCCTCGCCAGTTTCACGACAGCTACACCTAGCCGTGCTTATTAATGTTTTCACTGAAGATATGGAAAGCAAAAACAATGGAAAATTTCGGATTCCAAATAAACTTCCAGTAAGGGCCTGTAAGTCGCACAACAGAATTGGTATATAAAATTAGGTTCCTTTGATTACGTTACACTTTGCACCTTGCACCTGCTGGGGTAGTATTCACCGTCATAACAAGGGAACCTATTGCTCGCGTGCAGCTGCCGAAAGTCAAAGTGAAACTAACGGAATACAAAGTCCTGCACTTTTTAATTAGAATACCTTTACGAAAAGATATTTGCAGGGTCTTCGTGGACGCTGTAGGTACAAATCTTTCTCGGAAATGATTTCCAATCCCAAATTTTCTTTTGCCTTTCCTTCTCATATCTGTTATGCAGATATTGATAAATGTAAGTATTCAGTGTACGATAATGACCACTAGCCGTCACAGTGGGAGGCGATATTATCTAACACACGAGCGGTGTCGAGCTTCTGCTTATCTTCCAGTGGCTTACATTCGTGTCTATGTTTCCATACTCAGTGTTCGAGATCACTGTTTGAATCAAAAACAGATAACGTGATGATGAATAAATAGACACAAATGAAACATCTGGAAGTGGTTAAGCCACGTTGGTTATAATACATTATAGTATTTACATACAGCTGGTGTATCCGTATCGTTTTCACGTTACATTTATCTCATTTTTTGCAAAAAATGTTTCGTTTTTCACACGTTAACCATACATTAGTCACCAAGCTAATTGTCGGTGCTTCCGTATTATCTATCTGATAAAATGGAGCCACTTCAGATGTTAGTGGCTTGTAAAGCATGCGCACTCACAACATTCAACGTAATTACATTGGAAAACAGAGCATTTGGTTCAAAAATGGTTCAAATGGCTCTGAGCACTATGGGACTTAACATCAGTGGTCATCAGTCCCCTAGAACCTAGAACTACTTAAACCTAACTAACCTAAGGACATCACACACATCCATGCCCGAGTCAGGATTCGAACCTGCGACCGTAGCAGTCGCGCAGCTCCGGACTGAGCGCCTAGAACCGCGAGACCACCGCGGCCGGCAGAGCATTTGGTGAAACAGCTTTGGTGAAAGAGACAACAATTTCAGTTTCATAATTTGTAGAATCTGTAATGAATCTGTGTATGTAACATGTCTGTATTTCTGTGACCACAGCTCTTTGACCCTAAGCTCCGTGTTCCAGTGCAAACACGTTGGACGTTTTGAATGCATGTGCCTCTGAAATTAGTAACATCAAAAGTGAGTACTTCATCAAAGACATACTATGGAAGCACCTGTAATTAGCATGGTGACTAATCCACAGTTAAAGTGTAAAAAGCGAAATATTTTTGTAGAAAAAATTGTGATGACTATAATTCGAAAACTATATGCAAAATAGACACTGACCAGAACCAGGCGCACATTAAACAACAAATTAAACAGCTGCTTACGTTGTTACATAGTATCATCATCACAGCTGTGGAAGAAAATAAAAAAAATACTTTTCGTTTATTTTATTATTAAATGTATGGAGATGATAATTTTTACTCAAGACTTTGGTTGACGAGTGCACTATCGAACCAGCAGTTTAAAAAGGAAGTCACGGTTGTCAAAATACTAACCAGCATTATCTACACAATGTACTTGTATAAAAGGAAGACTTGCATACTCGGTAAAGGCTACGTATAAGCAGTATTTTATTTTTCGGTTAGGCACCACAGCTCTAAACTTTCTCCACATATCAGGCGGGAAATGTAGATGGCTGCACGCAGAACCGTAAATCAAATTTTTCCATCCGCCAGCTGTGACGAGTGCCAGCAAAGCGCTGGTCGTATCGTGTGCACTCGCGTGTGTGTGTCGAGACAGACAAATGCCGAAGAGAATAATGGCGTGGGCGGCAGCGGTACGTAATATCGACAGGCGGGGGTCTTCGCTGCTCATTGTTCGTCCGCCCGCCCTCACACAGCTAAATTCCAGGCATAGTAGCACCGTGCGCACTCGGGCCGGACATAGCGTCCAGCGGCAATGGCGCGCTGCTGGAACTGGAACAATGGCGGCACCCGGGAAAAAAAAAATGCAGTGGCTGGAGCGGTGCGTGGATGAGACGTGCTCATTCCACGGGACTCTCCCGGCCTGGACAAGCCCCGAATATTCGCCGCCCTCGCCGTGTGTGCGCGCGTGCGTGTCCATCACCCCTGGCGGACGCAATAGTACGCACCTCCCCCCTGACAACCCTCCCCCCCCCCCAGCACTAAAGCCCTTTTTTATGCTAAGCACCGGAGCCGGTAACGAGCCTACCGGGACCCAGCGCAAAGCCTCGTTGTCCAGAAAGCTGGCCCAGAGTGCAGATAAGCCCGTACAGTTAGCTACCGCGGAAAAAGGCCGCTGCAGTTGCATAGCTATGGTTCGCGAGCGATAAACGAAGCTGCCTCTACGTGGCTTGTGACACGAAGGAAATACACTTCTCGGCATTAAAATTGCCACACCAACAAGAAATGCAGATGATAAACGGGTAATTGGACAAATACATTATACTAGAACTGACAAGTGATTACATTTTCACCACATTTGTGTGCATAGATCCTGAGAAATCAGTACCCAGAACAACCACCTCTGGCCGTAATAACGGCCATGATACGCCTCGGCATTGAGTCGAACAGAGATTGGATGGCGTGTACAGGTACAGCTGCCCATGCAGCTTCAACACGATACCACAGTTCATCAACTGACTGGTGTATTGTGACGAGCCAGATGCTCGGCCACCATTGACTAGACGTTTTGAATTCGTGAGAGATCTGGAGAATGTGCTGGCCAAGGCAGCAATCGAACATTTTCTGTATCCAGAAAGGCCCGTACAGGACCTGCAACATGCGGTCGTGCATTATCTTTCTGAAATGTAGGGTTTCGCAGGGATCGAATGAAGGGTAGAGCCACGGGTCGTAACGCATCTGAAATGTAACGTCCACTGTTCAATGTGCCGTCACTGCGAACAAGAGGTGACCGAGGCGTGTAACGAATGGCACCCCATACCATCACACCGGGTGATACGCCAGTATGTCGATGACGAATACACGCTTCCAATGTGCGTTCACCGCGATGTCGCCAAACACGGATGCGACCGTCATGATGCTGTAAACAGAACCTGGATTCATCCGAAAAAATCACGTTTTGCGATTCGTGCACCCAGGTTCGTCGTTGAGTACACTATTGCACATGCTCTTGTCTGTGATGCAGCGTGAATGGTAACCGCAGCCATGGTTTCCGAGCTGATAGTCCATGCTGCTGCAAACGTCGTCGAACTCTTTGTGCAGGTGGTTGTTGTCTTGCAAACGTCCCCATTTGTTGACTTAGGGATCGCGACGTGGCTGTACGATCCGTTACAGCCATGCGGATAAGATGCCTGTCATCTCGACTGCTAAGTGATGCGAGGCCGTTGGGATCCAGCACGACGTTACGTATTACCCTCCTGAACCCACCGATTCCATATTCTGCTAACAGTCATTGGATCTCGACCAACGCGAGCAGCAATGTCGCGATATGATAAACCGCAAACGCGATAGGCTACAATCCGACATTTATCGAAGTCGGAAATGTGATGGTACGCATTTCTCCTCCTTACACGAGGCATCACAACAACGTTTCACCAGGCAACGCCGGTCAACTGCTGTTTGTGTATGAGAAATTGTTTGAAAACTTTCCTCATGTCAGCATGTTGTAGGTGTCGCCACCGGCACCAACCTTGTGTGAATGCTCTGAAAATCTAATCATTTGCATATCACAGCATCTTCTTCCTGTCGGTTAAATTTCGCGTCTGTAGTACGTCGTCTTCGTGGTGTAGCAATTTTAATGGCTAGTAGTGTATTAGATGGAAGAATTTAGCAGCATCTGTCATCAGGGCAGTAACTGCGTCCTGATGCAGTGGCAACCGTATAGAGTAGTTCGTATATGATACAACACTGGAACGGTGTGCAGGGAACGTGTCACTTTACGTCCGCGAATCACCATAGAACACTGAGGTCGGGAGTTTGACCATTCTCAAATGTAAGATACGTGACAATCTGTGGCATGTTAGACGACAGAGTAAAATGCTTGTGTGAGACAAGTGTTGTCAAGCTTACACTATTGTTTATGGGGCTTCACCGAAGACGTCCCCTACGTGTTCCCACATGAGCCCAAAGATGTCATCAATTACAAGTGCAGTAGACACAGGACCATCGAAATTGCATCGTGGAGCACTGTAAACTTGTCGCCTGATAGGATGAACAACGCTTCCTGCTCCATGATCCGTGCTGCAGCTCGCGTTGGTGCTGTTTGTAGGTTTCCGCCCTATGTTGGAGGCCAGATCGTATCCTTTAGTTGGCATGGTTGCGGTTGTTCGTCTTCTTCTCGTCTTTACTGGCGCCACTCGTTTCGCAAGCGTTGCCTGTCCGCTAGTGTCAGCAGTTGCGGTTATCGGTATGTAGTAACTGTTGCCCTATCTTTGGGGCGACGTCGTTGGTTTTCCGTGTCGTGTTAGAGGGGGAGTTCGGTTGGGGACTCAGGAGGAGCCAGGTCTGCGCAGAGCGAGAACACGCCGGGACCGCTGGCAGCGCGCATGGACTGCCGGATGGAAGGCCTGTGGTCACGAGGGTGCACGACCTCGTCGTAAACCAGGTCCTGTAGCCTTTAAGGGGCTCCGGAAAGGCTGAAAATCATGAAAAGTTCAATTTTTACTTTTTTGCGTTTTCTGAATCTGCAGACTATTACCTTTGAATAGATATATAATTTATTCAATTCCGAAGACTACAACTATTTTTGAATTTTTTTTGAAATGTGTTCTACATGGGCGTGACCCACTGTGGCGCTGTTAAACTGCTGTCAAATGGTGTTATTATTAACGTCCGTGTTCGTCAGGTACATTTTAGTGATGTGAGATAAAGTATGTGTTGAGGCTAACCTGTGATGGTTCAATGTATGTCGCTGGTGTGATTGTCGATTGTTTCATGTTTATTTACTCTGTCGTTATCTCTGTTTTGTTGAAGTATAATAATGAGTAAAAGTAAAGATATTAGAAATCCTCTGAAGGCTTTTAAGAAAAGGAGAAATGTTGAAAAGCTATAGGTATGTGTTATTACTGTAAACAATAAAGACGATAACCAAGTGAGTGAACCTAACCTCTCAAGTACACCTGCCCATAGCAGTCAAAGTGGGAAAGAATATACTTCACAGAAGAAGCTTGGTTCAATGAGTGAAAACTATGAATGTTTTATGGGCGAATCGGATGTGAATGAAATATTTGATATGTCGGTTCTCAAAGGAATTTTTTCAAACTGTGTAAGATGTATTCATTGTAGTGAAGTTGGTCTGGAACTCTCCATAATAAAGCACGTAGGACTTGCTAGTGAAATACAACTGAAATGTGATAAGTGTTCATACATGACCACCTTTTGGAACAGTGTTGCAGTAACTGCAACGGAAGAAAATGGTAGCAAAATCTACGAACACAACAACGAGCGATGCTTGCTTTAGACAAGGAACGCCTTCGGGCTTCAGACAGGGCTGTAAAGAGTCTAGAAATACAAGCAAGAGTAAACAGGAGGAGGAAGAAGAGGAAGCTGGAGGAGGAGTTTGCAGAGGATGAAGATAATCCATCCTATGGACCTGGAATGCACTAAAAAGTTAATCCAATCTTTGTCGCTCGATTCCCAAAACTTTTATTTTCTCATACTAATTACATGTTTTCTAAGGATCTTCCGAACATATTTCTTTCAAACTTTCAGTAAATGTTACACAGTACCTTCTACATAATTTAACACAGCCTTTTTCCAAAAAACTGTATATTTTTGAATATATAAATAAAAAATTGCAAAAAAATGTTGTGAATTTTCATTACAATTGAAAAAAAATCATCTTTAATAACTGAACTAAAATTTTGTAAAATCCCTGTGTTAAGTTGTAGTCCATATTCCAATAAATAATCTGTAAGAAGTTCAACTTCCTACCTCAAATACTTTGTGAGGAAAGATGTATTTTATAAGCGTTATTTTAATATTGCAAGTATAGGGCGTTCCGGAGCCCCTTAAGATGAGCGCATTTGAAGTAGAGAAACCTCCACCAGTGTGACATCTCGCGATTCTCCAGTGATTTGGGTTCGTGTTGCTGCTCGTAGTGTCGCCGAGGCGAAGAGCAGCGAGTGCAGTGCTTGGGGAAGGCGGGTCTGATTAGCTTTCCTCGACTTCTTATTACTGTTTACTGCGTTCAGCTTGTTACAATTTGTTCAACCAGCGGTATTTTTCCTGCCTGCTGGCCGCTAACGCCCCATTTACCTTGCACTGGGGGGTTAGTGTTTGTAACGGCAGTTTATGTTTCCTCGCCTTGCTGCTGCTGACCGGGAAGGCGTCTAGTTTTGACAGCTTTCTTGATTGTAGGCCGTTTGTGATTCTTCTACTCGGGTGGTAGCGATTCCTTTCTCGTTCCAGGCGCTCTAAGCACAGTATTCTGGGGGCGTAGTGCAGTCCCCCGGTTCCGGCTTTGGCGTGGTGACCCATTCTTGCATTTAGTTTATTGGACCTCAGCTACCTTCAGCAATATCGTCATTAGTCAGTCGTTAGACTACCACTAGTCTGAGTTACCATCTTGTGAAGTGAATGCAACTCTTGGCTGCCTATCTCATCGCTCGTGAAAGTGTTTCTTGTCAGACATTCTCAGAAGTCGATTTCCGTTGCACCGTCTGGATCAGTTGCTTGTTTTTTTTTTAATTAACTATGCTATTGTATTTGCTGTTTCACAGCAGGTTTCAATTTTTTTTATGTTATTGCCGTTCCTGGCGCGTAAGGCCTTCAGCCGTGGTTGTGGTCATTTGATTTAAAACAAAATTCGATATTTCTATTTTAGCAGTAATCCTTAAAACCTTATTTACTGCCATTCCTGGCGTCTGAGACCTTCTGCTGTGTTCGCAGCCACCTTTTAATATTTCGATACGTCTAAGTTGTAACTACAGCGAGTTCTTAAATATTCTTAATTTATTGCCATTCTTGGCGTGTAAGGCCTTCATCAGTTATCACAGTGGCTTCTTTTTAAACATTATCTGTATCTGTATTTTATGGTCATTTGCTAAATTGTAACGCACTGAAAACACTATTATTTACACAGCTGTTTATTCCTTCATTGATAACGTGTGGTATTTTTTTATTTATTGTTGAGTCTGGAATTAATTTTCAAAAATAAATGTGTGTAACTGTAAAAGGCAACCAATACTAACTGATTACGGCCCAGTCCACGAACCTAACCGAATCCGGCCTTCCCTTGACCTATCAGTTTCACTCCACTTGGTCGAAGGTCACATCCTGACCAGGCTACATCAACGTGGACGGTTGCTGTAAACATGCACTGCACCATGGACTCAGGCAGATGCGGCAGTATTATGTTATGCAGGTCATTTCATGGCTTTCCTTTAATTTACGTTTGTGGTCACAAACTTTTTGTTGACAGATTACCGGTTTCGGTCTATAATGACCATCATCAGATCAGTTTTATAAAAACAAAAGTCCTAATGTACTGCAGCCATAGTGGCATCGTCAAATGTTAAATGCAGAATCAGCACCAGCATCGTCAAATATATATAAATATCACATGCACGAGTCATGTCAGTAGCACTACTGTTCAAAACAAGTTGCCGTACAGTAGCCATCCACGGGACGTGTGGCAGTAATCGTAGGCCCCATGACAGCTATGGGTTAAGAGACCATTACTGCGGGCTACTTGCATGCCTTCAGGCTTGATGGCTTTCCCAGCGGCGATGGCATCTCTCAGCAGGACAACTGTTCGTGTCACAGTGCAAGAATCTTGCTGCAGTGGTTTGGGGAACATGATAGTTATGTCTTGGCCATCATATTAGATTGATTTGAACCGGACGGAACACCAGCGGAAAGCTATGGGACGCCCGTTCCACAATCACAAATCAGGGGCGCGTAATTTACGCTCGTAATTTACGGCAATTGCCTGACCTGCGCGTAGACATCTGGTGCAACATACCTCCGGAAAACCTACCATGGCCTGATCGATTCCATGCCAGACAGAATCGCTGCTGAACTGTGTTCCAGAGGTGAACCAATACGCAGTTAACCATCAATATTCCATACCTAAGTCATCAACGTTTATTACCAAGTTGGGCATTTCTGGGTACCATTTTTTTTTCTTTATTTCTCAGCTTGATAGTATATAAGCTTGCTTAGACTAGGCTCTTCAGATATCTAGAACCATATTTAAACAAAGTGAGCATTGTTGATGTGTCGCTTTATCGTCAAACCCAATAAACTGAACGATATGTGGAAATCGGTTCCCTGCCATGGTAACAGTAAAAATTGTGCGTCGAATATTTTCGTCTGTTGTCCGCATTTAAAAAACTGATTGCTTTCGGCAGGGAAGAGCTCTAGCAATCAGCAGCACACCAAAAACCGCTCTTATTGAGAGAATCTAAATCTTTCCAGACTCTCTTTCTGTTCAGAGCAGCGTCTGCACTACAATGTTGAAGAACATGTGATGTTTCAGTATTGGTGAAGGTACACGTAGTCCCTACAATGTGGTCATCAAAGAACGTGTCGAAAACTTACAACATTGTGAGTGCAAGATCACTTGCGTGTATTAGCCCAGGAGATACCTTGACAATGTTAAAAGGACGGCAACGGGTAGCCGGGGACACAGATCTTCTCTGTTTTGACTTGGCAATAAATTCACCTCCTTCACTACAATGACATTTATTTCTGAACTCATTTCAAAGTTATCTTCTGATTATGATTCACCTTGCTCTGAAATAAAGTCCTAATCATGTTACTATCGTCACATTCATCCAGCATCTGAAGAATGGCGTTATCTGAGATTTCCTTGTGGGTCATTTCTGAGAATTTATGGCGTTCATATAATGAAGCATAACGAAAATGTAAATTCATCAAAATATGTAACGTATTATAAGTAGCGGGGTGCTGCCGTAGCCCGGAGTGAGTTTATACGTTTTATATTTATATTTTTTTAAGCAGTGCATCATGCATATAATAATGTAACTATCAATCTTAATCATGTGCCTTACGCAGATGCAAGAACTGTATAAAAATCAAGAATTAATTGATTCTTTCAGCTGCAGCAGTATCACCGAGATTCATTCTCTTGAGTCCATAGAGGACTCCACTTGCTATGTCATGAGTAAAAACAGGTGCCCAGAATGTTTTGTCTCATCGCTGTCTGTTCATATAAAATTGCGTAAAGGACAGGTGGAAATAACTTTACTACTTCTTAGCAACAGACATCAGCAAAATGTGAAAATACGCGTTTTTGGGATGTTCACATCTCAATTAAGGTACTTTGATAGCCAAATGAATTCCTGATGGCAAGGTTGCAATTCAAAATGTACACTGTAAGGAACAACACTAGTGAGAAGACAGATTCCACTGTTATATTTTCGGTTCATTCCACTGTATTGGTTTTCGCCATCAGTATGACCACAGTGAAAAGTGCCAAAATAGGCTGAATCAGTGCCTTCTTACCGTATTTTCGAACAAATTTTGAATGTGTGGTAATGACTGAAGAATTTATCCGAATAGCGATTCGAACATGTATTTCCTGCTTATCGTCGGCAATCGTCTAAACCATTGAGATATTCGTCCTCGCTGGCGGTGGCCGAGCGGTTCTAGGCGCTTCAGTCCGGAACAGCGCGACAGCTACAGTCGCAGGTTTGAATCCTGCCTCGGACATGGATGTGTGTGATGTCCTTAGGTTAGTTAGGTTTAAGTAGTTCTAAGTTCTAGGGGACTGATGACCTCAGATGTTAAGTCCCATACAGCTTAGAGCCATTTGAACCATTTTATTCGTCTCAGTTTTCCGGACGCTGCATCCGGAGAATCATGTCAGAATAACACAGCCGGGGCCAAGTACGGCGTCCTCTTGTCTGCTCCTGTGGGAGGCGTCACTGGCTTCTAGATGTAAGAGGGAGGAGCAGGGATGTTGGACAACCAGCTCGTTAGGAGAGGCGGGGAAGCTCTCACGGGCGAACACGGGAAGTGCAATCAGCCACGTTTCAAGAGAACCGTCCCCAGGACTTGCCTCGAGCGATTTGAAGAAATAACAGAAAAATCTATATGTAGATGACAGGACGAGATATTGAAACTTGGCGCTCCCAAATCCGTGCCGAATGCTTTACGACTGCGCCACTCTCTCCACCTGGACAGTGGAAGACGACACAGAGGAAAGCGTCGACGGAGACAGGTGCACAACTATAACAATTATCTGCCTTCGAACCAACACAGTGAACGAAGCCTTCCTTTAGAGAGTTTATACAATTTCTACTGTATACGATTCAGCACCTCACCATACTTATGCGAACCAACCATCCAAGTGCCACGCAGTGGCTTTACAGTCGGCTCTTGCTAAACAAAAGATCAATAATTTTGAAATGATCTCGTAAGTCGAAGAAATCCTATGTGTTTTGGCACACACTACGGGCTGTATCCGCAAAAATATGACAGGACACAGAATACTCCACTGAATAATTTATGGTAGGGAACCTGGGGTCGAAGAAGCCAGCTTAAGGAGGTATGGAAGTAAACTTGTCTCCCACTTTGCCTAGCATTATTGTTTTCCAGCTTATTTACAACTAACATGCCTACAAGTTTATACGTTTTGTCCTTTTTATTTACATGCAAATTCTTTAATGTGGTTCAAATGGCTCTGAGCACTATGGGACTTAACTTCTGAGGTCATCAGTCCCCTAGAAAACTACTTAAACCTAACTAACCTAAGGACTTCACACACATCCATGCCCGAGGCAGGATTCGAACCTGCGACCGTAGCGGTCTGGCAGTTCCAGACTGAAGCGCCTACAACCACTCGGCCACTCCGGCCGGCTGTAAATTCTTTATTTCCTGCATCAAAACAAGCAGAACGCGCCTGATCACTAGGAAGTCATGATGCAGGTTTTGTTTACTTGTCCATAATGTGGCTCTGTCGTGTCGTATTTACCTCGTCCCATGACAGAACGAGCTATAAATCAACGACAGATCCATTCATTATTCAGTGCTAGACAGAGACGTACAGTACACTACGATGGAGCAGTACCGGCACAGTTTGGCATATCTCACTGACATGCACCTTGTGCATTGGAAAGTACGTTGCAATGCTCTCGTTGCTGAAAGGCTGTACATGGAACGATTTCCTGACAGGCTCCATCCGTCACGACGAGTGTTATTTCCCCCGATCGACGAATGTGTAGGAACAAACGAGAGACCTGGCAACATGGGGATGACTCGCACACCCAATTTTGAAGAGGAGGTGCTAGAACGTGTTGCAGCGGAACCCAATACAAGTACTCGTCTTGTTGTTGTTGTTTTCAGTCCTGAGACTGGTTTGATGCAGCTCTCCATGCTACCCTATCCTGTGCAAGCTTCTTCATCTCCCAGTAACTACTGCAACCTACATCCTTCTGAATCTGCTTAGTGTATTCATCTCTTGGTCTCCCTCTACGATTTTTACCCTCCACGCTGCCCTCCAATACTAAATTGGTGATCCCTTGATGCCTCAGAACATGTCCTACCAACCGATCCCTTCTTCTGGTCAAGTTGTGCCACAAACACATCTTCTCTCCAATCCTATTCAATACTTCCTCATTAGTTATGTGATCTACCCATCTAATCTTCAGCATTCTTCTGTAGCACCACATTTCGAAAGCTTCTATTCTCTTCTTGTCTAAATTATTTATCGTCCATGTTTCACTTCCATACATGGCTATACTCCATACAAATACTTCCAGAAATGACTTCCTGACACTTAAATCTATACTCGATGTTAACAAATTTCTCTTCTTTAGAAACGCTTTCCTTGCCATTGCCATCTACACTTTATATCCTCTCTACTTCGACCGTCATCAGTTATTTTGCTCCCCAAATAGCAAAACTCCTTTACTTCTTTAAGTGTCTCATGTCCTAGTCTAATTCCCTCAGCACCACTCGATTTAATTCGACTACATTCCATTATCCTAGTTTTGCTTTTGTTGATGTTCATCTTATATCCTCCTTTCAAGACTCAGTCCATTCTGTTCTACTGCTTTTCCAGGTCCTTTGCTGTCTCTGTCGGAATTAGAATGTCATCGGCGAACCTCAAAGTTTTTATTTCTTCTCCATGGATTTTAATACCTACTCCGAATTTTTCTTTTGTTTCCTTTACTGCTTGCTCAATATACAGATTGAACAACATCGGGGAGAGGCTACAACCCTGTCTTATTCCCTTCCCAACCACTGCTTCCCTTTCATGCCCCTCGATTCTTATAACTGCCATCCGGTTTCTGTACAAATTGTAAATAGCCTTTCTCTCCCTGTATTTTACCCCCGCCACCTTCAGAATTTGAAAGAGAGTATTCCAGTCAACATCGTCAAAAGCTTTCTCTAAGTCTACAAATGCTAGAAACGTAGGTTTGCCCTTCCTTAATCCAGCTTCTAAGATAAGTCGTAGGGTCAGTATTGCCTCACGTGTTCCAACATTTCTACGGAATCCAAACTGATCTTCCCCGAGGTCGACTTGTACTAGTTTTTCCATTCGTCTGTAAAGAATTCGCGTTAGTATTTTGCAGCTGTGACTTATTAAACTGATAGTTCGGTAATTTTCACATGTCAACACCTGCTTTCTTTGGGATTGGAATTATTATATTCTTCATGAAGTCTGAGGGTATTTCGCCTGTCTCATACATCTTGCTCACCAGATGGTAGAGTTTTGTCAGGACTGGCTCTCCCAAGGCAGTCAGTAGTTCCAATGGAATGTTGTCTACTCCGGGGGCCTTGTTTCGACTCAGGTCTTTCAGTGCTCTGTCAAACTCTTCACGCAGTATCGTATCTCCCATTTCATCTTCATCTACATTCTCTTCCATTTCTATAATATTGTCCTCAAGTACATCGCCCTTGTATAGACCCTCTATATACTCCTTCCAACTTTCTGCTTTCCCTTCTTTGCTGAGAACTGGGTTTCCATCTGAGCTCTTGATATTCATACGTTCTCTTCTCTCCAAATGTCTCTTTAATTTTCCTGTAGGCAGTATCTATCTTACCCCCTAGTGAGGTAAGCCTCTACATCCTTACATTTGTCCTCTAGCCATCCCTGCTTAGCCATTTTGCGCTTCCTGTCGATCTCATTTTTGAGACGTTTGTATTCTTTTTTGCCTGCTTCATTTACTACATTTTTATATTTTCTCCTTTCATCAATTAAATTCAATATTTCTTCTGTTATCCAAGGATTTCTACTAGCCCGCGTCTTTTTACGTACTTGATCCTCTGCTGCCTTCACTACTTCATCCCTCAAAGCTACCCATTCTTCTTCTACCGTATTTCTTTCCCCCATTCCTGTCAATTGTTCCCTTACGCTCTCCCTGAAACTCTGTACAACCTCTGGTTCTTTTAGTTTATCCAGGTCCCATCTCCTTAAATTCCCACCTTTTTGCAGTTTCTTCAGTTTTAATCTACAGTTCATAACTAATAGATTGTGGTCAGAGTCGACATCTGCCCCTGGAAATGTCTTACAATTAAAACCTGGTTCCTAAATCTCATTGCACGTGAAATGGGCGCTGCACATATTAACGTGTGGCGAGTACTCCACGAACATCAATTACACACGTATCACCCACAACGAGTCCATGCAATGCTTGTGACTGACTTTGCACCAAGGGTCGCAGTATGCCGGTGGTTGATCCAAGAACAGATTGGTCGATCATATTTCCTCCAAATCGTGTAGTTTACTGACCAGGTTTCATTTGAACTTATGGGATGAGGAAATCCCTCGCGTTGTAGTAGAATCACACCATCAAGTTCGTTTCGCTGTGAATATCTGGGTCGACATTGTAGGCGACAATCTCATTGGGCCATATCTTCTACCTGGCCGTCTGAATGGCCACATTAACTTGAGGTTCGTGCGAAGAGTTCTACCTCAGTTGTTGGATAACATACCCTTGGCTGTTCGTGACAGAATGTGGATACCACATGACGGTGCACCGTCTCACTTCAGTGTGGATGTCCGCAACCATCTCAATACTGCATTTCCTGGTCGCTGGATTGGAGGGGGGGCTTCTTTCCATGGCCTGCGAGGTCACCTTACCTGAATCCCCTTGATTATTTTTTAAGTGGATATCTGAGGTCAG
Organism: Schistocerca serialis cubense; assembly: GCF_023864345.2. NCBI lineage: Eukaryota > Metazoa > Arthropoda > Insecta > Orthoptera > Acrididae > Schistocerca > Schistocerca serialis. The sequence continues at coordinate 61,147,186 of NC_064649.1, read as the reverse complement.
TTGTGTGTGAGACGAAAGTGGCTACCGAGATGGAATAAGTTGCCAGAATTATAGCTGCCTGTGATGTGATTTGAAACACACCAGAAATATTTGTCAGGGTACGTCAGAAGCTTGTTTGCCGATGTCATGCTTACACTGAGGTTGATGGCCGTCAGTTTCAGGCCATCTGCTAAGATACATTACAAATGGTACGTTCATTGTGTCAATGCTGGTATTTGCAGTTAACTGCAACCAATGTAAATTAAAAAGTAGACAGTAATATTTTATTCCTACTATCTATTTAAGCCGGCATCTCCGATCCCAGGTTCTTTCTAATTGTTTAGTGGAACATCCTCGACGTACTGTTAACTTTTTGCACTCTCTTACGGAAACACCCTATATAAATAGAAGTCACTGTTAGGACAGACCTCCCAGAAAGTTAACGGCTATCTAACACTCGGTACGTCGAATGTTTCGTCAGCTGTTCCGGTAATTCTTTCGCGACGGTCCTTTGTTTATTGAACAATGATAACGTATCACAACATACAATCATGTGGGGATTCTACTCAAAGAAGAGTAATTTCTTGCATCTTGCTGGGCCATCTTCCTGATTTTGGTAAAAATGTGGGTTTCGATGATTCTTATTTCATAACGATGACGCTGAAGTTTGTGGTGGCCATACTGATTCATTTTGCATGTATATCCCTCGAAGAGCCGTCGATATGATGTTTTTCGGCTTTCGTCACAACAGGAAAGGTTGTTTACCAGACACGCTGGAGCTTAATGAAGAAGAAAATCATCATTGAATTCTTAGGAAAATAAAATTTTGTTACTATTTTCGTCAATTTGTACGTACCTCTCGTTATTGTCAAAATGAATAACGAAACACTTTGTGCTTCCCTTCATAAAGAGAAACTAATGTTGTTGGAATTGCAGTACTATGTTTCAACGTACTGTTTGGGCAGGAAACCCTTATTTCGAATTTTTCGTGATATCTCCTGGACCAGTCAAAGATTCGTTAAACTAAACTTTCACTTGTTCGTACTTTTTCGAGGTCCTTTGAATTCGAATTATTGAGAATCGACTAAACGTAAATTTATATTAATTCAATCAAACACACTGAAATGATCAGTGGATGAAATTAATGATGCTCAGCATATCCGATCGGTTTTGCACTCGCGTGACTTTTCATTGTTTGGCTTGTTTCTTGACACAATAATTCAGTCAGTTCGTCGACCATTGCTCATCTAATCTAAAAAGAACTACATGAATTATAAATAGGACCATACATTTTAAACGCGTATCGGATCGTACACTTCCGCATACATTTGTTGACAAATGACATTCAGCAAATAAAACGAAGGTAATTTTCCACTCGAGTTAAATGATGATATCCTCGAGCGTCGCTTACCCGTTTTGTAAGACTTGATGATGGTCGCTACCTGCATCGTCTATTGTTTCGGGACACGCATGGCGTAATCTGAAACATTCATTGTTTATTTTCTTGATGTCGTGCTTATCATATTTCATTGTCTGGAGAACAAATACGTGAATAACCTACTGCCTGCCTATAAAGTGTTCTAGAGGTGTCGGTTCGGTCAGCGTACACATTACGTGGGAATACTGTATCTGATAAAATTCTGACTTTTTCTTCGTTATTGCGCTCAACGGAGATGCAATTCTTAGCACCACTTGCTGCCATATTCAGCTGTATGACTAGAAATAAAAGATCGAGTTAACGGCAAGCGTTAAGTTAAGAAACAAGTACAAAGTAAACACTTCGCTAGTGATAGGTTTCTGTCTTTGGAAATACATGTATCAGTTGTGTTCAGCGTTATTTATGAACCCATAAACTATTATTCTGCCTTTGTAAATTCTACTACGATATGCATTTAGTAGGAGTGCTCGCAGTAAGTGGGACATACCTAAGCAGCTATTCAAGGGTAAATGAAAACACAAACACACACACACACACACACACACACACACACACACACACACACACACACACAAACGCGCGCGCTCATTTATCCGAGATGTTTGTCAGCTCTTTGCCTTTATTCATTCCCGCATGTCGTATGTGTAATCGAATGAAAGAATGCAGTTCCAACTTTACTTGCAGCCGTCAGTGTGAAACAATGCCGCAGCTTTTTACGCAGAGAGTCAAGTGTGAATATTGGAAGTAAGTAAATAATTTTTTGAGTCAATGTAAAATCCGACTTTTGTGGCGTTGCCGCTATAATTGGTGTAACACATGTGCCCGATGGCGCTGAACGGAACTCCGCACCCCTGTCCACTTCGTAAGTAGAAATTCACGTCCATACTTGAGCAATTCTGATCAGGTGATTTCGTCACCTGTATCTGCGGGAGTATTGAGCGTTGGTTTGGGTTCGTTCCTTGGATGGCATCTCTCTGGTATTTTTTCCGTTCTCTACACTGGTGCCCCAAGTTTTTTTTAGTCCGTATTTATATTCTCCTAATATGTCCCGACATCTTATGAATTAGGGAATTTTCTAAATTTTCCAAACTTTTATCTCGTGTGTCTTGAGTTTCTGATCACACACTTGGAGCCCGGGAAGCGTTGTAACACATGGAGTCCTCCTGAAGACAGCATCTGCTTAACTTGCAACCAGATTTTACTGTCTGAAGTTTTGAGTCCGAAAGCTGTGCTGACAGTATCCTCCAGTTGTGGCGTTCTTAGCTATCAAACATTAGTATTCGTCTACAGTTCTTTTTACTCTCCCCCCCCCCCCCCCCACATACATTCTTCATCCATTATAAAATTAACCACTTTTCGATACCTCAGATTGTTTTCTGTCAACGTATCTATTTTTTTTCTTATGAAGTTATAAGGATTTTTTCTCTCGCCTCGATTCATTACTTGCTGCTCAATCTTCTCATCTTCTCTTCAGTACTCTTACCTTGAAATAATGGCGCGACTGCCATTGCATTACAAGCAGGAGACTTTTTGCCTTATGGAATGAATTTAAAAAGGAGATCATGACTGAAGATTCGTTGAATAAGAGCAATATAGTAAGTTCTTCACGGAAAGCCGTCGTACCTGCATTTTGGACACAGCATGGTCCTAACAAAGCCTAAAGAAAAAAAAAATTTTTGAGGGAAAAATCTGAACTTAAAGATGTATTTACGAACGTTATGAAAAAGAAATTAAGTTGGAGAAACCACGAGGCCATATGACCGGATGTTAGTTGGACCAAGGAAGGCTTAGTTCAATTCTACGAGGCAACAAAAAACAAAAACAACGCTCTAACGAAAGGTAAAAAGGCCCTCGGAAACATGTACGAGCACTGTTAATGAGAAATGCTGAACACTGTAATGCGCAGAAAAATCTGGAAAAAGCATTTGTCCCACAGAGGACGTGAAAATACTGACGATGACGATGATGATGATGATGATGATGACGATGACACTTGTGGTGCTGCTGGTCGTGTTGTGGTGGTAGTTGTGGTTGGGGTGTCGGTGGTGGTTGGTCATTTTAATGGACCCACGAACACCAATATTTCTGACCTGTTCCGTTGAATACTTTCCAAATCGGAACGAGCATTCTATGATCTACGGTACAAAACCTTGAAACAAGGGACCTTAATGCAGAAGAATTCATGTCCTTAAAGCTTCAAAGGATCTGTCCTAACATTTTTTTTCGATCCAGGACTCTCCAAAGTCTATTTTACAACACTTATCTTACACGAAGTCATAAAAACCTCTTGTACAATTCAAGAAACGTCTTAGGTCACAACGTTTCGGCAAACGTGCACTGTTGAAAACTGCAGTTGCTCCTTAATTGAAATCCATGGTGCTAATTACACAGGAAATTTAACCAAAACTCTGTATAGGTCATATTTTTATATGCGTCTTTTATTATGTATCATTCAGAGATGTTTGCTACCTTAGAGACGTAGCGCGAATTTTTACATATCTCAGCTCATTCCTCGATGCTTCAAAGGAATTGCCCACCTGTGCTTGTGAAAGGCTGTCATTTGAACGAAATTTAATCAAATCCTACCGTTTGCAGTGCCACCTCTTTCACTCATTACAGGCCTTTCCAGTTCAATATCTGGAAATATACAACAGCTTAAAGTACTTCCCTCTTCATTAGATATTACAATTCCACCTCCTCAATTTTGCTTTAGGGTATTGTTATGAGCCTCTGCCAATATCAGTGTCATTGTAGCATTTCTTCATCTATTAATTTCCAATGTCATAGTTCACTACTAGCTTTTCTTTTGTTACTGCACTCAAATAACTATTATAGTGCCTCAGTAGCAAAATTTAATAGTCACACGAATAGGATACTATGCTAAAATGTTTTATTTTTACTCCTGTTTTTATTCGTACACTTATTTTATATGAGACTACTAGCGTTATGAGCAAGCATACACAACGAGGCTGTTATTTATTAATGTCAATAAATGACAACAATAATAATGCTGTAAGGAAAGTATAGCTGCACTTTTGGCTGTATGAGATAGATATGTAGTTAAAATACTGCAACTATGCAGTATATGAAGTGAGAAAACTTCTCAAATGGGATGCATTATTTTGAAAGGAGACAACAAGATAACGAAACACGAATAAAGGAAAGAGAAGCGCAATTTGTCTTTACCACACGTGAGATGACAGTAATGTTGTGACAACAGGGAACACTGATGTTTCTTCTGCTATACTTTTTGGCTCTGCGTCATTGTTAAAGTGAGGGGGCCGTTGATTCCTGTTGTCACTCACAGAAACTGGTAAGGTGTTAGAGAACCTTTTGTTTTATGGTCAAATGCAGGAGTGTTATCTGTAAATATTGTGCTATGATTTAATTTAAGGCACTTTAAATTAAAGAAAGAAAGCGATACCGATATTTTCATGAGTTTTGTGTAAGATGGAATATAGAATCGACTTAGAAGTAATGTAACTTTTGAACTTGCTGTGTATGGAAAACAGATGCACAAAGTACTGTGAACTACTTTAAATGACAGGCAGAACAAAAAAATACCGATTCGAGCGACATTACAAATGTTAAATGCAGCGGAAAAATCTGAACGTCCAGGAATGACGCCATGTATCGTGGTATATGAGGGCTGCTACGGGCAGATGTTTATGTGGACGGAGTAATTCTAAAAGAAACGCGTATAAAATAGCTCGAGTTCATGAATATACAACGCAAGAGCGCTGAATTTGTGGCGGGGAGGCAGCTGTCTGTGAAACGGAATCGGACGAGATTCACGGAGATTATAGCCGGTGGAGGTCATTCGTTTAAGCGGTAACACGGGCGGCCGGAACCCCGGAACACAGTAAACTAACAGGTAGGACGGCCGGCGGCCGGGACAAGCAGCGGGTTACAATAAGCCCCCTGAGTTACTGGCGCCACTCCGCATTCCTGACGATGCGAGCTCACGTTAGAAACTGCGACTCCCGCCTAGCACCAAGGCCGGCTTGCATCGGCGATAGTACAGCGGCTGGTTACAGGGGGAAAAATGTCTGGATACAGCCGCGAAAGTAGAGCAGCCTTGTTGTATTTACATCGCGACACCTTACACTCGATCTTCAGAAGAATTAGGAAACCATAGTCTACATCTACATCTACGTTTATACTCCGCAAGCCACCCAACTGTGTGTGGCGGAGGGCACTTTACTTGCCACTGTCATTACCTCCCTTTCCTGTTCCAGTCGTGTATGGTTCGCAGGAAGAACGACTGCCGGAAAGCCTCCGTGCGCGTTTGAATCTCTCTAATTTTTCATTCGTGATCTCCTCGGGATGTATAAGTAGGGGGAAGCAATATATTCGCTACCTCATCCAGAAACGCACCCTCTCGAAACCTGGACAGCAAGCTACACCGCGATGCAGAGCGCCTCTCTTGCAGAGTCTGCCACTTGAGTTTTCTAAACGTCTCCGTAACGCTATCACGCTTACCGAATAACCCTGTGACGAAACGCGCCAATCTTCTTCGGTTCTTTTCTATTTCCTCTGTCAACCGACCTGGTATGGATCCCACACTGATGAGCAATACTCAAGTATAGGTCGAACGAGTGTTTTGTAAGCCACCTCCTTTGTTGATGGGTTACATTTTCTAAGGACTCTCCCAATGAACCTCAATCTGTCACCCGCCTTCCCAACAATTAATTTTATATGATCATTCCACTTCAAATCGTTCCGTATGCATACTCGCAGATATTTTACAGAAGTAACTGCTACCAGTGTTTGTTTCACTATCATATAATCATACAATAAAGGATCGATCTTTCTATGTATTCGTAATACATTACAAATGTATATGTTAAGGTTCAGTTTCCACTTCCTGCACCAAGTGCCTATCCGCTGCAGATCTTCCTGCATTTCGCTGCAATTTTCTAATGCTGCAACGTCTTGTATACTACAGCATCATCCGTCTTGTGGTGTACTACTATTGCGCAACTACAAATATAGCACGCTTTACTTGAACATGACGCTGCCATAGATGTATCTAGAAGATACAAGTGGTATTTTCTACAGCGTTGAGAAACTGTAGTCGTCTAACGGCATAATAAATTTGGTTGCTCTTTAGACGTTGAGATAAATCGAGAAAGTATTTTTTACTTTAGCACATCTCATACTGCTGCGTAAATGTTTGTGAGTGGTTGGTCCTGATGAGTGCGCATGACGTGTGGTGACGTGCTTTGTGATGTCGGTATATAAAATGTTTAAGGTCGTGTAGATACACGTTTCTCATAGGAATAACCTGATCCTTCAAAAAAAAAAAAGGCTATCTGCTCCTCAGGAATAACTCAATACAGACATAAATATCAAGCGCAACACACATATTTTGGCTCAGAAATGGTTCAAATGGCTCTAAGCGCTATGGAGCTTAACATCGGAGGTCATCAGTCCCCTAGACTTAGAACTACTTAAACCTAACTAACCTAAGGACATCACACACATCCATGCCCGAGACAGGATTCGAACCTGCGACCGTAGCAGCAGCGCGGTTCCGGACTGAAGCGCCTAGAACCGCTCGGCCACAACGGCCGGCCAGGATATATTTTGGTATCTGAAATAATTTACTAGTGTTTTTCTCATCACTGAATCTAAAATTTGATTCCATGAACTTATGGGCAAAAAATGTACTGTCACTGGGCAATCGACTACAACTCTGGACGTCGTACTATAAGAAACTGATAACACAACATGTTGAGAGCACACCTGATACTACATTCTCCAGACGAAGTTATCTTCTGGAGCCTGAAAACAATCTGAATAATACAAACGATTTGTTCTGCCGTAACTCTTTGTACAACATGAGAAACTACTGTCGTCTATGTAACCATCGTGCTCAAGGCATTAGGCTATGTTCCTACATCATTGCTACACAAAGAATGAATGCCCATATAACTTCTTTCAATTTGATGAGAGAATGAGGTAGAAATTAAGACCTAAGATTTGAGATTGGTCTCTCATTATTAATGTCCAAACAATACAATTTGCTACAAGGAACATCAGAGTTAGTGTTACACGAGTCACGTGATACCTACGCGACTATCAGACAAATATTTCGCTTACAAATTATTCTTGAAACCATAAAAAAACAGTAAAATGCCGGATGAATGAGAACTTCTTGTCTTATTTGGGTTACGAATCAGTATATGGTAGCGGAAATGCGAGACTATCCACGTTAATCGCAAACTGCAAGTCACACACTGAAAGTCATGATGCCGAATCTAACAAGAACAATACCTTTCAAATATGGCTCACCATATTTGTTTATGGTTCATTAAATTTTTTATAATTTTTTTTGCTTTAAAAATTTTTGCGTATTGGTACTAAATTTTCTGTATATGTAAAGTAAAATGTACTATACTCGAGACTGAAGTTCCTTGCATTGTGAGTAATGTATCTAAAATACTATGTAAATTGTTTATTATGTTAAATAATTTTCTGATGACCTTTCGTACTTAAAAATGTTTGTCTGTATAAATTGTTCATGTTCTCGTAAATCTGACAATTTTAGACATGGTCACGCTTAGAAATAACATAAAAAATAGGTGTTATGCAAAAGCCAGTGTGCTTGTGTTTGAAACGAAAGTGGCTCTGGGGAGTGGAAAATGTGGCAAGGGCGAATCGGCGCGCTACCTAGAGCAAGCGCGGGAAGTGAGCCACACAGTCTGTAGGCAGCAGTGACTGAGGCAACACCTTTGTGGAGCAGGAGAAGCTCTGCCTGCAAATTCTCACAAAATGCCTCGGATGGAGGCTGCAAACGGCTTACGGCATAGCTGCGAGTTGTTGGGCTAATGTATGGGGAACTGAACGACACCAAGCATGTGACCTACAGGCCGTGCTGTGGGTAGTGTAGCCGCCATAATTGGTCGCCACACCCAAGCCTACAGGCACCAGATAAGACTTTTTTGTAGTACATTTACTTTTGAACAGTGTGCACCATTAATTTAAACTGTGCTGTAGTTACCATTATTGAACTTTAATGAAACTGGTTCACCCTGTTATTTCAACCTAATCTGATGACCTCAGAAGTTAAGTCTCATAGTGCTCAGAGCCATTTGAACCGGCCATTTAAGTTTGTTAATTATAGAAAATGATTTTCTATGTGTTCCCCATAACCAATTTTTTTAGCTTCCCTGAAGTTATTTACTGGCCTTTTTCTCTTTTAAAACGTAATGTATAGGGGTTTAGTAGTCAAAAAGAATTTCCAGTGTCTGCCACAACATTGTTTACGAGGAGTAATACTGATTTGAAGAGGCAAATTAAACAGTAGGGAGAAAGTAGGAAAAAAGTCATACTTCTGCTTTTCCAATACTTCACTGTTTCATTGCTTGGATAAACTGGCGACCATTAGAACATGTTTTACACCACTAGATGAACGTGGAACTGAGTTATCCTAGGTTCAGTATAACATTATTCATACCGTATTTCTATTTAATCACTGGGTAAAATCTTAGGAAAAGAATTAAGTAGTCTGAATTACTTATTAGACAAATCACACAGTCAAATCCTGTAGAAGGGGTAACTCTATTGATTAGCTTTTCCTATTAACAGGAATATCCTCCCATAGTGTAGTTTAGTTTGGAAACTAAATTTTAGTAAGAGGGTTATACATGGCTATTCCCGTAACAGGACTTTTTGTTCTGTTGGGGCATAGTATACGTGACAACATAGAGTAAGGTTTTTCTCTTATTTAGGTAAACCATACTACATTCCAATAATAGAGGTTGTGTTAGATGCTGCAGTATTACTTGGTTTACACAGCTCGTGTGCAGAGAAGATGTGGTTCGCAGCCCTAACAGTATCCCATTGATGAAAACTCTGGCTGCAGTTGAACATCACTTTTGTTTCTCAGTACATTTCATGTTAGCGTCGTTTCTTATCATGCCACAGGGCAGAACGGCCGACGAAAGCACTTCGTGCGTGCGTGTGTGTGTGTGTGTGTGTGTGTGTGTGTGTGTGTGTGTGTGTGTGTGTGTCAAACTTTCAGGTGGGGCTACATCTACATCTACATCTACATTGATACTCCGCAAGCCACCCAACGGTGTGTGGCGGAGGGCACTTTACGTGCCACTGTCATTACCTCCCTTTCCTGTTCCAGTCGCGTATGGTTCGCGGGAAGAACGACTGTCTGAAAGCCTCTGTGCGCGCTCTAATCTCTCTAATTTTACATTCGTGATCTCCTCGGGAGGTATAAGTAGGGGGAAGCAATATATTCGATACCTCATCCAGAAACGCACCCTCTCGAAACCTGGCGAGCAAGCTTCACCGCGATGCAGAGCGCCTCTCTTGCAGAGTCTGCCACTTGAGTTTATTAAACATCTCCGTAACGCTATCACGGTTACCAAATAACCCGGTGACAAAACGCGCCGCTCTTCTTTGGATCTTCTCTATCTCCTCCGTCAACCCGACCTGGTACGGATCCCACACTGATGAGCAATACTCAAGTATAGGTCGAACGAGTGTTTTGTAAGCCACCTCCTTTGTTGATGGACTACATTTTCTAAGCACTCTCCCAATGAATCTCAACCTGGTACCCGCCTTACCAACAATTAATTTTATATGATCATTCCACTTCAAATCGTTCCGTACGCACACTCCCAGATATTTTACAGAAGTAACTGCTACCAGTGTTTGTCCCGCTATCATATAATCATACAATAAAGGATCCTTCTTTCTATGTATTCGCAATACATTACATTTGTCTATGTTAAGGGTCAGTTGCCACTCCCTGCACCAAGTGCCTATCCACTGCAGATCTTCCTGTATTTCGCTACAATTTTCTAATGCAGCAACTTCTCTGTATACTACAGCATCATCCGCGAAAAGCCGCATGGAACTTCCGACACTATCTACTAGGTCATTTATATATATTGTGAAAAGCAATGGTCCCATAACACTCCCCTGTGGCACGCCAGAGGTTACTTTAACGTCTGTAGACGTCTCTCCATTGATAACAACATGCTGTGTTCTGTTTGCTAAAAACTCTTCAATCCAGCCACACAGCTGGTCTGATATTCCGTAGGCTCTTACTTTGTTTATCAGGCGACAGTGCGGAACTGTATCGAACGCCTTCCGGAAGTCAAGGAAAATGGCATCTACCTGGGAGCCTGTATCTAATATTTTCTGGGTCTCATGAACAAATAAGGCCCCTAGAGCTGCCTAGTAGTTTCATTGTCCCACCAGAATACCTTTACGTACCTGTGCAATGCCTTCGGCATGTACCAAGGTGTCCTCTTCGTGAAGAGAAAAGCACATTTCGCCATTCCCTGTGAAGTGGGGCCTTCAGCCTCTTAGTGGCATGTTTATGACAGCAAACGCAGGTCGGGGAAGGCGGTAACGCCTGGTGACTCGACTGCAGCGGCAACACTGAAGGACGTTAACTACCACAGGTCGTGGACAGAGATAGAAGATGGGCAGTGCTGCTGATAATGCGTCTACCCAGAGAACAGCTACACAGGATGAATATCAAGTAAGGGTTAAGCTGGCGACTCCTCCGAGCACGAAGAGAAATAAAGTTAATATTAACGTATATTATCTGATCAGAAGTGTCGAGACAATCCTTTGTTATGTGGAACCGACCACTGGAAGCGGACCTGACAGTGTAAAAGGAAGTGGGCAGTATAGTGTTGCCAGTAGGGAAACAAGAAAAGCCGAATGGGTAGCTTAGGAGAGCTGCATTACTTCGGAAGTGGAATATTCACAGGATGCCACGTGACTAACAAACCATCAGGGTTATTGCAACCCTTCTAAAGCTGCCGAAGCCGACTGTTGTGACAGTGAAGTGGAAACGTGAAAGAACAACCGCAGCTAAACGAAGCCCACGTAGACCTCGTGTACTGATGGACAGGAGTCGTCGAGCATTGTGGACAATCCCATGAAATTAGCTTAAGCAACCATTGGTGAGTTCCGCCAGCAGTCCAAGTATCTCAGTGACTCATGGCGCAGCGAGTTAAAAGCCGTGTTGTGCAATGATTGAGCAGTTCGTCATAAACCATAGATTTCAATTGTCAGTGGTAAGGTGACATGAAGAGCGGCGCCAATGGAACGTGGATGACTGGAATCACGGTTTACCCTGTGAGAATCTGATGGAAGAGTCTGGGTTTGGCGAATGGTTCAAATGACTCTGAGCACTATGGGACTCAACTTCTGAGGTCATCAGTCACCTAGAACTTAAAACTACTTAAACCTAACCAACCTAAGGACATCACACACATCCATGCCCGAGGCAGGATTCGAACCCGCGACCGTAGCGTTTGGCGACTGCATTGTGTGTGTTACCATCATGTGTACCGCCAATTTTGAAGTACAGGGGAGTTGGCGTAACGTCAGAGGGGCGTTTTACGTGGTTAGGGTGTGGTCATCATACTGCCATTAAGAAAACTCTAAATTCGGAAGAGTTTGAACACATTACACAGCGTCGCGCACTGCTTACAGTACAGAAACAGTTCGGAGACGATGGTTGTTATCAACATGAGAACGCACCCTGTCATAAAGTATCATCTGTGATGCAGAGATTAGTGGACAGTAACATTATTCAAACGGACTGGCCTAGTCAGGGGCGTGACCGCTACGGTCGCAGGTTCGAATCCTGCCTCGGGCATGGGTGTGTGTGATGTCCTTAGTTAGGTTTAATTAGTTCTAAGTTCTAGGCGACTGATGACCTCAGAAGTTAAGTCGCATAGTGCTCAGAGCCATTGAACCTAGTCAGGGTCCCGACCTGAACACAATGGAACACATTTCGGATGAGCTACAATGACGACTTCTCTCTAGAATACATGCCCCAGCGTTCAACGTCACTGCCTACTACCTTCGTGTATATATTACTTTTTCGTCTCTTCCCCGCTGCCACTGTCTTGTTCTCTCCCACGGCAAGAAAGCACGAATTTGTTCGCATGCCAAAAGTTTTGAAAAAAATTTTAAAGGTGCTGAGGAAGGTAGAATAAGACACCTGGTACCACACGTTCAGTCAGTCTTTTAAATGAATAGGAACATATTTGCATTTTTTGTACCGCGATAGGAGCATTTTCCCCTGGTTCCCTGCTTTCCCATGCTGGAGCAATACATTTAACTCACATGAAAAATGTAATGGTCAGTAAAATTTGGGTTAGTTACTCGTGTGGAACTGAAATAATGCAGAATTAGTATTAGGCCACAGACTGGAGTTTAGATACAAAGAACTTTTGCACGTGCTTCAGTACTACTACATGGTGTTCCCACTTGATAACGGAGACACATTTAAGCTACCTTTTCAACTCACGCCGGAATTTAAGTGTACACGTGTGGTCACCCTCTGTATCTAGGAAACGGAGACGGATATGAAGAAAATGTTCAAGTTTGTTCCACATCTGGATCTCAGGAATACATTGTAAAAATTTCTACGATTTGATGTGCCTAGTCGTCGCGGAATTCACGCCTGAATTTTGGCCTGCTGTGGATGGTGAAAACATGGAAAGAAACTCTTTTTGTGGTGTTTTCCCTGGAACCGCCCATGAACTGACAGTTCCTCCGTCTCATCAACTCCACCGCAGGCAAATCGAATGCAAAAAGAACCAACCGATGTGCTCCACTTGCTTAAACAGGAGGAAGTGTAAACGTTCATATTCTGATTCAGTACTGTAGGGTAGGGACACTAAGACGATCTTTCTGTTGGGTATACAAACGGGCCCCCGGCTCATGGGATATTCAGAACACTTCACCCCACCTTTTTATCACCAACAGAAGCCGAGGTACGAGTACCGCAAAATTTTATCATACACCTCCTTCTGGACCGTATTAGGTACGCACGCTGTCGAATACATACCGATTAGAAGTCATGTAGGGCGATATAATTAAGAATTAACGGATTAATTTCCGGTTAAAAATGCAGGTGGTAGCATGAAGGGCAACCTTTCAGTAAGAGAAAGCGGCTGTTGCGCTTTCCCTCCCATTCACAGACACGGCTACGTGTCACTGCATTAGGTTGCAGCGTCCTCCAAGGTAGAAAACATCACAGTCCCGTTGTGGGCCAGTATCCGTTCCTCCCCGAGTTCCCGTAACAGTGAACTTATTGGTACATTCGGTATCAGTAAGTGATGGTAACACCTAACTAAAAAATGTTCTCTACGATTTAGAGATACCACTGATAAAGCTCAACCAGGGTGGCTAGGTGGAGGAAGCAACACCGCGCTTTCCATACACTGAGGCGACGAAAGTAGTGGGATAGCGATATTCACAAACGCGGATGGTTGTAGTATCGCGTACACAAGGTGTAAAAGGGCAGGGCTTCGGCAGAGCTGTCATTCGTACTCAGATGGCTCACGTCAAAAAGCTTATGACGTGATTATCGCCTCACGTTGGGAATTGACGGACTCTGAAGGCGGGATGATAGTTGGAGCTAGACGCAGGGGACATTCAATTTTGAAAATCACTATGGAATTCAATATTCCGAGATCCATCGGGGTATTTTTGGGGTTAGGTCTTATGGCACCAAACTGCTGAGGTCATCAGTCCCTAAGCTTACACACTACTTATCTACCTTGAACTAAGTTACGCTAAGGACGACACACACACACACACACACACACACACACACACGCCCGAGGGAGGACCCTCCGACAGGGGAAGACGCGCGGACACAGAGAGAGAGAGAGAGAGAGAGAGAGAGAGAGAGAGAGAGAGAGAGAGAGAGAGAGAGAGAGAGAGTTCCACCGTGTCAAGTGTGTACCGACAATACCAAATATCAGATATAGCTCTCACCACGGACAATGCATGGCCGACGTCCTCCAGGTAACGTCTGTGGAGAGCAGCGTTTGTGTAGAGCTGTCAGTGCTAACAGATGAGCAACAATGTATGAAATTACCGCAGAAAACAATTTGCAACGTCCAACGAACGTACCCGTCAGGACAGTGCGGTGAAGTTTGGTGTTAACAGGATATGGCAGAAGACGACCCACTGTAGTCGCTTTCGGGAGGACGACGGTTCAATCCCGCGTCCAGCCATCCTCATTTACATTTTCCTAAATGTCTTCACCTAAATGCCGGGATGGTTCCTTTGAAAAGGGCACGGCCGACTTCCTTACCCATCCTTCCCTAATCCGATGAGACCGATGACCTAGCAGTTTGGTCTCTTCCCCCAAAACAATCCTACCAACCCAACCCGACCCGACCCAGCAACCAACCGACGCCAGTGCATTTACAAACAATATGACGTGGCCTGGAGCGTCTTTTGCAGGGTCGTCACCTTGTCGGTTGGACCCGAGACAACAGTTGTAAAAGCTGATGGTAGGGTTCAAGCATGGCACAGACCCTACGAAGCCATGGACCCGGGTTGTCAACAATGCACTTGAGCAAGACGGTGGTCGTGGCATAATGGTGTGGGATGTGTTTAGATGGAATAGGCTGGGTCATCTGGTCCAGTTGGATCCATCATCGACTGGAAATGGTTGCGGTGGGTTACTTGGAGAGCATTTGCCGCCATCAATGGAGTTCATGATATGGAATAACGATGTCATGTCATCGAGCCACAATTGTTCGCAGTTGGTTTGAAGAACATTCTGGACATTTGGAGCGAATGATCTGGCTATTCAAATCGTCAGACATGAATCCCATCTAACATTTATCGGATATAATAGGAAGGTCAGTTCGTACACAGAATCCAGCACCGGCAACATTTTCGCAATTATGGACGGCTACGGAGGCAGTGTGACTCAATATTTCTGCAGGGGACATCTGAAGCCAGATTGAGTCCACGGAACGTCGATGATGACGACGTTTGGTTCAAATGGTTCAAATGGCTCTGAGCACTACGGGACTTAACTTCTGAGGTCATCAGTCCCCTAGAACTTAGAGCAACTTGAACCTAACTAACCTAAGGACATCACACACATCCATGCCCGAGGCAGCATTCGAACCTGCGACCGTAGCATTCGCGCGGTTCCAGCCTGAAGCGCCTAGAACCGCTCGGCCATTCCGGCCGATGATGACGTATAGATTGCGGGGTGCTCAACTGTGCGGTTATCAGCACCCGTACAAATTCCCAACCTTTGCTCAGTCCAATCTCGCCATTTGAATGAATGATGATGAAATGATGAGGACAACACAAACAGCCAGTCATCTCGAGGCAGGTGAAAATCCCTCACCACGGTATGTGAGTGACTGCACTACGCTGCTCAAAAGTAGGTCCGACGTGGAGTTAGGAGATGTATCATGACTTTCGTCATCTCAGTGAAACCTTACATGGCATTTAAGGTCGCACAAGTAAGAACTGCCAGCTTATCGAGTATATAAATATAAGAGTGGTAACATGAAGGACAACCAGTCACTTACTAGTCGCTCTACGAACCGTCTCCAAGTAGCTGCCGTACCTTGCCTGCCATTCAGAAACGAAGGTGAATGTCACTACAATAGGTTTAAGCAGTCTGGAAAACACCACAAACACGTCCTGTCCCTAGTTCTCCTGACAGTCAACTTCTTCTTTCATTCGGTATTAGTAAGTGACGATAAAGCCTATCCGAAAACGTTCTCTATGATTTAGAATTACTACGGATAAACTTCACACTGGGTGTTGTAATGGTTCTTTATTTACATGACCATTACGGCACTCCATCGATTTCTCGATATCAGTAATATCGAACTACTTTTCTACGAAGTAACAGACATATTTTTGTGACAATATTCACATTTGGCATTATTAATGTATAGGTACTCCGCTGTATCGATATATTACAGTGATATGGTTCTTGTGTGCATGCATTTCTGTGAGACTGTCATAATCTTTGACTTACTTGTAACCGTTTTGGCGAGAATGCGCACAGAGCAGTCTTTGTTTCACTTTGCAGAAGTAGTTATTTCGCTTAGTAAAAGAACAGTCAAGTCTTGTGTTAGGTTAAAGTGGAAATTAAATATATGAAGATTGATACAAAACTGTTTTCTTGATGATGTGACGATTAAGAAGAAGTATATGTGAATTTACAAGAAGTTTAATAAAAATGTGGATCATGAACACCAAGTCGAAAGTTCCAGAATGAGATTTTCACTCTGCAGCGGAGTGTGCACTGATATGAAACTTCCTGGCAGATTAAAACTGTGTGCTCGACCGAGACTCCAACTCGGGAACTTTGCCTTTCGCGGGCAAGTGCTCTACCATCTGAGCTACCGAAGCACGACTCACGCCCGGTCCTCACAGCTTTACTTCTGCCAGTATCTCGTCTCCTACCTTCCAAACTTTACAGAAGCTCTCCTCCGAACCTTGCAGAACTAGCACTCCTGAAAGAAGTTGGTAGAGCACTTGCCCGCGAAAGGCAAAGGTCCCGAGTTCAAGTTTTAATCTGCCAGGAAGTTTCAATAACTTTGTTGTTGCCCGATAAAGAGAACATATGCTGCGTGAGCTACATTATTAATCTGATTTCTAACATACTTTGCAAGTGGTGGTATTGTTAGAGTGTCCAGTTGGAGTCCGGAACACCGCACGACCCAGACGTTAGTGCACTTCATCAGCCACTCGTGTCCGACCTCGAGGGTCTCTGGAGGTTTTAGGAGACAGCGTACAGCCAAGGTCGGCATCTGCCGCCCGCGAGGAACCGCAGCAGCTGGCGGGCCGTCGCCTTATCTACGGGAGGCGGGACAGGTCGACCGGGCGCGCAGCACACAGTGGGGGCAGGATGTGGGGCGCTGCAGGGGTGGCCACGGCCCGGAAGCGCGCCTCGCTGGCCCGGGCGGAGCCTCGTTCTCTGGCGGGCCGCGGGTCCAGACGGCGGCCGGACGAACGGCAACGCGGCGCGGGGGAGGACCCGTAAGTCCGACAGAGGTCACCCGTCCGCCGGCGCCCAAGGTAAGGCGTCCGTCACCCGAATAACGACGCGGCAAAAGGGACGCGCCGGCGAGGCGGAAGTCGGCCTCAGTATTGGTTACGGCGAGCTGTCGCCAACACCTGTTCGTCTGCGGTGCTGGAATTATTCGTAGCGGCAGTTGTGTCTGTGCGTGTGTGGTCGCATTTTATCGTGTCACGAGAGTCGAGGTCGAAGGGGTTCGACACATGTTTGGTGCCGGGCTGGAACAAACTAAGGTACCCGACTGCATAATAGGATTTTTTTTCACTTTCTTGTGGTGTCTCTTTTTTCCTTGGGTGTTCTAAGCCCTATCGCAGGAGAAGTCTCCTCGTACAAAAACCCAGTACGATTGAATTTTCCTATTTTCAGAAGACCAGAGGAGCGATCTGTTTTACTTCCAGAGACATTCAACAGCCAAGATTGCATAAATATTCATTTATTTAAAACGACCTGTTTCTGCAGATTTTACTGTCATCTTCAGGTGTTAAAAAATCTTTATGTTCTTAAATGTGGTCCTTCTACGTTAGACTTCACGCCAAGTTGTTGTGTGGGTAAAAACCAAGAAATTATATATATATCGCTCAGAGATGTTTGTTTCGTCACGAAAACGCATTACTTAGTAGCACAACTGCTTGTGACGTAACAAACATCTGAGAGCGATATATATTACGGACATGGTCTTTTGCTTAGGGCGCGTTATGTTTTTACGTATTTTAGTTATAATAAAACTTTGATAATGTCCTCATTTTTAACCACATGGCAACTTGTCAGGTATATCGTAAAATGAACACGTTTCATAATAAACAAATTTCTTAAGACCTGAAGATGACAGCGAAGTCTGTCTAAACTGCTTGGTTTAAATAAAGAAATATCTGTGTGATCATGGTCGTTGAGTGTTAGTAGAACCCAGTATGTTGTCCTAGACGATGAGTATTCATGAGAGACAAGGGTAACGCCAGGAGTGCACTAGGGAAGCATTATAGCAGCGCAGTTATCTTCTGCATACTTAGATGATCCGGAGAATAGGGAATGGAGCTGTCGGCTGCTGTTCCCTCGAAATACTGTGATGTATAGGAAGGAGACGTCGTTGGGTGATTATACAAGGATACATGATGACTTACATAAAATTTCTGCTTGGTGTGTTGAATAACAGCTAGCTCTAGATGTAGAAAAATGTAAGTTTATGCAAATGAGCAGGAAAAACAAACCCACAATGTTAGTAGTGAGCTGTTCGACACGGTGACGTTGATTATATATCTGGGCGTAATGTCGCAAAGGGATATGAAATGGAACGAGCATGTAAGGATTGTAGTAGGGACCGCGAATCGCCGGCTTCGGTTTAGTCGAAGAATTTTAGGGAGGTGTGGTTCGTCTGTGAAGAATACCGCATATAGGACACTACTGCGTACCATTCTTGAATACTGCTGGAGTGTTTGGGATCCGTACCAGGTCGGATTGAGGGAAGACATCGAACCACTTCACAGGCGGGCTGCTAGATTTGCTATCGGTAGGTTCGAACAACACGCGAGTGTTACGGAAATGCTTCGGGATTGAAATGGGAATCACAGGTGGGAAGGTGACGCTCTTTTCGAGAAATGCTAGTGAGAAAATTTAGGGAACCAGCATTTGAAGCTGACTGCCAATCGATTCTACTGCCGCCGAGATACATTGCGCGTAAGAACCACGAAGGTAACACACAAAATATTAGGGCTCTTACATAGGCCTGTTTTATCTTACTGTTCTGAGTATTTTCTTGACATGCGTTTCACTATGTTACTGAGCGGGCACTGAAGACATTGCTGTCGTGCGCCCACGAAAACCCTCTACTACTTCTACTTCTTCTTCTTCTTCTTCTTCTTCTTCTTCTACTACTACTACTACTACTACTACTATCCTTACAGAGGCATACAGATAGTCGTTTTTTCCTGGATCTACTTGCGAGTGGAACAGGAAAGGAATTACTTGTGGTGGTACAGGATAACTCCCGCACGCTCCATACGATGGCTCGAGAATTACATATGTAGATGTAGAACCCTATTCTGACCACGCAGGAGACTGTTCCTACTTAAACTGGAAGACTTGTCATTCTTGAAGAAGTCATTTAGCGTCGTGAAAGGCGATTATCATTAACAATTTTGTGCATTATTTATTTGATTAAATCATATACATGTTTTTTCTCAAGTCAACATCCCTTTATCTCATCATACAATAATCGTACAGGGATGAATGAGGTTCAAATGGTTCAAATGACTCTGAGCACTTAACTTCTGAGGTCATCAGTCCCCTAGAACTACTTAAACCTAACTAGCCTAAGGACATCACACACATCCATGCCCGAGGCAGGATTCGAACCTGCGACCGTAGCGGTCGCGCGGTTACAGACTGTAGCGCCTAGAACCGCTCAGCCACCCTGGCCGGCGATGAATGAGGTATCGTTAGCATGGTCATTTAACCGGCTTCTGACACTGCATACCGATTTTGCACTAACACTTATTGTTTGTGAAAAATGTTAGCATTACAGAAACTTTTAGGCAAAAGGGCATTACCGATGCCAAGATTCGTACCCATACTTTATGTAGCTAACTTATTAATCACGAGTAAGGGATTCCCTTACCGTATTAGCTTCTATTTTATGTTCGTATCGACCAACTAGGATTTTGTAATATCTTCAATTCCTCTTCCTTCCTTGTTGTTTTCTGTTTTTCCAGTACTACTACATCTTCTCTGAATGTTGCCTTTTCCTTCCTTTTGTGCCGGCCGTGGTGGCCGTGCGGTTCTAGGCGCTACAGTCTGGAACCGCAGGACCGCTACGGTCGCAGGTTCGAATCCTGCCTCGGGCATGGATGTGTGTGATGTCCTTAGGTTAGTTAGGTTTAAGTAGTTCTAAGTTCTAGGGGACTGATGACCTTAGAAGTTAAGTCCCATAGTGCTCAGACCCATTTGAACCTTCCTTTTGTGCCTACTGCTCCCGATTCTTATTTCTCCTGCGTTGAAGGCCTTCTAAATTTAATATGTTCTTCTTGAAAAGATTTCTGTTTGTTTTTTCCGATTGTTTGATGTCATTTCTTTCTAGATCTTTATTTATATCCGTAATCCATGCTATTGTCGATTTCCTCTTCCAGAAATACAGGAACTTTAGTTTAGTGAGTCTGTCCTCATGCATTCGGTAGAGATATCCGAAGAAAGTTAATCATCTTTAGTCATTACTTCTGATTTTTCTCTGCACTTTTCAAGATCTCCTCATTACCTCTCATTTTCCAGCCATATGCAGTTTGTATTGCACCCATTATTTTTTTAACTATTCACCATTTTACCGTATTACAGAAACCATTTATTTGTGTTAAAATGCTTATTAATTGGATAATTTTGTATACTGGATTTTCTCTGACAATAACCGAGACCACTGAGATTGTCCATTATCTCTGCCTCTAGGCCTATCTCTTGAAGAAAATGAAGAACAAAAAGCACACGAAAATTATATCCTTCCGTCAAATATCATTTTCACCTATGTATTGTAATACTTCATGAGGAATTTTGTTCGAAATTATGTGTAGGAAATGTATATACTACGATATATTATAAATGCATGGTTATTATTTCACGTCTTACGGTTCACTTTTAATGATGTTTCTCTCTCCATTCTCACAACTACCCTTACCCCAACGACTAAACTTATTCCAAATACTGTCATTTAAAACTCCTTGGCTTAAACATAAACATGGAACGGCAGTTCAAAATTCTACTGATGTGGCGGATTTTTAAATTTTTTAAGCCTGTTTCCATGTTCTCACGATGACGTTCTCAATAGACTCAAGCTCTTTGGTTCAAGTTGCATTTACGGAGCGTATCCCTTAGGGTTACAGAAGATAGCAGATTTTTTTATGTATATATCAGTCGCATAAGAGGTAATACCCACTTTATTTCATGAACAATTCCGGATGTTGAAAAGAGATTTACCGCAAGTGATGTTACGCAGAGGGACACGTAATGTTGTTGCGTAGATAATACAATTAACTGTTGCGTAAACCGAGACACGGAAAACACGATGTTTTTTAATGGAACGAATTTGGAAACTCGACCAGGCGAGTACATTTGTTAATGATGGTGTCGAAACTTTATTGAACAGGTAGTGAGAAATGTGCTAAAACAGAAACACAAAGTCTTCAGAATCGGGTGTTGCGGGGCAAAGAATACCACGAAAGCCAACTGAACACGGGTACGCGCGCAAGCACTTGGAATAACTTTCGTAAGCGCCTTCTGAGTTTCTACCCTCTTTTGTAGCTCTGTGTTATGACGAAAACAATAACTGTTCAGCACGAACTCAGAAGCGAACATTGGTTTGGACTCCGTAAGATGACTGACGAAGTGGAGGAGGATTATTGCTATGTGGTACGATAGCAACACTTGCAAAAGAATGGGTTACTTATCCTTGTCGTTCATTGCATCGTTGTAGTTTTCTCGAAATTATTTCATCTAGCACGGAGAAGTTCGACGGTTCCTGTTTTAAGAGGAGAGAGAGCCAGGTTTTCCAATTGTTTTATGCACTGACCTCCGAATGAACAGCTGTAGAGTTTTCGTTCTCTGGATTCCCCTTATTTACTGGTTTACTCGGAGGAACACATGTAAATAACGAGTTACAGAACTTTTTCATACAAATATCTGCCACTGCGCACACTGGAAATCAATACCCTCTCCGAAAAGCGACTTCGAACCTCGAGCATTGAATTGCCATTAAGAGAGCCAGTAACTGCACGAAACAAGATCAGCGATGTATGCCTATCCAACTCTACAAAGATCTAGTGAAACATCTACTCATACATGCAAAGATAAATTCGAAAGTGATTAATGAATTTGACAATTTACATTACAGATCCTGTTAAATAATCATAAAGTTAAAATAATAAAAAAGAAAATGATTTCGGACGTCTTTTAGAAGTTTGTAAAATATGTTTAACACACTTTTTATTCTTTAAATTTTCAGTTTCATATAGCCACTTATTCAACATTTTATACTGGAACATAAATAAAATAATCTTTAATCAAAACCAAAACATTGCAATGAGTAAAGGATTTCATAGAGCGGATAGTATATTATTTGAATGTATCGAGTAGTATACTAAAGAAAAGTAGTATCACTGACTAGTTCCGTTACCAGTTCCGTCTACATCAACCATTTTTCGGTCTGCGTTGGAAAGTCATATAAGGTAAGGTGAAGAAGACGTAGCCTTACATTTTACCTCAGTAGCGCAGGTCCGCCGGTCCCAGCTGCGTGTATGTAAGAAACGTGCTTGTTTCAGTTACTAGGTTGCAGAAGAGATTAAAGCATTAAACGTGCAATAAAATCAGGTGCCCTCCGCACACTATTATTTGCCGAAAAATTCTTTTCGTTATCTTGAACCGTTGGAAGACGTACAGGCTCTACCACCGAGTAATCAGACGGGTAAATAAACTTATTGAAGTAGATCATTTATTTCACTTTAACTAGTATCTGACTAAATACCGTTCTATGCCTCAGGAATGTATTTATTGTTCAGATTTCTGTTTCTTTCTTTTCTAATATTACCCAGTTTTCTCTTACAGTTAGCTTTTTTAGCATGATACGTACGAAAAATCATATGTTGCCTTCCGAAGATGGAGACTGAAAAAATTACATTTACGAAACTATATGATTCAATTGAGATCAGTAGGTCCAATGTTAATTAGTTCGAGAATTTCTTGCGAAGTGTGTTTAAGATATGATATTTTTTGTTCTTTGTGCAAAATTCCGCCATATTATTGGAAGAAGATACATCATTACCAAAGAACATGTATCTAAATTACATTACGACGAAGTAATGTTTCAGAATTAAAGTATAGTGACGAAATTTAGTTCTGGTTACGCAACGTTTATGTCAGTAATATACTATCTTACCTTACATTCCTACTTGTTCATCCAAAAGATGCAACTGGGAAACTATATTGTGATGGATTTTCAGATAGTTTTCAGTATTTTACAAGTGATATATGACATAGAATAAAGAGATTACTTACCATCCCGATGCGAACACTGCAAGATTCGGCGGCGCATGCACGTAACCTGTTCGGAAAGAAGCAGAGGTTTTCCAGTTAGTTAAGTGTTGTATTACTGACAAAACAGAGTTAAGTTCAACTTCTAGCAGTTAAAGAAACCTTAGCATGCATCTACGATAATATTAATGTTTAGCGAGACATCTTACAGATAAGTTCATCTATCGAACGCGTTGTAGTCTCTTGTAAATTAAAATGGGTGATGTTCTTTCCTCTGTCTTCGATGCTTCGTAAAGAGGATATCTTTCGTGTAATGAGAATGCTATTTTCAGCTTTTCATTTCTCATAATATGAGACTGCTCAGTTACAGTAAATCGCTCGGCGACACGAAAAGGTCCTTAGGTTCAGACATAGCCCCATTAGATTTTGTGGACTTTTTCAGGAACAGTTGAGATATGCAATGTCGTGACTGCAGGCACAATAAAGGGGAGTATAGCAGTAGATCTGCAGATCACACACGATATCTGTAATTCTATCGTGTTGGTTAGTTTAACAGTTAGAAAATCACTAGAACGGGTTGTGCAACATTTGTATGCACATTTGGTACACCGTGACTTTCGACGGCCCTTGTGCTCGCACTCATGTATACTTCGGATTGATTCATAGTTTTTAAAGAAACTTTATACATCATTCTCACCTAATTACTTCTTACGGGGGTATTGCTACACCTTCATTTAGTTACATTTGTATATCAGTACATTCATGTGTACTATTTGTAACGACGTTTTCTCTGTTATACAGATCATCTGAAGATGGTGCTAAACTGATTGAAATCTGTGTAAAGATACGATGACTATTCTTATACAACTTTCTTTCAGCACACAGATCACCCACAACAGTCAGCAACGAAACAAATATATGGGTATCAAGTCACTCACCACCTGCTAACTGAATAAGACATATGCGGGACTTTCAGCTGAACACAATTCTCAACAGAAAGAAAATCTGAGTGGGAGAGAAGGGGGAGAAATCCACCAATTTTATGTAGGCAGAAATAAAGTGTGAAAACACTTTCAGAATACGGAAAAACTAGAAAGAATACTTATTATATCAAGGGAATAACAGTATGTAAATTGAAAAAGAAAAATCCTGAAGATAAGGGCGACATCCGAAAATTAGTCAGTGCAGAAGCGTAATATTGCATGTAGGTACTGACACTGGAGTTATTTTAACTTATTATTTCCGTTCACTTCGTGTTCACAGCAGTTGGTTTAATTTAAACAAGTCATTCAGAGAATATGTTTAATTTTTCGATTAATTCCTATCTCAGTAATCAAAAGAACTATTCTAAAACCACTTCCGGAAAAATATAACTTTTCTTACGTTATCTCTCGAAATTTCACAAATAAAATGACTCTCTCGCCTCACTTAAATTCGCTGAACGTTTCCATTTTATGTGCAAGTAAAATGAATGAAACTTCTTTTGCTCTCATGTTGCATAAATTAACTTGTGCGAATATGTAACATCAGTTTAATTGCATTATGCGTCTTGTACAATCACGTTTCCTTGAACTGAAACAATGAATTCGGTGCAGGCCTACGATTTCTCTACTGCGAAACGTGTCAAAAAAAAAAAAAACACTCCCTAAACGCAAAAGTTCTCTACATACTGTTTAAAGTTAACATTTGTAAAGGTATCGATCGACTCGAATAAAAAATACCGTTAAAGATAGTGTATGGTTTTCTCATGTTGTCCTTTGCTGCACTTTTATCTTTCTGTACATAACTGTTTTCATGTCGTACGTTGACTTTACACAATATAGGGAACGAATTCTCGCAGTGCCACTTCTTATATGTCTGTCAAATCCAGGACACAGATAAAAATTTTACTGATTTCGGTGCTACATTTCCTCAAGACGAAGAGAATAGGAGTAACCGAATTACCAACTCTATTTCAGGAGCACAAAACGGATAAAGGCCAACACAGTCCTCATAGTATAAACAACATTCTCAGATTATTCTGCAAGTGTGTGAAATTCACTCACTCATTATTTTCAGTTTTTTGCACAAATTTCTATGGTTGTTTCACAAACTGATATCATGAACTACTCCAAGGTATTGTTCATTGTAGCATAATTCGTTTTTTTGACATTGTACGACGATCTGAAGTGAACAGTTAAGAAACTATTACGTTCATATTCTTCGCTTACATGTTTATCGACGTTTACTTTCAGTGTTTTTTCAAGCCTAATTCGGTGTTAATTTGATTTCGTCTTTGATTTTTGTGTGACAACACCAAGTGCGATTTTCAAGTTGAATTACTACTGCTTCTAACAATACGCATGCGAATACTGTTAGCACTTTAGGCCTAAAACTCAGTGGCGTATCTCTCCAACTCAAAAGAGATAAAACCGACTTTCAGTGTAACTGTTCTCCTTAATTTCAGAAATAGTTGGTAACATAATCGAGAAAAGTGTTCATCGCAATCCTCCTACAGCAGCACGTGATAAAAGTGTTTCGCTTGTTATCATTAAGAAATTTGCCTTGCTTGAATTAACGTCACGAAGTTTTATTTTTCATAAACCTGAAGCATTCACTTTTTTACTACGCTGAATATGTTTTCTGTGTTGTTTACTAAGCTTTCCATAATGATTTTCTGTGGTTACTCTGATGCGTTTGTTGGGTCACGTAGAAACATCAACTGCAATGGACGTCGGTAAAATAAATCTTCATTTTCTGTTAACTTCTTTCTGACGGACAAGTACTTTCTCATAATGTTGTCAGCTTGCTCGACATTTCATTTCAATGTCGCGATGTTTCCTGGGTTTCTCTTCTTCATACACTATTCTGTCCCAGACGTACAAAAATGTCGTCATCCACTTCTCACTAATTTGTCAGTGTCATTGTTTCTCTCCTCCTTCACCGTTATTTCTCATGTGCTGTTGTAGATTGCTTGTTTCGCATTGACTGTGATGTGCAGTAAACATAATTAGAGCAAAAATACGTATCAATGTGTAGGATACAATAAAGTATTGGAAGGGAAATAAAGTTGGATAATCAGTAAACTAAGGTCGTTGACACAGTACAGCAACTAGAAGCCCAACGCGTGTTAGATATTCATAAAACTAAACTGTTCACAAACTCGCTGAATTTAGTACTACGAAAGCTATTCTCTAACTAACGCAAACATCCTCTTGCGTACTGTAGTAAAATCAGGAAAAACGTATGTTGGAATGGTCGGGAGGAAATATGAACCCCGTTTGTCCTGAAAGTGTGTCCGCGTGGGTCAGAACACGACGATCGTTTGTAGCAAAACGTAGCGGCAACATTTATTATGCAATTTACTGCGTAATTCACGTCAGGCGTTCAGAGAATTGTGATAATACTTCAGCCAACTACAAGTGAATAGTAACGCTGGATGAACTGTAAACACGAAAGGATGGGGTAATAAGGACAGACTACGAATAAAAATTCATACAAATATGTGTCGGAGTTTCTGCGCGTGGAGAGTCGATAGCAGAGTATTGTGCGTCGTCAAACAGTAAACGACTCACGTTACACAAGTAAGATACTGTACAAATTTATTTACGTAAGAAATTTTCGTTTTGCGAAAGTTCCTGCTATCAACTTGCATTACACTTTTGAGGCATCTCTGTATTCTTCACTGCAGGTTAAACTATATAAAAAACTGGCTGAAAATTTGATAAATCCCAGCAAGTTGAAGTGGATGGTGAATTTTCAACAGAAACAAGTCAGATCAACTCTGTACCAACGAGGTGTAATATGAACTCTGGTGTTTTCAGTACACGTAAAGGGTTCATCGAATACGTCGAGCGGAACTGTGACATTGTCCGCTGACGGTATTATTGGGAATAGAGATGTGTCTCGACGGGCGTAAGAAAATGAAGAAACACTGGCAAAGTAATTTCGGCTGCTGTAGCGAATGGATCCTCTCTTTAAATTTCAGTCAATGTTGCTAATAACAAAGAGAAAGAAACTGATAGTACTCGACTACAAAAGCAGTGGGCTTTTGCCTGCTGTCACCCCACCGATATTCCAGTTTGATGTCAGACGACTGCAGTTCTACGCTTGCCTTGTGTTCTCAATTACCATCGACAACGCACAAGGTCATTCATGTGGATTAAATCTGCAAAAATCCGTGCTTTCCACATTGTGAGTTATACGGGGCATACTCACAACTGGGACAGCCGTAAAATTTATTTGATTTTACAGGAGACCTAAAGACCAAAAATACTGTATATCCCGTAGCGCTTGAAAACACTCATTCAGATTCGATTTTATGGACAAAACTCTTTTTCTCTCAAATATTGTGTGTATGTAAATGTGTCGGATTTGATTATCTGTACCTGCTTAGAAAGGAAGGAACTGCAACGGATGCCACGAACATCCAGTGTGTTCGTAGTTGGATTACAGTCTTCTGATTGAAGCATGTCTTGCGATTTTTCAAAATTTTCCTGACTGATATTGATTTGACGTTTGAATTCGATAGCCTATAATTAGGAAATCCCTACGTGGTGGGTCACATGTCTAAGGAGTGTATCCGATATCACACTCGTAAACCAATACCACGACAGAATATTTAAAATGCCTAAGTATGCCTTTATTAAGCATGACTGTATTGTATTGTATGAAACTGGGGACCTAGAAACTACGGAGATGATTCATCCCCGCCGTAGCCCGCAGTGGTACACAACCCATAACAGGTTACAAGAGTCGATTCACCACACCGCCGGCCCACACCGAACCCAGGGTTATTGTGCGGTTCGGCCCCCAGTGGAACGTCTCACACCAGACGAGTGTAACCCCAAATGTTTGCGTGGTAGAGTAGTTATGGTGTACGCGTACGTAGAGACAGTGTTTGCGCATCAATCGCCAACATAATGTAACTGAGGCGGAGTAGTACGGGGAACCAGCCCACATTCGCCGAGGAAGATGGAGAACCGCCTCAAAAGCCATCCACAGACTGGCTGGCACAGCGGACCTCGACACCAATCCGCCGGGAGGATTGCTTCCCGCCCGGAAAGCAGTGCGCTAGATCGCACGGCTAACCGGGCGGACTTATTAAGGATGACACTTATATTTGGTCAGAAAGTAGTCTGGAAACTGAAGTCTCGTTTGATTCCGATAGAATTGCTGATATTCCGATAGAATATCTGAGTGACCACCATCAAACGTTCATTTCTGAGGAAGAGGATGTGGAACAAAAATGGAAAAAATTCAGAAACATCGTCCAGTACGCCTTAGATAAGTTCGTACCGACTAAGGTCCAAAGCGAGGGGAAAGATCCACCGTGGTATAACAATCATGTACGAAAGGTACTACGGAAACAAAGAAAGCTTCATCATAGGTTTAAGAGTAGTCGAATCATAGCTGATAAGGAAAAGCTGAACGAAGCGAAAAAGAGCGTAAAGAGAGCAATGAGAGAAGCATTCAACGAATTCGAACATAAAACATTGGCAAGCAATCTAAACAAGAACCCTAAAAAGTTTTGGTCATATGTAAAATCGGTAAGCGGATCTAAATCCCCTATTCAGTCACTCGTTGACCACGATGGCACCGAAACAGAGGACGACCGAAGAAAGGCAGAAATACTGAATTCAGTGTTCCGAAACTGTTTCACTGCGGAAAATCGTAACACGGTCCCTGACTTCAGCCGTCGCACGGACGCCAAAATGGAAAATATTGAAATAAACGATATCGGAATTGAAAAACAACTGCTATCACTTAGTAGCGGAAAAGCATCCGGACCAGACGAGATACCCTTAAGATTCTACAGTGATTATGCTAAAGAACTTGCCCCCTTTCTATCAGCAATTTATCGTAGATCGCTGGAAGAACGTAAAGTACCTAGCGACTGGAAGAAAGCGCAGGTCGTTCCCATTTTCAAGAAGGGTCATAAATCAGATGCGAATAATTATAGGCCTATTTCGCTTACGTCAATCTGTTGTAGAATAATGGAACATGTTTTGTGTTCTCGTATTATGACGTTCTTAGATAATACAAATCTCCTTCATCATAACCAACATGGATTCCGCAAACAGAGATCATGTGAAACTCAGCTCGCCCTATTTGCCCAAGAAATTCACAGTGCCGTAGACACTGGCGAGCAGATTGATGCCGTATTCCTGGACTTCAGGAAGGCATTTGATACGGTTCCGCACTTACGTTTAGTGAAAAAAATACGAGCTTACGGAATATCGGACCAGGTTTGTGATTGGATTCAGGATTTCCTAGAAGAAAGAACACAACATGTCATTCTTAACGGTTCAAAATCTGCAGATGTAGAGGTAATTTCGGGAGTACCGCAGGGAAGCGTGATAGGACCTTTACTGTTTACAATATACATAAATGACTTAGTTGACAACATCGGTAGCTCCGTGAGGCTATTTGCAGATGACACGGTTGTCTACAAGAAAGTAGCAACATCAGAAGACTCGTACGTACTCCAGGAGGACCTGCAGAGGATTAATGCATGGTGCGACAGCTGGCAGCTTTCCCTAAACGTAGATAAATGTAATATAATGCGCATACATAGGGGCAGAAATCCATTCCAGTACGATTATGCCATAGGTGGTAAATCATTGGAAGCGGTAACGACCGTAAAATACTTAGGAGTTACTATCCGGAGCGATCTGAAGTGGAATGATCACATAAAACAAATAGTGGGAAAAGCAGGCGCCAGGTTGAGATTCATAGGAAGAATTCTAAGAAAATGTGACTCATCGACGAAAGAAGTAGCTTACAAAACGCTTGTTCGTCCGATTCTTGAGTATTGCTCATCAGTATGGGACCCTTACCAGGTTGGATTAATAGAAGAGATAGACATGATCCAGCGAAAAGCAGCGCGATTCGTCATGGGGACATTTAGTCAGCGCGAGAGCGTTACGGAGATGCTGAACAAGCTCCAGTGGCGGACACTTCAAGAAAGGCGTTACGCAATACGGAGAGGTTTATTATCGAAATTACGAGAGAGCACATTCCGGGAAGAGATGGGCAACATATTACTACCGCCCACATATATCTCGCGTAATGATCACAACGAAAAGATCCGAGAAATTAGAGCAAATACGGAGACTTACAAGCAGTCGTTCTTCCCACGCACAATTCGTGAATGGAACAGGGAAGGGGGGATCAGATAGTGGTACAATAAGTACCCTCCGCCACACACCGTAAGGTGGCTCGCGGAGTATAGATGTAGATGTAGATGTAGATGTAATTCAGACACGCGGATCGAAATTGTACACTTCAGCTTCAGGCAGCTGTATGTCCGTACATATCGAAAACTGGACGCATGTTTACACGAAGTTTGTAGCCAGAAATTTTCAGCGCAACAGCCTTCCGAAATGTTTATGATTACTTTCGCATGTGGAAATAGAATCTATTTAATGACACAGACGTGTTTCGCATTTAAATAATCTTGTGTGGGTATCAGTTAAAACTCTGTCTCATTTTTCGACATCTTTACAGACTTCGCTCGTCTGATAAGAGGTTTAAAGTTGCACTTTTCCGTTGTTTTGCGGTTCATTAACACGTTCTAGTTGGAATTTCGGTATTTCACTAAATTCTTTTCGTGTAGCGTGGTTAACAATGTAGTTATACTCACTCAACAGTAAACACAACGGCATGCTTATTGCTTTGCGTCTGGCCATCATTTGGGTAAGTCTACCCAACATCATCAGTTTCATCCACTTCAGAAAGACAAGGTGTTCCATCTCAGCCAATAAGCGCAGGGGAGCAGATGTGAGAATCCAGCATCATCACTCTAGGCAAGGTTCCAGTGGAGGTGGTTCCCTGTTGCCTTTTTCCGACCTGTTACGAAGCGCCAAATTTATGGATGGCTGTGATGAGTGCTTGTACAGCGTAGTGTTGGGTCTGTGTACTCATGACGGATTACCATCAACAGAGTCGCATGACCACACTTCATGGGATTCTGCGGAGAGGTTTGGAATTTAATCTGTGACATCTGTGCAACAGGTGGTGATCAGGAACTCTAAGCCACCATCTCTCCTCCTCCCGCCGGCCTAATATATTGGCAGTGAAAATTTTCCGCCACTATTACTCGAACCAGCCGCTCCAGCTGATAACTATGGGGAATGTACACTTATCAGCCCCCGATCTACTATCGATATAAGCGATAGCAGCGTCACCTGGCGAGGAATGACTGCTAGTCAGGCACACGCACGGTGAATGTGGTATCAGTGAGCGTATTGTTCGTGGAGTAGGGAAGGTACGCGATCTATCTCAGTTTGGCCGAGGGCAGATCGTGACGGCCCGGAGGTTCCACACGAACATTTCTGGAACTACAATACTTGTCGGTTGTTGGAAAAGTGGTGAGTGTCTTCAGCACGTGTCGAAAGGAAAGTGTAACCACTACCAGTCGTGGGTTATGGGGATCACGCCTCATTATAGTGGTCAGACTGTTAAGACAGGACAGATGGAGAACTGTATCGGAACTAACATCAGACTTTAATGCTGGGCAGAGAACAAGTGTGTCTGAAAACACACTGCACCGAACACTCCTAACGATGGACCTCCGTAGCCGACGACCCCTGCATGTGCCGATGTCAACACCACAACATCGGCAGCTGCGACTGAAATGGGTACATCACCAACGGCAGTGGACGTTGGCGCAGTCAGAGCGTTGCACAGTCTGATGAAACCCGGTACCTCCTTCATAATGCTGACAGGAGGGGGCGATACCGTCTTCCAGGCGAACAGCTCCTTGATACCTGTACTGCGGGACGGACACAAGCTGGCGGGGGCTACATTATGCACTCTGTAACATTCACATGGGTACCCATGTGTCCAGTGGAGCTCAACAAGACGCTATGACGGCCAAGGACTATCGTAGACTGGTTACAGACAGGTACACCCCTTCATGACGATCATGATTCCCGACGGCAGTGACATTTTTAAGCAAGGTAATGTGCAATATCACAAGTCCAGGAGTGTGATGGAATGGTTTGAGGAATACAGAGGCGAGTTCCAATTGATGTGCTGCACCAGCACCCTCCAAATCTCCAGATCTGAACCCGGTCGAACACATTCGGGATCTAACTGAACGTGCCGTCATAGCTCATCGTGCCCCTTCCCGGAAATTACGGTAATGAGGTAATTGTGTGTGTAGACGTGGTGCCAACTCGCTCCAACGCCTCGTTGCTTCCATGCCACGATGCCGTTATCCGCCACAAGTGAACATACCACCTGTCAGATACGTGCTCCTAATGTTGTGCCTCATTAGTGTACAGTGTGAACTTCGGTATACTCACAGAATTTAATGAATCAACGTTGACTTGATCTAGTTAAAAATGGTTCAAATGGATCTGAGCACTATCGGACTTAACATCTTAGGTCATCAGTCCTCTTGAACTTAGAACTACTTAAACCTAACTAACCTAAGGACATCACACACATCCATGCCAGAGGCAGGATTCGAACCTCCGACCGTAGCAGTCGCGCGGTTCCGGACCGAAGCGCCTAGAACAGCTCGGCCACAGCGTGTTAGTAACACGGAAAACAATCTGAAAAGCGCGAATTTCATCCCCTTAGCAGTGAGTGAAAGTAGTGCAATCATCAAAAATGAGACACACCTGTAATTGACACACACTGATGATGCCTTGGTAGTAAGGGAGAAACGCTTCTCGGAGATTACATGTATTCAGCTGCAGCGTGCAAAACGCTTTTTAACTAACACAAATCATTCAGGTGATTCTTATTAACGTTTAAAAACCCCCGAAACGACGTAGATGACGCCTTGACAGTTTTCTTGATGGAAGACGCATGGGATTGCAATTGTCAGGAAATGCCCCAAAAGTGGATAACAAAAGTTGCACATTTGACGTCCCTAGATGACGTTACTCGCCGAAGCTGCAGCGATTTAGCCACTCGGTCTGTCCCACCTGATCATCAAAATCCAAGTACAGTATTCACGTCGGTGTGGCTCCGTTCAGGGGGTACATATTTTTATTTATTTATTTTTTTTCCATTGCATTAGACAGTTGTGTGTCTGCATTTGGGGTAAGGTTTATTATCTTTCTTACCGATCTGGAAGTCTCCGCTGATTTATTACGAAGTACAGTACAACGAAAATCTATCTTATTACTTCGCGAGTAAATGAGTATAAGCTTCCGAATACCGCCCTTATCGGTAAATTACCAAAGTTTTCTTCACTACTTGACGTCTGTCAACAAAGAAAGAAGGGCAAAAAGAAAAGAAACATAATGTAAGAACAAATTTTGATTTGTTACGGGGCGGACAAAAATTTTGCAATTTCTACTCCGACAACAGATCACATTTAGAAAAGGTGTTCGAAATGTGCACATTTCGCTCTAACGCAAGTATTGCATCGCCTAATCCTCCCATGGGTCAATATTTTTCACCCATTTTTGAGGTACTTTCGGACATTGGGGCCCCATACGCTCAGATCAAGAATCACGTTGCATGGAACGTTGCGAAAAAGGCTCCCAAAACAAACATTTTATTTACCATTCCTGCTGACACACACACACAACATACTAACTTCTTCGCGGATACTATTAGTTGTAATCTTGGGTTCATGGCAGATCGTGCGTTTACCTGGAACAAGATCTGTCAACAAATTGCTTCAATATTTACGCACTACTAGACAGTATTTCTCCCCAGCACCAAGACTGTCAACTGCCTGAAATGTAGGAAAATAACATGAATTCTAGTAATTCTGAATGTTGGGCTCCATAAGGTTCAAATGGCTCTGAGCACTATGGGACTCAACTGCTGTGGTCATCAGTCCCCTAGAACTTAGAACTACTTAAACCTAACTAGCCTAAGGACATCACACACATCCGTGCCCGAGGCAGGATTCGAACCTGCGACCGTAGCAGTCGCACGGTTCCGGACTGCGCGCCTAGAACCGCGAGACCACCGCCGCCGGCGAGGTCATTAGTCCCCTACAACTTAGAACTAGTTAAACCTAACTAACCTAAGGACATCACACACATCCATGCCCGAGGCAGGATTCTAACCTGCGACCGTAGCGGTCACGCGGTTCCAGACTGCAGCGCCTAGAACCGCACGGCACTTCGGCCGGCAGGCTCCATGAGGTTCCCTTTGTGTGCAGCGACCGTGGAATATAAAATTATGGAGAATGTAGCTAGCAGTCGCGGAAACATAATTTATTTATCTTGTTGCAAATCGATATCGATTGATATCAGTCATCATCAGTGCATTTTTCTGTCGGCTAGAAAACTGCACCGATGATGACTAAAATCACTCGAAATCGATTTGCAATATTACATAAAATCTTTCATGTTTTTGATTAATAATTGGGTTGGCTTCAGAACATTGTATGGTAGTAATGTGTAAACCGCTTTGAATTTTCACGTAATATCCTTCATACACGGCGTTAACTTTGCACAATAGCATATTCAGCAGAACAATACATGTGTGTGACGGCCGCCCTTTCACGTTTTTACAAGAATGAAAAAAAAAAACACTTTTTGATGCATATGGTTTTACAGTTTTATTTAGTCTCCGGAAGTGAGTAACGACAGATATGGAACTCAAACAAGTACGATCATGGATTCCTCTGACTTAACCGAAAGCGCGAAACAAACGCTGACAAAGCTAAGTAAGTGGAATTTGGAACGATGGCACCAACTATATCTTGAAAATTTACCTACAGTGTTACTAAAAGCAGTTTCTAAGCAAGGTATGTCGCACTGCCTTACATTTCCGCTCACATGATAACTATCTTCTAACAAGGAAACCTCCCCATCGCACACCCCTCAGATACTGTGGTAAGCTGGCCCAGCGGACAGATGGTCAAAAGCTGTTCACAGACCTAGTATGAAAACAGGAAAAACGTGTACTCAACTGTGAAAAAAAAGAGGCAAAATAGAAACAGCGAACGGTCCGAGTTCAAGATCTGCAACATCTAGGCAGCTACAACAGCCACGGCCTAGTGGTCGTATGGTCATGGTGTTGGGATGTATTGCGGAAAATGCATGTTCAAATACCCTTCGTAGCCCTTTTTTCCCAAAATTATGAATTGTCCGTCCGGTCAGTGACGTGTAACGAGAGACCTGCTGACGTACGACTATTGTGTTCCGTTCTGGAAGTTTTGACTCTTTAATCTCTTTGCTGTAACATAGTTCGTACCCATTTATTTGTTGTTTTTCATTTCTGCGAGATATCTATGCAGCGTCTTGACTGCTCTCAGTATTTACTTGCGACGGCAATATATTCTTACCTCATTAATCATATTCTATAGCCGTAGTACAACTGCCAAGACCACGGAAGGAGAACAGACAAGACGGAAAGCACATAATTTTGTAGCGGAAAGGGGGACACGGGGGAGATTTGAAAACGGACCTCCTGCTTGACAGTCCAACACCGTAACCACATAACCACCATGGCGTGATGGTTGTGACTCGCTCTTTGTTGCACATCTCGAGCATGAACCATTCATTGTTTCTATTTTTCTTCTTTTTTCACAGTTCAGTGTATTTTCTTCCGATTTTCATGCTTGATCTGTGTACAGTTTCTGACGGGCTGTTCATTCGGACATCTTTTCACAAAATCTGATGGGGTGGGATGGGGGGTTTCCCTTGTGAGAGCCACAAGAGAAATTTGAAGCTCTCACAGAGGAACGCAAAAATACAGTGGAGCAAACTGTTCATTTGAGCTATGTGTCGAGTCATTATACACGTGCTTGCTGCGTATGACCATTTCCGCTGTTCCAGATTATTCCAGCGTGTCTGCGCACGACGCGGATGTGAGGCTGCATCTCTCACTAGCGACCTTCAACTGTTCGTCGAGGCCTGCGCTCCTGGTTCCGCTGCACACTGCTAGAGGCGCTGCTGTCGCGGAAGTCTCTCCCCCCACCACTCTCCCCAGCAGCGGCAGCAGCAACAGCAGTGATTTAACCATCCCCCCCCCCCCTCTCACTCTGCTACCTTCCCTCCTCCCTCTCCTCCACAATCGTTTTCCCCGCCGTTAGGTATTAAGTCCCTCTCGCACTATCCCGTATTCTTTCTGCTCCCTGTTTCTCTGCAGTTCTGAAACGCATGCAGTCTCGAACAATCATATCTGTATCTGCAGATTTTGACTCAGTGTTCAGCTTATTTGTCTGCCCGGACAACATAGTCCTCGTATTTACAACAGCTGATACAGAAGCAAGCGCGTTCGTTGAATGTAATGCTAGTGAAACGTATCATTCTTTCCCGCCTCCAAAATGTTGGTCGTAATATTAGCCCACCTAACTGCATAGTCGTTGCACACAGTGCGATATGATTACACTCTCTCTCTCTCTCTCTCTCTCTCTCTCTCTCATTTGCTCCCATAGCAATTTTTACCCGACTAGTGAAAGAGATTCGTCAGAGAAGAAGTGTATAGCAAGCAGCGAAATGTGCCATCGAATATTCGAATATAGATTAACACTGTAAATCGTGGAATCGAAAACGAATTTGGCAACATGCACCAAATAGTGAGAAAATACTGGCATGCTCCTGCTGTAGTCAACTGGGAAAACCCATTCATTGTTGAATTTTGATCGCTTTAATTTTCGTTTAAGAGTTATCTTCCACTTAAGACGGAGTTAAATTGTGCCCTCTTTGTGACTTGCAAGTAGGATTTACCGATTTATTTGACTTTTCTTGTTGCAGTATACCAGTTGTATTTTGCAGCAGGAGAACACCCTAACTTCAAAAATTTACAAAATTTTGCCCTTCAGACACGTATAATACAACTAAAAATTAGTTCAACAAAGCGTGTTTTACTAGTCGGTATAATTTTGAACCAAAATAAATATTTAAGCACAGTTATTCTGGTGACCATTTCGTGTCATCGTTCTATTTTGCGCACGCTTCTTGCTATATGCGTCAGTTGAGTTATGTAGCGACATGATCTAGCATATGATCGGGAAGTTTAATGAAGAACAGGGCACTGTAAACTGTTTGTGTTTAATTAATTTTTTACCTGGTTACGTAATTGCCGTAGTGTTATAGTGAAAAAGACTGTTGTCTATCTCTCTTTTTCTTTGTCTTTATATAAACAAAAATCAGTTGCCGCATTTATGAAAGATCATCGCTAGAGAACACTCAATCGATTTGGCTGATTTCTCTCTTTTTTTTGTGTTCTGACTATCCGGACAAGGTGTGTATGAAAATACAATTTTGGAAAATCCTCAGGTAAAGTCGGAAACTTGGATGATATTTCTATACGAAAGTCTCAACGAAATAAATGTGACGGTCTGTTTGAGAGTTTTGCGGTCACATGTTTTCGTAACAAACAAGACAAAAAAAATTGTGATGTTCAGTTTGAGTGTTTGTTGCCGCATGTTTTCGTAACAAAAACAGATTCCGCTTTGAATATTGAAGTTTTGCGAAAAGTAATGCAATTGGAAGCAATATTTCAGTGAGTTATCGGTGGTGCTAATATCTTTGATGTGCTGCAAAGATTTAATTTATGTCATATCATTGTAATATGGTATTTTGTAAACATTCAATTGATTTCAGTTCCTGGTTTATTTCTTTGGAAAGACGTCACCAGGAAGGCGTCGAAATATCGGTCAGAGTACGCGCAACGCCAACCGACAACATGATAGTAGTTCAAATGGCTCTGAGCACTATGGGACTTAAAATCTGAGTTCATCAGTCTCCTAGAACTTAGAACTACTTAAATCTAAGTAACCTAAGGACATCACACACATTCATGCCCGAGGCAGCATTCGAACCTGCGACCATAGCGGTCACGCGGTTCCAGACTGAAGCGCCTAGAACCGCTCGGCCACACAGGTCGGCCATGATAGTAGACTCAATGAGGTGGTCTAAGAGCGGAGACAGCGTCTGAGCACAAATCGAATAAGAATTATACAATGATCACTTTCTATTAAATTGGCTGCAAGAAAGAACATGCTAAGCTGTGCTGTGAAAATGTGCGACACTGTTTTCGCTTTAGCACTCATTTTTAATAGAAAAAAGGAAAGTTGCAACTATGGCTGGATCTATAATCCCATCTGTTCGTCCGCTAAAACCATGCGAAATAATGAAATTACAGTTCCTATCCTGGCAGATTCATCTCTCTCACACTCCGTGTGCTGATGATTCTAACCCATTTACCCATTCAATTTGATTGCTATTCTCAGTCAAGGTTCTGTTTGTAGCAACGATAAATAAGTTCAGAGAGATGAGAGGACGAGATTGACAGAGGAGAGGCAGGAAATGGATATAAGGAAGGGCAAGGAGGATATGAACTCAGGCTGAGACTGGAGGTGATGGACAGAGAAAGAGTGTGGGATGGAGATGAGCAGGGAGGAGGTGATGTACAGACATA
Organism: Schistocerca serialis cubense; assembly: GCF_023864345.2. Classification (NCBI taxonomy): domain Eukaryota; kingdom Metazoa; phylum Arthropoda; class Insecta; order Orthoptera; family Acrididae; genus Schistocerca; species Schistocerca serialis. The sequence goes on along the minus strand of NC_064649.1, from coordinate 61,108,586 downwards.
GGGGCGGGGGGGTGGGGGGTGGGGGGTGGGGAGAGACGTGGATGGCCACAAGGGGGTGGGAGGAGGACAGGAGTAGAGAGGGGGTTGAAGATCTTCAGTGTGTCCAATTCCTATACACATTTAGAGATTCCGAAGCATCGCCTGATTCGCTAATATTCTAAATAAAATTTATTTAAATTTTTTTCTCAAAATACGACGGTTTATACTAGTGAACGGCTAGTACAGTTTCACAGTCGCAGATTCTCAACGGCGCTAGCAGGGCAATAATTTCATCCTCAGTATTTCATACACAGGTAATTATTGACCATGTTAAAAACTTTAAATTGCGGTCATAACCTGGTCGTCAACAGATATAATCTTATGTTAAACGTTTGACACAATAAGATCAGTATTAAAGTTAGGAACTATCTGTAAATCTTGAGGCAGTGTAACTCATGAAACACGAATCACCCTGACTGTATTCATCACGCATTTGATTTTCAACAAAATTTACACGTAATTTGAACTTTTTAGAATCCTATTATCGCTGATACACCTCCACCTCCTTTCCCCCCCCCCCCACCAACCCTACCGCCGCCCCCCTCTCCCCCACACACACACAATAATGAAAGGGAAAAGTTTATCGCTTTACGTTACATTTTCGCTATTCATGCAGTAGAACTTCAGATTCCAGCACGACGTTTTATCATGTTATACACACTGAAGCGCCAAGGAAACCGTTATAGGTATGCGTATTCAAATACAGAGATATCTAAACAGGTAGAACACGGAGCTGCGGTTGGGGCAACGCTGTTCTAAGACAAGTATCTGGCGCAGTTGTTAGCTCGGTTACTGCTGCTACAACGACAGGTTATCGAGATTTGAGTTTCAGTGTGGTGCTATAGTTGGGGCACGAGAGATGGGACACAGTATCTCCGAGGTAGCGATGAAGTGGGGATATTCCCGTACGACCATCTCACGAGTGCACCGCGAGTATCAGGAATCCGGTGAAACATAGGTGCGGCCGGAGAAAAATCCTGCAAGAACGGGACCAACGACGGCTGAAGAGAATCGTTCACCGGGACAGAAGGGCAACACTTCCGCAAATTGCTGCTGATTTCAATGCTGGGCCATCAATAAGTGTCAGCGTGCGAACCATTCAACGAAACATCATCGATATCGGCTTTCGCAGCCGAAGGCCCACTCGTGTACCCTTGATACACTAATACTTACGCCTCGCCTGGGCCCGCCAACACCGACACTGGACTGTTGACGACAGGAAACATGTTGCCTGGTGGGACGAGTCTCGTTTCAAATTGTATCGAGCGGATGGGCGTGTACGGGTAAGGAGACAAACTCATGAATCCAAGGCCCTACATGTCGGCAGGGGACCGTTCACACTGGTGGACGATCTGTAATGGTGTGCGACGTGTGCAGTTGGAGTGATATGGGACTGCTGGTACGTCTAGATTCAATTGCGACAGGTGAAGAGTACGTAAGCGTCCTGTCTGATTACCTGCATCCATTTACATCCATTGTTCGTTTTGTCGGACTTGGGCAATTCCAGCAGGACAATGCGACACCCACACGTCCAGAACTGCTACATAGTGGCCCCAGGAACACTCTACTGAATTTGAACACCACCAAACTCTACAGACATAGGCATCATTGAGAGTATCTGGAATGTCTTGCAATGTGATGTTCAGAAGAGATCTGCACCCTTTCGTACTCTTAGGGATTTATGGACAGCCCTGAGGGATTAATGTGTCAAATCCCTCCAGCACTACATCAGACATCACTCGAGTCCACGCCACGTCGTCTTACGGCAGTTCTGCATTCTCGCGGGGGCCTTACATGGTATTAGGCACATTGATTCTTCAGTGTATGTAGACGTGACGGTCCGTATGCATTACCTCATTGTATTCTAGTATCGGTAGTGGACTGTCTTCTCTTGAGATTAGTCTGTCTGTTCCAAGGTCGTTTTGATGTTCAATGCGGAAAAGCGTTGTGCCTTCTACGTTCTCGCTGTGTCTACACCACTGGCGGTTATCGTATTTTGTTACATTATGCAGGTAATGTAAGTGTGGATGGAGACTTTGCTAATGAAGAGACGCCCCATCATTGTATCACAGACGTGCGAAACCATTCAGTGCAGTTCAGGGGACGGAGGGGAGGCGATATTCAGAAGCGTGAGACGGTCATTGATGTGACGACGACACGTGAGTGTAAAAGAAACCAGAGAACATTGTGAATAAACATGATTACGAGAACTTTGAAAATTTTCTTACACTAATAATTCATAAATGAAAGATATTCCTGTCATATATTTACACGGTTGTTTTCCTTGTTTTGGTGCGAAAACATTGAATCCAAAGTTTGTAAAACTGACGCATGGTACATAGAAATGACTTGTGCTCGTTCCAGCATAATTCGGGGACGCCTTTAAGAATTTCGATCAATCTTTTGCCGTATGTATCATTAGAATATGCAAAGAAACTTTATAAATTTAACACCAGCGTACAAATTAGGAGTAAGAACAGGACGCTTTTTAAAAATAATTGATATTAATAGATATTAGTATCGAATCAACTGGGTCGTTAATTGCGATGATATTTAAGTTCAAGAGAAGCGAAAAGAACTCCGTAGAATATTCTATAGGAATACAGAACTTCCAGAAATCAGCAACGCGTGTGGAAAAGAAAAGTAAATAATAAAAAAACTGTAGCATTTTGTTTGAAGAAATCATTAATCTTGTTATTCAGATACATACATTTATCCGCATTTACATTTTGAGCGTTTTGTGACAGGAGCCTGGAGGATGACTTCAAATCAAGTTCCATAGTTAATGCAGCCACTGCATCGTATTTTACGTGGAGTGTGATACTTAAAAAGGCAAAACTTTGCAGTGACACAAGAATATGTGTTTGGAAGATATTGGGCGAGACGACTACAGGGAGAGAGGGATACAATTTTTACGCTAAGTTCGTTCCTCATTCCGACGGATGCCACATTTAACTTTAACAGGTTGCATTTTAGAAAGAAATTTGCTTTCACGATTACTGCCAAGAAGTTCTCCAGCAGTCTATTAAATACTGCCTAGTTGAGATCACTTTTTTTGTCGCACGTAAAATTTTCGGATGCCATCACAAGATTTGCTTCATTGAATTTCTTTTCTGCTTTTTATTGCTTTTAGCAACTGAAATGCTGTTCGTGATCATAATTTGCGATAGCCTAGTACCACAGTGAATTTGTAATAGACACATACTACTCATATTTACGAGTTTTGAGTAGCCAATTGCACAATTTTTAAAAGGTTTGGTTTATTACCAGTATCGCCACCCAACGTCCCGATTCTCTAAGGAATCCAGCTCCCATGTATATACACAATGAAGAGCCAAAGAAACTACTGGACCTGCCTAATATCGTATAAGGCCTCCGCGAGTACGCTCAAGTGCCGCAACATGACGTGGCATGGACTCTACTAATGTCTGAACTATTGCTGGAGAGAACTGACACAGTGAACCCTGCAGGGCCGTCCATAAATCAGTGGGAGTACGACGGGGTGGAGATCTCTTCTGAACAGCATGTTGCAAGGCTTCCCAGATATGTTCAATAATGTTGATGTCTGGGGAGATTGGTGGTCAGAGGAAGTGTTCAAATTCAGAAGAGTGTTCCTGGGGCCACTATGAACCAGTTCTAGATGTGTGGGTATCGCATTATTCTGCTGGAATTGCCCAAGTCAGTCCGAATGAACAATGGATGTGAATGGATGCAGGTGATGAGACAGGTTGGTTACGTACGTGTTACCTCTCATAGTCGTATCAAGGTGTATCACTCCAACTGCACACGCCCCACACCATTACAGAGTCTCCACCAGTGTGAACGGTCCCCTGCTGACATGCAGGTGCATAGATTCATGAGGTTGTCTCCATACCAGTACACGTGCAAGACTCGTCCGAAAAGGACACATGTTTCCAGTCATCAACAGTCCAATGTCGGTGCTGAGGGGCCCAGGCGAGGCGTAACGCTTTGTGTCGTGCAGTCATCAAGGGTACACGAGTTGGCCTTCGGCTCCGAAAGTCCATATTGATAACATTTCATTGAATGGTTTCGCACGCTGCCACTTGCTGATGACCCAGCTTTGAAACCTGCAGCAATTTGCAGAAGAGTTGCACTTCGGTCACAATGAACGATTCTCTTCAGTCGTCTTCGGTCCCATTCTTGTAGGATCTTTTTCCAGCCGCAGCGATGTCAGAGATTTGAAGTTTTACTGGATTACCTCGCAGATGCTGTGTCCCATCGCTCATCCGCCGGCCATAACACCACGTTCAAACTCACTTAAATCTTGATAACCTGCCATTGTTGCAGCAGTAACTAACCTAACAACTGCACCAGACACTTGTTTATATATGCGTTGCTGACCGCAGTGCCGCATTCTGCCTGTTGGGATACCTCTGTATTTGAATACGCTTGTCTGTAAGAGTTTCTTTGGAGCTTCAGTGTAGAATCAAGGTTGTCGACTCGTCCTGCTGATAATACTATCTGAACTAAGAAGCGGACCTTTACCATCTGATTAGGGGATGCAATAAATTCTCCGCTGAACAACCAAAACTCAATATGACGTTAGCGAAAATTAGGGTTCCCTGAGGCTTTATGTATCTTCCAGGTTGCTGCATCCAAGCCGATGAAGGTCTGTATCGCGCGACAGCTGCAGACATAGAGGAGACAGGTAGTTGTGTTGTTGTGGTCTTTAGAGAGAAGACTGGTTTGATGCGTCTCGGCACGGTTGTCTGTTTTGTGCAAGTCCCTTCATCTCTGCACAAATAATGTAACCTATATCCTCTTCATTCTGCTTACCGTATTTGGAACTTCGATCTTCCTCTACAATCTATCCCCCCTCCCCACTTACTTTCTCTACCAAATTTGCAATTCTGTGACATTAACCGATCCTCACGTTTAGTCTAGATGTACCTAAATTTCATTTTTCCCCAATTCGATTCAGTATCTTCTCAGCAGAAACTCTAACTACGCATCTAATCTTCAGTATTTTTCTATATATTATTTATTTATTTACACGTCAAGTTACGTAGGACCAAAATTGAGGAGCAGATCTCCAAGGCCTTGGAACGTGTTAGCACATGAAATTACAACATAAAAGTAATAACATGGAAAATGTTTATGAACTCAAAAAAAGACATGTCGTAAGTTGAAGTAACTGCAATCAACAGTGAAACGAAAGAATCAGCTTAATTTTTCAAAGAACTCATTAATAGAATAGGAGGCGTGACCCATGAGGAAACTCTTCAGTTTGGACTTGTAAGCGCGTGGATTACTGCTAAGATTTCTAACCTTATTGACAATAGATGCAGCAGTATACTTCACACCTTCTGCACAAGAGTTAAGGAAGTCCGATCCGAATGCAGGTTGGATCTTTGCCGAGTATTAACTGAGTGAAAGCTGCTTATTCTTGGTAATAAACTGATATTGTTAACAAGAAACGACAGTGAAGAATATACTCATTGAGAGGCTAATGTCAAAATATCTACACCAGTGAACAGGGGTCGACATGAGGTTCGCCAACTTACACCACTTAGTGCCCCAACCGCCCGTTTCAGAGCCAAAAATATCCTTTTAGAATGGAAAGAGTTACACCAAAATACAATACCATACGACATAAGTGAATGAAAATAAACAAAGCAGACTGACTTTCGTGTCGAACGATCACACTTCTGATAACGTTCGAATAGTAAAAATGGCAATTTTAAACCTTTGAACAGGATCCTAAACGTGGGCTTTCCACGACAGCTTACTATCTATCTGAAAACCTAGGAATCCGAACTGTTCAGTTTCACTAATCATACGCCCGTTCTGTGAAATAAAAACGTCAGTTTTTGTTGAATTGTGTGTTATAAAATGTAAAAACTGAGTCTTACTGTGATTTAGCATTAGTTTATTTTCTACAAGTGATGAACTTAGGTCATGTACTGCACTACTTGAAACCGAGCCAATGTTGCACAGTCTGGAACCGCGCGACCGCTACGGTCGCAGGTTCGAACCCTGCCTCGGGCATGGATGTGTGTGATGTCCTTAGGTTAGTTAGGTTTACGTAGTACTAAGTTCTAGAGGACTGATGACCTCAGAGGTTAAGTCCCATAGTGCTCAGAGCCATTTTTGAACCAATGTTGCACACAACATCCTTTACTACCATGGTAGTGTCATCAGCAAACAAAAATATTTTAGAGTTATCCGTAATACTAGAGGACATATCATTTGTATAAATAAGGAACAGGAGTGACCCCAACACTGATCCCTGGGGCACCCACCACATCACAGTACCCCACTCAGACCACACATCACAGCCATTCTCAACACTGTGAATAATGATATTTTGATGTCTGCTGCTAAAGTAAGAGGTGAACCAATTGTGCTCCCCATATTCCGTAAAGGTCCAACATCTGGAGCAATATTGTGAGATCAACACAACCAAACGCCTTAGTTAAATAAAAAAAATATGTCTAGCGTTCGAAACCTTTCGTTTAACACATCCAGTACCTCACAGAGAAAAGAGAATATAGCATTTTCAGTTGTTAAGCGACTGCACATTTCATAGCAAATCGTTTGATATAAAATGATCAATTGTCCTCACATACACAGCCTTTTCAGTAACTGTAGCAAACACTGATGGCATAGAAATAGGTTTAAAATCATCTACATTGTGCCTTTCGCCCTTTTTATGAAGCGGCTTTACTACTGAGTACTTTAATCGTTCAGGAAACTGACCATTTCTAAAGGAAAAATTACTAATATGCCAAATACAGTGCAGGGTACTGCATCGGATATCTCCACAGTCACACACATGTCATCTTCTGTCTATCTATCACCTGTTGTTGCTCCTTGGTGCAACTAGGTGTGGTCGTCAGCATTTGTGACACCTTCCAGTTAACTTGCTATTTCCCAGTGTACAAGTCGGAGGGAGGAAAAGAAGCAACTCTAATTCTTCTAATAAACGGTATGATACAAGTGGCTGCTGAAAACTAATGGCTCCAAAGTTTTTCTTCTCTTCTCAATATCGGTAGCCTGTTACTCGGTAGACTTCCCCGCTTCGCTGATTCAAGTTGGAACCCTCCGCCGCTATAGTGTTTCGAATTGGATTGCGTAACACGGCAGTGTGTAATATCACGATGTCGGTGCGTGAGGAAAAGCCTCAGATGCTCACTCTTGACATGAAACGCTGGATGCTTGACATCTGTTATCAACCACTTTTGCGTTTGGAGTGTTAGGTTAGTGCGTTTCGCGACAACATTGTAATAGGCGACGAAAGCTGGGATCACCATTTTGGCCTCTATAGAAAGAGAGCATCAACGTAGTTGCGCCAAGAAGGATCATCGTCGTCAAGAATGATCAAGTCCATGCCATTAGCAAGCAAAGTCATGCCCAAAGTGCTCCTAGATATTCAACGTGTGATGCATTTGGAATTCTTGCCTGAAGGACCACAACAAGTTCTGCACAAATTCTAAGGGTTCCACCACACATGGAGCACCCTATCCTTCAGCATGACAATGTAGACCGCACAACAGCGCTGCAACATCTGCGACAATACGACGCCTTGGATTTCATGGTATCGATCATCCTCTATACAGTCCCGACTTGGCCGCAGCCGATTTCCAACTGTTTACAAAACTTTCGCAATTTTGAGGACGTCACTTCGATAGTGATGGAGCGTTGCAAACTGAGGTGAGGTTGAGGCTTCACCAACAAAGTCGAACCGATCTATCGCTGGGAGTATTGTGTTCGTCGCCAGGGTGACTATATTGAGAAACATCAGGACGTCAAGAATAGTGGTGCAGAATGTTAACAAAACAAGAGTTTTCACACAAAAAACTCTGAGATATTACTTTTCAGCACACCCGCGTACAAGTTTATGAACCCGCATGCATTACTAACAATCTAATGGTCGCAGAATACCAGTGCAAGGCTGGCTTTGACCTTCAATATTGTCCTTTCGGCGTAAGAGGTTTCATCAATATGCGTCAGCTCATTGGCAGCGGCCCGCAGGTAACAACAGAGATGCTCTCGTGCTTATACGAGGTCTCATTCAAAACATGTCACTGATGCTAAAAATTTGCATACTTGACAGATATGTTCACTTCATTGTGGTAACCTTCAAAGAACACACATGAATACTCATGCGGGTCCATTCGTTCCTCTGACGATTCAAAGGTTTCTGCGTGTAGTTTTCCTTGAGTCTTCGCTGAAGCTCCGCCAGTTCAGCCTTCCAGAGGGAAGCAGCAACACGTCTGTAGTCAACTGCTTCTCCATTGCAGTGGACATACAGTAATACCTTACATCTTGCACGTCTTAAACATATTCAAGGTACGTTTTGTTGTTGCGGTCTTCATTCCGAACACTTATTTGGTTCAGCTCTGCTCGCTAGTCTATTCTGTACAAGCCCCCTCATCTCTGATAAGCGATTGCACCCTACAACAATTCAAAGTTCATTAGTAATGTATACATCTCCCTCCACAATTCTGGCTCCTGCTCTTAACAAACTAACGATTCATTCATGCCTCAGGTTGTGTCCTACCAACCAATCCCTTCATACATTTTTTTCTCACCAATTCGATTCACTACCATCTCATTAGTTATTCGGCCTACGCATCTAGTCTTCACCACTTTTCTGTAGCGTCACATTCCAAAAGCTATCATCTCCTTGACTGACCTGTTTATTGACCATGTTTCACTTCTATACATAGCTACACTCCACACAAAGCTTTCAGAAAATACTTCCCAACACATGAATCTATATTCGATGTTAACAGATTTCTCTTCTTCAGGAAACACTTTCCTGCTTTTGCCACTGTACATTTTGTATCGTCTCTATTTCGGCCATCATCAGTCATTTTCCTGTTGAAATAACAAATCTACCTGCTGTTATAAGTGTCTCGTTTCCTAATGTAGTTCCCCAGGATCATCTGACTTAATTGCACTACATGCTGTTACCCTTGTTTTTCTGTAGTTGACCATCTTATGTGCTTTCAAGACAATGTCCATATGGTTCCTCTTCCAAGTCCTTTGCTGTCTTTGTCAGAATTACACTGTCATCGGCAAGCCTAAAAATTTTGTATTTCTTCTCCCTGAAAATTAATTCCTTCTTTTTCTCTGGTTTCATTTACTGCTTGCTCAGTGTACAGACTGAGTAACATCCGGAGGCTACAGTCCTGTCTCACTCCCTTTCTCAACCACTGCTTCCTTATCATGCCCCTCCGATCCTGTAACTGCTGTCTCGTTCCTGCTCAAGTTGGAAATATCCTTTCGCTCCCTGTATTTTATTCCTGCTATCTTCAGAATTTCAAAGAAAGTATTCCAGTCAGCATTATCAAACAATTTCTCTAAATCTAAAACCGCTATAGACGTAGGTTACCCTTCCTTCGCCGCGCGGAGTGGCCGCGTGGTTTCAGGCGCCGTGTGACGGATTGCGTGGCTCCTCCCGCCAGAGGTTCGAGTCCTCCCTCGGGATGTGTGTGTGTGTGTGTGTGTGTGTGTGTGTGTGTGTGTGTGTGTGTGTTGTTCTTAGCATAAGTTAGTTTAAGTAGTGTGTAAGTCTAGGGGCCGATGACCTCAGCAGTTTGGTCCCTTAGGAATTCTCACACACACATTTATCCTTCCTTCAGTCTATCTTGTACGCTAAGGCCAGTATTGTTTTGTATGTTCCTACATTTATATTGTTTTGTAAGTTCCTACATTTCTCCGGAGCCCAAACTCGTCTTCCACGAGAAGGGCTTCTAAGGGTTTCGCAGTCTTCTGTAAATAACTCAAGCAAAAATTTGGTAATCACAACTTACACAACTGATGGTTCTGTAGTTTTCACACCTGTCAGCATCTGTTACTTTCTAATTAAATGTATTACATTCTTCTTGAATTCAAATCTCTTGGACACCGTATAGAATAGTTCTGTAAATCCTTTCTCAAGGATCTCGGTCTTGTCATCCACTCCAAGGTCTTCGTTTCGTCTTCCTCCTGTATTCTATCGCCTGCCGAAGTGGCCGAGCGGTTCTAGGCACTACAGTCTGGAACCGCGCGACCACTACGGTCGCAGGTTCGAATCCTGCCTCTGGCATGGATGTGTGTGATGTCCTTAGGTTAGTTAGGTTTAAGTAGTTCTAAGTTCTAGGGAACTGATGACCTCAGATGTTGAGCCCCACAGTGCTGAGAGCCATTTGAACGATTTTTTTGTACTCAATCAAATTATTCTCACGGTATCATATCACTCATTCTCATTTACTTCCCCCTCCATTTCTCTAATATTGTCTTCAAGTTCATTTGCCTCCCGTGTCGCTTCTGTATATTCCTTATACGTTTCTGTTTTCTCTTCTTTGCCCGGTACTGGGTTGTCATTTGACTTCTTGATATTTAGGCAGCTTTTTGTCCTGTCTCCAAACGTCTACATTATTTTCCTATAAGCAGTATTTACCTACTCCTAGTCAAGCAATCTTCTACAACCAAGCGTTCGTTGTCGAGCCCTTCCTTCCTTAACGATTTTGCATTTTCTGTCAATTTCAGTTTTCAGACCTCTCAATTCCCCTCTGCCTGCTTTGTCTGATGCATTTCTATGTTTTCTCCTTTTGATAATTTAATTCAGTATGTGCTGTCAAAAATTTTCTAGTAGTCCTTGTCGTTGCACCTATTTGATCCCCTGTTGTCTTCATTATTTTATCTTTAAACGCTACCTATTCGTCATCTACTGTAGTCTCTCCCCGATATAAGAGGAGGAGGAGGAGGAGGAGGAGAAGAAGAAGATTAGTGTTTAACGCCCCGTCGACAACGAGGTCATTAGAGACGGAGAGCAAGCTCGGGTGAGGGAAGGATGGGGAAGGAAATCGGCCGTGCCCTTTCAAAGGAAACATCCCGGCATTTGCCTGAAGCGATTTAGGGAAATCACGGAAAACCTAAATCAGGATGGCCGGAGACGGGATTGAACCGTCGTCCTTCCGAATGTGAGTCCAGTGTGCTAACCACTGCGCTACCTCGCTCGGTTCCCCCGTTATAAGAGAACGCGACACTGGTCTCTGACAGTGTTCTAGCAATAGTGGACACCGAAACACCCTGAAGAAGATCCCAGCAGAGGGGTCAAAACGTGGATTATTTTTGAAAGAAATATCACGCGGTCTAACAATCCAAAATATTTTAAGTTCAGTGATAACGCCCATGAAAACCTGCAGACTTACATGACTTAATCCTCAGAAAAAAAACTTGGATAGATAAAAAATACGTCTCGTCAGTTTTCTCACGCACTTCGTACGTTCTTGTGCATTATATTTAGTTTCGTTGGACTAAGAGGGAATGAGCAGGAGGAAAAGATGGATCTGTGGTTAATGTTTGCGTGTACGTGTGTGTGTGTGTGTGTGTGTGTGTGTGTGTGTGTGTGTGTGTGTGTGTGTGTGTGTGTGTGTGCTTTTTTTTTTCTTGACAACGGATAAATAGCCGAGGGAGATAGGTTTGGAAATGCAGGACATCGAATATGCATGAAGAAGGGGATCTGACATCCACGAAGCAGATTTCCATTTTCATGAGGTACTGCTTGGGCACCTGTTCATGTGCAAACACGTACATCGTGGTAATCTGGCGGCCGAAAACGAGGAAAGTGCAGAGAACGACAGGGACAGGAAGAGGGGGAGGGAGTGGGAGAGGGAGCGACACGGACAGAGAGAGAGAGAGAGAGAGAGAGAGAGAGAGAGAGAGAGAGAGAGAGACAAGCCTCCGAACTCTTCACGTCCGGCGTAGCAATCACGGCGCGCAGCAGGCGGTGTGCTCTTACTGCGGAGGAGGGCTGTCGTTGCCTATACATGTATATATGTATTTATGTGTGTCTTTACCTACGGTGAATTCCATGTCAGCACGCGAGCTTGCATACAAAGTACGAGCATTCTGCCCAGCCCTGCCTCCTCCCTCTCTCTCTCTCTCTCTCTCTCTCTCTCTCTCTCTCTCTCTCTTTCCCCTCTCGTCTTGTCGTCTTGCCCCTGTCGTGTGTGTGTGTGTGTGTGTGTGTGTGTGTGTGTGTGTGTGTGTGTGTGTGTGTGCCGGGCTCCCGGTTCAATTTGTAGGCAAATCACGGGCGGACGCCTGCATGATGTGGGGAAACGGTAATGGCCACACTGTGGCCGCAGACACCACAGAATCCTACCCCTCGCCGCTGACGGCGGGCAGGTGAGAGAGAGAGCAAGTGTTGAGGAGGTCGTCCGCTAGGTCCTCACGAGCAGTCCGTGGCACGTTAAGTGCACTTGTCGTACAGCTGAAAACCATAGTAACTGCTAGATGGCGTCAATAAGAATGGGGAACAACACAGTAGCAAGCGGTTAGAAAAATTACGGTGAACACACGGAGAGTGCTCGATTATGTTTCGCAAGAGCAGCCACTCATCGTATTACGCCACGCACGGTATTTACTCTCGCTAGCTGCCAGATATCTTCAGGTGAGCTGACACTGTTGGGAGGCAATTAGGAAAATTAAGTACTAGGCTGGCCAAACCGTATTTTTCTTATTGTTTCATCCACTGGAGTACACTGAATCACTGATGCACTCAGCCGAGTCGTGGTGTCGTAACACTAAGACGAGGTTCCTATTCGTCATCTTCGGGCAAAGTGTCAGGTTCATCTCCACTTTGTTCCTGTATAGCTGCTGGACCGCAGACTCCTCTGCCGAGCAACCAACTGATGGACCAATCGCGTACCTCTGTAATAGGTGTCGTGGGAAGGGACGATGGTGTGTGTGTGTGTGGGGGGGGGGGGGGCGCCATTGGCGACGGCGGACGTCGAGTTCTGGTGCAGCCTCTGCCGCTTTCTCATCAGAGCGTTGCTGACATCACATCCCATGTGAAGCTCAGTTTGAAACCGCTGTTCTGGTTGACATGAAGTTTATGTGTTCTTATTTCCATTGCCTCTTTGACAATCGAAGCCCAGAACCCGGCACAACGCTTTGTATGTCGAAAACAAACACGTGTCCTTCGTTGATGCTACAATCCATAGATTTCTCTGTAACTTTCTTGCACGATTAAGGGATCTTACATTCCACGATGCAGTCCGTAGGACGCAGGATTTTTTTTCTCTTCTGACAACATAACCCTGAGTGGTCCTTGCCTGGAGATCCTGATGAATTACTTTTGTTGTGGTTGTTGTTGGGGTTGTCGTCGTCGTCGTCGTCGTCGTCGTCGTCGTCGTCTCAGTCTGATGACAAGTTAGATTCAACTCTGCACGCTACTCTGTCATGTACAAGCCTCTTCATCTCCAAATAACTAGTACAGCCTATGTTCATTTGAATCCGTATATCCATTTGAATGCCTTTATCTATTTGAATCTGCTTACCCCACACGCCCTCTGGTCTTCTCCTGCGAAGTTTACTCCCCACAGTTGCCTCTACAAGCACACTGACGATTCCTTCAAACCTCAGGATGTGTATCGACTGTTTCCTCATTAGTCATTCGACCTGTCCAACTAATCTTCAGCATTCTCCTATAGCACCCCATTTCAAAGGCATCCGTTCTCTACTTGTCTCAACCGCTTATCGTCCACCTTTCACTTTAGTCCAAGGCCGCACCCCAGACAGATACCTTCAGAAAAGACTTCTTAACATTTAAATTTTGTTAGATGTTAACAAATTCCTCTTTCTCAGAAAATATTTTCGTGCTGAAGTTAGCCTGCATTCTGTACCCCTTCTGGTTCGGTCATCGTCATTTCATTTTCTACCCAAATTGCAGAGCTCATCATCTACTTTTAGTGTCTCATATCCAAATGTAATTCCTTCAGCACTGCCTGATTCAATTCGACTGCATTCAGTTACACTTCTATTAATTTATTGATGTTAATCTTGTAACCTCTTATCAAGACGCTATCCATTCCTTTCGACTGTTCTTCTAAGTAGTTTGCTGTGTGTGAGAGAATTAAAACGCCGCGCGGGATTAACCGAGCGGTCTTGGGCGCGGGAGTCATGGGCTGTGCGGCTGCTCCCGGCGGAGGTTCGAGTCCTCCCTCGGGCTTAGGTGTGTGTGTTTGTCCTTGGGATAATTTAGGTTAAGTAGTCTGTAAGCTTAGGGACTGATGACCTTAGTAGTTAAGTCCCATAAGATTTCACACACACTTGAACTTTTTTTAAAATTAAAACGTCGTTGACAAACCTTGCAGCTTTTATTTCCTCTGCCTGAACTATAATTCCGTCCCAAATTTGTCCTTGGTGTCTCTCACTGTTTGCTCGATCTACAGACTGATTACTTTACCTCTAGAATATTTTACCCGGGAAGCCTGTCCTTGGGAAATACACACGACGCACCTTGAAGGAATTATCGTAATGGGGTGTAAACCGGTAGAGGTGATGTACAGACAAACATGGATTACAATCTCAATAAAACTGTATGATTTATTCATGTGAAAGAGATTCACAAACTGAACAAGTTAATTGCGCCACCTCTGGTCCTTATGCAGTAAGTTATTCGGCCTGACACTGACGGAGTTGGACGTCCTGTTGAGGGATATCGTACCAAATTCTGTCCAATTGGCGTTTTAGATCGTCAAAAGCCCGAACAGATTGGTGGACATAACATTTCAAAAGTTCTCAACTGGGGAGAGATTCGGCGGCATTGCTGGCCAAGGTTGGGTTCGGCAAGCACGAAGCCAAGTAATAGAAATTCTGGCAGTGTTCGGGCGGGAACCATCTTTCAGAAATGGGAGCCCAATATGGCTTGCCATGAAGGACACCAAAACGGGACGTAGAATATTGTCGACGTACCGCTGTGATTTAAGGGCGCGGCGGTTGACAATCAAAGGGGACCTCTCATGAAATGAAATAGCACCCCAGGTATCAATCACTCTTGGTTATCGGCACTTACGGCGGGCGTCAGTTAGGGTAGTGCCCCATTACTGTCTGGGGCACCTCCAGACAAGTGTCCACTTGTCCTCAGTTCTCGTTTCAAAGACGTACTCAAATTCAAGAGAATTCTACTCCATTCAATCAGGCCAAATGTGAACGACACCATTGCAAATGAGCTTGTTGGTCTACAGAGGTCAACGGCAGTCGGAGCTAGCGGCGCCGTAGCTCAGCCCCCTTTCTGTGAGCCGCCTGCTAATGGTGCTTGTGGTCACTGAAGCACCAGTTGCACGTGTGGTCAATGACGATGATCTATCAGCGGCTTTGAATGTGTCTCTGTCGACTGATCGGTTGTGAAGTTCTTTCGTCTTTGCAAAAACAGACACAATGTCTGATAGGATAGCAACAATCAGTAATTTTACAATGTTTCTTATAATCCGTCTTGACTGCAAAATTTTTATTCATATGACCGGTTTCCGTTTATCCAGAACCATCTTCAGATCTGATATTTCGGTTACAGGAGTAACCCGTCCAAATCCAGCAACTTTCACATGCTGCGTCACATAAAAAAAGGGTTGCTGTATTTGGACGGGTTACTCCTGTAACCGAAATATCAGATCTGAAGATGGTTCTGGATGAACCGAAACCGGTCATATGAATAAAAATTTTGCAGTCAAGACGGATTATAAGTAACATTGTTCTTTCGTCTCTCTATGTCGACCGCTTGATTCTGTGTTCCACCATAATGCACCCATCCCCGAGAATAGGAGTCTCTCCTATTGAAATCATGCCACCGCGAAGGTCACACATGCGCGGTTTGCAAAACTTTTGAAATAAACCTCGTAGATTCTGTGGAACTACTGTTCATACTTCATTTGATGGCTGCTTCTTTTTCGTTAAATTTATCCTCATGTTTATGTATTTGGATGGCTTCTGTATGTGTCTGTGGATAATAGTTCGTAATTGTAGATAAAATTTTCGTTTCGGAGAACATTTCGTGAGTTCCCAACTAAAGAGCATTGTCTGATATAGTTGTTTTCTGCCTTCCGCAGCCGGCGAAGTTTTTAACGCTTCTTCAGCCATGTAGTAAGACTTCTCTTGCTACTGCCAATGGAGGTCTTACCATGCATGTACGGAATTCTGTACATCCCGCATGCCGACGGAATAGGCACTTTATCCTTTACAGATCTGAAGATGCGACATTTTCGTTGTCGGTGTGAAGAACCGGTCTGATGTCATGTTTCTGCAAAATCATCGCGTGGCAGAGAGGCAAGTGAAGAATTTACGGAGATGTCGCCATTTGAGAGAGAACCTGTAGTTTGGCTCAAAGAAGCTGGTTGGAGTAACGGGCGAATCGCTCTCCATATAAGTTACGAGACAAACCAACGGAAGGTAAGAACATTAAATTTCTTCGAATGTCACTCATAAGGACAGATATTTGCGTAAGAGTTCCAACAATCATGCACATGTAAGACTGGTGTCATTAAAAGCCTTGTTGACAGGGCCGAAGGGATTTGTATGCCGCAACACCTGGATGCGGAATTAAAGTATCTGAAGGATGCTTTCGAGAAATATAGCTTTCAGGGAAGGAACTAATAACAAAAGCCCGAGGACTACATTAAAACACAACGACGGAAGAACATAGTTACTCTACTTTTTATTACAAAAGTAAGTCATGACATAGGAATGATTTTACGGAAACATGATATCTGACCGGTTTTTACAACAACAAAGAAAATATGTCACGCCTTCAGATGTGTCAAGGATGAACTCCCTTTTCCGTCAATATGAGAGATGTATAAAATACCGTATATGCATGGTAAGACCTACATTGGAACTAGTAAGAGGAGCGTAACTACATGGCTGAAGGAACATTTGAGTCTTTGCCGACTATGGAAAGTAGAAAATAAGCTGTAGCAGGTTTAGCTGGGAACTCAAAAGGCGAAGTGTTCCGAAACCAGAATTTTATCTACAATGACGAAATATTACTCACAGCTATATAGAGAAACATCGAAGCCATTAAATGATGTAAGAACAGTAATTCCACATAATCTGGGAGGCTCATTTCCAAAGTCTTGCATACAGCTCATGCGGGAAAATTGCGGTGGCATGGTTGCGTTCAACTTCGTGTCAGTTTTAAGCGAGACTTTAGGCGTGACGGTCGTAGGTATGTGTGCTGGTTAGCGTGGCTGTATGGTGAGTAATTCAGTTTTAAAACGAAACCGAATCAGGTCACGTTACACATAGTGACCAGCGTCCCTACATCATATTGAAAACCCTATGCAGAAATGTTGTTGTTGTTGTTGTTGTGGTCTTCAGTCCTGAGACTGGTTTGATGCAGCTCTCCATGCTACTCTATCCTGTGCAAGCTTCTTCATCTCCCAGTACCTACTGCAACCTACTTTCTTCTGAATCTGCTTAGTGTATTCATCTCTTGGTCTCCCTCTACGATTTTTACCTTCCACGCTGCCCTCCAATACTAAATTTGTGATCTCTTGATGCCTCAAAACATGTCCTACCAACCGATCCCTTCTTCTAGTCAAGTTGTGCCACAAACTTCTCCCCAATCCTATTCAATACCTCCTCATTAGTTACGTGATCTACCCACCTTATCTTCAGCATTCTTCTGTAGCGCCACATTTCGAAAGCTTCTATTCTCTTCTTGTCCAAACTGGTTATCGTCCATGTTTCACTTCCATACATGGCTACACTCCATACAAATACTTTCAGAAATGACTTCCTGACACTTAAATCTATACTCGATGTTAACTAATTTCTCTTCTTCAGAAACGATTTCCTTGCCATTGCCAGTCTACATTTTATATCCTCTCTACTTCGACCATCATCAGTTATTTTACTCCCTAAATAGCAAAACTCCTTTACTACTTTAAGTGTCTCATTTCCTAATCTAATCCCCTCAGTATCACCCGATTTAATTTGACTACATTCCATTATCCTCGTTTTGCTTTTGTTGATGTTCATCTTATATCCTCCTTTCAAGACACTGTCCATTCCGTTCAACTGCTCTTCCAAGTCCTTTGCTGTCTCTGACAGAATTACAATGTCATCGGCGAACCTCAAAGTTTTTACTTCTTCTCCATGAATTTTAATACCTACTCCGAATTTTTCTTTTGTTTCCTTTACTGCTTGCTCAATATATAGATTGAATAACATCGGGGAGAGGCTACAACCCTGTCTCACTCCTTTCCCAACCACTGCTTTCCTTTCATGCCCCTCGACTCTTATAACTGCCATCTGGTTTCTGTACAAATTGTAAATAGCCTTTCGCTCCCTGTATTTTACCCCTGCCACCTTCAGAATTTGAAAGAGAGTATTCCAGTTAACGTTGTCAAAAGCTTTCTCTAAGTCTACAAATGCTAGAAACGTAGGTTTGCCTTTTCTTAATCTTTCTTCTAAGATAAGTCGTAAGGTCAGTATTGCCTCACGTGTTCCAACATTTCTACGAAATCCAAACTGATCTTCCCCGAGGTCCACTTCTACCAGTTTTTCCATTCGTCTGTAAAGAATTCGCGTTAGTACTTTGCAGCTGTGACTTATTAAACTGATAGTTCGGTAATTTTCACATCTGTCAACACCTGCTTTCTTTGGGATTGGAATTATTATATTCTTCTTGAAGTCTGTGGGTATTTCGCCTGTCTCATACATCTTGCTCACCAGATGGTATAGTTTTGTCATGACTGGCTCTCCCAAGGAATGTTCTAATGGAATGTTGTCTACTCCCGGGGCCTTGTTTCGACTCGGGTCTTTCAGCGCTCTGTCAAACTCTTCACGCAGTATGTTATCTCCCATTTCTTCTTCATCTACATCCTCTTCCATTCCCATAATATTGTCCTCAAGTACATCGCCCTTGTATAAACCCTCTATATACTCCTTCCACCTTTCTGCCTTCCCTTCTTTGCTTAGAACTGGTTTGCCATCTGAGCTCTTGATATTCATACAAGTGGTTCTCTTCTCTCCAAAGGTCTCTCTAATTTTCCTGTAGGCAGTATCTACCTTCCCCTAGTGAGATAAGCCTCTACATCCTTACATTTGTCCTCTAGCTATCCCTGCTTAGCCATTTTGCACTTCCTGTCGATCTCATTTTTGAGACGTTTGTATTCCTTTTTGCCTGCTTCATTTACTGCATTTTTATATTTTCTCCTTTCGTCAATTAAATCCAATATTTCTTCTGTTACCCAAGGATTTCTACTAGCCCTCGTCATTTTACCTATTTGATCCTCTGCTGCCTTCACTACTTCATCCCTCAAAGCTACCCATTCTTCCTCTACTGTATTTCTTTCCCCCATTCCTGTCAATTGCTCCCTTATGCTCTCCCTGAATCTCTGTACAACCTCTGGTTCTTTTAGTTTATCCAGGTCCCATCTCCTTAAATTCCCGCCTTTTTGCAGTTTCTTCAGTTTCAATCTGCAGTTCATAACCAATAGATTGTGGTCAGAATCCACATCTGCCCCTGGAAATGTCTTACAATTTAAAACCTGGTTCCTAAATCTCTGTCTTACCATTATATAATCTACCTGATACCTTTTAGTGTCTCCAGGATTCTTCCAGGTATACAACCTTCTTTCATGATTCTTGAACCAAGTGTTAGCTATGATTAAGTTATGCTCTGTGCAAAATTCTACAAGGCGGCTTCCTGTTTCATTTCTTCCCCCCAATCCATATTCACCTACTATGTTTCCTTCTCTCCCTTTTCCTACTGACGAATTCCAGTCACCCATGACTATTAAATTTTCGTCTCCCTTCACTACCTGAATAATTTCTTTTATCTTTTATCTTTTCTTTTATACATTTCATCAATTTCTTCATCATCTGCAGAGCTAGTTGGCATATAAACTTGTACTACTGTAGTAGGCATGGGCTTTGTGTCTATGTTGGCCACAATAATGCGTTCACTATGCTGTTTGTAGTAGCTAACCCGCACTCCTATTTTTTTATTCATTATTAAACCTACTCCTGCATTACCCCTATTTGATTTTGTATTTAGAACCCTGTAATGAGCTGACCAAAAGTCTTGTTCCTCCTGCCACCGAACTTCACTAATTCCCACTATATCTAACTTTAATCTATCCATTTCCCTTTTTAAATTTTCTAACCTACCTGCCCGATTAAGGGATCTGACATTCCACGCTCCGATCCGTAGAACGCCAATTTTCTTTCTCCTGATAACGACGTCCTCTTCAGTAGTCCCCGCCCGGAGATCCGAATTGGGGACTATTTTACCTCCGGAATATTTTACCCAAGAGGACGCCATCATCATTTAATCATACAGTAAACCTGCATGTCCTCGGGAAAAATTACGGCTGTAGTTTCCCCTTGCTTTCAGCCGTTCGCAGTACCAGCACAGCAAGGCCGTTTTGGTTAATGTTACAAGGCCAGATCAGTCAATTATCCAGACTGTTGCCCCTGCAACTACTGAAAAGGCTGCTGCCCCTCTTCAGGAACCACACGATTGTCTGGCCTCTCAACAGATACCCCTCCGTTGTGGTTGCACCTACGGTACGGCCATCTGTATTGCTGAGGCACGCAAGCCTCCCCACCAACGGCAAGGTCCATGGTTCATGGGGGGATCCGGAAATAACCCAACGGAAATTTACAACACTTCGAAAGCAGTGTGTAGGGAGTAGTGTAGTGGAGTGTAGCACAGTATCAAGGCGGTCTACTTGTTTCCGTGAATGTAGGGTAGGCATTGAGGAGAACCCAAGAAATGGAAGGCCATCAGGTGCAACTGACTACGCCGCTCAGGTTATTGTTAATGACATTTTGAGAGATGATGGACGAAAAACATCTGAGTAAGTTGCATTTGGGGCCAGATTGTCCGTCACCTCAGTTTACAGAATCACAACTGAAAAATTAGAAGTGAAAAAAGTTGCTTCCAGATAGGTTCCACAGGATTCGAGTGAAGACGAGAAAGCGAGTCGTGAAGAATCACAAAAGTATTACTTCAACGTTGTCTAACAGAAGTAAGAGAGTTTCTGGAAAGAATTGCTGCACTTTATGAAACCTGGATACGAGATTTGGAGCCAGAAGCGAAGTATCTATCGTCACAACGGAGAAGTTCCAATACTCCATGATTGATTGTTACAGGAGGAATTTTTTCGGTGAAACTGAAGATGATCTTTGCCTACAAAAAGAATGGAGCCATAGCTACAGATAGTGTGTCCCAGGGCAAGTCTGTAACAGACGCGTGCTAGAGGCTGATTCTGCTAAATGTTTTGTGTCCGAAAATCCGTTGAAGGCTGGAATGCTAGAAGCTGGTGTACTCACTTTGCACAATAATGCAAGACGGCATATTGCTCTACCAGTGAGACAAACTCTCGACAAATATGGATGGGAAATACTTCCTTACCCACCATACAGTTCTGACAGGGGCGCACCAGACTGAGTTGTTTCCCAAATTGAAGGAACAATTTCGTGGGAAACGTTTTGGTACAGATGGATGGAACTTCCACTGAGGTGACCCGAGTAATCAGACAGACCAACTACGAAGGTGCGCTGTCCGGAATACAGAAGTTGCCAAGGCAAGGATTGTCTGTGCCCGTCGCGTGTAAACTTCTAACGCGTCCATTTCTGACAGTATTTATGTCGCCCTCCATAGTCCATACGCGCCTGTGAAGATGTCCAGCGCAGTTCTGGGCGAAACTTGGGAAACAAAAAATTTCATGGACCACTACCATACAACCCGGCAGATTCACCAGCAGCCAACACATGCAGTCATGAATGCCTTCACAGCCTGATCAATTTTGGGAACTCTCCGCAGACAGTGTGTTCCTTGTGTTGTCACCCTTACCTTAGTCGGTACTTCGGAAACCATCGGGTGAGACCGATACATACGCGACCACGACTCCTAATATAGCACTGATCATTTCCGTTTCATTTAAGATTTGGCAGGTTCCATGGAAATAGACACACTTCCGATACTACACTAAAAAAGTACAGACATCGGAAGATGGGCTTAATCAAGCGAAATCGATCATCGCAATAAAGTCAAACTTCTTTAAAAGTATTTGTAGCCGGGTACGGTCTCCCTCAACAATTTTTAAATTAATCACAGTCATAGAGTTCTAGATCCAGTGTGGAGAAAGTAACGTGACGTAAACGAGACTTACAGATCAGGCCTAAGTCCTGTTCCGACTGGCCAGCTTCTGCCCACAAGACAGTGCGAGGAGCGATATCTACCCATCGTGGCACGTGTGATCAGCATCTTACCAATCCCTCCAAACGCTACTTCCAGTAGATCAATCCTAATCATGCTGCTGCTTCTTTATTCAAGCAGCACCTCATAGGGTTTCACGACGCTGGATACGCCGCTTTCCAGACCTCCCAAAAACAGAAAATAATGTGAGGAGCTACTGGGAGTCGAGTTCATGTCCTTTTGCCCTGAGGATAGCGACGGGAGATTGAACATAACCGTTATACAGAGCGTGACGAAAAGGGATGGGGAAAATTTCAGGAAACATTCCTCACACATAGAGGAACAAAATGTGGTGGTTGGACATGAGTCCAAAAAACTATTTCCATGTTAGAGCTAATTTACTATTTCTCTTCACAATCACATAAATTATTGGAAACACAACTGATTTCATCATACTTACATAGTGCAAAGCAACGTGAATAATAGGAACACTGCTAGAAGACGAAAAAATTTTAGTGGTTCAGTTTTGTATCCGCCCTTATTCATTGTTATGGGCTGCCTATCATTGGTACGAAATTGTGCAGTCAAGTCATCAATAAAGATTTGCTTTCACGTTTCGATAGGCACTGTTTGTGGCTGTTTGTTGAGGCCTGTTGTTTCTCCACACATGCCCAATGGAAAAACTCAACTATGCTTTCAGAGAGAATATTCTATCTGTTTTGCTAGAACATATGCCGTCAAAAGTGCATCAGAACATGTGATTAATGCGTGACGGATGGTTTGGTTTGGTTCTTTGGGGAAGGAGACCAGACAGCGAGGTCATCGGTCTCATCGGTGTTTAGGGAAGGATGGGGAAGGAAGTCGGCCGTGCCCTTTCAAAGGAACCATCCCGGCATTTGCCTGGAGCGATTTAGGGAAATCACGGAAAACCTAAATGAGGATGGCCGGACGCGGGATTGAACCGTCGTCCTCCCGAATGCGAGTCCAGTGTCTAACCACTGCGCCACCTCGCTCGGTAATGCGTGACGGAGCTCCACCTCATATCGGTGTTACGTGTGTAGGCTTCTGTATAACAGATTCGACGACAGATGCATAGGTAGGGGTGGTTCAGTTTCGTGGACGCTCTCTGGGTGACAACACCTGTCACAGGCACTGCCTATGTGGGCAGAGAGGTTTGCATGTTTGCGACAAGCCGAGAGCTGTGCCGACGGTAGTACAGTTACTGGGAGCGTCTCCCATGTTGCACTGGCCTCAGCAGCTGAACCGAACGCCCAGTGTCCCACGACACCCCATCTCGCTCATATCCAATCCTATACACCTAACCCATTTGCCTGAACACCCAACTAAACATATGATTTGAACAGTGCCAAGGGGGCAGTAGAACACGAAATGATGTGTCATTAACAAATCCTCGCAGATTCCTGGTGATCTCCCTGTATATCTAGCATTGCAACACGTGGGGTTTTGTGGTAACGGCTGGATATATCCCCTATATTTGTGAAACCAAAATGGAGAACAGGGAAAAAGAAAAAAAACAGAAATGAGGGACATGATGACAAACTCACCATCCAAACATCAGGGTTCAAATCAACGGAAGCTACTTCTTCACGTGGGTCAAGTGAGAGACTACTACAAGAAGTGCAGACTAACACAGAGCTAGTTGTACCAGGTTAAAATTAAATCCGTTTGTATGGCTGAGAGGAGGGAACTTCTCGAAGAACAGAAACGAAAGGATGGTAAAGAAAGGCTTCTTAAAGAAAAGTGGGAAAAAAGACTGTCTCATAGTGAAGAGGGTAAATAGACCTCTTTTACCCAGAAGCCAGGAAAGAAAAGAACAGGGGAAGCGTCTAATACTCCCTCTTCTCTGGATAACTGCATCTAGAAAAAGACAAGGCACGAAATAGAGAAACAAGCCTATATTACTGCCGTCTCGGTTTTCAGGATGGTGGTTTCCAACAAGGATATCCACTAGCGAGTATTGCCTAGCAGCAGGTGGACCTCGTTGAGAAGAGTGAAGGAGGAAGGGGGACGCAAGTCCAGGAGCTCAATTCAGGAGGAGGTTTCTGCACGAAGATGCTCTTATGTTTGTGTGTGAGACGACAAGAACAGGGGATCGGTTAAAGACGGTGGTGTCCGAGCTATCTCTGTGGGAGGAGGTGAAGATGGTGGTCAAGGCAGTGACCGAGCTCCTCAAGGCCGCAAAGGTATCAGTATGGATACCAAAACTTCTTAAGGATACGCTTCTGAATACTGTGCTCTATAAAATAAGAGCGAAGGAGGCAAACCAACAGAAAAGTTGTACCAGACTGCCAAGCCCACATGGTACAAGCTGGAAAAAAGTCCCTGAGGACGATGTGGTAACAGGACCTGAAACTGTGCTTTGGTTTTTCACACGTTACCGGCAGGGTATTCAGAGATATCGGAAGCGATCATGACCGCAATATGGAGACTGCAAGTGTTACAGATAAATCTTAACACAGTAAAGAAGCAACTTTCATGCTGAGAGGCCTTCTTTGAAGAGAGGAGATGGACGTGACCCCGATTCAGGACTCGGAGGAGCAGGAGGTAAGTTGATGTAAGACATGAATCTAAGTGACTTCAGGGTATGGATCTAAT
This sequence comes from Schistocerca serialis cubense, assembly GCF_023864345.2. NCBI lineage: Eukaryota > Metazoa > Arthropoda > Insecta > Orthoptera > Acrididae > Schistocerca > Schistocerca serialis. Next base: position 61,083,985 of record NC_064649.1, on the reverse strand, counting down.
TTATGTCAAAAATCGAATTTCATTCAAGCCAGGGGTCGAACTTCTGTTTCAGGGACTTAGTGACCGTCAGGATGAGACAGTGTGAGAAATGAATCGTACTGACCTCAGGTTACCTTCCTTATGACGACAGTTCTCGTCCATCCCCAGAGTGGTTGGCTATGATGACGATGTCCACAACTTGGTGTGGGGAAGCAGCGACATCAACAGCAGAGGTGAGTACTTTTTTCAGTTGTTACTCGAAAGGAACCTGGAGGGCATGAAGACAGGGCGTAAGAAGGCAAGAAGTAACTGATACAACTTCTGGGTCAGTTCTGAAGCACAGCTGTTTCAAACAGTGGCATGTGACGTTGGAGCCGTCCTTACTTGACAACAAGTACATTACGTTTGGGTATGAAATTGGTGTTAAAGACCATGGCCTTTAGAAATCCTAGGAAAACAGACTGGGGCTCATACAGGAAAGACCTCAGCTCACACTCATTTGAAGTAAAGCTTCAATGGGAAATCAGCAGATTTCGATAAATTTCAGACGCAGTGACATCTGCCATTATGATCTCATATTTGGAAAAATTGCCCAACCACCCCAAAGAGGTAATCAAACATGGATGTACCTTGTTCGAATAGTAACATGAAATTGAGAAGTAAGAAGGTGAGAAGACTGTTCAACCTTGCAAGAAGAAGAGGGCAATGGGTAAAATATCAGGAGTGCCCGCCTAAATACAACATCGTGCAAGCTGACCTGTCATTTCAGAAGGTGTTCTGTGAGGAAATGGAAGACACAGTTATTTCCGCCAGACTTCACTAATCGTCGCTGGAATAGCAACAAATCCAGGAGATTCTGTAAGGAAGGAAGATGGTGAGTATACAAAAACAGTGAATGAGTCTCTGGATGTGCTCCTCACGACTCACTTGCCTCAGTGGACGCAAGCAGACAACACAGACCACGATTCAGTCACTGAGAGGCACTGGTTTACAGGTAATCGAAGGGAGTACTGCGAATCTACAACAGAATGTGTGGGAACATTTCAGCCATTCATGTCGTGAGGCCCAGATGGAATCTCTCCAGCTCTACCGCAACATGCAGGAGGGACTTCAATTACACTGCTGTGCAGGCTGTTTATGTTTAGTCTAGTAGCAGCAATCATCCATAATGCTTGGAGGACAGTGGGAGTTGTTTCCATACCAAAACCAGTGACGCCGAGGATATTAGACCAACCACCCTGTCCTCACTTCTTTTACAGGCTTTATAAAAACTGGTTTGTATGCATATGAGGGAAAGGAGGCTAACTAAGGTTCCTCTATATGGAAACGAACATGCATGTCAACCAGCCAAATCCTCTGAAACCGCACTTTACCGACTTTCTGGGAAGGTGGAAAAAACACTAAGCTTTCAGGAAATCGCTCTTGCATCTTCTTGCATATCGCGGGTCGTTTAGCAATAAGCCCTTCGAATCCATGGTTGAAGTTGCAGAAGACCGTGGCACTAAGACCAACATATACACGGTTATTACAAATGATTGAAGCGATTTCACAGCTCTACAATAACTTTATTATTTGAGATATTTTCACAATGCAGTGCACACACATACAAAAACTCAAAGAGTTTCTTTAGGCATTCACAAATGTTCGATATGTGTCCCTTTAGTGATTCAGCAGACATCAAGCCGATAATCAAGTTCCTCCAACACTCGGCGCAGCATGTCCACATCAATGAGTTCGAAAGCATCGTTGATGCGAGCTCGCAGTTCTGGCACGTTTCTTGGTAGAGGAGGTTTAAACACTCAATCGTTCACATAACCCCACAGAAAAAAGTCGCATGGGGTTAAGTCGGGAGAGCGTGGAGGCCATGACATGAATTGCTGATCATGATCTCCACCACGACCGATCCATCGTTGGTGGATCTTTGTTGAACTTCGTCCTGAAGTGTCGTTGCACTGTTCTGACTGACTGATGTGAGTGCATTTCAAGCCGAACATCATGATGGAAGTGCGGTGGAGCACCATCCTGTTGAAAGATGAAGTCGGCGCTGTCGGTCTCCAGTTGTGGCATGAGCCAATTTTCCAGCATGTCCAGATACACGTGTCCTGTAACGTTTTTTTCTCAGAAGAAAAAGGGGCCGTAAACTTTAAACCGTGAGATTGCACAAAACACGTTAACTTTTGGTGAATCGCGAATTTGCTGCACGAATGCGTGACGATTCTCTACCGCCCAGATTCGCACATTGTGTCTGTTCACTTCACCATTAAGAAAAAATGTTGCTTCATCACTGAAAACAAGTTTCGCACTGAACGCATCCTCTTCCATGAGCTGTTGCAACCGCGCCGAAAATTCAAAGCGTTTGACTTTGTCATCGGGTGTCAGGGCTTGTAGCAATTGTAAACGGTAAGGCTTCTGCTTTAGCCTTTTCCGTAAGATTTTCCAAATCGTCGGCTGTAGTAAGTTTAGCTCCCTGCTTGCTTTATTCGTCGACTTCCGCGGGCTACGCGTGGAACTTGCCCGCACGCGTTCAACCGTTTCTTCGCTCACTGCAGGCCGACCCGTTGATTTCCCTTTACAGAGGCATCCAGAAGCTTTAAACTGCACATACCATCGCCGAATGGAGTTAGCAGTTGGTGGATCTTTGTTGAACTTCGTCCTGAAGTGTCGTTGCACTGTTATGACTGACTGATGTGAGTGCATTTCAAGCACGACGTACGCTTTCTCGGCTCCTGTCGCCATTTTGTCTCACTGCGCTCTCGAGCGCGCTGGCGGCAGAAACCTGAAGTGCGGCTTCAGGCGATCAAAACTTTATGACTTTTTCTACGTATCTGTAGTGTGTCGTGACCATATCTCAATGAATAGAGCTACAGTGAATTTATGAAATCGCTTCAATCATTTGTAATAGCCCTGTATATGTGGATGAAGACCATGCTGAGCAGACTAAAGGTAGAAACACCCCCAAGAAGGTGTTCACAAGGAGAGGCTTCGTTTCCCACTGCTGTGGAAACTAGCAATGAACTCATTAAAGAGCTAAACATTGGACGGTACTTTTTCAAGGATATGCATACACATATTTATAGTTGTACTTGGCAGATTTGCTAGTACTGTCAGAAGAATGGCATTAGATGCATTGAACATTGTGCAAAACTGGTGCATGAAACAGGATATATGTGTCAACCCAAATAAAACTAGTGTAGTACCTTTTACGAGAAAGTATGTCCAGGACATATAGCCTAGCTTTTCGATGAAACCGTATCCATTAAGGGGGCAGTGAAGCACCTAGGGCTAATCCTGGATGCGAAATTATCACGGAGCCATCACAAACGGAATCTAGATTTTAACACCAGTGGAAGACTTAATGGAAATCACCGGGATCTAAACTCCAAGAGTTTGTACTGGATGTACACCACTACAATAAGAGCTACGATAATTTATGGTGCTAAAGTATGGTGGAACAAAGTAGAACAGAGCTGGAGCTTGGGAAGGTGCAGAGACTGGCTTGCTGTGCTGTAGCAGGCAGAATGAGCAGCACACCTACTGCTGGGATGGACACCACGCTGGACATGCCCTCCTTATACCTTTGGGTCCAATAAAGCCAACAGCAGCGGCATACAGGTAAAAAATTGCTCATCACTGGATCTCTGTAGGTTAACCTTGAATAACACACCAAAATACGGAGTGAGCTGAATAGAGGAACAGTTTGGACAAGAAATAGTTTAGACAAGAAGAGAATAGCAGCTTTCGAAATGTGTTGCTACTGAAGAATGCTGATGATTCGATGGTTATATCACATAACTACGGAGGAGGTACTGAACAGAATTGGGGAGAAGAGAAATTTGTGGCACAACTTAACTATAAGAAGGGCTCGGTTGGTAGGTCATGTTCCGAGGCATCAAGGGATCACCAATTTAGTATTGGACGGCAGCGTGAAGGGTAAAAATCTTTGAGGGAGACCAAGAAATGAATACACTAAGCAGATTCAGAAGGATGTAGGTACTGGGAGAAGAAACAGCTTGCACAGGGTAGAGTAGCATGGAGGGCTTCATCGAACCTGTCTCTGGACTGCAGACCACAACAACAACAGCAACAACAATACAGGAATGGCTGGAGCGTAATTATTCAAGGAGTGCAAGGAGGAGACTTTCCATAGGTGCTACGAAGACCGTATAGCATCTGCATTTATTCAGAGAGCCAAGCAGCTCTGAAATCTGCGCCAGCCCCTGCTATGAGATCAAAGGCCATTGTGGACTTGGGAAAAGCAACAGGGTCAATGCGCTGTGGCTCCCCTGTCACTCAGGGATCAATGGCAGTGAACAAGCTGATAGGCTGGGCAGGGCAGGACAGGACAGTTACAATGGATCCATTTATTGGATCAAAACCTGTTCTAACCATCACTAACGCAACGGTTACACCAACTTTACTGAACTGGATCGGAAGGCAGCATGTAGACTACTGGAGCAAGATCCAAAAACAAAACATGGCAATTTAGTGATGCTGAAGCCATGTTATAAGAGCAGGTCTGTAATCCTGCGACTGAACAGGAGACAGACTGATGTTACGATACGACTGATAACACGTTATTGGAACTTTAAGGAACACCTACATACGATGAGATACACATACAACCGCTAGGTGTAGGCTGTGTGTTGAGGGTGATCAGCGTCAGCAATCAAAAAGCACAGAATATTCCGGTCATCAGGTCCGGAAGAAATCGTGTATAATAAGGGATAGTAAAGCCCCTCCCACTGCTCATTAAGGGTTCTGGCTGGCTTTATTAGAACCACAGGGAGTGAAACCGCAGAGTAATTCTGATTCTGTGCGTGCAACAGTAGGCTGCTAGCGCTGATGTTTTCCTGTCCCTGTTCAAATCAAAATCAAATTCTTGGCATGTGCGCTATCCGAATCGAATGACCACAGTGGCAAGCCCTTTTGTACGAAACCCCAGTACAAGATATACAGAGTCTTCGTGGCCGTATTGTGTAACTCTGTGGAACAACACACAGTTCTCCAGGGATACATACGTCCTTGCTAACGGAAGGCATTTTGAACATTTGATTAGTGAAGTGTTTGGAACAGAGCTGATACGTTCTTTTTCCCGGTGTCTCCCATGGTTAACATGCAAAAGAGCTGCCACGCTGCCGGCTGTAAGTGAAGACAGAAGCATACGGAATAGGTTCCCAGGTATGTGAATAGCTAGAAGAGTTCTTAAGCAACTAAACCCACCGTGCTGTGCTCGACAGTTGGCGTTCATCAGAGGTCAGAGTATCGTCAGCTGTGCCCCACGTAAACGTCATAGGACCGCTGTTATTTATTTTCTACATACATAGACACAGTAAGAAGCAATCTGCGGCTGTTAGTTACTGATGCTGTGGTGTATTGTCAGGTGTCGTCATTGAATTACTACAGGAATATAAGAGATAGCGCACGCAAACTTCACAGTTTGTTTAATGAGTGTCAGCTAAGACTAAATGTAGAAAAATTTAAGTTAATGCAGGCGAGTAGCAAAACCAAATCCATAATTTTCGACTGCTGTATTATAAGTGTGCTACCTGACACAGTCACGTCTATTAAATATCTAGGCGTAACGTTGCAAAGCAACGTGAAATGGAATGAGCATTTAGGGACTTAGATAAGTGTCCAAGGAATAGAAAAGCAACTTGAATCACTCAATAGAGGAAACTCCACTGGACCTGATGGGATACCAATTAGATTCTACACAGAGTACGCGAAAGAACTTGCCCCCTTCCAACAGCCGTGTACCGCAAGTCTATAGAGGAACGGAAGGCTCCAAATGATTGGAAAAGAGCACAGGTAGTCCCAGTCTTCAAGAAGGGTCGTCGAGCAGATGCGCAAAACTATAGACCTATATCTCTGACGTCGATCTGTTGTAGAATTTTAGAACATGTTTTTTGCTCGAGTATCATGTCGTTTTTGGAAACCCAGAATCTACTACACTCCTGGAAATGGAAAAAAGAACACATTGACACCGGTGTGTCAGACCCACCATACTTGCTCCGGACACTGCGAGAGGGCTGTACAAGCAATGATCACACGCACGGCACAGCGGACACACCAGGAACCGCGGTGTTGGCCGTCGAATGGCGCTAGCTGCGCAGCATTTGTGCACCGCCGCCGTCAGTGTCAGCCAGTTTGCCGTGGCATACGGAGCTCCATCGCAGTCTTTAACACTGGTAGCATGCTGCGACAGCGTGGACGTGAACCGTATGTGCAGTTGACGGACTTTGAGCGAGGGCGTATAGTGGGCAAGCGGGAGGCCGGGTGGACGTACCGCCGAATTGCTCAACACGTGGGGCGTGAGGTCTCCACAGTACATCGATGTTGTCGCCAGTGGTCGGCGGAAGGTGCACGTGCCCGTCGACCTGGGACCGGACCGCAGCGACGCACGGATGCACGCCAAGACCGTAGGATCCTACGCAGTGCCGTAGGGGACCGCACCGCCACTTCCCAGCAAATTAGGGACACTGTTGCTCCTGGGGTATCGGCGAGGACCATTCGCAACCGTCTCCATGAAGCTGGGCTACGGTCCCGCAAACCGTTAGGCCGTCTTCCGCTCACGCCCCAACATCGTGCAGCCCGCCTCCAGTGGTGTCGCGACAGGCGTGAATGGAGGGACGAATGGAGACGTGTCGTCTTCAGCGATGAGAGTCGCTTCTGCCTTGGTGCCAATGATGGTCGTATGCGTGTTTGGCGCCGTGCAGGTGAGCGCCACAATCAGGACTGCATACGACCGAGGCACACAGGGCCAACACCCGGCATCATGGTGTGGGGAGCGATCTCCTACACTGGCCGTACACCACTGGTGATCGTCGAGGGGACACTGAATAGTGCACGGTACATCCAAACCGTCATCGAACCCATCGTTCTACCATTCCTAGACCGGCAAGGGAACTTGCTGTTCCAACAGGACAATGCACGTCCGCATGTATCCCGTGCCACCCAACGTGCTCTAGAAGGTGTAAGTCAAATACCCTGGCCAGCAAGATCTCCGGATCTGTCCCCCATTGAGCATGTTTGGGACTGGATGAAGCGTCGTCTCACGCGGTCGGCACGTCCAGCACGAACGCTGGTCCAACTGAGGCGCCAGGTGGAAATGGCATGGCAAGCATCTCTACGATCGTCTCCATGGGAGAATAGCAGCCTGCATTGCTGCGAAAGGTGGATATACACTGTACTAGTGCCGACATTGTGCATGCTCTGTTGCCTGTGTCTATGTGCCTGTGGTTCTGTCAGTGTGATCATGTGATGTATCAGACCCCAGGAATGTGTCAATAAAGTTTCCCCTTCCTGGGACAATGAATTCACGGTGTTCTTATTTCAATTTCCAGGAGTGTATGTAGGAATCAACATGGATTCCGGAAATAGCGATCGTTTGAGACCCAACTCGCTTTATTTGTTCATGAGACCCAGAAAATATTAGATACAGGCTCCCACGTCGATGCTATTTTTCTTGACTTCCGGAAGGCGTTCGATACAGTTCCGCACTGTCGCCTGATACACAAACTAAGAGCCTACGGAATATAAGACCAGCTGTGTGGCTGGATTGAAGAGTTTTTAGCAAAGAACACAGCATGTTGTTATCAATGGAGAGACGTCTACAGACGTTAAAGTGACCTCTGGCGTGCCACAGGGGAGTGTAATGGGACCATTGCTTTTCACAATATACATAAATGACCTAGTAGATAGTGTCGGAAGTTCCACGCAGCTTCTCGCGGATGATGCTGTAGTATACAGAGAAGTTGCAGCATTAGAAAATTGTAGCGAAATGCAGGAAGATCTGCAGCGGATAGGCACTTGGTGCAGGGAGTGGCAACTGACCCTTAACATAGACAAATGTAATGTATTGCGAATACATAGAAAGAAGGCTCCTTTATTTGCGTGCGGAACAAACACTGGTAGCAGTTACTTCTGTAAAATATCTGGGAGTATGCGTGCGGAACGATTTGAAGTGAAATGATCATATAAAATTAATTGTTGGTAAGGCGGGTACCAGGTTGAGATTCATTAGGAGAGTCCTTAGAAAATGTAGTCCATCAACAAAGGAGGTGGCTTACAAAACACTCGTTCGACCTATACGTGAGTATTGCACATCAAGGAGATAGAGAAGATCCAAAGAAGAGCGGCGCGTTTCGTCACAGGGTTATTTGGTAACCTTGATAGCGTTACGGAGATGTTTAGCAAACTCAAGTGGCAGACTCTGCAAGAGAGGCGCTCTGCATCGCGCTGTAGCTTAATCGCCAGGTTTCGAGAGGGTGCGTTTCTGGATATATTGCTTCCCCCTACTTATACCTCCCGGGGAGATCACGAATGTAAAATTAGAGAGATTCGAGCGCGCACGGAGGCTTTCAGACATTCGATTTTCCCGCGAACCATACGTGACTGGAACAGGAAAGGGACGTAATGACAGTGGCACGTAAAGTGCCCTCCGCCGCACACCGTTGGGTGGCTTGCGGAGTATAAATGTAGATGTAGATGTAGACTTATGTAGGGAAGGTGAATGGTCGACTTCGATTTATTGGGATAATTTTAGGAAAGAATGAATCACCGGTAAAGGACACCGCATACAGGACACTGTGTGACCTATTGTTGAGTAATGTTGGAATGTTTGGTGTACGCATCAGGCCGGATTAAAGGATAGAACAAATTCAGAGGCGGGCTGCTAGATTTGTTGCTCGTAGGTTCGAACAACACATGAGTGTTATGGAGATTCTTCGGGAACTCAAATGGGAATCCCCTAGAGGGAAGGCGACGAGGAGAACTATTGAGAAAATTTAGAGAACCAGCATTTGAGGCTGTCTCCGGAACGATTCTACTGCCGGCAACATACATTTCGCGCAAGAACCATTAAGATTAGCACACGTAGGAAGTCATACACAGCCGTTTTCCCGTCGCTCTATTTATAGGTGGAACAGGAAAGAAAAATGACTAGTACTAGTAGCGCAAGATACCCTCTGCCACGCACGAATCCGTGGCTTGCGCAATATATGTGTTGATTTAGATTTAGGAAAAGGGCTCTAACATGGAAATAAAGCGTTTCCAGAGAAATGTGTGTATAACAAATTTTTTCTGTGTGTGTGACGAATGTTTTCTAAAAGTTTGACCATACTTTTCTTTTTACTCCCTCTAATCACAAAATAAAAACTGTGCGTAATACTTGCATAATAACAGACAGTATTTGACCTCGGCAACAGATTTTGTCTATGTGTGTATAGAGACTTAGTAAATAATTGACATTCATTAAAATATTCTCGTATGTGGCTGTCTGAACCGAGGTGTTTTAGCCTCCCGCTTCGATTGAAATAGCCCACTAACTCCGAAAGTCTGTTTCTAACTGTGATCTAGGATCGAGTGGCGCAGTGCTTTCGAACCAGGTTTGGAATCAACTCAGTAAAGCTATCCCACACGAATTCTATTCACATCTACATCTACGTGATTTACTCTGCTATTCACAATAAAGTGCCTGGCAGAGGGTTCAGTAAACCACCGTCAAGCCGTCTCTCTACCGTTACACACTCAAACCCCTTACGGGAAAAACGAGCACTTAAAATTTTTCTGTGCGAGCCCTGATTTCTCTTATTTTATCGCGATGATCATTTCTCCCTATGTAGGTGGGTGCCAACAGAATGTTTTCGCAATCGGAGGAGAACACCGGTGATTGAAATTTCATGAGAAGATCTCGTCGCAACGAAAAACACCTCTGTTTTAATGATTGCCACTCCAGTTCACGTCTCATGTCTGTGGCACTATCTCCCCTAGTTCGCAATAATGCAAAACTAGCCGCGTTCTTTGTACTTTTTCGATGTCATCTGTCAGTCCCGTCTGATGTGGATCCCACACCGCACGGCAATACTCCAGAATAGGGCGGACAAGCGTGCTGTAAGCAGTCTCTTTGGTAGACCTGCTGCACCTTCTAAGTGTTCTGCCAATGAATCGCAGTCTTTGGCTTCCACTACCCACAACATTATCTATGTGATCGTTCCAATTCAGGTTATTTGTAATTGTAATCCCTAAGTATTTTGTTGAATTTACAGCCTTCAGATTTGTGTGACTTACCGCGTAATCGAAATTTAGCGGATTTTAGTACTCATGTGAAAAACTTCGCACTTCTTTATTCAGGGTCAATACTGAGATTATCTCCTATGTCGTTAATATAGATCGGGAACAATAGAGGTTCCATAACAGTTCCTTGGGGAACGACGGATGTAACTTCTGTTTTACTCGATGACTTTCCGTCTATTCCTACGAACTGCACTGGACTCGCATTCGGGAGGACGATGGTTCAATCCCGCGTCCGGCCATCCTGATTTAGGTTTTCCGTGATTTCTCTAAATCGCTCCAGGCAAATGCCGGGATGGTTCCTCTCAAAGGGCACGGCCGCCTTCCTTCCCCGTCCTTCCCTAATCCGATGAGACCGATGACCTCGCTGTCTGGTCTCCTTCCCCGAAACAACCAACCAACCTACGAACTGTGACCTTTCTGATAGGAAATCACGAATCCAGTTGCACTGAGGCGATATTCCATAGGCACGCAGTTTGGTTAGATTACGCTTGAGAGAAACCGTGTCGAAAGCCTTCTGGAAATCTAAAAATACGGAATCAGTTTGACATCCTGTGTTCAAAAATGGCTCTGAGCACTATGAGACTTAACATAGTAGATTATCAGTCGCCTAGAACTTAGAACTAATTAAACCTAACTAACCTAAGGGCATCACACACATCCATGCCCGAGGCAGAATTCGAACCTGCGACCGTAGCGGTCGCGCGGTTCCAGACTGAAGCGCCTAGAACCGCTCGGCCACTTCGGCAGGCTACATCCTCTGTTGATAGCACTCATTATCTCAAGAGTATAAAGAGCTAGTTGTGTTTCACAAGAACTATATTTTCTGAATCCGTGCTGACTATATGTCGATAAATCTTATGTTCCAAAACCATACTGCAAATCTACGTTAGTGATATGGGCCTGTAATTCAGCGGATTACTCCTACTACCCTTTTTGGGTAATGGTGTGACTTGAGCAATTTTCCAGTCTTTAGGTACGGAACTTTCTGTGAGCGAGCGATTGTATATAATTGCTAAATATGGAGAGGTATTGTATCAGCACACTCAGAGGAACCTGACTGGTATACAATCTGGACCGGAGGCCTTGGCTTTATTAAGTGATTTAAGCTGCTTTGTTGCACCGAGGTTATCTACTTCTACGTTTCTCATCTTGGGAGTTGTTCTTGATTGGAATTCAGGAATATTTCCTTCGTCTTCTTTGGTGAAGGAGTTTCGGAAACCCGTGTTCAATAACTCTGCTTTAGTGGCGCTGTCATCAGTGACTTCAGCGTTGCTACCGCGCAGTGAAGGTACGATTGAGTCTTGCCACAGGTGCGCTTTATGTATGACCAGAATCTCTTTGGGTTCTCTGCCAGATTCTGAGACAGAGTTTCGTTGTGGAAATTATTATAAGCATCTCGTTTGAAGTACGCACTGTGTTTCGAACTTCTGCAGTATTCTGCCGATCTTGGGGATTTTGCTTTCTTTTAAATTGGGCATCCTTTTTTCGTTGCTCCTGCAACAGCTATCTGACCCGTTTCGTTTACCATCATTAATTTATGTGGTATATATATCTTCAACTGCAGTCGATACTATATCTTGGAAATTATTCCTCATCTCTTCTACGCTTACGTGATCGGATCAGAAGGAATTGTTTCCCTGCAACTAGAAGTTGGTTCTGAATGTCAATAAACCTCAGCAACGAGGGAACCAATAGCGACTACCTTAGCCATACGATGAGAAATAATTTTTATGTCTAAGTCTTCTGCCGCGCACCACAACCTCTCTTCTGTACCAATATCGTTATCTCCGAGTAGTATTTGAAGTCATTAATTATTTTTTGAAGATATTCGCTTTTCTATCTTTTCCTAGGGTTGTCACGCAGTACAGTTCCCTTTAATGGCATGGAAATTATCTCCTTATGTCTTAACAAATGTCCCATCATTACGTCTCTTCTTCTTGTCAATGTTTTCCATACGTTTCTTTGCTCACCGATTCTGTAGAAGACCTTATCCTTTCTTTATTAATGAAATGTACTGCCATCCAAAAATAAAAAGTGCATACCCAGAAGCTATGGTCGAATGTCAGAGTAAACTCTCTGTGAATGGTCTTTAGGGTTGTTACCACTCCTGGTAGTGTTTGTAACTGTCGTAATCAGCATCAGATGTTGAGTGACAGCTGTGAAGGTCACAGAAATGGCGTCTACTCGTGTGAGACAGCGTTATCGGTACCGGACAGAGGTGAAAGTGTCTTCATTGTGGGTCTCCACTTGGCTCGCCCGTCAAATCGTACAATATGTAGATTTTTGGGGCATTCGGGTGTGACTGTGGCCCAATGTTGGACTGCATGAGAATGTGGGGACAGGCATAGTCAACCAAGTCTAACCAGTACAAGGTAGGACGTGCAACAACCACATCGTAAGTCCTTCACATCTGCAACCGCCATTCGAAAAGAGATTCAGGAACTCCATGCTCCATGCAACATCCTATGTCTACCCTCACTATTTCGCCAGAGACAGTCATCAGCTCAACTAGGGAATTACCGTCCTATGTCTAGGCTGTCGATAACGCCACAACACAAATGGCTGCGGCTGGTCTGCTGCCGCGAATTGTGGTTCTGCACTACTCTGGATAGCCTTCGTTAGCGAGTATAGCGGCGACTTGGGGAGATGTCCCATTCTTCCAATGTTCTGCGGAGTCGAAGTGGTGTAGCTTCCGTAATCATCGTGTGGGGAGCCAGCAGATATGTCTTTAGGTGGCGGCTGTTGGCTACTGACTGAACTCGGAACTGTGACGTCACAGTGGTACGTCAGAGACATCCTGCGTCCTCATGTCTTGTCTCTTATGTGACAGTATCACGGTACCAAAAAACTTCCTGGCAGATTAAAACTGTGTGCCCGACCGAGACTCGAACTCGGGATCTTTGCCTCTCGCGGGCAAGTGTTCTGCAAGGTTCGCAGGAGATCTGTAAAGTTTGGAAGGTAGGAGACGAGATACTGGCAGAAGTAAAGCTGTGAGTACCGGGCGTGAGTCATGCTTCTGTAGCTCAGTCGGTAGAGCACTTGCCCGCGAAAGGCAAAGGTCCCGAGTTCGATTCTCGGTTGGGCACACAGTTTTAATCTGCCAGGAAGTTTCATATCAGCGCACACTCCGCTGCAGAGTGAAAATCTCATTCTGATCACGGTACCAGTTTTCAACAGGACAATGCGCGTGCAGTCATGTGTTTCTGTCAACGGCCTGCGTGATGTGAACACACTCCCGTGACCAGCACAATCCACCAAGCTCGCATCAGGAGATGATTCAACGCCTTTGTAACACCCTTCCCAACCGACTCAGAGTATGGAACCTAGTCAGACGGAGTGCAACATCATACAGGTAAGATGCCTCAACACCAGTGTAATCACCATCTCTTCTTTTAGTCAAAAAGTATCGCAAATTCTTTTTCTCTCCAATTCGATTCAATACTATGTCGCTCCTATTCATATCTACGTTTTTCTCCGTCTATTCCTCAGTTTATTTCCATTGAACACAACAGAGGACACGACAGTCTGTCGGCTTTATTTCCTCTCTATAGGACGAGAGAACTAGAGTTTGCATTACGTAACTGAGGCATTTGCATAACTTGATTGTTGCGATCTCCTCACTGCATCCTGTTCACCGCCGACTTTATCATCTTCTTTCTCTCCTTTTTCTTTTTCTTCTTCTTCTTCTTCTTCTTCTTCTTCTACAACATCGGTTTTCCAACTGTTTGAGACTTTCCTCAATTTGTATGAATTTTTACATCTCAAAACAAGTATTACACCCAACTTACCGCAAGTTCCACAATAACTGAGCACCTTGGTAATAACAGCCAATGACATACTAATTCTCCACAGAAGAATGCGCACAAGAAGTAACCTTAACTGTGGGTGCAAGACTATCGCTTTTAGCACCCTATATTCTAACCGTCCAACTGCAGTAACTCGCTTCCATTTCTCATAACGTCATTGGATGAAAATACTACTTTTCAGTTCCCTTACGGGGCTAATTCAGAAAATCACATCACGAAACATCGCATCTACGAGTTGGTCACTACAGGATAAATTTTTATTACAGTATGCTTTATTATTGTAATATCCACAAGTAGTTTTATTTACTTGAGCAGCGAGTTCAGTTCCTTTTTTGGCTTGTTAAAATATCATTGCTATCATCCCTTTGGTCTATACCTACATTCATACTCCGCAAGCCACGATATGGCCGCAAGCCACTATATGGTGCATGGTGGAGAGTACCTTGTACCATTCCAAGTGATTTCCTTTACTGTTCTACTGGAAAATGGAGCGAGGGAAAAACGGCTGTCTTTATGCTTCCTAACAAGTCCTGATTTCTCAGTACGACAAATATACATTGGTAGCAGTAGGATATTTCTGCAGTGAGCAGTAAATGTCTTCCTCGAAAATTTTTTCAATAGTGTTTCCCGAAAATGTCGCCTTCACTCCAGGGATCCCCGTTTTGGAACCATCTCCGTAATTCGAGTGAGGAACGAACCTACCGGTAACAAATCTCGCGGCGCGGCACGCCACGGAGTCTCGTCGGCGTTTTTTCGTTTAATCCGACCTGTCAGGGTTCCAAACACTCTAACAGTACCCAAGAATGGGTAGTTCCCCCGTTCTATACGCGTTCTCCTTTATAGACGAGCTACGTTGTACTAGAATTCTCCCATTAAACCGAAGACGACCATACATCATCCGTACTACTGACCTTGCGTGCTCGTTTAATTGCACATCGCTTTGCAACGTCCATTTTAGATACTTAATCGACCCGTTTATGTCAAGCAACGGAACACTAATATTCTACGCGAACATAATATTATTGTTTTTTTATTCATCTGCACCGACGTAAATCATCTCACTTTTAGAGTAAACTGACATTCATCAGACCAAATAGAAATTTTTCCCAAGTCATTCCGTATCGTTCTACAGTCACTCAACGACGATACTTTCCAGTAGACTGCAGCTTAGTCGGCAACCAGTCGCAGGTTTACTAATCGCCAGCTCGTTTATGTATGTAAGTAAGAAGCGCAATCCTATCACACTGCGTTGGGGCACTGTTTCTCGTTAACGTTATCGAACAGTTAAGATGGGTACTGAAATATCCCGTCGCGCTGTTGATTACGAGTAACTGCTTTGAGCTACTGTCGCCATACAGAATGGATTAAATCAGAACGTCACGTGACTTGAATCTCGTCAGAGACTGTGCTGGACGATGGCCCACGAATCGAGTGCATGGCGTATATTTATTTATTCTGCAGGTACCTGGGACCGAGCAAGCTTAAGCTACTTGCCCATAGAACGAGTCTGTACATAATGAAGAAAATGTTACAAAGTCTATTAGGAAAATGAAGAATTAATAAAAAACCGAAGAGAGTAAGTGTGATTGTACAGGAATAAATAACACATTATAGAGAGAAGTTCACAACAGCTGCGAGGAACTGCTGTACAGGTAGGAGTATTACGTCAGAAGGGAACTTTTTTACTTGAACAGAGTGGACAGAATAAAACGACTCGGAAAATAAATCGTTCCCCTTAAGACAGGCACCCCAGTTTACATCATGTACGGCCCAGGAGCACATGACTTACGGTAGATTGCTTGCCCTAAGGTGCACGAAATATTTTCCGGCCAGTTTTATTTTAACCAACGTGTACTTTGCGACTATGAGTCAATCACTATGATCTAAGGTTAGAAAAGTCATGGGACGCCCCGTATATCGTATCGAACCTTCTTTTGCTGCAGCAATACGATGTGGAAGATCCCTGCAGAAATATTGGGCCATGTTGCTGTTATAGCCCTCCATACTTGCGTGAAGTGTTGCTGGTGCAGAATTCTGTGTCCGATCTGACCTCTCTGAAATATTCCATAAATGTTCGATGGGATTCTTGTTCGGAGATCTGGGTGCCCAAATCATTCGCTCGGATTGACCAGGACGTTTTTCAAACCAATAGCAAACAACTGTGGCCGGTGACATCGTTGTTTGGGAACGTGAAGTCCATGATTGGTGGAGATGGTCTCCAGTAGCCGAACACCACCATTTCCAAACTAATCGGTTCAGTTGCAAGCATGTGCCTTGTTGACAGTCTGAGTTCATGGCTTCGTGGAGTTTGCGCCACACTCGAATATTACCATTACCTCTTATCAAATGAAATCCGGACTCATTTGAACAGGCCGCGATTTTCCAGTCGTCTAGGGTCCAACCGACGTGGTACGAGACCAGGAAAGGTGCTGCAAGGCCATGTTGTGCTGTTTACAAAGGCACTATCGTCGGTCGTCTGCTGCCATAGTCCATTAACGGCATATTTCGCAGCACTGTCATAACGGATACGTTCGTCGTACGTCCCATGGATATTTCTGCGGTTATTTGACGCAGTGTTGCTTATCTGTTAGCTCTCACAACTCTATGTGAACGCTGCTGGTCTCGGCCGTTAAGTGAAGGGCCTAGGCCACAGCATTGTCCGTGGTGAGAGGTAATGTCCGAAATTTCGTATTCTCGGCACACTCCTGACACTGTGGATCTAACGACATTGTTTTCATAACGTAGCCTGCTTCTGTAGGCGGGCTCGCTAACGCACGCCTGTGCAGCCCGAATAGGAGGCAGCCAGATCAGATCTTGGTGGCCGAAAAAATTTTCACTGCCATTGCTTGGTTCGTAAGGGGAGGAGAAGTCGTGACGTACAGTTCCCGGCTGTACTGCAATTTCCTGAAATAAATCCCAAACCACTCCTCAGTTTTTTATGGAGTGAGGGTATGTTACACTGTTGCTTACCATCCATCCGTTGGATGGGCACGTTAAGCTCGGTAATTGTCTTGCTGTTTCTTTGTTTAAAATTTTCTTTTATTGTTTACAGACAGAGTCCATTTCACAAGATACTATTATTTCACTAAATGATAGAAATAGGACGGTGGTCTGAATGCATTACAAAGCATGAAACGTAATTTAACTAGATAAGTAGTCAAGGAAGTACATAAGTCTCACTACAGAATTACCATAAAAGCCACAAAATTTTAAAATAAAACCGTATTATCTACGCATATGATGAATCACAAGAGAAGTTCCCTTGTACGAAGACGGATGACATGGAAAAAGTAGTTGGCATCGGACCACTTGAACTTAGAGCTCTTCTAGGAGCAAAAAAAACCTGAATTTTAAAAATATTTAACAGTGAATTTGTTGTTGGTTGACTGTTCTCATGACTTTCTATTTGTGTATGTGTACTGAGCAGTCAAATGAAAATGAGACGAATGTTTAGAAAGAAACAGTTTTTCTTAAAGTAGTTGCCATGACTGTTACTACATTTATCTCACTGTGAGACTAGACTGTCAATACCCTCATGGAAAAACGTTTGATCGTGACTATGCAGAGACGTGCATCTCTTCCTCCGAAGCAAATCGACGGCCACGAATGTCTTTCTTCAGGGCTCCAAAAACATGGGAATCGCATGGGGAGAGATCGGGACTGCATGGAAGCCTTGTAAGGGCTTCTTAACGAAACTCCTGCACCGTAGTCGAAACAACCTACCAACAAGATGCCCGCTATCATGTTGCCAACGCTTATTTCCTAACGGAGCTTCTGCACTGTAGTTGAAACAACCTGCCCACAAGAAGCCCGCAAACATGTTGCCAACACATGTTTCGTAGCGAAACTTCTGCAGCGTTGTCGAACCTGCCTGCAAGATGTCTGCTAACATGTTGGCAACGCTTGTTTTGAATAAGCTGCCCTAGTTACTCTGGGGAGCCTTACACACCCTCCACACAGTCAATACCTCTCCCCAAGCAATTTCCATTTTTTTGGAGCGCTGAAGGAAAACATTCGGGGCTGTCGATTTTCTGCGGATGAAGAGGTGCACCCCTAGGTACAACCACAGTTCCGTAGGCAGTCGCAAATACTTTTTCCATGAAGGCATTGATCGTCTTTACTAACATCCAGATAAATCTATTAACATTTATGGCGATTACTTTTGAAAAAATTAACACTCACTGCCCATTTACAATGCTCTCCCTATTTCGGTGGGAACCACAGTTTGGAGAAGGAATTAATTTTAATAAACATCTCGTTTTATTGCTATACGTTTTACCTCTCTTAGTCTGTCAGGAGTAAGAAACTTCCTGGCAGATTAAAACTGTGTGCGCGACCGAGACTCGAACTCGGGACCTTTGCCTTTCGCGGGAAAGTGCTCTGGAAACATCCCCCAGGCTGTGGCTAAGCCATGTCTCCGCAGTATCCTTTCTTTCAGGAGTGCTAGTTCTGCGAGGATCATTGTTCAGCAACGCCGCACGAATCCCTACGCTCCTTCCTGTCGACACTGTTGTTAAAATGGAACTGATCCCTCTACCCATTTTCTTTTTAAAGAAAAGGGAGTAATTATTATTCGTAAAATTTCCATTGCTTTCAGGCATTGCTAATGCAACAGAAATTTTACGAATACCAGGTGTACTGGTATGAAATGAGCGTTTTTTGTGAAAATGAAACACTAATTTTGAATTGAAAAGTAAAAACATTTTATTCAAGGTACTGACCATTGCTATCTACACATTTTGACCACTTTTATGGTAATTTGTGGACACCACGCCAATAGAAATGTTCATCTTTTGAAGCAAACCAATCAGACACCCAATTTTCGACTTCTTCGTAGGAATCGAAGTGTTCCTTAGTCAATGCGTGTCCCATTGATGAAAACGAATGGTAGTCGGAAGGGGCCAAGTCTGGTGAATACGGCGGGTGGGGTAGCAGCTCCCAGCCAAGTGTTTTGACTGTATCCCGAACCAGTTTTGCTTAGTGTGTAGGTGCATTGTGGTGTAAAAAAAATACTTTGCCATGTCTTCTGGCCCATTCTGGTCTTTTTTTTCGATCAATGCATAGTTTAAATTGATCATTTGTTGTCTGTAGCGATTAGTATTCACAGTTTCACCGGGTTTTAGAAGCTCATGATAAACCACACCTTTCTGATCCCACCGAAACGGTCTGGTTTTGAGGTCGATGTTGATGGTTGTCCCGGATTAACTCATGATTTTTCCCGTTTAGGATTATTAAAATAAATCCATTTTTCACCGCCAGTAACAATTCGATGCAAAATTGATTTTTTTATGTCTTTGAAGCAAAATTAGACAAGTGGTTTTGCGGTTTTCCACCTGTCTTTCATTCAATTCATGTGGCACCCATTTTCCATACTTTTGGTTCCATCCCACAGCTTTCAAACGGTCAGAAATTGTTTGTTGTGCAACATTTAACATTGCTGCCATTTACTTCTGACTCAAAGTATCATCTTCATCCAATATTCCTTGCAATTCGGCGTCTTCGAACTTTTTTGGTGGTGTTCCACGTTCTTCATTTCTTACATCAAAATCATTACTTCACAACCGTTGAAACCATCTTTTGCATGTTGCTTCTGATAGAGCATGATCACCATATGCCTCAACAAGCAATCGATGCGACTCTGCAGCACTTTTTTTCAAATGAAAACAACAAATTAATGCTTTCCGCAAATCATCACTTTCTGGTACAAAATTCGACAATGTTAACACAATGTTAACACGATGAAAACATATAACGATTATTGTTCCATGACTTGATGCATACTAAATATCTTTGATGTAATACCAAACAAACAAAAAAAAATTAAGGCTCGTTCACAACAAATGTTCCCTATCCACACATTTGTATCTTAACGCTCAAATGGTTCAAATGGCTCTATGGGACTTAACATCTGACGTCATCAGTCCCCTAGAACTTAGAACTAATTAAACCTAACTAACCTAAGGACATGACACACATCCATGCCGGAGGCAGGATTCGAACCTGCGATCGTAGCGGTCCCGCGGTTCCAGACTGTAGCGCCTAGAACCGCTCGGCCACACCGACCGGCTCTTAACGCTCATTTCCATACCGGTACACCTGGCAATAATTACTCCCTTTTCTTTAAAAAGGTCTATTTAAAAAGTAAAAATTCAGCAACGATGTTTTGTTAAAAAAAAACGCCTGTTTGAACCGAGACCAAACAAATATCGAAAAATACCGGTTATTCAGAACTAAAATACTTGTATCGATTATAACCGGTCGGTTTTTCGCACCCCTAGAGCACTGTGGAAGTGACACGAATTGGAAGAGAACCTTAGTGATTGGTTTAACAACTTAGCAGGAACGGATTATGTACAAAGCATAGGAAGGCTTGTGGAGCGCTGCAGGAAGTGAGTATATTTGAATTACGTAGCAGAGTAATTAAGATATCAACAAATGTTCGAAAACGTGTTTAATTTCATTACATGAAATAAAACAGTCTGCCGAAACGAATGTTTTGTTTTTGTTTGTTATTTTTTTTATTTTTTTAATGTTTTTTTTTACTTTTAGAATGACCCTCGTAGATGTAAGGTAATACGATATGTGCAATATGATCCAAAAGTAAAAACAAAAGCAAGAAAAAAAAATTTAAGCTAGGAATTTCGAGTGTAAATCTTTTGAATGTTCTGACTAGAGCCGTTATCAGCGAGGACGGGGACGTCAGCCGCTCGGAGTCCAGTTTCGCGCCAGCAGCGGCTGACGAGTTTTATTATTCAAACCGATGATCCAGCCGCGACCATGCAGGGTCGTTGGGCGGCGCGCTCTGCAATCAGGCTTACGGACAGCGCCTTTATGAGCTGCGCCGCTATCAAGGTCATTAGCTGCGGCAACCCTTCTGCCGTCATTACGGCGCTCCGCCCTGCCATCTATGCAGAGTGGAAGTCAACCGCCCTAATCCAAGCCCCCAGACACACACACACACACACACACACACAGGGCGTGTGCACCCCAATTTCCCTCAGCGCACCTGCAGTCCTGATAAAAAGAAGACGTACTTGTCTGCGGCAAAGGGGATGGGCACGGTTGGGATTGGCTGCAACAATGGATGCTGGAGAGAGAGAGAGGGTGAGGGATGTTGGAGGGAAAGCGGGGGAGGGGATGGAAAATTCCCCTGCAGGTCCAGGGCGAAAGCGGGGTGGTTAGCGGGGGAACCAGGGGAGGAAGGCGGAATGGAAAACGCGGGGCCTCTCCCTTGTCCTATCAGACACCAGGGTTTTGGCGAGAGAGAATCATTTCCCACCCCCTGATCTCGGACGTGCATGCCAATGCGCGCTTATTGCTCTCCGCGCCTGCGTTCTGCCCTCCACCCCTCCCTCTCTTTGTCCCTCTTCTCTGTGCGCTGTTCCTTTTCCGTCGGTTCCCCGCCTGGTCGCACAGTAGCTCGCCACTTTTGTTCGGACGCCGGCGAATTTGTGGTGGTAGTGACCGCGCGCCGCCACCGGCATTTCGGCGCGGACGCCGCTGGCTCTGCAGAAAGAAAAAGGAGGGAAGGGGGAGAGAGAGAGAGAGAGAGAGAGAGAGAGAGAGAGAGAGAGAGAGAGACGAAGAGAGGGGTGAGAGCGGGGTGCAGAGAAGACGGAATAAAGGGCGCGGGTAAGGACTTCGATGAAAAGCGGGAGGGCGGAGGGGCTGTCGCAGCGCCGCAGCAACCCCTGCCGCTGCAGCCGCAGGGCCGCGGTTTTAAAATTTCGCTCCCCTCCGCGCCCCCTCCCCGCCCCGCGCGCAGCCGCTAGGGGTTGCTGGGGGGTGCGTGGAGGGGGTGGCCGTCGGCAGCGCGACGCCGCCGTCCGCCCGGGCCTCGGCGCACACCGACTCCAGACTCCAGGCGCGCCGCACGCGCCGCCGCTGGCCTCCAGCCAGGCGGCCTCTAGCCCACACCCATCTGTCCCCTTCTCCAGAACGCCCGCTCCGGAACCGCCTCGCTTCCCGACTCCTCTGCCTACCTGTTTTCTCTTCCCGCGTCGCCGACGCAACCCGAGCCCACACACACATCGTCTTGGCCGGCGGCCGCCTGGAGTGCGCTGTAAACTGAGCGAAGGACAGCCCGGTGACGTCAGGAGCTACGTCACTAGCCGCTGACAGCTGTCCCCGTTCGGCGCGTCGGCTCACGTGAACAGCTGATCGCGAGCAGGTACGTTCTGCGCTGCGCGCTTTTCTCTTATGTTGCGTCTGTGATCCGGAACAGTTATCCCTCACTGTGACTATCTGAACATTTATGTTTTACCGAAAACATCATACCACCTCCTACTTTTTCCATTAATTCTACTTCTACGAAACGATCAGATTGCAGATTAGGGCCCTGACATCCTATCCATAGTTGGACTGTTAGAGACAGAAAAACAATCTTACATTTCGTAAGGAGCAGTAACTGCACCTATCTCTGACACTTGCTTTAATCGAGTCAGGGACTCACGGAAGACTAAAAATACATATCGACAAACGGGGATTTGAAACCGTGTCCCAACGAATTCAAAATCAGTGCCTGGGAAGGTAGTATCCAGAGGATGGGAAACCTTCAATATAAAAATAGGTGCTCCCTGGTGAGGTACGTGCGAAAGTATCAGGCAATGGAGTTGATAGAACAATTACATGTAGTTAGGTGGTGTGGGGAGACTGATAGAAGGAACAGAATGGAACGACCTAGCTACGTGAGAAAAGTTGCTTATTTGTTCCAGTCACAGCTGGGAGATAATTCTGATTATCACTGGGGGTTGCACCCTCCAGGTGCCACTTCCACATCTCTGGAGGATGGACCACAAGCTATGGTCACCCAGTGTCTCAACAGCAATACCCAAATGTTTAGGATACACGTACAATTTGTAACTGTCGTGTGGGGTACAATGTATCAAATTCAGTGCAAAATTTCTGTCTCTGCTAAGTTACCACTGACAGTAGAATGAATTGTGAATGAAAATCATTACCTGCACTTTTGTTGACGTAGACGGTATATAAGTATATAAAATACGTGAACCCATTTTTGTAACCACGAAGCAAGCTTTGAATCTGAGTGAAGACTTTATTCCGATACATCTCGCCTTTCTCTAGCATACAGTTTCAAGATTTTGTTTAATATGCCCTCATGCAAATATTGTTTTGCAAATTTGGTTAAGAGTCTTTCTCCACAAAAACAGGATTACGTAGACCAGTCGCCTACATTACAATGATTCCGTTCACTCGGAAACATTTCCCAGTGGATCGCACAAAACGAAAACAGTTATCAATGAGTGATCGGACTACAGTATGCATAGTCTAAGGATATGATGTTTGTCATACAGGGGGAAAGAAGAATTAACTTCTGTTACCCGTAAATACTGGTGGAAAATGATATTTTTTCGCGTTTGTCTAGGTGATACTGACAACGTATATCTTACACTGTTTTGTTTCACAGCACAAGGTATTGCTTGTACTATTGCATCAGATTTGGTATATGACTACATGCGTGACAAAGATGTGAATGAAGCCATAACGCTTTGCAATACGCCTGATCCAAATCTGTTATACATGCAACGAAACAATTTCTTAAGTTGACAGCAATTAATTACAGTAATGCTGAGCAGACAAATTCGCACCTGTGACTTTGTGCGTTCTTCCACAAGCTGCAGTTTGTTGTTTCTTTTTCAGAATTGGCCATATGGATAGCAAATGCTGCCGATATACCGGTTTCTTCTGTACGGCAACGGTTGTGATAAGTTTGGAAAAGCGAGTAAGTAGTAAGATTTCTATTTGCTCTCTTTGTTGAACTTCCAGCTAAATAAATTAATCGAAAGTCAAATTAAATGAATTTTAGCTTATTTTTCTACCTCCCTCCCTATGTATGACGGTTGTTGTGATCTGGCTAAGCAGGAAGACAAAGTGAAGGGGTCAACGAAAAAAAGTGCTAGCCCACAAGAGCGTATTTTAAGATATTGCATGTTATGTGTTTGGTTAAATTCAAGACAAGAATATAAATTCAATACAACAAAGCACTCTATATACTAGATGTTGCTTTCTAGCAATGCAGAGAGAATTATTACTCGTCAGCATGTGCTGTGTTGGAACACGCAATAGATAAAGTGGTCAATCTAATCCTTACTAATTAGAGGCTTAACACTTTCCTCCACTGCTATTTTCAATTCCTACATACAGCGTGTAAAAGCTGCAAAATTAAACATAAGGTATCAAAAACTGAGATGGCTTCCAAGGCTTTCGATGCGCCTAAGTTAAGTTGTAATGTCTGAGTACAGTTACAGAATTGTTTTAGATTAATATGTGTAAATTGTAAGAAAAATTCATTTGCAAGCAGGATATCTCCTAGAAGTGAGAAGTTACAACTTTGCAGCGCTAGAGAAACTAGACAACCATCATGACTGTGCAATGCTGGTAAAAGTTATTCAAGCGATCAGTCACTAAGAATATGTTATCAAAGTGTTATTAATACTACAAAAAGTCTGCAGCAGCTATTATTTGTAAATATTGTCTAAAAAGAAGTTTGCTAGTAAAGTTTACTATTTGGCGAGGCAAGAGTACTTCCAGAGGTGCAATGTAAGCATGGAAAAAGTTTAGCAATAGGTGCTTTTCTCACACATGGTAAAGGAATAAGTAAGAGATAATCTTAGTCCTCTCTGAGAATGTTACTATAGCCAAAATAAACAGTGAACATAAATAATGCACATCTGTAGGAAAAGAAATGTTAAAATTACCTGAAGAATTGATTCAAGAATCTCTAAAGTATACAAATAAAATTAACATATTCTGAGTGACTGCAGTTTATTTTATGTCTCAGTGACAAAAATTGCCTTAACTTGAGTGAGACAATGTAAATATATACAGAACAGTTTTCCTGTAAATTATATGTATTGTATTATTTAAGGGGCTTTTTACGTGTAAGAAGAACATATGTATTTTCCATTATAACTGCTTCAGAGGTCATCTATGATGTACAATGTATGTTTTGAAAGTTAGAGTTTCAAGTATTCCTGAGTTTATAAATAACAGTAAAAACGAGGACATATTTTTATCTTTCAATTGGCTTTTGAGGTACTTAGCTTGTAAACAACCTCTAAGATTCATTTGAACCCAGTGAACTAATCGTGCGCAACATTTAAAAATTGCAATTACTGCAGGAATAAGAAATTTGAGTCTCTCTCTGTGTAAATATGTGAATATCTATTCAGATAAGGTATTGTCTTTTTATCGTCATCTCAAGATGATTTTTTCCATCATTTTCCCTCAAAACTGCGATAGTCTGTAGAATGCACTTTATTTTGGAAATGTAATTGACGCTTATCTTGCATACACTTGTGAGTAATCCAGACAATTTTGTATAACTGTGAAAATATGAAATAATCACCTGTGAACAGATAACTCAGATAGTGTCTGCAGTAACTAGTAAACGATACAGGTTCTTAAGCAAGAAAACAGAAGGGAGTTGGCGATATGATGCTGTGAAGAACGAATTAGCATCAGATGTGCTTTTGTGCAAATTGTCCGATGTTAGTCTCTCCATCTGGAATGAAGTACAGCATTTGTCCTAGTCGATTAAAAAAATTACTATTTAAACTGGTCTACACAAATGCGAAAAACGATAAACGTAACTGTATCATAAATAATCTACTGAAATGCTCTGCGGACTTACAATTTTAGTACCGTGTCAATACTAAATTTCTTATGTGTGGCCACTAATAACAATACAATCATTTGTAGTATAACATTATAGCGAAAACTGTAAGTTTAGTTTTGCAAATAAGTACTCCGTTACTCCAGGGACTATGTTAAAATTTGCCGATGTCATGACGGCAAATTTTCATTGATACTTGAGTACAGTAACTTCAGTAACATACCGTATCAGGACTTTTGACATACATTTTTACGTAAATTCATTCTTTCCTTTGATTTCTCCACATTTGTAGTATACTTTACATATCACAACCCACAATTCTAGGCTAGTTGAGTTTAATAACAACGTTAGTACACCTTCAATGTAAGCACCTAGTTCATTGTTCCCGTATTCTATGTATTCAAACGATTATACAGGACGGAGATCTACCATCAGACAGATATGATAGTTTCTCGTAAACATCGCTTCGGCATTTGTTTTCTGTTTACACAGTACCGGCATGGCCTCATCGCTGACAGTTCTAATCGCTCGTATATAGCTAAGAATTATGTGGAATCTGCATTCCAAACGTTAACCTGCTTGGTTCCAGTGAAGTTCAGC
The DNA here is from genome assembly GCF_023864345.2 of Schistocerca serialis cubense. NCBI lineage: Eukaryota > Metazoa > Arthropoda > Insecta > Orthoptera > Acrididae > Schistocerca > Schistocerca serialis. Next base: position 61,057,891 of record NC_064649.1, on the reverse strand, counting down.
ATTTCAAACTAGTTTTCATATACAAAGAAGAATAAAGTTAATCGTTTTGAAATATAGCCACACAAATAACGGAAAACGGCGTAATGAAATGCTTTGTTACATTTTTCCCAGTCATATTTCACACGCTATTTCTTAGGAGAGGTATGGGAGGCGATGGGTAGTTTTCACTCGGAATTAACTAACTTTGGTCAAAATTACTGAGATGTACACATTGGGTTTCGCTCCATAAGATTTGCTCTTCAGCGCTGCGTCTTTAGTCAGAAATTTCTTTAGTCAGAAGTTCTGATAATTTTACGTGGAGCGTCTTCCTTGGTATTACCAATGAAATGCCTGAAGGGAGACTTCTTACGGCGAATTACTCACTCTCCACTTATCACTCATTTCTCTTAGAGAAACCGAACCTCATGCTATAGGTTGCAGGTAGCTGTAGTTGGCAGGTTAATTTAAAATCCTGGCATCGGCTGACGAATCAGTCCATAATTTGTTAGTGACTCATTTTGTATCCGGTCACGTAATTACTGTTCACAAAACGGCTTCCTAGGTGTTTTCAGTTAATACTACTTTCGCAAACCGACACTTATCTTTAGCACTGTTCGAACAGCTGTAAATTACTTTCCACTTTATGAGATAATGATTTACTTAATGCCAGGTCTTGGAAGCTGCGGAAAACGAAGGACTGTTAATATACTTGCAGGCGCGTTTTCAATCTTGTGCTACATTCGTAATTCATCAGTGAGCTATATTCAGTGCCTTCTGACTTGAAAATGAACGCTTAGAAGTTTTGAAATATGATTCCGCAAGATTGAAATGTCTTTTTCCAAGTGTCTCCGAATCTAGATGTTGTACCGTGGCTGTTAGAGAAGACGTGTCACCGTTTTCCCTCCTTTCTTCGAGCTCAAAAGGGACAGTCAACAAAATCATTAATAAGAAAGTAACAATCATCTATGTGAAAAATACTACCAGTAGTTGTATAACGCTTGTTAAAATTTTCACTGTCCCGTTAGCCAGCTATCGAGTGACTGCAGGCTCATCACTAGATGTGGGGTATTTAAAGGAAATTTTTGCACTGCACGAGGTGTGGATAAAGTCACTGGGATTATAGTGCTACTGAAAGTAACGGCATTTCTATTGTATAGAATTACTGAAGGTGACTAATAGAAAAGTAAAACATCGTAAACTGTCTGACTGTAACGTACACACAACGAGTATTAAATTCTGCGTCGAGATACTGAAGGAGAAACGAACGCTTCGGATTTAGTTACTGTTTTTGAATGGTATCTCTGCGGTCTGAAACTATGTGACAGTACAGAAAGTGACAAACAGTTGACAGTAGAGAACGAGGCAAAAGAATCATCGAACCAGATTCAATGAAAATTTTAAGTCCTCTCGAACATGTGGTCGTCACAGATTGGGATTCACCAAGAGTGGGACAAGAGATCGACCCGTGTCCTTTCCCAAGGAAACCTTTGTTGCGCCTTAAGCAGTTTAGAGGAAAGAAGGGTACAACATTAACCTGTGTGGTGGAACGAGGATCTGATCCCACTTGCTCCACAATGCAACACGTTAATCAGCGCATCAATTCGACCATTCGCGCTCGATTTATCCAATGAGTGCAGTATGATCTGGGCCGCTCGTAAAGTTCAGTAATATTGAAATACACGGCGGACCACTGTCACTTCGCACGTAGGCCTAATCTCGTTAGCAAACTACTTACCTCATCGGTTTTCTGACTGATCTGAAGCGGTCCGCCATAAATTCCTCTCCTGTACCAACCTCGAGGTAGCACGTACTGAATTCCTGTTTATGTCGTCTTTCCCTGTAGTTTTTTTTTCATCTACGACACCCTCTAGTAACATCGAAATTACTTCATGATGTCATAACATACACCCCATCATTGAGACCTTTGTTCACGTCAGTCCTTTCCCGCGCACAACGTTCTCAGTTATTAACTGATCTGCTGTCTTCATTTTCGGCGTCTTTCAGCACCAGCACATCTCACACCCTCCGGTCCTCTTCTTTCTCTGTTTTCCCACGGCTCGTGTTTCATATCCGCAATTCTTTGCCCTAGACACACATACTCAGAAAGCTCTGAAGGCAATTCCTTACGGATACAAATTATATGTCGTTAATACAGGTATCTTCATTTGATTCGGCACACTGATCCCAATGATCAAAGGTGCTTCTTCTGTCTTAGAGGGTAGTCTCCCATCTCAGCCATGTCCGCTCGTCCGACGCCTTTGCCAAGGTCATTCGCAGAAGAAGACTCACTCCTTATACTTAAAAAAAAAAAAAAAAGACATTCCTCTATACCCCGTCAGCTGCTCTATGAACTTTATTGAAATTTGCTACTTTTCGCAGTCCACATGGGCCATGTACTACAGTGGACAACAATTGTTTTAACATCTTGCATTATGACGTAGCAAACATAAATGCCTCGATAATAACTTAAATAGGCAAACATCAGTATTTGTACCGGAAGCTGTAAAATTCTCCTTACGAACTTCTACGATTTCTAGAAAGGACTGAGTAAATAGTATTTTGAATAAGAACCCATGTCCAGAAACGTACTATTTCCGTTGGACAACCATTTGCTGTTCACAGTTAAAATCCTCTCCTTGCAGAACCACAGACACCGCTGCTGACGGAGGAGGTACCATTTCTCGAAGCCGTTGCCTAGTTGTAGCGAAAAGGGTTGCTATGGAGTCCGACATCGTGGAGAACTTTCTTGATAAAGGCAACGAGCAGGTCTTTCTTTACCGTCGGCTTCGCTATTCAGAAGGACCACGTCTGTGTGTTCTGCAAACATGTACTCAGCCACTCACAGACGCGTGAATGAGTCTCGAGCCACGGCGGAGAGGTATGACAGACGTCAAATGACGTAAGATAACCCGACGTAATCACCCCAGCCCCCACTATGACTACCCTATTACATAGCTACCTAGCACACATGTTTGGACATGGGTTCCAATTCAAAATATTGTCTATTCAGTCCCCTCTCCTAGTCCTAGAAGCTTGTAAGGGGAATTTTGGAACACCCTGTATAATATTTGTCTGTTTAGACCGATATCAGTGCCACTGAAACGACCTTTTATCGCGTTCCTAAAGAGGGTCATTGTACGCATCAGCTGATTGTGGGCATAAATATCCAGTTAACCCATCACCGCTGTCGAGCAGCATGTTGCAAAAAATATCACTTCTTAACGTACCCAGTCCCATTATTCAAAATATAAGGAGTGGCTGGTATTGAACCCGAGACTCAGGACGTTCGGAGTTCAAGACGCTACGCCTAGACGACAGAGACTCCTCAAATAGAAGTTGTAACTACTGCGACTCTAAGGCTGTCATTTGAAGTACCCAAAGACTGAGCCTGTATGATCCTCCGACTAGGAAACGCAACTCTAAACCACCGATTGGTATTCGTACGGAATGACTGGCTTCCTTTGTGACATTACGTGCTTTGCAAGTGGTACTATTAGTATTGAACAGCAGGACTCAGCAATTCTGAAACCCCGCCTTTCGACCAGGAGGAGGCAGTGCTCCATGCAGAGAGTAGCACAGGGAATGTGGGAAACAGAGTGAACTCTGGAGAGTTCTGTGACGCTCTAGAATTAGCGGCGCTGGCTGTACACGGGGGCGCGCGCACACACAGTCGGCGCTATAGAGACGCCCCAGGCAGGCGCAAAAGCCCGGCGGACAATAGGCGCGCCGGCCACCCCCGGAACAGAGCAACAAAAGGCAGCCCCTAACAGCCTGCTGTAAATCAACCCCCCACTCCACCCCAACCAACCCGTGCTCCCCCACCCCCCTCCAGCCACTAACACTGCGGCTGCATCATGGCGCCGGTTCCCAGCATCCCCTGCTGCTCGCCACCTACCAAAATGGCCGCCCGAGTGTGCTTTATCTGATTCGTCGAAAAGGGGCGGTTGTCCCCGGGGGTATCCAGACTCCGGCCATTCGCTCTGTTCATCGCCGGCGTTGCTGCAGGAGTTACTTTCTGTCTCTCAAACTCACGTGCGAACACACACACACACACACACACACACACACACACCAACTTTTAGAGAGACGAAAGCTGCTTTGATTCCGACAGCTGCGACGGGCGAATAAGGTACTTTTCCCGGATAAATAGTTTACGGGTTACGTACTCTTCGAACCACTGTAAAGTGCTACAAAATGTGAGAAGGGAACATTATACAATTAGATTCTGTTTTTCCTCCGATTGGATGTAAACTGCCAATACTTCCATCGGACTAGCACTTACACCAGAGTTCCTCTGCTACCTGTTACATATACTGGCGCAAGTCATAGGATACCTCCTAATAACGTATCGGACTTTCCTTCTTCCGGCGTGGTGCAGCGGCTCTACGTGGCATGGACTCAACAAATCGTTGGAAGTCCCCTTCAGAAATACTGAGCCAAGCTGCGTCCTTAGCCGTCCATGCGGAAGTGTTGCCAGTGCAGGATTTCGTTCATGAAATGATCTCTCGATCATGATCCATAAATGTTCGATGGAATTCATGTTGGGCGATCTAGGTGGCCAAGTCTGTAGCTCAAACTGTCCAGAATGTTTTTCAAACCAACTGTGGTCCTGTGATATGGCACATTGTCGTCCATAAAAAATCCGTTCTGTGTTTGCGAACATGAAGTCCACTAATGGCTGCAAATGGTCTGCAAGTATCCGACAATGACAATTTACAGTCAAACATTCGGTTCATCTGGACCAGGGGACCCAGTCCAGTCCATGTAAACACAGGCCATACCGTTATGGAGCCACCACCAGCTTGCAAAGTGCCTTGGATTAAAGGTTTCGTAGTGTCTGCGTAATACTCGAACCCTACCATCGGCTCACCTAACGAGGCCACAGATTTGCAGTCGTCTAGGGTCCAACCGATGTGGTAACGAACCCAGGAGAGGCGTTGAAGGCGATGTCACGCTATCAACAAAGGCATTTATGCCTGTCGTCTGCTGCCACAGCCCATTAACGCCGAATTTCGCTGCACTGTCCTAACGGCTACGTTTGTCGTACGTTCTGCATTGACTTCCACAGTTATTTCACTCAGTGTTGCTTGTCTGTTAGCACTGACAGCTCTATACAAACGCCGCTGCTACTGGTCGTTAAGTGAAGGCCGTCGGCCACTGCGTTGTTCGCGGTGAGGGGTAACGCCTAAAATTCGGTATTCTTGACTGTCGATTTTGGAATATTGAATTCCCTAACGATTTCCGAAATGGAATGTCCCACTCACTTAACTCCAACTACCATTGGGCGTTCAGACTGTTTTAATTCCCATCATGCGGCCATAACCACGTCGGAAACCTTTTCACATGAGTCAGCTGAGGACAAATGAGAGCTCCACCAAAGCACCGCCATTTTATACCTTGTGTACGCGATACTGCTGCCATCTGCGTATGTGCATATCGCTGTCCCATGACTTTCGTCACCTCAGGGGATTTCAGTCTCTCTCTTCTCCCTAACAGCTCCCTCTAGTATCATGGAAGCTGTTCCGCAGTTTCTCAACAGATGGTCTGTCATCTTATTCAGTCCTCTAGGCAGTAGTTTGCAATTATTCCTTTCCTCTCCGACACTAAGGAAAATGACCACATTTCTTAGCAGTCCACCTAATTTTCTACATCCTTTTATAGCACCGACATTTCAAACGATCTGGTTTCCTTTCTTCCGTTTTCTCCACATCCAAAATGCGGTAAAGCTTTGTAAGAACATGAAATGGAACGAACTGATACGCTCAGTCGTAGATGAAGTAGGTGTCGGTTTAGGTTCATTGGTACAATACTGAGGAAATGCGAAAATGCGATCAATCTTCGAAGTAGATTGTTTAAAAAACACTTGTGCTGAAGTCTGGGACTAACATAGGATACAGAACTTGTAGGGAAAGGGTAGCACGAATGCTTACAGGTTCGCTTGACCTACGCAAGGGCGTCACAGAGACAGTGAAAAACTGAACTGGCAGATGCTAGAAGGTGGATGCAAACTGTCCCGGGAAAACTTACAAAGTTTCAAGAGCCAGCTACCACAGGCTACATACATTAGGAAGAAAAGATAAGAATAATATGACGGCGGCCAGAGGTGTATAAATAATCATTCGTCCCGTGCTTCGTACGTGTATGGAACAGGAATAGGCCCTAACAGAGACATGCGCTTCACAGTGGTTTTCAGATAAGGGCTTCACATGGAAATGTAGCTACTCCAAACTCCCTGAGTCACAAAAAGAACAAAATTCACTCCTTCTTTTATCACCTGTCCCATTTCCACTTGTTGCCTAAGCAACATATACAGCACCAGAAACAGGACAGTTGAGCAACCAACCTCGGGCAGGCGTATTGTAAAATCTAGCAGAGTTTCGGGAGACCAAAGCTTCGTTTTCTCTCACTGGATTTCTCGTGGAAGCCTTGTTTCCCGTTCGAATGAACTCAGCCGAGCGAACTTTTAGATTCATGAAATCCACGGAAGAAGCAAGATTAAAATCCCCATCGAATCAATCAGATTTAGATTGTCCACAACTTTCCAAAAACAATTCGGAAGAATGCCGTGAGGGAGTCTTTGAAATGAACATGCCTTACTTCTTTCGTCACCCTTTTTCCGTTCCTAGATTCTGTTTCTCCTCTATCTTTATCGTCCTCGGCGGATGGCCAAACTCTTTCCATCCATATTTCTTGGTAACAGCTTTACCGAACTGTGTCTCCGAATATCTTCGGCGTCCACTGTCCGTAGTTATGTCACCTCAAACGCTGTATGCTTTGCACTTTCCCGGAATCCTCCATCCAAATCCACCTTCCCATTAGTGTTCCCAGCCACAGATTTCACATTTGAACTCCATTCCACATCTCTCCGTTGTATTACGCTTAGATCTTCAAGCTATTTACCAGATCTTCAAGTTATTTACTAAGTTTGAGAAATTTATCAGCGATGTTGCAATCGCATTATTGTGGATCTGTTCGCCCGCATCTCGTGGTCGTGCGGTAGCGTTCTCGCTTCCCACGCCCGAGTTCCCGGGTTCGATTCCCGGCAGGGTCAGGGATTTTCTCTGCCTCGTGATGGCTGGGTGTTGTGTGATATCCTTAGGTTTAAGTACTTCTAAGTTCTAGGGGACTGATGACCATAGATGTTAAGTCCCATAGTGCTCAGAGCCATTTGAACCATTTGGATCTGTTTGCATGGCAGTTTATAGAGTTCTCCTCTTTGCCAATTCTGCTGAAATCGATGTATATGCCTACATGAAAATGCGAGACGATTTCATTGATGAAATCTTCCAGGGTCATCAGCTGAGACGTGGTGTCGTGGTGCAGTGACGTTTTGACGCGTTTCCTACTTGTCATCTTCAGACTACGCCTGAAGATGACTAGTACGAAATCAGTCGAAACGTCGCTGCACGACGACGCCTCTAGTCAGAAGATAACACGAGAACATCTCATCAACTATCCACACCCATTCTTCGTTCGCAAGTCTCATGAAGTAGATTCATTCACGCTCGAATACGCCACTGTACAAGTTGTTACTCAACGAATTTTGTTTTCAGGGCCTCCACACCAACAATATGTATATGTCTGTAGACAGTTCCTCATTTTACTCCAAGGCCTCGCAACGCATCCTGTAGAAAGCAATATGTGTTACGAAGACGAACAATTTGATGGCGAACATCGACATACACTGTATTAATTGCTTGCTTCTGTTGCAGGAAAATTAGAGATCATTTTTTCTTAAATACGACATACACATCGAAGATTTCGTAACACTGTGTAATCCTGTAACACTGGTACTAGCGCGACCGCAAACTTATTGAGCAACGACAGACGGCTGTATTGTAGATTCAAGACACCTGATTTTTCGGACATGTTTCTTTTTCTAGTTTCTGCTACTGTTACATATAGCCACGGGAGACTTATACCTCCAAATAATCACCTGTATGGACAAATATGCCACAACTGCAAGTGACCATAGCATGAACTATTCAATTTCTCATTTGCACAGCCATTTCGTCGCCGTTGCTATACAGTCACTGTATTCACTCGGGTACTGTGCCAACAGTTATAGCAACAACAAAAACTCATTTCTTAAAGGAAAAAAAAACATCAAGTAACAACAAAGTTGCTTTTGCCATTATAAAAAGTGATTTGTCAGCTGTAACCCCTCATTCGTTTTCCGGGAAACTACAAATCATTTCCCAACTAGCCAGAGAATCAAATTTCACTGCAAATATTTTTTTAGTATGTCTGCTAAGAGTGTTTTTTTCGAACCAGGTCCCCTGCTGATAAAATAAAACGATCTTGAAACAGAACGTGATAATTCCACAACGAAGAGACCTGCTTGGTTAACTAATCCGACACAGTGCGGCTATCCCCCGAGCGCGTAGCCACACGAAAGGATTTCCAGTCACTTAGCAATCCGGAGTAATTGGTTGCAAATGTGCGCTGCGAAGGCCTTTATCGATTACCATAAAGATGGCTGGGCGGCTTTCCGAACGATCAACAACGAGCAAGGAGTAATTATAAGGACGCGAAACAAAGAAAGACACATTCTGCGGAGGTAATTATAAATCCTTGAGAGCGACCATAAATCATGGTGGAAAGTATTTTTAATTAAGTTCCCTCTAACGACCGTTCGAGGCCGATAGCAGTGTCCGGGCATTCCGGATCTCGAGACTGATTTACGATGCAACCCACCGCAGGTAATGAATGAGATAGAGGAAGTAATGGCGGCTTTTTATTGGTGTGGGGTCGAGATACGCCCGTAACCTTCGATGCGAGTCGTTCAGGGAAGTACTGCTACGACGCTTTGGACTAAAGACGAAAAATAAAAACAAATGATGTTTTTCCAGTGTTCTCTTTCCAGTTTAAAATTGCAACTGAGAGAGAAATAGGCAACGAATACTTTCCCGGGAAAAGTAAAATGATGATGTCTTTCATGGAAATGAGTTCAAAGCGACCACTGTTGTGTATTTCAACTAGATAACCATGAAGGTAACGTTTCAGAGTGAGGGAGGAGAAAATCGACTACTTTGTAACATCGATTCAACACAAAAGTCATATGCAAATTTCTGGAAAATGCAACAAGGGCCTTTCTTGAAGACTGTAAGAGACCAGCTTCAGTCACATCTGTGGCCTCTGGCTCATGATCTCTTGGTTCCATAATGGAGAATTTGTTCACATGTAGGTCTCTTCTTTTCTCTTGCGGTCAATAAAATGAGATATAGTTGAAGCAATTTTCAGATGAATGTGTCACCTGACAATTTTAGAAGAATGTGTATTGCGCAGTGATTTAGTTGGCCGGAGTACAATAAATTTTCGAAACCTTCGTAGTCATCATTGGTCCTAAGACCGTCTTATACCAAAGTAGTAATGTAGCCTAGATCTGTTGCTTTCGTTGAGGAATGCACTGAAGAGCTTCCTTGAAGCGTATTGCACATGTTTACAGTGTTCTACTGTCGCCGTATCACATTTACAATGTCATAACAAGCGCCCCTGAAGTCTTTAACATTGTCCTTTTTTTTATCACCAATATTTCCTTCACACCTCTTCTCGTTGATACTAACGTAAATCTGCCTACAGATACAGTGTCATTTCTTAGAACTTCTTACTTTATTTGACGATTGTAGAACCATCCAGAAAACAATCAAATTAACTCGAGAAAGCAATGCACATTTCGCAAGCAGCTGTAAAACGAATGGTGAAGGTTCTTCTCACAAAAATTATTAACGGTATTGCCTGCCCCATTCGTTTATAGAACCAAGACTATAAAATGTATATTTGTACGTCAGCATACTTAGCCTTTATTCTCCGCATTAGTCTCAGGTGGCTGAGAACACACAATAGCTTTACGCTGTTTGGAACGGTTTTTTCTCTGAACTGGCGTATGCGTGTTTTATACAATTTTGTGTTCCTCGAAATATCATCCACTTGACATAAACAAAGCTACTAATTCCGAGATTACGAAAGGACGGAACTACAGTCATGAGCAGAAATCACTGAGGAATACTATATGTGAATATCAGACTATGACATTACGTTTCACGTTAACAAAATCGCGTTTACCGTTTCGGCCTGCGCAGCTTGTAGATTCTGCAGCTACACAGGAATGTTGGCTTACATGAGAAAAAGTAATGGAACGTTAAAGGTTGAAACCGTTTAGATGGAAAGATTATCGAGTACGTTTGTTTCGTCATCAGCATCACATCATAATCATTCCACGAAAAGCAGCACGATACACCGTTACCTATTTCCATTTCACGGACGAGATTGACATTCTAGTGGTCGAAACGTTCCGAGAAAAAATATTTGTTGCTTCACAATTCATACAAAATAGCATTCGATGATGCTTCACTTTAAGGTGAACAACTTTATGATTCAAGAGAAGAGGCGTACGTCAACTTTTATTTCTGCAAATTACAATAAAACAGAAATAACAGTGCTCAAGCGCAGTGATTCCATCACGAGGCTCAGTTGAGCAATAAAATGAGACATTGTGTAAATAAGATTCATATGATAGGATATTTGACAATTTTAGACGATGATCGCACTGTGTACCGCGGTATAAAAGTAAGTGGACGTTTTTGTTGTGATTCAGTGAGTTTGGGGTAGAGTAAGTGAGGTCGAAGAACTGAAATTTTCGATTTGTTACTACTCTCTCCGAAAGTGGAAGGACTTAGAAGATTTGGGCTATTAAGCGCGCGCACCTACACACACACACACACACACACACACACACACACACACACACTTGCCATGGTAATGACGAAAAGATGGTATTTCTTTGCATGCTGGTTGAACATGATTTTCTGTAGAGTTTATAACAAAAGCTGAACAAATGACACAGTTTACTTTTTATCCCCTCACATCCTCTCATTCTCCCGCATATGAACCGCCCCCCCCCCCCGCCCCTCCCCCCCCCTCTCTCTCTCTCTCTCTCTCTCTCTCTCTCTCTCTCTCTCTCTCTCTCTCACACACACACACACACACACACACACACACACACACACACACACTCCGTTGTTGTATCAATTTTTCTTTATTTGTGAGATCACAGTACCACATTGTAATATATTTGCAATCGCTTCCCTCACAATTTAAACATTTCTAAAATATGTGTAACTCTTTGTCTCCCAAGTATAAATATGCTTTCTATTTTTATGGACAAATGGAAATGATGAATACCGTTGCCAATATTTGTCTTGTTCGATTACTGATAAGAACTTTGCATCACCAATTATTGTGATTGTATGTAAGAAAAAAGTCCAGAAAAGGACCCCGATTTGTAAAGCTTAAGGCAAGAATGCATAGTTTTCTCAGCAGCAGTGCTAATTTTTTTCCCCATTACGAAGATGATGGGAGGAATGGGTGTTGTAACCAACAGCCACCACTGTTTTGAAGTTTCGGCTGAAGTAGCAGGGTTAACTGTGCGCTACTGCCTTAAGCTGGCATCGCTCAGCGGAACAGTTCTATGTGTCAGCACCTGTAAGTTCAGTACGCCACAGTTTGTCGTCGCTGGACCGGAAGAGGAGAACAGAAACGCCGTCGGCTACCGGTGGCGGCGTTCACCACGATGGGAACCGTCTGTACGTATACTGAATGTATCCTGAGTGCTTGATATCCTTTCCGGTATACCTTCAGTATACGTAACAGGGGGTGGTGTCCCGGGTCTGCGAATGGAGATTCACCGGACTCGGCGGACCTCAAGCGTCTCCTTGTTTGGCTCTTCGGCGGTTTCTGCAGCCTCCGAGTCAGCTCTGTGGAGTGGGGACGCAAGGTGACGAAACAGGCGCACCTGGCGAGGTACAACAATATCTGCGTAGTGCGGCAAACATTTTAGAGAATTTGTCTTTTTAAATCTGCTTGGTTTGGTAGCACTGCTTCTAAATTATGTGTTTAAATAGAACAAAGGTTGCATAAATTAGATATGTAGTCTAAACAGTTATGGGTTGGTACTAATATGTCAATGTTTTATGTCTTTTTCGTCTTGGACGCCCGTATAACAAAGTGATCGACAGCTGAGCTGGGAAATTGGTGGTGGGCTATTGCTGGTCCGGCATACGTGAAGACTGCCCACTCATGCGGTTCCGTGCTGATTACGTTCCTATGTTGCCAGTTATCGCCCATTACTGAGTTCGCTTTGCAGGATCACAATAGACTTTACCGCTCTCATAAGTAATCGTACAACTGGCTCTACACATTCTCTAGAAGAAACATACTGCACTGAGAAACAAAGGGTCTAAGAAGAAATCACAACAATTACGCTACAAACCACAATTGTTGTGTTGCAGTAGCATAGCGACATGTCAACTGCGTGCAGGTGAGCGAGTGTGGCCAAGCCCCGTCCTCTGATTGGTTGTTGCTATAGTAGCTGTCAGTCACTTTGTTATTTCATTCCAGGTATAGGAAGATATAAAAATGATATTGTTTTGCATACCTGCTGGTAGCGCTTAACGCCAAGATGGAGACCTAAACCGAATCCACGGTTTAATGAAAACCGTTTTGGTACATTGGCCGTTGCGAGAGGGGCTTTTAGGCGGTTTTCCACGTTCGTTTAGGCAAATGCTGGGATGGTTCCGAATCTCCGCATCAGAAAATACGATACGCGTACAGTTAAAGTACGATAACACAAGCAACAAATTCTACACCATTCACAGGCGGTTAATGCACAGTTTTTCCCTCACTTTACTCACTATCATTAACATCTCTCCTCTCCCTTCGCCAAGCCCTGACTCCTTGAAGAGTTGAACTCCCTTGTAGGCTTATAAAATAACCTCAGATGTCAACTTACTCGACAAATCGAGAAAAAGTTTCGTAAAGGTTTGAAACTTTGTCTAAGGCTTATTCATAATCGTCTCAAATACTGGTTGAGTATATTATATGTAATTTCCGTGCTGTGATTTATGCTGCCTCAAGACATACATCCAGTTTCTATCTCTAATACATGTCTTATTATATTAAACTTTTAACGTGATAATATACCTGTTGATGAGTATATAGTGCTAAATTTTTAAACTCTGTCAATGACTATGAAATACTCAAAATCAGTTTTTCCCCTCCCGAATTCATTAGATACGCAACCTGTAAACACGAGCAAGTGACAGTTTTAGCCTTTTAGGGGATGGACGAAAACATGGAAACACCTCAACGAGTTCGAGCTCGAACATAGACTGAGATGACTGCTTGGCCCCCAGCTTACCCTACTGCATTTCACCACGAACGGCATCTGTGGAATGTCCTCGAAGCTTTAAAATGCCAGTCGTGGTCACAAGTGTATTCAGTGTAGTCATGAGTGAATTGTGGCGGAGCTAAGGGGATTCGAACGTGAGCAAACTGTCGGTGCTCGTAACCGAGGTAAGCGCAGTATTTGGTGTTTCAAGAGTCACCCTGTCGAAGGTTTATGCCGCATACAGGAAAAACGGGAAAGCATCATCCTTTAAGTCACATCGCGGGCAAAAATGTGTGTTGAGTGATCGTGACAGACGGTCCCTAAAGACGATTATGACGTCAGCTGCAAGAGTCACTCCAGGATTGTATGTCGCACTCGCGAACCCTGTCACACCAAGACAACACAAAGGGAGCTCCTTAATCTGTGGATTGCAGGGCAAGTTGGAATTGCAAAACTACTCGTCAGTGATGCAAATGCCTGTAACAGCAAAAAGTTCTGTCGAAGCCATAAAACCTTGACTACAGAGCAAGGGAAAGGGCCATTTGGTTGGATGAGTTCAGTTTCAAGGATTATGCGAATGTACTGCATGATCAGATCCTTCCCATGTTACAGAGTTTGTTTCATAGTTGTGATGCTGTTAAACATGAAAGGGCCACTGAAAGCTCGCATCGTCCAAGACTCATTTGGAGATCATGAGGATGAACTGCCCCCACACCACTGGCCGCCACAGTCGCCAAATATCAGTATCATTGGGCCTTTGTGGTCTACGTTTGGAGAGAAGGGTGCGTAATGACAGCTACCCATCCCCATTATCGTCGAGTCAACTTGCCGTCATATTGCAGGAAGAATGGTGTACGTTTCCACTGAAAAGCACACAAAAATCTGTACTTATCCATTCCGAGACGATTGGAAACTGCTTTGAGTGCCAAAGAGCTTCCTACACCGTATTAGTCATGATATTGTGTTGTGTTTTTCGTTTCCTCGTATTTTTGTCCACCCGCTGTCGTTGCCCTCGCCAGGACAGTTCGCAGCAGCTGCCATGTCAGCTGGCGCCAGCAATCTCTGTAGTGCGTCTACAGTTGTGTAGAACTCCGGTTGCTCAGCATACAAGTTCCGCGTGCCTTTCAGTTACAGCACTGTACTTGTCTGTAGATGGGCAGACAGTTTGAATCGTTTACGTTGAGTTCAGTGATAACTTACTCACTTTTTAATATGAACCTTTTATCATGGACCTAAACAGCAACTGAAGCAGCAAAATCTGACACCAACAGGAAACAGCAATATTTTATTAGAAGAGGCGTACATGACCAAAATAAAGCCTTCCGTAACTCACGCAAAGAAGTTTACAATCCCTCCCGTGATTTTGTTTCTCCTGCAAATGGTGACAAAAAGTTTACTCCTCCAGAAATACTTTGAGTGTTTTGTACCGTTACTTTTCGCATCTTGTAGGGAAGTGACATTTGCGGCACTGTTGCCAACATTTGTCACCTTGTACATGTATCTGCGTTGTCAATTTAGACTACATGGAGAACACATGAATGCAAACGATTTTGCTCAAAACTCTGTATTTACATCCTGCTGAAGACTATTTGTAGTGTCGCATTTGCAGTACTGTGTCTATAAAAATGAATGGCAGAACAAATGCTAGCAGGCTATGTTTGATTACGCGATCGGTGAAAAGTAACTGGATTCTGTGATAACCTTTAACTATTTGGGAGTATGATCCGGGGGTGATTTAATAAGTAACGACGACGTGAGGTTAGCTGTAGGAGACGTTTGGTTGTGACTGGTTGCAGGAGTCCAGACGAATGTAATTCACCCAAGGAGGAGGTTGTCTGCGGAAGACTCATTCGACTGCTTCTCGAGCAGAGATAGTCATTCAAGGAACATTTACGAGGTTGTATCAGTGAAGGAGATAGAAGTGACCCAACGGTTTCACTTAACACGCGGGAGCGTGAAACCGAGGCACTCGTTCAAACCCAGAGCACCAATCACTCCGGAAGAAGGAAAGTGCGTCTCAGAAAGCAGCACTGTAGAAATTCCAGGAGCACTCGTTGAAAGAATGATCAGTCATTATATTAGAAACCCGTTTGCTCCCCCCCACTTCCCCCCACCACACACACACACACACACACACACACACACACACACACACACACACACACACACACACACACTGATCTCGAAATGCGCTCTATAACAAGGAGAAATACACTGCTTGACAAAAGAAGTGAAAACTTCAGAAGTGTAAGAGGAAACAAAACGGGGCTTCACAGGTTGAGAGGGTACGTATGTCTGTTCGGTGATTACAAACTCAAGTCAAATTTATGCAGAACTTGGCGGTATGTGCCCACTTACGTACGAGATTGCACTCCTCTGGTCTGGACTCATGCACAAATTCGATTGGGAAGGGTATCATATATCCTCTCACGAGACAAGCAGGCCCACAGCAGTTCTGACCTGTACTTGATATCCAGTGTCCTGCCACGGTGACAGAGCTGCTGTTCCAACTGGTCCCAGGCGTCTTCTACCGGGGCAAATCTGGAGACATACTGACCATGTGAGTTCCTCAAGATCAAATCGACAATGATGGAAGCTGAAGAAATGAATTAAAATTTGTGTCACAGTTGGGAGTTGAACCTGGGGCTCCTTGATTACTAGATACGAATGCTAACCATTATACCACCAAAACACTATGGCTGATATTGCTGCACAGACTACCCAAGTCCAATGTCCTCTTAGGTAGTCCGTGCAGCAATATCAGCCATAGTGTTGCGGTGGTATAATGGTCAGCATTCCTGCCTAGTAATCAAGGAGACCCGGGTTTGGGTCCTGACCAGGACACAAATTTTAATTCATTTCTTCCGCTCCCATCATTATTGTGGATGAAAAGAACACTCAAATGTCTCGAGGAAAATTTAATTATAAGATCACACAGACATTCTATAGAGACACGTGCCATCTCTGGACGAGCACCGTCTTGTCGAGAACTAGCACCACAGTAGTGTCGCTTGAAAAATAGAATATGAAGACGCAGGATGTCCTTGATGTACCGTTGTGCCGTCAGAATTCCCTCAAGCACTACCAGCCCTGGCCTGAAGTCATAACCGATGGCTCCCCATATCAAAAAAATGGTTCAAATGGCTCTGAGCACTATGGGACTCAACTGCTGTGGTCATAAGTCCCCTAGAACTTAGAACTACTTAAACCTAACTAACCGAAGGACATCACACACATCCATGCCCGAAGCAGGATTCGAACTTGCGACCGTAGCGGTCGTGCGATTCCAGACTGTAGCGCCTTTAACCGCTCGGCTGGCACTCCCCACATCCTGACACCGCTGTGGGTCTCCAAAAAAAAACTGGAACGATGGGATCTCCTAGCACGTCTCCAACACACACCCGACTGTGATCGTCAGGGGGAGTGCCAAACAGCGATCCATCAGTGAACACGTTGCGACGCCAGCTATCATCACTCAGAGTTCGAGTTTCCCTGTCGCGACAACGTTCCGATCGCAGTCGTGTTCGGCGTTACCGGCAGCCTAGACGTAGGACGGTAATTCTCAAGACTGATTGCTATTAGTCTCCGATCAGTGTTGCGGGGAGACATAGAATGTCACTATATCTTTTCAGATGGAAGCTTCCCGTATGAAGGGCTTACGATGCGCTTGGTGCAATAGTACGGCGTTGTTCTCTTGTGTTGGTTAGATACGGTCGACCGAAACGTTAACTATGACTGAGCCTGCCTCCAACATCCGAAGCAGTCCAACATCGGGCCACTGCTATACATCTTAACACCCCACAAATTGCGCGATTCGACCAGCTGGCCATATGGAGACCTAGAATAACGCTCCTCTCAAACTCTTGTCAGTTGCTGATACCAGTACTTCACGGGAATACGCTGCAGATCTGTGTCGGTCGTAGAGCTGATCACTCATCATCTGATGCTGATCACGTCACTTATGCACAGAGACAACAAAAGTCATGGCATACCTCAAAATACTGTGGTGGACTTCCTTCGCCTAGCGTAGTGCAGAAACCCGACTTGGCATGGACTCAACTAGTCGATGCAAGTCCCCCGGAGAAATATTGAGCCTTGCCGCCTCTACAGCCATCCAGAATCGCGTAAGTGTTGCCGTTTCAGGATTTTGTGCACGAACTGACCTCTCAATTACATCCAAAAGATATTCGTTGAGATTCATGTCAGGCGAGCTGGATGGCCAAACCATTCACTGGAGTCGTCCAGAATGTTTTTCAAACGAGTTACTAACAATTGTGGCTCTGTCAATGAGGCATCGTTGTTTGGAAACATTAAGTCCATCAATGGCTGCAAATTACCTCCAGCCAGCCGAACGTAACAGTATCCAGTCAATGATCGGTCCAATTGTTCCGCAAGACTGAGTCCATTCCATGAAAAAAAAAAAAAAGCCCACGCTATTATGGAGTCACCACCAGATTGCACAGTGCATTCTTGACAATTTCATTGTAAAAATACAGCAACCAGCCACTTTTTAATGCGATTTATTTATGCCAATTATGCATTTCGGGTTTGCACCCATCTTCAGCTGGCAAATTACATGGATCTTCAGTTACTACAGTAGTACAATCTCGACAGCAGTTTGGATGCTGCTGCAGCATCCAAACTGCTGTCGAGATTGTACTACTGTAGTAACTGAAGATCCATGTAATTTGCCAGCTGAAGATGGGTGCAAACCCGAAATGCATAATTGGCATAAATAAATCGCATTAAAAAGTGGCTGGTTGCTGTATTTTTACAATGAAATATCATTATCCACGGCCACGGAGCTCAACAGTCCAAATATAATGGACAAATTGACATTCTTGACAACTTGGGTCCACTGCTTCGTAGTGTCTGCGCTACAGTCGAACCTTACTATCAGCGCATACCAACTGAAATCGGGACTCATCTAACCAAGCCACTGTTTGGCAGTCGTCAAGGGTCCAACTGACATGGTCAACAACCCAGTAGAGGCGTTAAAGGCGAGGTCGTGCTGTTAGCAAAGGCACTCGCATCGGTCGTCTGCTGCCGTTACCTATTAACAACAAACTTCGTCACACTAACAGATACATTCTTCAAACGCCGTAAACTGATTTCTGTGGTTATTTCACCCACTGCAGCTTGTCTGTTAGCACTGACAAACCTATGCAGACGCCGCTGCTTTCGGTCTTTAAGCGAAGGCCGTCGGCCACGGTACTGTCCGCTGTGACAGTTAATGCCTGAAATTTGCTATTCTCGGCACTCTCTTGATATCGTGGATCTCAGCATATTGAATTTACTAACGATTTCCGAAATGTAGTGCCCCATGCGTCTAGCTCGAACTTCCACTCCGCATTGAAAGCGTGTTTGCTTCAGTCGTGCGGCCGTGGTCACGTCTGAAACATTTTCACATCAGTTACCTGAGTACAAATGACAACTTCGCGCTTTTATACCTTGTATAAGCGATACTACGGCCATTTGTTTATGTGCACATGACTATCCAGTGACTTTCGTCGCCTCGGTGAATACCGTACCAACCTGGTAGCAATAAACATGAACAATACTAACGCACACTGCTGACTGTTCTGTCACTGACAGAGGATTGGAACCCTGATCACATCTTTAGTGTGTACGTGTACCAACTTATATTGACATCCGGTCACGTCTTCTGGGTGCTTAACTTCTTTTGCAGCTAATGTAAAAGCTCATTCGGAGGCTAACCGAAAGTCTCGATCCAGAGAGGCGTCGTAGTTGCAACACAGCGGGTCTCATAGTAGGAAAGTCGCCGGTTAATTTTCTCATCCAGGTACCCAAAATGGTTCAAATGGCTCTGAGCACTATGGGACTTAACATCTATGGTCAGCAGTCCCCTAGAACTTAGAACTACTTAAACCTAACCCAAGGGCAACACACAACACCCAGTCATCACTAGGCAGAGAAAATCCCTGACCCCGCCTGGAATCGAACCCGGGAACCCGGGCGCGGGAAGCCAGAACGCTACCGCACGACCACGAGCTGCGGACCCAGGTACCCAAGTCCCGCGTAATTTTTTTATGCGGAAATGGTTCTTTTGGAGAGGACACATCCTGTTTGCTACTCTATCCTTCCCCAAGGAGAGCTTGGACTAAGTCCCTAATGACCGCCTCGTCGACGGGACGTTAAAGTGTAACCTTCGTTTCCTGAAACCTCGAGTTGTAACAGGGAAAGAGGAAAAGATAATGTTATCCAATGTACCTACCCGCAGTGGATGTAGATGTACAAGTGGAGGTGGAACGCCTGGCTTTTCTAATGTTTCTCAACAGGAAATTAATACACCTATAATACTGCCCATTCTGTTTCTGCTATGTTTCTTCCCGTTTCCTTTTTCCACCGATATTATCTATGTTGATCTCGCTTTATTAAAAAACAAAAAAATGCGTTCTTGAACGTAACATAATCGTTAGTTTCTACATCTACATACATACATACATACATACATACATACATACATACAAGACATACAGATTCCTCTGCCGCAACACGGCGCATAGCAGATGGTACGTACTACCATGGCTAATCATCCCCTGACCTATTCCAATCGAAAATGGTGCGAAGGAAAAATGTGACTCCATATTTCTCTGATTCGTACCCCAGGTCTTTCTCGAGATTACCCTCATGGCAGCAAAATCGTCCTTAAGTATGCCACAAGTCCCGTTTCTCTAAACGTCCTTCGTAGATTGTTATGGAGTTGGTGGTGTACAGCTTTAATGAATGTTAAAGATTACATAATGCAATTCACAGTTTTTAACTGTTTATTTTATTAGAGGCAATTGATTTCGATCTACCATCAGTCATCCTCGGGTCCAAAAACCATCTCAGCTATGCGTCTGAATAATTGGAATGACAATTTTCCTATGTCCGTTAATGTTGGTAGCTGTGTACTTGAGAAAATTAATGAGACTGATTTTTTATCTAACAATTTTTTTATTTTTTCAAACAACAATTCAGTGCCCTTCGAAGTAGTTCCTTTCGGCAGCTGTATACCTGCGGGGTCTTCGTTCCCTGTCTTGGTGTGCCAGCGCTGTAACGCTTCAACTGGTTGTCCGTCACAGTCGTGTGTATGTTCTCCAGAGTCCCAAAATGACGTCATCCTCTATTTCGGGCAAAGAAAACGTCACAATGAGTGAGATGATGCCAATAGGGAGGTGGGGGGGGGGGGGGGCTGTGGAACAACAGGAATGTCTATCGAGGTCAAAAATTCCGTGATGTAAGTGGCATGGGACGTCGGGGCGTTGTCATGGTGAAGCAGCCACTTGGCTGCTCTGTCCAGTCTCTCTCGATTCACCCTTTTCCTGAGCATTTCAAGGACATCGCAGAACGCTTGTTGACAATTTGTCCTGGAGGAACAAATTCTTTATGCACGATACAGCGTTGTTTTGATCTTCGATTTGCTCACTCTAGCTTCTTTCAGTCGAGGAGTGTCCCGTTGTAGACACTCCACACTTTCCCACTTTTTTAGGACTGTACACGGAAATCCATGCATCACCACCTGTGGCCTCACAACTGAACCATTCGTGGTCAGTGGCGATTCTCCGATTGTAATTCTGCTCAGTTGTGATGTTTTTCGACGCTATTTGGCACAAATCTTTCACACGTGGAGACCGTCGATTAAAATTTGATGTACGGTGAATACGTTTAAGATTTATGGGTCACCCTTAATCCTTATAGATCAACTTTGGTCCGATCTCACAACACTCGCACTAGTTCTACGTTTCATCTGTCTTTGAAGGTCTCCCTAAGCGAGGTTCGTCTACAACGTATTCTCCACCCTCCAAAAATGACTTGCGCCAATGAAAAACTTGAACTCTTGATAATGAATGTTTCCCATACGCCTCTTGAACCACTGACTTCTCAAGTTTAACTCAAAATTCGACGGCATAACGCTGCTCTAAATTCTGCTGTTCCATTTTCGTAACACACAACACTAACACATCTTCACTAATGGCACTCGCAAAAGTCACGTATTTAGTGAGGTGGCGCAGTGCTTAGCATACTGGATTCGCATTCGGGAGGATAACGGTTAAAATTCTCGTCCGGCCAGGCTGACTTAGGTTTTCCTTGATTTCCCAAAATCGCTTCAGGTAAATACCGGGATGGTTCCTGTGGAAGGGCATGGCCGACTTCCTTCCCCATCCTTCCCCAATCCGACGAGATCGATAACCTTGTTGTTTGTTCCCCTCCCCCAAATCAACCGACCAACCAAAAATCGCGTTGTGGCTGTACGGAGCTCAAACCTGGACTGGTCATTTGGAAGAGATGAACACAGCAGTCTACACAAGTAGAACGATACAGCGTAGCCGGATGGCTCGCAGTATTTCAGTCTCATTACTTTTCTCACACATCGCGTTAGTCACATCAGGTTCATTTAACCTCACCCACGTTACATATTTACAGCTACTATCAGTGATGGAGCAATGTACATACACGGACAACTATTATTCCAACTAAGCAAATGCATAGCTGAGATGGTTCTTTTACCGACGCACCTAATTTCTACGCCAGGTGAGTGAGTGAGATAGCCTCCTTGCCCAACTAATGTGTTCGTATGAATGTGAATGTGACCACCCCCAAGAAAATGATGAAAAAATGTTTTGTCACGTAAGCTGCAACAAATGAGTGCAACAGTTTCACATTCACAGCGTTACTCAGTTCTCAGTCTAAACGTGTTTTTAACGTTTTTGAAGTTGCGTTCCGTTTTGGATGTCTTGACTCGAATTTATTTATTGTGGCATAGTTCTCACCCGTTTTTCATATGTGTGAGATGTCTATGTGGCACATCGCCTGCTCCCACTATTCATCAAGTTTACGTGCGACGGTAACGTGTTCTTACTACATGACTTATTCTATAACCAATGTATACTTCGACAACTGACGAGTCCACAGAAAGGGAACAAACGTTACAATGACTGGATGGACAGTTCACAATGTTATGGAATAAAAATAAATGGCACGAGAATGTTCTGAACAAAGCTCGTTCGCTTCGCAGTCCAACATCGTTCCACTACGCTCCACTTTGCACTTATTTTCCTTGGACCGGTCATTGTTTCTAATTTGCTTTTTCTTTTTCACAGTAAATCTGAGGGGGATGTGTGAGGAGTTTCCCCTGTTAGAGAATTTTTTTCCTGACCATCTGCATTAACCTACAATTTTCCAAATTCACAGCAAGGTGCGATCCTTCATACCAATTAGAAATTCTGTTCTGTTCATCCTGTATCCTACTACAATCTCTCAACGACAACCCTACAGCATCATTAGCAACCAGTCGCAGATTGCTACCCATCCTGTGTGTCAAATCGTTTGTGTACATAGAGAGTAAGACGGGCCCCTGGGGCACTCACGGCGATATCTTTATCTCTGATGAACGCGCTTTAAAGAGCGATATAGTCATATATTTTAGATTGTCCCGCCATTGTCCCCTCATTCGGCGTGTGAAAATAATCACTGGCCAGCAATGCAGACGTCTTTCCCAAGATATCTTTGAAACAAGACAATTTTTTTATTTAGAAATGCCATTGCAGCATATTCATTTCACAGTCTTATTCGCTGTTATCCGCCTTCTCCATTCTAACCCTCCATTGTCGCCGGCTGCCTGAATTAGAAATGTACACCTCAAACACATGAATTTCATAATTCACATCTTTAGTAGTTAATCGCGACATATAATCTGTTCCATTCGTTTGTCACAATAGAGAAGTGATTACCGTCCCACATACATGTAAGAAATATTTACGTTATGTTTGGTTTTTTTATGTTTCAGATCGCCGATGTACGTGCTGAAGTCCGCTTGGAGTCAATATACGTGACAACGGCCTCAGAGCGCCTCAAACATCGCGTCTCCGGCATACTGGTACATCTATGGTGGTAATCAGATACGTTTGTCGATTTGATTATGTGAAGAATGCCGAAAAAAATGCCCTGCCCTATTAATTTGAGTCCTCAGCTCCATTAGCAACATAAAATCCCACGCTGCATTATTAGAACGGTATGAAATAATCCATATTTCCTTCAAACTGAACAACGGTCTCCTTTTATACTCATCCTGTATCACTGCAATTCTACGAGAATGAAAATGAATTACATTATATATTGTTATGTTACTGTTTGTAACACCGACATTTGTTACAAATAAATTATCCAGAGATTGGTCTTTTACTTAATTGAACAAAGCCAAGACAAGGGAACGCTAGATAAGGCGTTTCAATCAACCAAGTTAATTTCGCTCTGATTTATGCCTTTATTTATTTGGTTGTTAATTTCAGTGAATGTGAAATAATGCTCTAAAGTTGTATTACAGCTACTATTGCAGTTAGTGTTCTCAAAAATCTATGAGCATCAATAGCGCAATATTTAATGCTCAGAAAACTACAACAAAAATGTTAACAATTTCAGTTTCCGAATATGATTGCAGATTGCGTTATCAGAAAATGATAATGTTATTTCCCTTGTGAGACGCATACAAGGATCTATCTCTCATTTCAT
Source organism: Schistocerca serialis cubense (assembly GCF_023864345.2). NCBI lineage: Eukaryota > Metazoa > Arthropoda > Insecta > Orthoptera > Acrididae > Schistocerca > Schistocerca serialis. The sequence continues at coordinate 61,034,229 of NC_064649.1, read as the reverse complement.
CACTTGGAACCAGTTGGAATGGTAAGTACTATATGGCAAAGGGATAATTCATGTCTAGGTCTGGGAGGGGAAATTTACAAACTGCACTGAAACCAAGTCAGTGATGTCTACCACATCCTAATTGTAATACCAAACCTTGTACATTATACAATCATCTTTCATTTTTCACTTGCTCCAGATGCTTCTAACAAGAACACTCACTGGGATCAGAACCCTCAATCTGCGTCGGTTTCTACTAGCTTCAATAGTAACTGGTACTGCGTTTTACAAGGCTGCATTTACCACCTCACACATTATTGATTACGAGATCTAAACAAAGTACCATCTGATTGCCTGAGAGTCTAGTCAAATTACTGACAATAAATGCAAGCCATATGCTTTACAGGACGATTCAAAAGTCATGTTCCGTAGGATAAATGGTACATTGGTGGTTTAGTAGTCTTGGCCGATGGCATGAAGTCATATTCAGTAGCGAATATGAAGAAGTGCATGTTTACTCTTTTACTTTTTGGTCCATACTACCACTTCTCAAAATATGGAAAGCAGAGAGACTTCAGTGAGTGAGACTTCTTCCACACTATCTAAGGTGAAGTGCTAACAGCGCTTAAGGTATACATTTCAGAGTCCTTGTTTAATAGACATTTTTGCTTCGAATGGTCGTTCCTGTCATATCCCTGAATACGACTTTACCCTTGGGCCAAGACTTTTGAACCATCCTGTATATTTATTTGTTTCTGCTCAAATCAGAGGGAATATTTAATTCAAATTATAACATTCCGTATTAGCCCTCTCCTAATTGCATGAAAGTTAATAGATACTGAACAACTACCACTTGAAAGTGAGTGTTCGTGATCCTGATACAGATATTATCTATTAAAAACAGAAGTGTCTGCGTTTGATTGTTGGTGTCGCATAATGATAGCATGAACTGGGACAATTTACGCATATGCGTCAGTGTTTCTAATCATATTAACAGTATATTGTACCTTAACGTAGGTCGTGGATTCAGCACAATCTCTCTCTCTCTCTCTCTCTCTCTCTCTCTCTCTCTCTCTCTCTCTCTCCCCCCCCCCCCCCCCCCCCGTAGGTTTTCTACAGGTATCGCCACTTCCCATATATCTGTCGTCAAAGGTTTCTATTTTCGCTTGCTTCCTTTTCTTATATCACTGTTTCTCTCATGGCCTCCCTTATCCCATCTAACCAGGAAACCCTCGGTCTTCCTCTTGTCCTTCCACGAAGATGCTACATCAAGAACTACTTTGATCATTTTGGTCATCTGTCATTCGCACTGTCTGCCGACACCAGTTTCTAGCCATATAACTTTCACGTTCTTAGTTATAGCGATGTTTACATGTGCCGTTTGACAATAGATCTAAAATAGAAGTAAAGAGGTTATCGCCACTGGTTAGCCATGAAATGCATCAAGCACCGAATTACGCAGTTGATGTATCTGACGATTAAAACAAATTTGTGCAGCCATATAGAGGAGACACAGCAGGTAACATACTTCAACAAGGCATCATGGTAACAGTAAACACACACAATTCTTTTAGGTTAGCGAGTAAAGATGATAGAGAACAGCACGAATACTCTAATTTTTTTTCAGAAAAGCAGTTTCAACATTATTTTTTGGTTATATGATGGGTTCTATTAAGCGAAGATGACAATATGCAGATACTGCGTTATCTTCTGACAGTCCAGTGTTGGGATAAGAGCTCTTCTTGAGAGGAGACACTCAGCTGTATGCGCACATAAAAGTCTGCATATGTCGTTGATACACAGTGCGAACACACATATTCAAACATCGTAAAACAACATAATCTGTAAATGCACATTTTCATTAACCCACGGGAGGACCTAGTTACACGACATGTGAAAACGTACAGTATTGAATTTTCGTATTACTTTCGTCCTGTACAGATTTTACAGCTAGAGTGGGCAGAAGAATACCTACAGTTTTGTATAACGATGTTCTACCATTATTTGTGTAATTCGACTATAATCCTCACGTTTATTCATGGTGTTTCAAAAATAAGTCACGTAAGATTTTATGTATAATGATGTGTAACCCGTATGTATGTAATTTGATGTATAGTCCTCACGTTTGTCCATGATGGTTTAAGAATAAGTCACGTAAGATTTTATAACAGACTTCATAATTGGGCAACGAGGGCATACTCTTTGCTTCCTAGAACAGTCGTTGGAGTGCAGTGGCGTTCCACACATAGTAAAACAATATCTGTAATCCGTTCACGCGCCAAAACGATTAGTAGCCTGCGAACAGTAGTCTGCAGCTGTGGTGTAATGCATGTATGACTAGTGATGGGTTGATGAAAATGTGCATTTACAGATTATGTTGTTTTACGATGTTTGAATATGTGTGTTCGCACTGTGTAACAACGACATGAATTTATTTAACAGGATTGACAACGACACACGAATGTGTCAGCTTACATTACGTTGACATGGCTTAAAAGCCATGATATGTAAGTAACATGGTTACATAGTTAAATTTTTTTGTATAAACGGCATAACGTCGAGATACATAATGAATCTGTAAAATAACGTTCTTTGCATTCTGTATTTTTCAGCAGCACTTGATAATGGCGTAAAGCCGAAGTTGCAACAATGTATTAAAAACTTGTAACAGTCACTGGCGTAAAGATGATGGCCTTCAAAAAGTTTACTTTGAAATTTTGCATCGTGTTGAATTCTGGGTGGGGATTGTATCAGCGCCGAAAAACCATAACACAGCGTTCACAGGCTATGTTCGTTATCTTCTCTTCTATTCTATTCCCTGTAGAGTAAACGCCTGTCCACACACAGAAGCAAGTGGTAGATAACACTGGCGAATTATCTGCGAATGAGCGTTCTCTTTAGTTAACTTCCATTCGCTCTGTCTACATGGAGGTTTGCAATGAGGCGGGTGATGTTTCCCGTAAGGGCTTGCGCATGCCCACTGAGCTCTTTTATTTAAGCAAGCCTTCCGTCCAATAGACTTGACATGGTACGACCATTGGCTAGAATCCGCTTAAATACTTTCCATCCCCGATTCCGCAGAGCTCATTCCACGATTTCTTTCTTTTCTTTACGTATTTTTTTTTTCAGGGGACTGCGACGTAATTAATTCCCAACCGCGGATGACTGCGTGTTCGCGTCTGGCGGTCGGGCAGGCTGTCCCATAAACACCTGCTAGCAACTGACTCCGGGTAGAGGCGGCAGCTCGCTGGAAAACGCTAATGAACGCGAGTGATGTGTGTCCCCACTCGTTGCTGGGTAACGAGCAGTCTGATTTGCCACAGTGTGTGGGTAGAGCCACGATTGCTCACGGCCGCGACAAAGTATACTCTGTTGCCCGCCCAGACGGCAAAAGATGCCACGAAGTCGTCTGCGATTGCGGATCTGACGTCCACGAGCCGGTGTCGGCGAATCAAAAATAGACACGCATTGCGCGCCCACCCGGCTCTGTCCGTATTCAGTAAGTCGTTTAGCGCACATTCACTCATCGTGCAGGTAAACCACAGTCAAATGAACGTCGCCTCGATTAGCACAAATGGACTAAGAAAGTAAAGTGAGCACATTTCGAGGGCTGATGTAACTTCTAAGCCTCCAGCGTAACACAACGCACATTTTTGTGACGAACCATCTGCCGGAGATTGCCGCTGGATTCAGTATTAGCGAACGCACGTGGTTCAAATTTCGCATATATTCGCAGGTCTGTGTCGTTGCATGATGTAGCATAGGGTAGAGGGGCACGTGCGCCATTAACAGTTTTCTCTTTTGACCTTTTGCTTTTCTGGTTACACGACAATGAAAATTGTACACAATACACCAAGGATCATAGTTTACACGATACCATACGTATGTTCAAGCTTGCTTGTATAATGTATTAGACTTACATTTAAAAAAGTGTTAGAAATGAAAAAATGGTTCTTTGTCCAGGCCAGGGGTAAAAAGCGTATTGTTAATGGGCAAATTTCCATATAAAAAGAAATAACTAAAACTGAGTAAAGAAGAGTTACAGTCTTTGTGAGGTAGGGCCATTATTAACTTGTATAATGTTTTACTATATAAAAGTCATCACCGTAACTCCAATCATCATCACACCGAGCGAGGTGGCGCAGTGGTTAGCACTCTGGACTCGTATTCGGGAGGACGACGATTCAAACCCGCGTACGGCCATCCTCATTTAGGTTTCCCGTAATTTCCCTAAATCGCTTCAGGCAAATGCCGAGATGGTTGCTTTGAAAGAGTACGGCCGACTTCCTTGCACACTTTTCCCTATGAGGTCATCGGTCTCTAGGGTTACACACTACTTAATCTAACTTTAACTTACACTAAGGACAACACACACAACGATGCCCGAGGGAGGACTCGAACCTCAGACGAGTGGAGCCGTGCGAACCATGGCAAGGCGCCTGAGACCACGCGGCTACCTCGCGCAGCTTGCTGTTTGGTTCCCTCCCCCAAATCACTCAACCAACCATCAACATCACCATCACCGTCGACTTCGTCGTCTCCACAGCGCGATAGCATTAAATGTCAAAACATGACACTAATAAGTCAGTAATTTAAATACAATATACATTGTACTACTAATATTTGACCTTTACTGCAGTTTTCCCGGTAGAGTGTGCATTCATGTTTCGTCTTCATTACAGACTCAATATAATTTGAGGATCGAAGGGAAAGGGAAAGGGAAAGGAAGGGAATGGAAAGAACTTTTGGTGGGAGCTCCATCGGGACTATTCATAATCACCGGCGACGAGAGAAAATGTGTGCAGGACTTGGCTTCGGACGCGGAATCTTCTGTGTATTAGGCACTTGCGTTCACCACTGTGCCATACGGCCACAGTGTTTACCTCAAATGCGTGGACTATCTCGGCATGCTCACCAGCCGATCCGCACTCGCACCTACCGCCACCTATCGGCAGTCCCCGTCCATGTCCTCCATGCTCGTTACTCTGACATTCCCGCACGAGGCCGAATTCTGCATCCACACTGACGGTGGTTCATTCACTGTCTACCGAGGCGAATCAGTCATGCGAATGTGTTGTGTATGTTCTTTCGGACATCACCCGTTCACATAACAAATTATATGTAGGCTGCTAAAGTTCCAAGTTGCTGAAAAACAGTTCCATTTGTGCATTATTGAACCCCATCATCTTCCCGGTACTGATTATCTCCCGCTGCCTCAAACTGAAATTATGACCAGCGATGAATGAGCGAACCCTGTCTTCCCCTGCCACATGGGTTTCTTTACGAAAGGGCCGAGCGGGATTAGACGAGTGGTTTAGGGCGCCGCAGTCATGGACTGTGCGGCTGGTCCCGGCGGAGGTTCGAGTCCTCCCTCGGGCATGGATGTGTGTGTTTGTCCTTAGGATAATTTACGTTAAGTAGTGTGTAAGCTTAGGAACTGATGACCTTAGCAGTTAAGTCCCATAAGGTTTCACACATTTGAACAATTTTTTTTACGAAACGGATGGTTTACTCCCCTACTTTCGACAAACCGACACGCTAAATGTCGGATGTCTTTAAACGTAAGGCCATAGAACATGAATGCAAGTTGATGCAGCGTTCCGCCGATTCAGTTTTCCCTGTCTCAGAAATTAACCTCTCGAAACGCCCCAATGATGCTATTTCCACAAGCTGCTTTACGTCTTTTACCTTATGTACTTTCATCACATCCAAGCCTGTTAGCAGCATTTATCATGGAATATCCGTTTTCTATTAGCTTCTTAGCATCGTACAACGTTTCAGAAGACAATGACGAGGACGTCTTTCGTCGTTTCTGTAACGTGATGTTGAATTATTCTCATTAATGAAGAATCAGTAAATCTGAAATATTAAACTATAATTTAAAGTTCCATTTAATATGTTAAACAAACTTACTCATTCATTATTAAAACCGGAGAAAAGAAAGACAACAATTGTGATGCAAAGGTACGCATGCAGACGTTTGCCCCAGCTAGTTCGTAGGATCTTTGCCCCGTGTCGCTGATGTCTGAAATTCTGGTTTGAGCTGCCATACAGAGCAACTTGTTTAACAACTGAACTTTGAAGCGTGAGTTAGTTCATGTATATAAATGCAAGGCACTGGTAAATCTTCCGGGGTTGAGTAGCCTGCAATACCTACTCGCGTTTTCTAGTTCTGGCCCTCAAGTCTGTGCGTTAGCCTCAACAGAGGCGGGCTGGCTTTCGACGGACAGGGCTCTGGTCTGCAGCGTAACCTATCAGTCGCTAAGTATGGCTGAAATACGAGTTAGTTTATGTACTTACATTCGAGGTACCGGTGAATCTTTGGGATTTTCTTATAACAAACAGATAGCCATCAATTACATGGTAAATACTTAGATCCAAACTTACGAAAAATTAACTCACCTTTTATCTCGCTAGCTTAAAAGCACAAATCGCTAACACAATACAGCTGAAGCTTCCACCATTAAATCTCACAACTGAATGTGGGGGGTTGCCACATTACACTTACAATTACAATTAGAAAACACACTAGATTCGTATCTTTTCCGCGTGTGCATCTTTGTCCCTGCCTGCGCTACTTTCTGTTTTCCATCCCATTACATTTGCGTACTGTTGCCGTCTGTATACCTATGTAACTATAGTAGTCGCACAGTGTTCACGCTAGGTTAATTTCCCTCAATATATCCAAGACGATTTCGTGACACGTGCGTCTTTTTTCCACAGAGATCGCCTTGTTAACTTTTGTAGGAGGAAACAAGGCCGTTGGAACAGTGATCGACCTTTTTTATAATGGAATTCTGGCTGCTGGAGGGGACGACATTCTCTCACGATTGTCAAGAGTGTTGGGAGACCCAGCTAAGACAAAACTATTTCAACTGGCGTGCAAGAGGTATGACGTTGGCGAAACATACTCAGACTTTAAGAAGGCCGTAGTAACTCGCATTCCATCGTCAGTTTGGTAATCATCAGTTTAGTAATCCAAGGCTGCAAGACGGACACGAATTTCTTACAGAGGAACAGAAAAACTGGTAAATGCCGACAGAGGAGAAGTTTAGATCGGGTTCGAGATAAATGTAGGAACGTGGCAGATGATATGACCCTTCAACTTATTCTGCAACAGACGTTCAATTAAGGTAAACTTATGTTTATAGAATTTGTAGATTTAAAAAAAAAAAAACAAGTTTAGCTGTGTTGTCTGCACTACCCTGCTTCAAAGTTTGAACGTAGTAGGGATAAAATACAGGGATGAAAAAGTTATTTACAGCTTGTACAGAAACCAGTTGTGAAGAGTGAGGAGGCGGACATGAAAGAGAAGGCGTGGCTGAGAATGGAGTGAGACAGGGTTGTTATCTGTCACACACGTTATTCAGTATGTACATTTGACAAGCTTTGAAGGAAGCCAACGACAAATTCGAAATGAGAATTAAAGTGCAAAGGAAATAAATAAAATAAGCTAGTCGGATTTCCGATGACATTTTTATTCAGTCAGAGACGACAAAGCTGAATGGAACGGAATGGATAGTGTCTTGAAAAGAGATTATAAAATGAACATTAACAAAAGAAATATTTATGTAGTGTAAAACACGAGAACTATGTTTGTGATAGATCGACCAAAAATTTTGCTACATCCATCGTACCAAACACACTGCGAACATCAGAACGCGAGCGGCAGATTTGGGCGCCTAGGGAGACATAAAGAATTTTTCTTCATTCTATCCATTTCCTCGGGTAGTAGAAACATTGGTACGAAGCTGTGCATCGTACAGTGCATTGCGGAGAACATGTTTAGAACTAAATATTTTCCATACTCGGTCCAACAGTACAAGCTAGGCAAATATAAATATGAGTGAAAAGGCAATTTGCCTGTTTTTATAGTAGATCGATAAGTAGGGATACAGATGCAAAAATATTTCTGTGTTTGTGTTTGTTATATGCATAAACGTACTCTCAAATGCATGAACGTAAATTATAGCTTCACTTCTGTACAGTATATTGAAATCGCAAATTGACTCAATATAAAATATTTTTGTTCTATGTCTATACAGGTTTCACCAGATACTGCACTTATATAACTGTTTCCCGTGCTGGAATATTTACTTCTAAAATCCGCTTGGTGATGGCTTGTGGTATAAGAGAGAGAGAGAGAGAGAGAGAGAGAGAGAGAGAGAGATGGAGGGGGGAGCGGGAGAGGTTCTAAACGCACGCGCAATGCTATCCCCACCACGTACGGACTTTTGTTCTCTTTCCTTGTCATACAGGCCGCTCGGGCTGGCGGCCAAAACCTCGCTTCGTAAAGCAACAGTGTATGACCAGGATACACGAACGTACCGCCAGAATAAACCCAGCAACGTATTATGTCTGCCTCGAAAGGTTATTCCAAGAAGTCGAATCCAGGCACAGGGTCTGTCTGTCTAAGATTTCATGTCAGCAAACTTGCTGCCTAAATGTTTTTAAGCATGCAAACAGTATTTTATGAAAAGATACGTATCTAGCCGTTCGATTGCCGTAGTTAGATCAGATTAGCTAGACCTTAAAGGGCATGACATCATCTTATGTAAGCGATGTTCATGTACAACGACGATGCTTTGACCAGCTAGTTTCACCTAACAACTTTATTCCCTCTGCTTACTTTCCAATTTTCGGCTTTTACAGTAGAACTCCATCATTATGTTGTCTTTCCCTTTCTTATGTCCATGTTGTTCCTGATTTCTTTTTTTCTGCCTTGTAATCTTCATAAATGGAGTACTTTACTCTCAAAAAATATCTTACAGCTATTCCGATATTGTAATCCACACTATTGTCAACTTATTCTTTCAGAAATATTTGTTCGTTCGCCTGCTAATTAAGTCTTTAGAGATCTCCACTGAAGATTTGCCCTCGCTTTGCCACAGCCTGTGATATTTCTTTTGTATGTTGCATATCTTCTCATCACTTCTCGTTTTCTAGCCGTCTATAGTATGTATTCCACCCTTTTTCTAAACATCCACCTTCCATGTATTTGCTTCAATTATTTTCTTAATAGGTGAATAGCTATAGTGTAACTGTTGCCTCTCTGAATCAATTCACGAGCACATCGTGATCTTCCTGTTGTCTCTACGAATGCGCACGTAAGAGCTTATTGCAATATTGTTTCACAGGATATGCCAAACAAGTTTTACACAATATGAAAGGAACGAAATACATAACCTGAAAAAGGGATTTCCAAATTTTTCCATTCTTTTATTGTTCTAAGTATTTCGAGTTCTCATTACAGCACTGGAGTCTGATTAGGGAACATTCCCAAACACGAGAAGAAATTAATTGGTATCCTTGTTCCGACTGTCGAACGGACCTACAATATACACTTATAATTATTCAATCTTTTCTTTCATATCACCGAACTCTTACATTACATATTTCGTTGTAAAACATGATATGTGCAATACGTATGGTGAAACACGTCGTGCGTGAGTTTACTGTATTGGGAAAAAAGGAAAATATGTATTGGATTACCTGGGCATACAATTAAAAACAGTCCGCCCCAGTAGCTGAGTGGTCAGCGTGACGGATTGCCGTCCTCTGGGCCCGGGTTCGATTCCCGGCTGGGTCGGAGATTTTCTCCGCTCAGGGACTGGGTGTTGTGTTGTGTTCATCATCATTTCATCCCCATCCGGCGTGCAGGTCGCCCAATGTGGCGCCGAATGTAATAAGACCTGCGATATGGCGGCCGGACCTGCCCCGCGAGGGGCCTCCCGGCCAATGACGCCAAACGCTCATCATCATCAATTAAAAACAAACAACGTAGGAAAAGAAAAGTTTTCACTGCATACCTTTCTGCAATTCGTGACTTTTCAGAATAAAAATATTATTCACTCTGGTTTATGTAAGATGAAATATTTTGTATCAGACACAGACGACAAACCCCATTTCTTTCAAACATGTACAGATCACGAGAAGAGATTAAGTACAGGATAATATTCTGGCATCGTTTTCTTAACTTAGTCCACTTGTACATTTCCAGCGAGGCTAATCAACAATGAAGCAAGAATCACACCGTGCGCTGATATAACAGTTGCATTAAAATGCGCCTGTTTTTCCAGTTATCGGAAAATATAGCTATAATGAAATAATAAGCAACCAGATGCATAAAAGAAATTTAATTCCCTTACCGGTTTCGGGCACTTACTGCCCTTCTTCGGAAGACTATACCTATTGCATCATTTGCGAGTGTCAATAATAAAATGCATACAGAAAAAATGCAGTATGCATTTTATTATTGATGTCTGTGTGATGTAATATATATACCGTACTGTGATTAGCTGACGAAAGTAAACCACATTAATGCCCTGTTGATTTGAGTGTTATTAAAACTGAATGTTTTCACACCAACACTTGCGTACTATGGAAAAACGTAACTTAAAGATCTCTCAAAAAGTCATTATTTTTGATACGATTACAATTGTTACCGGCTTGGAGATCGTTGGAAGAAGGTATTTTTGTTTCACACCACATCTATAGCCATAGTTCTTTACGCGGGGAATCAACTAACGAGTTAGAATGCTCATTCTCCAGAAATAAGTCAAAATCTAATTTCACCCTTAAATATCTACCGATTGTCAACATTAGAGAATTGATTCTCTCATATTTAGGTCATTTTTACATGGCAATATGCCATATTTCACGACACTTAACAAAAACCGCCGCTTTCTCGTTTACACGAAATTTCCATATGCTTACTTGCACCGGTGACAAATATAAGCTACAGAATTTTTCAGACCAAAGAAAGACTGTTAGAAGCCCTGTTTAGTAATATATACAGTTAGATGTGATGATTGTGACGTGATATACACTGGACACAACGAAGGAATTTCATTATCTGAAATCCAAATAATCCAAATGACTTCTCAGTGCTTCTTATAAGCAACAAACGCACTTAACGAAACATTATCGATAAGCTCAGAAACCTTCATAGTGCAGAAGAAACTCATAGGTGTAGGAAACGTCTAAAATCTTAACCATTTCAAGAATCAACCACGTACAAGTATCGACTAACAATTTGAACTATAAAACGGAGGGCACCTGCATAATTTTACTCACATTCTGCTTACGACTGATCATAACCAAAATAGCAGTTTCACTCGCAGTTTCTATTTTGGCAGGTAGGTAATTTATATTTAAGAAAGGAAATGTTAAATTTTGGAATTGACTATTTTGCTACACCACATGTTTTTCAGTATTTTAACTGTTTAACTGTTTACTTATTTCATAGGGTTGATGCCCTGATTAGTCATAAGTTTATTGATACCTAATCTTGAGCTTGTTTTGCAAGTTCAATTTTGATCTGATGACTGACAGCAGCCGGAAAGTCGTGAAAAATAAGGACTGATAGAGAACAAGCTAGGTTGTTTGATCTAAGAAATATGCCCTAATAGAGGAAATTTACGGTTATTTTTATTTTCGTTAGCTTTTTTTCTTTACATATTCCCTACATACTGCCCATTGGAACTGTGACCAATACAGTCAGAAAAACGTATTTGCTTTAGTCTATGGTCGCACATTTATTTTGTCTAATGAGCAACGGTTACTGCACTAGCTGCCATCATCACGTCATCCCCTGGTTTGTAGTCGCGAAACTCGTTCAAAAAATGGTTCATATGGCTCTGAGCACTATGGGACTTAACATCTATAGTCATCAGTCCCCTAGGACTTAGAACTACTTAAACCTAACTAACCTAAGGACATCACACAACACCCAGTCATCACAAGGCAGAGAATATCCCTGACCCCGCCGGGAATCGAACCCGGGAACCCAGGCGCGGGAAGCGAGAACGCTACCGCACGACCACGAGCTGCGGACCGCGAAACTCGCATCCTGGTAGATGTGTCGTGCAGCCACATGATGGTATCATAAACTATACCAAATCATTCATTTCTTCCTTTTCTTTGGGTCTACGTATGTACAGGGTGTATAAAAAAAAGTAGCTGTATAAAATTTTAAAGCATTTAGAGGTGATGAAATGGAAGACATTTTTTATGCGACAATATGTCGAGGCGCACCATTTCCCCGCTGGGGTCCACTAAGGTTTTGACGCTACTGATGTTCAGTGTCTGCGTACAAGTTCTATGTTTTAGAGTTGTTGCTGAAAATGTCGTCCGTTTACATCAATTTCACAACTGACGCCTGGGTGCGAATTACCTTGTAACACGTTCGAAACAACCAAGTGTTTCACGAATAATGGCTGCAGCTTCCACCAAACGGGTAACCAGCTCTTCAGCTCTTCAAGAATGTTTGCCGGCGTGTCGTACATCAAACGCTTCATCTCCCCCAACAAGAAGACGTCCACAGGAGTGAAGTCGGGAGAAAGTGGTGACGACTGGCTCGCCGCTCCCAAACCAACAAATGGGAAAACACTGTCTAAATGTTGTCTTCCATCAAGGACAAAGTGCGGTGGAGTTTCGACATGCGGGACTCGTAATCGCTTCCTGAATGCTAGTGGAACATTCTCCAACATTCTCGAGAGGTCTTCTAAGAGAAAGACGTGATGATTTCCTTCACCAAACTTGTTAGCCTGAAGATACGGTTCAATCAGACGGTAGTGAACAGTACTAGCGAAAACATCTGTACGTACAGTCAAAAGCCCCCGTAGTTCAGTAATATCTGCGTGTGAAGGCTAACCTCAGGAACTTCGGTAGGAATTTTGATTCGGTTTTCACTAACACGTAGACTGATTTACTAAGAATATTAGTGTGTATAGTTAACAAATATTTCGTACAAACTGGCTGAACGATGAGTAATTAATGAAGGCCGCCGCGGTTTTCTGTGTATGAATGCTAAGCGAGCTACTCCAGAGATTTTGATACTGTTTTCACTAACTGATATACCGATTCACAAGGAAGGCTGGTATATAAAATTTATAAATATATCCTCCAAACTGGTTTAATTATGACGATGTTTATTGACTTTGTGGTGGTTTCTGAGAACCTTCCTGGCGCTCTCTGTTGAAACCGTTTGAGCTATACTAGTGATTTGCAGTTATTCTTCAGTTACCTTACGTAATTCGGTGAATTTTAATCTTGAGTGTACGGAGTGGTCTCTAGGGTAGAGAAGTCGTGCGACCATGGTTACCTCGACACCCGGGTGAAGCAGAGATGGGCCGCTATTTTATGGTAAATCCTTTTTCATGGATTTCACCAACATGTCTGAAGCTATATTCATCACGTCGCAGTCCGAATACTTTGTTTGTGAACATAGCTAGTGTTTCACCGTTCATGGACCCTAGTGGTGGCTCCTCTCACATTTTTGTCACGTAAAAAAAGTGTTTCTTTTTATATCCTACAAACTCTACAATTTTGTATACGTAGTTTTTTTACACCCTGCATATGCGTGAACAGATCTGTGAATCTAATAAACTGCCCTCACTTCTATATTCTTTGCTCAGCGATAGATATTTTCTCATTTTGCTGTCAAACCATCTACAACAAATTTACGAACCAAAACGAACAGAAGCATGTACTGCAAATAGGCTGCCATTTTTGTAAGTATGCCACCTTTGTCTAGGTAAGTATCTTTCATTTAACTTGTTTTCATGGAATGTGTTTCCATTTTGTGGTGGTAAAACAGTGCGCTGCTTTTATACAGCTGAACACTGGATAATGGGATTCTTGAGTTTCTCCCGGCGTATTTGATAGTCAAAATATCCACGGGTATGCTGCCGGTCTATAGTGTCCAACGGGCACAATATTTCGGCGATCATACATGTCGCCATCATCAGGTGAACTGACGGACTGAGCTCCTGTGAACGTGCCGGCACAACCTCTTCAGATGGATGAAGTCACGAGGGAGGAGGTAGGCACTGCATTTATTCCATACACAGGTGCACTCTCGGGGAAAATCGCTCGCATTCTGAAGAAACACCGGGTCGGAACTGTGTTTTGTCCTCCAAATAAAACTCGTGCACTGGTGGGGAGCGCCAAAGATGACCTCGGTTTGAGGAAGGCCGGCGTGTACCAGATTCCGTGTCAATGTGGCAAGTCGTATATTGGTCAGACGATGCGTACCGTCGAGGATCGATGCCGTGAACACCAGAGGCACACTCGCCTGATGTATCCGAGCAAGTCGGCGGTCGCTGAACATTGTTTGTCGGAAAATCACGCCATGGAATATGACCGGACGAGGATTCTGGTACAGACGTCGAGATACTGGGACAGCGTTGTTAGAGAGGCCATCGAAATTCGCACCAATGACGACCTCATAAACCGTGACTGTGGCTATAATCTTAGCAAGGCTTGGGAACCAGCGATCGGGTTAATCAAGAGTAAATCGAGCAAACGTATAGTTGTGACGACCACGGCGGACAGAGCCATCACACCGACGTCATCTCAGACGCCGTCGCAATCTGTTCCACCGCGCGACCGTGGCGCGGGGCGCGGACGGCGGAGAAAGCGCGCCGCGGGCGGAGGGTATTTAAATCTGCCGCCGCCGCGACCGAACCCAGTTCCCTCTGAGCAGCCATAGCGTACGGATGTCCGTGCCGGCACGTTCACAGGAGCTCAGTCCGTCAGTTCACCTGATAATGGCGACATGTATGATCGCCGAAATATTGTGCCCGTTGGACACTATAGACCGGCAGCACACCCGTGGATATTTTGACTACTGGATAATGGCTTACAAAGCCGCAACTAGGTTAAATACAATTGAACACACAAGTTTGTTAAATGAGTGCGGCATTTCTCCGCTTGGGCTGAATTTGTTTGAATTTATCGCTGTGGTACCTACTGTGAAGAAGGGACACAGTTCAAACGATTTTGGCGGTGAATGGTGAAACAGTTTCGAGATTTAACAGAGAAAGCATCTGGATACATTTTCTGCTAGTTGATATACAGGAGTGGAAGAAAACCTGTCCTAGAAAATATTTAATTCAGCTTTAGGTAGGCAACCAACTTCCATCATTCGTAATCAGTGGATATCATGTAAGGTGGGATGCCTATCTCAAGGGGAATGAAATATTTTTCTGGGACAGGTCTTTTCCCAATTCTTACATTACACTAATAGGTCTTCTGTTTGTTTGGCAGAGGTAGGCAGTTTGTGATTTTTTTTTCTCTATGGGCTACGTGAGGTTGAGGTGGAGGACGGGTGTAAGCCCTCCTCTTCTTCTAGCTTCTGGCTGTATGCGTCCTTTGGCCAGTTGGCCGTGGAGTAACCACGGGGGCACGTTGTTATTCCGGCCACTTTGCCTCAGTTCGGTAGCTGCGTGGCGGTGCATTCATTCACTCGGTCGAAGTACACATCTCACGTAGCCTGCTGAGTGCGAACAAGCGGCTGTACGCTGTGCTATGTAGTTCGTTTGCGAGAGACGACGTCCAGAAGCATCAGTGACCCAATGTCATCCCATGTAAAAATCTCCTAGTAGAATGAATCCACCCGCCTGGCGGACGGTGCCCTGCTGACAAGCGAGATACGCTACCTACACCTATACACAAACTCCGCAGGCCACTGTAAAATGCATGGCGGAGCTTACATCATACCAGTATTTTCGATTTCTGCACTCTACCATTCGCATACTTGAGCGAATACTGGCAGACATTCCTAAAGAGCTGGTTACCCGTTTGGTGGAAGTGAGGGAAAGATCGCAGTCTTCCTCGGTAAGCGCCCTAATCGCTCTTCACTCATTTTCATGATCACCACGGCGGTGGCATATTTTCGAACAGAAGTAAAGCAAAGTAAAGCTTCGCATTCAGGCTCAGATGGGCCAACTGGGACCGACCGACCGCCGTGTCATCCCCTACCAGCAGCATAATTCGGATGCGGTTTGGAGAGCATGTGGTCAACACCCCACTCTCCCGGCTGGTGTCACTTTTCGTGATCTGGAGGCGCTACTTCCGACTGAAGCAGCTCGTCAGCTGGGATCAATTGGCTGAGTGCAGCTCATGCCCCTCTCACCATGAAACAATCTCTGGCAGTACCAGCAATCTAACCAGGGTCCTGCATACACAGCCAGACACGCTGATCACTCAGCTGCGAGAGCGGACTCTTTAGACACACGTTCTGTAAATTTACTCAACAGGGCTTCACGAGAACTATATCGTATTCCTTCCAAGGATCTCCACTTTAGAGTTTTCCGAGCATTGCTTTTCCACTTTCATATGGGCTATACTGGCCTCTTATGAACCTCACAGTGCGTGTCTGAATTCACTTGCTAAGAACTCCGAACATTGGAACACAATTTGATCATTCGTACACAAAAGCTTGCAGACAGAAAATTCACGTGACGGTTCGTGCGTCTTCCCAGATTTCCGAGACGCATACAGTAACTAACGGAGATGCAAGCATATGGAGTATCTTCGCACAGCATCTGATTATCTGCAGGAATAGTTGACTAACAGTATCCAGTACGTACAATTCGACGTCGAATGTTCCAAAGAAAAGAAAACAACATCAAGTGTGGCCCCCATATAGGGCGTAACGCGTGTAAAGGCAGATATTTTTGTTTGTTACTGAGAACAGTGTACTGAACAACATTACATAAGGATATTCTTCATTTACAGGCTAGTAATTAAAGGTATTAAAAGTTGTCCGTTTTTAGGTTGCTTAGAATCGGCAAGTACATATGGCAAGAGCAAGCCAATGATGCTTATTTTGCCCTGGGCAGCAAGTTACGCGTTGCATTGTGGAGGCATGGACGCAAAACACACTATAGTGACAGACGTAGACCACTTTGTGGTACAGTTATGACTGTACAGAAAATAACAGGCAGTAAATTGTGTGACACGATTGTGGGAAGTCTGTTCGACACAGAGAAAAACACTGATGTGCGCAAACATTAAGGTAGCACAAATAATGCAGTTGTCCACGAGAAAGTAGCGTCGTTGGACGATCCTAAGGAATTGCTGAAAGACCTGCACAAAATTCCCACTAGGTGTAATGAATGTTTGCTCTCTGTTTGATTATAAGATTAGTGGTCAACAAACTGTGGTCAGCACAATGTGTAAGTGTTTGAGGGTAATGCGAATATGCGAAGGAGCGGTATAAAATGAGACAATGAAAGAATCAGTATTAGGGAACGCGATTAGGAGACTATGATTGTTGGAAAAGTTCTAACAAAATGTGATGCATCTGTTAAAGAAATCGCATGCGACATGGTAGTGCAAGCAGTTCTAGAGTACCCGTTCTAGTACAAACTTGTATTTGTGCAACTTACACGACGGAGGTCGCTTTACACTACTACGGTCTCGGGTTCTTAACTCCATCATCAGGTGTATGTGAAATCTGAACGTACTCCGGTAGAATATTAAAGAAATTGAAAGTTAAAAGCTAAAAAGTCAGATGAAATAATTAAAAAATGGCCAACCTACCAGTAGTTGCACGTCACGTCCACGCGCGAACAACTAGTAAGCAAACATGTAACATAACTGGGCCGTCATAATACCATCGAAAATTCTGACTGGAAAAAAAAACCGGTTTTCAAGTGCGACCTGGGAAAATCCCTGTTGTCCAAAAACTGCAATCGGGGATGCATGAAGTATGAAGTTTATATAAATAAAGCCACCATAGGACATTAGGTGGAAGTCACACACTATACTGAACAAAATATCGACCCTGCGCTGTCAAAATCGAATCAGCTTTATACCAGATATGGAGAACTATGACAAATAGTCGTTAATATTAAACGCCGACACTTAACGAACGCTCATATAGGGCACTTTGTGAATCGTACTTCCACGGCTGCAGGGTTGAGCAGTCATGCTCCGGGCTGTATTCGTGGTGGGCGCCGTAAAGGGGGGCGTGGAACACAGAATACAGAAGAAACATAGGTAATAACCGAAAGTAATGGCAATCCAGTACGAAACAAAATGGTTCAAATGGCTCTGAGCACTATGGGACTCAACTGCTGAGGTCATTAGTCCCCTAGAACTTAGAACTAGTTAAACCTAACTAACCTAAGGACATCACAAACATCCATGCCCGAGGCAGGATTCGATCCTGCGACCGTAGCGGTCTTGCGGTTCCAGACTGCAGCGCCTTTAACCGCACGGCCACTTCGGCCGGCTCAGTACGAAACATGCTGGCCTTAATATGGAGCCAGGAAAAGGGCAGCATGACTGATAACAGAAAAAGTGCAAGATACCAAGTCATATGACACGGAATGCAAAATAATAGCATAAGCCGAAGAGCGAAATGAATAAAAGAAAACCAAATTCAGCATCTAGTAGCAGGAAAGCTCAAACATAACAATGGAAGGATATGAGCCCGTGAAATTAGAAAGTAGAAAGATTTAAATTATTAAAAATCAAGCAATTAAAAAATATTTTTAGATTTCCTTTAGATTTCAGATACACCTGATGATTAGGCTAAAACCTCGAAACGGTGATAGTGGATAGCGACTTCTGTCCTGTAAGACATCGGTCAATAAAACTATTTTACAACCCTGGCGGATTAGTTTACAAAGAAAATGTTGTTTCACAGTCGACAGTGCTCATCAGGTGATCGTGACGGCAGGCATCGATCTAGTAGACAGAGACGCCGCTAGGACCGTGACAGCTCCTTCAGAAACGCTCGGCATTTTCCCAGAACCATTCCAACAAGTTTACATCTCCCATTTACTAAGCCCTAGTAATGTGACTGTCTCATTTCAGATCCTTTCTTAGTATTAAAGTATACCATGTGATGTGCTCAAAATGTTGAATACTGATATCATAGCTGCGTACTATGGATTTTTTTCTCTTTGTTATGCACATTTTCTAGCACCTACGCACATTTAAACACAGTTACTGCTCATTGCGGCAGTTAAAGATTATCCAAATAATTCCGCATAACCTTACCAACGACCAGTGACGATACTCCGCTGCATGCAGACACTATTGTCAGCGAGGAACCTTTTAGTGAAGTTCATTTTATCTGGTACATCGTTGATTAATATGATGAAGATCTTTAGCGCTTCCTTAGGGCACACGAAAATAGGCATTTGGTGTGCGATTAGTTCGAAATGGTTTATTAGACCTATATTCCTTCATAAAACCCCAAGTTCTGATAGGTATACTACCTCATCAAAAGAAGCCCACCCCTATTAGTAAACATTAATACGTCTTGAACTCTGATGAAGACACGTTCAATGACGTGTCTAAATGTCTGTGGCGGAATTCCAGCCCATTTTTCATCAGGAGCCGAAATCAGCGTAGGTACCGATTGTGGACGCTAGAGCCTGGAGCGATGTCGACCATCTGACTCATCCCAAAGCAGTTCCATTGGGTTCAGGTAGGGACTCTGGGCAAGACAGTCTATTTCAGGAACGTTATTGTCCACTAACCTGTCCCACACAGATTCTCCATTATGACAAGGTGCATTGCCTTTCTGATAAATCATTTTCTCGGAACTACTACTCCCACGTACGCAGCTCGCAACGCTGTATCGATATCGTTCCGCATTCAGCATTTTCATGAGAACTATAACGGGACCACACTCTAACAATGAAAATCACAGCAATACTGTAACTAAATCTCCTCCGTATTTGACTGTTGGCAGGCAACGTTCTCGAGGTACTCACCAAACCCAAACCTTCCATCGGATTTCCATAGGGTATGGCCTGATTCATCGTTCCAAATCACTCCTTCGTATTCATGCATTCATCAGTGACATCTCTCTTTGTAACACCTCAAGCATCAGTTAGCATTGACCACAGAAATCGTTTTCACTGATTTCACGCGATTTTTTTTAACATCCCTCCGCAATGTTCGACGCTCCGAATCCGTCAGTACATGAGTACTGCCTGGTCTTGGTTTAATGGTAATGATTCTTTCGCGTTTCCACTTCGCAATCACATCATCAGTCTGCATGATTAGGTCTATAAGGGTTGAAGTATTCCTGATGGATCAGTTTCTCAAGTGACGTACAGTAATTAGTCCACTTTCAATGTTATGAGCTTCCCAGGCCAAACCATTCTGCTGTTACTGTTTCTGTACCGACAACACAATACTCTCAGTCTGATTTTATGTTCGTGGGTCCGCCTCTCGTGATAGCAGATGGTCAATTGCGCATTACATGGCTGCGTTTGGATAGCGTATATCAACAGATAGTGCATAAATAAATACACAGCAGCCGTCTTCAGATAATTAACAACTAACGCAACTAACGAAAGTACCACGCTCTTTTAAGCTGTACAGTACGAGAATAAACACCTCCACTGTGTTTATGTCAGTATTAATAAGTAGGGTAGTTCCACCTGCC
This sequence comes from Schistocerca serialis cubense, assembly GCF_023864345.2. Taxonomy (NCBI): domain Eukaryota; kingdom Metazoa; phylum Arthropoda; class Insecta; order Orthoptera; family Acrididae; genus Schistocerca; species Schistocerca serialis. The sequence continues at coordinate 61,014,050 of NC_064649.1, read as the reverse complement.
ACAATGCCTCAGCGACGGAGCATGGCGCCATGCGATTATCGCAGCTTGCCTACGGCGGAATTTATTTCCCATGCAACGAGGCAAGACGCTGCTTGCATCATCCGAGACACCCTTACACTTTACCTTCCATGTTTTAAGAACATCGGAGAAGATATTCAGCAACAAGTTGAAAGGCATCTGCTGTTAAGTGCCATTCGCGCCGGCTATTGCCGTGTGCGTCGATATGCATTTGTCTTCCTCTTAGATCTATAGTCAGTTATCCGTCTGCTGGGATAGTACAGTTCTGTGAAAGCTCGAAGTTACGTCTTAGCATATCGTGCGAGCTTTTCTGGGACTCTGCCAGTGGATCATGTAACTAACTAACTAACCAACCAACCAATAACAAAGATTGGTGGCAGAATTAGTTCGTAAGCCGGCCGACAAACACACTCGCCTGCCACGTGCTACCGTGATGTCGATGTGCCGAAACTACCTCGTTATATAGACGCGTTGTCTTGTGATAGTGAACTGTGGACATTTATCTGACTTCATTCTGGATAGTGACGAAATGGTTATTGGTTTGCACGTTGAAGCTGCATTTTCGTGACTATTCGTCACGTGGTTTTCTGCACTGTACAGGATTACAGTTCTTTCCATGATACACTTAGGAGCATAGTTTAGCGAGGGGAAATGTGAGCTTGTTGTTCACACATTCAGATTTTCAGTACACATTTGATCAATATCGAATTTTATTTTAGTCACCCATAATGAAGCTAACCTTGCAAGTGTTCCATACCTCGAGAAAGATTCACTAAAGAACTACGTTCTCGAAGCGTACTACACTCATTTCAGCTACAATTAAGAACAGTGGGGGAAAATCTGTCTAAAGACATTTACTAAATAACGTTTTAAGCTGTACAGGTAAGTTTATAACTCTTTTGAACTTCGAGAAACGAGCCAGCGAAGGTGTAGGAGACATCGAGATGGCTCCTTCCATGATACTAGCTTTATTGCCTTCTGCAAGACAGAGAGAGAGCAAAAGCATTTGCTCTGCGCACACTGTCTCTCTCAGATACAATACTTACACAAGCACACCTAATAGCTGCATGAGGTCTGTGACATGGATTATAGTTTCAGTTTTGTTTCCGTTAACTCTTGTTAACCCTACCTCTCACCCTGTAACTATTCCACTGCGCTAAGGTTTTGCTAAAGTTAGTTTCATTAGGAAATCTAAAATAATGTTAGTCATACTGCGTTAATTCTCTTGTGGGCCAGATTTTATACAAATGAGCAATGTTTCAGGGCATAGAAACTGGGAGCATAGTCTGCTATGGACTTACAGGTAAATGGAAAGAGCAGTGGCAGGCTTTCAAAGCGACAGAGCTAGAAGGAACATAGACTCATTACATGCCAGGAAATAATAGTAACTTGGGTAACGGAACTGAAGACTTCAGCTGTAAACAATGGTACAAGTTGGTTGTTCTGAAGAACTGTGCAGTAAAGTTTCAATAAAATCTCATAAACTACATATTTCAAGTACGCCGATCGTGATTTATTCACTCAGGTAAGTTACTGTTTTCCAATATTTCGAAAGTAACAACATGTTTTTAAAACCATGAATGCTATCCAAAATTTGGTCCTTGAAAACGTCGTTTGTGGGTGCTTAACACTGTTTACTTGCAAACTGAGAAACTGAGAGCACTTACCACAACTCAGCACTGGCTTACCACAGGGCGAATTAACTAAACATTACAGTGAAACCTCTTCAACATGCAAATGTAAAAGTCTTTGACCCGAAGATCTGCATTACCTATTTTTTAAGAAATAAGGTACAAAAAACTCAAAAATTAAGGATCATTCAGCACAACGTGAACTTAGTGTTGTTGTAACCTTACTAAAACACGTAAAGAAAATGAAGGATGGCCAGTAACATTTCTGTCATCACACTGTCACGTAAATTCACGTAAACTACGCTAAGGGATACGACATTGTTTATCCGCTTAAACAATTATTCATATTTATCTGAGATCAACAACTTTTTAAGTGCATTTGCGTTGATTAACGTATTCGGGATCTTTATACTTGGGTGAGTCATAGTTAACCACTGCATCCTGGGATATTTGCAAATCGTCCCTGAAAAGCATTTTATGGTACGAACACGGTACACTTTACTACTACTACTACTACTACTACTACTACAAGCCACGTTTTTGGCACTTACCACTGTTTACATGCTCACATCCTAACAATGTTTCCATTATTGAGAATCTGAAAATCTCGATTTATGAACAAAGCACACCACGTACCATGTTTTACACGCATGCATTAAAATCAGCGAAAACTTAAACGAAGAGCTGAGAAAGTTAACCAAATCTTCACGTAATTTAGAAATGTAGCGCACGTTTAAGGTTTACTTTAAGGTAAATTTTCTTGATGGCAGTGCCTACTACCTCTTCCTCTTCAGAAGGTCTGCAGTTTCATCCGTTTTCGCTTGCATCTCTACTCATCAGCGTCTCAGCCCTGCTGGAGCAACAAGACAGGAGGCAAACATAATTAAGAAGCAACACAGCTGCTGTGGGTGAAAAACGTTTCCTGTGATACGCCGCTGCTGACAAATTTTGAAATACTTCATCCTCATTTTACGGACAGATTGACAAACCTGTAGTGGGGGATCCTCTACGCAGTTTTACCAGCAATCGCCATAACAAACTATCAATGAAACAATAGCAAAAATACGCATTTAGATGTACAGAGCTTGTATTCAGACATAACCCATAATAGAAGAGTTACATGGGCACACGCAGAGACATATTTGTTTTTATAGAATGACACACGGAAACGAAGTGTGTCTCTGACGTCCGAATCCACACCTTTAATACACGACCATGCTTCATATGTTCGAATGTGTGTGGAATCTTATGGGACTTAACTGCTAAGGTCATCAGTCCCTAAGCTTACACACTACTTAACCTAAATTATCCTAAGGACAAACACCCATGCCCGAAGGAGGACTCGAACCTCCGCCGGGACCAGCCGCGCAGTCCATGACTGCAGAGCCTCAGACCGCTCGGCTAATCACGCGCGACGGCTACCCTGCTTCACCCTGGCACACCAAAATTTTTCCATTTACAGTTAACTGTTTGAGGTTAGCAGATGCGAAGAGCAGATAACAGGTAAGTGAAATAGTTTGGCAATCTCTCGGAGAAGTGAGTATTTCCCAGACGGAACAAAGTGAAATCTCTGTTTACCAACTGCTGCAGTAACACCAAAAACCGATGGTTATTATCTTACGAGTGATACCGGAAGCCATTGTTTATCATCTTACTATTTACCTCAGGTAAAAGGTCAGTCGGGCGGTACCCACCGTGTCTCACTGAATAAAGGTCAGATTGCTATAGTCTACTGGAGCTGAGTTTTGGTAGCTCCTAAGAGCTCTTTCCTATATTCATTTAACTTGTCTCTCTACTATACTTGCTGTTTCAGGCCTCACATTACGCTGTTCACGTAAGAAACGTTCTTAGAAAATGAAATAGGAACTTAGGTCGCGAAGCACACTGTTTTATCATTGGCGTATTTTATGGGATACCAGCATTTTTCTCCCCACTTCGCCAATAAAAGCATATGCCACACATGTTCGCCCACGCATCCGCCCGCCCAAGTTTGGTTGAAATAGACCGATTGGTTTACAGGGTATGTCACATAAACGTGTGCATATATACATACAACGATTCTATTAAATTTATAGAATAGTACAAGGGATATTTAAGACACATGGAAGTAGACAAATCGACTCAATAATCAAGTGCAAATTATTTTATTGAAACGTTAATACTCGTTTCGAGTTTTGAACCTTTTTACTCATTTAGTTGTCTTCACACATAACTTATAGCACTTCTTTTGGGCACAGCTGAGTAATACTTTTACGGTGCCATGGTAAGACGCGATTGGTTTCCCTTCTCTTAGAATCCAGGCACACACTACACTTACTTCAGTCTTAGACTCGTAGAATACTTAGCAGTCAGTGCTGGCTTGCGTTCGAAGTACAAGACAGATGCACAGGCATTAAACGTGAGCTGAGGTTTGACACACCACGCTCTAGGGCCGAAATTAGTGTACTGGTTCGTGTAAGAAATTGGTACTGCTATGAAGAGTATATTCTTCATTAAAATATTTAGTTTTCAGTAACACAGACCTTATTACTCATTCAAATCTTCTACTGTAGTACGCAACAAGACGTTTAACGCTATAGATTGTGGAACAGGGCCGTGTGCTGAGATTAGATGGGTCTGAGGATTTAGTCGTTTCTTGTACGAAGGGTTTACTGGATTGTGAAGAACATCAGTTTTTACTTCAACAACTGAAAATTCACATACAGTCAAATGTACTACGGCGCGAAAAGCCGTTTTAGTAGCAGCATGTTCTACGTGTTTGGTGTGCTGGTACACACATTTGTATGACAAATTAGCAATCGTGGGAGACTGGACTTACATCGCACAGGTGAAAGAAATAACTTCTGCGTTTTGACCCTGGACGCGACAACCTTCCACGATCCACCGCCGTGTGATGATCTGCAAATCTCGCCACTGGATGCGGTATGGAGGGTCACGTGCTGATCACAGCACTCTCCCTGACCTTGCCGGGTTTTTCGACCCAGTATCAGCTACTACTCGGTTGAGCAGCTCCTAAATTGACATCACGAGGCTGCGAGCACCTCTTAACAGTCCTCCAACCAAGGTGATATCTCCGCCAGTATCGAGCATCGAACCCTGATCATTCAAACGGCAGTCAGACGCGCTGGCCACTCAGTTATGTAGGCAGCGTCCATTTAACTGGGTCGGTATTTAAATATCAATATAGCGACGGAAATTTCTATTTATCTTGAGTTCCCTAATAACATTAAAACAGAAGTAGTCGTGCTTCGTTCAAAATGAACACGTTTGACTTTGAAGAAACGAACATCTTAGTTGCAGGTATGTATTCATTATTTATTTACTGGTCAAGCGTGCGTACACAGAAACTATACATTTGGTTAGAGGTGGCATGACCCATTTTTTAGAACTTGGAATGGCTAGCAAATAACAGTAACGTGACTTACTTAATATTAAGTGGTGTTCGTTGCGGGGGATACCGAGCATACAGAACGTCCCAGCAAATAATTGCACTTGCCAAACACTCGGAAACACTGTACCGTATCTCATGCATAAAAAGAACGGAATATAGCCTATGAAGTCACACCCAGTGCCTGACTTTGTCATAAAAATATACAACACAAAACGTGAAATGGGAGAAGAAGAAAAAAGGAAAACAGCAGATTACCTCGTTGAGGCATGCAAACAGGATCAGGGCTACACAGATATTTCATGTTGTGTAATACACATTTTTGTGACAAAGCCGGTCACCGGGTGTACCTTTTTTGGCTACATTCCGTTCTTTTTATTTATAGGACACTGCGCAATGTTTCCGAAAATTTGATGAGGGCAATTACTTGCTGGGACATTCTGCATGCTCGATATTCACTAAGTCGTGTTACAATTAGTTGCTATTAACTCTAATTTTGCAAAATGGGATCACGCAACTTCTGACGAAATGTTTATTTTTTGTGTAGGCCAAACTGAAGATGGTTGAGTCACGCGAAACGCGTCATTCGCAAATAATAATTACATTTCTGCAACCGAGACTGTTTCTTCGTCCTATATAACAGGTTGCTGTACCATTCCTACCATGAGTTGGAAAAAGTTTTATGCATGATTTTATTCCTCCATGCTTTCATCACAGCAATTTTTTTTCCGATTAGCGATAACTTTGTGACAGGACGTTAAATCCCGACACTGCTTCCTTCCTTGCCGCTTATCAAGTCACCCGTAAGTGACACAAGACGAAGGGTATAAGCTGTGGGTCTATAACATCAGCAGGAGTTTAACGGAATCATACACGTCGTAAAGACGAATCTTACGTTGGGCTACAGTGACTTGTTGCAACGACGCTTATCTGGTTCGATTCCCGGTACTGCCAGGGATTTTTCCTTGTTAGGAGGACTGGGACATGGTGCACTTATCCTCGTAATGCCAAATGAGGAGCTACTTGACGGATCAGTAGCTGTTCCGGGGTCATGAAAACCAACAACTGACGGGAGAGCGGTGTACTGACCACACGATCATCCATACCGGCATCCGAATGACGCCATTCGCAGAGGATGACATGGTGGACTGTCGATACCGAAGTGACCGTGTGAACGCGGAGCCTCGCTTCGTGTGTGTGGAAAATTTAAAACCATTATATGAAAACCTAAATAGCTCGCAGCTGAAGACATGAAGCATCTTCAACGAAATTTATTAATTAATAATTTCACAAATTATAGTACTGAATTACAACATGAAGAAGTGCAATACAAATTTTGCATTGCAATGTACCTACGTTTCACCCGTCATGTTTAGAAATTTCCCTTTCTGTCTCTTTCTTTAACATTCAAATGAATATTAACGCAGACGAGAAATAACATTACGACCACCTGCTTAGCAGCTTGTTTCTCCGTCTTTAGAACGAAATACGTCACTGATTCTGTGTATTAGGGATCCGAAAGTTAGTTTGGTAGGGTTGTGGAGCTGTGCAGCAAAATGGAAATGATCGTATAGCGTCAGTGGCCGGGAGTTCCCAGTCGGGAAGCTCGGACGCCAAGTGCAGGTTTATTGAGTGCGACGCCGCATTGGGCGACTTGCGCGTTGACACTGGGAATGAAATGATGATGACAGCACAACACCCAATCTTTGAGGGGAGAAAATCTCGCTCCCCAGCCGGGATCTATACCCGGGTCCCCGTGCGTGGAAATCCAACGCGCTGATCATTCAGCTAATGGGGCGGACAGCTATGCAGCATTGGATGTCTACGCACAGGTCATGTAATTTCATAAAATAACGGGTCGTTGATTTGTGTCCGTGGTGATGGCGCACTGTATGTACCTAGATAGGCTCCATAGGTCGCCGAAACATCAACGTGAGAGCTCCTCAAATCACTGTAGCACGGTTCTGGTTTCGAGACCTAGACAGTTATAACGCTGAAATATGACATATCAGAAAGACATGAAGCATGAAGTGAAGTAGATAGTTCGCAGCTGTCACCTTGTCTGTGATTACTACCATAGATCCCGTGCAAACGCAGGTGCATGTCTCCCATAGCATAATACTGCTCCACCAGCCCGCGTCCACGTAGCGCTGCACGTTTCGAGCCACCTTTCACCCTGATGACGATGTTTGTGAAGAGAACCATCGATCTAGTGTAGCAAATGTGTGATTCATCGGACGAGCCGGCACATTTCCAGTGATCCACGGTCCAATCTCGACGATCCTGTGACCACTGCAGTAGTAACTGACAATGTCGTTGGTCAACACGTGAAAACGTCGGGTGTGATCTCCTGCAGAGCTCCGTGTTCAACACTGCACAATGAAAGGTGTGCTCCGAAACACTTGTGCGTGCATCAGCATTGTGTTCTTTCGCCTTTTACACAGGCCGCTATGTGTCTTACTTTACAGAGCAGACAAACCTCTAAATTCCACGTTCTGTGAAGAGCCCTGGACGTCCACCCATTTAGTGCCTAGTGGTAGTTTCACTGTTCTACTTCTTTTCGTAGATGATCACGACAGTAGCGCGTGAACATTCGACCAGGTTTGCCGTTTCCGAGATACTCGTTCACAGAGTCTGCGTATTAGTAATTTGTCCTTCGTCAGAGTCGCGTTTCTGACTAGATTTCCCCACTTGCAGTCTAGCGCTAGGGTGATGCCCCATCAGTCTCAGCTCGGCTTACATACTTTTCGTACAGCGTATCGTGCCCGCAACGTCACCGTGAGGCTTCAATGTCATAATGTTTCGGCTTATCAGCATAGCTTAATGTAGGCTTATCGCTCTCTGGCATTCTTTTTGTGGTAGTAGGTGTGGGGCAAAAGTCACTGCGAATAGTAGTCCATTAAAAACATTGGGGCAATCTTGTTTGTGATAATCATGGCTACCAGCACCACAGTGTTCAAAAATGCTTCAAATGGCTCTGAGCACTATGGGACTTAACATCTGAGGTCATCAGTCCCCTAAACTTAGAACTAGTTAAACCTAACTAACTTAAGGACATCACACACATCCATGCCCGAGGCAGGATTCGAACCTGCGACCGTAGCATTCGCGAGGTTCCAGACTGAAGCGCCTAGAACCACATGGCCACCGCGGCCGGCGCACCGCAGTGTACTGCTGTTACATAAAACTTATCTGATACAGTACATTGTTGATTTTAACCTGTTGTGAAGGCGTCAGTTTACAACGGGTAGCCACTTTTTCCGACCCTGTATGTTCTAACGGTAGGAGACACGTTGTTACTGCGAAAACGCACTCTTTTAATTTTATTTTTCCTTTACTTTATTGTCCAGCTAATTCAATCTATACAAGATATAGCCTCTTTAACTTATTAAATACATTTTTGAGAGGTGTTTCCGTGCATCTCTGTCCGCTGCTGTCTTCTGCCAGTTGAAGCCCACAACTTTCCTGAGTTCCTTATCCCAGCCATCAGGTGCTCTCCCTAGTGGTCTTCGTTTTTCTCTGTAACTTCATTCTAAAACTGATTTTGTCCATCTTCCATCCTTCGTTCTTGCAGTATGTCCTGCCCACTGCCATTTTAGAGTCTTAACCCGTTCTGTAATATCTTTTATTCCTGTTATTGCTAGTATGTTTTCACTTCGATCATTCTTAGTGAGACCTAAAATTGACCTTTACGTAGCTCTCTGAGCAGTTTTAAGTTTCCTTTTGAAAAAAAAATCGTTTGAAGTCCAAGTTTCACATCCGTACGTTAAAACCGGTAGGACACACTTACCGTCCTTCAAATAAACGAATCCAGAGGACAAACACATAAGGTTTTATTTATTAATTATAAATACGACAGATCACGACCTAAAATAAATTCTGCACTCCTAAAGTTTTGGAGTCACGAAAGAGCAGAGCCCGAGCGGATGTTTCCTGTCAAGAAGAGAGCAACGACAACGAGACGAGAAGTGAAACTTTAATTTCCACCGAAGTCCAGGCGCCTTCATGCAGAATAAGAATCCAGAACCCCTAAACACAGACAACTTGAGATGTCCTTGTATTGTTCAAGCTGTTACGGTACTGGCTTCGTACGAAGGAGTTCTCTGCTAGATTTCTTGGATGACTAAGAGTTTACGTGAGTCGGGAAGTTTCAACTACGTCAGCCACTACGTCAGTCGGAGGAAATTATTCCATTTATAGACCACTTTATTTCCGTCCATTTGTACACCATGGACTGGAGAATTAACGAATGTGGTACATAGGCAAATTGAGTTTTCCATAAGTGATACAAATCGAAAGTAAACCTAGACGAAAAATAATAGAAATACATAAATTTGAAAATAGCAGATTCAGTGGTGTGTGACACTCGTTTCGTGCTTTTCGTTCTCTGTTCCAAGCAGTAGAGCAGGCTGTTTCAGATTCGCCACTCCCCCCCGCCCCCTCCCTCATTCCGACGTGCAACACTGTTCCGAAAATGAATTCACAATAATTCCAATCACCCAGCCGCAGCCAACGTAATTGGCAGGTTTTCCTATATTGTAAGGGAAATGCCGAAACTTCAACAATTATATTGCAATTCTATTGGCAGTTCTATGAGACAAATAGCATGGGTGACAAAACCTTTGCGAGAAACAGCTCATCTAGAAAAAAAAAAATGCCTCTGAGCATTATGGGACTTAACTGCTGAGGTCATCAGTCCCCTAGAACTTAGAACTACTTAAACCTAACTAACCTAAGGACATCTCACACATCCATGCCCGAGGTAGGATTCGAACCTGCGACCGTAGCGGTGGCGCGGTTCCAGACTTTAGCGCCTAGAACCGCTCGGCCACTCAGGCCGGCCGGCTCATCTAGAGAAAGAAATATTGAACATGAACTTATCTGTGAACACCGCAGTAGTAGGTCTATGATACCATCCCAGACGGTGTGGTACCATACTGCCATGTTCTAACCAGAAAAATTTAGCGACATAGTCAGTTACAGAGGGGCCTATAGCTTAATATGAAATCCCAAACAAGCTAGGTTTTCTTTTTAAATTTATTTTTCATACATACTTAGCATAAGGTGACATTGATGATAATTACGAAGGACAGTTAGAATTGAATCCCGAACCTTTAAATTTAGCCTACAAGCCACTACTGCACGTCATGAATTACCAAATATTTCGCATGAAAACTATAGTCCCTTAACCAAGAGAATGTGCAACCACCATACTATAGTCAGTCCTTGGTCTGCCTCCAAAATTTTCACTCTTCTCCCCCCCCCCCTCTCCTTTTGCCACTTCTCTCAATTACCAAACTGACGAATGACGTATCCTTGATGCCTAAAGATGTCTCCTGTCAACCGATCACTTCTTCTCTTAGTTAATTTATGTCAAACTGCTGTTCTCCTCAATCCAACTCAGTACATCAACATTGGCTTTTCGATCTACAGTCTCGTATTCAGCTATTTTCTGTTATACATCGCATACTGGGAACAGCACTGCATCCAAAATCTAGTAGGTGTACGCGTGTAGAGCGATTTAAAGTGGTACGATCACTTAACCTCTTGATATGAGTGGGTTCAAATGAAAACGAGACAGATCGAAACAAATAGCTAAAATTTTTATAATTTCAACAGTAATCGCCATAAATATTAATACGTTTATCCCATTGTGAGATGATAAGTTCAGAACCTTCATGGAAAAATGTTCATGGTTGACCACTGAATCATCACTGTACCCAATCGTACACCTCTTCGTCCGAAGCAAAACGAAAGACACGAATTTCTTTCTTTAGGGCTCCAAAAATATAAAAATTGCGTGAAGAGAGATCGTTACTGTATGGAAGATATGTAAGGACTTCTGAATGAAACTTCTGCTGTTGCAGTCGAAACGACTTTGGCCATTTGTGGACGGAGGTTGTCCTGCGACAGTCGGAATATTGCCAACGTTGTTTCGACTTCACTGCAGTAGTTTCATTGAGAGATCCCTCCATATGCTCCATACAGTCCACGTTTTTGGAGCCCTGAAGAACACGTTCGTGTCCTTCTATTTGCTTCTGACGAAAAGGTGTACCATTTGGTTCAGTGATGATTCAGTGATCAACCATAAACATTTCTACATGGAGGCTCACAGTGGGGTAGTGGTGTTAACAGTTACGATTATTAATTTTGAAATAATCAGTTTACGTATTTTCTTTCCATCTTTCAAGTTCTCATTTGACTGGCCCTTCTACTTGAATACCTGGAAGACAAAAATGAAACCTGTCTCTCTCTAGAAGTAGACTAACACTACGGAGAAGGCAGTATGTTTCAGAAGCTTTGGTAGTACCATGTAGAATCTGCAGTTACCGGCACTGACGCTTCCATATACATACATCAAAAAAAGTTTTGCATCAACTCGGTTCCGGGAGTCCCGGAACATGTACAAAAAAGTGGAATAGAGATCAACATAAACATCATTTTCGCCCTTTTTATTGCTCATGAGAACCACACATTGCATATTATACCACAATAGAGCGAGATTGCTGCATACACCGGTACCTCTAGTATCCAGCAGCACGTCCTATTGCAGTGATGCATGCCTGCATTCGTCGTGGCATACTATCCACAAGTTCATGAAGGCACTGTTGGTACAGATTGTCCCCCTCCTCAATGGCGTTTCGGCGTAGATCCCCCAGAGTGGTTGGTGGGTCACATCGTCCGTAAACAGCCCTTTCAATCTATTAGATAGGGTTCATGTCTAGAGAACATGCTGGCCACCCTAGTCGAGCGATGTCGTTATCCTGAAGGAAGTCATTCACAAGATGTGCACGATGCGGGGCGCGAATTGTCGTCCATGAAGACGAATGCCTCGCCAATATGCTGCCGATGTGGTTGCACTATTGCACCATCGGTCGGAGGATGGCATTCACGTATCGTACAGCCATTATGGCGCCTTCCATGACCACTAGCGGCGTACGTCGGCCTCACATAGTGCCGCCCCAAAACAGCAGGGAACCTCCACCTTGCTGCACTCGCTGGACAGTGTGTCTAAGGCGTTCAGCCTGACCGAGTTGCCTCCAAACACGTCTCCGACGATTCTCTGGTTGAAGGCATATGCGACATTCATCGGCGAAGAGAACGTGATGCTAATCATGAGCGGTCCATTCGGCATGTTGTTGGGCTCATCTGTACCGCGCTGCATGATCTCGTGGTTGCATATATGGACCTCGCCATGGACGTTGCGCATCATGCAGCCTACTGCGCACAGTTTGAGTCGTAACACGACGTCCTGTAACTGCACAAAAAGCATTATTCAACGTGGTGCCGTTGTTGTCAGGGTTCCTCCGAGCCATAATCGATAGGTACCGGTCATCCACTGCAGTAGTAGACCTTGGGTGGTCAGAGCGAGGCATATCACCGACTGTTCCTGTCTCTATCTGCCCCATGTCCGAACAACATCGCTTTGATAATTTTTTTCATAATGCAAGGCAAAAGTCATAATATATTTCCTTAAAGTCAGTACCGCCATCAGGCTTGTTAATTTACAGTGTTACATTTACACTTACACAATCATTATTTCGGCTTCAGAGTGCCATTATCATGTGTTTTAAGTGTTATGAATTGCCTAAGATGGCATACTGCCGTGTTAAAATACACCATTAGACACATTGTGTCTAATAGTGTATTTTAATACGACAGTGCGTTTCCGAAGTTCAACTGTTCTATCAACAAGGCTAGAATATACCCCATTTTCTGAGTATCCCCCACAAACAAAGAATCCAAAGGTATTATAAAGTCAAGGGACTTTGTATTGGCGAGTCACGACCGATATACTTGCTGTCGTCGAAGATCGGTGCTAGCTATTTCCGAACAGCTATGTATATCCCTGCACCATAAAGATCATAATCCAACGGTAAAAATCAGGAAAAATCGATACTATACGGAGGCTAGCCTCCAGTATCTTCCAAGCACCATTTGTTAATGGTACTGGAATGGACGAAAATGGTGATAATGCGAGAAGTACCCTCCACCATACACCATAATGCGGGTAGAAGAGCTTAGGTAGTGTTGCAGACGTAGGTATCAATTTGGTCAGATCACGAAGTGGTTCGTTTAACAACTTAATCTGGTTATTTTTATGTTAACAAAATCTTCCTTGTTCTGCTGTAGTTTGCTTTCGTTCTGCAGTATTAATTTATTGCGTTAACCAGGTTTCGGCTTACAAGGCCATCCTCAGACAGTTACATGCTGATTATTTTTGTCGTCACTTTCTCAGTGTGCTAGCACCACATCTTAAACCGAATGAGGTGGCGCGCTGGACACGCATTCGGGAGGACGACGGTTCAATCCTGCGTACAGCCCTCCTGATTTAGGTTTTCAGTGATTTCCCTAAATCGCTCCAAGCAAATGCCGGGATGGTTCCTTTGAAAGGGCATGGCTGACTTTCTTCACCGTTCTTCCCTAATCCGATGAGACCGATGACCTCGCTGTCTGGTCTCCTCCCCCAAACAACCCAACCCACGTCTTAAATTACTTTCACATCAACGGCACTTCTACTGTCATCTCCCTGACGTCTCTCGTTTTGCCAGGTAAAGCAGCCACGACGTTATCGAAAAAACCCTGGTTGTTCCATTTAGGTTTCATGGGTAACAACGGCACTGTACTGGAAATAAGATCCCCAGTGGGTCGAAAGCCTTACTTGCCACTAGCGTAATTGCCCATATTATAATCTACAGTGATGAATGGTTCATTTCCTGGCCGCAAATTTTAATTCATTTTCTCAGCTTCCAACATTGTCGTAGATGTAAATTGTCCTGATATGACGTACGCCCTTTACTTGTATCATACCTGTGAGTGATGTGTTGCCTGGCCGTAACTCGTTGTTTGAAATAAATTGACATAGGGCTAGTTTAAAAAATCGTGGTTTATAAAGCATATTCAGAAACTGTAAATCACAGATTCCTTAAAATTATGTAATGATAATTGCTTCGAACGTGTATATTCATTTCACCTCTGTCTACACACATACTGCGGATGCTATCAGACAGTGCATGGTGCGGGGTACCTTGTACTCCCGATGGCAGTTTCCCGTTCCACTCGCAAAAGCAAGAAGGAACGGCTTTTCACAGGTCTCCGTACGGACCCTGATTTCTTTTACATTCTCTTTACGCGGGAGGTACGTTGGTGGCAGTAGAATCGTTTTTCATTTTGCGCAAATACTGGTTCCCTTGACTTTCTCATTAGCGTTATACAAAAAGAATATGTTCTTCCCACTTGGTATTCCCATCTCAATTCACGGAACATTTGCGTAATAACCACGTGTTGATAGAACTTACTTGTAACAAATTTAGCAGCACGCCTCTGAATTACTTCGATGTCTTCCTTTAGTCAGACCTAGGTGGGATCCAAAATAATCTAGCAGTACGCAAGAATGGTTGCACAAGTGCTATGCACGTATAGATGAACTAAATTTTCCTAGAATTCAGCGAATAAAACGAAGTCGACAATGATGGCAAGCTCGAATTACGTCAACGCTGACGTGTTAAACGTTACGTTATCCGTTCCTGCAACTACAGGTCTCAGTGCTCCAGAGTTAAGCTGAGTAACGGTTTTGCAGACAACTAGGAAATGGCTTCATTCTCAGATGTGGATGGGAGATAACTCTCGCTGATGCTGAGTATCTTGTTGTGAAACTTAAGGCGCTTCCGTTTCCGTGGTCGAGCTGAGTCAGTGAGCGTATATTTTTTCGCACTACGATGAAGCGATGGTAAATCAGCAGCAACTTCTCTTTGCGTCTAGGGATCAAGGCCGGGCTATCATTCGACAGACTCTTAGCGATATTCCACTGAATACGTTCTTCAAGAACCTGACATTAAGTTATTTAATATGTTACAGTTTACCACAGTAGGATTACTGTAATTTCTGAAGTAGCTAGGATTCAAAAGTTTTGCAGGATGTATGATACCTTGGAAGACTTAAGCTCTAATCTGATCAAGTCAAATCAATAGAATAAATTAAATAATTGCATTTCTTTCGCAGTGTATCGACAGTAGATGGGGTCCAAACAGTTCAGTAAAAGTGATATAAACGATGTGCGTATTTACTTTTCTAGCATATTAACGAAAGACAGTGACCGAGCAAAGAATAAAAAACTGAATCTGCTGCCGTAAAACGGCAAGGAAGAGAAGGCAACAGGTCAAAGTACAACTATTATTTCCTTCTCATAATCCAGCAGCAACTCTTTCAAGATTTTGCCTTGGAATCTCTAACTATCGCAATTCTTAAGACTCTGAGCTCTCGTTCCAAAAGAATGCAGTAAACTCCATGTCCCATAATCCACAATTAGGTTTCTGTAGTTTGCCTAAGCCCCCTCTGAGGGCAGTCCTGCTGGGACGGTTGGCTGGATTTGGGGGAGGGTACCAAACAGCGAGGTCATCCGTCCCATCGGATTAAGGAAGGATGGGGAAGGAAGTCGGCCGTGCCCTTTCGAAGGAACTATCCAGGCTTTTGCCTGAAGCGATTTGAGAGTAACCACCGAAAACCTAAATCAGGATGGCCGGACTCGGGTTTGGACCGTCGACATCCCGGATGCGAGTCCAGTGTGATAACCACTGCGAAAACGGCACACCTGATTTTCTTCGTTACCCCTGTCAAAGCAGAGCTTGTCAGCATACTGTAATAACCTAGTTAAATCTCAGTTTTCCTGCCTTCTTATTCAGTTCGCCCCTGCACAAACACACGAAGAAAATTATTGTGTAATCTTCCTAGCAATTGATCATTTAAAGCTCGAAAAGGAATTTAATTTTCAGGCTATAACGAAATTACGATACCTACGAGAAATGAGGGTCTCTGAAATAACCACAGTAAATTTGTTACTAAATTCTACGATCCTATATAAAAGAAATTAAAAAAGGAAAAGAAAAAAGAGCTGTCGTTACGAATACGTTAGCGAATCTTCTAGGAGATTTCTGCCGTTTAATATTAGCTACTCTGAATTTGCTTCTTAAACAGTGCCCGCGAAAAATTAAATTACCGGCTTAGGTTGAAAAAATTATCGCTAAACATTGACTTACGGAACACGGTTTGCATCTCTCTCAGGCAGACGTATGAGTGTCTGATGTTTAATGTGTAATTTGAATAAGAGGGGAAATAGGCACATTTCACAAGTGCAGAACATCCCACATTAAACACACTACACAAAAAATTTCCTGTAAGGTTCGGCGATCCCTTCAAAACCCTGACGTGTCCATGTATTTACCCAACGAAAAACATATTAGAAAAATCTTTTAGTATACTTTGTAATTTTTGGGTAGTGAGTTGTTATCCAAACTTCTGATCAAGAGAAACAGCACCAAACTGGTGGAAACGACAAAGCATGAAACTATTTTCATGCCGCAGTCGTTTTACATTTACAGCATTAGTGGAAAATAATACTAATTTTCACAGACGATTAAAATTTAAATGAGCTAAATACTGAAACTAATCGCAGAAGTAACCTTTAAACAATATATATACTCAACTTCTATAGATCCGAAAAATGTCACTGTTTTTAAATATCAACTGCTATACAACTAGGCCAAGTTTTCGATAAAAAGTAATATGACACCTTTGTGGGTTGTGAGTAGTCTGCTAGATGTAATAATCACTTTTTCTAATAGGCCAGTTGGTGTAAGTAATTTACGCAGATTTTTTCCACGTTGAAGTCCATGTCCTAGTGGCGGAATACGTCGCGTATTTCCTGCAAAGCAGGACATTATAGTTAAGCCTAATCATAGTGATAAAACGTCCTCGCTCTCAGAGCTAAAACAGGCACTTAGACTGACTTGTTACGGTAATGGAATCAGGTACATATGCTACAATTTGAAGACAGGGGTGCGTCTGAAACTGAAGACGACTAACGTAAACAAAGATTAAAGAAATTAGAGATTTATCCGTGTTTGTCCCTTTCGTCATTACATCTCGATGAAGCAACAAATGAGAAGAGGTATTTTTTTAATAAATAAATATCAGGCGAGCAAAAATCAGGTCGCGTGCCATTCAGTTTATATTTGAAATTTTTTTCCACGAAGTTACAGAAGAACTTCTCAAACGGAGTGTTTAGAATAACATGGGACGCAACAGGCAAGGGTCCATTCTCATCGCCTTTCCTTACCATTTTGGGTATTTATTATTTTATGTTATTTACTTGTTTAACTTGACCTGATTTGTAGGTAGGTATACACCTGCATGGAAATACGTAATGCGAGATGGGTCCAAACCGGCGTATGATGTTAACAACAGATGCATCAGGATTCGTAGCAACAGGCATGACGCACCTTCTACCTGCTGTGGTAGTGGTTCGCGCTGCCGCCGCTTGGCGGCGCTACCGGAAAGGCACGAGTCGCCAGACAGCTGTCAATGGAGCCAATAGCGGCACGTTGACACGGGACAACATGGACAGTCACGCGGCGAAATTGTACGTCGGGGACAAGGACAATAACAATATGAACGAACGTGATCGACAATCTTTTTACCATTTTCTGTTTTTTGAAGAGAAGGAGAGCACTTTGCATCATTTGCTTTTCGAACTCCAGATGTACCGTATCGGTATTTGCAGACAAAATATCTGGCTTTCAGGTCCTCCTATTGAGCGGACAACTATTTTTGTACACTCCCGAACATGTGTCAACATCTTTGTCCCATCGTCACGGGGTATTTTATTCACTTCTGCAAAATATAAACATGTCTTAAATAATAAGTATTATAACGAAATTAGGCCTAAAATGTTTTCATCTGTTGCTTTTCTTTTCTTGAGTCATTATCTTCTGGTTGGTTTGATGCGGTCTGCTACAAATTCCTCTCCCTTGAGAAACCCTTCATGTCAGAAAAGCACTGTTGCTATTATTACGTTAATTAGTGTTCTGTGGTACTGGGAGATGAAAAAGCTTGCACAGGATAGATTAGCATGGAGAGCTGCATCAAACCAGTCTCAGGACTGAAGACCACAACAACAACAACAACAACAACGTTAATTGGTAAAAACGGAACCATTATAATGGTTCAAATGGCTCTGAGCACTAAGGTCATCAATCCCCTAGAACTTAGAACTACTTAAACCTAACTAATATAAGGACATCACACACGTCCATGCCCGAGGCAGGGTTCGAACCCACGACCGTAGTGGTAGCGCGGTTCCAGACTGAAGCGCCTAGATCCGCTCGGCCACACCGGCCGGCTTGAGAAATTTGAATAAACATCATCTTTCAGATGTAGGAACATGCGTACCAACTTTCCTTTAGGTCGCGCACCACCTCCTTGTTGCGTTTTTTTTTCCCCGGTTGCTGTATTATACAGAATGTGCGTGTGTGAGGCTCAAAATATTTACAGATGCAGCACAAAAAACAACCTCATGGCTCACAACAACAAAAACAACAGAAAACGCAGGGAACTGCTTGCGCCAGCCTGCAGTACGCATTCGTTCATGTGATTCACAAATTGGTCACTAGACAACAACAAACAGCAAACATCCTGTGTACATCAGAGCACTATCCTTGTGACATTTCCTTTTTCCTCGCTTTACATCCATCATAGTCAGTTACACGGAGATCATCTTAGAGCAGCTGAGAATTCAGCAGTGGGATGATGTAATGTGTACCGGCGACAGGTGGGCTATTCGGTACTTGTATTGTGAGGAAGACCGCCTAAATTGTGGTCCTCCTTCACGATTGGCTGCTGTGTTCGGAAGTAGCTCGCCAAAATGATAAACTTCTGTTGTTAATATTAGACAAACTGCGGAGTGAATTTACTTGCATTTCATGTAAGACCATCTCTCAATGACAGGCTATCATTCCATTGTTTCGTAAGTGTTAATTACCAGCAGGATAATAAACAGTTGCTAAACCAAAATGCAGACAAAGCACTTCGAAGATCTTTGGGTTGTGCCAAACTTGGATGGCGAGCGAGGAGGATCGGCTGTACAGAGCTGGTTCGGCAGCCTCTGAGGACGAACTTGTCGTCTGCTGCGGTCGGTATCTGTTAAGAACTTAATTAGCAGTCTCCGGTTTTTCGGACATTTAACTCAGAGCTAGTATCATAGTGGTCACGCGAACACGAGTTCATTATTTTGTTTGTTTTCTGCGTTAATGTGAAGAATAGAAATTATTTGTGAATCATAAAGTGAACTATAATTGGGTAGTTTCTCGTATTCTGCAAATAAAAAGCCCGTGGTATCCCTTTTAAACAAACCAATTCGAAGTTTAATTATTTATACAAGAGACTGCAATTTATACAATACACTATGCAATTGTTTATACACTACAATATACATGATCCTCACTGGCAGTTCATTACCCTCTCAAGAACGGATTCACGACCTAGGTGCTGTTTTCTGCCCAGTGGACAACAGCTATTAAAGACTGCAGGTCGGTGACATTACTGAGAACGTATGTATTCCAGTCAGGGCAGTGGAAGCAACTTAGCACCTCGCGTGTATTGCAGTCTAAGTACAAATGAGATCAATGACACGTCACCTGTGGTGACACACAGGAGGTATGAAGGGAAGAAGGTGTTGAGGGAAGGGATCTCTCTTTCTTTCTCTCTCTCTCTCTCTCTCTCTCTCTCTCTCTCTCTCTCTCTCTCTCTCTCCTTCGCTTTCAGTATACTGAATATACTGTATACAGTATACTGCTGTATACTGAAGGTATAACTCCTCTTTCCCCTACTATATTTTGAAAACAGTCACAACATTGTACGCTTTCCTTATCTGGCATGTTCGTTAACTTGCTAGCAGGTGCGCAACAATGACACTGTTATAAATTGACGGCTCTAAATCTGATCAAGCAAGGTGATATACAGGACATAAAATCCCGTCTGACGCCTGCGATCATTTTTATGTTAATAATTGGCAACCAATGCTATACAATAGAAATAAAGTCATGAGATGTTAAATTCTCGTATTAGAACATGTTACGCTTTCTCTATTACACCCATCTTCAGACATCACAAGCTTCAACTCCTTCCTAACCAAGTGAAAGAAAGTGTCGAATAACGTATGAGTATAACTGCGACACAAGCAGTCTCGAAGCAGAGTGTATACAATGACTGCTTACTAATTTAATGTGTCATTTGTCTTCAGTTGAAACTTCTGGGCTGAGAGGCCGTGATCGATGTACAAAATTTCCACCTAACGATTCCGGCAGTAGCCGGACGACCTCAGAAGAAGTCTCCCGCGGAGACGAAACGTTAGGTGAAAATTTTATACATCGACCACGGCCTCTCAGACCGGAAGTTTCAACTGAAGATAACACCGGCCGTGAAAGCCTACATTGTATCATTTGTGTTTATGGCTGCTTTTTTTGTGTTTTCTATGCTACTGCATATGTAGAGCTTTACAGAAAATAAATAATTTGTTTCAAATTACAATGAAATAAATACCCTTAGTTGAATGCAGGCGTTGATATATCAACGGGGTCAGTGGAAAATGTGTGCCCCGACCGGGACTCGAACCTGGGATCTCCTGCTAACATGGCAGACGCTCTATCCATCTGAGGATAGTGCGACTGCAGGGACTTATCTCTGGCAGGCCTCCCACGAGACCCACATACCAAACTTATTCGCCCGCACTATGAATCTCGCGGCTTTACCGCTGAAAGAAAAAGTCGTTTGTATCGCACAGTGTGCCTGTTTAGTTCGGTGCTCCACTATCATAGGTTGGACTGAACAGACTGTACCCACACACACCACGTCCGTTGGGATCCGATCTGTATACTTTTCCGCTCGTACTGCGGGAGTTCGGAGCCCACTTGCTATCAATGGTGAACTTTGACAAGCAGTTTAGTCAGTCACAGGGGTGCATTTCTGGAAGGAAGGCGGTTTCCTGAGTACCCGAAAATATCTTCGTGGAGGGGAAGTTGAAGATTATTCTTCATTGTGTCACATCTTTTCCACACAGCTTCTTGTCTGCTTAGCAGAGGAGGGCTACTTGGCAGTGTAGCGGAGTAGTTCTTATGCACCCACATATCTCATGGTGGTTGGAATAATGCATTGCAAACCACCAGCTGTACCAAGAAAACTTTATTCCTCTAGCGGTTTCGGTTCACAAAAACATCTTCAGTGGAGGGAAAACTGGACGTTGGCCATTTACACATACGTCTCGGTATAAAAGCACCGCACTGTAAGCTTGCCTCTGTCTTGGCTCACACAATATTTGTTAATCATTACAGCAACTTATGTCAGAACACAGTGCGAAAGCAGTACGTGCTTCCCGGTCTGCAGAAAACTCCAACCGGAGTGGTTTATTTTGCGGAGTCAGCAGCAGCCTACGCTTTGAACGTTAAATGCTGGTTAGTCTCCGACTAATAGTGCGGACACAGAATCTTGCACGGAGTCCGTTACTCGGACGGCAAGCGTCGATGTGAAGATATTGTGATGTGTCTGGTGCACAATACGTCGATCGACACTTGTGGTGATCAGGTGTCGTCAACTGGAGCATTAACGACGAGTGTGCCTCACCTCTGTTCTGCTGGAGTCCAGCATCGTGTCACTGCCACGTCCGAGTGACTCTCAAATGTGGTTACTGCGCGAATGGACCAGCTGGCGAAGTAGTGACTCACAATGAGGTAACTTTCAAACTCTAGGAGGAGCTGACAACGCTGTCTCACACCAATACAGAGCATCTCCGTGAGCTTCTGTAATATTTGTGGCGTTATCAGCTATGATATCTAGCAGCATTAAGAAGATGACGCAACAGGAAGTGTGAAGTACCAGTAGCAGATGACACGACCGATACTCCTCTCCTGGGAAAGACGGCTCGAATTTTAGAGCTTCACTATGATTGGGTGCTGTGTTCAGAGGCAGCGTGCCAAAACGCCAATTCTCTATTATTAACATTATTAACAGATGGCAATTATAGGAGTAGAGGGGCATGAAAGGGAAGCAGTGGTTGGGAAGGGAGTGAGACAGGGTTGTAGCCTATCCCCGATGTTATTCAATCTTTATACTGAGCAAGCAGTAAAGGAAACAAAAGAAAAATTCGGAGTAGGTATTAAAACTCATAGAGAAGAAATAAAAACTTCGAGGTTCGCCGATGACATTCTAATTCCGGCAGAGACAGCAAAGGACCTGGAAAAGCAGTAGAACAGAATGGACTGAGTCTTGAAAGGAGGATATAAGATGAACATCAACAAAAGTAGAACGAGGATAATGGAATGTAGTCGAATTAAGTCGGGTGATGCTGAGGGAATTACATTAGGAAATGAGACACTTAAAGTAGTAAAGGAGTTTTACTATTTGGGGAGTAAAATAACTGATGATGGTCGAAGTAGAGAGGATATAAAATGTAGACTGGCAATGGCAAGGAAAGAGTTTCTGAAGAAGAGAAGTTTATTAACATCGAGTATAGATTTAAGTGTCAGGAAATCGTTTCTGAAAGTATTTGTATGGAGTGTAGCCATGTATGGAAGTGAAACGTGGACGAAAAATAGTTTGAACAAGACGAGAATAGAAGCTTTCAAAATGTGGTGCTACCGAAGAATGCTGAAGGTTAGATAGGTAGATCACATAACTAATGAGGTATTGAACATAATTGGGTAGAAGAGAAATTTGTGGCTAAACTTGACTACAAGAAGGGATCAGTTGGTATGGCATGTTCAGAGGCATCAAGGGATCACCAATTTAGTGTTGGAGGGCAGCGTGGAGGGTAAAAGTGGTAGAGGGAGACCAAGAGATGAATACACTAAGCAGATTCAGAAGGCTGTAGGTTGTAGTAGGTACTGGGAGATGAAGAAGCTTGCACAGGATAGGGTAGCATGGAGAGCTGCATCAAACCGGTCTCTGGACTGAAGACTACAACAACAACAACAACAACAACAACAACAACAACCCCAACAACAACAACAACATTATCTAAAAAGTATAAGATAAACGTTTTTGATACTCAAATAAGGGCCTTTCTGAATAGCATGCTAACGTCCACTGATTTCAAAATTCTTAATAATAAGCAAAGTAATAAAAAAAGTTAAATGAAATTTCAGAGGAAGCACTTCACGTACCTTCGGGTCCCGCCAAAACGCACGCCAAAGCAGCGAAGTGGTGTGCACTGCCTAATGACTTCGGCTACAAATGTAATTACTTTATTTCACCGGTTTGATTTATATTTCTGCACGATCTATTTAAAATGTCCGGTATCCGGCTCTGACCATAAGCTGTGTGGATCTTGTCCTCCCACGAATGCAGCCTAGTTTGGAAAGTGAGATGTGTCTGGTTCTTACTTTGCACTAAGAACTTATCTTTGTATACGACACCGTTGTCCAGTTTTCAGGTACAAGTTTCTATAAATGTCGTTCTCTTTTGCAACCGGCCTGGTTCGAACTCTGGGTAGTAATTTAGTGTTTGTTTCTTTTTTTATATAACAAACGTATCTTTGTACTGCACACTCTTATCATTGTTCTGTTGTGAAAGCTGCACAAATGCTAACTTGCGACTGTTATAACTGCTGCTGGCTGTCTCGTCTATGTCTCTTAGCGTTTTTATTTTCCATTAAGAAATCAGGTTTGTATAGCGAACATGTTTTTAATTTTCTAATTTGGATACTGCAATAATGTTAACATGGCACTGGTTTTGGTGGTATAGTCTTTGCTTTCGAAAGCCAAAATTAAATAAATGAAAAAAAAAAAGATCGCTCCGGAAATAATTATCTTGAGGCACAGACGCTTGTCTGCTGCGATCGACCTTATTTTCATTGTGTAAGGAGATATTAAGTCTAGAACAGTCAAGAGAATAAGTACTGTTAAATAGACGGTAGATAAATCTCACCTTCTGTTAGCATTAATAGGAAATTCATATCATGAATCAGTTCGCCACTAACACTTCATTACAGCCCGGAGACCACAGATCTACGGCCTACGTGTTATTTTCCGCGCAACGGTAATCTAGAGAAGACCGCGGGTTGGTGAACTTAATAGCCGGCCGGTGTGGCCGTGCGGTTCTAGGCGCTTCAGTGTGGAACCGCGTGACCACTACGGTCTACATCTACATCTACATCCATACTCCGCAAGCCACTTGACGGTGTGTGGCGGAGGGTACTTTGAGTACCTCTATCCATTCTCCCTTCTTTTCCAGTCTCGTATTGTTCGTGGAAAGAAAGACTGTCGGTATGCCTATGTGTTGGCTTTAATCTCTGATTTTGTCCTCATGGTCTCCTCGTGAGATATATGTAGGAGGGAGAAATATACTGCTTGACTCCTCGGTGAAGGTATGTTCTCCAAACTTCAACAAAAGCCCGTACCGAGCTACTGAGTGTCTCTACTGCAGAGTCTTCCACTGGAGTTTATCTATCATCTACGTAACGCTTTCGCGATTACTAAATGATCCTGTAACGACGCGCGCTGCTCTCCGTTGGATCTTCTCTATCTCTTCTATCAACCCCATCTGGTACGGATCCCACACTGCTGAGCAGTATTCAAGCAGCGGGCGAAGAAGCGTACTGTAACCTACTTCCTTTGTTTTCGGATTGCATTTCATTAGGATTCTTCCAATGAATCTCAGTCTGGCATATGCTTTACCGACGATGAACGTTATATGATCATTCCATTTTAAATCACTCCTAATGCGTACTGCCAGACAATTTATGGCATTAACTGCTTCCAGTTGCTGACCTGCTATATTGTAGCTAAATGATAAGGGATCTTTCTATGTATTCGCAGCACATTACACTGGTCTACATTGAGATTCAATTGCCATTCCCTGCACCATGCGTCAATTCGCTGCAGATCCTCCTGCATTTCAGTACAATTTTCCATCGTTACAACCTCTCCATATACCACAGCATCACCCGCAAAAAGCCTCAGTGAACTTCCGATGTCATCCATAAGGTCATTTATGTATATTGTGAATAGCAACGGTCCTACGACACTCCTCTGCGGCACACCTGAAATCACTCTTACTTCGGAAGACTGAGAATGACAAGCTGCGTTCTGTTATCTAGGAACTCTTCAGTCCAATCACAGAACGGTCGCAGGTTCAAATCCTGCCTCGGGCATGGATGTGTGTGATGTCCTTAGATTAGTTAGGTTGAAGTAGTTCTAAGTTCTATGGGACTGATGACCTCAGAGGTTAAGTCCCATAGTGCTCAGAGCCATTTGGTGAACTTGATATGAGACGCCATGCATTTGACTCAGAGCGGTGAAAGCACTTGGGCACCTCATTTACACTGCATTCCCACAGGGGAAATTCCCCATCTCACAACCTCCTCCCCCCCCCCTCCCCCCGCCTCCTGTAAGATTTACTGGTAAGATGGCTGAGTGTATAGCCCGTCAAAAACTAAACACAGATGAAGCCTGAAAACAGGAAGAATCTGTACTGAACTGTCAAAGACAAGCAAAAAATAGAAACAGAGAACGTCCAAGCTGAAGATGTGCAACATCGAGCTTCGTGGTTGTGTGGTCACGATGTTACGATGTTGGACGGCAAAGCGGCAGATCCGTCTTCAAATCTCCCCCGTGCCCGTCTGGTCACTGAAGTGTTTGTTCTCCTCCTGTAGACTTGGCATCTGCCATGCTATACATTAGTTACAGCGTATGAGTTGTGTGACAAGAATATATTACCGTCGCAAATAAATGTGACGAATGGTGAGAGCAGACGAGATGCCGCAAAGACTTCTCGTAGAAATAAATACAACAAATAAACGGATGTGCACTATGTTACAGCGAAGGAATTCATCATACAAAACGTAACGCATGAGTCATAACCTATGATATTCGTGTAGAACAAACAGGAAGTGCGTACGCTTGTAGATTCCTTCGTTACAGTTCGCTGTTGCAGACGGACGCTACACCACGACATGGACGCAAATTTGAATTCAGAGAACAGACGCGTCAATGACCGGAGGGATCGTTCACAATTTTGGGGCACGAGGAATATCTGAACACGGGTGTCCCTCTTTGCAGTTCTACGCCGTGACCACACAACTACGACGCCGTCATTCTCGTAATGCTCTCGAAGTTGCACATCTTCAGCGTTCACTGTTTCTTTTTTGTTTCTTGTTTCGCAGTCCATTACACGTTCTTCTTGTGTTCATGCTTGATCTAAGTTCAGTTTTTGACCGGCTGTCCGCTGAGCTCTCTTACCACAATATCTACGGGAGGGAGGGGAAGGGGGTGCGATGGGGAGTTTCCCTTGTCAGTACAAATGAGGATAGTGACACGTAGTTTGTCGTAACACGGAGGAGGCAGGTATTTGGAGAAACATACAAAGTATTTCTCAAAGTAAAATTTTTTAACCCCGTACTTCACAGTGATTCTTCATGATCTCACGCTGTGAAAGCTTTTTGTGTACCCTGCCAGGAACGATGATGACACTGAACACGAAGAACACTGATGCACTCCAGTGGCCGTTCCACCTGTTAGAGACAGCTGAAGCACACATTATTTACACACCTGCCGACGATGTGGAGGTGTGGCGTCTTCTGGTGGCGCCTCATTCGCTTTATCAGGCAGCGTATTTTCCGAGAGAGCTTAATTGCTGTTAAACTACGAAACTAAACTCCCACCGAACAGGTCAGGAAGGCCCAAGGGTGCCGACCGGCCGCCGTGTAATCCTCAGCCCATAAGCGTCACTGGACGCGGATATGGAGACACACATGTGGCCAACACCCCGCTCTCCCCATCGTATGTCAGTTTCTGAGGCCGGAGCCGCTACTTCTCAATCAAGTAGCTCCTCAGTTTGCCTCACAATGGCTGAGTGCATCCCGCTTGCCAACAGACCGGATGGTCACCCATTCAAGTGCTAGCCGACAGCGCTTAACATCGATGATATGACGCGAACCGGTGTTACCACTACGGAAAGGTTGTAATTAAACCTAATGACAAAATTACAACATTTGCTAAGCCCGTGCAGAAAAATTTGTGAAAAGATTGTGTTAAGGGTGGAGAAGGGAGGCAAGTCTGCAAGGGACGCAAGGTTTCCTCGCTATTACTCTGCTTATTAGGGGCCAAATTTTGGGTATACGATAAATCGCACAAATCTAAGGGGTGTCAATTCGACTAAATACCTAGGAATTACAATTACGAGGAACTTAAACTGGAAAGGCCACACAGATAATATGGTGGAGAAGGCGAAACACTTAGAAGATGCGACAGATCCACTAAAGAGACAGCCTACATCACACTTGGCCGCCCTCGCTGGAATACTGCTGAGCGGTATGGGATCCTTACCAGGTAGGATTGACGGAGGACATCGAAAAAGTGTAAAGAAGGGCACCTCGTTTCGTGTTATCGCGAAATAGGGGTGAGAGTGTCACTGATATGATACGCGAATTGGCGTGGCAGTCACTGAAACAAAGGCGGTTTTCTTTTCGGCGATATCTAATTACAAAATTTCAATCACCAACTTTCTCTTCAGAATGCGTAAATATTTTGTTGATACTCACCTAGGGAGGGACTAATGATCATCAAAGTAAAATAAGAGAAATGAGAGCTCGAACGGAAAGATTTAGGTGTTCCTTTTTCCCAGGTGTCATTCGAGAGTGGAATGGTAGAGAAGTAGAATGAAAATGGTTCGATGAACCCTCTGCCAGGCATTTAAATGTGAATTGCTGAGTAACCATGTAGATGTAGAAAAGTGGTGAATTAGACGAGCTAAAGACTGGTTTACGCAGGCCGCATTGCAGCGTGGTATACTGCGTACATAAAGTTGTGTGCAACTGGCGATGAAGACAGTGCAACATACCGCGCCCGACAGTGCATCGGAGTCCGGTTCGACACCGTGGCCTCGCCGCTTCAGCAGAATAGCGGGTAACACGTGGACGACACGTGCTGCCAAATACCGCTGGCCGGCGGCCGCGTCCTTGAATCGTAAACCCAGGGCCGGCGCCGGCGTTTGGACATTCCGAGCAGGCGCGAGCCACGGGCCGGGAACCCCACGTCACAACAGACGGCACAAACAAATATTGCACCGCTCAGCAGCGGATGGCGTCTCGACAGACCCGTCAAAAGACATGCGATGGTTTGCAGTTTAAGAGCAACTTCTCCCACAGCTAACTGCGTAATGTCTCAACGCTTAACCGATATATACACAGGCAGCTAAGACACAAAATCCAAAATACAGTGATGAGTGCAAAAATTATGATCGCCCGCTAAACAGCGTGTTACTCTGCCTATGAAACGTAACACCGCCGAGTTTCTGCCTGCCATGGACTCGACAAGTGCCTGGTACCTTTTCAGCAGTGTGTGCCATCGGATGTCTGCGCACAGGTCACGCAGTTACTATAAATTACAGGGGATGGGATGATTGCGCCTGGTAGCGTCACAGATGTAGGTTGTCGGGCTCATATCAGCGAATCCGCTGGTCAAGATATCGACGAGATAATTTTGAAAATCATTATTACATAAATATCGACTGGAGTTCCCCGTCAACCTCCTAAAGCCATGGTGTCACGATTCTGGCTGGGTGAGACGGACAGCTATGCTGCTGCATAATGTTGTCGCGGCGGGGCTGGCAGTCGGTCTGCTTTACTACCACAAGCCCCATCTGAGACCAAGTAAACGTCCCCGTCCCGTTCCCCATAGCATACATAATACCACCCCCACTTGCTGGTGGCGCGGTCCGCGTTTCGAGAATCCTTACCGGTAGCATTACGACAACTACGAAGAAGAGAGGGGGGGGGGGGGGGTAGATGGAAGGAGAGGGAGAGAGTATATACGAGAGTCTGATAAACGCGTTCCCTCGAAAATTTCTCTCCTTCATACCTCCTCTATGTTATATCTCATTTGTACTAAGATTGTAACACAGGCGAGGAGTCTGTTTGCTTCCAACGCCCTGGGTAGAACACGTAAGTTCTAATAAATGTTCGCCGGCCGCTGTGGCCGAGCGGTTCTAGGTGCACCAGTCTGGAACCGCGATACCGCTACGGTCACAGGTTCGAATCCTACCCCGGGCATGAATGTGTGTGATGTCCTTAGGTTAGTTAGGTTTAAGTAGTTCTAAGTTCTAGGGGACTGAAGACCTCAGAAATTAGGTCCCTTAGTGCTCAGAGCCATTTGAACCATTTTAATGAATGTCCCCCAACCTACAGTCTTCTGTAGTTGCTGTCCCCTGCGCAGAAAACAGCAAGTAGGTCGTGAATCCGTTGTCTTGAGGCTTAGCGAGGAACTGTTTATTTTAGAAATAACTAAATTTCTAATTACTTCGTTTATACGGGACGCCACTCACTGGAGTAGCAGAACACGAGAAACTGGACAATTAACATTCCATTTCAGAGTCACAAATAATTTCGATTCTTCAACAAAATAATGAGCTGCGTATTTCCATAATTACCACCACGCTCTTCTCAACTACATGCGCAAATAACCAGAAATTGCTAATGAAGTCCTAACCGACACCGACCGTGGCAGATAACATGTCCGTCCTTCAAGGCTGCCGAACCAGCTCTGGTTTACAGCCGAACCACTTCGACCTCCATTCTAGTTAGGTGCAATCCGAAGATCACCGATATGCTTCGTCTGCCTTTTCGTTTAGCAGTTATTTAATATTCTGCAGGTAATTAATGTTAGTGAAATAATGGAATGATGGCACGCTATTGAGAGATGCTTTTATACGAGGGCTGTCCAGAAAGTAAGTTACGATTGATCGCGAAATGAAAATCACAGTGAAAATCAGAAATATTTCATTTGTAACAGTTAGCTACACCTTTCAGCTACTTCTCTACGTAGTCGCCGTTCTGACTCAGACATTCGTCGTAGCGTTGTACCAACTTTCCAATACCCTCATCATAGAAGGCAGCCGCCAGTGCTTTCCGCCAATTCTCTATGCTGGCCTAAAGCTCGTTGTCTGTGCCAAAATGTTGTCTTCATAGCCAGCGGTTCGTTTGAGCAGAGATGAAACTCAGTGGGAGACAATTACGGGCTGTATTGTGGGTAACCAAACATTTCCAATTGAAACGATGCAGGAACATCTTCATTGCCCCTGCAGAATGAAGCTGAGAATTATCTTGAAGAAGAAACCGCACGACAGTCATGTAATGTTGTTTGCATAGGTTGAGGGGAAAATTCTCACCAGGCCCTCGTACTTGGCGGGAGACACTATTTTCTATAACATCTTTACGCGCTCACTAAGAGCTCAGGAATGGAAAGAGCGACATAATTCTACCTAGAGTCATACTAGAGACACTGCCCAACACATCTTTGCAAAGCTTTATCGGATTTTCATAGTCGTTTCCATTTCGCGACCGATCGTAACTTACTTTCTGGACAGCCCTTGTATGAAATGCAAGTAAATACGCTGTTTAGTTTATCTAATACACACATCAACAAAAGTTTTGCAGAACTTGGGAAGATAGACATCGACTGTGGGTATTGTATCACATACACAGTCCCTTTGACTGTTGAGAGATGTCACTATACCCGCCCAAAGATGTAAACAACCATGCATGAACAGTGCCTATTAGAAGGAAGGGGTCCGACAGCCGATCAGTTCCAGTCATTCCAACAGGAAGGAGGTACACGGCTCGTGTTGTCTGTAATCCAACCATGTCTAGACGGTCAATACGGCGGTTCGATCGCATCCGCATTGTTACTTTGTGCCAGGAAGGTCTCTCAACAACGGGGGTGTCCAGGCATCACGAACCAAAGCGATATTGTTCGGACATCGAGGAGATACAGAGAGACAGGAACTGTCTATGACATGCCTCGCTCAAGCCGCCCAAGGGCAATTACTACAGTGAATGAACGCTACTTACGGATTGTGGCTCAGAGGAACCCTGACAGCAACGCCACCATGTTGAATAATGCTTTTAGTGCAGCCACAGGATGTCGTGTTACGACCCAAACTGTGCGCAGTAGGCTGCTTGATTCTCAACTTCACTCCCGACGTCCGTGACGAGGCCCACCTTTGCAACAGCGTCACCATGCAGTGCAGTAAAGGTGGGCCCAACAACATGCGGAATGGACCGCTGAGGATTGGCATCACGTTATTTTCACCGATGAATGTCGCATATGTCTTCAACCAGAGAATCGTCGGTGGCGTGTTTGGAGGCAACGTGGTCAGGATTAACGCCTTAGACACGCTGTCCAGAGAGGGCAACGAGGTGGAGGTTCGCTGCTGTTTTAGGGTGGCGTTATGTGAGGCTGACGTACGCCGCTGGTGGTCATGGAAGGCGCCGTAACGGCTGTACGATACGTGCCATCCTCCGACAGATAGTGCAACCACACCGGCGAAGCATTCGTCTTCGGAGGCGGTAATTCGGCCCCCATCGTGAACGTCTTGTGAATGACTTCCTTCAGGATAACGACATCGCTCGACTAGAGTGGCCAGCATGTTCTCCAGACATGAGCCCTATTGAACATGCCTACGATAGATTGAGAAGGGCTGTTTATGAACGACGTGACCAACCAACCACTCTGAGGGATCTACGCCGAATCGCCGTTGAGGAGTGGGACAATCTGGACCAACAGTGTCTTGATGAACTTGTGGATAGTATGTCATGACCAATAGAGGCATTCATCATTGCAAGAGGACGTGCTAGAGGGTATTAGAGATACCGGTGCGTACAGCAATCTGGACCACCACCTCTGAAGGTCTGGCTGCATTGTGGAACAACATGCATTGTGTGGTTTACATGACCAATAAAAAGAGCGTGAATCATTTTTATGTTGATTTCTCTTCCAACTTTCTGTACAGGTTCCGTAACTCTCGGAACCGAGGTGATGCAAAACTTTTTTGATTTGTGTATTAAAATAGAAGATTATCATTTTGGCGCACAACTTCCGAACGCAGCAGCCAAACGCGGGGGTTGACCACAATATAGGCGGTCCTTGCCACATTACCCTTGCCGAACGAACCATCTGTCATCGGTACCTTACACCACATTACGTCATCTTGCCATTCATGCCTTCTCAACTGCTCTAAGAAGAGCTCATTGTACCTTAATATGATGGCTGCAGATGCAGAAATGTTACAGCATACACACTGTCCAGTCAGAATAACGTGACCACCTGCTTTGTTCGACGTCAACCTGCAAATAACCACTCACGGGTGGCACGTGGCAGTACTAGCAGTGGAGGATATACAAAGCGTGTCGGAGCACGCGGAAAACGGTGCAGCAGTTGCCGCAATGCCGAAACGGAGCGCCGTATCTGACGTCCAAAAGGGCATGGTACTTGGCTCTCGGGTCAAGGGGAGAAGCATCAGGCGTGGTTGAAGTACACCGCTTATAGCAAAATTACGCCATGGCCACTGTGGTGCAGCGCGGGCCATAGAGGTGAGCGACAATTGAGTACATTTGTAAGGCGGAACACACATGCAGCTGTTGAGCAAATGACTACCCAGATGTACGAAGGAGCCACCACCTGTATCTCCTCAGCGGCCGTGATCCAGCGTTGCTGCGTATGGGCCTCCGCATCAGGCGCCTGGTCCATGCACCCACGCTGACTGCTGTTTATTGGCAACGGAGGCTTCAGTTTACACGCCAGTACCATAACTGGACGTCCAGTCAATGGAGACAGGTCGCCGCTTTTGCTGCAGCGGACTGATGGCCTTTAGCGAGTACCATGTGAAACGCCTGAAAGCCAACACCCAACCATCTTCGGAAGGATCCAGGCTGAAAGAGGGACTATTATCGTCTGTCCAATTTTTCCTGGGTGATCTCGACATTCTGGAAGACATAACCGATCAACGCAATTATGCACATATCCTTGGGGGCCTTGTTCACTTCTACACGCAGTTTGTTTCTCCTCGGCACCATGGCATCTACCAGCAGGACAATGCAACGTGTCACACACCTTGCAGAGTACGTATGTGGTTCGAACAGCACCAAGCCGGGTTTATTATACTAACCTGGCCACCCAGCTCTGCGCATTTAAACCCAATCAAGAATGTGTGAGACCACCTCCATCGGGCTGTTCTCGCCGTGGATCCTTAACAGAGAAACCTGCTGCAACTGGCCGCAGCACTGGAGTCGACATTTCTCGACGTTCCTGTCGGTACGTTCCAGAACATCATCACTGACACTCTTTCTGTACGTCTCGAACGGTCAGCGCTTCAGTCGTGGTTATTCGCGCTTCTGACAGGTGGTGATGTTAGCGTGACTCGACAGTGTATCTCTCCTGCCCGTCTGCTTTTTCTTGCACAATGATTTGCCGTGTCTTCATACACACTTCGATCGACCTGCTAGTGTATAAAGTGGACGGGAGACCCAAGACGGAGAAAAACTCAGATGACTTATGACTTTCGTCCAGCACCGATACTTAACCAGGAAGAATACTCACGATGTCACAGACATACGACTTACACTAAGGAGAACTCCCCTACAACAGTGAAAATGCAGGACATCTGCGCCTCCACTGGGCTAAGCACATTGGCTGGAAAATTCACGGGCAATACATATTAAATCAGATCAGAAAGAGAGAAAAGGACTAGCCAGGTAAGTGCAAACGAAATACCACGGATGCAGGACTCGGACGACAACGCACACTTCGAAAGCTTGCGTCAGGCCAGTCAACGAGTATTGGGTCTTGGCACTGGGACGCATAACAAAGATATGAAACTTCCTGGCAGATTAAAACTGTGTGCCGGACCGAGACTCGAATTAGGGACCTTTGCATTTCGCGGGCAAGCGCTCTACCATCTGAGCTACCCAAGCACAACTCACGAGCCGTCCTCACAGCTTCAGTTCTGCCAGTACCTCGTCTCCTACCTTCCCAGCTTCACAGAAGCTCTTCTGAAGTGAGGTACTGGCACAACGGAACCTGTGAGGACGGATCATGAGTCGTGCTTGGGTAGCTCAGAAGGTAGAGCGCTTGCCCGCGAAAGGCAAAGGTCCCGAGTTCGAGTCTCGGTCCGGCACACAGTTTTAATCTGCCAGGAAGTTTCATATCAGCGCACACTCCACTGCAGAGTGAAAATCTCATTCTGGATAACAAGAATAGTTACAAAAATTATATGCCACAGAAATAATACTTCGGAGTTTCATTAGAGTCCAATAGGGGACCCCACGCGATGAAGTGTAGGCCACTGCAAAAATAGTACCTCTACAAAACCGACTTACAAAGCCAGCTGCCAGATCCAGCAGAACTAACCACACGTGGAATATTACCTAACAATCAAACCGCACAAGAAAACCTACGCAGAAGTACATTTTTCGAGACAGAAATACGACTGAAAATACCTACAATATATTCTCAGAACCCCCCACCCCTCCCGTTACAACGGTGCTAGTTAGTCAGAGCTCAGAAATACCAAAGACTTACGCAAATGACAGAAGAAAGCATAACGTAATTGTAAATACCTGAAACAATGAATGAACTTTAGGTTAAGACAGATATAGGCATACACATTGTAGGAATCAAACCCATCACAAAGCGGAGGACATTAAAGATAAATGGAACGTAAGAACGACAAACAGCTACAGGTTAAAGAACAAATATTAGCGTTACGAAATATAAAAGCAGAGTAACATAGAAATTAGCAAAAATAATTTAGCAACCAACCTCTGCACAGAGCAGACCCATAACTGCCTACATATGAGGGAACCCTTAATTGGAAGAAACTGAATGTATGTAAAAATAGTTATTAGAAATGGCTGAATAGAGCAGCAAAATTTTCTGAAGCAACTCCCCACCAAGGGATGTAAATGAGAAAAACATAAAAAGATTCACTGGACTGTAGATTTATCAAATCTCTTTCAAGCTCGCTAAGAAGATAGCTGAACGTTGTTCTGCCGAATATTAGCAGCAGACAAATTACGGTTGCGGCTGAATTCCCATAATATTGTGGACCAAGTTAATCCACAATCGTAAGATTTCCAGACCCACGAACAATGCTCAAGAAATGGTCGAGCGAGAATGCTTAAACTATTTGAGTTACGTGGGCAATGGCCTCAGGGAGAAGATACATTAATGGGGTATGGACATCAGATCTACTCCAGTCGTAAGGACATTCAAATCACTATGGAGACAGAGGAAGCAGATGGTCTCTCTTCCCTGGAATTTTTGTTATATGAAAGAATGATGGCTCTCTGGGGCATTCAGTTTATCGGACGGCCACTCATATGGATTCCTATTTCCAATCATCGAGCTATCATCGCCCCTCTGTGCTCAAAACACTTGCACACAAGGCTTTCATATTCTCAGATGAAAGGAAGTCTCCCTTAAGAGCTGGTCCACCTAAACAAAGAGAAAACTGATACGCTACCCAGCAGGTTAATAAGGTGCCAACGGCCGTGCCGCCGTGGTAACGCCGGTTCCCGTCAGATCACCAAAGTTACGAGCTGTCAGGCTGGGCTTGCATTTAGATGGATGACCATCCGGTCCGCTGAGTACTGTTGGCAAGAGGGTTCACTCATCTCTTGTGAGGCAAACTGACGAGCTGCCTGATTGAGAAGTAGCGGCTTCGGTCTCGTAAACTGACATGCAGCCGGGAGAGCGGTGTGCTGACCACATATCTCTCCAGATCCGCATCCAGTGGCGCCTATGTGCTGAGGACGGAGAGAGATTAACAGGGCACTGTCAGTAAAAAAAGACATGAATTGGATAAAGGAGATAGCACGCGGGCAAAATCTCTAGTTATTCTGCCCTTCGTTGGCAATATTTCGTTCAAGATAGCGAGAATCCTACCGATATTTGAGGTTGAAGTCGTTTCCCACCGGCCTTCCATGGCAGATTTTTTGGTATCAGTGAAGGATGATTTGTAATTGTGGAAGGCTGAAATTTACAAAACGCCTTGCCTGTGTGGTACGGCTTACATAGATCATACTTATGTGCACCGTTCAAGAACGCTACACCGAACATCGACGCTGCACTCGTCTCTGGTAACCAGCCAGATCTACTACTGCTAGACACTCACTCAATGAAGTATATGAGAAAGCAATAATTTTGGCTCCAGAAATAGTTTTTTCGGACTCCAGTTTGAAGACTCTGTGGAAATAGACTTGGGATGAAATCAGATGAACCGCGATAACGGCTATCACCATTTCCACGATTTGCTGTAAAAAAAGTAAATAAATAAAGACCACAGACTGCGTCGATGGCCATGGCGAGTGACTTGTGGTGTGGTCAGTTTGTCACCACGACCTTAACGCATGCGCAGAACACAGAGAGCGTGCTGCTAAAGTGCGTGATGTTGGAAGTCTTCGTAGTAATCTTCCAAGATAGGTGCAATGTACATGTCGAAGAAGTCATGGACTTTCTGTAAACACACAACAGCTGCACAAACACTACCTGATCACAACTACACGGACCCCTTTTATATGAATGTGTGGTGTGTGTTCTTTGGGGGCACGTTGGAAAGAACATATACTAGGCATTCATACAACTGAATCACCTCTATGGGCAACGAACCCACCTTCTTCAGTGCGGATACACAAAAACATCCGATTTCCTGCGGAAATTTGTGAGTAACGAGCATAGAGGACATGGACAGAGGTTGCGGATAGCGTTTGATGAGAATGTTGGTCGACCGAGAGGCGTTCAAGATAGTTCGCGCAGTGGCAACACACACTGTGTCCGGATGATGCAGTGGTTAACGTAACTGCCTACTAAGCAGGAGGTGCCGGGTTCGAATCCCGGTCTGGCACACATTTTCTCTTGTCGCATAAGTAATCGCTGCGGTTTCCTTTTCTTTCTCTCTCCACCATCCTCAATTTACATATACGGACACCTACACGTAATGTGGAATTGACCACTAGACGCCACTATAGGCGGACCCGCCAGTACAAAACGAGGTGACGAATACTGTGTTCTCGGCAGAGCAGCAGAATAGGTCAGTCAGAGATATCGAACGTGGACTAGTCATTGGAAGTTGACGGAGTAACAAAACCACCAGGAACATTTCAACGCTTCTAAAACTCGCCACATCGATTGGGTGATGTGATTGTGAAGTGGAAACGCCAAGGATAAACCACAATTTACCCAAGCCTAGGTAGACTCCCCCACATAATGACGGTTAGGGACCGTCGAACACTGTGGAACGGGGTTGCAAAAACTCGCAAGAAACCAGCGGAAGGAATCAGGTGCTACTAACAGACCAGCTAACACAATGATCTCGCGTATAAAGTAAAAAACAATGTGGTGCAATGATCGAGGAGCTGTGTAGTGCGATCAGTGAAGTGCGGACGTGGTTACGGTATGGGGGCATTTTTCGTGGCTAGCGTGTTGTTCACTTGCTCAAAATAAGTAAATAAATGCTGTACCATATGAACATATTTTACACCATTGTATAGGGCATAAAGCAGGGGAACAATTCGGAGATGATGAACCATTGTCTCAGCATGACCTCTCACACAGCATCAACTGTGAGGGAATGCTCATGGCGTGCACGCAGCCTGACTTGAACCTACTGTGAAACTTTTGGTATGAGTTATAACATTGACTTCGTTCCGGAGTCCATCATGCAACATCATTAACTAATCTGGATTCGGCTCTTGAAGAAGAACTGGCGGTCATTTCTGTACAAACATTCAGAAACCTCACTGAAATATGTTCAAGCCGCCATAAAGGCGAAGGGAGGATACATCTCATGTTCACGTTCACTAAAATCTGTCCGGATACTTTTGAGCAGATTGTGTGCATCAAGCTCTAATAATTTTCCTCTGCACGTACTGTACCAGAACTGAATTTAGTTTGCCATCCCCCAGCTCTGACTAGTGCTTTCGAAGATTTCTCTTCATTGTAAAGCAAATGCCAAAATTGGAAGTCGTGTAACAAAATATTTTCAGTTCGCCTGTTACTTGGCTGGCCAGTCACAGAGTTGCCACCAGATCATCACTCAATCAGTCATCTGTACCTTTGAGGATAGGAAACGAAAAGTATTTAAGAAAATAAAGTCATCCCCTTTAGTTTTTGACAGGTTACCTGAGGACGACTGGGAAATACTCCTTCGAAATATATTGTCTTGTGTTTAGAGACAACCAGATGAAAGACAGACACTTCTTTGACTATTCACGATAATATATATTTTTTAGTCTTATTGTATTAGGGTTTGGAGCCGTTGACGTTGCACAGGCAGGATATCTCAGAAGATGAGAGCATCGTGAAAGCAGTAACAGCTGATGAAAATACCAGCTATTTTTAGTGTTCTGTGTCTCAGTACGCAAAAGCTGAACCCCCACACGATCGCCCTGTTCTCTGTCTGTTACAAACCCTTTTCTTAGCACGGGAAGCAGTACGGAGTTCAAATTTACGTCACGTATTAAGGTCTATTGCCCCTTGGCGGTATAAAAATTACGGCCATTTATGTCACCTATTTTGATACTCGAAAACTTACTCATCAAAGCCTATAGGGTACTTGACGAAAATCATGAAATATGGCAAGAAGCGAGGTTTCACAGTAGAAGTAGGAGGGAAAAAGTCAGATATTTTTGATTTGTAATTATTTCGCAGGAAAATAAATTTTTTGTCACTTATAATCAGACTTCAGACTTGAAACTGAAACATTCTAGAATGTCTTTGAATCACTGGAACCGTTATCTCTGGATTATTATTCTCGCTAGCAGGCAACAATTGCCAATATCCTTGGTTCTTGGAAGGGGTAAACGTTTAATATGCTTAAATAAGTTTGTACAAAACCCTAAATACCTGCATCTCCCTCGCAAGTGAGCAATTTTTAATTTTTTAAATTTTTTTATCAGTACTGACTGTGCGCTAGTGTTCAGCGACACGGTGATTTTTAGTACCTAGTCTTCGTACAGTTAAGGCCTCTGTGTCGTACATGAAAGAATTTTTGATGTAAACCTAATTAGCGTTTCATTACACAGCACGGTACACACCATTCTCATTCGTGTTATTTCCGTCAAAGCGAATTTGATTGAAGTTAGACACATAATAAAATTACAAACCTAAGCAGTAGCTGTGTTTCTGATTCACCTACCATATTTTAGTAATTCTCATCCACACCCTCCAGAGTCATTTCGTACTGATTACCACACTATGACAGTGTAGCAGTAAGAGTGCCTCTAGACGTTGGAATTAGGATATCAGATGGTAGATAGTTAAGTGAGCCGGGAAGTTGCACGACGATATCTCCCTCTGAGACGATAGTAAGTGCTTTTGTTAGCCAGCCTTCAATGCGATCGCATGTGTGAGTGAATGTATCTTGAGCGTGAGTTCTGTTTACTAGGCGATGGCGGGAGACTGCACCATTGAAGCGAGTTCAATCGGAAATTTGGGCTATGGGACCTAGGTTTAGGCACTCCTTAATCTAACTGTAACTGACGCTAAGGACAACACAAAGCCCATGCCCGAGGAAGGACTCGAACCTCCGACGGCGGGGTGTGGGGGAGAGGGGGATGAGCCGCGCGAAACGCAACACGATATCTCAGACCGCACGGCTACACCACGCAGTGAGTTCGCCTGTTTGCAAGTCTTCAATCGCCTTTTTGAGCGGATATTTCGTATGTATGAATTTTATTTATACTAGCAGTACCCAGCTACGCTTTGCCGTGACTTAGTCTGTTTCAATGGTAGAGAAAGAAAAGAGAAAGCAGACGTTTCTAAAACGTATGGGAACTGGATACACGCCCTAATTTCATTTTCTCCCCTGTCTCAGTCCATGTCTCCCCCCCCCCCCCCCTCCTGCCCCCCCCCCTCCTTTCTTTGTCCAACTGTTCCTCCTTCGCCCTCTCTGTCTACCACCTTCTCCCTCCTCTCTCTTCATCATATTCGCGTATTCCATGTCCATCTCATCCTGCCTCCCCTCTCTACTGCAATTTCAAATTTTTGCAGTAATCTTCAAATCATAAACCAGTAAGCCACTTTGTCAACAACGTTTCGGTTGAAAGTACACGATAGTAGAAGCCAAAAATTTCAGTAAACATAGGGTCGAAAATGCATACCTTAGGAGCTATGAGCAATTTTTGATCTTCGATACTGTGAAACAAATCTCTTCTACTGCAAGCTCTTTGCTTTCCATACTTTGAGAAGTGGTAGTATGAACAAAAAAAAAGAAAAAAAAGCCCAGTAAACATTTGCCCTAAAATCCATACGTTAAGAGCTATGAGCACTTTTTCATCTTTGCTGCTTCGAAACATAGCTCTTCTAATGAACAAATGCTCATGATCTATATACCAGAAGGCATTACAGTACGTATCTAAAAACACGTGAGTATTCGAATGCAATGTTGTGTCGAGATGTCAAAGGAATCCGGGAAGAACTTTCGGAAATATGAGAATTTGAACGAACAAACATCTGCGTTTGTACTTATGTGGAAACGGTAAATGTTCCTAATCACAACTCTCCAAAATGTTTTTGACCGAATGCTTTGAGATTTTGATACAACACTGGAATTCGCATGTATTGTTACATAACCATTTTTAATATATGTAATACATATTTTTTTTATAAATTTAGGAACAGGGAAACGTCGTTAGAAAAAAATCTCAAGAAGTCACACACACACACACACACACACACACACACACACACACACACACACACACACACACACACACAATATATATATAAGAAATAGGTATCTAAAAATACGCTTTATTAGAATTCTACGTTGTCTCAAAATTTCAAAGCAATCGGTCAAGTACTTTCGGAGATAGCCGATTTGAACAA
The DNA here is from genome assembly GCF_023864345.2 of Schistocerca serialis cubense. Lineage (NCBI taxonomy): Eukaryota > Metazoa > Arthropoda > Insecta > Orthoptera > Acrididae > Schistocerca > Schistocerca serialis. The sequence continues at coordinate 60,973,527 of NC_064649.1, read as the reverse complement.
ACCAAAATAACAACATAACTTTAAATTTTTGTTTATAGATTCGACTTCGTGAAACGTTAACCTCTGTGCGCACCGTATGCTGGCTTGAGTGTACAGCGAGTTCTGACGTTGGCAAGTCTTCAGTGCAGTGGCACAGTAGGTGAACGGACGTTTTGTACGCACGTGTTTCATTATACGCCAGGTAACGTCGCGTGACTGTATCCACCGCCACACACCGTACGATGGCTTACGAATACAGGGAGTATGTTATCAATTCTTACGTGGAATCACATACCTGAGCTGTTATTTCGAATGTTTCTATTTTAATTATTACGCCTTGAGGTGTAAAACTGTTGATGTGGCTAACAATGCAATACGTTCATAGTTATTATGAGGTGAGAAAGTAGCATCGAAGCGTCGGCGCATCCGCCCCATTCGAACGACTGGCCAGCTACTGTGAGCAGATTACGTAATATTGTTGGCGGGCTGGTCACCTTGCCTCTAACGTACAGCAAACGGAGCTGCAATTTTCCGCAGAAAATGACTGAGTGTAAGAAACTTTTTGACAGCTTGATATTGATACATGTATGGAAAGTAATCACTGAACTAATGTGGACGAGACATTTCGTTTATACACTTCAAGTGAACCTAATGCGTGGATTACAAGATTGCAATTTATTTCTAAAGAGATAAAATACAGCACTTCAAGAAGCAGAATTGTGACTGATCTACGGCTCTGCGATTCAGTTAGCCAACCGTCGTTTAACTACAAGAAACCTGCTACCCAGAATAATTCTCTGATTTGTACACAACTACGTAAATTTTTAACGTTTCCCACTAAAATAAATGTGGGGAATGAACTACTTTATTCTACAACAACGAGTAAGGCAAGATGATTTGCAGAAATATTCAAGAGGTAACTATGGTAAAAGCTACAGTTTCAAAATTAGGCGAATGACGAGCTAGAAAGTTCCCTGACTGTAAAAGTTAATAAAAGCTCTGAAACGGCAGCAGAAATAATTTACACGCTGGCAACTTTCTCTATGGTCCTACGGAATGCCTTTCCTTACAAGGTCCGTATACGAAACACACAACAGTTCTACTCACATGTAACATGTAAATCATTAGGAAAGAAATACTTCATGTGACGAGTCAATGACTTTTCAAGATTTCCCTGATAATAACATCTACTGTTAAAGATAAAATGTACCTACGACCGATAACATGAAAAATACAGTCAGTTTACGTACTGCAACTTCTTGCCAATGTTTGTTTGTTATTATGCACTTTCACTCGGCGTCTTTAAAATCTATTAATACATTTTTTAGCTTGTGATAAAATTCTGCTAGTATACCACACTTTCCTACGATTTCCTTACATAGGATAGAATTCGAAAGCTCATTCTACAACTGCTCAGCCGCCTCGATATGATGTATATTTCGGTTATCGAAAGAGCTGTTACAAGCGTTCTAGTATGTACACTTCAAAGAAACGCTTACCCTCCGCTGGAAGATGACTGTGTCCATGGAACAGCGACAGAGAAGGAGCAGAAAGAATCGTGGCAGACCGAACCGCGAAGAACAAGGGTTTTGACCCGCACTCACCCAACACAATACGTTAACTGAGGCACGTCGAACCAATCATTCGGTCGAGTGACGTCACTGTTGCTGCCTCACCAATACTATCGCGACAAAGCTCCAAGGAAATACTATACACATTTAACGCAGTACGAACGGAGAACTGTATCGGTAACACGGACGAAAACTGTAAGCTGCGTTCGCCGAGGGATATCATTAGCTTTAGGTGGGTGAATGGCACGAATTAATGTGTGACTAACTTTAAAAAAAATGATTTACTAAGTATAACAACGTTTTGCGTAACATAGCACAAATATGGTTCACGGAAGATAGCTCGTTGTTTGAGTGCTGCCTACCAAGACGTTCATGGTTCAAATCTAAATCGGTTCTTGGCTTTTTTTATTGCGTTTACGTCTTTCATCTCCGACAAAGCTTTGTGTACGTGACGTATGTCGAGTGCTGCCGAAGTTCGTAGTCGATTAACACTTGAAGTCCCTCATACCTATACCTATGTAAGTCGGTTCGGAGGTAGGTAAAGGCTTTCACCACCAACACCAGTAAGTCTTTTTGCATTTCGTGCTGTTGAAAGCAACCTTTGGATTTAAAACTGCTCTTTGTACATCATCTCATCGCATGCATTCGAATAAACCTAGCAGTAAGTAAGTATGCATCGCACTCTCGTCTATCTGTTGAGTCCTAATAAATGTAATTCACCCGGCAAGCAAAAGCTTTCTTCGATTACGTCGTAAATACTGACTATCGATCGGGGGATTAATGTGGGCCGGCCAGAGTGGCCTTGCGGTTCTAGGCGCTACAGTCTGGAACCGAGCCACCGCTACGGTCGCAGGTTCGAATCCTGCCTCGGGCATGGATGTGTGTGGTGTCCTTAGGTTAGTTAGGAGACTGATGACCTCAGGAGTTAAGTCGCATAGTGCTCAGAGCCATTTTTGATTAATGTGGGATTAATGAACGAAATAGAGATATGACGACAGTGTAACCTACATCCGGCAGCCATACGCCCACAGACCGCCCCTGCTACTACACTCCTGGAAATGGAAAAAAGAACACATTGACACCGGTGTGTCAGACCCACCATACTTGCTCCGGACACTGCGAGAGGGCTGTACAAGCAATGATCACACGCACGGCACAGCGGACACACCAGGAACCGCGGTGCTGGCCGTCGAATGGCGCTAGCTGCGCAGCATTTGTGCACCGCAGCCGTCAGTGTCAGCCAGTTTGCGTGGCATACGGAGCTCCATCGCAGTCTTTAACACTGGTAGCATGCCGCGACAGCGTGGACGTGAACCGTATGTGCAGTTGACGGACTTTGAGCGAGGGCGTATAGGCATGCGGGAGGCCGGGTGGACGTACCGCCGAATTGCTCAACACGTGGGGCGTGAGGTCTCCACAGTACATCGATGTTGTCGCCAGTGGTCGGCGGAAGGTGCACGTGCCCGTCGACCTGGGACCGGACCGCAGCGACGCATGGATGCACGCCAAGACCGTAGGATCCTACGCAGTGCCGTAGGGGACCGCACCGCCACTTCCCAGCAAATTAGGGACACTGTTGCTCCTGGGGTATCGGCGAGGACCATTCGCAACCGTCTCCATGAAGCTGGGCTACGGTCCCGCACACCGTTAGGCCGTCTTCCGCTCACGCCCCAACATCGTGCAGCCCGCCTCCAGTGGTGTCGCGACAGGCGTGAATGGAGGGACGAATGGAGACGTGTCGTCTTCAGCGATGAGAGTCGCTTCTGCCTTGGTGCCAATGATGGTCGTATGCGTGTTTGGCGCCGTGCAGGTGAGCGTCACAATCAGGACTGCATACGACCGAGGCACACAGGGCCAACACCCGGCATCATGGTGTGGGGAGCGATCTCCTACATTGGCCGTACACCACTGGTGATCGTCGAGGGGACACTGAATAGTGCACGGTACATCCAAACCGTCATCGAACCCATCGTTCTACCATTCCTAGACCGGCAAGGGAACTTGCTGTTCCAACAGGACAATGCACGTCCGCATGTATCCCGTGCCACCCAACGTGCTCTAGAAGGTGTAAGTCAACTACCCTGGCCAGCAAGATCTCCGGATCTGTCCCCCATTGAGCATGTTTGGGACTGGATGAAGCGTCGTCTCACGCGGTCTGCACGTCCAGCACGAACGCTGGTCCAACTGAGGCGCCAGGTGGAAATGGCATGGCAAGCCGTTCCACAGGACTACATCCAGCATCTCTACGATCGTCTCCATGGGAGAATAGCAGCCTGCATTGCTGCGAAAGGTGGATATACACTGTACTAGTGCCGACATTGTGATGCTCTGTTGCCTGTGTCTATGTGCCTGTGGTTCTGTCAGTGTGATCATGTGATGTATCTGACCCCAGGAATGTGTCAATAAAGTTTCCCCTTCCTGGGACAATGAATTCACGGTGTTCTTATTTCAATTTCCAGGAGTGTATATTGTGTAGCGAAAGGTACTCACTTCAGATTGCTCGTGGGAGCGGGAGCCTCGCAAAAAGAGTTTGTGGCAAAGGATAGATTCTACTGACGTTGCGGGTCAGAGGGTACTTTTTACTTCTGCAGTGATGAATAGGGCGCCTCCTACCAATGTAGTGCGGCAGAGAGTCTGCTCTGTACCAAAGAGTGTGCTGCTTACCAGTGTAGTTTGTCAGTCGGCGATTCTTACAGAGCTAACTGTAGTGTGTGTGGCAGAGGGTACTTCTTTCAATTGTTGTGTGATGCAGGGAGCTCCCTACCAGTGTAGTATAGTGCAGCAAAGGGTGCTTCTTAGTGAGAGAGAGAGAGTGTGCATCTTATCAATATAGAGGGGCAGTGGGGTGCTTTCTAGGAATTTACTGTGGCAGATGGTTCTTCTTACCAATGCACTGTACTAGAGTGTGCATCTTACCAACGTAGTCTGGCTGAGCGTACTTCTTATCAGTGTACTGATGGACAGGGAGATTCCATATAATATAGGGTGGCAGAGAATGACTATCTCCAACGTAGTGTGGAGGAGTTGGCTTCTTACCAGTATAGTGTGGAAGTGGGTGCATATTACCAGTGTAGTGCACAGGCGTTACTTCTCTCATTTGTAGTGGGGCAGTGGGTGCTTTTTACCAATGTAGTGTGGCAGAGGGTGCTTCTCTCCAATGACATGGGGCAGAATGTGCTTTTTACCAATGTAGTGTGGCGGACGATACCTTGTACTGATGCAGTGTGGCAGAGGGTGGTTCTTACGATTATAGTGTATCAGAGCATACTTCTTACGAGAGTAGTGTGGCAGTGGGTGCTTCTTAGTGGTGTGACAGAGGACGCTTCTTATGAATGTAGTGTTGAAGAGCGTTTTTCTTACCTGTGTAGCGTGGCAGTGTAGAGTGGCTTTTTACCTGTGTATTGTGGCAGAGGGTACTTCTTACCAATGTGGTGCGACAGCGGGTGCTTCTTACCACTGAAATGTTGAAGGAGGTGCTTCTCTCCAGTGTAGTGGGGCAGAGTGTGCTTCTTACCAATGTAGTGTGGCAGAGGTTACTTTGTACGGATGTAATGTGGCAGAGGGTTCATTCATGAATGTAGTGTATCAGAGGCTACTTCTTACCCATGTAGTGTGCAGAGGGTGCCTCTCTCCGATGTAGTGTCGCAGGCAGTACTTCTTACCAGTGCAATGTAGCATGGGGTGCTTCTTACCAATGTACTGTGGCTCAGGGTGCTTCTTGCGAATCTTATGTGACAGAGTTGCTTCCTTCCAGTGTAGTGTGAAAAAGGATGGTACTTAGCAATCCTGCATTGCAGGTACTGCATCCTGCCGATTGTGCATGGCAGAAGATGCTCTTTATAGATGATGAGTCCTTCATGCCATTGTGTGTGTTGGTGGGTGTACCTTTCCAAAGCTACGTGAGAGGGGATGTTTCATACAGATGTTGCGTGGAAGAAATTGTACCATGGCTATGTGGCATTTCAGAGGGTTCTCTATACTGATTGTGCTCGACGATGCACCGATTGGGCCGGCCGCGGTGGTCTAGCGGTTCTAGGCGCGCAGTCCGGAACCGCGCGACTGCTACGGCCGCAGGTTCGAATCCCGCCTCGGGCATGGATGTGTGTGATGTCCTTAGGTTAGTTAGGTTTAAGTAGTTCTAAGTTCTAGGGGACTGATGACCACAGATGTTAAGTCCCATAGTGCTCAGAGCCATTTGAACCATTTTTTTTTTTATTTTTGATGCACCGATTTTGCGTGATAGAATGTGTTGTGTTGGCTGAAGAGCCAACACCGTGTTACTAGAGGAGGCCAAAATGCACGCGTTTTAGCTCCCGTAGGGTGGCGTGAGGAGGGAAGAACTATACTGACGTGAGGTCTGGAACACGACAAGAAATTACAATTCAGAAAGCGGACGTAATTAGTTTGACACTTAACTTTAATCCATTAATGATGAACGTCGCTCTTGGCGGTACATGATTCACAATATTATCTGCTCAGAATAGATTCGTAGTAACTGAATATGGGGCCTTGCTAGGTCGTAGCAAATGACGTAGCTGAAAGCTACGCTAAACCGTCGTCTCTGGAAATGAGAACGTATGTAGACAGTGAACCATCGCTAGCAAAGTCGGCTGTACAACTGGGGCGAGTGCTACGGAGTCTCTCAGTGGCGGCGCTCGGTCTGAAATCACTGATAGTGGCGACACGAGGGTCCGACGTATACTAACGGACCGCGGACGATTTAAAGGCTACCACCTAGCAAGTGTGGTGTCTGGCGGTGACACCACAGAATGTGCTTCATAGTTATGGTATGTAGTGGAGCCAGCAATCTAGCGAATTATATGCAGAATGTGCTCCGTACCTATGTTGCAGCGCCTCCCCTGGGTTTGTGACCATATCGGTTGGACCCTAGACTATTGGAAAACCGTGGCGTGGTCTCCCAATTTCAGCTGGTAAGAGCCGACTGTAGGGTTCGAGTTTGGCACAGACTCAACGAAACCATGCACCCAACTTGTCAACAGGAGCAGTGGTGGCTCCATGTTTACATGTAATAGACTCTCTGGCCTGTGATTACATGAAATGGACTGGGTCCTATGGTCCAATAGAACCGATCACTGACTGGAACTGGTTACGTTCGACCAGTTGGAGACCATTAGCAGTCGAGCAACGATGGATTTTTATCACTGACCATGTGCCATGTCATCGGTCCACAACTGTTCGTGACTGGTTTGAAGAACATTCGGGATAATTACAGCGGAAGATTGGCACACCCAGATCACACAACATGAATTCCATCAGACATTTATGGGTCATAATCTAGAGGTCAGTTCCGTACACAAAATCCTTCGCTGACAACACTGTCGCGATCATGGACGGCTGCACAGGCGTCGTGGCTCAGTATTTCTACAAGGGACTTCCAACGATTTGCTGAGTCCACTCCGCGTCGAGGTGCTGCACTGCGACAGGGAGACCTCAAGCGATATCAGGACATATACCATGACTTTTTTCATATCTGGATACTGCTGCTATTCCTCCGACTATCGTGGATTTCGAAGTAATCTGATTAAAGCACGTCACATACTACGTTTTACAAGTAACAACTCCGTTTCTCATCGAGTGTCGCTTATCATTGCTTTCACCCAAGGTCTTCCAGTGTGGTTAAAGGTGAGAATTGTATTTAGACAGGTCAAACTTCTATTAGTACAGGGTTGACGTACGACTCGGCAAGGGCTGAGATACAGAAGTAAATCCAGAACACTTCGAAACTATATGTGTGTATCGTCACCAGGAATGAGCTGAATAACAAGATGTTCAGACATATAAAAAATTACAAAATAATGGTGGCGCAGATCTTGACAAGTGTGAGTGAGACATGAGTCCCCTTACCGGAAATGAGATTGCTTAGAAATGTTGCATATGACATACTGTGTCACCCACGAGGAATGGTCAGCATTCTGGACAGGAACACTCATTTCAAGCAGAAAACTTCATATGGACCTCTACCCTATTCCGAGTGGTTTCCAGGATAGGTCACATTTAATGTAGATTATTATTTATTCTCCATATTACTCAGTACACTGTCATGTTTACATTCGTATACTTGTACAGCAGTTAGTGAACACGGTACCATACGTTTTACAGAGCGTCAGTCGAAAAATACGTATTTGTGGCACATTCACCTCCAAGCATTATCACACACTCCACATTTCGCCCAATGAACAGTTCACCTTCAGTCATTTGAGGACTCGTGGGAGAACACGTGTTGCCTGTCTCAGAGCCTCGGCAAGTTCCCTAATGAGGCCGACTTACACAAGGAGAAATGATCATCATAATAAAATAATGGCGATCAGAGCTCGCATGGAAAGATACACGAGTTTGTTTTTCCAGCGCGCTGTACGAAATTGGAATAATAGAGAATTATTGTAGAGGTGATTCGATTAACCCTCTGCCAGGCACTTGAATGTGATTCGCAGAGTATCCATGTAGATGTTTTGTACACCTCTGACATCATCCAACCCCATAAACAAAAATGTAATGGCGTAAGAGCTGGCGATCTCGGTGGCCAGGAATTTACCATCATGAGCAAACCAGCGGTTACGGCAAGTACGGATGAGACGTTCCCTCACGCGTCTGGTGAAATGTGGAGGGCTCCGTAATGCTGGACTCGTACATTGCAGTTCGCATGGCCAAAGGAATATCGTCGTGGCGTTCAACACACGAATTTTACAAAAAATGCAAATCATTCTGTTCTGTCATACGCTCTTCTAAAATAACTACACTATCAACTTGTTACCAATCATGCCGCACCAAACACTGATCGAAAAACAACTCTGAAATTGGTGTACACTGTAGCCTGTGGATTTTCAGTCGATCATCGATGATTATTACACGTGTCGTTGATTCCATTCCGTATAACGTTACTTCATCAGTGGAAAATGGCTCTGAGCACTATGGGACTTAACATCTGAGGTCATCAGCCCCCTAGAACTTAGAACTACTTAAATCTAACTAACCTAAATACATCACACACGTCCATGCCCGAGGCAGGATTCGCACCTGCGACCGTAGCGGTCGCGCGGTTCCAGGTTGGTTGGTTGGTTGGTTGTTTTGGGGAAGGAGACCAGACAGCGTGGTCATCGGTCTCATCGAATTAGGGAAGGATGGGGAAGGAAGTCGGCCGTGCCCTTTCAGAGGAACCATCCCGGCATTTGCCTGGAGTGATTTAGGGAAATCACGGAAAACCTAAATCAGGATGGCCGGACGCGGGATTGAACCGTCGTCCTCCCGAATGCGAGGCGGTTCCAGACTGAGGCGCCTAGAACCGGTAAGCCACATCGGCCGGCTTCATGAGTGGATAGTATTAACGGAAGCAAATGACGATTGTCATTTAAGCAGTGACTAAATAAAGTCTTATGACGTTGTTGCAAAGTGAAGATAGCGATCATGCTCTGTGTGAAATGGGTACAAGTTTCCTACATGTAATGTTTGCCATACACGTGTTAGTGCGAACCTGATACGTGCAGAAAGTTGTCGTGTACTCGTAATAGAACCACGCCGCAGCACATCAACAGCGTGTTGCTGTTCCTGTAAAGGTGGATGAGCATTCAGAAGAACGATGGTCACTTGGAGTAACACCTGTTTCAGGTGATATGTTGAAAACTCTGGTAAACACTCTACGATCAGGAATTCAGAAGAAAAATGGTCAATTGACGTAATAAATGTTTCACGTGATGTGGTGAAAACTATGGTAAACACTCTACGATCAGGAATTCAGAAGAAAAATGGTCACTTGGAATTATAAATGTTTCATGTGATGTGCTAAAAACTCTGGTAAACGCTCTACGATCAGGAATTGGACGTGTCGGAAAGCACCGAAGGTACTCCTCGACAGAAGCAGGAACACCACCATCACAGAATCAGTAGGAATACACCGTCTCTGCATATTCTTCATTAATGCAGATGTGTGACACTTTAGTCACCGGTATACCACTACAGCTACACGATGCTTCTGTTTAGAAAACTGTCAACCCCTCGCCCTGTTTCACTCAAAACACACCGTGGACAACTGCGCTTCCAACGAGGAAATTTTGTGCCAGAAAGACATCCCGAGAAAAGTGATTTAAAGCAACGGTGTTTGTAGGCCTAGATTAAAATGTGAGAGAGACTTTGTAGGTAAGAGACATACGTGCAAGCCACTAGCCGCAAAAACACATGTACATTGACTGTTGCCCAAATCATTCGGAATAGGCCATAATCGTGTAAACATACGAATTTTTTTGATTCAAATGAGCGTTCCTGTTTTTTCTAGTCTTCTGGGTTGTTAGATGCAGCCCGCCACGAATTCACCTCCTTTGCCAACCTTTTCATCTTCGAATATTACTTACATCCTACGTCCTCAATTATTTGCTGGATGTATTCCAATCTCCGTCTCTTTCTACAGTTTTTACCCTCCAGTCTCCCTCTAGTACCATTCATGGAAGTTATTCCCTGGTGTCTTAACAGATGTTCTATTATCGTGTCCCTTCTTCTTGTCAGTGTGTTCCATATACTCCTTTGCTCGGTGATCCTGCGAAGAACCTCCTCATCCCTCACCTTATCAGCCTACCTAATTTTTAACCTCCTCCTGTAGCACTACACTTCAAATGCTTTGTTTCCCTTCTGTTCCGGCTTTCTCAAAGTCCATGTTTCACTGCCGTACAGTGCTGTTCTCAAAACGTACCATTTCATACATTTCTTCTTGAAATGAATTAGTAGATTTCTCTTGGCTAGGAATGGCTTTTTCGCCATTGCGAGTCTTCTGTTTACGTCCTCCTTGCTCCGTCCGTCATGGGTTATTTTTCTGTCTGGGTGGCAGAATTCCTTAACTTCGTCTGTTTCGTCACTGACAATTTTGAAGATTAGTTGCTCACTATTCCTATTTCCGCTACTTCTCATTACGTTTTTCTTTTCCTGAGTTCATATTCTCTACTCATTTGACTGTTCATTCCATTCAACAGATTCTGCAATTCTTCTTCACTTTCACTGACGATGGCAATGCCATCAGCAAATCTTATCATGGACATCCTTTCACTTTCATCTTTAAGTTCAATCTTGAAGCATCCTTTTATTTCCTCGTTGCTTCTTCGGTACACAGACTGAACAGTAGGTGCGAGAGACTACATCCCCGTCTACCCCCTTATAAATGCGGACACTTCGTTCTTGGTCTTCTAACCTCGTTTCTCCCTCTTGTTTCTTGTACATATTATTATTATTATTATTATTATTTTTGTTGGCGAATTTTCCCTAAAAGGAAATCGTTAAGCTTATGACTTTGAAGGCTTGTTCTTCTTGTCCTTCCAGTACTCCTTCATTCTCTTGGAGATGGCCTCTTTTCTCTCCTCAGACCATTCTTGTTTGGTCCGCTGTTTTAGCGCTTCTGACTTTACTTCCCAATTGTCTATGTGTTTTCGGAAGGTGCTTCTGTCTGTGGTGATTGTGGTGCCAATTGCTTGTAGGTCTTTTCGGACTCCTTCCATCCAGGGTGTCGAGACTTTAAGTGTCTTGATGTTTTCTAGAATTTTCTTGGTGAGTCTTGTTCAGGGAGTCTACCTAAATGTCCGTAGAATTTAAGGCGCCTTTTTCTCATATCGTTCTCGATGTTCGAATATGCTTCTACTGTTGAGTTCTTCTGTAGTCTGTAGCCATCTGGTGTGGGTCTTCCTCCTAAAATTTTCCTCATGATTTTGCGTTCTTCATTATTATTATTATTATTATTATTATTATTATTATTCGAGGTTCCTCAACATTTTAACATCTTGTACCATTTAGCATCGTCGAACACTTTTTCCAGGTCAACAAAGCCTATGGACGTGTCTTGATTCTTCTTCCGTCTTGCTTCTATTATCAACCACAATGTAATGATTACCTCTCTGTTTCCTTTACCATTTCTAAAGCCAAGCTGATCGTCATCTAACGGAACCTCAGTTTTCTTTCCCATTCTTCTGTACGTTCTTCTCATCAACAAACTTGAATACGTGAGCTATTAAGTTAATTGTTCGGTAATTCTCGCACGTGTAGACTTTTGGTATCTTCGGAATCGTGTGGATGATATTTTTCCGAAAGTCGGATCGTATATCGCCAAACTCATACATTCTATGCTCGATCGTGATTACACATTTTGTTGGCACTTCTCCCAATGATTTCATACAGAGTGTTTCAAAAATGACCGGTATATTTGAAACGGCAATAAAAACTAAACGAGCAGCGATAGAAATACAACGTTTGTTGCAATATGCTTGGGACAACAGTACATTTTCAGGCAGACAAACTTTCGAAATTACAGTAGTTACAATTTTCAATAACAGATGGCGCTGCGGTCTGGGAAACTCTATAGTACGATATTTTCCACATATCCACCATGCGTAGCAATAATATGGCGTAGTCTCTGAATGAAATTACCCGAAACCTTTGACAAAGTGTTTGGCGGAATGGCTTCACATGCAGATGAGATGTACTGCTTCAGCTGTTCTATTGTTTCTGGATTCTGGCGGTACACCTGGTCTTTCAAGTGTCCCCACAGAAAGAAGTCACAGGGGTTCATGTCTGGCGAATAGGGAGGCCAATCCACGCCGCCTCCTGTATGTTTCGGATAGCCCAAAGCAATCACACGATCATCGAAATATTCATTCAGGAAATTAAAGACGTCGGCCGTGCGATGTGGCCGGGCACCATCTTGCATAAACCACGAGGTGTTCGCAGTGTCGTCTAAGGCAGTTTGTACAGCCACAAATTCACGAAGAATGTCCAGATAGCGTGATGCAGTAATCGTTTCGGATCTGAAAAATGGGCCAATGATTCCTTTGGAAGAAATGGCGGCCCAGACCAGTACTTTTTGAGGATGCAGGGACGATGGGACTGCAACATGGGGCTTTTCGGTTCCCCATAAACAGTTCTGTTTATTGACGAAGCCGTCCAGGTAAAAATCAGCTTCGTCAGTAAACCAAATGCTGCCCACATGCATATCGCCGTCATCAATCCTGTGCACTATATCGTTAGCGAATGTCTCTCGTGCAGCAATGGTAGCGGCGCTGAGGGGTTGCCGCGTTTGAATTTTGTATGGATAGAGGTGTAAACTCTGGCGCATGAGACGATACGTGGACGTTGGCGTCATTTGGACCGCAGCTGCAACACGGCGAACGGAAACCCGAGGCCGCTGTTGGATCACCTGCTGCACTAGCTGCGCGTTGCCCTCTGTGGTTGCCGTACGCGGTCGCCCTACCCTTCCGGCACGTTCATCCGTCACGTTCCCAGTCCGTTGAAATTTTTCAAACAGATCCTTTATTGTATCGCTTTTCGGTCCTTTGGTTACATTAAACCTCCGTTGAAAACTTCGTCGTGTTGCAACAACACTGTGTTCTAGGCGGTGGAATTCCAACACCAGAAAAATCCTCTGTTCTAAGGAATAAACCATGTTGTCTACAGCACACTTGCACGTTGTGAACAGCACACGCTTACAGCAGAAAGACGACGTACAGAATGGCGCACCCACAGACTGCGTTGTCTTCTATATCGTTCACATCACTTGCAGCGCCATCTGTTGTTGAAAATTGTAACTACTGTAATTTCGAAAGTTTGTCCGCCTGAAAATGTACTGTTGTCCCAAGCATATTGCAACAAACGGTGTATTTCTATCGCTGCTCGTTTAGTTTTTATTGCCGTTTCAAATATACCGGTCATTTTTGAAACACCCTGTAAATATTGATGCAATGTTATCTATTTCTTCTTCCTTACTTCATCCTAAGTCTTACAATGCTCTTTTGAATTCTGATTCTAACATTGGATCTCCAGTCCCTTTGCTATGGACTTCCGTTTCTTCTTCTATGGCGTCATCAGACAAGTCGTCTGCCTCACAGAGGCCTTTAGTGTACTCCTTCCACCAATCCGCTCTCTCCCCTGCATTTAACAGTGGAATGCCCACTGTACTCTTAATGTTCCCTCCTTTGCTTTTAATTTCCCCTGGCACTGAAAGAACTCCTCCTGTAGATATCAGAACTGTGCTGTGTAATCTGTTTGCTGAAAATGGAATCTGTGATGGGTCTGTCTGTGTCAAACAGTCTGTAACCATTGAGAAAATCAGTAAACGGACCGCCAGAAACTCTTTGCCAACTCAGAGGGCGGTTGAAACGATTCTCTAATTTACTCAATTTAGTGGAGCTTCTCTTGTGCGTTCCTGGCACTAATGCTACCACTGATATCGTGTTTTCCCACATGAATCATGTATAGATCAGTGAGAAAACTCACCTTGCTGTAGAAATTTCGAAAGCAATGTTAGCGGCTAGAGTGAACTGCGATGAAATCTGTGTTGCATACGCTGTTGAAGGCTAGAGACACGAAGGAGAAAATTCACAGCACTAACAAGTACAGTTGGTTGCTCGTACTCCTTAACCTTAGAAGATACTAATTAAGTATAAATTAATCTATTTTACATTTTATTTCACTTAAATAAGATCTTTTTTGTCAGTATCGAAATTTGTGATCTATCTCGAATTTGGGTCTAGAAAATACATGCGCCTTGTTACTCCTTCTGGACGTATTAGGACGAAATTCGGGATGGAATTAGCGTATACCCTCAATTAACACAAAGGCTACTTTAAAAATATGTAGTACAAGATATTTATTGATTTGAAGAATAAACGCGAAATGTGGAATGATAATTATTCTTAGAGTAAGCTGTTTACCCTTTGACTTTTCAACTGCATCGTATTTGTGGAAATGATTTCATTGTTTATAATGTGTTCTACATCTACGATTCAACCTGACGAATACAATGCTTACACAATCGTCTAAGAGTATAAGCCATGCTTCCGTAAAATCCCGTTACATTTTAATGGCTGTGTGTCAGATGTATCCAATAGCTAGTGAGACGCTTGAAGATTCATAAGGACGGTGTTATTAAAATGCTTTATGACGTAATGACGACGTGCCTTTACATAGAGAACATGGGAGGTTTTGAGTGAGGCTGGATTTGCTGTTGATGTGCGAGAGTATCCGCTGGTAACAGGCAAACAGGTGAGGGCAGGAGACGTTGTCACACGTGCCATTATACACTCACGTTCAGAAAAAACGAGAACACCTAGAACGACTAGAGATAGGACGTTCGTATTCACGGGACATATTCATTGGTATGTTCTGCACAAATGATTAGCATTTTAGTCACATCGATTCAGCACGTGTCCTGTTACCTATTAGGCGCAGGGTCCGCCATGGGCATGGTAACTTGTTCCATATGTGATGGCATCGAAGCGTATAAGGCACGAAAGTCGTCCTGTGCTAGAGTCATTATTGCTGCGTCCACCTGGTTCCAAAGTTCATCTGTAGTGGTTCGCATTGGGTCACAGCGCTGAACCCGTCTTTTTACCATATCCCACGAATTTTCAACTGGCGACAAATCTGGTGATCTGGCGGGCGAGACCATTTGGGTTAAAAGTAAAGGAGTATGTAAATATGTAAAATTTGTTAGTGACTGTACTTTGTATTTTCACAAATAAACTGATCTGTAGCGTAGCTGAGAACCGGACAAGGGTACATCACGAACCGGGGGCTCAAGGAGGCAACAGCATGTTCCATGTTAAAGTTCTTATCAGTTTGACCTTTGACCCCCAGCGCTCGAGGCTGGCTTACGCAATCGTGGCGGCGCGCCAGCAGCGGACGGCAGCACTCTAGTACGGCCTAGTGCTCCCGTCCGGGATAACGCGCTGCTGGCTGTGTGAAAATATTCTAAGTCCAAGCTGCCGCATGATATATAAGCGAGCGATCGCCGCGCAGCGGCTCATTCGCGCTGCTGCTGCCGCACACGCAACTGCATTGAACGCCGCCACGATGCCTTATAGAAGACTACGTCGTCGTTCTAAACAGACAATTTACAAAACAACTGAGAACATCGAATTCTCCACATCAACCGCAGACAAGAAGAAGAATACAGTGAAGAATACTGCTGCTACTGCACTTGTCGACGGACCATGTGTTTTCTGTGGATGTAGACTTAATTTTAGCATTGATATTAATGATACATTTACCCATGGCAATGGATGGCTGACTGTAGCTGTTGTACGTGGAGGTAGTGGAGTTCCTGTGACACCAGGAAGGCAGGTGTTCGTGCATTGTCTTGCTGAAAAATGGCGTCTGGGGTGTCTTGCAGAAAGGGAACGGCTACGGGTCACAGGATGTCATTCACGTAGGTCACACTGATCACAGTGCTCTGGAAAGGCACGAACTGTGACTTGTAGTTGATCCCAATAGCAACCCACACTGTAAGGTCTCGAGTTAGCGCAGTACGCCTTGTGCGAGTGGAGTTACAGTGATGCCGCTCTCCCTGGTTTCGGCGAACGAACACGCGGCCAACATTTTCAAACAAACAGAACCTGGATTCCTCGAAAACACTATCTGACGCCATTCCAGTCTCCAATGACATCGTTTCATACATCATTGTCATCTAGCATGTTTGTCTTCATTCGTTGAAGGTAAACGGGGAAGTGATATACAATGAAGGTTTTAACGACCGGATGTTTCAATTGCTGAGAATTTTTCCGGGTTGTACGGCCGTGGTCCGTGGAACTCTTCAATCCCTGACATTTCGTCCAAGGCTACGTTGGATATCTTCGGAGGTGCACCTGGTTGTGCTGAGTCTTGCCGACTGACGAGTCGGACGTCGAAGAGCGGCGTAAATACCGCGGAAAGTGGACGTGGTCTGGATTTCACGCGATAGCAGAGATAAACCTTGTCAAAGATAAAATTTTGTAACTATAGATATATATGGACTGTGCATCTACAGAATCGATGAGAAATTTTTATCTTTGACGTACTATATTGTTGTTGTTGTTGTTGTGGTCTTCAGTCCTGAGACTGGTTTGATGCAGCTCTCCATGCTACTCTATCCTGTCCAAGCTTCTTCATCTTCCAGTAGCTACTGCAGCCGACATCCTTCTGAATCTGCTTAGTGTATTCATCTCTTGGTCGCCCTCTACGATTTTTACCCTCCACGCTGCCCTCCAATTCTAAATTTGTGATCCCTTGATGCCTCAAAACATGTCCTACCAACCGATCCCTTCTTCTAGTCAAGTTGTGCCACAAACTTCTCTTCTCCCCAATCCTATTCAATACCTCCTCATTAGTTACGTGATCTACCCACCTTATCTTCAGCATTCTTCTGTAGCACCACATTTCGAAAGCTTCTATTCTCTTCTTGTCCAAACTGGTTATCGTCCATGTTTCACTTCCATACATGGCTACACTCCATACAAATACTTTCAGAAACGACGTCCTGACATTTAAATCTATACTCGATGTTAACAACTTTCTCTTCTTCAGAAACGATTTCCTTGCCATTGCCAGTCTACATTTTACATCCTCTCTACTTCGACCATCATCAGTTATTTTACTCCCTAAATAGCAAAACTCCTTTACTACTTTAAGTGTCTCATTTCCTAATCTAATCCCCTCAGCATCACTCGATTTAATTTGACTACATTCCATTATCCTCGTTTTGCTTTTGTTGATGTTATATCCTCCTTTCAAGACACTGTCCATTCCGTTCAACTGCTCTTCCAAGTCCTTTGCTGTCTCTGACAGAATTACAATGTCATCGGCAAACCTCGAAGTTTTTACTTCTTCTCCATGAATTTTAATAGCTACTCCGAATTTTTCTTTTGTTTCCTTTACTGCTTGCTCAATATACAGATTGAGTAACATCGGGGAGAGGCTACAATCCTGTCTCACTCCTTTACCAACCACTGCTTCCCTTTCATGACCCTCGACTCTTATAACTGCCATCTGGTTTCTGTACAAATTGTAAATAGCCTTTCGCTCCCTGTATTTTACCCCTGCCACCTTCAGAATTTGAAAGAGAGTATTCCAGTTAACGTTGTCAAAAGCTTTCTCTAAGTCTACAAATGCTAGAAACGTAGGTTTGCCTTTTCTTAATCTTTCTTCTAAGATAAGTCGTAAGGTTAGTATTGCCTCACGTGTTCCAACATTTCTACGGAATCCAAACTGATTCTCCCCGAGGTCCGCTTCTACCAGTTTTTCCATTCGTCTGTGACTTATTAAACTGACAGTTCTGTAATTTTCACATCTGTGAACACCTGCTTTCTTTGGGATTGGAATTATTATATTCTTCTTGAAGTCTGAGGGTATTTCGCCTGTCTCATACATCTTGCTCACCAGATGGTAGAGTTTTGTCATGACTGGCTCTCCCAAGGCCATCAGTAGTTCTAATGGAATGTTGTCTACTCCCGGGGCCTTGTTTCGACTCAGGTCTTTCAGTTCTTTGTCAAACTCTTCACGCAGTATCTTATCTCCCATTTCATCTTCATCTACATCCTCTTCCATTTCCATAATATTGTCCTCAAGTACATCGCCCTTGTATAAACCCTCTATATACTCCTCCCACCTTTCTGCCTTCCCTTCTTTGCTTAGAACTGGTTTGCCATCTGAGCTCTTGATATTCATACAAGTGGTTCTCTTCTCTCCAAAGGCCTCTTTAATTTTCCTGTAGGCAGTATCTATCTTACCCCTAGTGAGACGTACTATAATCGATAGTAAAAATTTACTATCTTTGACAAGCTTTATCTCTGCTATCACGTGAAATCCAGACCACGCCCACTTTCCACGGTATTTAGGCCTCTCTTCGACGTTCGACTCGTCAGTCGGTAAGACTCAGTACCTCCGAAGATGTCCAACGTAGCTTTGGACGAAACGTCAGGGATTGAAGAGTTCCATGGACCACGGCCATACAACCCGGAAAAATTCTCAGCAGGAGAAGTGATGCCCACGTAACTCATACCATAATAAACGGCGGCGAACTGTCACCCCTGACAGTGTACGATGTGTTACGCGGTTCCACTGAGGACAGCTGAGGAGGACGCGGACCTGCCCTGCAATGCCATTCGGATGAGATGTCGATCTTCTCAGGGGTTGGTCTGGGTGATGCGACCTGACCCATTGCGTTGTGTTCTACGGCCTCCTTTGAATCATTCTGTGCACATCCGTTGCACTACCGAAAGTCTTCGACCCACACTAGCAACAATTTCCGCGATGGATATGTCACATTCTATCGTGTTAATAGTGCGCCCGCGTTCAAACTCACTGATTTCTCGGCACAGTTCGCGTATACGTTTGCGAGGCATCCTGCACGTCTGCTACAGTCAATCCGATACGTTACCTGTGGTTTATAGCGATAACCAATGCCGCAGGCACAATTTACTAGTACGTGGTGTTGTGTTGCGATATCGATGTTGACAGTGAACCCGCTGGTCTACATGATTCAAAAGCTGATCATTTCTGCAGAACATTCTGCAGAATGTTGTGTAAATATGAACGTCCTACCTCAAGTTGATCTGTTTTTGTTTTTGCTTTTTTTCTGAACATAAGTATACAATTTGTGATGCCCCGAACTAAGAATTGCTTGTTTTTCCTACGTCGTATTGGAATGTTTGTTAATCCTTTATGCTGATGCGGCTGAACGGATTTGGATGAACTTCGGAGTGGAGTTGAATCAACACATAGGCTACTTTTTATTCCGAGGAAAAAAAATCACTGTTCCGGTGCGATTGTCAGTGTGACTACTGTTCCCATGGGATGGGGAACTTGTCTAAAAAGTGATCCATGAAAGTTAACTATCAAGTGAATGTACTATTTTTAACGTAGATGTGGTATCGATAGCTACGATGCCACGGCGTAGGTACAAGTTCTTAGGTTGGGACTGCGACTCAGACACCGACGACAGCGCCCTCTAGCCGGTGCTGTGGAGCTCTACGAGAGCCGCTCCGGATTCTGCCCATCTGAACCCGAGTAGAAGACCAAGCAACATTGTTTCTATTTCATAGTGGACGAGCCACTATAGATTTTACCTGTGTAACTTCTGTGAGCTTTGATACATCCGGCTTCGCGCCTACGTGCTCCTCAGCGCAAACTTAGGTATTAATATTCTTCCTGTAGTAAAGGTGATTTAAATTTAAACGCAGTACCGAAGCATTTCACCTTTTCCTGCTCCTACTCACTTCCTACATTCGGCCTACCCTCCAGTTTACAGGAGCAGACCCACGCGCCGCCTACCAGGCGGGATACAAAAGTGGAGATTAGTTAAATGAAACAACACGTTTACTGTTACCAGTCACCGTTGTAACAGTAAACTTGTTGTTTCATTTAATGTCAATAACAGTCACGGTAAAGCCTAACCTAAAATGTTCGCATTTAAAGTTATTGGCTAATGAAATGGGTATGTGCATGAATGTAGGACAGGAGAAATGTTCCTGTGGGATGAAATCACCACCAAACTCCGTAGCAATGGAAGTATGCGCATAGAAATATTTTGCTACATGTAGAATTTTGAAATTGTACTGGATTGTAGATTATCGGGGGTCTGTACCACTGAAATTTTGTAGATTTCGTTTGCTTCTAGGATCTTGATAGTCCAGGAGAGTTAACGCTGAGGTTGGATTTGGAAGCTGAGTGCGATCGCCATGTATTCTGTCAGCGTAGCTGGGCACAAAACCGTTAATCCGTTAATCGTTAATTAACAAAGTTAACTTTCCGAGTAACTGGTTAACTTTTAAGTTATTTTAAAAATAATTAACGGACGTTTTAACTTCCATTAACTATCTTTGAGTCAGTTAGTCCTTAATTAAATACCTACTATGTGTGACACAAATGATACCGAGCCACAGTCGGAAATCAATTTCTGGCAACTTCGGGTCATGTAGGTGTATGGCTATGCCGGGGTGAGCGCGACTGGTGTAAACAGTAGAGTGCGAGCGAGAATAACTGGGTGTCGTCTGCTTATGTTGACTCAGTACTGAGATCACGTTAAGTATTACTTTTTGTTAATGGACTGATTGTGGAAAATAGATCAGGAAATCGGATGCTATCTCTACAAATGATGAAAATCCGTGATCGCATGTATCCATATCGGGAGAAAAAAAAACACATTTCGATGATAAGCAGTGTTTGCCTAAAAAATCAACATTTATGACTCGCACTGAGAGCCTTAAGAACTTCAAACAAAGTATAATGTGAGCACATCAATTGCATTATCTACAGTTTAAAGGAACAGTGAAGGCGCTGTCCAAAAGGAAAACTCATTGCGGGGCATTGAGATACCGACAGCAGAGTAGCAGCAATCCGGTTAAAAGGTTAGGACAGAGAAGCACTGGGGAGTCTTTTGGCATTGCACCATCTGGCAGCGTTGTGTCTCAAGGTAGTAAACTCTTTTTGTTAAGAACGTGTTTTCTTTAGATGTCGTCGGATCGAAGTCCTTCGAGACGCTGATAAAAATTTTAAATTCCACTAAAAATTCAATTTCGAGGTGAACATTGGGTAGACGCATCGTTGATTAGCATACTCGATTAAAGCAATATACCATTAAGTAACTGTATAAAGTAAAGCCAACAGTCTACTCAAAATGTGGCTGGAAATCAAATTAAGAGGAGGTTTACTGTCTTTTGGTTAAAAAAATCGATTTTTTTAAATTACATTTTTGGACCCATAAAAGTGTTTAGAATCCACCCCTGAAACGGTTTTTCCGAATACGGAACGGAAGTGTTTGTTATTCGCGGTTCAACAAAAAATGCACCTGCCTGAAATCGGCCATTTTCACGCACCAGTTTTTTTCGTTCGGAGGACAAGTTATTGTACTGGTGGTTGGGAGGAAACATACAGAATTCAAATGAAAGTTTGAACGCGTTTGTTTGGAAGTTAGCCCCCAAAGCATTTGCTTTCTCGTGCGAAGACTGTGGAGACTGCGACTTTCCTGGCAGTGAGCAGCTTCAACGAAGGGTATTCAGCAAGTCTGAAGACCATGACAATGATGGACGTCACCCCGGGACTCTATTCGACGCAGTTCGCCAAGCATTCGGACGACCACCGGATTCAAACGACCGAAAACCGCTTGTCACCGGCCGTACGAGTGGCTCTGGAGCAGGGCAGGATTGCCCAGATCGAGCAGAACGCCCTCTATGAGGAAGGACTAGTTTATGGACGCGAAATAGCAGGTTGAACGTACGTTGCATAATGTTGCATTTATCTGTAGTCAAAACTTCATACGCGTTTTTCTCGAAATGACTTTTTTTCGCGCGGAATGCTAACTTCAGATCTACTGAACCGAATGGCATGATTCTTTGTTTACGACCAAGCTAACTAAATTGTCTAGGAGTTGTGCCACTTTTATCCCGATCCATCAACTATAAATATTTTTACTTGGACGACGAAGTCGAAAAATCGATGAAAAAACGCTATTTTTTAAATGGCAGCCATTTTGTTTCCTATGGCCCAAATAACGGGGTACAACTCCTAAAGAATCTTATATACTTCGCTAACGTCAACTCAATTTTGATTTCAGACGAGCCGGCTGACCTGTGACATACCGTGCGTGGAGGTCTATATCGAAATTTTGTTTCGTTCCGACGGCACTTCCGCCTTTTCTCTTAGACATTTCCGGTCGAAAAAATTCCAGTTTGTAGAGGATATATCAGTAAACATTTTGACCAAATCTGACATTAATATCTACAACACATCTCTAGAAAAAAAAATTTCGTGCAAAGATAGTAAACCTTCCCTTAAAAGACTCATTCAACGATACGGCATTTCTTGGGGAACAGGTTTTAGTAAATTTTTTTACTAAATATAATACCCATACACCGTCGAGAGCTACTACAGTCTAACGGCGTTTTTCTGTGGGCAAATACATTTTGTCTTCTAAACGATCCTCGGTCTCGGATGACAACTTTCAAATACTGATGTTCATGAAGGGCAATACGCACTTTATGTCAGATACTATCTGATTCTTCTGCATTTTGATTCTCTCGTGATTTAATAATTATAAAACTAAATGATTAATTTTTTTGTCTGTCACCGATGACCTACCTAAATTTCGCCAGCCAAAACATTTTTATTTAAGCACCGGCGATACGTTTCAGTCACCCACTCATTTCACTACGCCCACAAAATGAGGTTTATACCATTACGAGTTAACGATTAACGATCGACTTGAGCTTCCGATAAATCTCCCGTAAACTAACGCTTTAACGTTTAAGGAAGTTAATTTTTAGTAACTAATTAACAACTGGCGAAGTTAAATATTTGATTATCGTTGGCCAGCTACGACAGTGTCGTATACAGCAGCATATAGCCAGAACCACATGGGAGGTTTGAGCGACGGGGACAATTTTGGTCTCTCCGACACGTAAAAGCAGTTCACCTGCGCTACAAAAGACTCCGAACAAAAGTGTCCTCAGTGTGGGAGGCCAGGATGCACAACGACCAACTTGTTAAGCAGGTCACTCCAGGCGTAGCGACCTGGCGCGTCCGACAGACCGCCGCCGGCGGACAATACAACCCCCCGCAGGTGGGTTACAGACACGGAGAGCAAAGGGTTGAGCTCTGCCGGCGCGAGAGAAAGTCGCGCCCTGGATTTCTCCCGTCCGGAACCGAACGCGTTGCATCACAATGGGGGTGAAAAAGGGTTGCGAGCGGCGGCGACGGCACGCGTTGCGCGATGCCCACGGGTTGTTTTTGCCGTCAGCGGCCGCCATTGCGGAGCTCTGGGGGAGGGGGGGGGGGTTGGTAGTAGTGAAGGCGTCGCGCCCCCCACTGAGCCACGGGGGTGGGTGGGGAAACTCCCGACTTTCGAAAAGTATCCCAGATTTCTCCGGCGCCCAGCATCCTCGCTTCCCTAGGGCGCCCCCGGGGGGATATTTCAGTCTCGCAGGGGCACTGGGTCAAAGAGGACGCAACCGCCGCGCCGCTTCCCTGCTCCTCCACTCCGTCGCGTCATCGGTAAGTGGCCCAGCACTGCCCAAGCGTCGCTATTGTGCCCTTCGATCCCGCGAGGCTACTTGTTTATTTCTGAATTTGCCCGACCTCTATCGGGCTAGGTGTCCATCTGCAGCGCCCGTGTAATATATTTCAGTACTCTCGAAGAATTTCTGTAGATGATTTTGGACATTTTACTTCCATTTGTTAGCTTGTTTTCAGCACGTCCTCGTATGTTAAAGCACGCCGTCTCATCCACACCACCACTAGGACGTGCTAAAAACTAGCCCAAACTTGATATCTCCAAAAACATCTACAGAAATTCTATGAGGACACAAAACTATATTACATGACCCCCGAAAACGGGCTTGTAGCCCGATTGATAATGATGTAAGTTGCCTCGAGATCCTGTAGGGTCAAGCAAAGTATGCTGCCTCATTTGAGCATTCTTTCTCATCTTCTACGATTCATTCCTTCTCCATGGAGTCTGTTTCTGTCCTCAATCAGCTCCGTCAATGGTTTCTTTTGGACTTCATTCTCTGACCTATCATTCTACTTGTATATCGTGCCTCTGTATATGTTCCTGCCTTGAACTTCTATTGGCTCGTTTTGTCCTTTTTCTGGTTCAATTTTCACTTGTTGATCGCTTGTATTGTTGGCTTGACCCCTTCCATGTATGTCAGAACTCTCTTGGTGGATCTCGTTGCTGGTAGCCTACTGACGTGGGCATAGATAGAACCCTGTATAATAAACAAGCTTGTTTGTTATAAACAGCTTGTTTACTGTCCAGGATTAAATAACCTGCCTATATATATATATATATATATATATATATATATATATATATATATATATATGGCGATTCTGTAACGTTTGAAATGCTCCGTAGTGACGTTGAAGCCACTGACTGAGACAAGTAATTTAATGTAAGACACATGGGGTGGCAAATGCTGGGAAATACCTCAAAAGAGGATGACAGGTGTTGAACGTGTGACGTCACTTCTAAAATATAGAGGGTATTCTCGAGCGCTCGCGTGAAGGGATGCTACAGTAACGCAATACTTGCATTCCAAGAAACTGTACGAATATCGAACAGCTTCTGTGACTACGATCTGTTGTAAAAGTGGAAGTTATAAAATTAATGTCGTCACCGCAACCTAGCGAAAGCTGTTCTAATTGTGTGTTTCTTACCTGTTCTTCCCTCATTTTTTTTTGTTTATGGACATTATGTAGCAAAGGAAACGTAGGTTATTCACAGGTAACGATGCAGTTCGGAAGCCTACAATACGGTAGGTTTTTGTTTTACAGCACTTTGCAGTAAACTAACGGAGACCGGAAGACGGGTAAATTAATGAATACTTCATTGCAAGCACGTAATTCTCTCACACAATGAAAAAATTGCTGCCTGCTAGACGCAGGTTTCGAACCCTGAGCCCAATGCGCTAACGTCGCTCAAGTTGACGCGGAGTCACATTGATGTGAGTACGTGACACGGTTGGGATGGCCAGGTACTGCATACAGAAGTCTCAGCCGCTGATAGGTGCGGCGAGGTACCTCATCTGGTGACGTCATATATTCATCGTTTGTCTTTCATTTCTGGGGTATTTCCCGACATTCGCCACCCCATGTGTACTGTATTGAATTACTTACCTTAGCGTCATCTACATGGTTAGAAGCGTTTTTAAACGTTGATAAGATTCGGCATACATATAATGTTATTAAAGGTAGTATCTACTGATAATTCATAGACTGACAGAACAAGGATGGGATGTTTTTTACGCTTTCTGTGGCATACTCTGAAACAAAATAAAGGACAAAAGAATAAATTAAAATTTCATTCTCAGTTATAACCTTTTCGTGACTTTCCGTCCATCCTGTATATAAAGGGCGCTTCAAAAATACTTTTACGAGTTTTGGAAACAGGTTCATTACACCAAAACAAGAAAAAAAGTATGGTAAACGGGGTCTCTAAAATGCATATCTCAAAAGTTTTGAGTACTTGTTCATCTTCGCAACAGTGAAGTGATCATAGTTCTTAACGTACGCATTTTAAAGCCCATGTTTACTGGATGATTTTTTCCTTGTTTTGGTCCACACTACCTCTTCCTAAAATATGGAAAAGAAAGGATTTGAAGTGGAAGAGATCTGCTGCACACTGTGGAAATCGAACAAATGTTCATAGCTCATAAGGCATGCGTTTTAGAGACCACGTTTATTCACATTTAATTCTTGTTTTGGTGTAAGGAACCTGTCTCTATAGCTTGTCAAGTTAATTTTGAAATATCTTGTAGCGTTATAGTCTCTCATCAACGTCATGAGAGCTGCAGGACATTGTCAATACGTAACTATACCTCACTATCTTAGAATGTGTTTTATCGTCACATCTTGTTTGTTTTTTTTTTTTGTCCGTTGTGTCACAATTTTTTTTTTTATCGAACTCGATCTATACGTCATCACTACGTATCCGATTTAGCCATTTAGTATCCCTAGCTCCTCTGCAGAACCATATAAGAAAAGTTTGTGATAATAAATGACATATTACCAAGTGACATGGCACAGCTGTTGTATACTTCCAAAAAAATTACAATCTACTCAGTCGTCACAAATAATTACTAGTTTCCGCCACTTCCTGATGATCTTCAGATCTGGTTAATCACGAATCGCAAAAAGTCAAAAAATTTTGTAAGAGAATTCTACCATAAGCTGTACCGTAAGAGGAACAGCACTGGCTAGACTTGTAACAAGATGAAGTGGTATCCAACATATTAATAATCCTCGCAATATTTCAAACATTTAATAGTAATATGTTGGATACAACTGAATGCTGTTACATGTCTGATACAGCTTCATTCATAGCTTACGACTGAGGACTTTAAAAAAAAATTTTTTGACGTTTCACGACTCGTCATTAATCGGATCTGAAAATGATCACCAAGTGATAGAAATTAAGAACTTTTAACATTGCAGCGCGTCAGCAATCGTGAATAATTTAACGATTATAAAGAATCCGGTTCGATTGTAAATAGAAACCGGATGTTGACCTAGGTTTCGGCGCGGATAACCACGCCTTCTTCGGAACACACTAAAACTACAAACTGCTTAAAGAGGCATTAATGTTGGACCACGCCTCTTTAACCAGTTTGTAGTTTTAGTATGTTCCGAAGAAGGCGTGGATATCCGCGCCGAAACCTAGGTCAACATACGGCTCCTATTTACAATCGAACCGGATTCTTTATTATCATTGATACAAATTAACATTCATTTGTGACAAGTGAAACTATCAAACTAGATATTTCTCTTCCCGTCTGCACTGTGGACTCGTCGCTTTCTCATTTTCGCATAAGGCTACACCATAGAAAAATACTTTCGGGGTTCTGGAATTATTAATCCTATAAATACTTCTGGCGCCTAGCACATTTTCTTCAGTCCGGTGACGTCTGCAGCAGACAGTGACTCATATGGCGATGAAGTCATTGGAAAAAGTGCCGTCTGTGTAAGGAGAAAACAGAATTCGTTTTTTGTCTCACCGTACATGTTTACAGTCGTTACCGATGTATGTTGGTCATGTTCAAGCTTTGTACGTCATAGGCAGCATATGGTAGACAGTGTACACAACAAATAAACACATGATCATGGACGCTTTTTTCACCATATGCTGCCTATAACGTTTAGATTCTGTTGATGTCTAACGTAAGGTCGAAACCGATAATCATTGTAGTCATGGATCGTGATTGTGTCGAAAAGGGAAAAAAGTTTTTCGTGAGCTGAGTGTTTAATGACACGCTGAAATAAAAATTTTTCATCTCTTTAGTAACTTCAAAATATTGTGCCCCAAATAGAAATTTTGCGAAGCAAGTGAACCGACCTATGCGCCATAATCTTGACACTGACCGCAGTGATTTTTATTTTATTTTTTATTATTTTATGCTCCATTGAGTACAATATTTGAAAAATCATCAGTTTTTGAACTCTATAGCAGGTATCGTCACCTCTTGCTCCACAGGAACTCAGATTCAGTAGCATCGTCCTCGACACAATCGTCGTCATCGTACTCATAATTATCATCATCATCATCATCATCATCATCATCATCAATCATCATCAGCACGTGACACACGTGGCCTCATAATGTCCTTCTATGTACATTTCCTTGATTTACGGTGTTGATGCGGTGTTTTTTTTTTTTTTTTTTTTCATCCGCCGGTGTTCTTCCATGTCTTGTAGTCCAGCAAAGAATTTTATTTTCTTGATAAGCCTGCTACCAATTCACCTGGGTAGATGCCTCGACTACTTCCATGTCATTTCCATTATAGTGACAATTACGTCTTCCGCTCAGTCTGTCCTTTTAACTGTTAACTTGCTTTCTTGCCTTTCCTACTAGTTCTCAGAATCCATCTCTTCCGTGCTTGCTTAGAAGCTATCCTATTCTATGAAAGCTTTACTCACTAGAAGCCAAAACAGGTAATCCACAAACATCGTAAATTTCGTGTTTGAGACATGTCAGAAGTTGAGCTTTGAAAACCTCTTTATCAAAACAACTGCAGATGATTTTTATTCTTGTGTTTATTTCTACTGCAACCCATTTAATTGTGTCTTTAACTGCCTTCAGTATATAAACTAGAATGTCTGTATCATTTCACGATTGATTTACCGAAATTTCTCTTCAGTGTTTCGGTTTGACATAACTTATAATTTATTTTCAAGACTACTTTCAAAACTGCACCTCTTAGGATTCTCTACTCGGTGGTGATATATTTGCACTAGGAAAAAACGATACAATTGCATCAACATAACTAAGGTCCTTCTCTAAAGCTCATTTAGGACTTAAATTTTTTCGTGATGGACGCAATTTGTTGAGGTCTGATACTCTTACTACAAGTTTTAATTCACTTTTATGTGTATCGCTAAGGTGCGCTTCAGGAGAATGCTTTTTTCATCAGGAGCTTTACAGCTGCATATACTTTAACTTACAAATCCTTTTAAGTGTGATGATGGTCTTTTACTGGGAGTAACCGTGATGTTATGTACCGAAATTTTTCCATTTCTGCTGAGTATATCCGTATCTGGTAAAGATCTGCGTTATACTGCTGTCTGCAAATTACCTATGTGTCTAACAAAAAACAAAAAAAAAAAAACCTTAGTGGTTTTCGTTCTGTTTTATTTCCAATATCTCTCCGTTAATGTGCAATTAGTAATACGTGAAAAACAATACCAAATGTGGAAAGGAGTGCGACATGTGTGTTTACAGCATTTAAACAATGTCATAATTTTTTTCTAAATTGCTGGATTAAGCGGATTTTCGATTACCCAGTTGACCTATGGTCCTAGGCCTAGTGTGGATAAAAGAGTATCCAATGGAATTACCAGTTTTTTCCCGCTATAAAGAAAAGTGTTCTTTCTTTGACGTTCAGTTTTTTTTTAATATTTCCTCATGTATCATGTTTTCCCTTTTCTCGAACTTCAGTTATTGCTAGTGAATGTAATCAACTTCAGGTGCGTTAATGGAATGTAATTATTTCCATTATCAACTGCCTGTGCTTTTCATCTGTCTCTCGAGCCATACGAACATGTAAAGAGAATTATCGAACGCTTCTACAGTTTCCTCTCTGTGTTAATTACTGTCATTTTACGCCTTGACTGGTAACAGAATACGCTGTAGCTGGCGACAACATATAAAAACGTAGGTGTAACGTCCCAGTGAATGCGAGGTCGTTGAACTTGCCGATAGTGGACGTCGTTTTTGATCCGAAATGTAACGACACTATAATGAGTAACGTCGTGTGTGCACAAATGCAATTGGACCAAAACAAAGCAAAAATTTATTTTGCTTGTTTATTATTCTTTTGGATGGTAGGTCATAGTGACAGGTTGATGTATAGCACAGCAAGATGTCTAGGTAGGTTGGAAGGCAAGAGTTATAACTCTTGTTATGAGGTGTATTGTAGACATACTATATTTTAATGAGTGGCCTATGTCCACCATTTTTACGACATAATGGTTGTTCTTGCGACATGGAGCGTACGTTGAATGTGGCGTCTAGGTCGATGTCGTTAGACACCGAACACGAGTTAGAATCGTCAGTACAGTGTGTGCACCATGTCACTCGACGCATCTAGTGATTTGGACGGTACCTCAGTTCAAATTCAGACCTGGCAATACTGAAGTTCAGTTAGCGTTCCATCCAGTCTGACTTAGAATCTATGTCACCAAGGACCAATGTATTATTTCATCAGGAAACCGGAAGGAATTTGGTTCAAAACCCTGTCTGGCAAAACTGACTACTTTCCGGTGGGTACCTTTAATCAGTTCGCGTGAATGCCAGAATGGTCATTCTAGAAAGCCATAGTCGAGTTCCTGTTCCACTTCAGTTCAACAGAGTTGCTTCTCAATGCGTAACGACAAAGGAATTATTACACTCCAGCCAACATCATTGTCTTACAACGTAGAAGAGCACATTCCAATGGGAAGTATTTTTTGTTAATCAACCGCACCTAATGCTCGACAACTCTTGAACTGAGGCTTTCGCAGGCACTGGAATCGCTTACGAAGTATATCTGGGATATAATATTCAAATTCCAGGAATCCCGATTGTTGCGTATTGCTTGCACTGGAATTCCAAATGACTCACTTATAAAATATCTAAACGCTTCTCAACCGGCAAATAAAGAAACTGTTGAGTTTCCACAACTGGAAAAGTTCAAGAAACAAACACTAGATCTTTCACACATTTTCTCTCAGTCAACTCGATGTTTCGACGATAAATTACGCTGATCATCAGGGAGAACATAATTACTGGAAAAGACGTATGTAAGAACGACTCGAAATGCAAAGTTCGTTTAGAAAAATTGCAGGTAGGAGATACTGAAAAAAATTACGCAGAACAGAATTTGTAGCCAAAATACTTTTCCGGATGCTTGTTGCCATTCACTGGCGGGTACTGTGG
Source organism: Schistocerca serialis cubense (assembly GCF_023864345.2). Taxonomy (NCBI): domain Eukaryota; kingdom Metazoa; phylum Arthropoda; class Insecta; order Orthoptera; family Acrididae; genus Schistocerca; species Schistocerca serialis. Next base: position 60,943,272 of record NC_064649.1, on the reverse strand, counting down.
AACACAAAGCATACGTGATGATGATGATGATGATGATGATGATGATGATGACGGTGGTTTATGGGGCGATCAACATCGTGATCATCAGCGCCCATACAAGTTCCAAATCTTTGCATTTCCAGTTTCGGCACCACCCGAATTATGATGACGACAGCACAAACGCCCAGTCCTCGGGCGAAGAAACCTCCTACCCGGCCGGGAATCGAACCCGTGACCAATGGGCAGCAACGCTGGCCACTAGAGCATGAGCTGCGGACACAGAGCATACGTCTTCTTTTGGCTATTATCTGTAATAAATGTATTAATTGTCGGTATCTGTATTTCGTGAACTTTGTGGATCTGATTTGTACGAGCAATACTTCCTTACATTTGAACTGACATGCTCGATTTTTTTAATAAAAATATGCATAAAATCTTCCTACTTTGTGTTGTTCGTGAGATAGAACTTGGGAGACAGATTTAAGTGAACAGATGAAGCGAGCATTCGAAGAGCGGGGAATGTGATAATCTTCATGAAAGGTTAGTCTACTTCCACACACCAGGGCGCAACAATTAGAACTACTCTAACATACCAATATTTTGAATCAAGAATTTTAATATTTACTGTAGATTATTTCTTAATATCTAGCGGTCATTATTAGTCTATGTTGACATCTGTAGATATCTAAGAAGTACGACATGTTGAGGCGATTTGCAGCTGCAGTAACTGAGTGGCTTCATCTCAAGCTTCAAACTCTATTAAATCTTGGGAATTACAAGATAATTTTTCAATTCCTTATTTAGGCACTCACAATAACACCTGTGTCAAATGGCTCAAATGGTTCAAATGGCTCTCAGCACTATGGGACTTAACATCTGAGGTCAGCAGTCCCCTAGAACTACTTAAACATAACTAACCTAAGGACATCACACACATCCATACCCAAGGCTCGATTCTAACCTGCGACTGTAGCGGTCGCGCGGTTCCAGACTGAAGCGCCTAGAACCGCTCGGCCACAAAGGCCGGCACACCTGTGTCAATATAATTTTTTTTTTTTTTTGCCTGCAGCTGAGGAAATGTTTCGGGAAGTGTCTATTTTAATTTTTCTGACCTGTCACAGAGGAACCCGCCATCGACAGCGGAGCTGTCTGTTCAAATGGTTCAAATGGCTCTGAGCACTATGGGACTTAACATCTGTGGTCATCAGTCCCCTAGAACTTAGAACTACTTAGACCCAACTAACCTAATGACATCACACACATCCATGCCCGAGGCAGAATTCGAACCTGCGACCGTAGCGGTCACGCGGTTCCAGACTGAAGCGCCTAGAACCGAACTCAGATTTTACAATTCTGAACTAACTATGGACCATATGTTAATAGTTTGTTCTCCACCCCTAAAAATTAAATACCTAGGCTTAACGAAACAGTTGAGGCCCATGAAAATCAAATGAAAATATTTGTGAGCTGCTCGGGGTACAAGATGACATCAACAGACATAATCTATATGAGTTTGCAAAATTATGTTTACTCATACAGGCACGTGTGTGTGTGTGTGTGTGTGTGTGTGTGTGTGTGTGTGTGTGTGTGTGTGTATCCACGTGTAATTCGATCGCCCATATACTACTGAAACTATCACCAAAAATTTTGCAGGACGATAACTAATTTGTTTTTGGTAAATATGCACTTATTGTTGTTTTGAAATTTTCATTCACTCTAAGACAGTGGCACATTAGATGTCTCTACGAGAAAATTCCAAGTACTTCGATGTGTAGTGCCTAAAGTACTCGATAGAGTATAATTTCTAACGTTTATTTCAGATTCGCAAAATACTTTTCTACAAAAATATTCGCATGCACTTGTTTAGTAGGTAAATGAGAGAAAAAAAAATTTTACCCAGTAACTTTCAGGTTGTTTAAATAAAGTAGTTTAGTGATTAAGCTATTTGGCTATCGAGACAAACGAAATATTATAAATATAATTCGCTTCCACGAAGGTTATTTACACTTTTTCCAAATAGTTGACAGTTCACAACCGTTCATAAACAGACAGTGCGGGGAAAAGACGATTATAATGTGGATGTTATTGTAGTGTTGGCAGAAGAGCCAACACTGTTTTTCTAGAGGGGGCCGAAATGCACGCGTTTAATTACACGCTGACTGGCGTGAGGTCTGGAACAGGACAATATCTTGAGAATTGCAAATAAAGTACGTAGTTGATATAATACTTAACTTTAATCCACAATTGTAGAACATCGCTCTTGATGATACATGATTCACATAATAAATATCAATTGAATACGGCGCCTTGCTAGGTCGTAGCAAATGTAGCTGAAGGCTATGCTAACTATCGTCTCGGCAAATGAGAGCGTATCGGTCAGTGTAGCTTCGCTAGCAAAGTCGGCTGTACAACTCGGGGCGAGTGCTAGTACGTCTCTCTAGACCTGCCGTGTGGTGGCGCTCGGTCTGCAATCACTGACAGTGGCGACACGCGGGTCCGGCGTATACTAATGGACCGCGGCCGATTTAAAGGCTACCACCTAGCAAGTGTGGTGTCTGGCGGTGACACCACAGTTATATTTGCGGGTGACGGTTTTTTTTACTAGGACCGGCAATCAATACAGCTGTCTTACTTGTAAGTACAAAGCCAATATCTGGAGATGCTACCTGAGCTTCAGCTGTCGCATGTGCGGGTACTTTTTATTTATTTTTTTCTACGAAGGGACCTTCGGACATCTGAAAATAATCGGCAACCAGAGGCACACACATTCATTGTCAAAGAAAATATACATCACTGTTTCAACTTCATGCTTAGAAATAATGAAAACTATTAACAACAACCCATGTCTTGTAAAAAAAAAAAAAAAATTTCTGGCGCTTATCAGATTTTTGTCTCGTGGTCGCACGATGATTGGTGATATCTAGTGCGACACGCGACGATAACTGCCTGGCAGTAATCAAAGGAACCGAATCGGAACGTTTACTACAGGAATTTGTTTACTGCATGGCAACTCCTACGCAAATACCATTGTGTTCATTGTGGAGATGGGATTGCGAAACTGTTCTACGACAGACGGATGTAAAGAAAATAAAGCCGCGAACCCGTGAGCATGGAGTTAACGAGAAAACAGGGTGCTTCGGTGCTATTTGATGGGTTCTTTGTGTGTCTGGATAAATTCTGAAAAACATAATTTGTGATTAACAAATCGGGAATAACCCGCGTGTGTAAATATTCACCACGCACCGCGTGTGTCAGATTCTGCGAATGGAACACCTTCTTGGATAAACTGTTCCCTGATTTGTGACTAGGTAGCATCCAGGAACATAGGCCGATTATGGAAAAGACAAATATTATTTAAGAGAACAGAAAATTTAGAACTAGCAATTTATTGCTTCAGGTGATATCAGTAATTAGTGTTATCTAAATGGGAGCTCTACATGAGGAATGAAAGTTTACTTTTTCGCCATTTCGGTCAAAAGGGTATTACATGGAAGGACTAGGTTCTATATTAGACGTTGATTTTATTTGTCGGTTGAATTGGTGAGACAGACCATTTCTGCAGGTGCTTTAGTTACATACTTACATTTTAATAATGTACTTAATACGACGGTCGCGATGGAGCACACGGAAGACAGGAAAACAGATTCTAGTAAGGCTGAAGAAGGAGAGATTCACATGTCTAATATTTTTCGTAAAGCATCCCTCATTGACGAGTTATAAACAAAATGTTGGTGTTCGCGTTACCTGACAAATAAGGCCTTAGTCACCCAAAAAAGTTTTGGACACAAAGTATATTGAATACATCAAGGTGACTCGACTCTATTTTAAAATAGAGTAAGAGCCATTCGATCGCGTCTAAGAGATGAAATAATCTACCACAGCGTTCGATATACTCTCCAGTAACCTCAGTTTAGCTTAATGTGTCAATAATGAACCACAAACAAGCATTTTACAAGTCACATAATTCTGCTTTCGAGGACGAGGCAATCATTTTCAGATTTCTGAACGTACTACACGATACCAGACTCTTAGGAGTTTCGCAGATGAACACAACGTTACAGGAAATCTTTCATGTTGGATTGCTGTCTTGAAGTGTCAATTACCTTTTAGAACCCAGTGGCGAAGCAACAAATTAATACTGATACGGACGAAACGGATTTTAGAAGCATTACTTGTCAAAATGTTACTGTAACTCGAAAAAATTAAAATAGTGAAAGTTCTGAATAAAATATTTTACAGAAAAAACTCTATATATGAAAGTTAGGTTAACATGGAACTTGTTTCATAAAATATAGTCTGTCACTTGATTCACGAAAATAAACATTTGGTAGAAAACTATATTTCGTGTAGATTACGCAATATGAATGACCAAATACTGTATTTTTAAACTTGTTAAAATGTCATCTCTGGGGGCGTTTCCTTCTTCCATAGTTACCGATTACAGTAACTCACATTCTATACATTTTCCATTTTTCTTTTAATGCAGAAGAAAGTTCTTAGTCCTCTGTAACAGAGTACTTCCGTCATGTCGCTCGTGGGCAGAACATTCCGCAAATGCTTGGAATTGCGTATGTTGCAGGATTTGCATTTTATGAAAAGAGATCTTACAAGGCGCTGACAAAAGGATCTCTGTTCTTCTGTAAAACTGCATAAGTACACTGCCAGTAGTCCAATTCAGCATCTTTCCCTGATATTTGTGAGAGACCTTTTACTGTGAGCATTAAGAGGTGTCGTGTTATTCCTGTTATCCTTCCAAGAGCCATCTAATACCGTGAGAAAAAGAAATATATAGCTGCATCTAAAAAAATAAAAAAAGGAAGGAAGGAAAATATAATTCCTTCAGTATCTCAGCAGATAAACCATTTATGTTAATCGTAATATGAATTACCCTTCTGGGAGAATGTGTGTTCAAACCGTATATGACATACAAGGTCTTTCACGTTACAAGGCACAATAGTCGTAAGATTTGTGAAATAATGAAGATTACGTGTTAAATATATCTCTAAAATTACATGATCACGAAGAAAGAGTGTCGGAACTCTCAAGACCCAATTATGAGGACAAACAGTGATAGATACGCAGTTCAAAGTGATTATCTCCATTTCTGTAGACACTTCAGTTCTCAGTATACTTGAGTTATTGCGTTATTTTCCCAATGCTTCGAAATATTTAGCTACAAGAGAAAGAGCTTTCCGACCTCTCAAGTTTCCTCGGCGTCACTCAAGAAGACGATTGGGTTTGTCGAGGAAAGTGTTGTGCAATAAATGGAAACAAATCGGTCCAACACACGGAAAACATTATTAAAATATTTTCCGATATACGGTTATAAAACACTACTTTACTACGCAATTTAAACTTCTCTTTAAAACCTCCACTTCTTCCTACCTTGCGCTTATATTACATTTTCATACAACTGGTACACGGCTCACTCGCGATAATACGTCATCTACTTCATATATTATAGTTTTCGACTACTCATCTATTATTTATTCACAGCCTATCCTAGAGGCAATATTACTAGATAGTTTATCAGGTGTCTCCCTAGTCTGTTCCTTTGTCTGGGAAGAGATTTTCCACAGATTTTGTCCTCGACAGTTCTGTTTAATACATTTGCTTTGCCTTCCTCAATGCCTCCACTTTCCTTTTCACATCCTCCTGCAGTATCACTTTCCCAATGCTGCGAGTTTGCTCGCTTTAAACTCCAAACCTCCATTTTGATACCGGTAGAGCTTTTGTACTGGAGAAATTTACGTCTGCTGTCTCCGTTTCTTCGCTTGTTTTGTGTGTTATTGTTTTTAATTAGCAGATTTCTTTTATTTCTTTCCCACCTGAACATCCCCTAATCTTAATGTTCATCAGCAGACTACTATGCTTTTGTCTACACTACTTTGTCTTAGCTTTGTTTATCTTCAACCCACACCCTGTAACAAGTTTTCTACCCGTTCCATTCAAAAGATGAACTCCGTTATCTTACTTGCAACTATGTGGGGTATGTCATCTACGGTTGCAAAATAAATAGCTTATAAAACCTGCATTCGACTAATTGCTATGTATTGCTCGTCAGCCTAGGATGTACATCGGGTTGGATTAGTAGTAGGTGAATAAGATCCACAGAAGAGCGGTGCGTGTCGTGACAGGTTAATGCAGTACCGGCGAAAGATGTACGGAGGTACAACTCCGGTGCAGACTTTACAAGAGAGGCACTGTACATCGAGGGAAGGATTACTGTTACATTTTCGGGAGCAGCTTTTCCAAGAAGAATCGGACAACATACTACTTCTCTTGCATGCGTCTAGCAAAATGAAGATGGCGGTACGAATTAGAGCTCATTCAGCGTCCTTCTGCCCACAATTTCAGAATGGACCACGTAATTGTGGCTTGCGATGTACACATGCTGAACTCTGGCTCCACAGACAAAATTTCAGACATTGTATTCTGTCAGTATTTTGATGTAAGGGACCTGAGGTATCTCGTGACCTGTTCCGAGTAACTGCATATCCTTTGAATTTTTACCACCATTTATCTCAGTGTCTACATTGCACTGAAAATTATCTGCTCAGCGTTGCAAATTCAGACTGTATGGGCTGCGTATTTTGTTTGAAAATAGACTTGTTCTATTCACTCACGGAAACTGCTGTTGACGATGACAATGCTCATATTTACCTTCTCCATCACCATTTCATTTGTTATTGTTGAGTTTGTCTACGGTTTCTATTTCCGCCACTGTTAGTTATATGTTAACGGTGAGACACAACAATACTATGGGTAGATTGAACCCTCGCCTTGGAAAAATTTATGAATTACTGTGCTGGTAAACCCCTTACGTTATTTGATTTTCAAACAGATGAGCAAAACTGAACGTACTCAGACATTTCTCTCTTTACTTATTCTGGTCATCACTAAACTGACATACAATATTTTTTTAGCTCAACGCAATCAGACTTTCAATAATCCCTACAAAAGAATGGCCCTGACTAACAATAACCTATACTTTTCATGAATCACTTACCTCACAAAAATCTTCGTTACTCAAACTACTGCAACACAACGTGCGCCAATACTGACAGCTGAATAAAGGATTCTAACTACTGAGGGCACTAAATACTGATAGGCGTAGTCAGCAAATGAAAGATTTTGATAGAGAACAAACAATGTATTTACCTTAATAATGTTCAAAAGTCATCATACATATATCAGTTCATGATATACAGTATTACAGATTTACTCTTTCTGATGGACACAAGTCCAGGTCGTCCGCTCTCAAAACTCTGCCATCTCTCTCCCCACATCCACCACTGCTGGCGGCTCACCTCCAACTGCGCAACGCTACGCGATGTTCGCATCCAACTGCCCAACACTACAATAGCGAATATTCCAATTATGCCAACCAGACACAAGAAAATGGTTGAAATGGCTCTGAGCACTATGGGACTTAACATCTGAGGTCATCAGTCCCCTAGAACTTAGAACTACTTAAACCTAACTAACCTAAGGACATCAGACACATCCACGCCCGAGGCAGGATTCGAACCTGCGACCGTAGCGGTCGCGCGGTTCCAGACTGTAGCGCCTAGAACCGCTCGGCCACCCCGGCCGGCAACCATCCGCAGACTGCACACAGCGCAGCCAGTGCTTTTCATACAGAGCGCTACGTGACGTTACCAACATAAAAACCTAAACAGCCTACTTACAAGATTTGCTGAGGAGGAGTTGGGCGATGTGCGTCTCGTATACGGTTTCACTGAATGACATGGAAGAGCAATACAACGGATTTATGTTAAGTTGTTCCCACAGTGACAACGAACACATTGCTGCACCTTTGCAAATGAGCATTGTTATAGTAGTGTGTTTTGTATTGGACGTTAATATAATGACATACTATAAACTGTTTCAATTTTGCTATCGGATTTTCCCAGAAGAAAAGTTTTTAGGCGTAAAAATAGAATCAATTATAGTTACACCAGCGACACGACGCGGCTTCGCAGAGGTAACATTAAATATCGACGGCCAAACGACTTCACTGGCTTCGCCTATTTTGCTTGAGAGCTACGAATAAAATTCAGACAACAACGTCAGATAAGTGAATATAACTTACGCGATGTAATCAGCGCTTGCCAGGGAAGTTGTGCGGAGGCATGAATGTTATGCTTTCCATAATGGATTGGTGTTTGGAGTTACATCTCATGAAAATGACTGGAGCACGTTGTGATGTAAGTAATATGTTTACAACGAATGTAAGTATTCTATGCGAATCATGGGTATATGTGTGTGTGTGTGTGTGTGTGTGTGTGTGTGTGTGTGTGTGTCAATACGTATCCGAGGCCGACTGAGGTGGCAAAAATAAAAGGAAAAAATAAGAAAAAACACTCATGATTTACATGTTTAGTTCGTGTTACGAGCACACCACTTGTGACGCTTACGTATTGCGATGTATTGTCGGGACTCATGGCCACAATTCTTTGTCTTGCACTTTTTACGGCAGACTTCTTCGCCGTGCCAAGCAAAAACTCGTGCCCTTTTGGGATTTTTTACTACGGAGACTAGAGTTCAGGCTTTAATTACAAGCAAACCAACAGACCTATCGCAAAATGACGTACACCAATATTTTTCTTGTTTTATTCTGTGTTAAGTTACAAGGAGCAACTTGGTTTGAAGGTTCAATATATATTTTGTATTTTAAATTGTAATAAGGACTGATTGGTTTTCGGCGTCTTCGCTACGAACTGCTCACTTCAAACCTATACAGCTTGACATGTATTTGTCCGATGTTAGTCAAATTTTAGTGGCCTATAGATTAACAGTGGAAATTTCGAGTTACAGAATCTTTTGGTCACCCACAAAAAAAGTTCTTATGGTTTTCCTAAATTAAATATTTCTTAGCCCAATAGAAGGCTTGGGTTTGTTTTTAAAGTCTCTGTCGTGGCTCTAAGAAGCTACAACCACATGTCGCCATACAGAGTGATATGAATTTTATAATGAGTGATATTTAAGACTGGTTCTATGCGATTAATAGCGTGCACGGCAGTGAAAACGCCGCGATGGGATGTTGTATCTGGGAAAGTAGCACGTGATGGTTTAACATTTGAGACGAGGAAAGCAGAAAGCTGAAAGTTGAGGCGTATGCTGTGTTGATAAAACGAAGTGTAGTAAGTGAAAGAAGCGAAGTTGCTGAAGTACATTTTCGGAATATGTTATACTTAAAGCATAAAATAGAAAACACCACACAATTTTGATTCGCATGTTTTTCGCTGTGCCACTGTTCTCAAATGATTGCAGGGGAACTAGTGGCCAAAAATATACGGTTATTGCAAATTGTAAGCCTTACAGCCTAATGATGAGGCGGCTGTCTTTTTGTTACTGCTCATATTTACTAAGATGCTTCAAAGTTGAGTAACTTATTAGGAGAATTTGCAGTAAACGTTGAGAGTGCGAATTGCGACTGGTAATCTGAGGGAATCAGAACCTGGCAGTCTAGAGCTGATCCCATTCAAGAAGAACGTGGTCATGTCTCTATTATCTTTAAAAAGCCTAAATCTATTTGTCGCAAACGAAGTTCGCTTACCAGTTTTCTGGATAACTTGAAAGTGTCCAAATAAACAGTCACGGAGATAATCACGACCGCAGCTTTGTTTGACTCAAGGAAAGCAGACAACTGAAAGCTGACTCATCTGCTGAACTGCTGCAAGACTTTCTTTATATAAACGAAGGGAAACCTCAGGTTTCAGACTCACATTTTTCCCCGGAACGACTGCAATCAACTGGATATCACTTGGCGACTTGCCTGTCAAATGTTCAAATGTGTGTGAAATCTTACGGGACTTTACTGCTAAGGTAATCAGTCCCTAAGCTTACACACTGCTTAACCTAAATTATCCTAAGGACAAACACACACACCCATGCCCGAGGGAGGACTCGAACCTCCGCCGGGACCACTTGCATGTCCCTGACCTCTTATCCAACCGGGGAAAGGGGAACAAGAGTGGAAAGTGGAATCCGAACCACGTTCTGTTTCTGGTGCACCTCCACATTATTGAAAGGTGAATGGTAGGTTAAGAGACGGAGCGAGAAAAATTTGCCACCCGGTATCGATAGTACAACATTTCGGTTTCCAGCCTAACACTCTACCAATAGACTGTCACACCAAATTGGAAAGTATTTATTGCGGCTCTCAGGAGTTATGGCTGCTGATCACTAGGTGGCAGTGGCGTCGTTTTCACAACATAATACAGACAATTTGTACGAAGTATTTATAGACTATATACAAAAACCTTCCTCGCGAAAGAGCTAAAATCGGATGAATGTCAGTCCAGCAGTTCCTGAGATTAACCTCCACATACAGACGGACATGAAAAAGGGACTTCATTTTATATATATATATATATATATATATATATATATATAGAGAGAGAGAGAGAGAGAGAGAGAGAGTGAGTTTACTATCCTGTAACTACTCAGAGGCTACGAAAAACAGAAAAAGACCCTGAACACACTGTAGCTACATATTTCATTGAATAAACTATTTTTTTTTTCTATAATTGCTTTGTTATTTTTTTGGAGTTCCATCGTTCATCGTTAGTCGCACGCACTTTACGTGGAACAGGATGCATTATACGCAAGCCAATTTCCAGTGTACGACCAGATACACGGTAAATATTGAAAATATCACTTCAGTTATAAAGTCTTTTTTATATTTTTTATATCTCAGTGCTTAGACAATGATCGGTTTAAGGCTGTTATATTTCCATCATCAGGTGTGGCATTTTTGTGCTGCGACCCCGAGCGTCGCTAGAGAGAGTATAGGACACGGTGTATCACCAAAGACCCACAGAGCATGAAAACCCTCCAATGTCACAATACAGACGTTCGTCTTACTTTGATGACATAACTGTCATGTGGAAGTAAATTTCTTTGCCCATTATTTGATCAGCTGGGCGGAATCTCCGTACTGTCTACAAATGGTTCAAATGGCTCTGAGCGCTATGGGACTTAACATCTGAGGTCATCAGTCCACTAGAACTTAGAACTAGTTAAACCTAACTAAACTAAGAACATCACACACATCCATGCCCGAGGCAGGATTCGAACCTGCGTCCGTAGCTGTAGCGCGGTCCCAGACTGCAGCACCTAGAACCGTTCGGCCACTCCGGCCGGCCTCGGTACTGTCTACCTTAGCGTTAATAAGCAGTACTGCGTCTAATCTATAGTCCCACCAACGGCGTGCCTCTACGCTACAGATCTCAGTGAGATTTGGTAGGTTCGCGGTCGCGTGTGTGGACCGTCTCAACGTGCGGTGACATCAAACAAACCGGAGCTAACAAGGTGGGGAGGCGCCGGCAGGGGCAGAAATCCTTGCGCGCTGACACGGCCGGAATGCAGCCGTGTGCTGGGAGATAGACGCCGCGGGGCGGTGGGAGAGTCGGGCAGGGGAGAGCGGTGGCGGGGGGGGGGGGGGGGGGGTTCAACAACTCGTGTGACAGGGGGAGGGGACACGTGATGTAAGCGCATCTGCCATTGGCCCCCACTCCCCTCGCCCTGCGGTCCTGATCGCAGCGGCCCGCTTACTATGTGGCAGCCATCCGTGGTCGGATACACCTCACGCCGGTCCGCCATGGGTACGCTCCTGCGCTGCCAAAAGGCACCACTGTGTCATATTGCCACGGCAGAGTGAAGAAGTCATACACGTGGAAGTGCCGCAAGTACAGGCTAACTCCATCTCTACAGTAAATGCAACAACGAAAAGCCTGAAAAACAAGCAATACTAGGGTCAGATTCCAGCCGACGACAAAGTCGTTGTGGCATTTCACAAGCTCTACTAGCGGGAAGGATGGCGAGAATACCAAGCAAGTTTTTTTAAATTTTCTGTCAGGTGGTTTCTGAAAAACACCTATTCTAGAAACAATTTACAATAATGATTGTGAAAATTACTTTCATGCACTTCTGCCAGGTCACGATTTTTTAACAAAATAATATCTCATATTTGAAAGGTTTAAGTAACTGAAGCACAAATCCATACCTATTACAAAACCGTATACAGGGTAGTCCATTGCTCGTGACCGGGCCAAATATCTCACGAAACAAGCGTCAAACGAAAAAACTACAAAGAACAAAACCTGTCTAGCTTGAAGGGGGAAACCAGATGGCGCTATGGTTGGCCCGCTACATGGTGCTGCCATAGGTCAAACGGATATCAACTGCTTTATTTCAAATAGAAACGCCCATTTTTTTTATTACATATTCGTGTAGTACGTAAAGAAATATGAATGTTTTAGTTGGACCATTTTTTTCGCTTTGTGATAGACGGCGCTGTAATAGTCACATACTTATAAGTATGTGGAATCACGTAACATTCCGCCAGTGCGGGCGGTATTTGCTTCGTGATACACTACCCCTGTTAAAATGTACAGTTTACCAATTGCGGAAAAGGTCGACATCGTGTTGATGTATGCCTATCGTGATCAAAACGCCCAACGGGCGTGTACTATGTATGCTGCTCGGTATCCTGGACGACATCATCCGAGTGTCCGGACCGTTCGCCGGGTAGTTATTTTATTTAAGGAAACAGGAAGTGTTCAGCCACATGTGAACCGTCAACCACGACCTGCAACAAATGATGATGCCCAAGTAGGTGTTTTAGCTGCTGTCGCGGCTAATTCGCACATCAGTAGCAGACAAATTGCGCGATAATCGGGAAGCTCAAAAACGTCGGTGTTGAGAATGCTACACCAACATCGAATGCACCCGTACGACATTTCTATGCACCAGGAATTGCATGGCGACGACTTTGAACGTGCTGTACAGTTCTGCCACTGGGCACAAGAGAAATTACGGGACGATGACAGATTTTGTGTACGCATTCTATTTACCGACGAAGCGTCATTCACCAACAGCGGTAACTTAAATCGGCATAATATGCACTACTGGGCAACGGAAAATCCAGGATGGCTGCGACAAGTGGAACATCAGCGATCTTGGCGGGTTAATGTATGGTGCGGCATTATGGGAGGAAGGATAATTGGCCCGCATTTTATCGATGGCAATCTAAATGGTGCAATGTATGCTAATATCCTACGTAATGTTCTACCGATGTTACTACAAGATGTTTCACTGCATGACAGAATGGCGATGTACTTCCAACATGATGGATGTCCGGCACATAGCTCGCATGCGGTTGAAGTGGCATTAAATAGCATCTTTCATGACAGGTGTATTGGTCCTCGAAGCACCATACCGTGGTCCGCACGTTCACCGGATCTGACGTCCCCGGATTTCTTTCTATGCGGAAAGTTGCAGGATATTTGCTATCGTGATCCACTGACAACGCCTGACAACATACGTCAGCGCATTGTCAATGCATGTCCGCACATTACGGAAGGCGCACTACTAACTGTTGCGAGGAATGTCGTTACACGTATTGCCAAATGCATTGAGGTTGACGGACATCATTTTGAGCATTTATTGCATTAATCTGGTATTTACAGGTAATCACGCTATAACAGCATGCGTTCTCAGAAAAGATAAGTTCCCAAAGGTATATGTATCACATTGGAACAACCGAAATAAAATGTTCAAACGTACCTACGTTCTGTATTTTAATTTAAAAAACCTACCTGTTACCAACTATTCGTCTAAAATTGTGAGCCATATGTTTGTGACTATTACGGCGCCATCTATCACAAAGCGAAAAAAGTGATCCAACTAAAACATTCATATTTTTTCACGTACTACACGAATATGTAATAAAAATGGGGGTTCCTATTTTAAAAAGAAACGCAGTTGATATCCGTTTGACCTATGGCAGCGCCATCTAACGGGCCAACCATAGCGCCTTCAAGTTAGACAAGTTTCGTTCTTTGTAGTTTTTTCGTTTGACGCTTATTTCGTGAGATATTTGGCCCGGTCAATGGACCACCCTATATATGTATGTATGTGTGCATTTACGTTTATTGTCCCACATCTCCACCTTAACAACTGGACCAATTTCAACCGAAAGTTACTGTCAGACAACAAACGCTGTCGGGAAAGAACCACCTACCTATCATAGTTCAGGGGACATGGCGCCATAAACAGTGAGCTTAGTGGGGACTGCTGCAACGTGAATAACGTTTACAGTTATTGCTTTGTTACTGACTCTATTCGCAACATATTTCGCAGACAGTATCCACATATAGCACTGTTTGTACCTACACAAACATACCATTGAACGCCTCGTAATTCAGGAGGTATGTCGTACAAGCACTGAAATTAGAATAAGAATGCCGAATGATGCATGACTTTTTAAATTATTACGTCTTTACCTCTAACACTACTCGCAACAAATTTCAAGGACAGTATCCAAAGGAGATGCACCCAGATAGAGCGATGAGGTGTACAGAGAAAGGGAGAGAGAAAGGAAAGAGAATGACACGGAAGGAGAGAGGGCAAGGAGGACAGAGAGAGAGAGGGAAGGAGGAGTTGGACACGGAGAGGGGGTATGAAGAGATGGACAGAGGAGGAAACAGGAAAAGGAATAAAAGAGTTGCAATACGTACCAGGGTAACGAAATATACTCAGCAAGTATTAAAATAGTATTTCAATCGAGTCTGATGTAATAAACATCCAAATTTGCGCAATTCAGTTCTTTTTATTTAACTGATGATCAGTTTCGGGTATCTTAATACATTCTCGAATCTTCTAAACAGAAAAAATAGGGTAATCCGTGATAGAACGCAAACCAAGTTTATAACGTAAATACTCGTCCGTCTGTCAAAGTCAAGTTTTTCAGTGACCATTGGCAGGACAAAAAACTCATATATGTTTGTCCTGACAATAGTCATTGAGAAACTTGACCTTGGTACGAATACATACATTATTAACATGCTCTGAGTGCTACCTACATCTACATTTATACTCCGAAGCCACCCAACGGTGCGTGGCGGAGGGCACTTTACGTGCCACTGTCATTACCTCCCTTTCCTGTTCCAGTCGCGTATGGTTCGCGGGAAGAACGGCTACCGGAAAGCCTCCGTGCGCGCTCGAATCTCTCTAATTCTAATTTTCCAATCGTCATCTCCTCGGGAGGTATAAGTAGGGGGAAGCAATATATTCGATACCTCATCCAGAAACGCGCCCTCTCGAAACCTGGACAGCAAGCTAGACCGCGATGCAGAGCCTCTCTTGCAGAGTCTGCCACTTGAGTTTGCTAAACATCTCCGTAAAACTATCACGCTTACCAAATAACCCTGTGACGAAACGCGTCGCTCTTCTTTGGATCTTCTCTATCTCCTCTGTCAAACCCAACCTCGTACGGATCCCACACTGATGAGCAATACTCAAGTATAGGTAGAACAAGTGTTTTGTAAGCCACCTCCTTTGTTGATGGACTACATATTCTAAGGACTCTCCCAATGAATCTCAACCTGGCACCCACCTTACCAACAATTAATTTTATATTATCATTCCACTTCAAATCGTGCCGTAAGCATGCTCCCAGATATTTTACAGAAGTAACTGCTACTAGTGTTTGTTCCGCTATCATATAATCATACAATATAGGAGCCTTCTTTCAATGTATCCACATTTGTCTATGTTAAGGGTCAGTTGCCACTGCATGCACCAAGTGCCTATCCGCTGCAGATCTTCCTGCATTTCGCTGCAATTTTCTAATGCTGCAACTTCTCTGTATACTACAGCATCATCCGCGAAAAGCCGCATGGAACTTCCGACACTATCTCCTAGGTCATTTATATATATTGTGAAAAGCAATGGTCCCATAACACTCCCCTGTGGCACGCCAGAGGTTACTTTAATGTATGTAGACGTCTCTCCATTAACAACAACATGATGTGTTCTGTTTGCTGAAAACTTTTCAATCCAGCCACACAGCCTATCACCAGCTACCCCTTTTTTCTGTTTGGGAGATCTGAGAATGGGTTCTGATAGGCGAAACTGGTCAACAATTAAATAAAAAGAACTGGCTCAAAAATGGCTCTGAGCACTATGGGACTCAACTGCTGTGGTCATCAGTCCCCTAGAACTTAGAACTACTTAAACCTAACTAACCTAACGACATCACACACATCCATGCCCGAGGCAGGATTCGAACCTGCGAACGTAGCGGTCGCACGGTTCCGGACTGCGCGCCTAGAACCGCGAGACCACCGCGGCCGGCAAAAAGAACTGAATTTCGTAATTATGGCTGTTTTCTACATCAAACTGGTTAACACAAGTTGCTGTACTCTTATTAACTGAGCTTACTGAAAATGCAAATATTGCAATCAACGTCTATAATTTTGTAATTATTCCTTATTTTTTAGGCATATACTAAAAATACTGCAAACATTTGCCTGGCAGCATTATATTTACTCCATTACATTTAATTCTCGAACTTTCTCTTGCTTGTAATTCTCACATATCGTTCACCTTTTCTGTTCATTTTCAGTATCTTGCAACAATCAGCCATCATACTTCATACGTCGTTTCCTGGCACATCTTCCCTGTTCCCTTAGTATCCTGTTCGAAATGCTATCCTGGCTATGCACTATAATGTCATAGCTATTCAGGAAAGCAGTCAGTATGTGAGTGTAAGAAGTCGATATTTTTTTAGTGGTTTTAGTAGCAGTCACGAAATATCTTAAATATGGTCAAACATTTAAACTTCAATGATTCTGATTTGTCCAGCTACCTCACTCACATAAAACAAGGCTAATAGAACTGGTGTAACTAAAAATTAATAAAAGTTTGGTCCTTTACGAAAATGCTGCACTCGTCAGAAGAAAACTAACAATGGTTTTGAAATCAACATACGTATGTTAGATAATAACGTATACTTACTTTCAATCGTCGGGCATCTTCTAGACTGAGAAGCGACCATTTTCTTTTCAAAGAAACCATCCCAGAATTTGGTGGAAGAGATTTACGAAAATTTATCTCTACTGAAATTGTCCTGAACGAAAAATTAGCGACAATGTTTACCATTTCCAGCTAATAACCGTCATCATTAGAGTTAAAAAGAAACGGAAAAGACAGAATGCAAATAGCTACTGTAAAATATGCCATAATAGATGCGTAAGTATTGGAGTAAAGTCACCCACTTAGAGTAAACTGTGACAGTAATGGTTAAAACATACAGACTACGCCCTTAGTGTTTCTGCGTGACGGTTATAACAGCGAGATTAACTACATAACTATAGTGCACAGAAAACTGCTGCACATCCAAGAGGTAGGAGAACCAGCTAATATAAAATTGAGTTGTGGCTATCGAGAAGATAGACCGTGAGCTGTTAGTGAAACTGATTAATGTCAACAGCAGCAATTACGGTGATGCACGGCGAGAGTATCGCCGACAGAAAGGTCCGCCGGCCGTGGTGACCGAACGGTTCTAGGCGCTTCAGTCGGGAACGACGCAACTGCTACGGTCGCAGGTTCGAATCCTGCCTCGGGCATGGATGTGTGTGATGTCCTTAGGTTAGTTAGGTTTAAGTAGTTCTAATTTCTAGGGGGCTGATGACCTCAGATGTTGAGTCCGATAATGCTCAGAGCCATTTGAACCATCTGAACCAGAAAGATCCGAGGAGAGATCTGATGTCATTAAATGGTTTAAAGAAGATGATAATGAAATTTGAAAATGCAGGTGACCATGGTGTGGCACCCGGAAGAGGAAGGCGACCTATCCCGGTGGAAGTTACTGACGAGGTGACTGTTGCTGCAACTGAGCATGCAGTACGTGTCCGGGTAGATGGAGTGTCACAAGAATTGTCCAGCCTATTTGCTCTTCTGTTTCTGGCACAGATCGAAGCTGATTACATGTGATCTGGCAATATTCCATGGAGTGACGAGGCACATTATACACAACACTGTGCAGTGAATATAGAGAACTGCCGAATTTATAGTACTTTTACGCGGCGTATTGTGCACGAAGAGTCATTGCACTCGCTATATGTGACTGTGGTGTGGGTTCACAAGCCGCTTTATTCTCGTTCCGTTCTTATTTGAAGAGAATACACACAGACGATCTGTCAGGTGCATCGTAACGTCGCGCGTTATCGCGGCCTCCGTGTACAGCATGTAATTCTTCCTCTGGAAGCACGTGTTTGTGTGGAAACCAGTGTTTTCATGCAAGATTGGAGAACACGTCATATAGCTCGTCCAGTGAAAGGTCTGTTTAATATAACCTTTAACGAACGTGTTATCCTTAGAGGTTTTCCAGGTGCATGGCCTACAAGATCAAAAATGGTTCAAATGGCTCTGAGCACTATGGGACTTAACATCTGAGGCCATCAGTCCCTTAGAACGTACAACTACTTAAACCTAACTAACCTAAGGACATCACAAACACCCATGCCCGAGGCAGGATTCGAACCTGCGACCGTAGCGGTCGCGCGGTTCCAGACTGAAGCGCCTAGAACCGCTCGGCCACTCGGGCCGGCCCTACAAGATCACCTGATCTGAATCCATGTGACTTTTGGCTCTGTGTATGTCCAAAAGAACTCGTTTACCATGGACGCGTTCCAGTGGAATCCCAAGGTCGTTATAGTGGAAGACGTTGCTGGGATTACACCGGAACTGCTGCTAGCGACTGTTGATGATGTGGTTTTACGGGTGCATCACCTCGTTGACGTCTCCGGTGCTCATATTAAACAAATTACGCAAATGGCAGTTAATAATAAAATAAACATTGCGACTTTCTCACGTGTTTGACCTTTTCTGGCCTGGTCCCATTCCTAATTCGTTACGTATGAAAAGATTCTCTCAAGTGTTACTTGCACTCACAGCGCCAGGCCTGCACTTGGTGGCCAAAATTGGAACTAATTTTCTTCCAGCGTAAAACAGTTGCAAGTTAACTCATTACAATACCTTCCAAGTTTCGGTGGCGCACAAGAATTAGAGCTCACACTGGACCTCAGTGAATAGCTGGATTTTAATTATAATCACCCAGTATCACTCCAGTAGGCGTTGAGGAGACAAGATTAGACTATTACCGTGAGCACTGACTTGTTGGTCATTCATCCCGTCCACGAAACGCGAATAGAACGAAAAGAATGTCTATTAAATGATAGAGTGAAAAGCACTCTTTGCCGAGCACTCCACAAAACGAGCAGAGTGTAGACGCTTGTGTAAAGTTTTATACGAGGGCACTCAACAGCATGCAGGCCATTTACAGTTAATTCTTCTTCATTTTAATTTGTTAGAGGTGATGTACGGAAGCATTTCGTAGGAAATTATTATTACTACTGTTGCGGTTACTGGTAGTTGGTGTGGAAACCGCCTAATGAAACACACCACCCCTCCTTCCGGGCAGAGTGGCAAATGATTGCTTAAGTGGAGCTCCTCAAGCAGTCGCTAATTCCCTTCCCCGTTTCCCACCCGGCACCAGCTCGCGGCCAAATACCAAGCATGGCTGCCAATCCCACTTCCCTCGCCCTTTCGTACGTATCTTTCCTCTCTTTCTACCACTTTCCACCCCTCCATCCAAGAGATCGCCCTCCCCCGTGTCCCAGGGGTGGCTACCGCCCCTCCTGCCCACACACACACACACACACACACACACACACACACACACAGAAAAGCGCCAGCCATCTTCGCTCTGTGGTGGGAGACCAAACTTTCAGGCTTCCGAGAAGTGGTGCGGACACCGGCCGCTGGGAGCGCTGCCGCTGCTGCTGCTGCAACTCGCAGACGGAGACAAGGAGAGTTGGAAAAGTCCGTTAAAATCATTCTTACATCAATCTGTCATCTCTGTGGCGACGAAACCAATGATCTGAAAGGCTCTGGAAATACCGCATAACAAAGTTTCGGAGGATACCCTGGGATATTTTCAGAGCATTTAGGGATAAGGGAACTGCGATCACCTCTGACTCGTTACGTAGTGCAGTCTGAGGACAAACTCACGTCACTGTGCAACCATGGTATGGCGACAGTGAGATAAGGAGCGATGTGCCATGCAAGGCAAATTCTGAATGGGGAACGATGCAATCTATATTATTAAAACGCTATCTTGGAAACCATTTCGAACTGCATGCGGAGCCGATAAAAGTTTCATTTTCAATATTTCGCTTGATTACTGATCAAATTTAAAAATGTAAAATGCTGTCAGAATCTACTCATTAAGAGGTACAACCTTATGTTATAAGATTAACTCGGTATGATAAGCATTAATGTTAAAAACTGTGACATGAGGCAGTGCAACAGATGGCGTGCGAATCCTCTGACGTCATTGTTCAAATGTGTGTGAAATCTTATGGGACTTAACTGCTCATGTCATCAGTCTTTAAGTTTACACACTGTTGTTGTTGTTGTTGTTGTGGTCTTCAGTCCTGAGACTGGTTTGATGCAGCTCTCCATGCTACTCTATCCTGTGCAAGCTTCTTCATCTCCCAGTACCTACTGCAACCTACATCCTTCTGAATCTGCTTAGTGTATTCATCTCTTGGTCTCCCTCTACAATTTTTACCTTAAACGCTGCCCTCCAATGCTAAATTGGTGATCCCTTGATGCCTCATAACATGTCTTACCAACCGGTCCCTTCTTCTAGTCAAGTTGTCCCACAAACTCCTCTTCTCCCCAATCCTATTCAATACCTCCTCATTAGTTATGTAATCTACCCATCTAATCTTCGGCATTCTTCTGTAGCACCACATTTTTAAAGCTTCTATTCTTTTTTTGTCCGAACTATTTATCGTCCATGTTTCACTTCCATACATAGCTACACTCCATACAAATACTTTCAGAAACGACTTCCTGACACTTAAATCTATACTCCATGTTAACAAATTTCTCTTCTTCAGAAACGCTTTCCTTGCCATTGACAGTCTACATTTTATATCCTCTCTACTTCGACCATCATCAGTTATTTTGCTCCCCAAATAGCAAAACTCCTTTACTACTTTAAGTGTCTCATTTCCTAATTTAATTCCCTCAGCATCACCCGAGTTAACTCGACTACATTCCATCATCCTCGTTTTGCTTTTGTTGATGTTCATCTTATATCCTTTCATGACACTGACCATTCCGTTCAACTGCTCTTCCAAGTCCTTTGCTGTCTCTGACAGAATTACAATATCATCGGTGAACCTGAAAGTTTTTATTTTTCTCCATGGATTTTAATACCTACTCCGAATTTTTCTTTTGTTTCCTTTACTGCTTGCTCAATATACAGATTGAATAACATCGGGGAGAGGCTACAACCCTGTCTCACTCCCTTCCCAACCACTGCTTCCCTTTCATGCCCCTCGACTCTTATAACTTCCATCTGGTTTCCGTACAAATTGTAAATAGCCTTTTGCTCCCTGTATTTTACCCCTGCCACCTTCAGAATTTGAAAGAGAGTATTCCAGTCAACATTGTCAAAAGCTTTCTCTGAGTCTACAAATGCTAGAAACGTAGGTTTGCCTTTCTTTAATCTTTCTTCTAAGATAAGTCGTAGGATCAGTATTGCCTCACATGCTCCAACATTTCTACGGAATCCAAACTGATCTTCCCCGAGGTCGGCTTCTACCAGTTTTTCCATTCGTCTGTAAAGATTTCGCGTTAGTATATTGCAGCTGTGACTTATTAAGCTGATAGTTCGGTAATTTTCATATGTGTCAACACCCGCTTTCTTTGGGATTGGAATTATTATATTCTTCTTGAAGTCTGAGGGTATTTCTCACCAGATGGTAGAGTTTTGTCAGGACTGGCTCTCCCAAGGCCGTCAGTAGTTCTAATGGAATGCTGTCTACTCCCGGGGCCTTGTTTCGATTCAGGTCTTTCAGTGCTCTGTCAAACTCTTCACGCAGTATCGTATCTCCCAGTTCATCTTCATCTTAACCTCAATTATCCTAAGGACAAACACATACACACCAGTCGGACAGTCCATGACTGCAGCTCCCTAGACCGCTCGGCTAATCCCGCGCGGCTGACATCATTCGTTCAGTATTTGAGAATGAGAGCGCATAGCGACTTTGAACAAGCTCTGCACATAATTTCAAACCTTTTTTGAAACTTTCTTGCGTCCTATCACAAAAAGATTATAATTTAGATAGTGTTCATGCAGTCAAACTTCAGCATCAAGCATGCCGTTTCATTTTATTGCTTGTTTCTTATCGACTATATTCAAAACACAGTTTGCAAGCAGTATTCATATATACCACTGAATGTACCTGCAAAATAATATCATTATACGACACTTAGTCCAGTAGATATGAACTCATAAACACAGAAATGCGTGAAAAACTAGCTTTTCCTTAAAATGCAGGGCGGATTACCCAGACTTCCAACAAACTTTAACCATAATTTCATACCTCCGGTAAGCTTTTCCTTGCTTACATTCTTGAAGCGAAATATTTTACACATTCGCTCATTTGTAAAGCAATCAGGCGTTTGAAGCCGTTTTATACATGGGAGTTGGATTTCTTAAAGAGTCGGAGGCTTAGTGGTGCTAAATCAGGTGATGCTGAGGGAATTAGATTAGGAAATGAGACACTTGAAGCAGGTGATGAGTTTTGTTATTTCGGCAGAAAAATAAATTACGATGATCGAAGTAGAGAGGATATAAAACGAAAAATGGCCTTGGTAAAAGAAAGCAGTTTTGAAGAAGAGAAATTTGTTAACATCTACTATAGATTTAGGCTTTAGGAAGTCTTTTCTGAAAGTAATGGCATGGAGTGAAGCGATGTATGGATGTGAAACATGGACGATATATAGCTGACACAAGATAAGACTATAAGTTCATGGAACGTGGTACTACGAAAGAATGCAGAAGATTAAATGAGTAGATCACATAACAAATGAGTGGTTACTGAAGAGAATTGTGGAGAAAAGAAATTTGTGGTACAACCTGTCTAGAAAGAGGGGCCGGTTGATAGAACCAATCCTGCGACATCCGCATTCTGAAACATCATGGTAGGAAGTGCGTGGGAAGAGGGGGTAAAATTCGTAGAGGAGATCGAGAGATGAATAAAATAAACAGACTGAGAAGGATGTAGGTCGCAGGAGATGAAGAGGCTTGCACAGGATAGAGTAGTATGAAGAGCTGTTTGAAAACTGTCTTTTGACTCCAGAATGAGGTTTTCACTCTGCAGCGGAGTGTGCGCACATTCCGCTGCAGAGTGAAAACCTCATTCTGGAAACATCTCCCAGGCTGTGGCTAAGCCATGTCTCCACAATATCCTTTCTTTCAGGAGTGCTAGTTCTGCAAGGTTCGCAGGAGAGCTTCTGTAAAGTTTGGAAAGTAGGAGACAAGGTACTGGCAGAAGTAAAGCTGTGAGGACGGGGCGTGAGTCGTGCTTGGGTAGCTCAGTTGGTAGAGCACTTGCCCGCGAAAGGCAAAGGTCCCGAGTTCGAGTCTCGGTCCGGCACACAGTTTTAATCTGCCAGGAAGTTTCAGTCTTTGGACTGCAGACCACAACAGCAGCATATTGTACAATATTTGAATTTAAGGAACATTAGTAGTAAACTATTTGAAAAAGTTACCAAATACAACAATTCGATAAACTTCACTCAAACGGTGACCAAACAACAACAGTGCAGTTGTTCTAAATAAAATTCTGTACTGCCATCCATCTGTTTTCCGTTCCAGTTCCAAGAGAATCTAAAGTTCGATTTGGTGAACAGCCACCACTGAGGATGATACTAACAACGTTTGTAAATCCGCTGCCCAAGTACGATTTACGAGCGCTCTCCACTTTTGAGTGTGCAGGTAACTATTTTTCTCTCAGGACTGTTGCTACATCGTCCTTCTTACGGTCCAGCCATCACCTCCTCGGTCTTCCTGCCGGTCTCTACCAATCACATCTGCTTGTTACCATCGTTTTCCTATCCTTCCCTCGTCCATTTCTTTGATACGGCCGATCCATCTCAAACCGGCCCTGGTCAGTTTCTCTTACGGGAATATGTACACTGTAACTCCTGCCCTTACTTTTTTCATTTCATATCTCGTCCTTCCTTCTTTTGTACACCACATTTCCTAAGAACTTCATTCATGCGGATCGATTAATATTGTCGATCTGTATGGCTGTCGTGCAGATTTCTAGGCCATTTTTTACCAGCGGAACAACGCTCCTATCGGAGCAGAAAAAAATGCGAATATGTTGAAGTTTACGTAAAAGAATCTAAGTGAAAAGTGAAATACCAGCTGCATCATTCCATCTTCCTCACCTCTTTTAAAAATTTTCTCAAAAATTTTGGCAATCGGACATATTCGCGCTTTTTTACGCTGAGAGAGAAGAAGACAGCGGCAGAGCAAAGAGACGGCAAGTAGTAAATACTGGAAGACAGTAGAGTTTGTGTTACAGAAAGAGCGAAAGAGACTACATTACCAGACGACTGCTCCAGCGTCATCTACACCCAGCATATCAACCCTGTGCTGACTCATCAAGCGCAACAGTAATGGACAAAAGACGTCGATAACCGACGTAAAATGAAGCTTAGAGCTACAGGTAGAAGGGGCTGAATAAAAGGCGTTTGGCTCTCATGAGAGCAGTGCTTGATCCCGTCACTGACTACCGTAGCAGTATATCGTTAAGTGATCTTTCACAGAAACCAGTTCTTGTCGTATGTAAAGGCTGTTAGTGGCAACAAAGTTAGTGTCCAGGCCCTAGCGAATAAGACAGAAACTAAAATTTAAAGCAGCAAATCAGAAGCTGAAATGCGTAATTCCGTTTCCAAATGTTCATTTACAAAGAAGAACCCAGGAGAATTGTTCCAATTTATCCCCACACCACTGGAAACATGAAGCAAACAAGTATTAGTGTCAGAAGTGTCGAGAAACAGCTGAATTCTTTGAAATTTAACAAAGCTCCAAAATGGCCTCCTCCGTTCTACCCTGCATGGATTTCGAGAACGCCGATCACGTGAAACTCAACCCGCGCTTTTCTCAAAACACATACTGAAAGCTTTGGATCAAGGGAGTCAGGAAGATACACTATTTCTTGTATTCCGAAAAGCATTTGACTCAGTTTCACACCTACGCTTACTGTCAAAAGTATCATCATATGGGGTATCAAGTGAAATCAGTAGAGTGAGGACTTCTTGGTAAGGAGGACGCAACATATTAGCTTGAATGGAGAGTCATCGTCAGAAGTGAAGTAACTTTGGGTGTGTTGAGATCTTTGCTGTTCATGTTGTATATTAATGACGCTGAAAGCAACATTAATGATGAAATGAGGTTTTTGCAGATGATGCAGTTATCTATAATGAAGTATTATCTGAAAGAATCTGCATAAATACTCAGTCACATCTTGATAATATTTCAATGTGGTGCAGAGATAGGTAACTTGCTCTAAATGTTAATTTTGCACTTCACAAGACGCAAAAGAAACTTAGTATCCTATGTCTATATTATTAATGAGTCAGTGTTGTAATCAGCCAACTCATACAGAAACCTGCCTGCACCACTTTGTAGAGATATTAACTTGAAGGATCACATGGTTCAGTCGTGGGTAAATCAGGTGGTGGACTTCGGTTTACTGGTTGGTACAATACTGGGGAACTGCTATCAGTCTACAAGAGAGATTGCTTACAAATCACTTGTGCGACCGGCTCTAGAAAATTGGTCAAGTTTGTGGGGTGCATAACAGATAGGACTAACTGGAGATATTGAACGTATACAGAATAGGGCAGCACGAATGGCCGTAGGTTTGTTTTACCGTTGGTAGAATGTCACAGAAATATTGAAGGAACTGAACTGTAACACTCTTAAAGACAGCTGTAAGCTATCCCGAAACAGTCTATTAGCGATGATTAAAGTCCCAGCTTTAAATAGTGACTCAAGTAACGTTCTATATCGTGAGGATAAGATTAGAATAATTATTGCACGTGCAGAGAGGTATTTAAATCAATCATCCTGCCCGTGCTTAGTTTGTGAATGGAACAGGAAGAAATACTAATATCTGGCATAGTGGGACGAACCCTCTGCCAACAACAGCGCATGGGCTGTTGCTCTTCTGATGCATATAAAGGTGCAGTCATTTACGAGTGTAATCAGTTATCGGAGAGAGCAGCGTAGCTTTTCTCACCTGATGATGGCGGTCAGGTGGACCGCTGAAATATTGTGCTCAGATGACACTTTGATCCGTCTGGAAAGCCGACAAGAATTTGATATTCTAATACGTCGGGAAAGTCTACATAGTCACATTACAGCTGTTATCAATATACCAGCATTTCAAATTTGCAATGGCTTACGTCGCGCTTACATTAATCTGTGATCTTGCAGTGTTAATCAGTTAAATACACTGAAGCGCCAAAGAAACTCGTATAGACATATGTAAAAAAGCAGAACATGGCGCTGCAGTTGGCAACGCCTATATAAGACAGCAAGAGTCCGGCGCAGTTGTTACATCAGTTAATGCTGCTAAAATGCCAGGCTACCAAGATTTACGTCAGTTTGAACGTGTTATAGTTGGCGCACGAGCGATGGGACGCACCATCTCAGAGGTAGCGATGAAGTCGGGATTTTTCCGTACGACCATTTCACGAGTGCACCGCGAATATCAGGAATCCGGTAAAACATCCAATATCCGACATCGCTGCGGCCGGAAAAAGATCCCGCAAGAACGGAACCAACGACGACTAATGAGAATCGTTCATCATGGCAGAAGTGCAACCCTTCCACAAATTGCTGCAGATTTCAATGCTCGACGATCAAAAAGCATCAGCGTGCAAACCATTTAACGAAATATCATCGATATGGACTTTTGGAGCCGAAGGCCCACCCGTGTAATGGCTGCAAGACACAAAGCTTTACGCCTTGCCTGGGCCCATGAACACCAACATTGGACTTTTGATGACTGGAATCATATTACCTGGTCAAACGAGTGCGTTTCAAATTTTATTGGGCGTATGGACGTGTACGGGTATGGAGACAAACTTATGAACCCATGGACCCTGCATGTCACCAGGGGGCTGTTCAAGCTGGCGGAGGCTCTGTAATGGAATGGGGCGTGTAGAGTTGGAGTGATATGGGACCCCTGGTACGGCTAGATGCGACTCTGACAGGTGACTCGTACGTAAGCATCCTGTCTGATTACCTGCATCCATTCACGTCCATTACGACGGATTTAGGCAATTCCAGAAGGACAATGCGATACCCCACACGTCCACAATTGCTACATAGTGGCTCCAGGAATGCACTTCTGAATTTAAACACTTACGCTGGCCACCGAAGTCCCCAGACATGAACATTACTGAGCATATCTGGAATGCTTTGAAACGTGCTGTTCAGACGAGATCTCCACTCCTCGACTCTTATGGCTTTATGGATAGCCCTGCAGGATTCATTGTGTCCGTTCCTCCAGCAGACATTAGTCGAGTCCATGCCACGTCGTGTTGTGGCACTTCTGTGTCCTCGTTGGAGCCCTACACGATATTAAGCGGGTGTCCAATATTGTTTGGCTCTGCAGTGTATGTTACCTAGACAAATGGATTACGGAGATTTCATTACTCTACGTTTATTATTACTTGTTGGGATTCTTTTTCCGCCAGTGTATAAAAAGAACATCAGCGGACCCGATATTACTCCTTGTGGTACACCGGTGTCCAGTCTGCTGCAGCGTCTCTACGTCCAACTGTAGAGTAGCAACGGGAATTTTGGGCTCAGTACGAATATTCAAGTGAGAGATATGTTACAGTGATGAGTCGATTTCGCTGCAGGCGAGGGAAGTTATGCAATATCAGGGATTGGTCGGAGCGCTCACGGATCAACCATCGGAGCTTATCAGACGAGGGAAGGAGTTGATAGCAGAGTGGGGAGCAAAATCCCGCGGCGTTTTGCAGGCGCCAACTTATTAAGAGAGTTCGGGGCTTATCGCCGGAGCCAGTCGGAAGCTGATTAGCCGGCATCAGGCGCCGTGGGGCGAAATTCCGGGGCGGAAAGAAGGCAGAGCTCGCGCCCAACTCGAGCGATCAGCGACAGCCGCGGGCGGTGATGAAATTTTCCGGAAGATTCGGCGCTCTCCATTTGCATAAGGCGAGTCCCTAATTCGTCCGTCTCATCAGCCGACACAATGGATCTTCCCCTTTTTTCTTTCCTCAGCTATATGGAAATCGCTGATAACAGGATTAGCGCCCGACGAGAAAAGTGTTGAAGGCGCCAGCATCTGATAGCACGCAGCTGTTTTACTTTTATTATTTCTCTTCGTATTTACGAGGTGCAAACAAAGATGCTGTAAAAATCTGGACAATATCTAGAGGTGATGTAAATGAATCAGAATGAGAAATAATCTAGATGAAGGTAAACATGGAGGTGAGTCATTATATATCACCCGCCTCACGAGCTGTTAGTGGCAGAGCACTTCAGATAAGCATGGAGATCATTATAAGTCAGTTGGAAACGCAATGGCATAGTGTGCTCTGTTATTTTTCATATTGCCTGCAAGCACGCTCCGCGCGAATCGTTTGTTTATCAAAGCGATGTGTGGCTATCTCGTTCGACTGGTCAGCATGTGTTATCTTTGTACCATGCAGTGTAGAGTGTCTCGGATGCTTCAGGGTCTTTGACATGTGAGAAACAATTAGAGTGCTGACTGCCAACACTGTGTTGAGAACCGCGTGTTTCGCTGAGGGAGAAGTATTCTGGCGCTGTTTCTTGTACTTTGGGAACAAACGTCGGTATTCTGAGACCTCACCATGCTGCTAGCTGTAAGTGGCCGTGATTCCTACCTGCTGTAGGCCTTATCTCTGCATTTCATTCGCATTCTATTTGCTTTTCGCACATTGCATTGATATTTTCTAGTCCTGGTCATTCAGAACAACTTCGCATATTGTGTGTTTCGTCGATTTAGAATTTTAATTAAATATTCTTTGGTGATCCATTCGAATCGACAAGCACGCGTGGATGGTAGTATCCATTTATAATGTATCCATCAATACATCAATACCTCGCAACATCTCTCTCTCTCTCTCTCTCTCTCTCTCTCTCTCTCTCTCTCTCTCTGTTCCTTTCCTTACCTCTTAAAACTGAGATATTGT
Organism: Schistocerca serialis cubense; assembly: GCF_023864345.2. NCBI lineage: Eukaryota > Metazoa > Arthropoda > Insecta > Orthoptera > Acrididae > Schistocerca > Schistocerca serialis. Next base: position 60,914,373 of record NC_064649.1, on the reverse strand, counting down.
CAAATTATCATGTAGTATACAATTTTGTATAACATATTTGCTGACGAACTGTAATTGTCAATTTGGGATTTTCCATCCATGATGACTGTTTTAAACATTATAATATTCGTTTATCGCATCTTGCGTGCACATACCCACTTCATTAAAGAATTCCTATCGTCTCTCTGTGCAGCCACGTGGTCTGTCCAGTTACATTGAAACACCTTTATAATAATAAAAAAGAAGATGGCACATCACAAAGGAATTATTCGAATCGGACGGAAATCCGTAGATGTGATATATGGTTCAAATGACTCTGAGCACTATGGGACTTAACATCGGAGGTCATCAGTCCCTAGAACTTACAGCTACTTAAACCTAACTAACCGAAGGACATCACACACATCCATGCCCGAGGCAGGATTCGAACCTGCGACCGTAGCAGTCGTGTGGTTCTGGACTGAAGCACCTAGAACCGCTCGGCCGGCATCTGATGTATGTGATGTATACATACATATATACAAATGATTAGAATATCGTAAAAATTGTATGATTTATTCAAGCCAAAGAGATCACAAATTGAGCCAGACAAAAACGAGTTGGTCCACCTCTGGCCTTTACGCAGCAAGTAGTTATTTGCCTTGAGATTGACAGTCAGAGTTGCTGCATGTCCTCATGTGGGATATCGTGCCAAATTCTGTCCAATTGATGCATTAGATCAAGATACCCAGATGGTAGCAGGTCGCTCCCCATAACGCTCCAAACGTTCTCAGTAGGGGAGAGATCCGCCGGCCTTGATGGACAACGTAGGGTTTGAAAGCAGAAGACAGCAGTAGAAACTCTCGCCGCGTGCGGTCGGGCATTATCTTGGCTCAAACTTAAGCTCAAGAAGGCTTTCCATGAAAGACAACAAAACGAGGCGTCGAGTACCCTCGACGGACCGCTGTACTCCAAGATCTCCGCGTGGGACACCCAAGGCCTTCACTCTTGACTGCCGGGCCTGATGACGAACACAGGCAGGTTGGTATCCTGCCACCGTCCAGGGCACATCCAGACACGTCTTCGCTGTTCATCAGGGATAAATTCGAAGTGGGACTCATCACTGGAAACAATTTGAGTCTACTCAACGAGATTCCAATCCGCAGACGTGTCTGGAGACGCACTGGCATATTCTCTTCTTGTCTGAATTACACAACTGAAAAAAAAAATTACACTACCGGGAAAGACGATTTTGGGTTTGATCCGACGATGCTATGTGCCACATGGGGATAGTAGATGTAGTGATTTGAACGTCGTCCACCAACATACAGTGTAGTGGCGTAGCTATAAGAGCACCATCTGTGTCAACCCTTTAATAGCAAATTCTGATAAAGCAGAAGGCTCAAAGTGGTGCAAACGTGTGGAGCAAGCAGGCAATCATAACCGACAGACGCACTCGTGCTTCCTATAGCCAACTGAGGAACTTTGATAGAATTGAAACTGTGGCCTTTCGACAAACGGAATGGTTCTGAAACTTCCTGGCAGCTTAAAACTGTGTGCCGGACTGAGACTCGAGCTAGGGACCTTTGCCTCTCGCTGGCAAGCGCTCTACCACTGACCTACCCAAGCACGACTCACGACCCTTCCTCACAGCTTTAATTCCGCCAATACCTCGTCTCCTAGCTTCCAAACTTCACAGAAGCTCTTCTACGAACCTTGCAGAACTAGCACTACTGGAAGAAAGGATATCGCGGAGACATGGCTTAGCCACAGCCTGGGGGATGTTTTCAGAATGAGATTTTCACTCTGCAGCGGAGTGTGCGCTGATATGAAGCTTCCTGACAGATTAAAACTGTGTGCAGGACCGAAACTCGAACTCAGGACTTTTGCCTTTCGCGGGAAAGCTGTAAGGACGGGTCGTGAGACGTGCTTTGGTAGCTCAGTTGGTAGAGCACTTGCCCGCCAAAGGCAAAGGTCCCGAGATCGAGTCTCGGTCCGGCGCACCGTTTTAATCTGCCATCAAGTTCCATATCATCGCATACTCCGCCGCAGAGTGAAAATCTCGTTCTGGAATTGTCCTTTTGGAGAATTGTCACTAAAGGTGGACGCACTGCGTTAGTTGTGCAACGATGCTGGTATCAGTAGTCACGTGAACATTCTCTAACCCGTAGACGAGTTTCTGGACGTACTCGCAGCACACACGCCCACCAGCATCGTCGTACTGTAAGGGCAGCAGTGGCAGATCTTACAGCTCCCGAAGCAAAGGTAATAGGGCTTGTGAGCTCAGACGTGTCAACCCGAAGTGTTGCGAACCGGTTACTAGTAGCAGGACTACGGGCACGCACGCCTGTAGCCCGCCTTCCATCGACGCCACAGCATCGACGTGCACGGCTGGACTGGTGCCATCAGAGGATTACTTGGAACACCTATTGGCGTGCCACGGTCTTCAGCGATGAAAGCAAATTCTGCCTGCACGCCGCTGGCGTTCGTTTTCGCTTACGAAAAGACTTTGTGAGTGCTGCCTCTTGAAGCACTCGTGCGAACCACACTGGTCCACCCCAGCCCGTTTTTGTGTGGAGTGCGACGCTGCAACTCTCGTTACTTTTAATGTTTCTGGATGGGACACTAATCAGCACTTGGTAGGTGCCGAATATAGTTAGACACGTCCTTCTGACGTTCATGCAACAGGAAGATGATGTGTTGTTCCAGCAGAATTCCCGCCCACACACTGTGCGTGAAACTCAACGTGCTCTGGAACTCGTGTTGCAACTTAGATCGCCAGCACGACCTCCGGATTTGTCTCAAATAGAGCACGGGTTGGACACATGGGACGAGAAGTGATTCGTGCGACTGTCAGCCAGCAACTCTTAACAACTACTTTAACAGGTCGAGCAGGCATGGCACAACGTATCCCTGGACAGTATCCGCCATCTGTACGGTGGACTGGATGCCAGAGACACCATCTGCATTGCCGCCCGTGGTTGCTATACCACGTACTATTACAGGTGTTTCAGCATGGATCAATAACTTGTACCTCAGAAATGCTTGCGCTATCGGTCTATAAACCTAATCATGTCATGCACTATTGCAGGAGTACATTTTCCAGTGAACTAAAAACCACTAAATGAGTATACTAATTTTTTCCCCAGGGGTATTTATCGTTCACGTTTCTCTTCTGTACAAACCTACACTCCAGAGAGATATCTTCAGAAAGTACTTTCTAACATTAAAATTTTAGTTGATAATAACAAATTACCCTTACTGAGAAATTCTTTTCTTGCCGTTAGCAGTCTGCATTTCATGTTCTCTCTGTTTCTTGTCTTAATTATTGTTCTTGTTCGCAATGTTTAGCATACTGCACTCGCATCCGGCAAGACGGCGATTCAATTCCGCGTCCGGCCATCCTGATTTAGGTTTTCCGTGATTTCCCTAAATCGCTCCAGGCAAATGCCTGGATGGTTCTTTTGAAAGGGCACGGCTGACTTCCTTCCCCGTCCTTCCCTAATCCAATGAGACCAATGACTTCGCTGTTTGGTCTCTTCCCCCAAACAACACAACCCAATTATTTTGTTCCCCTAATAATAAATCTCTTCTGCTACTTTTCGTAGCCGGTGAAAATCTGAGAGCACAAGATCAGGTGAATAATGTGGGTGCGGAATGACTTTCCAACCGAATTCCTGTGCTGTGCTTTTTTTTCGTCTAGCAGAAAGCGGGCGTTCTTGGGAATAGCATCACTTCACGCAGTCTTCGTGGTCAGTGTTTTTGGATTTCGTCTGCAAGACGTCTCAGTCGTTGACAATGTATTCATTGTATAGTATGTTAACCGGGGGCCTAGAAACAACGGAGAAGCTCCGTCCCCGCCGCAGCCGCAGTGATCCACAACCCCACGACGAGTACCGCAGTCCACTTCACCCCTCCGCCGCCCCACACCGAACCCAGGGTTATTGTGCGGTTCGGTCCCCGGTGGAACCCCGCCCCCCAGGGAACGAACGTCTCACACCAGACGAATGTAACCCCTATGTTTGCGTGGTAGAGTAATGGTGGTGTACGCGTATGTGGAGAACTTGTTTGCGTAGCAATCGCCGACATAGTGTAGCTGAGGCGTAATAAGGGGAACCAGCCCGCATTCGCCGAGGCAGATGGAAAACCGCCTAAAAACCATCCACAGACTGGCCGGCTCACCGGACCTCGACACAAGTCTGACGGACGGATTCGTGCCGGGGACGAGGCGCTCCTTACCGCTCCGGAAACGGGGCGGGCAATGTATGCATAGTTTTATCTCGGGGAAGCTATTCGTAGTACACCACACCGTCACTGTTCCACCAGATGCGTAACATTATCTTTGTGAATACGCGCAGGTTTTTGTACGGAGAAGTGCACCTTTGTTTGAGCTCAACCATTCGCTTCTCTTTCTTGTGTTACCATAAAGAACCATTTTTCCTGACCATTAACGCTACATTTTAGGAATGGTCGGTGTCTTTCACAAGCCAATTCATGACGAGCTATCAGAGATGCACATATGGTCACCCGCATATTTTTTTGTGAATTGGCTTAGACCATGCGTTACCCATACACCCGATTTTTTAATCTTCCCCACTACATGCAAAAGTCGCGCGATGGTGGGATGATCACAGCTCATCAGATTTTCCAGTTCTCGAGTACAATGCCGTGGGTCGTCAAACAATCTTCATCGAACGGGAAAGGTGTCCCTCACATTGCTGAGTCACTAATGTCAAAATGACCCTCCTCAAAACGAGAAATCACCTTGGTCTGTCCACTGGCGTTATCCCCATACACAGTGCAAACGTTACAGGCTGCCACAGCCGTTGTCCCAACTCTACTGGACTCAGAGGAATATGTGAGAAATGGTGACACTTCTCCACTTGGCACTCTAATTTCTAGCGTCCATAGCTCCACTCATCATCTCCATGTGACAAAATGACAATATGTAAACTCAAGCAGCACCATTGAACTGCAAATACAAAATGACAATTGATAAACAAACCCACAATAACCGGTGTACCAACATGCAAAACAAAGACGCTACGAACTCGTGTACCAACCTAAATTTGATATGTGTCTGTTCAGTAGCTCCAAAGTTGGATTTCTTTCCGAGCAGAAATAAAATGGTTCAAATGGCTCTGAGCACTATGGGACTTAATTTCTGAGGTTATCAGCCCCCTAGAACTTAGAACTATTTAAACCTAACTAATCTAAGGACATCACACACATCCATGCCCGAGGCAGGATTCGAACCAGCGTCCGTAGCGGTCGCGCGGTTCCAGACTGTAGCGCCTAGAACCTCTCGGCTACCCCGGCCGGCCGGCAGAAATAACATCTCGCAACGGCTTCACGTATAGATTCGTCGCAAGGTACGGCAACCTGCTATACCAGCTGTGGCGGGCGAGATTACTGAAAGGCGCCGGATTCCGCAGAGGCTATGACAGCAACACGATATAAAAAAAAAAGGAAGACAGGAGGCGTGTCTCCGCTAGCAACGTGGTGCTGGAGGGGGAAGTCAGTGGCAAGGGAGGAGATTGCGGAGGGAATCGAACCGCAGACTGCAGATTCGTATTGTTATCGAGGAATGGAAACCGATTCCCCGGGATAGGAACGCAAATGTTCGCACTGGCTGGGATGGAGAAGAGAAGCGATCGCCAAAAAGACGCGGGGATGGAGGGGGATGGTAGGTAGCAAAATGGCCTGAGGCGAACTCGCGAAAGCCCTGCTATCACAACAAGACGGCGATAAGGCGCGCAGGGCTGCCAACTGCGCCACTCGAATAAAGCCGAGGTGCGGCACTCCGCCGTGAACTTGAGTTCGAAACCCTATTCCATTTACAGCTATTGCATCTGCCAGCTTCATCTCAGCCTTCCTACACCCAGGGGTCCAGATTGGAAATGCACCGCGCGCTGTTTTGCTATGCCGCAAGCGTACGTACGCTTGTCCTCTCGCTATCTATTAAGCGCCGGAAGGATAAGGACACGTGCGTTGTTAGTGCTCAGCGAAACAAACCAGAAATGTAGCAAGTTGTCCTTCTATTCCCCTCATAACCCTTCCCATTCCATAATCGCTAGTAAAGGATGCGAATTCGTAATTCGCGCAGCTCAAAAGTTGTATGTCCATTAAAATCGTATGTGGATCACATTAATGTCTCCGAAAAAATAGCCAGTAAGTTTGACTTAAAAGTTTCTGCAGCTAAAAAATTGAGCACACGTTAAAAATGCATACAAATATTTGAAAACAGATACTGTCCAAATAAAGAGTGATAAATTTTAATATCCTTGGGAGATAATCCAAGAAAACTGTTTGGAAGAATGCGATACAGAGGAGTGGGTACATAAAATGGGAAGATTTTTAAGATACAAAATAACTGTCTAAAAATGCAAAAATAAGGCATTGCAATAATGTAGTGAAGTAAGCGAATGTGTAGCACTAAACTATAATTTAGATAAATCTAAAGTACTAGAAAGGCAAATCACTAGGAAAGTATTAGACCCGCGAGAAGCTGTGCGAAGTTTGGAATTATGAAGTGATGATGAAGTTTATCGAGACACGAAAAACAAATCTGGAGTAATGAGAAAAAGAAGACTAGTATTTTGTGGACATTTATACTGAAGGAAAAACAGCTGCTTAACCAAACAGATTTTCAGATATTTGTGGGAGAAAAAAATCGACGATAACGTGGATTCACGAAGCAAAAAATGACTCAAACTAATACAGAAGCTGAAGAAACAACTGAAAGAGAAGTATTTAGAGAAAAAGTACTGAATGTGGAAACATTCCCAAGTAAGAGAGTGAAAAAAAAAGACTGGTCTGAACTGATCAGAAGAAAGGATGCGAAACCTTTCGTAACAGATCAAAGAGAACAAAAGAAAAGAACAACACATAAGGAATTGAAACTGGGACATGGTCATTACAGTGTGTTAACTGTAAGACGGCAGAGTTGAGAGGGGAGTGAGGGGAGAGGAGGAAGTAAGCATTGGCTGGCGAGGGGAGAGGAGCCGTTGCGTTGGTGGGGGGGGACAACGCACGCCTAGCAGTTGCAGTGCTAGCACTACAAATTGCGCGTCTTGCTTACACGAAAGCTTTAAATGTTGTCATGTACGTTAAAATCTATGTATATAAAAATGAATGTATGTATGTTTGTCTACTATGCGCTCAAAAACCATTCATCCGATTGCAATGTACTGTAATATGAATGTGTTTCGAAATAATACAGTAACCAGTGGTGTTTCCATACAAAGCAATACGGTAGCAAGGAAAAATGAAATATAAGGTAATTCGGACGAAATAGGGGGCTCCTTCAAAGTGATCGCGAACAAAATATCTGGAATGGAAACTCACCTTTTCTTGCCAGGCGTTTGTGGTGATACGCCAGGATGATTCTTGGAAAACTGTTTGAACCTTCCAGTGCTACGCATGCTTTGTCCTGCGTATGTAGCAGCTCTCACTGAAGATTTGTAAATGGGGTGAAGCAATTTTTTCTGCTCCCTTTCCCTTTCGCAGCGTTCAATCACACGCAATATAATTTTGCGAGCATCGCTACGTAATACTGGTTTCCTTCTAACCGTAGGCCTACCGGTAGGTGTTGTTGGCGACTCCCGAGATGGGCCAGCAACTGCCTCTTCACTCATTTTGATCATGTTTAGCACAATTGCACAATAAAAACACGCAGAACAGTACAGCGAAAAACAATAACGAAGCAGACGACAATGGCTACCTTGTACAACACAGTCAGCTACGTAATGTTGGCAGCAGTCGAAACTGCGTGCCTACCGAAGCCTCCCGACGTTTACCGACTTCTACCGATTCAGGACCGATTTAACGAAATCGGTCGTAATGAATGGGATTGATTTGAAATTTCGTTAAAGAAGAATAAAAAAATTTATCTGTTGTTTTTAAGTTAATTTTCTTTCGTGCGAACTTTGTTGTAGAACCACTCTCTTATTTTCGTGTGGTAATAAAAAATTTTTACTTACTTCATTATTACGTACATTTAAAGAAAAAATAATATTTACGTGAACTCATATGAACTGGTTAAGAATATTAGGTTGAGAATTGGGTCCTTTAAATCATTCGGCCTTGGCATACACTTTCCTGATGCAGTGGATTTTTTGTTAAATATTTTTACTGAATTTTATCCCGGCACTAGCCATAGAACACAAGATTACCTCTATTAGCAGAAAATGTTTTAATTATTGCCAAGCCGACATTTATCACTGATCAAACCTACTTCATTACACATTTAAGATATTTTGAAAGAACCAAACTGTTTAAATTTCAATGTTAACTAACATTAGCTATCCGCCTACGAATGCACAAACGTATAATTAATTCAATTTTTATCAGCCACAGGATCACTGAAAAAGAAGAACAATTTCTTAATTCACCATTGATTTTTATGCATCTGTTCCCGATTTACGGGTTTGCTATTGTTGGTCGCGGCACAGCCCAGCAACACCGCTAAAAAATGCTGAAAAATTCTTAAAGAAATTTTATAGATGACGTGGGCAAGCTAATTTACATAAATAATTCACACTTTTGATAAACTCTAATATATTTAGATCAAACAACAATACAACTCACATTAATTCGTAACGCATCGTCTAATGGCGGCTAAGTCCAGACAGAGACAAAAGAAGTCTACCCATTCGTAAAAAACTCTTTCACAGTGTCCTACCGCAATGACTTCTGAACAGAGAAGACCTGCCATCTAAAAGTTTACACACTGTAGTTGGTCCAGCCGAGAAGAAGAAAATCATCTCCTGCTTTTAGTTGTATTATGCAGCAAGTGATAACCATTATGAAGGATGAATAGATCATTATAGTAACAGGGCGCCATGAAGGTGACGACTTACCAGATCATTTTACAGAAAATTAAAGCAATAACTATGCAAACATAACAGCATAAACTCCCTACGGCACAAATCACACGACATTAACCATCATATTCTATGAACTCGAGATGCTTTTTGCACTTGAAGTATCTGAAATGTGACCGTTCCGGAGCCCACCTCTTCCTTGGGCTTTGCAGCTTTCCTCGCAACACCTGATTGCAGGGTAATCTGCCGCTGTTCATTTCGTCGCAATGTTCACCGCGTCTTGTTCTGTTCTCTTCAGTTTTGTGTCTTGCGTTAGACAGTGTTTCTCAACCTGTCGACTCTGGTGCAGCGTGTCACAGCGCTAAAAAATCTCATTTTAGCTGCATGAATGTTCCTCTGTTGTCGTTGGTAGATTACCCACAACTCACTTCCTTAGCGTAGCGTGGAGACGGCCAGCGCTGTATAGAACTTCGTTCGTGATACTTTTTGTGTACTGCTTCTAAGACATTTCTTTCTTGTTCTACCTATGTTACCAAATTCTGCTACTTTTTTGTCTATATTTTTGTGATATCTGTGTATGATATCACATCCCAGAGAATTAATACTGCTGACCTGTTCTACGAGTACTACTGTACTATTGACCACTATTTTTGTTCTTCAGGGGTTGCTTCCTATAAAAGACGTAGTTTTAATTTTGTTTGTCCATATAATGGTAATGTAATCTCCAAAAATTTAATTTGGAAGGTCAATCCCATTTTGTAGGTCATTTTCTTTCTCTATTAAAACTGTGACGTGATCGTACGGGTATAGAAAAAAGATTTGGCTAAATGCTATTCCCCTGCCTGACTCCAATGTTGGTGACGAAAGATGCTGCCAGCTCTCTATTTTTTTTCGTAGAGGCCTTCTTAAGGTGTTTATTAAACGAAGTTGGTACGCGCTTTTCCTATCGATGCCCCGCACTTCTCGTCTGCTAACTTATCAAAGAGTTTTTCTCCAAATCAGCAATACACTCGTGAATTAAAAAAAGGAGAAAAATTCATCAGTGCGTCGGAGCAGGGGAGTTTGGTTTTAGAACAAGCGCTGAAACTATACAAGTGTCACAATATGGCGGCTTGTATTCTGCTACTAACGTCACAGTTATTATAGTGATGTACCTTAATAACGTGGAGACAGGTAGGCAGACCTGCCTAAGAATGGTATAGGCGTGGAAGACAAGGACAGACCTATATCTGGAATAACGATGTATGAAACGGTGTCATAAGGACGTCATGTACAAGGGGTGAAGCAAAAACTGAACATCCGCAATTCTGTTTTGACTATACTGTCTGATACATGGGGCAGCGATGCAGATACCACAAGAACCTCGCTTCTGGTACCGGGGTGTAACACCTTACAATACCGGGCTACGAACGTTAGGACATACAGCAGATTCCAAGCAGCCGAACTTTCTTACTGAGAAACAGTCTAGCGAAACATTTTAGAAATTTACACCACGCGGTCGAATGTAGCAATTTACAACTTAAATGAAAAGGTTAAGGAATATAGAAAATAATTGTAAGAATATACTGGATCTGGGTGATGAACATGTTGCAAATGCTGCAGTGCATCCGCAAAGGGAACAGGAATACGGGCAAACGAAAGAAAAGATGATGGGATGGATGGATCAAGAACTCGGGAAGACCACCTAATCTAGTGCTTGAGGGGGGAGAAGAAGAAGAAGAAGAAGAAGAAGAAGAAGAAGAAGAAGTATTCTGCACGCTTTATTTTTGGTGAAACAGCGACCACGTAGCTAACGTGTATGTCCAACTTAGGGAGAAATTGAGAAAAATCTTATGAGTATTTAGAACTTTAAGTACTTTCAGTGGTCACGAACTTGTTTCTTAGCTGTTTTTGCATCACATACACCGTCTTCAAAAATTACTAAGGAACTGTCGTGATTCATTAGTACGTCATCTTTGAAAAACAGTAAATGTGTTTTCTGGCAGGACTCTCGCCTCAAGTGAAACATGGAGAATGAACAGTACGAGTAAAAGGGATTTTTGAAATGTGGGTCTGCAGAGGACTTCTTGAAGATGGATCGAGTAATTAATGGTGCTGCATTGAACGGGGGAGGAATGTGCTTTATTGTCAGTCTGCACTCGATTGCAAGCACTCGGTCTATCTCTAACGGACTGACGGAAGACTCTAAGTTCATCAAAACTAAATTTTCACTTAATATGAGGTTGTTCCGACGTAACATAAGAACCACTTTGGCTGCAGCATAAAACGGCTTGAAAATCATCTGCATTTCCTCATACCTGTCTTTTACTCATAACATTGAACAGAATACACATCATTACTTAATATTGCTGTCATGTTCTACCTGCTCAACGTCGTCATCTTGAGCTTTAAGTTTTTTGCGTTTACTTTCAGTTTTGAAAGGTACTCACATTAGTAATAGGCTATTTGTTGGTAGTCAGCAACATCTCTTATTCTCTGTCACATAATATGTTTTTTGCCCTAGCGGTAGAAAGGGGGGGGGGGGGGGGGGAATGAGGGAATAGCTTCCATGTACTTTTCACCACCAAAAAAACTCATGGGCACTGCTAAACAAATTTATAGCACTTACTTTAAAAATCTTTTTGAATGAATTAACGTATCTCAGGAGCGAACGATGTCAAATTATCTCGGTATAGGTAACCTGGTTCTGCTAGAAGACGGTGTTTGAACTATGAATTACTCACAACGCCTACAAAATACGTACTTCGACAACTTTCAAAGTAATTTCGAATCCAGATTTGTAACCTACTAATCAAATGTAATATTTTGACCCGCATATCTGTCAGACGCTGTCCAATTTTTGTTTTTAGTGACTTAAATTGGTATGTTTTTAAACTCTCTGTTCCCATGTTTCAATCAGTAAATTATAAACACTATCTGCATGCGAATAGAATAAGCACTCTTTGAGGGACTCAGCATTATATTTTGCTTCACTGGATGTTGCTTAATTGTCATGTGACGTTATGTGAATGACAATTTGATTCAAAAGACATATTGTAATTGTGACGTATGGTTTTGTTGACACCAGAAGAATGACATCACAAGGCACTACTGTAAATGAAGCTGCATTGGAAGATTTGTTTTTCTTGGAGTTTTAGCAGTTACTGGCAGAGGAAAGAGAGCGTCCGGTGGTGGTCTGGTTTGAAAGCCTAGGCAGACTCTATGTGGATTAGTTTCTCAGTAATGGTCCGATAGCAAGACTGAATGCAGTCCTACTCAAGTGGAGCAGATACATGTTTTTATTTTGTGCTGGACCTAACATGATGTAACGTTTTTGTGTGTCGTTCAACCCTTTAAATTCATCCCAGGCATCATATGCAACTGTGGATGCGCAACTCTGGAGAAAATAACAGCATAACTTCATCCGAGAGGGATGTGAAATTGAAAAACTACACATGATGACTCGAATTACATACCAGAAACTAAACATGGGTAATAATTTTTCCTTGTTCACTGTGTACAAAGACAGGCTTATTATGCATCTTTGATAAGCGAACAAATCGTTTAATACGACGCTTAGTATATGAGGTAATACTTATATTTCTTTGACGATAACATGTGACATTTCAACTTGCATTTGAAAATGACTATAAAGTCGAAATCGTGATTGTGTGAAATAAATGAATGGTAATTTAGAGCTAAACGTCGGAAATTTCTTTTAGAAAAACATAGATGGATCCCGACAGGATACAATAGCGTGTAGATCTGCATCAAAGCCATCTTGGTCCGAAGACCACAACAAAAATAATGCAACAACTCACGTTTCAAATATATTTGTAGTGACATTTATGTTTCTGTTAACTTTTCCTTTCTCTGTGGGGGAGCGCATGGGCACGTACACGCAAACGCACACTACATCATCAGTCTTGTGACTGGTTTTATGCTCCCCGCCACAAAATCCTCACCTATGCCAAGCTGCTCCTCTCAGAGCAGCCCTTACATCCAACGCCCTCAATTGTTTGCTGAATGTATTTCGATCTCTGTCTTCCGGTACAGTTTTTACCCTCTACAGCTTCGTGTAGTACCATGATGGAAAGTATTCCTTGATGTCTTAACGCATGTCTTACCATACTATGACTTCACCTCGCCGATTCTGCTTACAAATTCCTGATTTCATATCGTTTCTGTCCATCTAATTTTCAGTACCTATCTATACCACCACATCACATTCTGTTATTTCCCAGTTCTTTAGCCCATAACTCGCTACCATACAGTACTGTACTCCAAATGTAAATCATCAGAAATTTCTACCTCAACTTAAGGACAATTTGTGCTTTTAGAGTCCTTCTTCCTTCGTCTGCCAGACGCTATTTTCCTTCAAAGGAAGCAGAATTCCTTCACTCCGTACACTATGTGGTCACCGCTCATTACTTTCCTCTTTGAAACATTCTGGCAGATTAAAACTGTGTGCCGGACCGAGATGGCTGAGCGGTTCTAGGCGCTTCAGTCTGGAACCGCGCGACCGCTACGGTCGCAGGTTCGAATCCTGCCTCGGGCATGGATGTCTGTGATGTCCTTAGGTTAGTTAGGTTTAAGTAGTTCTAAGTTCTAGGGGACTGATGACTTCAGATGTTAAGTCCCATAGTACTCAGAGCCATTGAATCATTTGAACCGGACCGAGACTCGAACTCACGACCTTTGCCTTTCGCGGGGAAGTGCTCTACCATCTGAGCTACCCAAGCACGACTCACGCCTCGTCCTCACAGCTTCACTACTGCCAGTACCTCGTCTCCTACCTTCCAAACTTTACAGCAGTGGTAGTTGTGCAAGGTTCGCAGGAGAGCTTCTGTAAAGTTTGGAAGGTAGGAGACGAGGTACTGGCAGAATTGAAGCTGTGAGGACGGGGCGTGAGTCGTGCTTGGGTAGCTCAGATGGTAGAGCACTTGCCCGCGAAAGGCAAAGGTCCCGAGTTTGAGTCTCGGTCCGGCACACAGTTTTAATCTGCCAGAAAGTTTCATATCAGCGCACACTACGCTGCAGAGTGAAAATCTCATTCTGGAAACTTTCTTCTTTCTTTGCGTTACTCTGAATCCACAGTGTGTGCTTATTAGACTGTTCACTTCGTTTAAAACATCCTGCAATTCTCATTGATTTTCACAGTGGCTAGCAGTCTCATCAACGAATCTTATCATTGGTATCCTTCCACCGTGAATGCAGTTCCACACCTGAACTGTTCTTTGCTTCTTTGATGTACAGACTGAACAGTTGTGGTGGAAGACTTCATCTCTGTCTGTAACCTTTCTATGTCGAGCACATCGTTGTTGGAATTGCAACACCAAGAAACAAGTAAAGTAGAGTAATGCAATTTCGGGAATGGATTTGTCTACGTAACACACCTAAGGGCAAGATCACAGATTAATGTATAGAAGAGAAAAGCCAATGAAAACGCGAAATAGTGGTACATTAATTAACGGTGTCATCAGCGAAATGTTGAGTGCAAGCATACAAAGTCTCATGCATTTTGTTGTCTACATGTCAGCTGTCAGTTGTCAGTTTGTAGGATGGAGTTCCATGCCTGTTGCACTTGGTCTGTCAATACAAGGACGGTTAACGCTGTTAGTGGATGGCGCTGAGTTGTCTGATGGCGTCGCGTAAGTGTTCGATTGGAGACAGATCTGGTGATCGAGCAGACTAGGGCAACATGGAGACAGCCCTTAGCCCAAGTTGGGTTACGGCAGCGCTACATCAGAAAGAGTTATCCTGTTGGAAAACACCTCCAGGGATGCTGTTCACGAATGGCAGCACACAAGTCGAATCACCAGACTGACGTACATATTTGCAGTTAAGGTGCGCGGGACAGCCACTAGAGTGTTCCTGCCGACATACGAAATCACACCCCAGAACGTAACTCGAGGTGTAGGTCCAGTGTGTTTAGCATACAGACAGGTTGGTTGCAGCCCCTCGAGTTTCGACATTCTAACCAAGACACGGCATCACTAGCACCGAGGCAGAACCAGCTTTCATCAGAAAACACGACAGACTTCCACTTCAACTGCGAATGAACTCTTGCTAGACACCATCGAAGTCGCGGTGTTTGGCGTCGGTGGGATGCACGCTACAGGGCGTCTGGCTTGGAGCTATCCTTGCAGTAACCGACTTGTAACAATTGGTTGCGTGACTGTGGTGCCAACTGCTGCTGCAGACGCAGTACGATGTGCCTGAAGACTACGGCGTACGCTGTCGGTGGTGCCACGTGGCCGTCCGGAGCCCAATCTTCTTGCCACTGCACATTTTCGTGACCGCTACTGCCAGCAATCACGTACAGTGGCTAAGTTCCAGCAAGTCGCAGATGGAACTTCCAGCTGCTCGTAGCCCTGTTACGCAGCCTCGTTCAAATTCAGTGCTGCGTTGCTAGTGTCGTCGTTGTCGCTTTGAAGGCATGGTTGACTAACATCAAGTTGCCAGGCCTAATCTCAAAGGAAACTAATGCTCATGACCGTTACAGGTTGTATTCAAAGCTGCTTGATTTCCATCCTCATAGTGGCACCAATAGTACCACTCTTATCCGACTGATGGCGAATTTCAATACTCGTGATCTTTCAGATGTAGAAACACACCAACCAACTTTCGCTTGCCTCGTACAAGTCATTCTTGGTGTTGCATTATTTTTTCCCCCATGAGCGTATTATGCACTTCTTCGTGCTCTTGTGCATAGTATATTACCTGCCTTCCCCTAAAGCTGACACCAGTTCTCCTGAGCCTTTCGAATTTATTGCACCTACACTGCGTGTGGCTCAAACGTCTGGTGCAAATATTTCATCTGGACGACACCTCGACGATTTGGATGTCACTAATATATCCCAGTTCTTCAACTTATGATAGGAGGCCTACCCTTTAATGTCGAATCAGAACCACGTGGCCACTCCTCCCATCGGTGAGATGTGCAGATTGGGCTAAAGGCAGATCGGCTAAACCCGTCGGCACACGGACCGTGCATCCGAACGTTGAGCGTTGAACGTGCAATTTTTCTGTCGTCATAGCGTTGAACAGCACGTTCGGGAGTCTCCGATATCTGGCAATATCTGGCATAACAGATATTCTGAGCTTGCGTCTGAGCGTTGACGAATGAGATGGCACAACGCCACCTACGTCACACGCAAGCCGTCTCCCTCCAGTACAGAGTTGTAGAGTTGCGATGCGCCATATTGGCATTCATTTCAAGCCTATATGTATATATGCCGTTTCTGAGCACCAGAAAATTGAGAATCACTGGAAAACCCGTTGTTAATTGTGTGATTTGTTCCAATGAAATAATGACAAACATCATATTCGTGGCAAAAGAATTATTGTAACTTGAGTATTACGAGAGTAGGCTATTTGAAGGCAGAGACACACTGAAGATCCACCCAAAACATATTGTTCTTGGTACAATTTCTTATAATTAAATTTCAATTAGTAACATATCTACGATTAAGGTTTTCAGCAAGGCTTAACATAACATGATTAGATGGAAAGAGTGTGGTGCTGGTTTAGCGATGCCGGCACGGTAGCTCAGGGTGTTCGGTCAGAGGGTTAACAGCCCTCTGTAACAAAAACTGAGTAAAGGAATCAACGATCAACTTGAACGGATGCTTTTAGCCGGCACGGTAGCTCAGCGTGTTCGGTCAGAGGGTTAACAGCCCTCTGTAACAAAAACTGAGTAAAGGAATCAACGATCAACTTGAACGGATGCTTTTAGCCGGCACGGTAGCTCAGCGTGTTCGGTCAGAGGGTTAACAGCCCTCTGTAACAAAAACTGAGTAAAGGAATCAACGATCAACTTGAACGGATGCTTTTAGCCGGCACGGTAGCTCAGCGTGTTCGGTCAGAGGGTTAACAGCCCTCTGTAACAAAAACTGAGTAAAGGAATCAACGATCAACTTGAACGGATGCTTTTAGCCGGCACGGTAGCTCAGGGTGTTCGGTCAGAGGGTTAACAGCCCTCTGTAACAAAAACTGAGTAAAGGAATCAACGATCAACTTGAACGGATGCTTTTAGCCGGCACGGTAGCTCAGCGTGTTCGGTCAGAGGGTTAACAGCCCTCTGTAACAAAAACTGAGTAAAGGAATCAACGATCAACTTGAACGGATGCTTTTAGCCGGCACGGTAGCTCAGCGTGTTCGGTCAGAGGGTTAACAGCCCTCTGTAACAAAAACTGAGTAAAGGAATCAACGATCAACTTGAACGGATGCTTTTAGCCGGCACGGTAGCTCAGCGTGTTCGGTCAGAGGGTTAACAGCCCTCTGTAACAAAAACTGAGTAAAGGAATCAACGATCAACTTGAACGGATGCTTTTAGCCGGCACGGTAGCTCAGCGTGTTCGGTCAGAGGGTTAACAGCCCTCTGTAACAAAAACTGAGTAAAGGAATCAACGATCAACTTGAACGGATGCTTTTAGCCGGCACGGTAGCTCAGCGTGTTCGGTCAGAGGGTTAACAGCCCTCTGTAACAAAAACTGAGTAAAGGAATCAACGATCAACTTGAACGGATGCTTTTAGCCGGCACGGTAGCTCAGCGTGTTCGGTCAGAGGGTTAACAGCCCTCTGTAACAAAAACTGAGTAAAGGAATCAACGATCAACTTGAACGGATGCTTTTAGCCGGCACGGTAGCTCAGCGTGTTCGGTCAGAGGGTTAACAGCCCTCTGTAACAAAAACTGAGTAAAGGAATCAACGATCAACTTGAACGGATGCTTTTAGCCGGCACGGTAGCTCAGCGTGTTCGGTCAGAGGGTTAACAGCCCTCTGTAACAAAAACTGAGTAAAGGAATCAACGATCAACTTGAACGGATGCTTTTAGCCGGCACGGTAGCTCAGCGTGTTCGGTCAGAGGGTTAACAGCCCTCTGTAACAAAAACTGAGTAAAGGAATCAACGATCAACTTGAACGGATGCTTTTAGCCGGCACGGTAGCTCAGCGTGTTCGGTCAGAGGGTTAACAGCCCTCTGTAACAAAAACTGAGTAAAGGAATCAACGATCAACTTGAACGGATGCTTTTAGCCGGCACGGTAGCTCAGCGTGTTCGGTCAGAGGGTTAACAGCCCTCTGTAACAAAAACTGAGTAAAGGAATCAACGATCAACTTGAACGGATGCTTTTAGCCGGCACGGTAGCTCAGCGTGTTCGGTCAGAGGGTTAACAGCCCTCTGTAACAAAAACTGAGTAAAGGAATCAACGATCAACTTGAACGGATGCTTTTAGCCGGCACGGTAGCTCAGCGTGTTCGGTCAGAGGGTTAACAGCCCTCTGTAACAAAAACTGAGTAAAGGAATCAACGATCAACTTGAACGGATGCTTTTAGCCGGCACGGTAGCTCAGCGTGTTCGGTCAGAGGGTTAACAGCCCTCTGTAACAAAAACTGAGTAAAGGAATCAACGATCAACTTGAACGGATGCTTTTAGCCGGCACGGTAGCTCAGCGTGTTCGGTCAGAGGGTTAACAGCCCTCTGTAACAAAAACTGAGTAAAGGAATCAACGATCAACTTGAACGGATGCTTTTAGCCGGCACGGTAGCTCAGGGTGTTCGGTCAGAGGGTTAACAGCCCTCTGTAACAAAAACTGAGTAAAGGAATCAACGATCAACTTGAACGGATGCTTTTAGCCGGCACGGTAGCTCAGCGTGTTCGGTCAGAGGGTTAACAGCCCTCTGTAACAAAAACTGAGTAAAGGAATCAACGATCAACTTGAACGGATGCTTTTAGCCGGCACGGTAGCTCAGCGTGTTCGGTCAGAGGGTTAACAGCCCTCTGTAACAAAAACTGAGTAAAGGAATCAACGATCAACTTGAACGGATGCTTTTAGCCGGCACGGTAGCTCAGCGTGTTCGGTCAGAGGGTTAACAGCCCTCTGTAACAAAAACTGAGTAAAGGAATCAACGATCAACTTGAACGGATGCTTTTAGCCGGCACGGTAGCTCAGCGTGTTCGGTCAGAGGGTTAACAGCCCTCTGTAACAAAAACTGAGTAAAGGAATCAACGATCAACTTGAACGGATGCTTTTAGCCGGCACGGTAGCTCAGGGTGTTCGGTCAGAGGGTTAACAGCCCTCTGTAACAAAAACTGAGTAAAGGAATCAACGATCAACTTGAACGGATGCTTTTAGCCGGCACGGTAGCTCAGCGTGTTCGGTCAGAGGGTTAACAGCCCTCTGTAACAAAAACTGAGTAAAGGAATCAACGATCAACTTGAACGGATGCTTTTAGCCGGCACGGTAGCTCAGCGTGTTCGGTCAGAGGGTTAACAGCCCTCTGTAACAAAAACTGAGTAAAGGAATCAACGATCAACTTGAACGGATGCTTTTAGCCGGCACGGTAGCTCAGCGTGTTCGGTCAGAGGGTTAACAGCCCTCTGTAACAAAAACTGAGTAAAGGAATCAACGATCAACTTGAACGGATGCTTTTAGCCGGCACGGTAGCTCAGCGTGTTCGGTCAGAGGGTTAACAGCCCTCTGTAACAAAAACTGAGTAAAGGAATCAACGATCAACTTGAACGGATGCTTTTAGCCGGCACGGTAGCTCAGGGTGTTCGGTCAGAGGGTTAACAGCCCTCTGTAACAAAAACTGAGTAAAGGAATCAACGATCAACTTGAACGGATGCTTTTAGCCGGCACGGTAGCTCAGCGTGTTCGGTCAGAGGGTTAACAGCCCTCTGTAACAAAAACTGAGTAAAGGAATCAACGATCAACTTGAACGGATGCTTTTAGCCGGCACGGTAGCTCAGCGTGTTCGGTCAGAGGGTTAACAGCCCTCTGTAACAAAAACTGAGTAAAGGAATCAACGATCAACTTGAACGGATGCTTTTAGCCGGCACGGTAGCTCAGCGTGTTCGGTCAGAGGGTTAGCAGCCCTCTGTAATAAAATAAAAAACTGAGCTAATCGATCAACAACGAACTGACATGGGTGTCTTTCGACGTCCGCCCCGAGCAAATTCAACGATCGAAAACGAACAAAATGAGAATTAAAAAAAAAATAGCGTAATGAGTAGCGTCACTGTCCTTATTGAGTTGTTAGGTGAGGTGGCGGTTCGCGTCTCGACACTTCTAAATTTTTTTCCTAACATTCGCGTTTTTATTAGGTTCTGATACTTTATTATTTGTTTAATATAAGTATGTTGTTGTTGTTGTTGTGGTCTTCAGTCCTGAGACTGGTTTGATGCAGCTCTCCTTGCTACCCTATCCTGTGCAAGCCTCTTCATCTCCCAGTACCTACTGCAACCTACATCCTTCTGAATCTGCTTAGTGTATTCATCTCTTGGTCTCCCTCTACGATTTTTACCCTCCACGCTGCCCTCCAATACTAAATTGGTGATCCCTTGATGCCTCAGAACATGTCCTACCAACCGATCCCTTCTTCTGGTCAAGTTGTGCCACAAACTTCTCTTCTCCCCAATCCTATTCAATACTTCCTCATTAGTTATGTGATCTACCCATCTAATCTTCAGCATTCTTCTGTAAACAATTTTCTTTCTGTAATCCAAATAGCAATATAAGTATATACTATAATATTTGATGTTATGTAAATATAAGTTCACCTTTTTTTGAGGGGTGACTTTGTTCGATTGGCTTAATCTACAGGACAGCTTGCACTACTTGTATAAAGATATTTTGCTCCTTTTTCTTTTACGCTTCGTAATTCATATGCTGCAAAGATTCTGGTACTGGGTGGAAACAGTGATCAAGTAAGACTCACCTTGGGGTTTTACTAAAATGTGGGAATAATGAAATAATGTTTATCTTATGCCGAGAAATATTCCAAATTTCTACCTCATTGTTTTTAATGGAACTTATAAGTCTGTGTCCTTATTGATTGGACATGGTACTTTCCTTTTCGTGGATGATGGAGGAAATGCGCGTTTTAATAGAGGTAACGTGGGAATTTTACGCTTGCCCGTTGAGTAAACAGTGTGATTTACGAACTAGAAACATCCCTCAACTGCCGCTGGAGTCCGTTGCGATCACGTATACCACGTTGGCTCCCACGTACCGTATGCACAAGTCGCATGGTTCCTGAGCGTTCAGCAACACGCTGAACTTGGCACGTTCAACGTTAACGCTCGACAGCACGGTCCGTGTCCCGACGGCTTAACGCTTTCCTGGCACGTCCTTAACCGCTAGACCTCTATTCTCAACCATATTACGTGTCGAACGCTTTTACAGGTGCGAAAGTCCTAGGAATGGGTCTTGATTTGTGTTGTCTTGCTCCGTTATGAAGCCTTACCGTTCCTAAAGCCAAAATGATTGTCATCTAACAGATCCTGAATTTTCTTTCCCACCAACGAAAAATAATTTTTGCCGGCGATTGCCGGAGTGTTTTGAGCGGAAACCGGCGCCTGTGTGAACAGGACGCCGGACTAGGGAGCGTCGGTGGGCTACGACGACGCCATGCGTCGATACCGGCCCTGCGCCCGGCGCATGCGCCGTGGCCTCGCCAGCCCCTCGCAGCCGGACGGGCGACGTCTCCGGGTGGGAAAGAGAGGGTGAGCCGTCGGTACGGTGCAGGTCGGAGGGTGGAGGGCGAGCGCGAGCGACGGAGACGGCGGACGCTTCTAGGGGTGGCGAGAGACAGGGGGGGTGGCTGTGCCGGATTCAGCAGCAGCGTCTGGGAGGGGAGGGGAAGGCGCCGCCAATACTGAGAGGCGAGTGCGCGTGCGCACTGCGCACCGGGGAGCTGTGGTGGGGGGAGCAGGAGCACAGGGCAGCTTCTGCTACTGCTCTGATAAGGGTGGTGGGGGTGGGGGGTAGAAGTTAGCCGCGGTTATCTCGCTGGGCAGCCGGCGACACCTGCGCTATCCCTGTGCTATCTCGCCGGACTCTTACGAGGTCACACCTCTGAAACGTGCCGGATTGCCCCGCAGTGGACAAATCCTGCGGTGCTTTGCACCCTAGCCGTGTACGCGACTGCGTCCGTCCAGAAGCGTTACGTTTTTTTTTTCTTTTTTTTCCCTTAGTGCGTGAGCTTACTGACTCTCACAGCGTACGTCAATCATTAGCCGCAAATCAGTAATCTGCCCAACATCTACCTCTAAAAGGGCATGAATAACAAATTGGAACGATCACATAGAAAATGTCGAAGGGAAGCGAACCGAAGACAGAGAGTGCGACAGGGAGACTGAAGAAATTGCTCACAGTACCGTTCCATCCTCTTCTGGAGTGTTGCTGTTAACGAAAGTACAAGGTTCACAAACATGTAAGTTGCTGGAAGACTTGCCCTGTAAAGAAAGGCCCAGTAGACTGATCTCGGCGGGGAGCGTTCATCAAAGACAACGGTGTCCTCAGGATTGTCCCAGGCAAGAGTGATAGGAATGCTATTTGTCAAGTCTAACGCCGGCACGCCAGTCGGGAACGATAGAGCAGAGAGAGCTATGAGAAGAGGCCAGCCAATCGTACGCGCACCGACCGCTCTTCAGGACAACGCGACATCAGCGGCTTCTACGCAGAGAGGGCATAAGCGCCGCGCCCTACTGGTTGTGGCCAAGTCGAGCAGCAGCCTCATGACTAGCGACGTGAATCGAAGCGTCAACTGTATTACTTTGCCTGTTTTAGGATTGTTTGTACTGAAGAACACTTGCTTGCGACGCCGGCCGCGGTGGCCGAGCGGGTGTAGGCGCTTCAGTCCGGAACCGCGCGAATGCTACGGTCGCAGGTTCGAATCCTGCGTCGGGCATAGATGTGTGTGATATCCTTAGGTTAGCTAGGTTGTTCTAAGTTCTAGGGGACTGATGACCTCAGATGTTAAGTCCCACAGTGCTTCGAGCCATTTTTTTTTTGGCTTGCGACACATTTGTGTAACCCAAAGTTACGTATTGTCATTTACTTTTTTGCAATAAAATTCATCGATACGATTTGCTTGGATTGTTGTCTTGCGATCCCAGAAAGCAGGTTTCCTAGACACCCCTTCTTCGACAACTGGATGGGATTTAACACTTCTGTAACACCACTGCCCATATCTCGCTTAATTTCAAGGCCTCTTCTTTTCTATTAAAATTATCTTCATGTATATAAATTTCAATAGCCTCCCTATACAGTCGTGGATAACAGTTCGTGGTCGCACTTAAAACTGTAGTTTCAGAAAACTTAACTACATGGTCACGTGACTGAAGTGCATGTTCCGCAACGGCCGATTTATCTATTTTTCCCAGTCGGCAAACACTTTTATGCTCCTTTACCCTCGTATTCACACTTCTTTTCGTAGTACCAATATAGACCTTGCCATAAGTATACGGAATTTTATACACACCGCTAGATGATAATGGTGGCCTTGTATCTTTAACAGAACTAAGTACTTCTCCAATTTTTCTTGTAGGTTTGAATACCGGTTTCACTTTATGTTTCAGCAAAATTTTGACGATCCGATCTGTAACCTTACTAATGAAAGGTAAAGACACCGTGTTCTTCCATTGTTGTGTACCATCCTTGTCCTTTGGCCTGCTGTAATTAGGTCTTAAAACTCTATTAATTTCTTTGTTGGAGTACCCATTCTTTTCGATGTCCTGTTTCAGATGATTCAGATGTTCCGGCGTACAAATCCGTTTTGCCCTGTCCACTAAACTTTTGATTACACCTCTTTCTCGTTGTGGGTGATGATTGGAGTATGTGTGCTCTTCCGAAACACTTTTTGGTTTAGACTGCCATTGGTCTGTCCCATGACTAAGACATCGAGAAACGAAATAGCCTGGCCTTTTTCCACTTCAATGGTAAACTGCATTTTAGGGTTTATGCTATTACGATAGTCAAAATATTCGTCTAAGGCTTTTTTACCGTGTGTCCAAACACGGAGAAATTTGAACAATTAGCGTTGAATAAAGCAAATAAGAAACCATGTTGTTGGTATCGTTATGTAGACGACACATTCGTGGTTTGGACACACGGTAAAAAAGCCTTAGACGATTTTTTTGATTATCTTAATAGCATAAACCATAAAATTCAGTTTACCATTGAAGTGGGAAAAGACCAGGTTATTTCGTTTCTCGATGTCTTAGTCACGAGACAGACCGATGGTAGTCTAAAACAAAAAGTGTTTCGGAAGAGCACACATACTCCAATCATCAGCCACAACAAAAAAGAGGTGTAATCAAAAGTTTAGTCGATAGGGCAAAACGGATTTGTACGCCGGAACATCTGAATCATCTGAAACAAGCCGTCGAAAAGAATGGGTACTCTAACAAAGAAATTAATAGAGTTTTAAGACCTAATTACAGCAGGCCAAAGGACAAGGATGGTACACAACAATGGAAGAACACGGTGTCTTTACCTTTCATTAGTAAGGTTACAGATCGAATCGTCAAAATTTTGCTGAAACATAAAGTGAAAGCGGTATTCAAACCTACAAGAAAAATAGGAGAAGTACTTCGTTCTGTTAAAGATACAAGGCCACCATTATCATCTAGCGGTGTGTATAAAATTCCGTATACTTGTGGCAAGGTCTATATTGGTACTACGTAAAGAAGTGTGAATACGAGGGTAAAGGAGCATAAAAGTGTTTGCCGACTGGGAAAAATAGATAAATCGGCCGTTGCGGAACATGCACTTCAGTCACGTGACCATGTAGTTAAGTTTTCTGAAACTACAGTTTTAAGTGCGACCACGAACTGTTATCCACGACTGTATAGGGAGGCTATTGAAATTTATATACATGAAGTTAATTTTAATAGAAAAGAAGAGGCCTTGAAATTAAGCGAGATATGGGCAGTGGTGTTACAGAATCGATAAGTGATTTTTATCTGTGACGGACTATTATAGATAGTTACATTTTAACTTCGACTAGTTTTCTCTCTGCTACTATGTGCAAGCTAGACCACGCCCACTTTCCTCGGTATTTAGACCGCTCTCCGACGCCCGACTCGTCAGTCGGCAGGACTCAGCAGGACCAGCCATACCTCTGAGGATGTCCTACGTAGTATTGGACGAAACATTAGGAATAGAAGAATTCCATGGACCACGGCCGTATAAACCGGAAGAATTATCAACAACAGTACCATCCGGTCGTGAAAGCCTTCATTGTATGATTAACACTTTTATTCTCTATGTACAACATAACCGATGTGACGGATAGACTGGGCAGCAATCTGCGGTTGTTTGCTGAAGACGCTGTGGTGTATGGGAAGGTGTCGTTGAGTGACCATAGCAGGATACAAGATGACTTACACAAAATTTCTGGGTCTAAATGTAGAGAAACATAAGATGCATAATGTCTGGATGCAGCATTAATAGTGTCTTGCTTGACACAGACACATGGTTTAAATATCTGGTGTAACGGTGAAAAGCGATATGAAATACAATGAGCATCTGAGGATTGTAGTAGGGAAGGCGAACGGTCCACTTCGGTTTATTGAGAGGATTTTGGGAAATTGCTGTTCATCTGCAAAGGAGACCGCATGTACGACGCTGGTACGATCTATTCTTGAGAACTACTCAAGTGTTTGGGTTTCCCACCACATCGGATTAAAGGAATACAGCGAATCAATTCAGAGGCGGCCTGCTAGATTTGTTACCAGTAGTTTCTAATAACACGCCAAGTGTTACAGAGATGCTTCGGGAACTCAAATGGAAATCCCTGGAGGTAAGACGACGTTCTTTTCGAGGAATACTATTGAGAAAGTTCAGAGAACGGCCATTGTACCTGACTGCGAAACGTGTCAAGTGCCGCCAGCTTACTTCTCGCGCAGTGACCACGAAGATAAGAAAGGAGAAATATGGGCTCATACGGAGGCATATACACAGTTGTTTCTGCCTCGCCCTTCCTGCGATTTGAACAGCAACGGGAACGACTAGCAGTGGTTCATGGTACCCTCCGCTACGCACCACCGTTTTCCTCGGGGTGTGGAAACATTGTGTTGGCTTCCACCTCCAAAGATAGAAATAAGAGAAATCACAGCTCGCACGGAAAGATTAAAGTGTTCGTTTTCCCTGCGCACTGTTCGAGAGTGAAACGGTAGACAATCAGCTTTAATGGCGGTTCGACGATTCTTCTGCCATTCACTTAGCTGTCAGCTGCAGAATAAGCATGCAGATGTAGATGTAGAAAGAACCGATCTCCCATGAGAAAACAGCTTCAAACTTCTCATATATCACATTGAGCATGTAAAGCAATTACCGCTGAAGACGCGAAACCCTTATTATGTTGTTTTTATTAGTTGCGGACTTTCAGCAGGAGACTAATAAAAAAGACAAACCAAAACTGGTAAGCCAAAAATAATTAATCTCTGTTTGTACATTTATGTAAGACATTTTTCGCCGACATTGCATAGGACTAGGCTGTCCATTTTAGGCATGATCGTAGTAATAAAAGCACTGTCAATAACCTACATTTTAACAAAATGGTTAAAATGGCTCTAAGCACTATGGGAATTAACATCTGAGTTCATCAGTCCCCTATACTTGGAACTACTGAAACCTAACTAACCGAAGGACATGACACACATCCATGCCCGGGGCAGGATTCGAACCTGCGACTGTAGCAGCAGCGCGGTTCTGGACTGAAGCACTTAGAACCGCTCGGCCACAGCCGCCGGGAAAGGGAGTAAAAATAGAATCACAATCTCAGATAAACACCTTGAGCACACCTCGAGAATTTCAACCGCTTCGATCAAACCTGGTACTGATACAGCAGTTCCTCAAATTCAAAGTCGAATGTCAGATTCATTCTACGATTTGTAATTACACATACAGGGTGATTTCCTCCACAGCGTAAAAACTCTAGGAACTGACCGCTGAGATGATAGGGAACAAAAAAATGTCTCATGAACTTACGTCCGGATATGCATGGCTTCCATGCTAGACACCACTTATTCAGTTATACTTTGTTACAGCGACTCCGGTCTAATATGCGTTGTGCCATGTTGCCATTCTTATACGGTACGCATGGTTTCCTCCTAGAGGGTGGCACTGTTCCTAATACGTCATGCCCTAGCGGCCTCTCATGCCAAGATCTTTGGTAATGTTGTGTCCGATTCACTTCTCCTGCTAACTCACGTTGTAGTGTATGTGATACAGCGTTGAACACGATGGTTCCGTATTCGAATCGAGAGTTTGCCGACATGGTGTTTACTCACCGAAAGGCAAATGGCAACGGGTGCGAGCAGCAAGGCTGTTTCAGGAGACCTGTCCCCTCTGACATCAAATACAGTATTCAATGTTTGCAACAGAGTTTCACCGTTTGTCTGAGACAGGGTCGTCTCCGGAAGCAGGAAGTCATGAAGGACGTACCCGAAATGATGGGTCACCAGACTTGGAGGAAGACGTAACTAACACAATTGAAGGCGATCTCTGTATCAGTACCGAGCAGTTGGCCCGCCAGTACAGGATAAGCCACACGACCGTGGCAATAGTTACTACCCCTGCCAGTTACATGATGTGCATGGTTTACTAGCGACAGACTTTCCCCGTCGGGAGCAGTTTTGTTACTGGTTTTTTCACCAGGCAACCACGATTCCGGGATTTGTGACATCCCTCCTACTCGCAGATGAGGCCACCTTTACGTTAAGTGGTATCTTCAGTTTTCATCTGTATCAAAGTGTGAAGAACCCCCATGGGTATGATGAAAGCGAATCATCAGCATCGATGTGTGGGAAGGGATAATTGGGACCAGTCTTCTCTCCGCGTCGTCTAACACGCCGGAAATATGGGCGTTTCTTACGAGTGACTTTGCCTCCCCTGCTGGAACACGTCCCATTGATGATTCGAAGCGTTAGGTGTCTTTTCTGGTCGATGGATGGGACGAGAGCGTCCAGTTGCTTGGCCTGCTCGTTTACCGTATCTCAACCCGTGCGATTTCTGGTTTTGTGGCCACTTCAAAAGTATCGTGTATGCAGAGCCCATTCCAGACGTGGAGACACTGGAGCAGTGTATTCGTGCTGCCTTTTGGACGCTGCACGGCGGATGTGAACGTGTGAGACAGAACTTATTACGGCGCGTACACGCATTTGTTGAGGCACATGAAAACCATTTCCAACACATACTGTAACTTTGGCTGCAGGGTACAGCGCCTATAACACCGCAGTTTGTGTAACAATGTATGACTGAATAAATGGTCTCCAGCAAGGAAATCATGCATTTCCGGACATATGATCATTGGACATTTTTTGTTCCGTAACTTCTCATGGATCAATCCCTTGAGTTTGTACATGATGGATATAGTCACTCTGCATAAACACACACACACACACACACACACACACACACACACACACACACACACACACACAACACAGACATCATCGCAAATTAATTCCATCTGGTTTGTTTTACAATGAAGAATCATAAATTAATACCTCACAACGTCTGTTCTTTTTTCTTTTTCTCTCAGTGGTTATTGTTAGTATTAACTACACTACTGGCCATTAAAATTGCTACACCGAGAAGAAATGCAGATGATAAACAGGTATTCATTGGACTAATATATTATACTAGTACTGACATGTGATTACATTTTCACGTAATTTCGGTGCATAGATCCTAAGAAATCAGTGCCCAGAACAACCAACTCTGGCCGTAATAACGGCCTTGATACGCCTGGGTATTGAGTCAAACAGAGCTTGGATGGCGTGTACAGGTACAGTTGACAATGCAGCTTCAACACGATACCACCGTTCATCAAGAGTAGTGACTGGCGTATTGCGACGGGCCAGTTGCTCGGCCACCATTGACCAGATGTTTCCAGTTGGTGAGAGATCTGGAGAATGTGCTGGCGAGGGCAGCAGTCAAACATTTTCTGTGTCCAGAAAGGCCCGTACAAGACCTGAAACATGCGGTCATGCATTATCCTGCTGAAATGTAGGGATTCGCAGGGATCGAATGAAGGGAAGAGCCACGGGTCGTAACGCATCTGAAATGTAACGTCCACTGCTCAAAGTGCCGTCAATGCGAACAAGAGGTGACCGAGACATGTAACCAATGGCTCCTCATACCATCACGCCGGGAAATACGCCAGTAGGGCGATGACGAATACACGCTTCCAATGTGCGTTTACCGCGATGTCGCCAAACACGGATGCGACCATCATGATGCTGTAAACAGAACCTGGATTCATCTGAAAAGATGACGTCTTGTCATTCGTGCACCCAGGTTCGTCGTTGAGTACACCATCGCAGGCGCTCCTGTCTGGGATGCAGCGTCAAGGGTAACCGAAGCCGTGGTCTCCGAGCTGATAGTCCATGCTGCTGCAAACGTCGTCGAACTGTTCGTGCAGTTGTTTGTTGTCTTGCAAACGTCCCCATCTGTTGACTCAGGGATCGAGACGTGGCTGCACGATCCGTTACAGCCACGCAGATAAGATGTCTGTTATCTCGACTGCTAGTGACACGTTGGGATCCAGCGCGGCGTTCCGTATTACCCTCCTGAACCCACCGATTTCATATTCTGCCAACAATCATTGGATGTCGACCAACGCGAGCAGCAATGTCCCGACACGATAAAAAGCAATTGCGATAGGCAACAGTCCACCTTTATGAAAGTCGGAATCGTGATGGTACGCATTTCTTCTCCTTACACGAGGCATAACAACAACGTTTCACCATGCAACGCCGGTCACCTGCTGTTTGTGTACGAGAAATCGGTTGTAAACTTTCCTCATGTCAGCCCGTTGTAGGTATCGCCACCGGCGCCAACCTCGTGTGAATGCTCTGAAAAGCTTATTTTCGTATCACAGTATCTTCTTCCCGTCAGTTAAATTTCGCGTCTATAGCTAGTCATCTTCGTGGTGTAGCAATTTTAATGGCCAGTAGTGTATATTATCAGTGCGGGCGAGGTGAGCTAAAGTGTAGGACACGTCTGGTGTTGACGCAGATCCGCGCTTGCACTCGCTGGCCTGTTGACTGGATCCACGACAGCAGCGACCGTCGTACAGGTCTGACCTCCTGGTCTGGCTGGAGGTCGCGCCACGGCGGCGAGTAGCTGACGCGGTTATCAGAGCAGGGCAGTAGTAAAGAGGCCGCCCGCCGTATCTGGGACGGCAGTCGTCCCTCCTCCTCCCCCCCCCCCCCCCCCGGCCCATACCCAACCGAGCGGCGCCTCACAGCCCATTAAGCTCTCCGCCCGCCGCCGTCAGCTGTTCGAGGGCGCCCTTTGCGTGGGTGCAAGGTCGTGCGTCAAGGCCGACTGTGTCTGCTCGTGCAGTCTGTCCGTGACGTCACATCACCGCGTCAGCGAGGCTGGGAGGGGACACTATCAGACGACGTCTGTCGGGCCTACTGCGCATCCGCCGAAAAGACGTTACGCGGTGAAAATTTTGCCCTTGATAGGTCTAGCTATAGGACGCGTCCACACAAAAAAATTGACAGTGTTAAATTTAGCGAGATACATGGCAATGCCGGCTTTCTCGGCTAATTAAATACTTCTATTGCGGATTATCACTCCAGTCATGACGCCGTGCTATCGCAACCTTTCGACCTCATCTTCGCCTGATGTTGACGAGAAGGAAACTCGCCGAAACATTGCGACAACACACGGCGACGACTTGGCTGATAATCCGAGAACATGAATGGTTCAAGACGTTCGAAATTCTGTCATAAATAGAAACTACAGGTTCAAATGGCTCTGAGCACTATGGGATTTAACATCTGAGGTCATCAGTCCCATAGAACTTAGAACTACTTAAACCTAACTAACGTAAGGGCATCACACACATCCATGCCCGAGGCAGGATTCGAACCTGCGGCCGCAGCGGTCGCGCGGTTCCAGACTGAAGTGTCTAGAACCGTCCGGCCACACCAGCCGGCGAAATTACAGGAAAAGATGGGTTATCCACTGCGGTGATAAAAGTCATCGGAAACCCCTAATATCGTGTAGAGCCACCTGTAGTGTAGCAAATCGATGTGGCATGGACTCAACAAGTCGCTGGAAGTACAGAAATAATAATTCATGTTGCGTCTATTGCGAAAGTGCTGCCACTGGAGGATTTTGTGCACGAACTGGACTCTCGATTATCTCCAGTGAGCATTCGGTGGGATTAATATCGAATAATTTGTGTGGCCAAAAAATTCGGTCAAATTGTCTAGAACGTTCTTCGAACCAATTGAGAACCCCTGCCGGTTAGGGTGGCCGAGCTGTTCTAGGCGCTACAGTCTGGAACCGCGCGACCGCTGCGGTCGAAGGTCCGAATCCTGCCTCAGGCATGGATGTGTGTGATGTCCTTACGTTAGTTAGGTTTAAGTAGTTCTAAGTTCTAGGGGACTGATGACCACAGATGTTAAGTCCCATAGTGCTCAGAGCCATTTGAACCATTTTTGTGAACCACTTTTGCTTGGCAACATTACGCATCGTTGTTTGGAAACATTAACTCCAAGTAGCCGCACATAACCATGTACAGTCAATGACTGATTCATTTGGACGGGAGAACCCAGTCCATTCCATACAAAGAGAGCCCACAGCATTACTAAGCCAGCAGTAGGTTGAAGATTGTCTTGTTGACAACTTGGGTCCATGATTTCGTGGGGTCTGCACCACGCTCGAACCCTACCATCAGCTCTTACTAACTGCAGGCGGGACTCATCTGATCAGGCCAAGAGTTTCCAGTCGTCTATGGTCCAACAGGTACGGTCACGAGCCCAGGAGAGGCGCTGCAGGCGATGTAGTGCTGTTAGCAAAGGCACTCATGTGGGGCGTCTGCTGCCACAGCCAATCAACGCGAAATTACGCCCCACTGCCCTAACGGACTTGTTCGTCGCACTTTCCAAACTGAGTTCTTCTGTCATTTCATGCAATGTTGCTTGTCTGTTAGCACTAACAAGTCTACGCAAACGCCGCCGTTCTTGATCGTTAAGTGAACGCCATCGGCAATTACGTTAGCCGTGGTGAGTGGTAACGCCTAAACTTTGGTATTCTCTGCACAGTGTTGCCACTGTGGATCTCAATATGAAATACCCTAACGACTTCCGAAATGGAATGTTTCATGCCTGTAGCTCCAGCTATCATTCGGCAATCAAAATTTCTTATCCCCGTCGTCGGAAATCTTTCACATGAATCATTTGATCACAAATGACAGCTCCGCCAACGCACTGGCCTATTATAAATTCTGCCTGGCCTATTGCAAATTCTGCCGTCATCTGTATATGTGAGCATCGCTATCCCACGACTTTTGTTACGTGAATGTACAGGGTTATTACAAATGATTGAAGCGATTTCACAGCTCTACAATAACTTTATTAATTGAGATATTTTGACAATGCTTTGCACACAGATACAAAAACTCAAAAAGTTTTTTTTAGGCATTCACAAATGTTCGATATGTGCCCCTTTAGTGATTCGGCAGACATCAAGCGGATAATCAAGTTCCTCCCACACTCGGCGCAGCATGTCCCCATCAATGAATTCGAAAGCATCGTTGATGCGAGCTCGCAGTTCTGGCACGTTTCTTGGTAGAGGAGGTTTAAACACTGAATCTTTCACATAACCCCACAGAAAGAAATCGCATGGGGTTAAGTCGGGAGAGCGTGGAGCCCATGACATGAATTGCTGATCATGATCTCCACCACGACCGATTCATCGGTTTTCCAATCTCCTGTTTAAGAAATGCCGAACATCATGATGGAAGTGCGGTGGAGCACCATCCTGTTGAAAGATGAAGTCGGCGCTGTCGGTCTCCAGTTGTGGCATGAGCCAATTTTCCAGCATGTCCAGATACACGTGTCCTGTAACGTTTTTTTTTTCGCAGAAGAAAAAGGGGCCGTAAACTTTAAACCGTGAGATTGCACAAAACACGTTAACTTTCGGTGAATTGCGAATTTGCTGCACGAATGCGTGAGGATTCTCTACCGCCCAGATTCGCACATTTGCGTCGTTGGTTCTTCGTTCCTGTAGTTCAATCCATACATCGAAGATGTTAATGAAAAGATGACATTGCTATCCTCAGTGAAGTGTGGAAGAATTGCAAAAGTAATTTCTAAAAATGTACGACTGGAGCACGTTCAGTAATGTTTGAAACGAAAAACAGGAGTGCGGGTTAGTGGTAGAAGGATAAAATATATGTATTCGATTTGCGGATTACATGTTATCGTTAGGAGATGACTGGAATGTGAAGCGAATTAAATAATACCTGTGACGAATTGGGAATGAGAATTAATACTTCGGCGTGGATCCCTCAGAGCGGTTGGTGGGTCACGCCGTCCATAAACAGGCCTTTTCAATCTATCCCAGACATGTTCGATAGGGTTCATGTCTGGAGAACATGCTGGCCACTCTAGTCAAGCGATGTCGTTGTCCTGAACGAAGTCATTCATTCACAAGATGTGGACGATGGGGGCGCGAATTTTCGTCCATGAAGACGAAAAATGGAAATTTGTCGTTAGAAATATGGGACCAAACTGCTGAAGTCATCGATCCCTAGGCTTACGCTAAGCACATCACACACACCCATGCCCGAGGGATGACTCGAAACTCTGACGGGGGCAGTCGCTCGGACCGTGACAAGATGCCCTAAACCGCACTGCTACCCCGTTCGTCCATGAAGACGAATGCCCCGCCAATATGCTGCCGATACAGTTGCACTATCAGTCGGAGGATGGCATTCACAAATGGTACTGCCATTACGGCGCCTTCCATGACCACCACATAATGCCACCCCAAAACAGCAGAGAACATTCACTCGCTGGACAGTGTGTCTAAGGCATTTAGACTGACTGGGTTGCCTCCAAACACGTCTCCGACGATTGTCTGATTGAAGGCATATGCGACACTCGTCGGTGAAGAGAATGTGATGCCAATCCTGAGTGGTCGGCATGTTGATGGGCCCAACTGCGCCACACAGCATGGTGTCGTGGTTGCAAAGATGGACCTCGGCATGGACGTCGGGAGTGAAGTTGCGCATCATGCAGCCTATTGCACACGGTTTTAGTCGTAACACGACGTCCTGTGGCTGCTTGTAAAGCATTATTCAACATGGTGGCGTTGCTGTCAGGGTTACTTCGAGCCATAATCCGTAGGTAGCGGTCATCCACTGCAGTAGTAGCCCTTGGGCGGCCTGAGCGAGGCATGTCAGTGACAGTTCCTGTCTCTCTGTATTTCCTCCATGCCCAAACAACATCGCTTTGGTTCACTCCGAGACGCCTGGACACTTCCCTTGTTGAGAGCCCTTCCTAGCACAAAGTAACAATGCGGACGCGATCGAACCGTGGTACTGACCGTCTAGGCACGGTTGAACTACAGACAACACGAGCAGTGTACCTCCTAGCTGGTGGAATGACTGAAACTGACCGGCTGTCGCACCGCCCCCCCCCCCCCCCCTCACCCCCCCCCTCATCCAGTAGGCGCTGTTGATGCATGGTTGTTTACATCTTTGGACGGGTTTAGTGACATCTCTGAACAGTCAAAGGGACTGTGTCAGATACAATATTCACAGTCAACGTTCATCTTCAGGAATTCTGGGAACAAGGGTGATGAAAAACTTTTTTGATGCGTGCGTATCTGTCCTTACGAGCCATAATTTCTCCTACATTATATTCGTAGTCCTTACGTGAAATGTCCTTTGGAAGCGGTAGAATCGCTCAGGCGTTCATATGCCGATTCTCTAAATTTTCTCATTAGGGCTTCGAGAAAAAAACGTCACCTTCTTTCCAGGGTTTCCCGTTTCTCTTCTCCGAGCACATCTGTAACACTTGCCTGTTGTTAGAAACTACCGATCACAGATTTAGCAGGTCGTCTCTGTACTGATTCGATGCCGTCCTTTAATCCGACCTGGTGCGGATCCCAAACACTCTAGCGGTACTGGTCCTAGCAGTGCATTGTACGTGGTCTCCTTATTGATGCGCTAGACTTCCCTAAAATGCTCCCAATAAGCGATAGGCGACAATTCGCCTTCCCTATCACAATTCTCATTTGCTCGTTCCTTTTAATATCGCTTTGCAACGTTACCCCTAGCTATTTCATCGATGTGACTGCGTCTGTCGGCACACTACTACTGTATTCGAACTTTACGAGATGGTTTTTCATACACATCCTCCCTAGCTTAAATTTCTCTACATTCGGAATTACCTGCTATTCGTCATACCAACCAGAAATTTTGTCGGTTGGTTGTTGGGGTGGTTGATTGATTGATTGATTGATACGGGGAATGGGACGAAACAGCGAAGTCACTGGCTCCATCGGATTAGGGAAAGATGGGGAAGGATGTCGGCCGTGCCCTTTTCAAAGGAGCCATCCCGGCATTTGCCTAGAGCTATTTAGGGAAATCACCGAAAACCTTAATCAGGATGGCCGGATGCGGGTTTGAAATGTCTTCATCCAGAATGCGAGTCTAGTGTGCTAACCATTGCTCCACCTCGGTCGGTAGAAATATTGTCGTTTTGCATCCTCGTACACTCAGTGACGAGACATTCCCATACACTACATCATCTACAGCTGCATGCTCATTTACATGATTACTCTGCAATTTAAAACTGAGTGACTGACGGAGGGTTCATCGAACCACCTTTAAGCGACTTTTCTACCATTCCACTCATTCCACTCCCGAACAGCGCGGGGGAAAAACGAACTCTTAAACCATTCCGTGCGAGCTCTGACTTCTCTCTGTGTAGGTGGGCGCCAACAAATTGGTGACTGAAATTTCATTAGAAGGTCCTCCCGCAGACAAAAGTGCCTTTGTATTAATGACTGCCACTCGAATTTGTTTATCATATCCGTGGCGCTCTCTCCCTTATTTCGCGATAATACAAAAATAGCTCCCCTTATTCGAACTTTCTTGATATCCTTCGTCAGTTCTGTATGATGTCTATCCCACACCGCACAGCAGTACTCTAGGAGACGGCGGAGAAGCGTAATGTACGCAGTCTCTTTAGGGAACCTATTACATGTTCCATATGTCCTGGCATAAATCGCACTCTCTGGTTTCCTTTCCCCAAACATTATCTGTTCGATATTTACAATTTAAGACATTCGCAATTGTAATTCCTAAGTATTTCGTTGAACTCACAGCTTTTAAATTCGTGTGGTTTATCGTGTAACCAAAATATAGTGGATTCCTTTTAGTCTCGTGTGGATGACTTCACATTTATCATTACTTAGAATCAATTCCCAGTTTTGCGCCATAGCGATATCCAGACTAACTCAATTTGCAATTCGGTTTGATTTTATTATGACTTTAAAAGACAGTATTTTAAACATAGCTGCGCAACAGCAACGGTTCCACGTAATAGGATTAAAAACAGCCGACCAGTTGCAAAGGATAAAGTAATCTTTACCTAGGTTTCGATAGATTTAAATCTATCTTCTTCAGAAGGCGGCAGTATTACATTAACATGGAGTGATATGTCATTATCGTTTTTACAAA
The DNA here is from genome assembly GCF_023864345.2 of Schistocerca serialis cubense. Lineage (NCBI taxonomy): Eukaryota > Metazoa > Arthropoda > Insecta > Orthoptera > Acrididae > Schistocerca > Schistocerca serialis. The sequence goes on along the minus strand of NC_064649.1, from coordinate 60,878,321 downwards.
CATCTGCATAGCTCCATTAGTCCAAATAAAATATAGCCCTGAGAATAGGGTTTGTCAGACAAATAAAAATAAGTACATGGAAGTTGGAGAGCGCATAAGCGCTTATGCGCTCTCCAACTTCCATGTACTTATTTTTATTTGTCTGACAAACCCTATTCTCAGGGCTATATTTTATTTGGACTAATGGAGCTATGCAGATGTTTGTAAAAACGATAATGACATATCACTCCATGTTAATGTAATACTGCCGCCTTCTGAAGAAGATAGATTTAAATCTATCGAAACCTAGGTAAAGATTACTTTATCCTTTGCAACTGGTCGGCTGCTTTTAATCCTATTACTTTAAAAGACGTTAAATGACAGCATCATCTGCAAACTATCTAACGAGGCTGTCTCCTAAATCGTTTATGTAGATCAGGAACAAGAGAGAGCCTATAACGCTTTAATGGGGAACGCCAGATATCACTTTATTTCACTCGATAACTTCCCTTCAGTTCTTACGAATGTGACCTTTCTGACAGTAAATCACGAGTCCAGTCACAAAACTGAGCAAGTAATCCTGAGGCACTCTATCTTCTTAGAAGTCGCTTGCGAGAAACGGTGTCAAAAGCCTTCCGGAAATTGCAAAATATGGAATGAGACTGTCATCCCCTGCAGGTAGCACTCATTACTCCGTGACAATAAAGAATGAGTTGTGTTGCACAAGAACGATATTTTCTTAATCTGTGTTTGCTATTTGCCAGTACATCATTTTCTTCGAGGTAATTCATAATGTTCCAGCACAGTAGGCCTAAAAGTTCCTAAATCCTACTGCAAATCGACGTTAGCGATATGAGTGCGTATTTCAACGAATTAATCCTATTTTCTTTCTTGGGTACTGGTGTGACCCGTCCACATTTCCACTCTTTAGGTATGGATGTTTCTGTGAGCGAGCGGTTGTATATGATTGCTAAGGCATACTCTGAAAGGAACCTTACTGTTGTACAATCTGAGCCGGAGGACTTGCTTTTCTTAAGCGTTCTAAGCTGCTTCTCTACACTGTACATATTTACTTCCAAGAGAGTCATGTTGCATCAGCAAACATGCTGCAGATTGCTACTCACCCTGTCCTGTCACACTTCCCTAGGCCACTCCTCACGATAGCCTTGTCTCTCATGGACGCTCGCCGTCGGGGACCTCTTACTGAGTTCTACTACTTAAAACGTCTTCGAGCCCCTCATGTATCTGAGAACCTAATTCGCATTCTCGGGCCTTCATCAAAAATTTGCGATGGGTATCGTGTCAAATGCTTTCTGGCAATACGGTATCTACCTGTTTCCCTCCGTCTATGGTTTGGAGGACTTAGATTGAGAAACGGGAAAAGTGAGTTTCGCAAGAGTTATGTTTTCTTAACGCATGCTTATTTGTGGACAAAAGGTGCATACTGACGAGTTAGAAGAGAGAGAAGGGTTTTTTCTTTTTCGTTTAAGAAAAATTAAGACATTGAGATTACCTCTCTCTTCCCAGTCTGAGATGCTGAAATCCACACTACAGGTGGGCCTTACAAATTCTGCTTTTTCTCCTGTAGGACCCCAATAAGCCGACTCTTGCTAAGCTGCGATGGCAAGAGGGGAGCAGCAGCGAACAGTTGGAGGTCTGGGAGGATGAAAAGAATTTGTCTTCCCCTTGCCGCCAGGGAAAAAAAATTGGGCAGCGAGCGACGGAGTTGCTGTTTCGCCTGGGAGGAAAGCAGCCGGCAATATCCTGCTCTGGCCGCGGGAAATTATTCCGCTTCCCTGCGAGCTCGCATATATGTGTCTAGCTTTTCTTTCTCCTTCTGCTTTTCCCTCATTGCTTACCCGGAATGCACATACCTCTGCCCGGGCGAGTTTTGCCTGGAGAGAGAGAGAGAGAGAGAGAGAGAGAGAGAGAGAGGAGGGATAAGAAAATGATGCACACTGTTAGATCTCAGGGGAAATTTTGCGCCTGCACGTAGCCACTGTGTGCCGAGAATTGCAAGGCGGAGGCAGCAGAAAAAAACAGGGAAAGGTGCAGGGGTGGGTGGGAGGAAGAACGAGGGAAAGTAACTGAGGAAGAAATGAGAATTTCGTGGAGCCGTGAGTGAAAAAGAGCAGGGACGGAATTAGGGGGCAGGTGGGTGGATGGGAGGCGGTGGAAGGTTAGGCAAATACTGGCGCTGTTTGTCTGCCCCGAACCCTTACTCCACCTGAGGGCAAAGTTTGTTTAGGGCGAAGGCCGTCGTCTCAGGGCGAGTGAGGGCTAACTCGCTGCCAAATTATTCAGCGCAACGGCGGACAGGTGCCTGCCGAGCCAGCGCTTTCATCGCGCTCTGTGTGAAGCAGAAAAGTTGCAAATAAATTATGTAACCGTTTCATTACGTTACTGACCAAGTAGCTAAGCAGCAGAAGCCAAAATAATAATTAAAAAAAAAGAAGTTGAACAGACAGCGGTACAGTAGCTCCGTGACTTCAAGACTTGGAACCTGGGAGATTATACTTATTTTCACAACTTATACCACAGGTCGTATAGATCATTCCCTAACCTTCAATTTATCCAAGTTATACGGATGTTAAATGTGTGCTGCCATTGCACTGCAAGATGCCTGTGAAATAATATATACTGCAACATCCACTTGTTACAAACAATTTATTAACACGACGCGTTTCGACAGCATCTGCCATCATCAGGTGCAATTACAGTTACTTTTACATTGTAATTAATATGATGTTAGTTTCCACTGCTGTGTGTGCCAGTGAACAGGCGTCTTTTTCGACATTGAGCCTCACCGACACACACAGCAATGGAAACTAACTTCATATTAATTGCAATGTAAAAGTAACTGTAAATGCACCTCAAGATGACAGCATGTTGCCGAGACGCGTCGTGCTAATAAATTATTTGTAACAAGTGAATGTTGTAGTGCGTATTGTTTCATAAAAATTTCAGAACCATTTGTCCAGTCATTCAAAATTTTATGGAAGCAAATGTGGCAGACACCAACAAGGAAAAAAATCAGATAAATATTTAAAATCAAAAGTAAGAATGGGTTCGTGTGCCCCAAGACTGGAGCCAACACTGCTCTCCACATTAGAAGCTATGTACAACCACACACCCTAAAGAAACATTCGGTGATGTGTGAGTTTATCACTTCTTTTCTTATAAAGTATATAGGGCAGAAGGAAACATCGTGATATAATCTGAGGTTCCGAAAGTCATGGGATAGAGAAAAGAAGATGTACAGATGACGGTGGTATGGCATCCACTAGGTATAAAACGACAGCGCGTTGGCGGAGCTGTCATTTGTACTCAGGTGATTCATGTGAAAGGGTTTCCGACGTGATTATGGCCGAACGACAGGGATTAACAGGAATCTCGATATTCCCAGATCCATAGTGTCAACAGGGTGCCGATAATACCAAATTTCAGGCATTAATTTTCACCATGGACCACTCAGTGGTCGACGGTCTTCACTTGACGACTGAGAGCAGCGGCGTTTATGTAGTTGTCAGTGCTAAAAGACAAGCAACACTGCGTAAAATAACTGCGAAATTCGTTGTTAATGTGCTGTGGCAGGAGATGACCAACGTGAGTGCCTTTGTTCGCAGCAGACATCGCATTCAGGGTCTCTCCTGAGGTCTTGTTCATATCGGTTGGACCGTAGACGTTATAAACCGTGGCGTGGCCATTGTCCCGATTAGAGTTGGTACGAACTGACTGTAGGGTTCGAGTGTGGCATACACCCCACGAAGAAACGGACGCACGTTGTCAACAAGGCCCTGTGCTTGCTGGTGGTGGCTCCATAATTGTGTGTGCTGTGTTTACATAGAATGGATTGGGTCCTCTAGTCCAACTCTGCCGACCATTGACTAAAACTGGTTATGTTCGGCTACTTCCAGATCATTTGCAGCCATTCATGGACTTTGTATTCCCAAACGACGATGGAATTCTTATGAATCAGAATGCGCCATGTTACTGGGCCACAACTATTCGCTACTGGTTTGAGGAACATTCTGAACAATTCGAGTAGATGATACAGGGACACCAATCTCTCTACATTTAGGGTTCATAATCGATAGGTCAGTTCTTGCACAAGATCTTGCACCACCAACACATTTGGAATTATGGACGGCTACAAAGGCAGGGAACTTCTAACGACTTGATTAGTCCATGCTAAGACGAGGCCGGCAGATGTGGCCGAGGGGTTCTAGAAGCTTCAGTTCGGAGACAAGCTGCTGCTACGGTCGCAGTTCGAAACCTGCCTCGGGCATGGATGTGTGTGACGTCTTTAGGTTAGTTAGGTTTAAGTAGTTCTATGTCTATGGGACTGATGACCAATGATGTTAGGTCCCATAGTGCTTAGAGCCATTTGAACCAGCTAAGCCGAGTTTCTGGACTACGTTGGGCAAAAGGAGGTCCGCCACCATATTAGGAGGCATCCCATGGATTTTGCCACCTCACTGTATGTTTAGATCTCTACCTGTACACCTCTAGCAACTTTAGACACAATCAACAGCATTTATGAACTCACGTCTTTCATCTGTTGAAACGAATTTTTTTCTGTGCTGAATATTAAGTTCACATAAGGATGAGTACAAAAGTGTCAGTTTGGCAGTGTTCGGCTTACATTTTATAGTTTTAACACTTCCGTTTTCTTCGAGTGTAGTTTACCAGCTCTAATATTGATTAAATCTTCATGCGCCGAGTTTCACCTTAGTACACTGGCAAAAGTTTCAAAACTTGCTGTACATCGCGATGCCGTGTAGTCCCATCAACTGAAGCCTTGGAACAAACTTATATTCAGACCTAACCTAGACCTCGGCGGGCAACTTTATATCTACATCTACATACATAGTCCGCAATCCACCATACGGTGCGTGGCGGAGGGTACCTCGTACCACAACTAGCATCTTCTCTCCCTGTTCCATTCCCAAACAGAACGAGGGAAAAATGACTGCCTATATGCCTCTGTACGAGCCCTAACCTTTGTGGTCTTTCCGCGAAATGTAAGTTGGCGGCAGTAAAATTGTACTACAGTCAGCCTCAAATGCTGGTTCTCTAAATTTCCTCAGTAGCGATTCACGAAAAGAACGCCTCCTTTCCTCCAGAGACTCCCGAGTTCCTGAAGCATTTCCGTAACACTCGCGTGATGATCAAACCTACCAGTAACAAATCTAGCAGCCTGCCTATGAATTGCTTCTATGTCCTCCCTCAATCCGACCTGATAGGGATCCCAAACGCTCGAGCAGTACTCAAGAATAGGTCGTATTAGTGTTTTATAGGCGGTGTCCTTTACAGATGAACCACATCTTCCCAAAATTCTACCAATGAACCGAAGACGACTATCCGCCTTCCCCACAACTGCCATTACATGCTTGTCCCACTTCATATCGCTCTGCAATGTTACGCCCAAATATTTAATCTACGTGACTGTATCAAGCGCTATTCAAACATTACAGGATTTTTTCCTATTCATCTGTACATTGCTATCCACCCTATCCAAAAGATCATTTATGTAGATAGAAAGCAACAGTGAACCTACGACACTTCCCTGGGGCACTCCAGATGATACTCTCACTTCCGATGAACACTCACCATCGAGGACAACGTACTGGGTTCTATTACTTAAGAAGTCTTCGAGCCACTCACATACTTGAGAACCAATCCCATATGCTCGTACCTTAGTTAGGAGTCTGCAGTGGGGCACCGAGTCAAACGCTTTCCGGAAGTCAAGGAATTACAACCTGTTCAGTCACCTGCAAATATATATAATATAAACGCAAAACACTTAATGTGAGTGTTCTGTCCTCTCTCTGATTGCGTATGAATGAGGTCAAACACCACAACCGCATTACGTCAGGATACAAAGCCGATATTCGGTATCGGCAGACTCAGTTGGCCCATTTTGTCGGTGACACCTGCGTCTCCAGTGTGTTTCGGTCCCTGTACACCCCTGAGGAGTTTCAGAGGGAAAGCGACGGAGCGGCCTGCGACGTTGTCAACCACACAGCTGCCGGCATTCCTCAGGACGATGCGGCCGGCTGCAACAGTGGAGGAAAACGAAAGCTTCGCTATACGCCCGGGCAAGCTGGAAAGAGCGTAGCAGATGAACTGACGCGCAAGGCCGCAGTTCACTACACATAACGCCCGTCTCCTGCCAGAAACTAAGATGGAAAATTACCACGTACCTTGGGACAATCAGCAAGGGTTCAGCAAAAACCACTCTTCTGAAACACAAATAGCTTTTCTGTTGCTGCAGACAGTAGAGGGAAGACAGTAGGTAGTGCCCATCCTACTACATTCCCGGGTGGCGTTTGACGCTGTACCTCATTGCCACTCCATCACCAAAATACTGTCATAAGGTGTATTTACATGAACCGTATTTTGCGTTAATGTCGGTTCCAATAGCGTTGCCGTCAACTCTGCTGCAATCTGGCTGCAATATACTGCAATACTGCAGAACAGCGAGGTAGTATCGATGGAGCAGGCTGCTGCAAGTAGTTGCCGCCGATGCTGTCCACTGAAGTTGGAGAATACTTCGTATGGTGGACTATCCCTGCCTTTTTTCTTGCCTGTAAATGCTTCCCCCTCAGTCTCCCTCACTTCCTCTTTCTGGCGCCGAAAGAGCTGCACTAACAAAAAAAAAAAAAAAAAAGTGTGTGAAATCTTATGGGACTTAACTGCTAAGGTCATCATACCTGAGCTTACACACTACTTAACGTAAAGTACCTTAAGGACAAACACACACACCCATTCCCGAAGGCGGACTCGAGCCTCCGCCGGGACCAGCCGCACAGTCCATGACTGCAGCGCCCTAGACAGCTAGGCTAATCCTGTGCGGCGCAGCACTTACAAGTGACATAATCTGAGCAGCGAAACAGTATTATTTCGCTTCATTTCGAAAGATGGCGTATGTACGTAGAGGCACCCGATTAGTTTGTTCTCTATAGGAATGCAGAATTTGGCAATTAGATATATGTGATACGTACTTTTGCGACTAGAGTTATAGAACAAAGAAAGTAATATGTACAGAGGCCTAAATGAGAAGTGCTGTTGTTGTGGAAGAAGATGTGTAGTAGCTATGATTTTATTCTCTCTCTCTCTCTCTCTCTCTCTCTCTCTCTCTCCCTCCCTCCCTCCCTCCCTCCCCATCCCTCTCTCCCTATCCCCTATATATATATATATGCCACCATAATCTGCGTGATTGCCCCATACAACAGCAAGTGTCAACCAGGTACTACCTCCAAACACTGCTTGTACATCACAGGTAAAGTTCAGATGGAGTCCACGATAAACATTTGGACCTCCAATCAATTGCAGTTTATTAGACAGCCCAGCCAAGTAAATATCAATCGCCTTCAAACTGCGATACACAGGAACGCTGCGCCGCCAGCGACGACGCCATGCACCTCGCAGAGGCATTGCTGTGGCTCTCTCTCTCTCTCTCTCTCTCTCTCTCTCTCTCTCTCTATATATATATATATATATATATATATATATATATATATGGTGTTACAAAAAGGTACGGCCAAACTTTCAGGAAACATTCCTCACACACAAAGAAAGAAAATATGTTATGTGGACATGTGTCCGGAAACGCTTACTTTCCATGTTAGAGCTCATTTTATTACTTCTCTTCAAATCACATTAATCATGGAATGGAAACACACAGCAACAGAACGTACCAGCGTGACTACAAACACTTTGTTACAGGAAATGTTCAAAATGTCCTCCGTTAGCGAGGATACATGCATCCACCCTCCGTCGCATGGAATCCCTGATGCGCTGATGCAGCTCTGGAGAATGGCGTATTGTATCACAGCCGTCCACAATACGAGCACGAAGAGTCTCTACATTTGGTACCGGGGTTGCGTAGACAAGAGCTTTCAAATGCCCCCATAAATGAAAGTCAAGAGGATTGAGGTCAGGAGAGCGTGGAGGCCGTGAAATTGGCCCGCCTTTACCAATCCATCGGTCACCGAATATGTTGTTGAGAAGCGTACGAACACTTCGACTGAAATGTGCAGGAGCTCAAAAGTGGTTCAAATGGCTCTGAGCACTATGGGACTCAACTGCTGAGGTCATTAGTCCCCTAGAAGTTAGAACTAGTTAACCCTAACTAACCTAAGGACATCACAAACATCCATGCCCGAGGCAGGATTCGAACCTGCGACCGTAGCGGTTTTGCGGTTCCAGACTGCAGCGCCTTTAACCGCACGGCCATGACGGCCGGCTGCAGGAGCTTCATCGTGCATGAACCACGTATTGTGTCGTACTTGTAAAGACACATGTTCTAGCAGCACAGGTACAGTATCACGTATGAAATCATGATAACGTGCTCCATTGAGCGTAGGTGGAAGAACAAACTAAAATGAGCTCTGACATGGAAATTAAGCGTTTCCGGACCCATTTCCACCTAACATATTTTCTTTCTTTGTGTGTGAGGAATGTTTCCTGAAAGTTTGGCCGTACTTTAATGTAACACCCTATATATACAGGGTTATTACAAATGATTGAAGCGATTTCACAGCTCTACAATAACTTTATTATTTGAAATATTTTCACAATGCTTTGCACACACATACAAAAACTCAAAAAGTTTTTTAGGCACTCACAAATGTTCGATATGTGCCCCTTCAGTGATTCGGCAGACATCAAGCGGATAATCAAGTTCCTCCCACACTCGGCGCAGCATGTCCCCTTCAATGAGTTCGAAAGCATCGTTGATGCGAGCTCGCAGTTCTCGCACGTTTCTTGGTAGAGGAGATTTAAACAATAAATCTTTCACATAACCCCACAGAAAGAAATCGCATGGGGTTAAGTCGGGAGAGCGTGGAGGCCATGACATGAATTTCTGATCATGATCTCCACCACGACCGATTCATCGGTTTTCCAATCTCCTGTTTAAGAAATGCCGAACATCATGATGGAAGTGCGGTGGAGCACCATCCTGTTGAAAGATGAAGTCGGCGCTGTCGGTCTCCAGTTGTGGCATGAGCCGATTTTCCAGCATGTCCAGATACACGTGTCCTGTAACGTTTTTTTTGCAGAAGATAAAGGGGCCGTAAACCTTAAACCGTGAGATTGCACAAAACACGTTAACTTTTGGTGAATTGCGAATTTGCTGCACGAATGCGTGAGGATTCTCTACCGCCCAGATTCGCACATTGTGTCTGTTCACTTCACCATTAAGAAAAAATGTTGCTTCATCACTGAAAACAAGTTTCGCACTGAACGCATCCTCTTCCATGAGCTGTTGCAACCGCGCCGAAAATTCAAAGCGTTTGACTTTGTCATCGGGTGTCAGGGCTTGTAGCAATTGTAAACGGTAAGGCTTCTGCTTTAGCCTTTTCCGTTAGATTTTCCAAACTGTCGGCTGTGGTACGTTTAGCTCCCTGCTTGCTTTATTCGTCGGCTTCCGCGGGCTACGCGTGAAACTTGCCCGCACGCGTTCAACCGTTTTTTCGCTCACTGCAGGCCGACCCGTTGATTTCCCCTTACAGAGGCATCCAGAAGCTTTAAACTGCGCATACCATCGCCGAATGGAGTTAGCAGTTGGTGGATCTTTGTTGAACTTCGTCCTGAAGTGTCGTTGCACTGTTATGACTGACTGATGTGAGTGCATTTCAGGCACGACATACGCTTTCTCGGCTCCTGTCGCCATTTTGTCTCACTGCACTCTCGAGCGGTCTGGCTGCAGAAACCTGAAGTGCGGCTTCAGCCGAACAAAACTTTATGAGTTTTTCTACGTATCTGTAATGTGTCGTGACCATATGTCAATGAATGGAGCTACAGTGAATTTATGAAATCGCTTCAATCATTTGTAATAGTATAGTCTTTTGATGCATTACTGTTATTTCAAATTCCCTCCACGAATTCGCTGAGTCCTTCCACCAAAGCCCTGCAAACGACTGGTACCAAGAGGCATAGGGACCTATCGATGAGAGTGTAACACTTCCCAAATGTCAACATGGTCTTAAGTGAAAACGTATCTACGATAACTCATTGCTATTCCACCATTATTTACTGTGGTTTATTGTCGGATTTGCCTCTACAGTAACTGCCACTTTCGCTCCACTTTCGAACGTTAGTGACTTATGAAGGCGGCTCACAGTAAATGAAGCAACCGGTTGCTCTGCAACTGCAAATGTGTCTGAAAATGTGCGAACTTTGAACAAAACCAGTAATCTGTATGAACACAAACACAGTACAGTAAGATAATATTCGAATATCATCTTCTCTATGTGTCACCAATGATCAATGAAGTGAAGAGCGATCGCGAACCTGTCTGTAACTGGTAAACAGTTCCCTCATGTTGGTATTGATCTTACCAGTTGTTGGACGAATTGCTTTTATAGACGATAAATTCGTGTGTCTGTTGCATGCGTTCACGGGCAGCAGTTTCAGAAGCAGTTCGCTGACTTAAAAAGGAACGCATCTACAAAGCCCGATTTCCAGTTTTGTTGCAAATTTTTTATCGTTGTCGAATAAAACGCAGACGAGCCGCACTCACTTCCGCTATCTCGATTTTGTCAACTTCGCGGACATAGAGTGGCCCGTGAAAATATTTCTGTCCCGGAAATATACCGGGTGTGTCAAATTGAATATCGAAGTACACTCCTGGAAATTGAAATAAGAACACCGTGAATTCATTGTCCCAGGAAGGGGAAACTTTATTGACACATTCCTGGGGTCAGATACATCACATGATCACACTGACAGAACCACAGGCACATAGACACATGCAACAGAGCATGCACAATGTCGACACTAGTACAGTGTATATCCACCTTTCGCAGCAATGCAGGCTGCTATTCTCCCATGGAGACGATCGTAGAGATGCTGGATGTAGTCCTGTGGAACGGCTTGCCATGCCATTTCCACCTGGCGCCTCAGTTGGACCAGCGTTCGTGCTGGACGTGCAGACCGCGTGAGACGACGCTTCATCCAGTCCCAAACATGCTCAATGGGGGACAGATCCGGAGATCTTGCTGGCCAGGGTAGTTGACTTACACCTTCTAGAGCACGTTGGGTGGCACGGGATACATGCGGACGTGCATTGTCCTGTTGGAACAGCAAGTTCCCTTGCCGGTCTAGGAATGGTAGAACGATGGGTTCGATGACGGTTTGGATGTACCGTGCACTATTCAGTGTCCCCTCGACGATCACCAGTGGTGTACGGCCAGTGTAGGATATCGCTCTCGACACCATGATGCCAGGTGTTGGCCCTGTGTGCCTCGGTCGTATGCAGTCCTGATTGTGGCGCTCACCTGCACGGCGCCAAACACGCATACGACCATCATTGGCACCAAGGCAGAAGCGACTCTCATCGCTGAAGACGACACGTCTCCATTCGTCCCTCCATTCACGCCTGTCGCGACACCACTGGAGGCGGGCTGCACGATGTTGGGGCGTGAGCGGAAGACGGCCTAACGGTGTGCGGGACCGTAGGCCAGATTCATGGAGACGGTTGCGAATGGTCCTCGCCGATACCCCAGGAGCAACAGTGTCCCTAATTTGCTGGGAAGTGGCGGTGCGGTCCCCTACGGCACTGCGTAGGATCCTACGGTCTTGGCGTGCATCCGTGCGTCGCTGCGGTCCGGTCCCAGGTCGACGGGCACGTGCACCTTCCGCCGACTACTGGCGACAACATCGATGTACTGTGGAGACCACACGCCCCACGTGTTGAGCAATTCGGCGGTACGTCCACCCGGCCTCCCGCATGCCCACTATACGCCCTTGCTCAAAGTCCGTCAACTGCACATACGGTTCACGTCCACGCTGTCGCGGCATGCTTCCAGTGTTAAAGACTGCGATGGAGCTCCGTATGCCACGGCAGACTGGCTGACACTGACGGCGGCGGTGCACAAATGCTGCGCAGCTAGCGCCATTCGACGGCCAACACCGCGGTTCCTGGTGTGTCCGCTGTGCCGTGCTTGTGATCATTGCTTGTACAGCCCTCTCGCAGTGTCCGGAGCAAGTATGGTGGGTCTGACAGACCGGTGTCAATGTGTTCTTTTTTCCATTTCCAGGGGTGTATTTATAGTAACCACTTTCAACAGGTTTCGAAGTCCGCCCCCGGTAGCTGAATGGTCAGCGCGACAGAATGTCAATCTTAAGGGCCCGAGTTCGATTCCCAATTTGGTCGGAGATTTTCTCCGCTCAGTGACTGGGTGTTGTGTTGTCGTAATCGTCATGATTTCATCCCCATCGACGCGCAACTCGCTGAAGTGGCGCCAGAATCGAAAGGCTTGCACCCGGCGAACGGTCTACCCGACGGGAGGCCCTGGTCACACGACATTCACATTTAACAGACTTCGAATAGAAAAAGAGACACTCAAACTTCTTATACGAAATCGAATGCTAACGTATTTTAATTGTGTAAATGATGTCCTCCCAGCAGTGTGATGCCTTTCATTGCACCATAAAACTCATAAATTCAATGTGTTATGGTAAATGAATTATTGGTCGTGTACCTTGATCCACCATGTTGCGATCCGACCGACGTCCATGTAGCTAAGTTCACGAAGTCCCTCAGAACCTGAGAAAACAAAAACAGAAGACTTACATAAATAAAGAAAAACATATTTACAAATACTCGGGGAATTAAAATTCACTTCGTGTAAGAAAATTCTCTTATAGAACATCTCAGAAATACGATAACAGACTTTCGTGAAACATGTTTTTGCTTACTTTTGCGATATATGTTCATTTGTTGGATGCGGTAACCTCTAATTTGAGATACAGCAACAATTCTGTGTCCTCATATTTGAAACAGACCAAGAGTGACAGCCAGTCCGATTTATGAAGAGAGCTCTTCTCCATTAACCATCTAACTCTCTTCAGTTATTTGATGAGCTGCAGCCTTTTTTTGTGTAAGTTTCTACTATGTTTAGAGTACATAATTATATTACATGGTGGCACGTTGTGACTACATTTTTTTACAAAACTGAGACAAACACGAAAAACTGCAGTTACCAATAGTGGTCACATGGTTTTTAAGCACTGTATCGATAGACATATGAATATATACTTACGAGGGGGTGTTCAATACGTAGTGCAACACATCATTTTTGTCGGTCAGTTTCGGTTGAAAAAATTCGAAATTTCAGCCGCTATAGTTCCGATAGATGGCGGCGCTACACGTAGCCTCCAAAATGGCGACTGTGTCTTTGGTGCGTTCAGCGCAGAATGTTGTCGTTCAGTTTCTTTTGGAGGAAAACCAGAGCATCACAGATATTCACAGGCGCTTGTGTGCCTTCGGACACCCGGTCGGGAACAAAAGCATGGTGATTCGTTGGGCGAGACATCTGCCAGCCATCGCAAGGCCGTGCAAACCCGTGTGATCTCCTTCGTGCAGGCTGGCCCCACGCAGCTGTGACTCTTGCGATGTTGGTACGTGCGGACACTCTCATTCGAGATGATCCACCGTACACAAACAAACAAAACGCTGCTCAACTGGACATCTCTGTAAGTAACGCTGACACGCATGTTCACCATTTGGGGTACTCACAGGTGTGTGCCCACTGGGTTCCTCGCCGCATAACAGAAGAATATAATGAGCAACGAAGGACCATCTGTGTGGAATCGCTCGCATGTTACGAGGTTGATCGTAACAACTGTTTGTCGAACATCGTCACAGGCGATGAATAGTCGGTTCATCACTTCGAACTGGAAACAAACTGGCAACCGACGAACTGGCGCCACACCACCAATCCTCCGAAGAAAAAGTTCAAAGCTCACCTTCAGCTGGTAAAGTCATGGCGATGGTCTTCTGAGGCGTGGAATGGGATTTTCTGTTTGGTGTCGTCCCTGATGGTGCAGTGGTCAACTTGAGAGGAAATTGGCAGAAACGACTTCGGTGTGTTCGCTGAAACAAAAATGCAAACAAGCCTCATCTTCTGCGTGACAACTCATGGTCCCTCACAAGTGTGCTTGCCAGGGAGGAGCTCATAAAACTTTGTTGGCTGTTTTCCCTCATCCACCCTACAGCCCACAGGTTTGGCCTAATAAAGGTACGCTCTGCGGGAAGCATCACGTGGATGTTGGGGAGATTATTGATGCAAATACCGTTCGCTCCGACGTCGACCAGTAGAGTGGTACCATAAGGGCATACTGGCGCTCCCTGTAACTTATTGCCCGCATCTCGTGGTCGTGCGGTAGCGTTCTCGCTTCCCACGCCCGGGTTCCTGGGTTCGATTCCCGGCGGGGTCAGGGATTTTCTCTGCCTCGTGATGGCTGGGTGTTGTGTGATGTCCTTAGGTTAGTTAGGTTTAAGTAGTTCTAAGTTCTAGGGGACTGATGACCTAAGATGTTAAGTCCCATAGTGCTCAGAGCCATTTGAACCATTTGAACCTGCAAGTTAGCGTTAGGCCATCGCACTGAACGAACATAATGTTGAAAAATAGGTTTTTGCAGAAAAAAAGTGGGAATAATATGGCGTATTCGAATAGTCAATGGCCCTGCCGCAGTGGTAACACCGGTTCCCGTCAGATCACCGAAGTTAAGCGCTTTCGAGCTGGGCTAACACTAGGATGGGTGACCATCCGGTCTCCCGAGCCGTGCTGGCAACCGGGGTGCACTCAGCCCTTGTGATGCAAACTGAGCGGTTACTTGATTGAGAAGTAACGGTTCCGGTCTCTTAGACGTACGGCCAGGAGAGCGGTGAACACATACCCGTCCTTACCAGCATCCAGTGACGCCTGTGGGCAGAGGATTACATGGCGGCCGGTCGGTACCGTTGGGCCTTCATGGTCTGTTCGGGCGGAGTTTAGTTTGTTGAAATCCTGAACAAAACCAACTTGTTTTCCGGGCAAAAAGTGTTGCATTACGGATTGAAAGTCCCTCGTATAATCAGTTTTTCTGTCACAACACATATGGAAAAGAAAATTTAAACATTTCAAAGAATACGCAGGTAAGAATCTAAAAGTACACAGATATGTGTATTTATGTCTGCTCATAGCATGCTCAAAAACTACATAACCGCCGAGCGGGATTAGCCGAGCGGTCTTAGGCGCTGGACTGTGAGGCTGGTCCCGGCGGAGGTTCGAGTCCTCCCTCGGGCATAGGTGTGTGTGTTTGTCCTTAGGATAATTTAGGTTAAGTAGTGTGTAAACTTAGGGACTGATGACCTTAGTAATTAACTCCCGTAAGATTGCACACACATATGAACATTTTTTTGAACTACATAACCACAACTGAAAACAGCAATTTTTCGGTTTTAGTTCAGTAAAAACTGTAGTCACAATGTCTTCTGTTTGCTGGTCTTATACCATATCTTCGCGATATTGGTATCTTCATCTAGATTTGGCAAAATTGATGGTAGAGGGTGACCGGATACCCTTTTTGTCGCAAACTCTCTTCCCACTTCCCAACACCACCATTGGGACGGAATGTGTGGGCTACATCTGTATGTCTGTCTCTCTGTCTGGAGTTACTGTTGTTGTTGTGGTCTTCAGTAGGAAGACTGGCTTGATGCAGCTCTCCATCCTATAATGTGCAAGCCTCTTCATCTCCTCGTAACTACTGCAACCTACATCCTTTTAAACTGCTTAGTGTATTCACCTCTTAATCTCCTCCTCGAATTTTACGCTCTATCCTACCCTCCTAGTACTAAACTGGTGATCCTTTGATGCCTCATAACGTGTCCTACCAACCGATACCTTCTTCTAAAGTTGTCCACAAATTCCTCTTCTCCCCAGTTCTATTCAGCACCTCCTCTTAGTTACGTGATCTACCCATCTAACCTTCAGCATTCTTCTGTGGTGCCACACTTCAAAAGCTTCTATTTTCTTCTTGTCTAAACTGTATATCGCCCATGTTTCACATCCATACATGGTTACACTCAACACAAATACATTAAGAAAGGACCCCCTGAAACTTAAATCTACATTTTATATCCTCTCTACTTCGGCCATCGTCAGTTATTTTACTGTCCAAATAGCAGAACTCATCTACTACTTTAAGTGTCTTATGTCCTAATTTTATTCCCTTAGCATCTAATTTGATTACATTCCATTACACTGTTGTTGTGTTAGCCCATGTGAAAGTGTGTACATTCCATTACACTGTTGTTGTGTTAGCCCATGTGAAAGTGTGAGAATGTTTTCGAAGTGTCTGGGAACCATGTAACAGTGTTGGAAATTGGGTATCAGACTGGAGTTCACCTAGTTGGATATGGAAAACTGCCTAAAAACTAACTGCAGAATGCCTGGCACACCGATCCTCTTGTTAATCCTCCAGGTGAAGTCTAAAAAGGGACCGTAGCGTTTCCCCGAATCCCTGAAGCGGAAGCTTTAAGGCGTACAACTGTCCGAGTGGAGAACATGAATAATCTGTTCAAATGGCTCTGAGCACTATGGGACTTAACATCTGAGGTCATTAGTCCCCTAGAACTTAGAACTACTCAAACCTAACTAACATAAGGACATCACACACATCCATGCTCGAGGCAGGATTCGAACCTGCGACCGTAGCGGTCGCGCGGTTCCAGACTGTAGCACCTAGAACCGCTCGGCCACTCCAGCCGGCGAATAATCTGTATTTAAGTGCTATATACAGTCGGACGGTGCCACCCCTAACCTCTTAAGCAGTTGTAACAAATAAAAAAAAAGTTATTTGGACTGGTCAAACATATGAAGATGACTCACCAGGCTCGCGATTTGTCACTGAACGCGTTTTTTTTTCTTTTTTTTTCGGAATTGAAAACTAACAGTAACAGTACTACCATCCGCACAAATACTTCGCACTTTTAAATCTGAATTCCCCTGTCTTGGTCTTTCATTTTTATTGTTCCCTTTCGCATCGTGAACGTAGTGTACATTACTCTTCTTTTCTTTCTACCATTTGATACATTATACTATAAATAAATCTTTCAACAGTGGAACTGTTTTGGGACACTTCTGTTGACCAGAAACGGGCATACACCTTGAATAAAACAGCGCCGCGGCTGTGCCAACCTGCCCGTTATTAATGTGCGACTCAGACAGTAAACTTGGCCGCCGCGAGGCAACCCGCTTTCCCGGAGTTTTCCTCGCCGGCGTTGGGCGCAGGTGGCCGGCCTGGGGCGGGCATATATTTCGCAACCCCTTTCCTGGGGGAGGCGGTAGGCGCGCCGTCAACTGCATAAAGTGGCGACTTTATGTGACTTGTTTAATATTGGTATCGCGCCACCGCCTAGGGGCGGGGTGGGGGTGGCAGCGAGAGCCAAAGTCCCTTCGGGGATTTCGCCCCACCGGGCCGCCGGCCTAAGTTAAGGGTTAAGCCAGCGAGGCAGTCGCCGGGCGATAAACTCCACTTCTTTACTGGCGGCTAACAGCACCGCCACACACACACACACACACACACACACACACACACACACACACACACACACACCTTTGCTCTTACGGCCATGCAGGGTCTAGTACAGCACACTCTAACAGATGTAGAGATGCGACGCTTACAACATTGATTGCTATCAGCTCTTGAAGCTGTGGTAAAGCAAGATTTTTAACTATAAGCGTAAGTTCGTAGCGTTTTTGTTTTTCATGTTGCCGTTCCGGTTGCTTTGCATTTATTTGTCGACTCTCATTTTTAAATTGCAGATAGCCATTGCTAGAATGATTTTCGAGATGTTTGTTAGAATATCTTGAGAAATTGTACACATGTAAAACTTTGGTCGAATCTTACCAAAGAGGCCGGCCGCTGTGGCTGAGCGGTTCTAGGCTCTTCAGTCCGGAACCACGCTGCTGCTACGGTCGCAGGTTCGAATCCTGCCTCGGGCGTGGATGTTTGTGATGTCCTTAGGTTAGTTAGGTTTAAGTAGTTCTAAGTGTAGGGGATTGATGACCTCAGATGTTAAGTCCCATAGTGCTTAGAGCCATTTGAACCATTTACCAAAGAGTTTTGAGGTTCAGTCGGGTTCACTTAATGCTGCTATGCCTACTTTCATTACGTTGGACGATTTATTTTGTGCTATATTCAAGTAACATTCTATGTTTTTTGTTAATCACATTGCGTTTCTTACTTTCCAATTACTGGTTTCGTTATAAACCCTGGCATCTTCCTCACTTGCTAAAGACACGTTCACTTTGCACTCCTGAAACCGACTGTTGAAAGGAGTAGCCTCAAAACTTCGTTAGCTATTAGCAGCTATAACAAAGGAGGAGATTCACAAAAAGTAGGGACAAGATGATGGGACACGTGTTAAGACATCGTGGAATACCTTCTATAATGCTAGAGCGAGCTGCAGAGTGTAAGAACCGTAGGAACAGACAGAGATTGGAAAACTTTCAGCACATAATTAAGGACGTTGGTTGCAAGTGCTACTCTGGCATGAAGTGAGATTAAGAGGTTGGCACAGAGAGGAGTTCGTGGTGGGTCGCGTAAGACTTAGGTTTTCTGTCCCAAGCCCACCCTAAAACACCACCACTGTCAATCAGAAAACTCTTTGTATGCTGTCTCACATCCTTCATCTCGTCCACTCTTTGCTTTAAGCATTGAATGTGGAAATATCCACATTATTAAGTTTTTATAACTTTGAACCTAAACAACCTTTCCAATATTGTATAATTTTAAAATGGTAAACGGCAAACAACAACGAAAGAAATTTTAAAGTGGTGATACGAGGCTACACTAATAAGAAAACTTACAAAAATGCTAATCCAAAAGGAAATCATGTACGAGACCACCAGGCACTTCATGCTTAATCAACAGAATGCTTACCGTAAAATTAGGCTGTTGTTCCACTATTTTTTAAGCGAAAGACCATGAAAAATTGATGATGTCTGTGCAGACGTAATCGTACCCAAATTAGTTTGGCTGCTGTTGAAGTAAAAAAGGGATAAATAGTATTTGTCGAAAGAAGCGGGTAGGGGACTACAGTTTATATATGTAGAAAGGGAATATTTAATAAAACGTTTCTCATTTATTTACTAAAACATGACTACAATTTGCACTTTATGTTTGCATGCAGTAACATTCGTCTGTTATGCTTTTGACGGACGCAGTGTATTTTGAAATGGCAAAAGACCTTATTTATTTGATATAAATATTAATTACCAAGTTTAACATATTTTACTTTAGTTGTACTGTGAAAGCTTGCTTCTTGCCGAATTTCACGATTCTAGGTAAACGGCAAGTACCCTTCAGGTTTTCAAAAAATGGTTCAAATGGCTCTGAGCACCAAGGGACTTAACTTCTGAGGTAATCAGTCCCCTAGAACTTAGAACTACTTAAACCTAACTAACCTAAGGACATCACACACATCCATGCCCGAGGCAGGATTCGAACGTGCGACCGTAGCGGTCGCGAGGTTCCAGACTGTGGCCCCTAGAATCGCTCGGCCACCCCGAGGTCGCCAGTATCAAAATATATTGACATAAATGGCAATATATATTGGTTACATTGACTTATAAACTTGAAATTTTTGTGCCGCCAAGGAAACATAGACATTAACATACGACTGAAGTTGAACTTGATACGTCTACCCGTCCCTGAGGAAAAGAGTTCTGAACCGACAGACAGAGAAACAGAAAGATGCACAAAACCCTAAAATCGATTAAGACAAACTGCAGTTAATAAGAACCTTTAAAAGATGGGGGAGGAATTTTATGTGGCATTCCTTTGGAATAAGCTGCACAATATGAAATGCTTCAGAAAACATTGCGAATTGACGAAAAAGCCATGGGAAGAGAAGAAACAAGTTCGTAGAACATACCAGCACAACTTATCAATAATGTAAAATTTAAGAAGATGGAGGAAGTGGAATCAGTGAGAAAAATGATCTTATAGTGAAATACCTACTTCTAGGGAAGAGCCTGAATTAATTGTGGGGTGAAGTTGCTGGTACTGTAGTTCCATTTTCACCGTACAGTAAGGTAGCAAGATGACGTACTGTATGTGGCGGCACATCTTCCTTGATGTTTGTGCTGTTACCTGTACCTAAGACGAAAGGCCTAATTCCGTCTGGCGAGCGCAGCCCTCGCGCATACTCAGTAAAGCTGTTTGGAGTTCTGCGCAGATCGAAGAGCAAGAAACGATATTCTAGAAATTTTCTCCCCCACGGAGGCAACCGCGGGTCACGGAGAATTGCAGTCGTAGAAAAGACAAGCGCAGCGCAGAATAAACAAAACCAGCCAATCTCGTTTTCTGTTTAGTCGGCGAAGAGCCACCCACGCAATCTCAGACAGACAGGAGGTAAGCGCCCACGGCCACATACCAACACACACACACACACACACACACACACACAAACACACACACACACAACCAGACAAGAGCGTAGCCTCTCTCCGTTCCGTATCGAGGATGCTCAGAAACAAAGACTCAATCTGAAGTCCTAAGGGCAGGACTCCCTCTGCGAAAGTTTCCTCTCTTTTCGGAGAGGGCGCAGGTTGTTAGGGGTGCGCGCCCTAAAAGAAAATGACGGGATCGGTCGGCAGGTGGACCAGCGTGGGCGATAGGTAGGGGGTAGGGGGGGGGATGC
Source organism: Schistocerca serialis cubense (assembly GCF_023864345.2). Taxonomy (NCBI): domain Eukaryota; kingdom Metazoa; phylum Arthropoda; class Insecta; order Orthoptera; family Acrididae; genus Schistocerca; species Schistocerca serialis. The sequence goes on along the minus strand of NC_064649.1, from coordinate 60,857,857 downwards.
ACAGGTGGTGTGTGTGCTACAGAGAGGGGTTGGGGGAGGGGACGGGGTGGAACGGAGGCTTTCTCGGAGAGAAGGGCACTGCAGGTGGAATGAGCAAACTTGCAGCCGCGAGGCGCTCTCCGATGAAACGAAATGGCCCGCACGCCACCCCTGCTAGAGAAGTTGGCGGGAATCTTCGATTTGTCGCGGGCAGCGCTGTTTCAGGTGTTTGCGCCTCGTCTTCGAGTTTCACGCATCAAAACGGTCTCTTCTACCAACGACGGAAACGTACAACAAACTGCATAAGGAGATTAAACAGAATCCTAAAACAGACTTACTTCAACAGTAACATTGAGAAGTAGCTGTTGAACAATACACTGCTCGCCAACACCAATGTAGCAACGTGAAAGCAGCATGCAACAAAGAATGGCGTTTCAATCGAAGTAGAGACAAACAGTGATTTGCTGTTTACAGAAACCACGACCCAATTTTCCAAAGAGTCGAACTCATATGTATAAAACGTTGTCTATAACAAACTATGTGGCGTACAATGCTATAATTTTTCCGATACAGACAGTGATATACGGGGTGCTCATTTTAACTGAAGATATTGAAGTACCTCGAAAATTACCTTTCTGATCAAAAGAAGTTATAATTCCAATTTGTTTGCCCCGGAGGGGGACATCCAACGATACTACATTCGATCCCTCACCCCACCCTGAACATGGTTGGTGGGAGACAAATCCGAAATCCTCAGTGAGAACCCTCGATTTTTATAGTAGATTATGATTTCTGTCTGAAGCATTATCTTGGTTTCGCCACAAGTGGCACTGTAATCGGAGGAACAGAAATGGTTTTAGAATCGTAATTTACGACAAGCTGCTCAGTAGCCCTTGAATATCCAATGGCACGTGAGACCCGACCTCCACGCTGCGAGGGCAGGGCAGGCCAGCATTTCGTAACTCCTAATTGGTAATCTCACACTCAACACTGTATTACTCTTACATATCGAACAGGGGACTACTGGACGCCCCACCTTGAACGTGCAGCGAACTATGACGTAGCATAACAGACAGTACATTGCGACTGGAGCTCACATATCGCGCAGGCGTAGAACAGATAACGTCTTTAAACATTACAATACTTGGGCAGTATTTTTGCCTGTACACCTACCTATCATTTGGATAACAGATGGCCGGCCGCTGGTGGCCTAGCGGTTCTGGCGCTACAGTCTGGAACCGCGCGACCGCTACGGTCGCAGGTTCGAATCCTGCCTCGGGCATGGATGTGTGTGTTGTCCTTAGGTTAGTTAGGTTTAACTAGTTCTAAGTTCTAGGGGACTTATGACCTCAGCAGTTGAGTCCCATAGTGCTCAGAGCCACTTTTTTTTATAACAGATGTGCAAGTGGACGATGAATATTGAGATCACAGAAGAAAAATCTGAAATGATCCTGATTTACGGAGAATATAGGAGAAATATTTAGGCTCTGTTGCCTTGTATGCCGAGCGCTTTCCAGAGAAAGCTCGCTCTCTTCATTCTTTTACAAGTTTTAACGCCTTTATGTTTGATGATGGCATACATTCCGGGAAAAGAAAACGTAGCAAACGTGTTACAGGAGAAGCTAATGAAATAGCTGCACTAGAGGCAGTCTTCTAGAACCCACAGATAAGAGCTGGAAACTACACCGCGATTCCGGTATTTCCATAGGTAGCATTGTCACAATACTGCACTGTCGTAAATAACACGCTCGCCAAGTGTCACTGCATCAGGAACTTCATGGCGCCGATTTCCAGGGTAATGTTTTGTGAATGGGCACGTCAACAAATTCAAACGACCCCCACGTTCTTTTCTGACATACTATTTTCAGATGAGTCTACATTCACAAAGGATGACAGTGTTAACCGGCATAACATGCACTACTGTAGTATGGACAATCCCCACTGGTTACGGCAAGTTGACCATCAAGGTTCTTTGTCAGTTAACGTATGGTGTGGCGTAATGAGGAACCAACTCATTTGTCCGTATTGTATCGAAGGCACATTGGACGGACACAAATATCGAACGTTTCTCGAACAGGAACTACCGACACTACTGCAGGATGTTGCCTTGGACGTTCCAAAACGTATGCGGTTTCAGCATGACGTGTTTATAGTGGTCGGTGGATCTGCAGAGGAGGCCAAATTATTTGGCCCGCTAGGTCGCCGGATTTCTTTATGTGGGGCTATTCAAAACATAAGTGATAGCAGCAAGTACCAAAGTGGTCGGTGGATCTGCAGAGGAGGCCAAATTATTTGGCCCGCTAGGTCGCCGGATTTCTTTATGTGGGGCTATTCAAAACATAAGTGATAGCAGCAAGTACCAAAAGGCCGTGAAGACATAGCCAACTGTATCAGAAATGTCTGTGCTGACATTACCGCCGATACACTTCTGTCCTGTGTATGATCACTTGAAAAGTTAAACTGAAGTTGGTGGTATTTCGTTTGAATGGTTACTCTAATTTTAAAAGTAGAGTAGCGTGCTCCTCGAACCACGGCCACGGTGGCGCGTCAAGTGGTCCCCTGTTCGGTATGTCGGAGGAACACAACGTTGCGGATGAGATTTCCAGTTATGACATGAAATATTGGCATTTCCTACTCTTGCAGCATGGAGGTGGGGTCCCACGTGCCACTGAGTATTCAACTGCCATTCAGCATCATGTCGACAGTCACGATTGTGACTCGTTTCAAATTCCTCCGATTACAGCGCTATCTGTAGCGAAACGAAAAAAATTCTTCGCACAAAATGTTTGTAGATTTTGCCGTAGAATCGAATCTGCAGTTAAAAGCAGGGGTCCCCATTGAAAATTTCAAAGTGGCCAACGCCATCACGCACATTATGGGGTGGGGATTCGATTTTGGCCCAACCCACCGAGACAAACACTATTTGTAAATTCTGTCAATAATTATATGTAAGACCGAAAGTCGATTTTTTGTCAGTTCTGGCAACTGTTACACAGGCAGTCTGCAACTGGAGCTTACTATGCAGCATGAACCGGAAAAGCAGTTTAGTAATGTAGGTTTTGTTATCCACAACGTTCCACTAATTTCAAAAGAAATGTTGACTTCGGCGGACACTAGCCATCCTCGAACTACGAGGAAGTTGAATGATATGTTATGCAGATTACATGAAAATAGACATACAGTAACACAGATGCCGTGATTCACACTCTCCACCGCGGAAACCACACTGTTATTGAATATATGTGAGGATTCAGCTGTACGTAAAAGCTAATCTCCTTGTGGGCTGCTGACTAACTACACTGAACAACAGAAATAAAAGATTACTTTTTGGAAACCCCTTAACTCCCAACCACTGACACCTATAGGTTCGAAATTCGGCTCAAGGGTTGGTTCAAATGGCTCTGAGCACTATGGGACTTAACGTCTATGGTCATCAGTCCCCTAGAACTACTTAAACCTAACTAACCTAAGGACGTCACACAACACCCAGTCATCACGAGGCAGAGAAAATCCCTGACCCCACTGGGAATCGAACCCGGGAAACCGGGCGTGGGAAGCGAGAACGCTACCGCACGACCACGAGCTGCGGACTCGCCTGAAAGGTGCGTACAACCTTCTTCTGTAATAATGCAGAAGTGGGGCGCCCTACGACGTCACTTGCAGGCTTGACGTCGCTTCAAACAGGAAGGTGTCGACATACCGAGTAAAAACGACAGAACTCAGAATTTTATGTGAACTGTAAGGTGGATTAATGATGTCACATTGGCACCGAATTTCACCAGAATTCTTCCCAACGCCACTACGTACGTGTCTCATGATGTGAACGCCGTCACAGCCCTTTTTACCCGTCGGCCGATGTGATCGACCGGTTCTAGGCGCCTCGGTCTGGAACCGCGCGACCGCTACTGTCGCAGGTTCGAATCCTGCCTAGGGCATGGGTGTGTGTGTGTGATGTCCATAGGATAGTTAGGTTTAAGTAGTTCTAAGTTCTTGGGGACTGTTGACCTCAGATGTTAAGTCCCACAGTGCTCAGAGCCATTTTTGAGCCGTCTTATCCACATTTTACCACTTTTTAATGCACCTGCGATGCAGGTTTGAACCACGGCGCACACGGTTGAAATCACACAAGTTTGTTACGAGTGGCCGAGGAAAACATTACAGACACAATGCCGCTCAGAATCGGCACAAAAAGGTTTGAGGGGATGGCATAAAGGACAGCAATGGAACCATCCCTTTCCCTGGGACGTTAATTCCCACGCATTTCGCAGTCGAAAATATCAGCAGACTATGGGCAGCAGGAAAGACGTTCTTGACCCCGAGGGTTCAGCGCATCTGGGGGATCTTAGAGGGACTCTTGGCCGTTTTATTCCTGCATGTGTCAATGTCATATCTCCTCACTATCATCAATGCAGAGGCATTGCAACAGCAAGAATGAAGTTTTGTGTAAAATGCACTTATGGTGTGCTGAGGACAATAGCTTGTAGTATACATCTCGCATTTCACTAAACGATACGGAAACATATATTTAGCTCCAGGTCAACGGAAACAGTGCCCTGAATGTACCTACAGTAGTGCCCGCCCGGCTAGACGCGCCGTCTAACGCGTTATTCCCGAGCAAGAAGGCGTGCTGGTTCCCGGTACGAATCCGCCTGACGGATTAGTGACGAGGTCTGGTGTGCTGGACAGCCTGTGGATGGTTTTTAAGGCGGTTTTCCATCTGCCCCAGCGAATGCGAACTGGTTCCTCTTATTTCACATCAGTTACACTATGTCGGCGATTGCTGTGCAAACAAGGTCTCCACGTACGCATACACCATAATTACTCCACCACACAAACATCTGGGGCTACACTCGTCTGGTATGAGACGATCCAGGGCGGTGCACTGGGGGCCGAACCGCACAATAACCCTGGGTTCGGTGTGGTGTGGCGGTGGAGTGGATTGACTGCTGTGGCCTATTTCGGGGTTGTGAACCTCTGAGGGATGCAGTGGGATGAAGCATCTCCATCTTTTCTAGGTCTCCAGTTCAATACACAATACACTTACAGTATATCGACAACTTGGGGGGTGGGTGCAGGGATGATGATGATGTAGGTTTGTTGGGCGCTCAACATCGGGGTCTTCAGCCTCCGTACGCGTTCCAATCTCTCCATTTCCAATATCGCCACTACCCGAGTGTGATGATGAGATGATAAGGACAGCACAAACACCCAGGCCCCAGACGGAGTAATTCCCCAACCCGGCCGGGAATCGAACCCTGGCCCCAGCGATCCAGAGGTAGCAACGCTAGCCGCTAGATCACAAGTTGCGGACTGGCTGCAGTGACGAAAGGGACGGAGCGTCTCGTAAATAAAATGCGCTCAGAAGTGGCACAATATCATAATGATATTTCAGATGTTATCAAAATTAATTCCATAGTTGTCCTCACTACTTTCTCACTGGAGGTAGGTTCAACAGGACGCAAATTCATCAGAGTCGACATTTTTCTATCCACGGCCGTAACAGTTTCATAACATTTACGGTATTTTATTTTTTATCTCGGAATACTTTTATGTATGGACGATAAAATATGTATCACGTGAAATCTACAAACTTTGAGAATGTTCATATATTTTCCACTTGATGAACTAAAAGAAAACATTTATCTTCAAAAATTCTTGTAACGTAGGTTTATTATTATTATTATTATTATTATTATTATTATTATTATTCGCAGGAGCTGACAAGAATTTTCTTTACGAAAGTACTCAGTCGTATTCAAAACTAAAAATAAAGATGTGTATTAATTTTTTGTAATTTTTAGTAACATTTGAAATTATCACTAACTGGTAATGCGGTAGGACTTCCGAGATGATCTCGGGGTGCCGATTTTTCTGACGGCCGCCGTAGTGGTACGGCCGCCGTAGTGGTACGGCCGCAGCCGAGTGGCCGCACAGTGTTTGCACTGCGGGCCTGCCTACGCGCCGGCTCGCAGGGGCTGGCCCAGACGGCGAGGTGCGCCCTTGGGATCAATACTGCAGCCAGACACAGGTCTGCGCACATCCCAGGGCGCAGCCGACTCCCTGCCATTCACACCCTGCATTGCCTACCGCCTCCTCTCTCTCTCTCTCTCTCTCTCTCTCTCTCTCTCTCTCTCCCTCTCCCTCTGTAGGCGGCCAAAATGTCAAGTAGTAGAAGACACCGCTCGAGCTCAGCCGGGCTAAATGCTGGTAGCTGGCCACGTTTGACCCTCTTCTAAAAATGCTTGGTTTTTCCTCACGACGCCATCTACACGTTAGTACACCATCCACCTTGAATCCTCATATTTATGTCGCGCGCCGAGGCGAAATGTTTATCAACCTGCAAGCCGTCAAATCTATTTTTTTCCATATGCAACTGGCTTTGGTAAATAAGCGAGAAACTGAAGTAGTTGGCGGTAGAACGGGGTAACTGTCGAGAGCGCAATTTTGAATTATTGCATGTTGCACATTTTCTTAGGTTCAAAGACAAGGGCAAAAATACAATTGATGTATCTTCGCCCACATACCTTTACCACCCAAAATAAATTTTTGTTCAGCAGTAAATTAAAAATAAAATATAGGAGTCAAATGTTGTTTAACTACCAGGAGGACAGTAACCAGTATGACTGTCTTTCTTGTAACTTCGTACGTTACGGAAGTACGAAATACAGAACGTCTTTTTTAAGCCGCACCTTACATTTTTTTATTCAGTAATCCGCTTCCTCTCCTGTAGACCTATTCAAAAACGTGTCACAGGGTAGTATCACATAAATAAGACATCATTAAAAATGTAACACAAAGTGGATTTTGACTCTTCATTTCCTGTAATAGCACAAAGTGCAGGCAACGGAGTAACGTAATTCGTCCACTCTCTGGCTTTGTCATTAAACAATTTGAAACACTGAGAAAATGTACAGTCATCGTTCAGTCAGTTGTCCCCAGTTGACGATATCAGTGAATGTAATGTAAGTCACGAAGAAAAGATAGAAATGCTACGCATCTACGGACAATGTATGTTAGCAGAGCAGTAGTTACAATAATATGTGTTCATTTTGCTTCGCTAAAAACTCCAGCATTTGTCAGAGATACATTACCCCCGGTACCTGTTCTGTCTACTAGTACAAGACACTTAAAGTCAGTTTTGTGTTACGTTTTTAATAAAGTCATGTTTAAGTGACTGCTACAGTGTCATACGCTTGTAAATACGCCTTGAGGAGACTAAGTGAATTACCGCTTAAAACGTATTGGGTGCTCTTTAAAAACAGAACGTACTGCTGTCCGCATCTTCCTAACGCACAAAGGATAAGAAAAACATTTGATAATTTTTTTTATTTTGAGTCTCAACAAGAAGTTATTTGGGCAGGCACAGGTAAATGGGACACCTCGTGTAATATACACTGCTTTCTACCGGTGTATAAGAACTTCTTGTAACCAATATGTGGTGCATTCGAAAACACTACAGATAGTGTGACCATATAATCCTTACTAGATTGAGGGTTGGTTCATTCTTTCTCCCTTTGCTTAAATTATCAAAATTTTTGTACAGTGGTAGAAGGGAGTGCCACGAATAACATCCTAGAAATCCTAACTAGTGAAGAATATACTGGAAGTGAAGATGCGTTTGAAGGTCACTTTTGTACAGATCTCTTGAATAACCCGAAAACCTGCAAAAACGTATCCCAGTACAAAATTTAACTAAGATAAATTTCCTGCGGAACGGTCTTTACTTTACGTGTAGCGAGGTAAGGAATATTAAAACACCGACCGTGGGATTTAAAGACCAGGTATAGAATTGAGGATTACAGAAAATGCTATCGGTGGGGCACTGAAATCACTATATCGAAGTCGCCTTTTCTTTTCAGTCTATTTATTCGAGCTCATCTCAGGAAATGCTGTAGTGATTTTGATCAAGTTTTGGCTAATGGATATATTGATTCACGACGAAGGTATGTGTGCACAATTTATAAATATTTCGTGGAAATTGTCTGAAATATGATGAATTAAAGTCTGTCGTTGTTATCTTGCTATACAGGCGTCATAGTTCTAGAGAGAAGGAGCGACTCGAGAGAGCAGCAAAACTTGACCAAATTCTTTATCGGGCTCGGTGGATGATTGGAAAAAGAAGGGTAGCGGGTAGCGAATCCTGGCCCAACCACACTATATTTTCATATAACATTTTAACCTAACATTCAACTCTCAATGATGTGGAGCTTCGCCAGAAACGAGAATTGGTTCGGATTTTACGGAATACTGTATCTCCCTTCTCCCCTGTTGTATAACTGGTTAGGGACACCCAAGTCGCCTAAGGGACGTCCAGCTGACTGCAATCGTTTCAGAACAATTGCATTGCGAAAAACACGACTAAATCCAGAATATGTGGTTTTCAGTTTTTAACGCAAAAACATGTGATGGAGCTTTACTTCGTTTCCACTGAGATGAGTAACGTCATGGGATACCTCCTAATACCGTGTCGGAATTCCCTTCGCCCGGTGTAGTATTGCAACTCGAAGTGACATGGTGCAAGTCCCCTGCAGAGATACGAGCCGTGCTGTCTCTATAGCCGTCCATATTTGCGGAGGTGTTGCCGGTGCGGTATTTTGTGCAAGAATTGGTCTCTCAGTTATGTCCCATAAATGATCTTTGGTATTCATGTCGGACAATCTGATGGCCAAATCATTCACTCAAATATGTTAGAATGTTCAGATACTGTCATCTATTAAAATTCCATCGCTTTTCGGGAACATGAAGTCTATGGATGGCTGCCAGTAATCCAGTGGTCTCCAAGGAGCCGAACATAATGATTTCATTGATCGGTCCAGTTGGAGCAGAGGACCCAGTCCATTCCATGTAAACACCATTGTGGAGCCACAACTAGCTTGCACAGTGCTTTGTTGACATCTTGAGTCCATGGCTCCGTGTGATCTGTGCCATACTTAAATCCTATTATGAGCTCTTACCAACAGAATTCGGGACTCACCTGAGCAGGCCACGGTTTTCCAGTCGTGGTCACGAGCCCAGGAGAGGCGCTGCCAGCGATGTTGTGCTGCCATGCTGTTAGCAAAGGCAGTCTCCTCGGTCGTCTGCTACCATAGCCCATTAAGGTCAAAGTTTGCGGCACTGCCCTAACGGAAAAGTTCGTCGGACGTTCCACATTCATTACTGCTGTTACTTCACGTAGCGTTGCTCGTCTGTTACCACTGATTCTAAGCAAAAGTCGCTGATCTGGGTCGTTAACTAAAGGCTGTCGGCCACTGCGATGTCCGTGGTGGAAAGTAATGCCTGAAATCTGGTATTGTCGGCACACTCTTGACTCTGTACATCTCGAAATATTAAATTGTCTCACCATTTCCGAAATGGAATGTCCCATATGTCTAGCTCCAACTACCATTCCGCGTTCAAAATCTAATTCCCGTGGTGCGACCATAATTACGTGGGACGCATTTTCACGCACCTCACCTGAGCACAAATGACAGCCGCTAATCCACTGCCGTAATATACTTGGAGTACGCGATATTTCCGCCATCTCTGCATGCCCATACCGCTATTCCATGACTTCTGTCGGCACAGTGTGCGAGGTGCCGGGGCGAGCAGTGTATTTAACACTAAATTCTTCTAGAATCTACATATGTAAATGATGCTCTAAGCCCCCCCTTATTCTAACTCCGACTTTTGCTGTTGCACAAGGATTTAAAAAAATATGCGAACTGACTCTAATCAACCCTGCCAGTGGAGTAGAAGAGAGTTTGGCACCTGCAATAATTTAATTTGATAAATAAGTTAAATAAACGAAGGTTTCATTAACATAGTGAGGAATGATAGGGTTGCTCTACCGATTAACAGAATGAAAGTTCTGTCCAAAAATAATAATATGATTTATTAAGACTAAACACAAAATAATAAACAAAAACACATGAAACATTTACAATACATCAAATTGGCTCAAATTGGATACTCAAACAAACGCTGTGAATGTGAAGTTGTCCCTAAACTAGACTGTGAGGATTATGACGAAGTGGTATGTGGAGCCAATTCCTTGCAACTCAAATCTCAAGAGAAAACACATAGCCAACCCTACATTAATTGCTGCAACCCAAGACAGAACAAAGTTGGAAAAAGACGAACAGGTGTGCTCTGCTGAGCTCTGATTATCACCTAGGAAAATCCCTGTCTGCCGGTGCTGCGGACATACCTTACCAATCTGTCTTCTTAACTGCAAGAACACGATCTGGCGTACCGGAGGCGATGGCTGGTTGCTTCGACGTCCTCGACCGAAAGGCGAGAGCCGACTACCTAGAGCACCCATACAGGCCGAACACACAACATTCCCGCCCCCACGACAGTGGCCGTGGTTAAACGTTCCAATCAGCAACTCGAAAACCGGCGGAAAATTCCACTCTATTGCCGGAGCACTACCATTCCACCAATGGAGATTCTTGGCGCCAGTTTCTGCACTGATTTTGCTACGTCACGGAGCTATGCCCTGAGCAAGCCAATCACAGTTACTATTTTGCAGAAAGCGCGGGAATTTTCCCGCCACAACTGCCGGGTACACAAGTCATTCCCACGCCTCACTGGTAGCCCGCCAGAAAGTGTTTTAGCTAAGTTTCTGCGAAGTAACGGAACCTCTAGCCCAGCCGCTACTTCAGACCCCTCCGGGCATGTCTTTTGACAATGTCGGCATCTGCAAAGCATTCATTCGACTTCCTCACACCCGTGGGCTTAACCCTTTCCAGATCAGCAGAGCCCGCCTGTCACCGGACCACCTGGGTGATGAGAGACGATGCGTGGGAAGTCCGCGTGTGAAGGAATAGCGACTTTTCACTGCATGCAATTAGAGAGGAAAATCGTAAGATAGAAATATGAGAGGGGGCTCATGCCACCTCTCAGTTGTAGACACAGAAAAATTTTCATTGGCACTCCAGGTGACTGAACTTCAGCTTTCTAGTTTCCCTGAATGAAACATAAGTGCGAACAGGATTCTTTGCGTGGAAGGGCGACGAAATGTGCCCAGAAGTGTCCGCAACAAACAAATCCGGCCACGAGTTTCAATAACGAATGAAGGCATGCTAAGGTTTACGAAAGGAGTCCCATTACGGGCTACATATCTGCACCAAGCGTATTTATTTTCTTTTCTTTATCTGTTTAATTTCTTTGTAGCTTTTACACATGATAGGCCTATGGTAAAAATTAAACTATACATCTAATAACGCACACTTTCACCACTGATTCGTACAGACGACTTACATTGGTAGTAAACAGATTAATTATGAAGTGATTCCGTAACTGTCACGAAATGTCGCTCTAAACGTCATTTAAATATGGGGCAGGTAACGTTAATCTGCTTACATAGTTTTCTTTGTATTTCTTGCATAATTCGACGCAGCGTGCCGTAAACAAAATTGCCCCTACGCCAGGCACTTCGACAGGCCACAGATACTCTGTGTTACACTTGCGAAGCTGTTTTTACATGTGAGCAAAGATACCGTGTAAAATTTTAATTTTGCACAGTTTTCTTTCTGTGTTGTTGTTGTTAATGTGCAGGTGTTCAACGGGCTTGCAATTCTATTACATCGTTTTGAAGCGGTATTTAAATTTCTCTTAAAATGCGTTATCTAGAGAAAATTTAAACCAAGATTTTAAATTTGGCCTTCTTCAATTCCCCATCGTCCACGTACTGCTTCCTTCGGAGTACATCCTTCATTCGACCGAACAGATGGCAGTCGGAAGGTGCGACATCCGGACTGTAGAGTGGATGACGAAGAACTTTGGAATTAAGTTTTGTGAGCTCCCCTTGTACGCGCAGACTTGCGTGGGCGAGAAGGAGAAGTTCATTTGCATTTTCGTGGCGACGAACACGCTGAAGTAGTCTCTTCCGTTTCGTAAGTGTGGCAAATAGACTTTAGAGCTGATCGCTGCACTATGAAAGAGGACATCAAACAGAGTAGTCCCTTCAGAGTACCAGAAGGTAGCCACAATTTTACTGGCTTAGATGCGGCTTAGGATGAGAGGTGGCGTGGTGCCATTCCATGGTTGCCGTTTTTTCTCCGGTTCGAAGTGAGGAACCCATGTCTAATCACATGTCATCATATTCGACGTAAAATTGTCAAGATCAGCCTCGTAATGCGGAAATAATTACGGATCGAATCGATAATCCTACGTTGTCATTTATAGTCTTCTGTTAGGCGGCGTGGAACCCAGTGGACACACACCTTTGAGTACCTCAAGTGGTGGACGAGTGAGGCAACGCTACGAATAGACACGTCCAGTTTAGCATTCGATGTTTTGTTTTCATCCGTCGATCTTGAATGAGTGTGTCCGCACGTTCCGACAATGCAGGAATCACAGCTGTGTACGGCCGGCCGAAACGCCGGAGGCCGGTTAGGTTTGCTCAACCTTGTTGCGATGACTCAACGTGGTTTCTTTCGATCCTCGTAGACAGTTTGCAAGCGCCTAACAGTATCTGCTGTTCTCTGGTTTTCCGCGAAAAGAAACTCAGTGACAGCTCTCTGCTTGGAACGCACCTTCGTTACACACGCCGTTTTGAAGGATACGTATAGCGCCACCACCTATAGGAACTTAACGAAACTGCCGTTACTACTGGTACTACTAGTGTAACTGCTAAATACTGTCATGAAGTTCTTAGCCAGTTAATAGACAGTGGCTCTGAAACGATGTCTGAGTCCCGTGTAACATAACACATTAATCGCTGAGAGGGATCTGAGTATCGACGTCGGTCGCAAAACTGGTGACATCCCTGTCATGGGTGCTGCACCTGGATTAATGTCGTGGTAACTCAAGAGAGCACCCTTTAGCATCGCACGATGCAGTCAAAACAGTGAGACACAAAGTTTACCACTGTTCTGAACGGGCTATATCTTGCGTAAAATATTGTCGAATCCCCTAAATCACCAGTTCTTCTCCTTACGAAGCTGGAAGTATCTTGAAGTAGACTTGTCAGCATACAACAAACTAATTCCTGCTTTAAAGAAAGATAGTAATAATAATAATAATAATAATAGTGATAATAACAGCAGAAGGTGATTAAGGGTGCAAAACTCAAGTATTGTGTCGTCAGGAGCTCTAAGAGAAATCTGAGTAAAATTCCACAGCTAGGGACTTTGTTCAATGATAAAAGCCTAATGTAGTGCCAGTAAACCTGACCCCTACCTCCTTCTAGTGGGCGTTCCAGCTTTCATAGAAGGTGGTAGCTGGTACGAGTTTTAAAAACGTTTTAACTAGGAGTTAAAAAATTTTTTACTTGAAGTATTTCTTAAGTAACTGTTACTATATGCTTTGACTTGCTGTAACCCTGCTTTATAAATTTTGTAATGTTACTTCCCTACTTTATAAAGCACTTCTCCACTTTATAGATCGCCACTGTTGTGGAACAGAAGGGTGTTAGAAAATTTTACTAGTAATAGAGGTACAAAAGTGGTCTCTGAGTAAAAAGGATTGACTCTCCGTGATCTAATGGGACGGAAAGGTTGCATTTGTAATGGGGCACACATCATGTATTAAAAGAAATACTGAAATTTTGGTTCTTTTAGTATACACTCTATCAGCTGTGCTTCGAAGCTACATCTGCCATAATAATTACTGTTACTACCGTTACTTGTTCTCTAATGTTGGGAGGGAGGTAATCCCAAACTATCTAAAGAGATTTATAGAGGGCAGCTGCGGTAATGAATGAATGATACAGAAAGGATTTTATTGCAGTAAGAATGATTATTTGTCTTGATGGAAATGTTAAGGATAAAAATATTAAGGAGCATCTGTAAAAGCTGGATGGTAGAAAGAGACTGTACTGAAATCTATACGCTTGTCTGCACCAAGTCAGGATAGCTGCGTGTAAGCTTATTAGCAGAACGGTATCCACATTTCACACACACTAAATAAATTTGTCATTTATTAAAAAGGGCTTCATTATTTCCGTGAGGAAATTAATTTCTAATAAAGTCTGCCAGTAAACTATGCAGTAACAGAGTTTGAATTATGTTTACACAGATGTTCAACTGATTTCCTCCGGTGGCATGAATGAAGACGCCTTACGACAAACTGATGGAAAACATGGCGCGTCATCTAGAATTCTGACCCATCTCGTCAATGGTCTGCTATGGTAAGCTGTGGATAATACTGATTAGTATTTACTCAACTTTTTTCAGATTCAATTTATATATATATATATATATATATATATATATATATATATATATATAATCTTTCTGCCAAAATATACTGTTTCTAATGTTATCAATCCTACAGGAAGGTGCTTTGTATTGAGATAGAGAGACTATACAAGGTGTAACGGGTATAAGTGCTGGTATTTTTATACGTGGCACCTTTGTCTTGTTTTCTATGTTTTTTGGGTGACCATAACTACACCACTAAGTGGACAACGCTTTCAGTATAGGCTAACAATCAACGTGTCCACACTTCGGCACCTTACCTGCTACCCAGAGGAAAATCAGCATTAAGAGCTTGCCTTGCCCCATGTTCTTGGATGTACCAAAAACTAAAAACATACGAAATGCGTTAGCTAGAATTACTAGCCTGCAATTGACGTAATCACTGACGTAATGTTGTTCAGCACACCGTCCTCAGTCACCAATACAAATATCTGCACTTTTACTTATTACGCACTGAATAATTAAACTATATGTCTCCGGTTATTACAATTCTCCTGGGTGTATTACATCTTCAGCAATGAAGGTGACTGGCTTTTCCATGTTGATACGCTGCAAAACTAATTAAAGCTATATGTGAATCTATGCCCTCTCCCTTCTCCACTCAATCGAAAGATAACAGTCCTTCCTCATTTTTACACATTTTTTCAAGTTCACTTGTCCAAAAGTGTATGACTGATCTACAAAATACTAATCAGTATTTGCTTCACAAACTGTTACCTTCCAAACCTTGAGGTTTTTGTCTTCGTACATCACTGATACGGCACAAAAATAAGGCGGAGGCTTCAGTATTGTGGACAACTTTCCTGTCTGTTTATGTTTCAAAAGGGATATCCAAATGTTTCGAGGAGTTTATGACCTTTTAAACAAAGATATAGTTTCCTCTCTGATAAAGCGTTGAAGATATCTACAACAAATGAAGAAATATCGGGTCCCTATAGGCGGTAGACACTGAAGTGGCAGAAGGCATGGGATACCTCCAAACTTTGTGTCAGACCTTCCTTCGGTCGGCGCAGTACAGCAACTCGATGTGCCATGGACTCAAGTCGTTAGAAGTCCCGTGCATAAATGCTGAACCATGCTGCTGCTACAGCCACCCATAACTGCGAAAGGGGTGCCATGCAAGATCTTGTGCACGAACTGACGTCTCTATTATCTTCCATAAACGTTCAATGGGATTCAGGTCCGGCGATCTGAGTGGCCAAAGCCTCTCGCTGTCGAGAATGTTCTTCAAAGGAATCGCTACCAATATTGGCCCAGTGATATAGGACATTGTCATTCATAAAAATTTTACCATTGTCTGAGAACATTATGATTGGCTGCAGATGGTCTCCGAGTAACATAACCACTTACAGACGATGATCGGTTCAATTGGACCAGAGGACCCAGTTCATTCCATGTAAACACAGCCCATAACACTACTGAACTACCATCATTTAGCACAGTGCATTGTTGAGAATGTGGATCCATGTCTCCGTGAGATCTGCACCACACTCGAACCCTATCGTCAGCTCTTACCAACTTAAATCGGTACTCATCTGACGAGGCCACTGTTTTATAGTCTTCTAAGGTTGGGTTGTTTTGGGGGAAGAGACCAGACAGCGAGGTCATCGGTCTCAGCGATTTAGGGATGGACGGGGAAGGATGTCGGCCGTGCCCTTTCAACGGAACCATACCTGCATTTGCCTGGAGCGATTTAGGGAAATCACGGAAAACCTAAATGAGGATGGCCGGACGCGGGATTGAACCGTCGTCCTCCCGAATGCGAGTCCATTGTGCTTACCACTGCGCCACCTCGCTCGGTAGTCTTCTAGGGTCCAACCGATATGGTCACGAGCCCAGGAGAGGCGCTGCAGGCTACGTCCTGCCGTTAACAAAGACATTCGCGTCGGTCGGCTGCTGCCATAGCCCACTATCCTTAAATTTCACCGCACTATAATAACGGGTAAGTTCGTCGTACGCCCTACATTGATTTGTGCAGTTATTTCACGCAGTGTTGCTTGTCTGTTAGTACTGACAATTCTGTGGAAATGCCTCTGCTCTCGGTCGTTAAGTGAAGGCCACTGGCCACTGCGTTGTTCTTGGTGGGAGGTAACACCTGAAATTTGGTATTTTCGGCAAACTCTTGACACTGTGTACCTCCGCATATTGAATTCGCTAACGATTTCCGAAAATTGATGTACCATGCGTCTAGCTCCAAGTATAATTCCGCATTGAGAGTCTGATAATTCCTATCTTGCGACCATAATCAGGTCCGAAACCTTGTCACATGAATCTCCTGGGTAAAAATGACAGTTTCGGCAGTGCGCTTTCCTTTTATACCTTGTGTACGCTATGCTACCGCCATCTGTAACGCTACCCCATTACGTTTGTCACCTCAGTGTATTACTTTTTGACCACGCCTCGAACAGATGATTGTGGACTGCTAGAGGAGTCCCAGTTACGTGGTTGATGCTGCCTATGCTCCGTTTCTGAGTCGCACGTGCTTTTGTAAGGGTTCGCACTGCAAAGTGGTCCCGCTGCATCGGGTAATCCTCGGCTGGGTTGCGAGTGAGCCGTCCGTAACGCGTGGGGTCCTAGTGCGGCATCGGCAGGCCGGTCATGCTGGCGGGCCGTGATGAATCGGCCATAAACCCCGCCTCAGCCGCACAGTGCCAGGGCATTCCGGCACGCTGGTCGGCGCCTCCGCCTCCGCCTCTGTGTACCGGACGGCGATAGCCATCGCCTAGGCCGGTGGTCGCGCCGTCCGTCTCTGTCGCGGCCGCCACGCCCCCCTTAATCGGTCGTAAACATTCCCGCCGGCGGATTCGTGTGGGCCGTGACCAGACTCCGCAGCTCCACCTGATTACCTGCGCGGTTATTAATGGCCGGGCTCCAGCCTCGTTGGCCGCAAATAGCCTTGCCTGCTGGTTCAGACTAGCGGAAGCAGGCAAACCCGCTCACCAAAGAATACGTATATATATAAAAACTGTATCAAAAATAATTAATGTAGAGTAGCGAAATGTGGGAATACATTTGCCTAGCCTACTTGATTAGCATTGCAAAATCACTATGAGCGCGAGATAGCGATTGTAAATGTGAAATGCTGGTAAAATAAGAAAAATCAGTCGCGCAGTGGTTAACACACTGGACGGTGCAATCCCGCGTCCGGCCATCCTGATTTAGGTTTCCTGTGATTTTCCTAAATCGCTCCAGGCAAATGCCCGTATGGTTCCTTTGAAACGGCACGCCCGACATCCTTCCCCGTCCATCCCTAAATCGCTGAGACCGATGACCTGCCGTTTAACGAGTTACTTTTAGCACTCATGTGGATGACTTCACACTTTTCATTATTTGGGGTCAACTGCCAATTTTCGCACCATACAGATATCTTTTCTATATCGTTTTGCAATTTATTTTTAACTTCGGAGGACTTTACTTTACGATAAACGAGGAGTGATCTGATTAGTAACTGGCGTAACCGCCAGACTGTTGAATTGTTGACTGCAAGCATGCAAACTTTCATGCATTATGCCGTACAGGTGCCATAACTCCGTTTATGGAATGTTCTATGCTTGTTGCCCTTGGTCGGCCAGTGCTGGAACAGTTAATGCTAGTAGTTGTTCCGGCGTGAAGTCAAGCGCCGGTACGCCAGTCGGAATGGACAGAGAAGAGATGGCTGTGAGAGGACGTCAGCCAATCGCACCCTGACCGACACCTCTCCAGGACGACAACGCGACAGCAGTGGCCTCTATGTGAAGAGGACAGAAGCGCTGCGACCGACTGGCGACGCCCAGTCGAATAGCAGCTGCAAGACTAGCGATTTGGACAGAAGTGTCAACGCTACTTACTTCGCTTGTGTGTGTGTGTGTGTGTGTGTGTGTGTGTGTGTGTGTGTGTGAGGAACAGCAGACGGTCCATAACAGTACCTTGGGGAACGCCAGAAACCACTTCTGTTTTACTCGATGACTTTCATTCAATTACTACGAACTGTGGCCTCTCTGACAGAAAATCACGAATCCAGTCACATAACTGAGACGATATTCAATAAGCATGCGCAGTTCCACTAAAAGCCGCTTGTTTGGTACAGTGTCAAAAGCCTTCTGGAAATCTATAAATACGGTATCAGTTTGAAATCCCTTGTCAACAGCACTCAACACTTCGTGTGAGTGAAGAGCTAGTTGTGTTTCACAAGAACGATGTTTTCTAAATCCATATTGATTGTGTGTCAATAGACCGTTCTCTTCGAGGTAATTCATAATGTTCGAACAGAACATATGTTCCAAAATCCTACTGCATATCGACTACCTTTCTTGAATATTGGTCTGACCTGTGAAACTTTCCAGTCTTTGGGTAGGGAGCGGTTGTATACGATTGTTAAGTATGGAGCTACTGAATCAGCACACTCTAAAAGGAAATTAACTGGTGTAGAATCTGGACGGGAAGACTTTTTTCCATTACATGATTTAAGATGCAACTCCGCGGATATCTACTTCTAAGCAACTCGTGTTGTCAGCTGTTCTTGATTCTAATTCTGGAATATTTACTTCGTCTCCTTTGGTGAATGCATTTCGGAAGGCTGCGTTTAATAACTCTGCTTTGCCAGCACTGTCGTATGATAGTATTCCCATGAAATTGCGCAGAGAAGACATTATTAATGTCTTGCCGCTAGCATACCTTATATACGACCAGAATCTCTTTGGATTTTCTGCCAGGTTTAGGAACAAAGTTTCGTTGTGGAAACTGTTATAAGCATTTTCCATTTCGAGCTTCTGTAAAATTAGTAAACGACTAACAACAAACTGCAGAGAATACTTACGAACCCTGTTGTTTGGCTCTAGTGTCTATTGGCAACCACAGTGGTTGATACATACTACGTTACAGTTTACGTTTAGAATTAACTATTTTACTTGCAGCTACTACAGTTTCAGATATTGCGCAAATCTTACATTTTGCTATTTGTCGACTTTGCAGATTTGTCGAAGAATTATACATACCCTAAAGACACGTTTCATTCATCACCAAATGTATATGTGGCAACTTTCTCGCACAATGTCAGAGTAACAAGAATGTTTTACAATACCTGTAGACGCAACTCCCACTTTGAACATATGTTATGTGGTACCGTTCACCTCCCCTTTAACTTGTAACTGTACAGTTACATATACTCACTTGGCCACTGAATATTACATAGCGTACTACGAGCTACTAACAGCAAATTTCTGTCAAGCTACATTCGCGTATGTAACGCGGATAAAATGACTGTCTATATGCAGTGGTGCTGTAACTGTGTCAGAGTCGGTAAACGACTTGCAAAACATACGGAACAAACGGAACATAAATTGTGTTCAAACAGGTCGTGAGATGAACATAAACAAAAGTAAAAAAAGGATCGTGGACTGCACTCGAATTAAATCACACAATGCTATGTGAATTAGATTAGGAAATGAGAATTAAATGTAGCAGATGAGTTTTGCTATACGGATAAGAGGAAGTAGAGAGGATATAAAATGCAGATTGACAATAGTAAGAAATGCTTTTCTAAAAAAGAGAAATTTGTTGACGAGAAGTATCGATACTTTAGTCGTGAGTCAAAAAATGTTGAAAGAAGAGTGCTGATTCCTTGAGGTGGTTGTTGTTGTTGTTGTTGTTGTTGTATTTAGAGGAAAGACTGGTTTCATGTAGCTGTCCATGTTAGCTCGTCCTGGGCAAGGCTCTTCATCTCTTCGTAGCTCGTAGAGACTACATCTTTTTGAAGCTGCTTACTCTATTGAAGCCTCCCCCCCCCCCTCCCCCGTCAGTTCTTCCTGCCATCCCTCCCGCACTTAGTTCCATAACTTATTGGCAATTCATTGAGGCCTCACTATGTGTCCTATCAACTGATCCCCTCTTTTAGTGAATTTGTGCCATAAACATTTTTTCTCCTTCAATTTGATTTAGTACCTCCTCGTTAGGTATTTGATGTCATCATCTAATCTTCAGCATTCTTCGGAAGCACCAAATTTCAAAAGCTTCTTTTCTCTTTTTCTCTGAACTGCTTATAGTTGCCGTTTGACTTCTGCACATGGCTACAGTCCAGTCAAATACCTTCATAAAAGACTTTCAAACACTTAAATTTATATTAGACTTTAACAAATTCCTCTTTTTCAGAAATTCTATTCTTGCTGTTGACTGTCTGAATTTGATATCCTCTCTACTCCAGACTCATCGACTATTTTTAGAGTCTAGATTCCTAATCGAATTCCCTCCGCATCTGATTTAATTCAGCTACATTATACTACCCTTGTTATGCACTGGTACCTTGAGGTATCGATAATTATCTTTTTAAATACAGGAACAGATATTCTTTGTAGCATCCAAACACCCCATCTCCGTTTTTAAACTCTACAATCTACATTACTATATAGAGACAAATCGTTTAACTTTGGTACGAAAACGCCGAGACTTTTTTGATCAACTTACTTGAATTTTTACGCGAAGCTGTATAAATATTCGTACTACATGTTTCTTAATCAATGATTTGCAGCTTTTCTGTTAAAAGTACCTAGGAGAAAGAAAATTTTGTGCAGCGAAAACGTGCAGTTTCGTTAACGTTTTCAGCCTGTTTTAACTACGTAAGCAGTGCATTTAAATCATTAGTCAAATCGTTTCTCTCAAACATATTGTTTCTCCTTATATATAATTTTAAAATGTTGACAGAAAATTGGAAATTACTTTCTGTGGCTTGTCGGCTTATGATCACAATACTAACACAGAATCTAAATAACAGGAAACGCACTAATCCACTGCCATTGGAATGACTCTATTGAAAGAACCGCCAGCTGGAGAGGTCTCTCTCTCATGCCCGGGATACCAATGATACCAACCATTTTCCCCATTAATTTCGTCTAAATAACTATTAACAAGGCTCAAACAGAGAGAGGGTTTAAGAGGTCGTGGACAGAGGGGGGCCAGACGTAGAAAGAGGAAGGAAGAGATGGATTCAGAGAAAGGAAACGGGAAATGGAGAGAGAGAGGTGGAGGATATCATGGACAGAGAGGGAAGAGCAGGAGGAGGAAATGGATAAAGAGAGGTATGAGGAGGAGGTAGACAGAGACAGGAGGATGTGTATCGAATTCCCAGGCATACACAGCAACTGAGGAGCATTGCTGGGTTCGATAGTAATATATAAAAATCTTCAAAAATAACGTAATATTCTATTTTCACATGTTTTAAAAGCAGTAATGCAAGAGTCAAATCCAGCCATGTTTTTGAAACTTCCTGCAAAGGTCCCGAGTTCGAGTCTCGGTCCGGCACACAGTTTTAATCTGCCAGGAAGTTTCATAACTGCGCACACTCCGCTGCAGAGTGAAAATCGCTTTCTGGCAGCCATGTTTTTATTTTCATTACAGATTAAAAGTTTTAAAAATACGGAACTTGAAACACGAAATTACGTTGTACTCAGAAAAGCAGTTGAATGCTACCCAAAAGTAAAGAAATGTTACGTAAACTTTCCATTCTTCTTTCATACAGTCAGTCAGAAACAATGTTTTATCCGATCGTTTTGCTGATATCCTGTTCCGAAACTCTGAAAGCGTGGTGCATGCCTTTGAAAATATATGCTCGGAGGGCACCGATGTAGTTGGAACTGTTAGGTAGTCGTTATCTGCCTGCTCCTGTACAACTGTGGGGACGAAACTTTCAATGCCTTCCTGCTGCTACACAGAGCTATCCTAGAGTGGTGACATAGGTTTCTCTGATCAGAGGCTCGCTTCATCTCTTTCGTCATTCAGAGCAATGTCGAAGGAGTTTACAGCTCCGCCTTGTGTGTGCTGATGTTTTATGATGACATGAAAATCGGTATCTCGGTCACTGCTGCCGGGGCCAGCGGTTAAAGCAAGACTAATACTGTAGATACTGCCCTAGCACAAGCACAGGCTATGGCATCCTGAAAATTTATGTTTCTGAATCTCGGTTCATGCAGATAGGATATTCCTGGCACGCTATCTTCAATTTGTAGAAGATCAGCGTTACACACAGCCGGGCAGAAAAAAATCTGGCTCGCAGATAGGGAAGAGGAAACGAAACTTCACAGGTTGATAGCACATTTGATTGTTGTTCAGCGATTACAAAATCGAGTCTAATTAACAATGAACTCGGCATCAGAAGCCCACGTGTCAGTATGACGTTGCTTCTTCTCTGATCCGGATGCGTGCACTGGTTCAGTTGAGTAAGGTGTTCTTACGCTGTTGTATCATTGCGTAAGGCAATCTGGCGCACAGCTGTTGCAATTGGTGCTTTGTCTTCCGGTTACAGGCACCATGACGGCAATGCCAGAGCTGGTCTCACATATGATCTGCCGGAGACAGACCTCTGGATTTTTCTGGCCACGGGAGCACCTCAACGTGACACAGACAGTTCACAGAGACACATGTCATTCGTGGACGAGCGTTGTCCTGTTGAAAAATTGCACCACATGGGCGGTGGCACACGAGGGCGCAGTATGTCTGTGACCTTCCACTGCGCCGTCAGAGTTCCCTCGATCACTACAACCGTTGGTTCCCCACAACATGATGCAAGCAGTACGCTGTGCTTCTCCAAAAAATTAGGAGAATGGGGTCTCTCAATAGGCTAACAGCCATACAATCGTGGTACGCAGTTCGGCGCCACCCAACAGCAGTCAATGTTTTCCGGTTGTCGCACCACTGCAAACGCAGCCATTTGTGTTGTTGTGTTAACGCCAGTATACTCATAGGTCACGTAATTCACCAGTCCTCCTGCCGTCAGTCCCGTATCAATGTATCAGGACGGCACAGAACGTTGCAGGGAGTCCATTACTTTTTCTCGTACAGCGGGCGCAGATACAGATGTTACCATATGCTTGGTATACAATATGGCGATCCCCACCTGTCGCGGTCACACATGGCCGGCTGGAACCTCAACGAGGAATAAGCGTTACCTAGCATTCCCATACGGCCCGTCCTCTCTCACGTCCGGATGCCCTACAAATGTCGATGCTGCAAGATTCGACCGATCGGCCAAATGGACTCTCGCAACGCGGCCCCTTTCAAACTGCATCAGTGCTGATAACGCGGTCTCAGATGAATACGCGGTATCTCCCAGTTCATTTACAGCAATCACTGAACATATGACGCTGTTCACGACCCTTATGTACCGTACAGGGCTTGCGAACAACACTAAAGCAGGTTGGTGGTTTTTCTACCTGTCACAAAAAATTACAACTCTAATCATTTTTCGTATCCGCCCATAATGTGAAGTGTACGAAGTTCACTGACATCCGACCGTGTCTTCTGAAAATGGCTCTGAGCACTATGGGACTTAACTTCAGAGGTCATCAGTCCCCTAGAACTTAGAACTACTTAAACCGAAGGACATCACACACATCCATGCCCGAGGCAGGATTCGATGGTTGGTTGGTTGTTTGGCGAAGGAGACCAGACAGCGAGGTCATCGGTCTCATAGGATTAGGGAAGGACGGGGAAGGAAGTCGGCCGTGCCCTTTGAAAGGAACCATCCCGGCATTTGCCTGGAGCGATTTAGGGAAATCTCGGAGAACCTAAATCAGGATGGCCGGACGCGGGATTGAACCGTCGTCCTCCCGAATGCGAGTCCAGTGTCTAACCACTGCGCCACCTCGCTCGGTGCAGGATTCGAACCTGCGACCGTAGCTGTCACGCGGTTCCAGAATGTATCGCCTAGAACCGCTCGGCCACTCCGGCCGGCCGTGTCTTCTGAGTGGTTTGCTTTTTTAGGGTTCGTACGTTAGTCAGTATAAACAATGCCTTGTCGGATCAGTTCATTGTCCGTTCGTCTGTCTGTGTACCTGTCCGACAGCTAAGAACCATTTTTCTCATGAACGCGGATACGTATCACGTTTCAATTTACGTTACACACTAAAGTCAATTGTCCCTTGGTATCGTAAAAAATGTGAACTTCTACGTGAACGTAATCAATATATAAGGCCTTTTATGTCACGTGATATTCGCAAACTAACTCATCTAAACCTATAGGATCCTTCCCGTTGACCTATAATCCTGAAATTTGGCCAGAAAGTAAGGTTTCAAGGTAAAAATAAAGGAGACATTCGAAAATTGTTTATTTGTGATTATGTCACACGAAAAAATATTTTTTTTCGTTTGTTATCCGATGATCCGTCATTACGTCTGTTAAAACTCCTTTTTCTCAGGAACAAGTAGCTGTACCAAGCTGAAATTTCTGTCACATACTGAAGTCCACAGTCTGTTGGCGGTATAATAAAATCAAGCTTGAACGTCAGTGCAATAAAAAAAACAGCAATTTGTGTCACATATTTTTCATATTTTGCTAGTATCGATGTCGATAGCAGGCAAGCCGGCCGGAGTGGCCGAGCGGTTCTATGCGCTACAGTCTGGAACCGCGCGACCGCTACGGTCACAGGTTCGAATCCTGCCTCGGGCATGGATGTGTGGGATGTCCTTAGGTTAGTTAGGTTTAAGTAGTTCTAAGTTCTAGGGGACTAATGACCTCAGAAGTTAAGTCCCATAGTGCTCAGAGCCATTTGAACCATTTTTGATAACAGGTGAGATCGCGTTGAAACTCCTCGATTCCTAGGATGGATGAACTATGCATATACATGATGTCTGTACGGAATGTTAGGTGCTCGAGACCATTTTTTTGTCATGGAGCTGCTTGTCATGAGTTTTACCAAAAGGATGCCTCTGAGGGTTTAAGCAGTTTCTATAGGTGTAATTTTGCTTATAGTCGCATAGAGCTTCGCGACGGCTCTTTCGTGACTAGGGTCTTTAGATGCGATGACTACTTTAGGAAGGCAATTGAAAAATATGTAACATAAAAGTATCAAGGAAGACGTGAAAGTACTCAGTACCGGGAAACACACATATATTTTTCGTACCCCTAGTCACGTGAGACGATGGACCATTCTCTTCACTGTGCCGACCCGACAGGTTCTCTACATCTCCCCTCTCCTCGTCTCCCCCCCCCCCCCCCTCTCTCTCTCTCTCTCTCTCTCTCTCTCTCTCTCTCTCTCTCTCTCTGTCACACACACACACACACACACACACACACACACACACACACACACACACACACACACACACACACACACACAACACAGCACCTGTATCTAATCAAATTTGTTATGACTGCAGATATCGCCAAATATCTACTCTCGGGCTACATCCTCTATGTCCTTGTAACTAACTTTAAATTTCGTTTTTAGTGTCTACTACATGCACCTTCCTACTCTGACTGCCAGAAAAAACATACTGCGTTTCCAACTCACATTCAAGCGCCGTCTTCTTGACAGGCCAGATTGCCTAACGGCAGTAGCATCTGGCACCTAACCCCTTAGGTGTTGCCGCGACCTTCACGGCGTGTTAGCTGCACTGCGGGGATACGCCCCACGTCCGGATCAACGCCGCTGTAATCACACCGGCAACCTCAAAATTACGACTTGTACCACTTAATAATGAGTTCCTGCTGAAGGAATTGCGAAACTTCCGGCATTAACACACGCTTCTCGCTGCGATAGTCAAGGATTAGGCAGATTTGAATCTGAGTCATCTATTTCACTGTCACTTTTTCACTCAGCGTTCGCACATAATGCACTTTACAGCCTTCCATGAGATTTGTGCTAAACACTTAACGCTCCAAGTGGTCGCAACAACAAAATGTTTGAAGTGCTGCTATTCCGAAGCACTCTAAAAGACCGAATTAATTTGACGACTTTGTTACAAGTATAACAAATTGCATGTGTTTCCACTACCACCGTAACCTTTACTGCAACTAAAGTAAATTTCACACTATCCTTTTTGAACGTCGTACCTTTTAGTTACCTTATTACATTCATGTCTTAAAGATGTAAAAAGAGAGAAAAAAGTATAGTGTGAGGTGAGCATACGCTCTTTCCGTCATTACAAACATTTATTTCTAAGGAACCGTGCTAGATACAACTCTGGGGTTCGTTGCAAATAGTGTCTTAGCTCACAGAATTTTTTATGAATGTAGTTCAGCGTCTGCTCCACTTATTTCTCGTAGAACGTCTGGGTGATACTCAATTCCTCTCCATTTCTTCGCCAACATCTTTTCCGTAACTACCTCTGCTCCGTCTCGAATTCGTGGCGTAACACTTTCCACATTAGTAACTGGTGAACAGGACACTTTATCTCTAATGCAAACCCACAAAAAACTCAAGAGCGATTGCGTCTAGTGAACGTGGTGACCATGACCTTGGATTATATGAAGATGGTATCTGTTCTTCCAGACATGTCTGAAAGAACAGATACCATCTTCCTATATAGATAAGGCTTACCGGCCAATGATCTTCTTCAGTGCTGATGCACTCACATTGCCCGAACTCTCGGTAGATTGCCTGCCGCGAGTAATGAGTATATGGGGCAGGGGCACTACAATTGTAATGTGTGGACAGTAAGTTGGAAATGTGGGTCTCATGGGGAGCATGCCAGAGGTAAGTCTCTGCAGTCGCACTATCCTCTGTCTCCTCAATGGCTCAGTCGGATGAGAACTCCTGAACCCCGTTTCTCAGGTACCTTCTGAATTCACTGAGGGTCTCTTGATTCCGGTGACCAAACACTAAAAATCATGAAGTCTAGTCGTATTACATTAATGGTCAGTGGACTGGAACACCTCTCCGCTTTGATGCGGTTTGTCAACCTGTTTACTATATCCATCCAGGTTAAAGTCGTGTTGTTTCGCATTTCAGATAAGCAGATCGCGTCAGAAAGTATGCTTAATGTAGAAGAGAGATCGGAATCAATCTCATTTTATTCCCTTTCCTATTACAGCGAGAAGTTGTCCAAAACACTCTAACAGAGAAACGAGAAAGTTTTTCGATGAATTTAAAAGCAACATTTTGCCAAAAGGTATGAATCTACTCACACCTCAATGGCCATACTAGTACTAAAACGGAACATGACAGAGTGAAGGCTGAAATGCTAAGTTCGATGTTGCGAAACTATTTCACCTCATAAAGTCATGATAAACTCCCTCCTTCAAATCACTGCACGAACGTCAGATTGTCAGATATTTAGATCGTGGAGTAGAAAAGGAACTACAGTCGTTTAATAGTGTAAAGGCTTCTAAACGATATAAGATATAACAAAGTTCTCAAAAGTATCATTGATTTTCTGCGAATGGTCTCACCCAGAATTTCGCAAACACACATCATATTCAGTTTGCACCTCTAGGAGTACTGCACCAGTGATAAGTGTAGCACATGGTGATGAAATAATACATAGGGTGGAAATTTCAAAATTCTTAGATGTCCATATTGATGGGAATTTAAATTGGAAAAAACACATTTTGAAACTCCTAAAACAACTTAGTTCATCCACATTTGATCTCAGAATAATAGCAAATTTTGGGGAGACAGAAATCAGTAAGTTGACATACTTTACTTATTTTCATTGAGTAATGTCATGTGGAATAATGTTCTGGGGCAACTCATCTTTAAGAAAGAAGATCTGCATTGCCCAAAAACGAGCTGTAAGAATGATATGTGGCGCTCGCCCGCGATGATCTAGTAGACATCTGTTTAAGGAGTTGGGCATTCTGACTATTGCTTCACAGTATATTTATTCCCTCACGAAGTTTGTCGTAAGTAGTACACTACAGTTCACAAGGAACAATGAGGTACATAATTACAATACTAGAAGAAAAAATGACATTCATTACTCAACATAAAGGTTGTCTTTAGCACAGAAGGGGGTGCACAACGCTGCAACAAAAGTTTTTGACCACTTACCCAGTGAAATAAAATGTCTAACAGACAGCAAGGTAAAATTTGAAAATAAATTGAAGAAGTTTCTCCTTGATAACTCCTCCTATTATGTAGAACAATTTCTATGTTTGTAATGTGTAAAAGGTGGTGAGTAGGAATTGCTAACTCAATCTGTATATCTTGTGTTCATTTTGAGCGAAAAATAATTATATGGTGATGTTTAGAGTATACATAGATGTACAAATTAATTTGCAATATGAATGTAAAATGAATCGTTCCACATCATGACGATTTGCACCCGCTGCACCCGTAGACTTATGGAGAGTATTTTTTCTCATATGTTATGACAATTTTTGGAGAACGAAAATCTCTATATAAATCAATATGGATTACTTGAACAGAGATCTTGCGAAGCGAAGCTCACTCTGTTCGTTCGTTACAACCAGGGCGCCTAAACATCATTCATGATGTAGACATCATATTTGTCCAAATGGACAATATCTACAAAACTGATTACAAGATGAACATCAAGAAAATTAAAATAAGGATAATGAACTGCAATCGGATTAAATAATGAAATGTTGAGGAAATTACGTTAAGAAATGAAACTAGTACATGAGGATCGCTACTTGCACAGTATTCCTCCTTCTCGTCAACACATATATCTATCTGCATGCTCTTCAAGGTATTCTGTATGGCGGGGAGTACTTCTGGTATAAGTAACTCTTCCCTCATCTCTGTTCCACACACGAGTGACGCGTTGGAAGAATGACTGCAGATAAACCTTCGTATCAGCTCTAACTCCTCGGGTTTTCCAGTGGTGAACATTTCGTGAGACATATGTTGGAGGACGTACGATACTGCTCGACACTTCGCGGAACGTACTCTTTCGAAATGCTAACAAAAAATGGCTCTTTGCACTATAGGACTTAACATCTAAGGTCATCAGCCCCCTAGAACTTAGAACTACTTAAACCTAACCTAACCTAAGGTCGACACACACATCCACGCCCGAGGCAGAATTCGAACCTGCGACCGTAGCGGTGGCGCGGTTCCAGACTGAAGCGCCTAGAACCGCTCGGCCACTCCGGCCGGCGAAATGTTAACAGTAAACCTCTCTGATACGTACAATGCCTCTCCTGTAGCGTGTGCCACTGGAGTTTGTTCATCATGTCCGTAACGCTTTCTCGCCAACTACATTATCTTTCAACGAAACTCGTCTCTCTACATTGTATCTTGTCTATCTCCTCTACTAATCCAACCAGGTACGGGTCCGAGACTTACGAGGAACACTCATATAGAGTTGGAACTAGTGGCTTGTAACCCAGTTCTTTCGTGAATAAATTACATCTTCTTAATATTTCTGCAATGAATCTTAGTCTGGCAGCTGATTTTGCTATCAGTTTTTTGTGTGATCATTCAACTCCAGGTCCTTCCGGGCGTTTGGCCCTAAGTATTTTACAGTCCTTGCCGTTTGCACTGATTTATTTCAATCTAACTGTAATGAATCACTCCGTCTATCTATGCGCGATGCGTTAAATTTATTTATGTCCGGGGTCAACTGCCCGAGTGGCGTTATTGGCTACATCGTCTGCAGCTTGTACTCCTCCAGTTCCAGACACTCCTTTTCTCACTAACGGACGAATGGACATAAAGGTCGTGGTGACAGCACAGAGGCGGAACGGTACGTTCTTTAGCGTATTTTCCTCACGTCCCCACAGCTGTCATTCCTGAATTTCCTAGTAGCCTGGTAAACTTTTATGGTATGCAAGGTAGTCGTGGATTATAATGTGTTCGTCTTCCTCCGCTCTAATTTTTCTGCATTAACGTCGTTATATGAAACTGAATATTCATGTTTTGGAGATTAACTCGAGGCTGCGGATCCGTGCTGAAATTCCAACAAAAACTGCAAAGGAGATACTCTCATTGGCCAGTTCTTTCACTTTTATTTATCTTTCTAAGGTTTTAAGAGACGGGTGTGATTCTAAGAATACCTGCACTTTTCTTCACAGAATGGCAGGAACACGATAGGAAACGCTTATAAAAACGGAGTTTACTTCTGCAGGAGGGATTACAGCAAATATTGTTATTGTTATTATTATTATTACTGTTATTATTTTCGAATAACCCTATTAGAGGACACAATCAATCAACACTTTCTGCTTCATTGTTTTGAACTGCACTTTTCCTTGGGCCCACACTTCTTCCGATCATGGATAACGTTATTCCTTCTCTTCTTGTGTCCACTTCGTTCCATTCTTGATTTCTTCCCCTGTTCTGCAAGACTGTCTTTTCTGTCGCTTCTTTAAAATGTGTTCTGTTTCTTATCATGGGCCGGCCGCTGTGGCTGAATGGTTCTAGGCACTTCAGTCCGCAACCGCGCTGCTGCTACGGTCGCAGGTTCGAATCCTGCCTCGGGCATGGATGTGTGTGAAAGTTTCTGACGCGGTCTGCTTATCTGAGATGACGAAACAACACGACTTTAACCTGGATGGATATAGTAAACATGTTGACAAACCGCATCAAAGCGGAGAGGTGTTCCAGTCCACTGACCATTAATGTAATACGACTAGACTTCATGATTTTTAGTGTTTGGTCACCGGAATCACGAGACCCTCAGTGAATTCAGAAGGTACCTGAGAAACGGGGTTCAGGAGTTCTCATCCGACTAAGTCTAGGGGACTGATGAACTCAGCTGTTAAGTTCCATAGTGCTTAGAGCCATTTGTACCATCTTATCATGCCAATGTCGACTCCCACATTTTCGATTTCTCTTCCTGCTGTTCTAAGCCATATGATTTACAAATGCTTAGTAAATCAGAAATTTCTGTACTTATTCCGTCATTATTCATCCTGCTTATATACAAATAGAAATTTAAACTCCTTTTCCACATTACATTTGTTAATTTCACCACTGTCAGATGTAGTTCTGTATTCGATTTTAATCTGTATTCTGATTCACTGCTGCTATTGCGTTCTAGTATTTTTTTTGTTAAGATTCTTCTTCCAATTATTTCATTTATAATATTATTAGGCTATTTTTGTATTTATTTCTGTTCACGGCAGAGGCGGCATTGTTGAGGATAAC
Organism: Schistocerca serialis cubense; assembly: GCF_023864345.2. Taxonomy (NCBI): domain Eukaryota; kingdom Metazoa; phylum Arthropoda; class Insecta; order Orthoptera; family Acrididae; genus Schistocerca; species Schistocerca serialis. Next base: position 60,826,893 of record NC_064649.1, on the reverse strand, counting down.
CGAGTCCACTGCAGGATACTTAAAACTTCCTGAGGAGTAGGCCTGGTGACGTGTGTGATTTCACACTGATGGGTCGTTCAGAACATTACTATTCACTTGTATGTCACAACCTTTGCTATATCCTGAGATTCCAGACACAGCGCTCTTCAGGCAATGTGATATCGACCTCAGTGCACTAGGTGTGATGGGTATGACGCCAGCATTCAGATGTGCTGCTGTGCATATTATTTTGTATTGTGATTTTTATGACGTAAAAGTCATCTGTGAGTTCTACATATATATGGACATGGCCATGCGCTCAAGGTGCATTTCGTTTGTAAATGTTTTATTTTTGACAGACCTTTGTATAATGTGCTACATTTTATCCACTAACGTCACAAATTGGCGTGAGGCTCCCACACACACTTAACACGTTTGGTTGCTAAAATTTTTGGAGGCCTGAAGATGACACCAAAATCTGTAAAAACCGGTTGTTGTGAATAAAAAAATATTTATGCGATCTTGGCTTTAGAAAGTTTTTACCGATTAAAACAGATCACTCCTCGTGATTTCTCAAAAGAAGAAAAAGGAGTCACTTTGTTTTCTCCCCCGCGATTTGAACATCAGTAAACACATTAAGGAATATGGAGAAAGGGACGTCTCGTCTAACTCTTTTTCTAATCTTGACGTTATCCTCTACCATATAGACGTTTATCTTTGTGCTTAGATTCTGATGTAATTAAGTACTATGTATTGTATGATTCCAATCCAGTACATTCCCCTTCCCTTCACAGTTCTAAAATATAGCTCCCAGTCCACACCATCAAAAGCTTTTCCTAAGCCAATGAAGGAAAGATAAATTCATCAGTTCATATCCATTCCTGTCTGCCACATCACGCGGGACGCACAAAATTGCTTCTCTTGTTCCTCTGCCTTCTTTAAATCCGAACTGGTCCTCTCCAGTGGATTTATCTACCTTTCCTTTTATCCTGCTCTAAACTACACTAATTAGTGTTTTGGAGGCATTTGACAAGATTGATAATATTTTATAGTTGATGCAGTCAACTTCCTTTCCCGTTTTAGGTATAGTAGTAGTTCTGTATCCTGTGAAGTCTTACGCCATAATTTCTCTTTCGCATCAGTCATTTATTGCTCTGCTTTATTCGTCTTTCACGCTGTTGCCTGAATTTTTCAGCAATTTTCCAAGAAAGCTTTTTACACCCGCTTCTTTGATTCTTTGAAACTCCGAAGGCCACATTCAAACTGACGTGTCGTGATTGGGAGACCTTGCATTTGTCTTTCACACTCGTTCATGTAATCAATCGGATTATTTTCATTCTTGAGTTCCTTATCAACGTGCTGTTTCTATTCTCTCCAACAAGCACATACCTCATCATGGTCTGTCAGTAATATTCCCGTTTTATTTTTTACTACTACAGCTGTACACGAAGAGTTAAACTTCCTGTCAGATTAAAAGTGTGTGGCAGAACTATCCAAGAACTATCCAAGCAATACGACAAGCCTTCGCGGCTTCTATCAGTACGCGTAGAACAATAACAATAAAGTCAGTTCCGTTAAGTGCGCGCTGAACTATTTTATGGTAACGTTTGTGTCAAATGAGAATAATGATATACCGACAGAAAGGCGTGATAGAAATAAGGCTGTCTCTATTAACTTCCTTCAAACGTTATTGTGACAGAAACAGACACTTTCACGCTGGAGATACAAAATGTCTGCTTCTCGTAAGGAACCACATGAAATCTTTAACTCTTCCGCAGTAAATAAGAAACTTAAAATAACAGCACATGAGACTACGGAAAGGGACACCAAAACTACTATCAAACGAATTAAACCCACCCATTCCACAGAACGCAGGTATACAAATCTTTCCTAAGGAACAGGGATACTGCATAACAGCAAGACAGTTCTCATTATTTTCTTTTTAAGAGCGAACGCCATTCCTTCGCTGGCATCTCATGAACTAACTGTCAATTATAGTAGTTGCGCAATGACTACGGAATGTTGCGGCTAATACGTAGTAACAAGAATTACTACACCTATTAAAACGTAATATTTATCGATATCCTCTGATGTCTCAGTTAATATTCGACTATTTTAGACCATTAAGGGTGGCGGATGCATTTAGTTCCAAATGAAACGCTGAAGAAACGTAAATGGTAGAGCTTCCGAGCAGTGAAACACATTTTCCTTGTAATATATCGTTCAAACGTAGCGTGACCTTCGTGTGTGAACGGGTTTCGACCAAGCTGCTGCTGCTGCCTGCGGATTCCAGTATATGAAACAAGAAATTCTCCCGTTTCAGGTGACTAAGTTGAAATGTGTCAAAGAGAAGTTGCCCTCGTAACATTCTCTGATTTATCTGTTTTGCCTGTGAGGTCTCCTCACAACGTAGGAAATAAGAAACACAGGAGGCGTAACTTGAGATGGTAATCAGCTCATGGATCATCGGATTATAAAAGACAAAGTAATGGGAATTTAAAAGGAAAGATTCTTTGAGAAAGGGTTCTACTTGTTCAGTACCCACTTTGGAATTATGTGTAATGTGACGGAGAACTAACAGAATGTGTACAGGAGTTCAAGAGTTGAAACATGGCACTACTACCGTGACGAAATGGGTTGTTGTGTGTGTGTATGTATGTTGAGAGAGAGAGAGAGAGAGAGAGAGAGAGAGAGAGAGAGAGAGAGAGAGAGAATATGAAATATATTTTATTAAAGGTATGTTCACATAAATATACTACACATACCGTTACAAAATCCTGAAGACAGCAAGGGCTGTATAAACGCTACAACTGTCTCGCACTAGATCAACAAGCCAAGAACGGTGTACAGAAAAATGGATATGTATATTGAGAATTGTTGGATGACGACCAGTTTGGCCTTATCAAAGGGAAAAACAGCAGATATGTAGTGTGTCGTCGCACTTGTTAATGGAGGTAAGTCCAACGGAGAAGTAGAAGTGCGGGGGGGGGGGGGGGGGGGAGAAATGCAGTAGTCCTCAAGTACTGTCCAACCAGCACATCGAAGAAGCAATGACGGAAGTAAAAGGAGTTTAATTCAGAGTGAAAGATACAGTGGTAACATTTGCTGATGAGACTGCTGAGGTCACTAAGAGTGGGGATAATTACAGGACGTATCGATTAGAATCAACAGTCCAGAGAGTACGCAGCTTGAAATGAGAGGAGACCAAAAAATACAGAGCTAATGAGAAGTAGTAGAAATGGGGTTATCGATATACTTAACATCGAAATTGGGCACAAGATAATAGACCGTGTTAAACAGTTCTACTGACTTGGAAGCAAAGTAATGCAGGTAGGAGGATACAGAAAGCGGAGTAGTGCAGACGAAAGGGGTATTCCTCCGTAATCGAAATCTACTAGTACCAAGCGTCGGTCTCAGTTCAAGAAATAAGTGTTTCGCAAGGTACATCTAACGCACAGCATTGAGTCGAAGAAAATAATGTATTGTAGGAAAAGTCAAAAATAAGAATCAGACCATACAGATGAGATACTGCAAAAGGATGTTGAAAATAAGCGGTCCTATTACGGTAAGAAATGAACAAGGCCTCTACAGAATAGGCGGGGATAGGAACGTGTGGAAAACGCTGAAACAAAAAGGGGCGAGGTGACACAGGCGATGCGTTAATAGATTAGGGAAGAAATTCCATGGTACGAGAGGGAACTGTACAGGGTGAAAACTGTAGCGAAAGAGGGAGATTAGAATATATTAAACAAGCATTCAAATGAAAACAACACAGATGGAAAAAAAAGTAAACAAACTGTTTATTATTTCGAAACTAACGCTGTAACTGTTAATAATTTGTCTCACTGTGAGACATGACGGTCAGTGCGTTCACGGAAAAATCTTCAAAGTTGCCTGCGGAAGTATGATTACACCCAGAGATGCCCCTTTTCATCCGAAGCAAATCGACGGCCCTGAACGTCTTTCTTCGCGGCTACAAATACATGGAGATCGCATGGGGAGGGATCTCGACTATATGGAGGATGTGTGAAGGATTTCCAGCGGAAGCTCTGCAGCGTTATTAGAATTATATATTAATACTTTAAGCTGGTGACGGGCGTTGATGTATATCAACATGGACCGGTGAAAATGTGTGTCCCGACCGGGACTCGAACCCGGGATCTCCTGCTTACATGGCAGACGATCTGTCCATCTGAGCCACCGAGGGCACAGAAGACAGTGCGCCTCCCACGAGACCCACATTCTCACCTTATATGTGCACATACTACATTCGTAGTGTTCCTACCCAACACACTCATTACTCATGGAAGATATTCTTACAAAGTCCCGTAAGTGTCCGGGTAATATGTGTGCATCCACACAGCGTGGTCGAAACAGCCTTGGCAACATGGTTTCGGGCCCGGTAGGCGAAATCTTTACGTCAGATCGCATGAGCAGTAGAAGGGTGGCGATAGAGTTTTAGTGAAGGAGACGTATTTTGCCAAGCTTAATAGAAGTCAGTAATTTATACTTGCTTCCATGGAAATTTGAGTGTGATGTTGTTGTGTGCCTGTTTTCGTGTTTAATTTGAACAGTATTCGTGTGTTGCTGTTGTGGTGATGACCAGGGGGAGTGGTTACCATGCAGTTGGAAGGCGGTGTACTGAACTGCTAGAGATAAAAAAATTCTAGATACCTACAGGACATCAAATGGCTCTGAGCACTATGGGACTTAACATCTGAGGTCATTCGTCCCCTAGAACTTACAACTACTTAAACCGAACTAACCTAAGGACATCACACACGTCCACACGCGAGGTAGGATTCGAACGTGCGACCGTAGCGATCGCGCGGTTCCAGACTGAAGCGCCTAGAAACGCTCGGCCACACCGGCCGGCAGGACTTCAAATGATTTGACTTCGGAGTTATGACAGCAATTCGTGGAACATTGTCAGGGTTACTGTCTCTAGATCGAGGGGTCGTAAGTTTCGATTACTGGCTTTCTTGGAGATTTTCTTCATTCGGGCACTGTGTGTTTGTGTCGTCCCCATCATTTTATCTCATCTTAATACAGACGAAAGTCGCCTAAGTGGCGTCAAATAGAAATACAATCCAAGGCGAAAATAAAAAAAAACCACGTCGGATTACGAAGGAATGTCGTGCCAGACTCTGTCCAACTGGCGCGTTGCACTGTCAATATACCGAGCTGGTTGCAGGGCCCTGCCGATAATGCTCCAAATGCTCTCAACTGGGGAGGCGGTATAATCTTACTGAAGTGTAAAATCAAGATGGCCTGTCCTGAAGGGCAACAAAACGAAGCGTAGAATATCGTCGACGTACTGTCGTGTTGTAAGGGTCCCACTGACGACTGAGAAAGAGCTTCTGCCATTAAAAGGAAAGGCATTCCAGACCACCACCCTTGACTGTCTGACTGTATGGCTGGCGACAGCCAAGTTGGTATCCCACCACTGTCTGAGGCATGTCGAGACTCGTCTTCGGCCTGAAACGTCATTGACTGGAGTAGAATTTCGTTTGAGCAAGGTGATGCCCGCCCACACGTGGCGAGCGTTTCTACATCTTGTCCTCGTACCTGCCAAACCCTTTCTTGGCTAGCAGGATCGCCGGATCTCTCCCCAATTGAGAACGTTTGGAACATTATAGGCAGAGCCCTCCAACCGTCTTGGGATTCTGACGATATAGTGCCCCAATTGGACGGAATATGGCACAATATGCATCAGGAGAACATCCAGTAACTGTATCAGTCAGTGCCAACCCAAACAACTACATTCGCAAGGACCAGATCTAGATCAACATGTTACTGACTTGCCCTGTTTGCGAAGCTCGTTCTCTTGAATAAATCATCCACTTTTTCTGAAATTGTAATCATTTGTCTGTCCGTACATGTACATCCCATCTGCCGATTTGTGTCCCATTCTGATAATAGTGTCGTGTTGCATGGTTTCCTTTCTTTTGTCTAAGACTCTACTTGCTCCAACGGCCGAGTCTCCTGACCAGTAAAGGCATACCACAATTTTCCTCTTAAATTTTTGTGGTAGTGCGGCATATAACTTAACGGAGCACGTGATAATTGCATGTGGGAGATAGAATTATTCATATTTTTAGGACTGTAAGGTTTTAAAAAAATGGAAGAATGCATGAAGTTAGTCAGTCAGTGAAATTTACGAAGATAGTGAAAAGTGCGGAACGAATGACGTAATAATCAGCTGCTAATTGTCCGTAGAGCCGTAGTATCTCCATCACGTAACTCGGAGCTCCGCCTGCACGCTTCGTCGGCCATTATGGCGGAAATTAAAAATCGGAACTGCTGTAGTCAACCCGAAGTGTTCGCTGGCGGCAGCCGCTGCGGCGGTTTCGGCGGCGGCTCGAGTGCTGTCGTTGGCGGCCGACCAGCGGCGCGACGCAAGTGCAGACAATCGCCGACGGAGGCGGCGATGCGGGTTTTACGAGCGTTTTAAAGTGTTACGCGGTGCCAAGTGTTTGCCGGGACCCGTGACGGCGGTGAGGAAGGGGGTCTGTGCCTGGTAGGGTGGAGGAACGGCGGGGGCAGGGGAGGGGGCCCGGCTTTAGTCGGGGAAGTCCCGTTTAACGATCGCGGAATGGATTCCTGCGGCGGCGCGGATGCGCTCGTAAAGAAATGGTCGCGGGGGAGGAAGAAAGAAGGCGCGATGAGGCGGTCGTAACGCGACGCCCTGGTCTCCGAGTCAGTGGGGCACTGGGTCGGCCGTCTTTGATGGTACGAGCCTTGACGAACGGCGGTCAGACACCTCGTGACGTCGGAGAGTGCACTTGTAAACAGTGCTTCACTCGGCGTCAGAAGCTGACGTTCGCTACAGAGTAAATGAGCAGAAAACTGCTACTGTGTTACAGAGAGCGCTCCTACAGTAACAGCGAAGGCAATAGTACGACATGTAACGTTTTTCGCTAATTGCTCCTATGCTGAGATCTGCCAAATCTAATACACTATCTGATCAAATGTGTTCGGACATATATTACTGGACATTAATATTGGGAGGACCCACGCTTGGCCTTTACGACGTCTTGAACTCTGCTGGGTGCATTTTTAGAGAGATGTCTGAATATTTGTGGAGGAATAGCAACAACTTTTCCTCAAAATCAGAACCAGAGAAGATGGTGATGCTGGACGGTTCTGGAGCAGTCACCGTTGTAGCTCATCTCAAAGGCATTAAATGGGATTCACGTTGGTACGCTGAGCAGACAAGTCCGTTTCAGGAATATTATCGTCCAAAAATCATTGCCTCATATATGCTGCTTTATGACAGGGTGCATTTTTATCCTGATAGGCTACTCCATAATCTAGAACACCTCTCCGAACAGCGTAGTACCACTTCCTCTGTTCTTCACTGGTACTACGCTAGACAAGACGGAAAATACGAAACTACTGAACCTCAGCAGGGCTGCTGAATGTAACAGAAGGTGGGTGTTGACAGTTTGCAGCTGAACTTCATTAAACTTCAGGGGCTGAAGCGGGAAAATTCCACGATGTTCCACAATATATTACGATTTTTTCAACAGTAACTGGCAGAGAAAGAAAGTGTGTTGTATAACTTATTGAACTACTTCATACTCTGCTGCTTAGTGTGTGAACAACGGCAGTATATCAACTAGTTTCTAAATAGTGGTAGTCATACGTGTACACGAACTTCAAGGAACAAAATTTGGCTGTCATCGTTATTTGGTGAGTCGACCATCCGCATAAGTTTTGGAACGACTTGAGACGACGTAAGAGAGAACTCTTACAGTGTATATGAGCGCTAAACATTCCTCTGTTCAGTGACGTCAAAAGAGCTTGGATGGAACGAGAGGGTAATTAAAGCCGGATGGCAGGTCTGTTCCAGGCTGCAGCTAACGCGTTGCCGGAATCCAACACGTACCACTGTCAAGAAACCTGTATGGACAGTCGGCTGTAGAATTAGACTGCGATGATGAAATTTCGTTCCCCTGCCGTGTATTCCCCCGACACACACAGTGGAATTAAAGCTCGCTGACACAGGGGCTCATATATTCTCTGCGGAGACGCGATGTGACAGCGCACACTGGCTAAATGAAGAAATATGGCGGCAATTTTTGTGCGCCCTCCGTCCACTCTGGACTGGCGAGGTCCGCCCTGCCCTGTGGATGTGGATATCCACACACACACACACACACACACACACACACACACACACTGCCAGGGAGCGCTCAGTCGGCCGGTCCCGCCCACAGGCAACCCAGAAAATTCCCCGGGCTTACGCGCTTATTTACCTCTCCGTCTCTACCAACACCACTCTGTCCTCGACGGAAAAACTGGAACGCGCCCTCGGCATATAGCGGTTCCACCCAAGCAGACGTACGCAAACGTTGCGATGGCTGTAACCCATCTCTGTACATTACGTTGTATCAGCCATATACCGGGGGTCTCGTTGATAGGGGTCCTCCCGGTACTGAAAGAAGGAAACGATTAAAAGAGGCTGTCCCATAAGGAACGGAACTTTTGAGTGCATAATAACAGCACATTTATTTGTGAAATCAGATAATTTACATATTATTGCAGTGCATAGAACCTATGATTACGCACTGTCCTGTCACATTACTGTCACCACCTGTCAAAAGCCTGAATAACCACCTTCTGTAGCGTGGACTGCAGCGACAGGTGCAAGAAGAGAGCCATTGAGATTCTGGAAGATATGGATAGGTACGTGGAGCCATGCCGATTCCACTGTCGAGACCAGCTGTGCTAGGTTTCTCTGTTGAGGAGCCACGGCGGGAACAGCCCGATCAAGACGGGAACAGCCCAGTCGAGGCGGTCCCACATATTCTAGATTGGATTTATATCTGGTCTAGCGGTTCTAGGCGCGCAGTCCGGAACCGCGCGACTGCTACGGTCGCAGGTTCGAATCCTGCCTCGGGCATGGATGTGTGTGATGTCCTTAGGTTAGTTAGATTCAAGTAGTTTTAAGTTCTAGGGGACTGATGACCACAGATGTTAAGTCACATAGTGCTCAGAGCCATTTTTTTTTTTTATATCTGCGGAATTTCATGACCAGGAGACTAGGGTAACTTCACTCTTGTGTTCTTCGAACAACGGGCGTGCACGGCGAGCTGTGTGAGAGGTTGCGTTGTCCTGCTGGTAGATGGCATGATGAAGAGGAACATGTAGGGGTGGAAATGGTCCCCAAGCATAGATGCATACTTGTGAGATCACACATGAAACGCTATGAAATCATTCCCAGACCATAACGTTCCCTCCAGTGTTGCAGGTTATTTGCTTTCACACGTTCCACGCCATACGTACCAACGGCGTGTAGGGTAAAACGTGATTCACCTGAAAAGGCCACCTGTCGCCATACAGCGGACGTCCTAGTGCGGGACTGGTAAGGAAATTCTGGCCGTAGTCGTCGGTGAACAGCTGTCAGCGTGGGCGCATGGTCAATACCCAGCAAATTTCGCTGAACGGTCGTTTAGGAGACACTTTTCGTAGTTCCTAGCTTCTTCTGGTCGGTCAGTTGCTCAACAGTTGCACGTCTCTTCGCTCGTACACTTCATCGCACCGGTCGTTGACCCCTGTCATCTATGGCCCGTGATGCATCACGGCGCCGGTTTTGGATACCGCCATTTTCATCAAGTTACTTTCCATTAGGAATGTTGAATGCGCACAAAGACTGTAATATGACTTTCAAAATGATGGAGCACAGCAATCAGTCATCCTTTCCTTTTAGGTTTCATCAAAGCAACGCTAGATTTCAGCTAGTAACCAGCCATTATCAGTGCACTATTTCGGAGTCTTAATGCACGTCCTAGCACTTCGCCAACGGCTTTGCCGCAGTGGTCACACCGGTACCCGTTAGATCACCGAAGTTAAGCGCTGTCGGGCTGGGCTAGCACTTGGATGGGTGACCATCCGGTCTGCCGAGCGCTGTTGGCAAGCGGGCTGCACTCAGCCCTTGTGAGGAAAACTGAGGAGCTGCCTGACTGAGAGGTAGCGGCTCCGGTCTCGTAAACTGACACACGGCCGGGAGAACGGTGTGCTGACCACATGCCCCTCCATATCTGCATCCAGTGACGCCTTGTGCTGAGGACGACACGGCAGCCGGCTGGTGCCGTCGGGCCTTCATGGCCTGTTTGGGAGGAGTTTTAGTTTAGTTCCTAGTACGACAGTCCCCTGTTGTTCGGGCTCGTGTCGCAGTTCATTCAAGTCCCTGTCACAGTTCACCGATAGCGCTATTTTGCCACGAACGGTATACTTTAAACACGGCGGCACCTGAACGGTTAAAGTTAGCAGTTTCCGAAATACTTCCATCCCTGGCCCGAATTTCAATGATCGTACTCTCCTGGACGTAAAATATTTGGCTCCGTTCTCACATTACGAAAATTACGCCCCCCCCCGGACACACTTTGTATTCCGCCCCCCTCCCCCTCCACTGCTAATGCTGGCACCTGACGTCCGTGCTTGGTTATTGCACGTTGACGATGAAAACAGCTGGTCGTCGCATTAATGTGACTGCCTTTCAAAATGGTTCAAATGGCTCTAAGCACTAAGGGACTTCTGAGGTCATCAGTCCCCTAGACTTAGAACTACTTAAACCTTACTAACCTAAGGACATCACACACACCCATGCCCGAGGCAGGATTCGAACCTGTGACCGTAGCAGCAGCGCGGTTCCGGACTGAAGCGCCTAGAACCGCTCGGCCACAGAGGCAGGCGTGACGGCAGGGTGTATATGAAATATCATAATACATGAACACCCTCCACGATTCTGCATCCACACTCTTTTCCTTTCCATGAAACTTTCGACAGTTTTTCGCCATACTTGCTCGACTAGATTTCAAGTTACGCGCTGAAACTCGGGCTTGAGCTGTGGAAGCGATCGTGTTGTCAGGCAGGTCACAAGACCTGGGTGGTAAATTCGTGTGAGGCCCGGGAACCTCTCTCGTAACAGGCCCACTGACGGGCGTGGTCCCAAAGAATAGGTGCATACTTGTGTTAATCTATTCTGCCTTCCAGAAAGACGACATCACACACGGAATACCACGACGTGTAACAGGTTTCGTCAGATTGTTGAAACCAGACCTATTCAGTATTCACATGACTCCGGTGTAGACCTCAAAAACGGTCATAACAATATGCGGTAACGGTCATCGTCCGCTGTTAATGCATTTTCAGCGCCTTCTCCGAAGAAGTACGGCGTAGTTACGCCCTCATCCCTGATTTCAATCATCACACCACATAGGCGTTAGTTGTGTTTGTAAGTGCTTCTCCACTGATATTACTAGAGGGTTTTCCGTACTGCAAGTCCTGTAATTTTCCTTGTTCACGAAGCTATTCAACAGAAAGTGCGCCTCATCAGTGAACATTACTTTCATGACGAAATTTTCTGCGCTCATTGTTCCGCAAGCATCCAGTGAACATATCCTTTCCGCTTTTCCTGCTAGTTCTTGTATCAGCGGGATTTCATAGGCCCAAAGGAGCCGATTTCCTTTCAGAAATCCATAAACGCTGGTCCCGAGAATATCCAACTCCTGTCAACGACAGCGGCTAGAATTCACCAGATTTGCAACAACGTCATCAGTCAAGATGGCGATGTTTCCCGCAGAAAGACTAACACGAGGACGTCTCGACGGTTTTGACGTCCACAACCGTACCGACTTTCTCAAATTTAGCGGATTTTTCTAATTTTATATTTTATTTCCTTTATTATTTTTATTTTTATTTTTACTCCTCTGTAAATCACTATATCAAGCAGTTTTAAATCAATCACCTGCTTGAAGATGGCTATGTGATTATCAGCCTAAATCTCGGAAGAAGTAATACTGTTGTCCTGGTTGCAAGCCCGAAACCTGATGGAACAGTCATCCGCTTGGAACACTCGAAAAAACACTTCTCCTGTGTTGTAACACAGTAACTGAGAAAGCTGTGAGGCTGTCTTTATGAGATATTTCGAAAAATTTCAGAACTTTTTAAGTGTCGCCATATACTTGGTAATTCTTTTACGTTTAAAAACCCCCGAAGAGACGCAGATGATGCTGAGACAAGTAATTCAATGTAACACACATCGGTCCGCAAGTGTCGGGAAATACCGCAAAAGTGGACGATGTACCTCGCCGCACGTGCGGCCATTGGACTTCGCTGGGCTGCTATTGTTCTCTGCCACCTATTGTAAATGTCTCGCTGTAACCAAGCAGAAACTGTTCTTATTTTGTGTTTCTATCCTTTTATCCCCTCTTTTCTTATTTGCAGATTTTATTTAGTAAAGAAAATATATGTAACTTAACTGCTAGCGATGGAATTCCGAAGCTTACTATATTTGTTTATTTCAGACGCATTATGGCAGGTTTTTGCTGCACTCTACCTCGCAATCATCCAACTGAGTGAGCGAGACCAATAAATAATATAATGATTAGTATCTCAATGTAAACTGGTGTTCGGCTAACGCAATGCAATATAAAAAATACTGCCTGCCAGGTGCAAAACTCGAACCCTGAGCGCCACGCACTAAAGTCGCTCACGTAGACGCGGAGCCACACCGAATGCTTGACGTGGGTTGGGTTGGTCAAGTTCGACAGATCGATAGCCTGCAGCGTGGCGAGGTACGTCACCTGGTGACGTCACATGTTCAACGTTTGTCACTCACTTTCGTGGTATATAGTGATATTTGTGGGCCTGTGTGTCTGCCATTAACTTACTTGTCTCAGAGTCAACTACGTCTCTACGGAGGTTCTTAAACGTACATAAGAATCACCCTGTTGCTGCTGTTGTGGTCTACAGTCCAAAAACTGGTCTGATGCCGCTCCACATGCTACTCTATCCTGTGCAGGCCTCTTCGTCTCCGAATAAGTACTGCAGCCTACATTCTTCTGAATCTGCTTACTCTATTATTTTCTTGGTCTCCCTCTAAGTATTCCAACCTCCCCCCCCCCTTCCCATCCACCCTCGACGTCTACCACCACAACTAAACTGGTATTCCCTTGATGTCTCAGAATGTATCCTATCAATTAACCATATCTTCCAGTCAGTATGTGCCCAAAAATTTCTTTTCTCCCCAATTCTGTATAGTACCTCTTCGTTAGTTACGTGATCTACCCACCTATTATTCAGAATTCTTCTGTTGTAACACATTTAAAAAAATGCTGTTCTCTTCTTGACTGAAACGTTGATCGTCCTTGTTTCAGTTTCGTAGATGGCTACACTCTACATAAATTCCTTCAGAAAGACTTCCTGACACACAAATCTACAGCTGATGTTACCAAATTTATTTTTTTCAGAAAGCTTTTCTTCATTTTATATCCTCTCTAATTCGGCCGTCATGAGTCATTTCCTGCCCAAGTAACAGAACTCTTGCACAGCTTTAAGTGTCTCGTTTGCGAATATAATTTCCTCAGCATCGCCTGATTTAATTCCACTGCGTTCCATTGTTTTGCTTTTCTTGACGTTCATCTTATATCCTCCTATTCAAGACAGGGTCCATTCCGTTGAACTGTTCATCAAAGTCCTTTGTTGTCTATGACACAGCTGCAATGTATTCGGCAAACCTCAAAGTTTTTATTTCTTCTCCCTGAACTTTGATTATTACTCCAAATTTTACTTTTGTTTCCTTTACTGCTTCTTCAACGTATAGATTGATTAACATCGTGGAAGGCTACAACCTTGTTTCACTACCTTCTCAATTCCTGCTTCGCTTCCATCCCCTCGACTCTTGTAACTGCACAAGTTATAAACAGCCTTTCGCTCTCTGTGTTTTACTACCCCCGCTACCTTCAGAATCCGAAAGAATATATTCCAGTGAACATCGTCAATAGCATTTTCTAGTTTACAAGTGCTATAAAGGTAGGTTTGCTTTTCTTGACCTATCTTCTAAGAGAAGTTGTTGCATCAGTATTGCTTACAAGTTCATACGTTTCTCCGGAATCCAAACTGGTCTTCCGTGAGGTGGGCAAATTATTGCTAGGTTTACTCAGATAAATAGTTGGAAGGAAAATATGACTGATAGCAGAGATATATCAGGAGGCGTAATGAAGTTGTAAAAATATTGAAATATGTCGTAGTTGTCCACGGTAAGCCTTGTCTCAGTCATATGATTATCTTTGGTCCAAGTATTGATCCCAGAGGAACGCCAGTGGGAGCATGGGGGGGGGGGGGGGGTGGGGGTGGGGGCGAACTGCAGACCAAATATTTGTCACATCCGGGTGCACGCGCCATTTTTCTTAGTTACCGGACGCTGCAGATGTGCACCTACGGCACTCGGAGAGCAGGAGACGCCTCCTGGAAGGTGGAGAGCTTTTTTTTTCTTTTTTTAAAAAACTTGTCGTCGTCAGGGAGACGCCGTGAGGCGGCTCGCCACCCCAGGAGCTGCTGATTATGCCACGGCGTTACTCTGCGATCCCCGTCTCGGCCCAAATTGGTTTCCCTTCCGGCAAGCAAGCATTAGTCTCCAGCACGCGCACTTCCGCTGTTTTCCTCCGTGATGGGGTGAGGGTGGCGGCAGGGGAGGCGACGTGAATGGGAAAAAGAAACAAGGGGGGCAGTGCGGGCGCTGGGAGGTCACCTCTCCAGGCGGAGAAGGAACTTTCCGTCGCTCCTGGAATTACTTTTCTTTCCAGACGCTGCCGCTGTGGAAAGTAGAAACTTGGATGGGAAGCTAAGAGGTCTAGACTGCAACTCCGGCCAACGAACGCAGCGTCTTGCTCCTCCTACCCTGTCTTCCGTCTCACCCACTCTCCCCTTCTCTCTCTCTCTCTCTCTCTCTCTCTCACTCTCTCACTCACTCACTCACTAGCACACACACACACACACACACACACACACACACACACACAACTTTCCTCTACGCCTGACACTCTTACACCACACCTATGATCAGAGTTGCGAACAAGTTTTCGAGTATACTCAACGCAGTCTAAATTTTGTTTCTCGTTCTAGCCACACTATGTGAGTGTTCTACCACAGGGATCATATTACCAAGCTGTGTATCTACTCTTTGCATAAAATTTGTTCATCTCACAGTGGTATTACTGATCGTTCAGCAAACAAAACTGGTGATCACAGAAGAGAGGTCTTTAGAAAGTAAGTTTTTGAGTCATCAGTTTTCTGACTTGTTTGATGTGCCCGGCCACAAATTCCTCTCCTGTGCCAACCTTTCGATCTCTGGATAGCATTTGCAACTTACGCCCTCAGTTATTTGCTGGTGCGTTATAATCTCTGTCTTCCTCTACAGATTTTACCCTCTACAGCTCCCTCTAGTACTCTGGCGTCTTAACCGATGTCTTATCATCCTGGCTCTTCTTCTTGTCATCGTTTCCGGTATAACCGTTTCCTCGTAGATTCCGCCGAGAAATTGCTCATTCCTTACATTATCAGTCCACCTAATATCCAACATTTTTCTCTAGCATCACATCTCAAATGCTTCTTTTCCCTTCTGTTTATGTTTTCCCACAGTCCGCGTCTCACTCGGTATACAACTGAAATATTATTTTAATTAATGACAATTTTTGTACTGTTTTATCTCTTGAAATATGAGGAAATGTAAAGAAATCTACGAATGATTGTATGATTTTTATCTCTGCTGTTAGTTAGAATAAAATTATTTTAAGTTGTTCATACTGATTTGATGCAGCTCTCCACACTACCGTATCCTGTACAAGGCGCTTTATCTCTGCTACATCCGTTTGAAACTGCTTACTGTAACCATGTCTTGATTTCGCACTACAATTTTTAACCCACACACTTCCTTCCGTTACCGAATGAACGATTGCTTAATGCGTTACGAAGTGCCCTATCAACCGATCATTTCTTGTAGCCAATCTTTGCCACAAATTTTGTTTTTCTCCAGTTCACTTTAGTACCTCCTCAGTAGTTATCAAATCTTCCCATCTCGTGTTCAGCATTCTTTTGTAGCCCCGCAATTTGAAAGCTTCTGTTCTCTTCTCGTCGAAAGTGCTTGTCGTCTACGATTCACTTCTGCACACCGTTGCACAGTGCACCCCAGATAAATACCTTGAGGAAAGATTTAGTAACATTTCAATTAGGATTCAGTGTTAACCACTTTCTGTTTTCATTAATGCTTTCCTGCTGTTGCCAGTCTGCATTTCAATAGTTTCTGCTTCAGCCATTGACAGCTGATTTGCTGCCTAAATAGCATAACTCACTGACTGCCTTTAGCGTCTCAATTCCTAATCTAATTCTGTCAACATCGCCTCTTTTAACTCCACTACATTCAGTTACAATCATTTTTCTTTTCTTAATGTTCGCCTTGTGACGTGGTTGTAAGACTTTACTCATCCCATCATTTGCGGTAATCTGGTAGGAGAGAAAAAAGTGTAATAGCAGACAAACAATACTTACAGAACTTTATCGAGAACTTTACCTGTTAATGAGCAGAAACAATTGTGCAGAATAAGTAGAAATGAAAACGGAGTGAAAACGGTCTATAATCCACGATTAATTAAAAAATATTCGAAGTACTTTCGATTCTTTAGCCTTAAGATTCAAAACGCACTTCCGTATCTTGTGCTAGCGGCAAAAGGCTTTCGTCGTCTCTAGATGAGATACAGAGAAGCTTAACTCTGTGGAAGTTGCTTTGATTAAACGAATTATGCAGTTCTAAGCTGAGGGCAAAATATTGCGGAGTGCCACGCTGTGCGACACAAGATTAAGACGCAGCAACCAACTTCGCAAAAAGTTTAAATTAAATTCGCAGAACTTTCGTAGCTTACCCGACTAACTGCCTTCACTTGGCGTCTTTAGCAGCGTCGAATACTCTGATTTCATTATGACACTGAAGCAACAATCCAAATAAAATGATCTGCTGTCACAATGATAGAAACCGCTAACGCAGTTAATGGAAAGTTTAGAACGGGTTTCTCGAGAGGGAGCCGTCGAATGGCATTCATGTATAAAGTACTGGCTGATAGTAAAATATGGAGGGGAGTGGCTTCATGGAGAGTGTACTGAAATGGTGTTCGAGGCGCTATGGAGAGTATTAAGATATCGGTATAAGTCATGTAGTTGACACTGCTTCGCATTTCTTGTCGTTTATATATATTGTATATACATAATATGCATCACAATACTCGTGATATACTTGTCCATTGCCTGAAATTGGTTATCTGAATTTTGCTTTTTAGCGTGTTAATTTTTATGAGTGCGTTACATATGGCCCAGAATGTAAACATTTGGCTACGCTACAGATCAATTCGTTACGATATTATTCGTTTGACATTCGTCAACTCACAGCCAGACTATTACCTGCTGCCTAACCTAGGCCTCGGGCTACGCTACAAATCAATTTGTCATCACAATTTAGCATTACAATTGGAGTCCAATATCAAACGCTGTAGGCACAGCTGCAATCGACCCTGTCTGTATCGCTATCTCCGTGAGTTTGTTGACAAAGGAAAGATTGATGAATAGTGGTTTCTAGAAAATAAAGTCAATTCGCCAGAATGAGATTTTCACTCTGCAGTGGAGTGTGCGCTGATATGAAACTTATTGGCACATTAAAACTGTGTGCCGGACCCAGACACGAACTCGGGACCTTTGCCTTTCGCGGGCAAGTGCTCTACCATCTGAGCTACCCAAGCACGAGTCAGGCCCCCTCCTCACAGCCTTACTTCCGCCAGTACCTCGTCGCCTAACTTCCAAACTTTACAGAAGCTCTCCTGCGAACCTTGCACTCCTGAAAGAAAGGATATTGCGGAGACATGGCTTAGCCACAGTCTGCGGGATGTTTCCATGTCTAAGCCATGTCTCCGCAATATCCTTTCTTTCAGGAGTGCAAGGTTCGCAGGAGAGCTTCTGTAAAGTTTGGAAGTTAGGCGACGAGGTACTGGCGGAAGTAAGGCTGTGAGGAGGGGGCTTGGGTCATCCTTGGGTAGCTCAGATGGTAGAGCACTTGCCCGCGAAAGTCAAAGGTCCCAAGTTCGAGTCTCGCTCCAGCACACAGTTTTAATCTGCCAGGATGTTTCAAAGTCAAATGGGTCGGTTTTTTGCTTGTCAGATCCCCGACCAGAACTACGGAATGACGGCTGTAATAATGCCAAACTGAAATTTATAAATACCTGACACTGTCAGCTGAAGAGCGTTCATGAATTCAGTATAAAGAAAGCTTCAGATGTGAAGTTTTTATTGCCTTGATCGCTTGTAGGTACACTGGATTACTAGTTTCGGCAGGAGTAAGCTGTCCTTTCAGGTCTTCAGTGTTGAGGTTGTGAAATCATGCTGCGCGATAAACCGCACGTTTATTTTTGTACCATCGTAACGGACTCATGACGACAAGAGAGTGAAACACTGAAAAATGTAACTGTCGTCATGGCAACGCAAAGTCGTACAGGCGTGCCAAATCAAAAAGTGCCGCACGTGACTGAATTGTCTGCCAGCGGTCAACTCAGACATATGCGATCAAGGCAAGAAAAACTTTGTATCTGAAGCTTCCTTTACACTGATTAGGGAATGCTTCCATTTTCAGTTAGGGATCACTGTGGTTTCAGGAAGGGAAAAACTACCAAAGAAGCGCGTCTGAGGTATGACTTAGTAATCGAAAGCAGACTTAAGAAAAATAAGGCTTAGTGTCTAGTAACTCCTGCCACACAGAAAGTTTTCCCCAGAGATAAACATACTAATATAATCATAATAAATAACTAGACGAATAATCTGTAATATCTACACAACCCAAGTGTGGGGGGAGGGGGGGGGGCAGGCAGGGGAACAAGAACGAGATGTTGGCGTTAGAAAAGATTAGATTATATCGGATATCCGCTTGGACTTGTTCCATAAACTCGCAGGCTCACTGCCTCCAAGTCATTTGCGTTCTTCCAGGTTATACTGCCTAGCTTGCATGCCACATTGTCTCTGTGTAGCTGCGTGTGGAATGTTTCACGCAGCTCAAGGACATTGCCTAGTGGGAGAGAATGAGAGACTCAGCGTGAATTTCAGTCTAGAGCGTCTCCTGCCAGAAGCAACGCCACTTTCTTTTATGTTGAAACATCCCCTCAGAAGAAATTATGAATTACTGTGCTGGTAAATCTCTTACGTTATTTGATTTTCAAACAGCTGAGCAAAACTGAACGTAAAGAAAATGGTTCAAATGGCTCTGAGCACTGTGGGACTTAGCTTCTGAGGTCATCAGTCCCCTAGAACTTAGAACTACTTAAACGTACCTAACCTGAAGACATCACACACATCCATGCCCGAGGCAGGATTCGAACCTGCGACCGTAGCAGCAGCGCGGTTCCGTACTGAAGCGCTTAGAACCGCTCGGTCACAACGGCCGGCAAATGAGCTTACTCAGACATTTCTCTCTTTACTTATTCTGATCATCACTAAACTGATACACAATATTTTTAGCGCAACGCAATCTGACTTTCAACAATCCCTACAAAAGTAAGGCCGTGACTAACAATAACCCATATCTTTCATGAATCACTTACCTCACAAAAATCTTCGTTACTCGAACTACTGCAATATAGCGAGCGCCAGTACTGCCAACTAAATAAAAGATTCAAACTACAGAAGGCACTAACTACTGACAGGCATAGTTAGGAAATGAAAGATTTTGATCGAGAACAAACAATGTATTTACCTTAATAGTGTTCAAAAGTCATCATATATATATCAGTACATGACATCCAGTCTTACAAATTTAGTTTTTCTGATGGACACACGTCCAGATCGTCCGTTCTCATAACTCTGGCATCTCTCTCTCCACATGCACCACTGCTGACGGCTCACCTCCAACTGCGTAACGCTAAGCGCTGTTCACATCCAGCTACCCGACACTACAATAGAAAATATTCCAACAATGCAAATCAGTCCCAGACTGGGCACAGCACAGTCAGTGGTTTTCGTACAGACCGCTACGTGGCGTTACCAACATAAAAACCTAACAGCCTACTTACAATGTTTTAGTCTCGTAAGGACACTGGTCTGCTGTCTCAGCCTAATTTTACTGTTTATAAGAGCCTGTTGAAAAGTAATGCCTTCGAATTGTGAAAACTGTTACAGATTTTTAAATAAGACATTCTACATCTTTTTTCTTCATGTTGAGACATTTATTTCTCAAACTGGTCACCCTGGCGACGAACATATTTCTCCCAACGAAGGAGTACCTTGGTGATACCGCCACCGTAGACCGTTTGACTTTTTTGAGGGAGCTACAACATCGCCTCTGCTTACGCCACCGGCAGCCGTGGCCGAGCGGTTCTAGGCGCTTCAGTCGGAAACCGCGCTGCTCCTACGGTCGCAGGTTCGAATCCTGCCTCGGGCATGGATGTGTGTGATGTCCTTAGGTTAGTTCGGCTTAAGTAGTTCTAAGTTCTAGAGGACTGATGACCTCAGAAGTCCCATAGTGCTCAGAGCCATTTGAACCATTTTCTGCATGCGCCGTTCTATAGCTGTCAAAGTTAACCCCTTGGAGGTGTTCTTCAAGTCATAGAAACATATGAAAATGAAATGTGGCAAAGTCGGTACCATGTGAAGGATGATCGGTGACGGCGAGTCCAAGGCAGCAGATTGCTGGAGATGTCGCAGAGCTCATGTGTGATCTGGCACAGACATGTCGAAGGAGAGGGCTGCAAATATGTATACATAAAGGATAGAGAGATAAAGTGTTAATAACTTTCGTTTCATTTACAAAGCTTTAAGAATATTCACATAAGAAATTAGAAAGTATCAGTTGTCAGCACGCTCTCTTATTTTTCTTGGCGTGTTCCAATTGTGTTTCTTGTAGGACATACGAGGGTCACTCCACAAGAAATGCACAGTATTTTTGTAAAAATACAGTTTTCATTGTGCATGTCTGAAAGTTTTACAGTATGTAGATACATCCTTCCCGCTTGTTTTCAAACTTAGTTTAACCTGTTCCCGTGAGTGGCGCCGTCACAGGATGCCTTCAAGATGGCTGCTACACTTGACGTTCGTCAGAAGCAACGTGCTGTCATGAATTCCGCTGCTGTGAAAACGAGACAGTGGGAAACATCCACAAGAGGTTGAAAAAGGTGTGTGGAGATGCTGCTGTCAATCGCAGTACAGTTAGTCGGGGGGCAAGCAGGTTACGTGATGAAAGCGGGCACGGCAATATTGAGGATTGTCCTCGCAGCCGCAAGCCTCGTGCTGTAGACACTCCAGACAATGTTCAGAGAGTTAACGAATTGGTGACTGCTGACAGATGCATCAGAGTGAACGAATTATTACGCTACGTTGGGATAGGGGAGGGAAGTGTTTGCAGAATACTGAAAGTGCTGGCGTTAAATAAGGTTCGTGCCAGGTGGGTTCCTAGGATGCTGACAGTGGCTCACAAAGAAACAATAAAACAGGTATGCAGCGAACTTTTGGAATAGTGCAAGAATGGTGGAGATGAATTTGTTGGAAGAATAGTGACAGGTGATGAAATATGGCTCCATCATATTTCACCATAGACGAAGAGACAATCAATGGAGTGACTACATGCAAATTCACCGAAGAGAAAAAAAAATTCAAGCTATGGCTACGGTGTTTTTCGATTCGGAGGGACCCTTGCTTGTGGACATCATGCCAAGTGGAACCACCATAAATTCTGATGTATATGTGACGACACTGAAGAAACTTGAAGCTCGACTGAGTCGTGATCGACCTCATCGGCAAAAGCAGGATGTTTTCCTGTTCACGACAATGCACGGCCACATGTGAGTCAAAAATCCGTGTAAGCGATCAGAAAACTCGGATGGACAACACTGAAACACCCGCCTTACAGTCCTGACTTAACTCCATGTAATAATCATCTCTCTGGGAAACTGAAGGACTCTCTTCGTGGAACAAGATTTGAAGATGATGACTCCCTTGTGTACGCTGCCAAACAGTGGCTCCAACAGGTTGGTCCAGAATTTTACCGTGCGAGTATAGAGGCGCTGGTTCCAAGATGAAGTAAGGCAATTGAGAGGGATGGAAATTATGTGGAGAAATGGAAATATTGTTCCTAAAGGATTTATCTACGCACTGTAAAACTTTCAAAAATGTAGAATAAAAGGTGGATTTAAAAAAAAAGTAGTGTGCATTTCTTTTGGAGTGACCCTCGTACTATTTTGAATCGTGTTTGGCACTACGTAAGTTCTCGCGTTGCGTGTTTACTATAATTGTGCTGATGTTGAAAACTTACTTTCGCATGGTGTGTCATGCCAAGTAACATAGCACCATACACAGAAAGAACGGCTACAGTACAGTACAGAAGATAATCGACGGAAGCACACAATGCGAGGAACAAGTAGGATGCTTTTTATAATATAGTAGCTCTTTCTATGTACAGTATTATGCGAGTAACATCGAGGTGTGTTACATGGCAGTGACATCATATGAAAGCCATTTTCGTTGTAAACGTTAACGGCCCCATAATACTCTCTTTGGGTGCTCCAGAAATATACATATTGCTCCATTCTCGGTGGAGATGAAATTTCCGTAGCTCAGTTCCTGGAACAGGTCCTGGGAAGAGACGTCGCTGCGCATGCGCAGGGCCCTGGAGGCGATTTCGTTCAGAAGCCCGAGGCGGAGACAGGCGCCGCCTTGTGTGGGGATTATCGGCCCGGTGGCTCCGTACCTCTGCAGCCCGCCCTAATCGCGCCGCCCCACCCCAGTGCTGCCAACTGCTGGCCCTGATGGCCTGAGCAATCAGCGCCCTCTGCCGGCTCCGGCTCCATCTTCTCCAGCTCCAGGGGATCACACCGGGCGAGGCCCGCCTCCATCCCCCGTCCGGTCCGTCCCGCCACCATCGACCGCCGCCGCGCGATACTGGCACTAATGACGCGACAGCGACGCCGGGCGTGCCGCTCGAGGACGGCGTCGGCGGAACGTCTTCCGCCGCGCGGTACAGGCAAATACAGCACTATGCTGCCACGGCTCTGGAGAAACACGGAGCTGCTGCGTCTGTTGTGTTGCAACGGGGAGCTGCGCGCGTCATTGAGCCCTATCAATAGGCTAAATGCAACTGCCACCAACCGCAAGGTGTCTGTCAACTCTACACTGTACAACAGCGTCCAAAGTTATGCACTTAGAGGGTGATCTAAAGGTCCGTTAACATTTGAAAATGCAGTAATTCACGAAATAATATAGGTAGATAGGTAAAACTTGTACAGACGTGCCTGAAATAACATACGGTTTTATTGAAACCAAAAAAAGCGCATAAATTGGTCAAAAGCAAGAGCTGGGCAACAACACTTCATTGACGCATCATGTACAAAGTGGGTTTTAGTGAAAGACAGAGCAGGGGGGGGGGGGAGGGGGGGGAGGAGGAGGAGGAGGGCGAGGAGGAGGAGGATGTAAGTGTTTAACGTCCCGTCGACAACGAGATAATTAGAGACTAAGCACAAACTTGGATTAGGGAATCATGGAAAAGAGGCCGTGCCCTTTCGAAGGAACCATCTCGGTATTTGTCTTAAGCGATTTAGGGAAATCACGGGAAACCCAAACCAAGATGGCCAGACACGAGTTGGAACCGTAGTCATCCCCACTGCGAGTCCAGTGTGCTAACCACTGTGCTATCCCGCTCTGGTGTGAGTCAGGGAATCAGATTCGCAAACAGTAGCGGAATGCTTACTTTACCAAGAAAGGTCCTGTTGACGAAGCTTTGCTATCCTAGTGGGGAATTCGCTACTGCAGTTTTACGACCCTATTATGGTAGGAGGGGTATTGGAACTGATAATACACGATAAGCTATTGTAATACACCTCCTCTTAACTACAAGCTCCATCTTCGGAGGTTCGAGTCCTCCCTTGGGCATGGGTGTGTGTGTGTCGTCCTTAGCGTAAGTTAGTTGAAGTTAGGTTAAGTAGTGCGTAAGCCTAGGGACCGATGACATCAGTAGTTTGGTCCCACAGTCCTTACCACAAATCTCCGAATTGCCAATTTCCACGTTGACCTGAAATATTTTACAACTACAAACCACGAGAAATCACGCTTTGAAGAAAATGACAGCAAAGTTCGAAATCCCGTAGCGGGCCACCAGAAAGAAGTGCCACTGCTGCCCCAACAGTTCAGGAAGAAATGCAGACTTCTGAGGGTTCATCTCAGCGTCGTGTAGTCGACGCTCTAGAAGTTCCACGTCGCGCAGGCATTCCATGCACTATTGTCTGGAGGGCACTAAGGGCGTACCCTCCAATGCTATCCGTGCAAAATCGAGCGTCATCATGAACTGATAGCCACGGATTTTGTGTCGCGGAAAGCATTTTCAGTGCAGGCACTTCAAAAAAATTTTCAAATGTGTGTAAAATCTTATGGGACTTAACAGCTAAGGTCAGGTATCGTGCGGACTTACAGTATCAGTGGCGATTGGAACCTTTTTCTTCGAGGAAAGTCGGGCGCTTCTTTTCAAATTGTCGGCGTGTCGGGTGCGAGGTATACCGATATGTTACAGAATCGCATCATCCCTAGCCTGGCTGACAAACACCTGCTGGAAGGTACGACTTTTATGCAGGTTGCAGCTCCACCCCATATTGCTACACGTGTGAAAGATGGTTTGCACATATCGTTCATGCTTCACCTCCCAGGTCCCTAGACCTTAGTACCGCTGTCTATTGGTTGTGTAAGTCCGCCGTCGTTAGGGATGCTAAAAGACAACATCCGTGGCAATTTTTGACCACACCTACCGATATGCTGTGCAATATCGTTCACAGCGTTGTCGCTCTACCACGGGTACAGTTGATGAATGACGACGACATGATAAGCATTTCTTATGAAGAACATTGACTTTGCTGCAAATCAGTTCTTATACTAATTATTGGTGTTGTATCATGTGAAGCGATATCTGTTGGCCATTTTCTGCATATTTTTTGGTTCAAATAAAACTCCAAGTCGTTTCAACCTCATCTGACAATTTTTACCTCTCTATCTAAGCAACGGGGTCGCGCGGTGGAGTCTTCTCACGGAACCCCCGTCGCAGGTTCGAATCCTCCCTCGGGCATGGGTCTCTGTGTTGTTCTTAGCGTAACTTAGTTTAAGTTAGACTAAGTAGTGTGTAAGTCTAGGGACCGATGACATCAGCAGTCTGGTCCCGTACGATCTAACCACAACAATAACATCATCATCAACAACAACAACAACCAATGGGAATGTAACTGCTCCGCAGATTAATGTGGGTGGTGCACCGGGACTCGAAACATTACCTTTGGGGCTGCACAGTTTATCCTGTAAGTTAGTTTCAAAACAGCACCCCCATCCCCCTCACTCACCCCTCCCCCCCCCCCCCCGCCGTTTTAGTGATAATTAATTGTAAAAACATTCCCTTAGCCTGTGTCTAAGCCGTTTCTCGGTGAAACAATCGTTCGCGAACGTAAAATCACCCAAGATATCCGAAATCCTCAGGATAACATGTGTACGCTACAAGGAAAGATGGTTAACATAAATTAACAATAATGCCCCCCCTCCCCCCCCCCCCCCCCCCCCCCGCCCGTCGACCACATGCGGTTCTTGAAAGACTGGAAAGAATCCAAGTTCCATCTTTAAAATAGATCCTTTCTAACAAAAGTTAGTTCTTCTCGCATTTCAATGTAAATGACACACCTCCTGAATTATGTTTGGTAAAATGAAAAAAGTTTTTAGGTACATTCAGTGCTATACGTGTATATTGACTGAAAAATGTCTTCCAAATAGATTCAGCAACAGAATACTAGTAAATCAAAATATTAGCAGTGATGCTGAAGTTGAAGAAGAAAATGCAGTAGGCGGTAAACTTTTTTGGTTTATTATTTTGTGAAGGTTATCAGCGAAATAAAATTTACAGAAGTTTTGAAATGATGTTAAAAGTTTGTTAGAAGTCGCTAACTGCTCTCATTCTCAAGTACTGGACGAAAATAGTCTGGGTAATTTGCGCGCTCTGAGTTACTCTGCATCGAGACATATACACTGTTTCCAACTTTAATACTTGTCTTATTGCATTAAAGCTCTACGTAAGATTGTACCTCTTAATACGTAGATTATGACAGCATTTTCATTTTTTAATTTTCGTCAACAATTGTGTAAAAAACTTGGCCCTGGAAGCTGTTACGATGTGCCCTGCAACAGGGAATGATTGACTTTGTCCCATTATTAATACAGCTGTACAAGAACCATACGGTAAAGACACGAAGTATTCGGATTAAAAAGGGTATAAGAAAGGATTGCAAACTTCAGCTTCTTCAGTTCAGTGCGTGAATCTAAGAAGCGATGACTGATAAAAAAAGTAACATTCACAGATGGGATTGAAATCATGGCGAATTAATGTAAGTGATAAAATACTCTGATGACATTGCTGAAATCAAGTAATAACTGAAGCAAACCCTATGTATTGAGAGTAAACTGAACAGAGATGAAAGTGTTGGGGAGTATAAGAATGGAATTAGTTAATAAGTGAAAATCAAAATTAGGGACCATTAAGCAGATGGCGTAAAGGAATAATGTTACTTGGGAAACCAAAAGCAAGCGTGACGAATGAACCAAGGAGGACATAAGAAGGAGACTAGCACGGGAAAAAAAGAGGCATCTCTCACGAGGAACAGAGTACTAATATCAAACGTAAGATTTAATTTGAGGAAAATTTTCACATAATGTGTGTCCTACACCCTACGGAAGGGAACCATCTACTGTAGGAGAACCATGAAGTAGAGACTCGAAGCGTTTTTGATGTAGTTCTGTTAAAACATGTTGACGATTCGTTGAACTACTAAGAGAATATATAAGGTGGTTCTCCACAGACTCGGCGAGGAGGGGCACATGTGGGAAACAATAACAAGAAGAAGGGACAGGACGAAATCAGATGTGTTGAGACGCTAGGGAACAGACTCCATGGTAGTAGACGGAGCTGTGGAGTGCAAGAAGCTGAAGGGGGTGACTGAGATTGGAATGTGTCCAACAGAGCTACTGAGGACGAGTGTGTTGAGATGACGAGGTTGACGAAGAGAGGAATTGATGGCGGGCCGCATCAGACCAGAGAGAGAGAGAAGACTGGTCACACTATTTCAGTCTCCTGGGAAATTTCAAAACGGGACACGAACTTCCAATGAATCTTAGTCTGTCACGTGCTGTTCTTGCAGTTTGTCTTATGTCGTCATTCCGCTTGCAGTCGCTGTGGACGGATACTCATAGTTTACCGTTGTTGATGTTCCCAGTGATTTGTTACAAATAGTACAATCGCAAAGTAGTAGATATCAGTTCCGTAACAAAATATTTCTAACGTCGTAGTAAAGGTAAGCTGAAATACAGTGTCAGACAAAAAAATGACTCACCACGTGATGTACATGCACGGACAAGCAAATGATTACTGTTTCATAAAAATTAGATTACTTATTCAAGGAAAAGAGCGTCACTAATTGAGCAAGTCAGTAACGCTTTGGTCCACCTGTAGCTCTTATGCAAGCAATTATTCGGCTTGGCATTGACTGATAAGAGATACTGGCTGTCCTCCTGACAATTATTGTGCCTAAGTCTGTACAATTGACGCGTAAGATAGTCAAAATCGCAAGCTGCTCGGAGAGCACTGCCCCTAATACTGGAAACATTAACACTTTTGCAGAGATCCGGTGACCTTGCTGGCCGAAGTAGGGTTTTGCAAGCACGAAGACAAGCAGTGAAAACTCTCGCCTGGGCGGGCGAGCATTATCTTGCTGAAATGCAAGCCTAGGATGGCTCGCCATGAAGAACAACAAAGCGGGGCGTAGAATATCGTCAACGTGCCACTGTGCTCTAAGAGTGTTGCACATGACAATCAAAGGAGTCCTGCTATGAAATGAAATGGCACCCCAGACTGTGGCTCGCGGATGTCGAGCCTTATGGTGGGCGACAGTCGGGTTGGTACCCCTGCTCTCTCCAGTCACGTCTCCGCTGGTCATGGGGTTCTATTCGGAGTGGGACTCATCACTGAAGCCAATTCCACTCCAATCAATGAGATTCCAGGCCGTATAATTGCTTGCCAGCGGCCCTGAGTTTTGCTCAATTTGAGAAACTCGTTCTCTTCAATAAGTCGTCCCGTATTTCTGATTTTGTAACGATTTGTTTGTCTGTACATGTTCGTCGCATATACCGATTTTCGTCTCATTCGGTTAGTTACTTCGTAGTGCTGCTTTTTTTTTTTGCCTTAGAGTGTGCACAACTGAAATATGCCGTAAAAACTATGAGCGCTCTATTTATCTGCATCAGCTTCCTGTCCATTTAGGAACATAATGCAGCGAAGAAATTTTAGTAATTTAACCTGTTGTAGTTGTCGAATTCTACTCGTTAGTATATTTTGGGACTGTAGACTGACTTGTATTTTTGGTTTTTTGAATATGTACTGTACAAAACGACATAGGGACCAGTTGGTGCATGTTGTTCTACCTTCAGGATACGGTCACATATTAACGCCTTTGTCGTTAATTAATGCAATTGTACCTTTTGTCGAGTTCGATGTTTATGCCGACGCATTGCAAGTGAATTTATGTTCTATCCCGCTCCTATTTTGACTGCCTAAACAACTGCTGGTGCTACATAATTATATAATCCCCGGTTTTGAATTTGTAGGTATCACATCATTTATTACCGCAAAACACTTACTTTCGACAGAGCTATGCAACACATCGATGTTCCATTCTTAACAAACGTTCATTCAGCCTCACTGTCCATCGTTTATTCTCCTTCCGATTTATTCGCCACTGATCTGCCACTGTGTAGTGTGACTCATTTGCGATATAGTTTCTTGTTTTCTCTGCCCCTCTGAAGTAACTATACTTAGTGACGAACATCTGAAAACGTATGAGTTTTCAAATTTACATCGTTCTAATGTTCAGGTCTTACTCCTTTTACTGTAGAGGGCAGCCCAGTGGGTGTGTATCCAAATCACTTCTACATCTACATCTGCATCTGCATTTACGTCTACGTCTATGTACCTACTCCGCAAGCCGCGAAATGGTTATGGCAGCCAAAATTTCTCTCGTCTTCGCGGTCCTTACGCGCAATGTTCGTACACTGCAGTTGAATAGTTCTGCAGTCAGTTTCAAATTCTGCTTCTCCAAATTTTCTGAACGTCCCCTATCTGAGTTCAAAAAGCATCCCTGTAATACTCGGCTGTTGATAGAACCCACTGGTAAAAACTTTAGTGACACGCCTCTGAATTGCTTCTATGTCCTCTTTTTTCCGGGCGGGAAGGAGCGCCTGTGTCGAGGTCCGGTGAACCGGCCAGTCTGTGGATGGTTTTTAGGCGGATTTCCATCTGCCTCGGGCAATGCGGGCTGGTTCCCCCTACTCCGCCTCGGTTACACTATGTCGGCGATTGCTGCGCAAACAAGTTCTCCACGTACGCGTACACCACCATTACTCTACCACACAAAGATAGGGGTTACACTCGTCTGGTGTGAGACGTTCCCTGCGGTGGATCCACCGGGGGCCGAACCGCACAATAACCCTGGACTCGGTGTGGGGCAGCAGAGGGTTGAAGTGGACTGCGGTAGTCGTCGTGGGGTTGTGGACCACGGCGGCTGTGGCGGGGAAGGAGCCTCTCCGTCGTTTCTAGGTCCCTGGTTAACATAAAAAACAATACAATGTCTTCTTTTGATGCGATCTGATGACTATTTCAAAGACTCGGGCAGCACTCAAGAATGGGTCGCTGTAGTAGACTATCCTATACTCGTTGTTCAAATGGCTCTAAACACTATGGGACTTAACATCTGAGGTCACCAGTCCCCTAGACTTAGAACTACTTAAACCTAACTAACCTAAGGACATCACACACATCCATGCCCGAGGCTGGATGCGAACCTGCGACCGTAGCAGCAGCGCGGTTCCGGACTGAAGCGCCAAGAACCGCTCGGCCACAGTGGCCGGCTATACTCGTTGTTCTTTGAAAATGAGCTATACTTTTCTAGACTTCTCACACCAGACCGTAGTCGATCATTCGCTTTACCTACAACAGATCTTATATGCTCATTACATTCCATATCTCTTTGCAGCTTTAAGGCTAGATATTTAATCGATGTGACTGCGTCAAACAGCACTCAAATAATACTGTATTCAAATTCTTTCATATATGGATCTGCATAAACTTTTCTACGTGTAAAGCAAGCTGCCGGTCGTCACACCAAATAGCGATTCTGTGTAAGTCATCTTGTATCCTCCTACAACCACCAGACCACAGATCTTTTCCATACAAAACACAGTCATTAGCAAACAGGCGCAAGCTGCTTCTCAGACTGTTTATTAGATCTTTTATGTACACAAAAAAAAAAAAAAAAAAAAAAAAATAGCGGACCTATCGCACTTCCCTGTGGGTCTTCCTGACGATAATGTTGTCTCTCACAGACACTCGTCGTCCAGGACAACGTAACAGACTCCATTTTGTTCCGTTAAGAATGACGTGTTGTGTTGTATCTGCAAGGATGTCCTGAATCCAATCGCAAGCTCCTTCCGATCTCAGTACGCTGTTATTTTGCTCGTTAAACTACAGTGGGGGTAAGTGTCGAATGCCGTCCGGAAGTCAAGGAGCATGGCACCACCCACACGTTCCCCCCTGAAATAAAAAATTAAAACAATGTGTAAACGTATATAAAATAACTACGTACCTTTGCCCAAGTTTAATGCAAAATGGATCATAGCATCTAATCGGGCAATGTACAGTATCCTTCTCAAGTACCAGGAAGTTCAGTCTGGAAGCATCAGACACCGTGGTTTACTGAAAAGCTGCTTTACGGGAGACGAGCGGCAAGTGACCCTAAGAGAGGCCCCCCTCCTTAGGGACACACAGCAGCCTTTCAGCTCTCTCGCCCTTTTCAAGCTTCTATCACACGCCGCTGTCCCCAACACGAAGCCTCCTGAGGGACAAATTCGCTGCTACAAGCAGTGATATTCGCATACGAAGGGTTCTGCTAGGAACAAAATACACAACGGGCGCAGCGAAACGACCCTGGATATATATTCATGAGGAAAGTAATTAGACACAGCTGCATTTGAGAAGATCTACAGTTTAATGTGTAACATCAGATTTCCAGATACGCCGAGAGGTGAACGTAACGAAAAATGAGAGAAAAAAAGTCGCCCTTTGGCCACCAGGTAATATGCCTAGTTCATTTTGACTTATTACTCTACTGGAATAAAATGAAGATGAGATATACGTTCAGTACCATATGTTACTAGCCACATTTTATCTACCACTTTTATTATACAAACAGGTGATTCGCAACTAGCATGAAGAGACACTATACAGCTGAATAATAAATTTACGCTGATAGGGAATACTGAAAGAGGGGAAGAGATTGACAGATTTTAAATGGTTTATAAAACCATTAACTTAAGGTAAAACGAGTAACTTCCAGTAAAACGAGTAACTTCCGTATGATGTGTCAATGCTAGTTAACATACCCCGACTGGCATAGGAACTGATACTGAATAATATAGTATAATACAGTATAAAAATACTAAACTACGCCCGAACAGGTCATGAAAGCCCAAAGGTACCGACCGACTGCCCTGTCATCCTCAGCCCACAGGCGTCACTGGATGCTGATATGGAGGGGCATGTGGTCAGTACATCGCTCTCCAGGCCGTATGTCAGTTTACGAGACCAGAGCCGCTACCTCTCAGTCAAGTAGCTCCTCATTTTGCCTCACAAGGGCTGAGTGCACCCCGCTTGCCGCCAGCGCTCGGCAGACCGGATGATCACCCATCCAAGTGTTAGTCCAGACGGGCAGCGCTTAACTTCGGTGATCTGACGAGAACATGTATTACCACTGCGGCACGGCCGTTGGCATAATGTAGTATATTAAAGTAAATTAGAGTATAGTGTAGAAGGTCACTGAAAGAAATGTGCAATGAAACGGACAGAAAGAACACTTTTAGTCAAAGACACTAATTATAACGAAGTCACCGCAACTTATGATTGTTCTCTAGACATTACGAAAGGCGCGGCATGCTCATAATAGATAATAAATCCTCTGCAATGTGCTTTCATGGTGGGTACAAGGTTGGCAAAGAGTTCTTATGGGAGAGCGTTCCGTTCCACCACTAGCGCATACCCTAAGGGCCGCATGGGGCTTAAGTCGGGGGAATGCACAGGCCATGCCATTCGAGGAATATCCTCTAGTTTCAAGAGATTGTCCACCAGCGCAGCTCGATGGCGCCGCACATTGTCATCCAAAAATATGAACGCAGGACCGAATGCACGCTGATAACACGATGTGGCGAAGGAGTACAGTGTCTCAATAACGTTGAACGTTGAGTGTGCCGTGTTGAGAGGTTTAGATGTCAGTAAGTCCACACATCGTTGTGCCTTCCCACGGCATAACACCTGGACGACCAAAGTGATGATATGCCTGGGTACGTTAAGTGTCTCCAGCATCCCACTATATGAGAGTAGCGATGAACCAAGCATGTGTGGGATGCGTTAGGAAGAGGTATTTCAGTTCATCTAAATGTACCAACTAGCATGCAGTAGATGTCAGCTGCGCTGCTAGAAGAATCGAAGCCTTGTGGCCAGCATCGGAGCACATCGCAGAGCAAACACTGTCGTCCGTGGTGAACATACACCCTTTTAAGAACCATATCCCGCCATTTGTAATGTTAAGGGACCTTCTTAAATTGTAACGATACTGCAGTGCCTGTATTATATCGAATTACGATGCGAATTTCCTTACGACATGCATGCGTGTCCGAAGGAAATTTTCATCGTAATTCGGAACAACACAGGCACTGTAATATCGTATATATCTGCCGACATCGGGCAAGCGAGTTTCAAGTTAAAAAATGGTTCAAATAGCTCTGAGCACAATGGGACTTAACATCTGAGGTCATCAGTCCCCTAGAACTTAGAGCTACTTAAACCTAACGAACCTACGGACATCACACCCATCCATGCCCGAGGCAGGATTCGAACAAGCGACCGTAGCAGTCGCGCGGTTCCGGACTGAAGCACCTTGAACCGCTCGTCCACCGCGGCCGGCGAGTTTCAAGTAAAATGTCACCCCTGTACAGGAATGGATGTACGAGGAAGCGCTGTAGCCATGGCTGACGAAGTATGGAAGTCTATGGGTCTCGCCGTGAAGTCAAATGGTATGGCGACCACTCTCAATAAGCGGGAAATCCGGGTTCGAGCCCCGGCCCAGCACAGATTTTCATTGTCGTCATTCCATTAAATAGCTTATAGTTATGCATATTCGTAACTGCGAATACATTTAATGCGTTTCTAAAACAGCGGTGACATCAGTGTAATTATTGCCTTACAACGAAGGTGTGCATTTTTTTCAGCTACCCTCTGTACTAGACTGTGGCAATTTTTCTGCGTAAGCTCCACGTTTTATCAAATCAGACTGTGTGTCCCAGTTCCGTCAGGACTGTGGATGTGAAAAATAAAAGTTATGTATTATGTTCTCAAAATTAGTTTATTTATTCAAAATAGAACCCCTCTAAATCAAAACACAGTTGAAATCGTTTCAAAAGTGACCCTTTTCTGGTATTGCATTTAGTATCGCACTACAGTTCCACTGGATGTCCTTAATTGGGTCATAACGATGTCCTTTCATTGCCATCTTCAATTTGGGGAACAAGGAGCTACCACAAGTCAGTTGGAGCCAAATTCGGCGAGTGCCGTAGGTCATCCAGGACCGTGTGCACGAGCGTTTCACCGGTATACGGATCGGTCTTCGCTTTGTCGGCTGGGGTATCGTCGTGGAGCGGCAACCTGGAACCTGACGAACGATATTCCGGTCGAATTCGACTAACACTTGTACATAAACGCTGGAGGACTAAAAAAAGTCTATGTTACCTCACTACTGCACTGCTACTTTCGTACGAGTGCCAGTTATGTACTGTTACATTCGCAGCCAATATGCCTGCTGCAGCAGTGCTGCGCTTTGATTTTCTACACGTCTGGTTTTGAAACTTCATAGATCATAACTACGCAACTTGCCACGACAAAGCATTGCAGTTTCGAATTTTACACAAGCAGTCCTAAAACAACTGGGACACGTAACTTGGCAGCGACACATCATGCTGAAGCTACTATCGTCATTAAGTTTTGCACACCAATGAGTACACACTGGCGGGAAAAAACTCACAACACCAAACGGTAATTAATTAATGAAATTTCGGGAATAGGTAGGTCTAGGTGACAGATTTAAGTGATTAATACTGCAATATCAAAGGATAATGTGAACGCGAGATAATCCATCGCAAATGTGAAATGCTGGTACATTAATAACTAGCGTAACCACCAAAATGTCGAACGCAAGCATGAAATAGTGCATGCATTGAGTTGTACAGGTGCCAGGTGTCAGCTGGTGTGATGGAGTTCCATGCCCGTTGACGATGGTTGGCCAGAATAGGGCGGTTAATGCTGGTTGTGGACGACGCTGTTGTTGTCGACGGATGATGTCCCATCTGTGATCGACTGGAGACATATCTGGTGATCGAGCAGGCCAAGGCAACATGTCGACACTCTGTAGAGCATGTTGGGTTACAACAGCGGTATAGTGCCAACGTTGTCCTACTGGAAAATACCCCCTGTAATGTTGTTCATGAACAGCAGCCCAACATGTCGAACCACACAACAGACCTCCACCGTGCCCTCCACTAAGCTTTCGCTCGACACCACTGAAATCTCATAGGGTGGTGGTTTGGGGTCAGTGGAATGAATGATACAGAGCGACTGGCACTTCCCTGAAGTCATCCGTTTGTAACAGTTCGTTGTGACATTGTGGTGCCAACTGCAACTCATATTGCTCCTGTAGATGCAGTACGATGTACCAGTCTTAGGCCGAGCATGATGCTCTGCCCGCCTGGTAGTGGCAAGGGGTCGTGCGGGTCCCAGTCTTGTTGCGACCGTACAATCTCGTGCTGCCAGAAATCACAGTAACTACACTGCTGGCCAACGTAAATGCAACACCCTGAAGGAAGCATCCGAATCAAGTGAAATTTACACCATGGGTTTGCAGCGATGAGATATGCAACTGATTAGAATTTCAGCGCAGACGCACATCATGCGCGCCTGTGGCGCCACCTCATAGCGCCATTTAAGGCTTGGCGATTTCGACGAGTGTACGTTCGGCACGTGTGTTTACCTTGTGGTTGTTTCACAAGACGATCAGTTATGCCTCGTAGACAACAGCGAACATCGTTTGATCAAGTATCCGAGTTCGACAGAGGAAGGATAGTGGCTTACCGAGATTGTGGATTATCATACAGAGAAATCGCTAGTCGTGTTGGACGAAACCAAACAACTGTAATGCGGATATGTGACCGTTGGATGCAGGAGGGTACGACGGACCGACGTGGTCGATCGCATTCACCTCGGTGCACCACTGCACGTGCTGATAGGCAAATTGTGCGCATGGCAGTGACGGATCGCTCAGTGACATCCCGAACCATAGCACGGCACATTGCGTCTGTAACGCATCATCCAGTGTCCGCGCGTACCATTCGACGCCGTTTACAGCAGAGTGGTCTGTCCGCAAGACGTCCATTGCTTCGTCTACCATTGACGCAGAACCACAGACGTCTCCGTCGCCAATGGTGTGATGACAGACGGATGTGGACGGCAGAATGGAATGACGTTGTCTTTACTGACGAGGCACGCTTTTGTCTGCAGCACCACGATGGTCGGATTCGAGTGTGGAGACACCGTGGAGAGAGGATGCTGGACAGCTGCATTATGCACCGCCACACTGCTCTTGCACCGGGTATTATGGTATGGGGCGGTATTGGATATTACTCTCGCACGCCTCTAGTACGCATTGCCGGTACTTTAAATAGCCGGCTACATATCCGAGGTGCTGGAGCCAGTTGTCCTTCCTTACCTTCAGGGCTCGGCCACAGCCATATTTCAACAGGATAATGCGCGACCACACGTGGCACGCATTGTCCAAAGGTTCTTCGTCAATAGCCAGATTGAAATGCTTCCCTGGCCGGCTCGCTCTCCGGATCTTCCGCCGATAGAAAACATGTGGTCCATGGTTGCTCAACGAGTGACCCATATTACATCCCCAGCTGCCACACCAGATGATCTTTGGCAACGTGTGGAAGCTGCTTGGGCTGCTGTACCCCAGGAACACATCCAACGTCTCTTTGACTCAATGCCGAGACGTGTGGCAGCGGTGATCTCCAACAATGGCGGCTACTCTGGCTACTGATTCTGGCAGGAACCTCATGTCACAGACGTCTGTAAACGTAATCATTTGATACTTGGTCAACATGTTATCTACAAAATCAATTTTGTTGTGCTACATCTTGTCTTTCTTGGTGTTGCATTTACGGTGGCCAGCAGTGTACATTCCTACTAAGGTTTCCTGCAACATAACGGAAGGAAAATACAGCTTCTCGCAGCCCTATTACACGACCTCGTTCGAGGGAAGTAATGCGTCTTTGTCGCCTTAAAGGCATTAATGACTAATATCAACTCACCATCTACAGTCTTAAAGAAATCTCCCACTCACGACTGTTACAGCGTTTATTTAACGCAAACTTGGTTTGCATCCTCACAGTGGTGCAACTAGCGCCGTTTTTATGCGACTGGTGCTAAATCTGAACAAACATCATCTTTCACATGTGGAAACACGTCTACGAACTTTGATTGTATCGCACAACTCCTGCTCAGTGTCGTGTTTCTTTATCCGTCAGTATAGCATAAGAAGTATAAAATTCGCCTCCTAACAGTGCTAAAATTCCTGACGTAAGTGTATGTGTTTACATTTTGTATTTACAACCTACAATGGCTATCCAATGACGTATGAACCTCATTCAGTGTATGGAACTCTTCTGGAGACATTCATAGAGTACTCCTCGTGGACTGACATCCTATGATGTCCATCTCTGGCTTCTAT
The DNA here is from genome assembly GCF_023864345.2 of Schistocerca serialis cubense. NCBI lineage: Eukaryota > Metazoa > Arthropoda > Insecta > Orthoptera > Acrididae > Schistocerca > Schistocerca serialis. The sequence goes on along the minus strand of NC_064649.1, from coordinate 60,790,153 downwards.
CACATTAGTAAATTCGACAGTGTGGTTTGAAATAATGGTACCAGCACACATAAGGACTGTCTTTGGTGACCATTTAAATGGCACAGTTCAAATGGTTCATAGGGCTCTGAGCACTAAGGGACATAACATCTGAGGTCATCAGTCCCCTAGAACTCAGAACTACTTAAACCTAACTAATCTAAGGACAACACACACATCCATGCCCGACGCTGGATTCGAACCTGCGACCATAGCGGTGGCGCGGTTCCAGACTGAAGCTAAATGTCACAGTTATTCAATTTATGTCACACATGTTTGTTTTATTTCTGCTAGACACTTTGTGACCACGTTCGTTTTAATGCACAAACATCTGCACTGCATAACCAAGTTTAATATATTTCGACAATTATTTCGCTTACAGAAGTCTGATGATTGTTCAACACATAAATATGTGAAGGGTTTATTTCAATAGTGGTACATGTCCATTTTTGTTCATATTCAGATACAGAGTCCTAAAGTTAAATGAGCGATGAAAAATCTGCAGTTGAGATTCCATAAATATTCAAGAATATGGCCCCTTGCTAGAGATGAACCTTTCTTTCTGTTTGTTTGGCTCATTAAATTCAGAAGCATTATAGGCAGAAAAGTGGAGGTAATGGACTTGTACTGCTATTGAAATAAGCCCTTCATACATACTGTTGACCATCCGAAATGCAACACCAAGAAAAACCGGAGACATCACCGCCAAATTTATGTGGGAGCTAACACGTTGTGCAAAGATCACATGATTGAAAATACAGTCCAATGTGATGTGTGGAAGATCATGAAACCAGTATTCAATGTTACAGCCATTGCTAGATATTACCGCTGCTACGCCCCAAGGCATTCAAACAAAGAGGCTCTGGATGTGTTGTTGGGGTATAGCAGTCCATGCTGCTTCCACATATTACCAAAGTCGTATATCCCGGGCCAGACGTTCCGCAGTCATCGATCAGACGTTCTCGACAGGCGAGAGATTGGGAGAACAGGGAGGCCAAGGCGTCAATGCAATCCGATGGGCGACGAACAAGTCTTGAACATTGCGTGCCGCGTGTGGTCGCGCATCATCCTGTTGCAGTGTGGCAGTCAGCAAGCTCCGGTGTGGGAGGATAACAGCCTAAAACACTGCAGAGATGAAGCACTGGCTGGTTACTGTATCGGCAGTGCGCATTGGGGGCTCCGGATACGGAATCCAATACCACCCCAAACCATGCAACCGGCTACAGGACCAGTCTGGCGATGTATAAGGCAACTGTTCAACAGTCTCTCACCACGGCGTCTCCAGGCCCTAATCCGACCATCGTGGTGGTGCGGGCAGAATCGGAATTTGTTGCTAAAAACAACGTCGTTCCATTCGGCCATCCATGTCCGTCGTTAGTCACACCATTGCCGGCGCTTTCGCTTGTGGCGTTGAGACACTGGTAATCGGAGCAGTGGACGCCTTGCAGACAGTTCTGTCTGCTGCAAACGACATCGAATTGCACGCGCGAGTACCGCTTGTTGCGCAACTGTTGTGATATGCGTCGTGACGTGGCAGAACGATCCACGCTGCCATGCACACGGTACACCTGTCATCACGTGATTTGGTGACGTGACCTGGGTGCAATCAGTCCCTTCGGTCCGTCGTTCCCCACTGCATCCAGCGATTACAGATCCGCTCCACGGTTGTTCGGTTCCGTCCGACAGGATCACCCCTTTGTCTGAATTACGATTTGTAATCCCTACAGGCAACTAATCTTTCTCGACTGAACTCCAAAAATTTCTTTGAATACGCTCGCTGTCTTCTACGATGCATACTGAAGCTGCTTACTCGAAACAACCGCACGGAAGATTAATTCCAGTACGTCCACACGGCCCTCTGTTCCCCCTTTATGCAGCTCTTGCAGGTGACACTAATGGTGCCCGTGATGTGCGGCTACACTGAAATACTAATTATGTGCATCTCTCGTCGCCCAAACGCATGCTGCAAATTTCACCTGCTCTGGATGCTTCTTTCATGGAGTCACATTCTGGGTGGCCAGAAGTATACCTATGAGACAAAACACCTGCTTAATAGCGTGTTCGTCCGTCAATGGAACGAAATACATAACTGATTCTACGTATCAGGCATCCGACAGTTCGTTGGTACATTTGTGGACGTATGTGGCATTTAGTGTCTACGCACAGGTCATCAAATTCGCGTGAAAAACGGGCCGCTGGTTTACTTACACGGTGATGGCGCCCGATAGCGACCCACGTAGGTTCCACAGGATTTACATCAGGCTAATTTCGTCGCCGAGACGTCAACCTGAGCTCATTACAAGCTTCCCAAACCACTGTGTCACTGCCTCCGAGAGACGGACAATTATGCTACCGAAAGATGACATCGCCGTCGTTGAAGACATCGAGCATGAAGAGATGCAGATGGTTCCCAGCTACCAGCATGTCTTTGATTACTGTCAAATGTCCCATGCAAGAGAAGCAGAATATGTCCCATACTATAATACTTCTCCTATCAGCTGGCCGCGGTGGCCGAGAGGTTGTAGGCGCTTCAGTCCGGAGCCGCGCGACTGCTACGGTCGCAGGTTCGAATCCTCCCCTGGGCATGGATGTGTGTGATGTGCTTAGGTTAGTAAGGTTTAAGTAGCTCTAAGTTCTAGGAGACTGATGACCTCCGATCTCAGGGCCATTTGAACCATCTGAACGGTTCCAATCAGCCAGCGTCCATGGCGCGCTGCCTGTATCGAGCCGCCGTTCACCTCAGTGACGTCGTTTGTGGAGACGACTGTCAACCTATTGTGCCAAAAATGTGATTCACCCGAACCACGGACACGTCTCCATTGATCGGCAGTCGAGTCCCGATACTCCCCTGTCCAGTAATTTACTATGTCGTTGGATGAACATGCGGCCACGTAGGTAGGAGTGGTCTGCTGCGTAGCTAGGTGTTGAACAATGTACGATGAACGAAGTGCTCCGAAACACTTGTGCATATACCAGCATTTTGTTCGTTCGGCAGAGATGCCACAGATCATCTAATGTCCTGCTCTATAGAGCAGACAGGCTTTCGAACCCACGTGCTGTGAAGAGTCGTCGATGTCCAACCATTTAGCGCCTAGTGGTAGTTTCACTGACCTTTTACCTCATTCCGTAGACGCTCACGACGGAAGCAAGTGAACACTTGACCAGCTTCGCCGTTTTCGAGGCACTAGTTTGCAGTCTTTGATTAGTAATAATCTCCGCTTTGTCAAATTCGCTTACCTCAATGGATTTCCCCCTTTGCAGCCCACATCTTCTCTAGAGTTATCCTCTGTCCGTGTCTGCTCCGCCGCGCGGGATAGCCGAGCGGTCTTAGGTGCCTTGTCACGGGTGTGTGTACGTTGTCCTTAGCGTAAGTTACTTTAAGTTAGATTAAGTAGTGGATAAGCTTAGAGGCCGATGACTTCTGCTGTTTGGTCCCATAAGACCTTACCACAAATTACCTTTCCTTGTCTGCTCCGCATACGTACTTTTGTCACCGAGTCACTTTCCCGCAACTCCACTAGGCAGTATCCAGTATCGTAGTCGTCATTATGTCTGGCTTATCAGTGTGAGTGTATGTACCAGTTTAGTACTTTAAAATGGCCAAATGGCGAAATCATGATTGTGTAGTAAAATAAACGATCTCTAGGCCTGAAATGTCTTCGAGAAAGTATAATACGACTTTAGTCCCAAACCATGAAAAAATTACCACTGCGTTTGTAATTCTGAGCTCGTTGTACATAGTGAACCTAAATAATGTGCAGCCATTACTATTTGCATGTTCCTTCCCTGTGATGACCTACTCACTCTTCAACTCTAATGTCGCCTACGAGAGCGTTTATATGCCCCATGGCTATGATCATGTCGAACTTCGTGATTTTGCTAATGGCCTTCTATAGCTCGCTCTACACCTTCTCACTTTCTTCTGTCGCCCCAGCATGAAACCTAATAGCAAACGCGAGAGGGCGTGATTTATTGTTCAGACACTTTAGACAGGCGTAACACGGAATGCGGTGGCCACAGCAACGATCACCTCACGTCACGCCCCGGGTATCACACATACAGCCCATTTCGTCCAGACAGCAAAAAAGTCACGTGTTGCAATGGTTGAGATAAGGCCCGCTCTCAAACATTGTGGCCTCGTCCACGAGGATGCAGAATGGGGGACTGACAAATGGGGAAGGGAGGAAACGTTCTTGTTTGTATGAGACAGGCAGCACTCGTGAGTAAGCGCATATTTATCGGACACCGGATTATTTATGAAAATTGGAATACCGTATATGGCGGCCATATACACCGTTCTACTCGCCGCCTTTTATCCACTTTGACTCGGAAATACACGCTTGTTATTCTCGTGAATATTGATAGGTTTCCTTCCTAGGCTGTAATACAGAGAAGATAAATGGTTTACTCGAATGTTCGATCAACGATATCATTTTCGGAATAGAGAGCAAAAGTTGATATTGATCGTACAGAAGTAGAAGTCTGTAGCAGTAGATGCGAAACGCCAGGCTGTTGCGTATCCTTGATTTGGAGCCAGGAGCCCATAACGTTACTGGGCCTTCAGATTTAGGCATCTATTGTTAGTTCATGGTAGACCGCTCCTAGTTCGTATCCAGACTGCAGAGTATTGGGGTGAGGTACAAACAAAAGCTGCGAATAGAGGACAACAAAATAGGGGAATAATCCTACTGAATTAAGGTCCGGCAGTAAATAGTTCCCATTACGACATGCCACCACTAAGAACCTGAATACCTTACTGAAGAGTCCTCGGGGATACCAAGTCCAGGGACGCACTTGAAGGTAAACACGTCACAACAAGTGGTCCGCAATCCTGCCGTACAAGTGAAGGCAGACTTCACGTCCCGTTCAAACGGCTCTGAGCACTACGGGACTTAACATCGGAGGTCATCAGTCCCCTAGAACTTAGAACTACTTAAACCTAACTAACCTAAGGACACCACACATCCACGCCCGAGGCAGGATTCGAACCTGCGACCATAGCGGTCGCGCGGTTCCAGACTGAAGCGCCTAGAACCGCTCGGCCACAACTGCCAGCCGCGTCCCATCATCGGTACCAGCATGCGTTCAGAAATCCCAGACGTGTTCCGAATGCATTGACAACGGACCATAACGTGTTCTAGGTGTTCATCGATACTATTAACAGGGCTAGAATACACAAAACTTTTAAATATCTCCACATAAAATAATCCACCGGTTTTAAGTCGGTGGAAGGTGCTGGCAAGGCGCGACCCATATACTTCTTATCGAAGATTCATGCTTAGTATTTGCGAACAGCCATATGTAAGTCTGCCAGTGCACCATCATGCATGTACTACATACGCAACCTTTCACCACAAGAAACAGCTATCAAAAGGTAGCCTTAGATATTGAAAGTGTTGTAACAGTGGTATAACTGCACTTGTGCACACGTGTTATTCGTGGCAGTCAATGGTTCCCGGACCTGCGTTTATTACGATTATTTCTTTGTTTCATCGCGCTCCACTCACTTCTTCTTTCATCTTGTAACGGGACATCCTTCTCTAGCATTACCTTTCCTCAACAGTAGTTGTCGACACGAGCATTATTTTTCGAATTTTGAATAGGTCAGTATTATCTCAGTTGCTTTTCTGAAAACTTTCATATGATTTTATACACAGTATGTCATATTTCAAGCTGAAACTTATGCAAAGAATTATTGGCGCAATTAAAATTTCTATTATTAATTACGTAATCCTGCACTGTTTGCTATGTTCATTTTCGGATTCATTTATGAAATAATAATCGAAATTAATAATGTTACAGAAACTAGTAGAAATTCATTTGTTTAGAAAAATCGTATACCTTTTGGAATATCGTTATTTCCGAAGAATGTGAGAATCATAAGCATGCCTCTGATGTGATCGTGCGTATTTTTGTATTTTTTTGCGAACAATGTAATTTCTGCTTTGTTAACGTGAAAAATCAAAATGCTGTGTGATACACTAAAAGGTGAGAAAATATATTTACTTGAAAAAACAATGCTGCAACAACAATCTTCAGATTTATTTAGTGTAAACCAAACGTGAGGCCCTGATGTGAAATTTTTGAGCTCCAAGAGTCAGACCCCTAGACAAGAAGAACTGGAGGCAACTGAACATGACAGGTCCCGGCGGAGGTTCGAGTCCTCCCTCGTGCATGGGTATGTGTGTTTGTCCTTAGGATAATTTAGGTTAAGTAGTGTGTAAGCTTAGGGACTGATGACCTTAGCAGTTAAGTCACATAAGATCTCACACACATTTTTTTGAACATGACAGGTTAAGTAAAGTAGAAAGTTTATTGTAGTCTGCTCTCCTCTCAAATCATCATAAAAGGGTTTTACGTGGGCGATAGACGGAAGTAGGAAGGAGGGGTAGATTATAGCCTGCATCTATAACTGCGGAACACACTGTACACTACGCAAGCCAGCTTATGCTGTGAAGTTTCCCTCTCTCTCTCTCTCTCTCTCTCTCTCTCTCTCTCTCTCTCTCTCTGTCTAGTAACGAACGGTGCGTGGGAAGAAAGATTGTTAGTAAACATCCTTGTAAGCTCAACTTTTTTTTCAAATTTTGCCTGCGTAGACTTTCTCCACATGTAAGCAGGAGGAATCAGTGTGTTGGTTGATTTTTCTAAGGACGTACACCTTCGGAATTTCGACAGTAAACCAAACCGCATTGCAGAACGCATCTCTTGTAACGTCTGTCACGTTAGGTGGATGTCCTCCTCCGTGACGCATGCTAAATGAACTTGTGAGGTAAGACATAACTTTTCCAGGGATTTTCTCTATAGATTCTTTATTTCTTTCCTTTATCAGTCCTGTCTGGTATGGCTTCCACCCTGATGAGCAATACTGAAGTACTGATCAAAAAACTTTTCGTAACCTGCCTCCATTGTGGGTGGACTACACATAGTGAGGATTCTTCCAGTGAACCTCAATTTGAGAGTGGCGCCTGCCTTCCCTGCAAGTGGGTTTATGTGGTCGTTCGGCTTCACATCGTAAGTGTAATCCCAGGTATGTATGTATGTATGTATGTATGTATGTATGTATTACACACAAATTTCTGTATACCTTCACTATGTGATGAAAAGTATTCGGACACCCTGAAATCCGAATGTTTTTCATATTAGGCGCATTGTGCTGCCACCTACTGCCAGATACTCCATATCAGCGACCTCATTAGACATCATGAGAGAGCAGAATGGGGTGCTCTGCAGAACTCACGGACTTCGAACGTGTTGAGGTGATTGTATGTCACTTGTGTCATACACTGCGTACGCGAGATATCCACACTCTTAAATATCCCTAGGCCCGCTGTCTCCGAGGTGATAGTGAAGTGGAAACGTGAAGGGACACGTACAGCACAAAAGCGTACAGGCCTACCTCGTCTGTTGACACACAGAGACCATCGACACTTGAAGAAGGTCTTAATCTGTAATAGGCAGACATCTATCCACACCATCACACAGGAATTCCAAACTGCATCAGAATCCACTGCAAGTGCTGTGAAAGTTAGACGGGAGCTTAGAAAACTTGGATTTCATGGTCGATCGGCTGCTCATAAGCCACACATCACGCGGGTAAATACCAAACGACGCCTCGCCTGGTGTAAGGAGCGTAAACACAGGCCAATTGAACAGTGGAAAGACGTTGTGTGGAGTGACGAATCACGGTACACAATGTGGCGATGCGATGGCAGGGTATGGGTATGGCGAATACTCAGTGGACGTCTTCTGCCAGCGTGTGTAGTGCCAAAAGTAAAATTCGGTGGCAGTGGTCTTACGGTGTGGTCGCGTTTTTATGGAGGGAGCTTGCACCTCTTGTTGTTTCGCGGGGCACTATCACAGCACAGGCCTTCATTGATGTTTTCAGCACCTTCTTGCATCCCAATGTTGAAGAGCAATTCGGGGATAGCGATTGCATATTTCAACACGATCGACCACCTGTTGATAGCGCACGGCATGTGGCGGAATGGTAATACGACAATAACATCCCTGTAATGGACTGGCCAGCACACAGTCTTGAACTGAATCCTGTAGAACACATTTGGGATGTTTTGGAACGCCGACTTCGTGCCAGGCCTCACCGACCACCATCGATACCTCTCCTCAGCGCAGCACTCCGTGAAGAACGGGCTGACATTCCCCAAGAAAACTTCCAGCATCTGATTGAACGTATGCCTGCGAGAGTCAAAGCTGCCATCATGGCTAAGGGTGGTTAAAAAAAACGGCTCTGAGCACTATGGGACTTAACATCTATGGTCATCAGTCCCCTAGAACTTAGAACTACTTAAACCTAACTAACCTAAGGACATCACACAACACCGAGTCATCACGAGGCAGAGAAAGGCTAAGGGTGGGCGAACACCCTACTGAATTGCAGCGTTATCGATGGAGGGCGCCACGAACTTGTAAATAATTTTCAGCGAGGTGTCCGGATACTTTTGATCACATAGGGTATATATATATATATATATATATATATATATATATATATATATGTATATATATATATATATGTGTGTGTGTGTGTGTGTGTGTGTGTGTGTGTGTGTGTGTGTGTGTGTGTGTGAATGTAGATGTATAAATATTTATATGTATGTAAGGGTTTATATCCAGGGTGTCTAGAATTAAAGTACTAGCTTCAAAACGTTCAGAATAATGTCAAATGTGAAGAGGATATTATTGACGCAGGGGAAAACGTCAGAACCAATAAAAAACCCTTTACGAAAATTTGACCAATAGATGGCGCTGTAAGAATATGTACATAAATAGACGATCGACAGACGTTTGTTCCTCAATTTGCGTCCGAGACGTCCAACATGACCGTCTCCATGATTGATCGCGCACTGCTGGTAAAGCTCTTTTACGAGAATGGTCGGTGTGTGCCAGTAGCCCTGCAGAAGTTGCGGACACTAGAGGGTACGAGAAAAGGCACTGATCCGATGGCTGCTAAGGATCTGGGGAAAATGATCATAAAATTTGAAAAGGCAGGTATTTTCCAGGTGCAATGTGGTAGAGGAAAACAGTTATATTACCTTTCACTTGTGTCTCATTATGCAGGATGATTCAAAAATAATACCACAACTTTAAAAATGTGTATTTAATGAAAGAAACATAATATAACCTTCTGTTATACATCATTACAAAGAGTATTTAAAAAGGTTTTTTTTTTCACTCAAAAACAAGTTCAGAGATGTTCAATATGGCCCCCTCCAGACACACGAGCAATATCAACCTGATACTCCAACTCGTTCCACACTCTCTGTAGCATATCAGGCGTAACAGTTTGGATAGCTGCTGTTATTTCTCGTTTCAAATCATCAATGGTGGCTGGGAGAGGTGGCTGAAACACCATATCCTTAACATACCCCCATAAGAAAAAATCGCAGGGGGTAAGATCAGGGCTTCTTGGAGGCCAGTGATGAAGAAGTGCTCCGTCACGGGCTGCCTGGCGGCCGATCCATCGCCTCGGGTAGTTTCATAACTAAACTTTTTCGTAGGACTCTCCATACAGTTGATTGTGGAATTTGCAGCTCTCTGCTAGCTCTGCGAGTCGATTTTCCTGGGCTGCGAACAAATGCTTGCTGGATGCGTGCTACATTTTCTTCACTCGTTCTCGGCCGTCCAGAACTTTTCCCTTTGCACAAACACCCATTCTCTGTAAACTGTTTATACCAACGTTTAATACACCACCTATCAGGAGGTTTAACACCATACTTCGTTCGAAATGCGCGCTGAACAACTGTCGTCGATTCACTTCTGCCGTACTCAATAACACAAAAAGCTTTCTGTTGAGCGGTCGCCATCTTAGCATCAACTGACGCTGACGCCTAGTCAACAGCGCCTCAAGCGAACAAATGTACAACTGAATGAAACTTTACAGCTCCCTTAATTCGCCGACAGATAGTGCTTAGCTCTGCCTTTTGTCGTTGCAGAGTTTTAAATTCCTAAAGTTGTGGTATTCTTTTTGAATCACCCTGTATATTCCGATCTCGAATGTAATGAATTTCCTTGAGAAGATTTTCAAATATTTTGACACATTATTCTGCAGGTAAGACTGAAGAAAAAAGTTTATGTAAATATAGGTCCGCAAATGATTTGTTACGGAGTTACGGCTAAGAAAAGATTTTGTCTGAAATTTAGCAACTTCACTAATATGAAGTCATGGCACAACTGTACGAGGTTAAAGTAACTCAGTTGGACAATCACTATGCCTTGCAGACAGGCGTGTGAACGATATATGCAGGTGTCAGCATTTGAGAAAGGACGTGTAGTTGGGCTCAAAGAAGCCGGTTGGAGTAGTTCGTGAATCGCTCGATACTTCAATAGCAGCTCTGCCACTACTATACGACGCGGGCAGGAATGCAAGAACCATCACTGAACACAGCGTCAAGGAGCAAGCAGTCGACCTAGAGGGACGACAGTACATTATCGTGCAAACGTGCAAATGGTTCTTCAGTGACCTCAACGACCATTAGCAGGCGGCTAACAAAGAGGGAGCCGAACTCACGGAGCCCCTTCTACCAACTACCATTAGCTCCTTCACATCAACAAGCCCAGTTGCAGTGGTGCCGGGCATACTCAAACTGGTATCTCACTGAGTGTAGTAGAACTTTTCAGTGATGAGTCACGCTTCGAACTGACTCGCGATGGCCAGCGAAGACGTGTCTGGAGACGGCCAGGACAGTAGTAGCAACCTGACTGTCGCCCGCCATACGGACAGACAACCAGGAGTGATCGTCTGGGGTGGTATTTCTTTTGGAAGGAGGACCCCTTTGGTTGTCATCTGCGGCAACAGCACAGCAGCCGGCCGCGGTGGTCTCGCGGTTCTAGGCGCTTCAGTCTGGAAACGCGTGACCGCTACGGTCGCAGGTTCGAATCCTGCCTCGGGCATGGATGTGTGTGATGTCCTTACGTTAGTTAGGTTTAAGTAGTTCTAAGTTGTAGGGGACTGATGACCACAGATGTTAAGTCCCATAGTGCTCAGAGCCATTTGAACCATTTGAACAGCACAGCACGGCGGGGGGAAGATGATGTCCTACGTCCTGTTTTGTAGCCCTCATATCAACCCATTCTGGGCTTCCATTTCAGGAAGATAATGCCCGCCCGCACATGGTGACAATTTCCACTGCTTGTCTTTGTGCTTGCCAAAACCTAAAGTGGTCAGCTAAGGCGCTGTGCACGCATTCAAAGATATCATTTATATGGCGTTCAGCTCTGATATTATACGAGTGGTGTTCAGGAAGTAATGCAAGGCCTTCTTTCCTCGGCCATATTCGGTGTAAAAAACGTGTAATTTGTTGTGTCACATCGTCTTCAGTCCCTACAGTTTTATGAAGTTGGGATAAGTGGCTGCCCTATACATAGCCTTCAAAATGCTTCCGTAATGAAGCTGCGTTCAAAGCAGACAGCTGTCACTGAATTTCATTTGGTGGAAAACCAGACTACTGCACATGCTCATAGGCGCTTTCAGGATGTCTACGAAGGCCAGATAGTGAACAAAAGCACGGTGAGTAGTTGTGCGGGCCACTGCCCTCATCGCGACAAGGTCGCGCAAACATTTCCGATATCGTCTCGTGCCGGCCGGCACTAAACAGCTGCACAACCGGACCTCTGCGATGGTAGTATTAACGCACCAGTTGGGGTACTCAAAGGTATGTGCCTGCTGGCCTCCTCACCGCCTAACAGACATCATCTCTGCGGAGTTTCTTTCTCCTTACAAGGCTAATCGTTATAATTTTTTGTCGCGCAGACCATAAAACAGGGGTTCACACTTAGAAACGAAAAAAATGGAATTCCTTGAGTGGTACCGCACCACCTCTCCACAGAAGAAAAAGTTCAAAGCTGTACCCTCAGCCGGTAAAATCATGGTGACGACCTTCCCGGACTCTGAAGTGGTGCCCAACTCTGCAGTGTATTGTACTACCGTCAGGGAACTGAAGAAACAACTTCATCGTGTTCGTCGGCACAAAAATTCAAACGAAGTTCGCGTTCTATACGACAATGTTAGGCTTCACAAAAGTCTGCTCACGCGAGAGGAACTCACGAAACTTCATTGAACAGTTCTTGTCCATCCATCCTATAGTCCGGATCTCGCACCTTCTTACTTCCATCTGTTTGGCCTATTGATGGATGCAGTTCGCGGGGAGCAATATGTGGATGACGGGGAAGTTATTGATGCAGCAAGACGTGGGCTCCGACATCGACCAGTAGACTGGTACCATGCAGGCTTACACGCCCTGCCAGTAACCTGGCGTAAGGTCGTCAGCCGTTCAATGGATATCATGTTGAAAAATAGAAGTTTGTAGCCAAAAGACTGGGAAATAATATTGTGTACTGGAATCCGAATAAAACTAACCTGACTTCAGAAAAAAAGTATTGCATTACCCATCAAAAGCCCCTCGTACATCTCAAAAAGTAATGCAGGCGCAAAAGAAATATTGTCAATATTCCGTTCTTTTGCTATTTGCGCATGTATGACAGCACACGCTAGATCTTCATTACATCACGGGCCAAACACTGTCCCCGGAATTGGTAGGTTCGACTGAACCTCAAACGAAGATTTTCCTGTAACATGACAGACAAGTGGCCTACTCAGAACAGTCACTGATGGGATAGGACACCTTGGTTGGACACCTTCTTGCCACTAGCCACATTAACTAGTCTTCTTCTAGTCTCTCATCTGTTTCGGATGTTGGTGTCCGTCATAGCTATACAATTTTTGCTTGTTGGAAAAAGTTCACCGCACGTGTGGCAAGTCCATGTCCTTAAGTTACCGAGATGAGATATTGTTATTCTTCAATGTCCTGTTTTTGCCAGACGACTTTCAATGAATGATAGTCAGCACCAATTTATATCTGTGTCCATTCCTCATTGCATGAACGACATAGTGTAGTTTTCTGTACTTCACTGTATTTAGGACTTCTATTTCTTCCATCAGCTTGGGCGAAGACCGTCATCGTTAATGATTTCATCTTTCCGTGGAACTCTCAAGATTCTCCTACACACCCACATGTCACATGACTCAAATCGTTTCCTCGTCGTCTCGACAACGTCGAGCTCTGGAATATAAGGGCTCTTACGAGTTAAAGATTCAAGTAAGGGGACAGAGAAAGACAACAGAAGTAATAGCCTCACAAGCTGCGACATTGTCGCGAATAAAACAGTGACCCGTATATACGATAAGTTTCCTTTAATTTACGTCTATGATCACGAACTATTTGTTAACAGATTACCGGTTTCGGTCTACAATGACTATCATCAGATCTGTTTTATAAAAACAAAGTCCTAATGTACTGCAGCCATAGTGGCATCCTCAAATCTTGAATGTAAAATCAGCACCAGCATCGTCAAATGCAGGACTTTGTTTTTATAAAACAGATCTAACGATGGTCGTTACAAATCGAGAGCGGTAATCTGTTAACAAACAGTATGTGACCATAGACGTAAATTAAAGGAAACTTAGAAGTAATAGTTCACGTGTGACATTAAACAGCTCAGAACATGCACTGAGGTGACAAAGTCACGGGGTAGCTACATGGGCACGTACATATAACGGTAGCGTCGTGCGTACAAGGTAGAGCATTGAGGGAGCTGTCATTTGAACACAGGTCACTCAAGTGAAAAATTTCCGATATCCACAGTGTCAAGAGTGTGCCAAAGATACCAAATTTCGGACATTACCCCTCACCAAGGACAACGCAGTGGCCGACGGCCCTCACTTAACGGTTGGTTGATTGATTTTAGGAGGGGTGGGGGGAGGCGACAAAACAGCGGGGTCGTCGGTCCCATCGGATTAGGGAAGTATGAGGAACAAAGTCGGCCGTGCCCTTCCAAAGGAACCGTCAAGGCATTTTGCCTGAAGCAATTTAGAGAATTCACGGAAAACTAAATCAGGATGGCCAGACGCAGGTTTTGACCGTCGCCCTCCCGGATGCGAGTCCAGTGTGGTAACCACTGCGCCACCTCGCGCGGTCCCTCGTTTATCGATTGAGAGCAGCGGCGTTTTCGTGGAGTTGTCAGTGCTAGTAGCCAAGCAGCACTGCGTGAAATGACGCAGAGGTCAATATGGGACGCACGACGGACGTATCCGTTAAGACAGTGTGCGAAATTTGATGTTAATGGGTTATCCTAGCAGTCGACCGAAGCGGGTGCCTTTGCTGACAGCACGACATCGCCTGCAGCGCCTCTCCTGAGCCCGTGCCAATATCGGCTGGACCCAACACGAAAGTCGTGGGTTGGTCAGATGAGTCTCGATTTCAGTGAAGAGCAGTTGATGATAGGGTTGCAGTGTAGTGCAGACCCCACGAAGCCATGTACCTAGGTTGCCAACGAGGCACTATGCAACCTGGTGGTGGCTCAGCTGTGTTTATATGGAATGGGCTGGGTCCACTGGTCGAACTGAACCAATCATTGACTTGAAATGGTTATGTTCGGGTATTTGGAGGTGATTCATAGCTACTCATGGACTTTATATGAGTGACGATGTGCCATTTCACCAGACCACTTCTGTACGTGGTTAGACTCAAGACGTTTCTGGACAACTCGAGTGAATGATCTGGCCACTGAGATCGCCCAACACGGGTCGTAATCGAGAGGTCAGTTCGTGCACAAAATCATGCACCGGCAATTATGGATGGCGTTAGAGGCAGCATGGTTCACTATTTCTACAAGGAACTACCAATGGCTTTTTGAGTCCCTGCTACGTTCCAGTTGCTCATCTACGACGGGCAAAGGATGATGATGATGATGATGATGATGTTTGGTTTGTGAGGCGCTCAACTGCGCGGTTATCAGCACCCCTACAAATTCCCAACCTTTGCTCAGTCCAATCTCGCCACTTTCATGAATGAAGACGAAATGATGAGGACAACACAAACACCCAGTCATCTCGAGGCAGGTGAAAATACCTGACTCCGCCGGGAATCGAACCCAGGGCCCCGTGCTCTGGAAGCGAGAACGCTACCGCGAGACCACGAGCTGCGGACACGGGCGAAGGAGGTTGGGTACATTATTAGGAGTTGTGCCATGACTTTGGTCACCTCAGTCAAAGGGAGCTTCAGGAGAGGGATGAAATATAAGCGTAGCCCTCCAACTTTTGGGGTGAGATGAAAAAGCAGAGGATATTTGACATCGAACTTTATCGAAAGCGTCTCCAGTACACGAGTAGACATCAGGAACAAATACGTTACCCTGTTGCAATTCGGACGATAAGGACATGCGCTGACGGTGGAATTCACGAAGAGTCCATTTCACCATCCTCTCAGCTTATTTCACTTAATATTCGTCCGTAAATTTTTCCACTTCATCGCAAAGAGTGTCTAATGCTCCTCACCGACTCAAAGTATTTTTCTGCCCGCCACTGGTGCGAACACCGAGGTCCATCGCGTTCTCGGCACTCGGCCCGAGTGAAATTAACTGTTGCCGCTGCTGCAGTGCGATGACGACCTGCCTAGAGCGCCGGCACTGCGGAAGTTTTTTCATTTGCCAACTAGCGTGGCGGCGGCGGCGGCGGCGGCGGCGGTACGCCCGCGCGCGTTTCATTGCAGTCTGGCCGGCGCTACAAAATGAAACACAGACGTGCGCGCGAGCGCACACACAGTGTCGGGAGGAAGAAATTTGCAAGCAGCTCGTGCGGAATTCTGCAGCGGTCTGCGCCGGGGAGAAAAGCGAAGATGTGGCGAATCCGGCACGCAGCTGCGACGCCAGAGGCGGCGGCGGCGGCGGAACAAATATAAATTCATATGAGAGGCGTGACGCGCATCGGGACGGCCAGCCCGGCGGTGTATCCGTCAACCCAGGGCGGCGTATTGCCGCGGCTGGCTTTCGATCGCGCGTGACGTGGGAATTAAATCCTGGCGCGGTAAAAGGCGCCGAACGCGGGGGACAGAAATGAAACTGTGGCGACTGCTGCAGAATGAGGACGACGTACTCGGGAGTATTGTGGCGGAGGAGAAAAAGAAACTCACTCAGCTGGTATTGGTCCTTAGTTTCTTGTGCCGCTGAGACTCGCATTTGTAACTAATCATCTCTGTATACGAAGTGCAATATCCTGACTGCCTGACTGACTGATCAGCGCCCAGCCCAAACCGATAAGGATAGAAACTTGAAATTTATAGAAGGTGTGGATATTACATCGTAGGCGTCGTTTACGACGGGATACTTCGAAGTTCTAAACCTAAGGGTGTGAAATAGGGGATGAAATGTTTTCTTGAAATATATCGCTTGATAGGGATATTGCCGAACAACCCGAACCGCAGGTTGCTCTAACCCGCCCCTACTCCACAAGGAAAAAACGGACCTCCCAATTCATAAATAACCATCTTCCCGCGGGTGGGCAAACGGAGAAGAATGGTGGAACGACCCCAAAACAAAGCGGCTACTGACCTCACCAAGAAAACAAGTAGAATTTGACAAGTAAATGAAACAACATATCACCAATCACTTAACTTCTAATAAACTGCGATATCTCGAGAAGACCTGGCGCAGCATCCCCAAATCGGTCTCCCGAACCGTCCACTGCCAGCCGTTTCAACGAACGCAGGAAGGCGCGCCGATCTCTCGTCTCACGGCGTCGCAGCTCGCACCGGCCACACCGATGTCGTGGGTTGCTCTCGTGTCGGCCGCGAAGTCACTACCCCTCGCTATACGGCGCGGCCCACTGGACTCACGTGGCGACCTCACATACGCCGACGCTCAAGGCGGACAAGTCATCTTGTGTCTCAGTGCGTGACCGACCAACCGATCGATCCAACCGCCAATGACAACTGCCTGAGCAACTCGAGCAGACTGGCGTCCTAACGCGCAGACTAATTTGCAGGAACTAAGCCCCGACCGGGGGACCACTCGCTGAGTTCTCTCACTGACGGAGTGAAAGACTCTCATTTATCCAGCTTTAAAGATTGCTCCTAACGAAAGACATACTAACACTCCGGACGACAGACAGACACTAACTGCCCCACAAATTCAGACGAGAGACAGACTAGCAAGCTGGGAACGAGAGACTGACCCCAAACTGACTCCAGACTCACCCAGACTGACCAACTGGCGAGCTCATAGCGCCCCTTAAATGCACGCGAACAGGCATCCTTTCCCCATTTCTACCAAAGTGAGACACCAAAGCTGCGATTGCAACAGCGGCACCACCGCCAGAAACCGAGGCGACTGCTTTACACAACGTGCTGCGGCACGCTCTTCAAAACAGCAATTTTTACCACGGCTCATCACTATTGAGGTTATTTGGAAGTTGGACCTACGAAAATTGGTATTTGATTTTCCGATCAGAAATAAAGAAATACATGTTTCAGCACTTTTCGAAATTTAGCTCTATAGTGGCGAAATAGTGGGTGACAGCTTTTTTGAAAATATATGATTATTAAAGGACTACTAAAAACCCGCCAGGTCAGCCGGAGTGCTAATGCGCTGCTTCCTGGACTCGGATAGGCCCGCCAGCCCCGGATTGAATCTGTCCAGTGGATTACTGGCATCGGCCGGTGTGCTGGACAGCATGGATGTGGTTTTTAGGCAGTTTTCCACATCCCGCTAGGTGAATACCGGGCTGGTCCCCACCTTCCGCCTCAGTTACACGACTCGCAGACATCTGAACACATTCGCACTACTCCATGGATCACGCTAGACGCAGACAGCTGGAGAACATTAATTCCGTCCCGTGGCGTACAGGGTAGTGGCAGGAAGGGCATCTGGCCACCCCTTAAAAGATTAACCTCGCCAAATCCGATTCTAACCATGCCGACCCTGCTTAACCACGGGACAAAGGCATCAGCAAAAGAAGAAGATGAATCAAAGAACTATTAAAGTAATAAGCTATATCAATGAACATTGATATTTGACTTTTCAGTTACAAATAAAAAATACCTGTTGCAATGTTTTTGGAAACTGAACCCCTAAGGGGGTGAAACGAGAGACGAAAGTTTTTATGCAAATATTTCGTTGTTCAAGCATTTCTGAAGCTACGTCTATGCAAGTTGAAATTTGGCTCCTCCGTTAGAAACAAAATAATACGTGTTTCACTGTTTATGGAAATTCAACCTCTATGGGGGTGAAACAAAGTCAGATTGATTCACTGGCTCATCATGGTCCAGCCTAGACCGCTAAAGACAGAAACTTGAAATTTGGAGAAGGTGTGGATCTTATACTGTAGGCATCGCTTAAGAAGGAACTATCCGAAATTCCACTCCTAAGGCGGTGAGCTAGGTGAGGAAAGATTTTTGAAAATATAGCACTTTCAATGTAATTCTGAAGCTAGAACTAGAATAAATTATTATTTCGTTTATGAGTCAGAAAATAAAAAAATACGAGTTTCAGTTTTTTTTTTTTTTTTTTTAAACTGAACCACCAAGGGACTAAAATAATGGATGAATTGAATTTTTTTTCTGAAAATAAGTAATTACTAAATAACTGCTGAAGGATTTTTAGGGATGCATCTATGACAATTTGTATTTGACTTCTCGGTTAGCAATAAAAAAAATACGTGTTTCAGTATTTTGGTAAAATTCAACCCCCTAAAGGAGTGCAATAGAGGGTGAAAATTTTTAGAAAATATATCGTTTCATTAGAAAAGTTTTGAAGGTAAAAACTGGTGTTACATTTCTCTGTTAGATGTAAAGAAATATTCGTTAGGGGGTGAAAGTTGCCATGATAAAATCTCCAAAAAACGCAAAAGGTATGATTAACAAAAACTTTGGACTCTAGCTGCCAGCATCACATTTTGGTCAGAAATACATTCGGAGAAGAACATGCTTGTATGCCTTTAATTAGCGGGAAAAGCTTAGAAGGGGTGAAAAATACAAAAATTCGAATCAATAGAAACAAAAAACAACAAAAGATATCTGCAGAGCATACAGTACATACGAGCGAAACAGCGGTCGCTAAGGTAGTCTTGAATATACGCAGTGCAATGCGTGTGAGTGGATCAACATAAACTGAAAACTGTGTTAAAGTTCTTAATTCGTAACATCTTTTCATCAGCCTTCTCAGTAGTTTGATATGGCCACCAAGACTTCCTTTCCTGTGCCAGCTTCTTCACCTCACAAGTAACTGCGCTCGAACAAACATATCTGTTTGTAATTTTGGTTACAGAAGCATTGTAGTTTTTCTGTAATACTCTGCAAAGATCCTCCAGATGTCACTCTCGACGCCAACATAGGGGCCAAACACAATGCAAATATCTTAACTATAAGTGCATTTGAGGGCTTCTAGCAAAATCAGTGACTTAAAAACGCACAGTGATGAACAAGATGAGCATTTTTCGTAGTCCAACATTTTACGAGGACGTTCAATAGGGAATGCAAAACGTCTTTTTCTGAAGGCAGGTTGATCATATTCATGATCCCAATAGACATTATTAGGTCCCACTCTTTCGGCTG
The DNA here is from genome assembly GCF_023864345.2 of Schistocerca serialis cubense. Taxonomy (NCBI): domain Eukaryota; kingdom Metazoa; phylum Arthropoda; class Insecta; order Orthoptera; family Acrididae; genus Schistocerca; species Schistocerca serialis. The sequence goes on along the minus strand of NC_064649.1, from coordinate 60,770,735 downwards.
CAAAACCCTAGTTTTCAACCGAATCTCCATTCAATTGGACGGTTTACGCCATTTTCTCGGACGATGTGTGGCAGCATTCCATGGACTGCTCTTTGTTTCCGATTCGGAGTGATGAGACCATGTTTAGTCGCATGTGACAGTGTTCTACAGAAGATTATCATGATCAGCCTCCTAACGAACAATGAACACGGCACAAATGGTTCGTTCCTATTTTCGTTGCTCCTTTAGGCGGCAAGAAACGCAGCGCGGACGCAACTTTGACTGCCTCAACTGGTGGACGATTGTACCAGCACTACCAACAGATAGGTCCTGTAGGGCAGCGAGGTGTTTATTGTGATCCACCGACCACCTCTAATGAGTGTCCGCACGTCCCAACATTGCAAGAGTCACAGCTGTATACGGCCGGCCGGTAAGCGTGAGATAGGACAGGTTCACGCGACCTTGTTGCGATGATCGCAGACGCCTCGCCCAACGACTTACTGTGTTTTTTTTTATTGGAACATCTAGGTAGACATCCTGCAAGCGCCTTTATGTATCTGCATTTTCCGCCAAAAGAGACTGAATGACAGTTCTCTGGTTGGCATTCACCTCTGTTACAGACACCATTTCGAAGGCTACTTGTTGCGTTGCCTCCTATCAGGACATCATTAAACGGCTGAAGAAGGAAAATTCCACGATCTCCGACAGCAAATTCATCGGATTGTCAACCGACATTCGCCGAGTAAAAAAAAAAAAAAAAAAAAAAGTTTTGCATTACTTACTGTATGCCCCTCGTTTATTTGGTGACAGACTATCCTGAAGTGTAACCCGAGGCCTAGGTGAGGTTGGAGGGTAATAGTTAGGTTGCGAGGTGGCAAAGTCAACGAATGTGAAATCATAAAGATACCTATAGTTCCGCTTAATTTCATACGTTAAGCATAGTGGTTTTTGGTAGGTCTATGTCCACCATTTTCATGCCTTCGTGGGTCAACTAAAGTGGTGGTATCGAAAGCTTAATTTAATCCAGAATTGTTTTCCAGCGGCATTTGAATGGTCATCAAGTAACACATCCAGTTGTTACCAAATTTCCAAACATATTCTAAGTTTATAACCCCTCTCAGTCCACAGGCCTCTCAATTCAGAACTACTCTGAGGTGAGATATGTCATAGGATACCTCCTAATTTCGGTTTGGACCTCCTTTTCCCTGGTGTAGTGCGTGACTTCGACGAGGCATGAACTCAACAAGTCGTTGAAAGTTCCCTGCAGAAATATTCATTCGTACTCCCTCCACAGCCGTCCATAGCTTCTAAAGCGTTGCCGGTGCAAAATTTTGTGCGTCAACTGAGCTCACGATTGTATCCCATAAATGTTCGATGGCATTCATGTCAGGCTACATGGGCGGTCAAATCATTCGCTCGAATTATCGAGTACGTTTTTGAAAGAAGGCAACAGCCTTGCCGCAGTGGATACAGCGGTTCCCATCAGATCACCGAAGTTAAGCGCTGTCGGGCGTGGCCGGCACTTGGATGGGTGACCATCCTAGCCGTCATGAGTTGTTGCCATTTTTCGGGGTGCACTCTGTCACGTGATGCAAATTGAGGAGCTCCGGTCAAAGAAAACCATCGTAATGACCGTGAGAGTGGTGTGCTGACCACACGCCCCTCCTATCCGCATCCTCTGCCAAGGATGACATGGCAGTCGGATGGTCCCGATGGGCCACCTGTGGCCTGAAGACGGAGTGTTTTTTTTTTTAAAGTAACCGCACCAATTGTGGCCCTGTGAAGAAGCACATTGTCATCCACAAAAATTCCATCATTTTTTGGGGTCAAGACGTCCATGAATGTCTGACTACAAATGGTCTCCTAGCAGCAAAACGTAACCATTTCCAGTCAATGAGCAGAGGACCCAGTCCATTCAGTGTAAATACAGCACACACTACTATGGAGCCACCGCCACCTTGTTGACAACTTGGATCCATGGCTTCGTAGGGTCTGCGCCATGCTCCAACACCACAGTCAGCACTTACCAACTGAAATCGTGACACATCTGACCAAGCCACGGTTTTCAAGTCATCTAAGGTCCAAACGATGTGGCCTCGAGCCGAGGAGAGGCGCTGCAGACGATGTGGTGGCGTTAGCAAAGGCACTCGCGTCGGTCGTCTGCTACCATAGCCCATTAACGCCAAAGTTGGCCGCACTATTCCTAACGAATACGTTCGTCGCACATCCCACGCTGATTTCTGCGGTTACTTCACGCATAGTTGCTTGTCTCTTAGCAGTGGCAACTCTACGAGAACGCCGCTGCCCTCGGTCCTTAAGCGAAGTTCGCTTTCGGTGGTGAGAGGTAAGACTAGAAATTTCGTATTCTCGGCACACGCTTGACTCTGTGGATCTCGGAATATTGAATTCCCTAACGGTTTCCGAAATGGGATCTCCCATGTGTCTGGCTGCAAGTACCACGCCGTGTTCAAAATCAGTTAATTCGCTTTGTGTGCCCATAATCACGTCTGAAAACTTTTCGCATGAAACAGCCAACGTGAATACAAATGATAGCTCTGCCAATGCACCACCTTTGTAAACCTTGTGTACCTAATACCGCCGCCATCTGTATATGTGCATATCACTATCCCATGACTTCTGTCATCTCACTGTACTTGATTTCGCTAACATGTTCATTCCCGACCGCTGACGTTATAACAATATAGCATCCTTCCCCGTTACATGGGACACACACCGTAGGAAGTACAATAGGGGTGTTTTTTTTTGTTATTGTGGTAGGTGCAGAACCACCGAATACAGACCACCACCGAAGTTTCATACGGGTGAATATCAGCTTTTGGCGTAGGAAGATACAGGTTACCTTTCCCCATGTCAGAACCGACATCGCATCCAATTTCGATGCTCTCCCTTAGACTTTCGCTCTAACGAGAGGCATTTTCGGACGAAGAAAAGTTTAATCTTGGAGAATGGAGAAGCATCTTGCGCCATGCCAGAGCCGGAGCAGATCATGAATTATGCAAAAAGGAAACGTCCGGAGCAGAAACGGATGGCTAGTTCCCCCCTGTGATACCGTTACTAGGTAGGCAGATGCCATGATCGGCGCTCGGTGTAAAGCTGAATAGCCGCGCGGCTTAAGTGCAATCAGCGATTGAGATCGCAAAGTGCCCGCGGCGTGTTCCGTTAATGTGGGGGCGTGGTTAGAGCATTTCTCTCCCCCCCCCCCCCCCCTCACTATCTCTGTCCAACGACGCGGTGTAATTGCACAGTGTGAACAGCTGCTCCCAACACTCTCCTGATATTCGCATTTAGTTTCACGAGTCTTTATTATGGGCGAGGCAATGTGGGATCGATGGAGCTGATATCAACAGTGGCAGTTGGATTATATTAGGAACTATCTCATCACCCGCTGCTTCCCTAGCACACTGTATGGGTTTTTTCCGAATGTACTTCTGACCAAAAAGGGATTCTGGTAGCTAGAGCCGAATGACTTTATTAATCCTGCCTTTTGAGTTCGTGTGGAGATATTTCCATTGAAACTTTCAGCCACTAACACACATTTCTTAAGAAGTCATGTACCACTTTTCATAGATGTAGCATTAAAAAGGTTTTAATATAATCATTTTCAAAAACACTGAAACATGTAGTTTTTATTTCCCACCGAGAAGTCAAATACCATCTTATGCGGCATTTTAATTTCCAGCAAACTATCACCCACTATTCTACATACTTAGTGGCTGAATTTCCAAAAATTACGAAACACGTACTTTTTTTAAACTTCTGGCCGGGAAATCAAACGCCAATTTTCGTAGTTGTAACTTCAAACTCAACAGCGATATATTTTCTAAAATCTTTCATCCATTATCTCACCTCCTTAGGGGGGAAATTTCGAAAAAACCATCTGCATCTACATGGTTACTCTGCACTTCGCACTTAAGTGCCTGGCAGAGGATTCATCGAACCATTTTCATACTACTTCCACTTTCGAATGGCGCGTGGGATAAAGGAACTCCTAAATCTTTCCCTTCGAGCTCTGTTTTCTCTTATTTTATTATAATGATTATATTTCCCTACGTAGGTGGGTGTCATCAAAATATTTTCGCATTCGGGAGAGAAAGTTGGTGATTGAAATTTCGTAAATAGATCTCGCCGCAAAGAAAACCGCTGTTTCAGTGACTGCCACCCCAACTCGAGTATTATATCAGTGACACTCTCACCCCTATTGCGAGTTAACACGAAACGGTCTGCCCTTCTTTGCACTTTTTCGATGTCCTCCGTCAATCCTACGTGGTAAGGATCCCATACCGCTCAGCAATATTCCAGCAGAGGACGGGCAAGTGTAATTTACGCTGTCTCTTTAGTGGGTTCGTCACATCTTCTAAGAGTTCTGCCAACAAAGCGCCGTCTTTATTTCGCTTTCCCCATAATATTATCTATGTGGTCTTTCCTATTTAAGTCGCTCGTAATTGTAATTCCTAGCTATTTAGTCGGACTGACAGCCCTTAGATTTGTGCGATTTATCGTATACCCAAAATTTATCGGATTTCTTTTAGTACCCATGTGGATGACCTCGCACTTTTCTTTGTTTAGTGCCAGTTGCCACTTTTCGCACCATACAGAAATTCTCTCTAAATCATTTTGTAATTGTAATTGATCGTCTGATCATTTTACTAGACGGGTAAATTACAGTGTCATCTGCAAACAATGTAAGGGGGCTGCTCAGATTATCACCTAGATCATTTACGTAAAGCAGGAACAGTAGAGGGCCTATGACATTAACTTGCGGAACGCCAGATATCAATTCTTTTCTGCTCGATGATTTACCGTCTATCACTACGAACTGTGACCTTTCTGAGAGGAAATTACGAATCCAGTCACACAACTGAGACGATACTCCATAAACACGCAATTTGATTAATAGTCGTTTGTGAGGAAAGGTATCAAAAGCCTTCTGGAAATTTGGGAATATGTAATCGATCTGAGATCCCTTGTCAACAGCACTCTTTACTTCATGGGACTAAAGAGCTAATTGCGTTGCACAAGAAGGATATTTTCTGAATCCCTGTTGGTTACGTATCAGTAAGTCATTTTCTTCAAGGTGATTCATTAGAGTATAGTATATGATCCAAAATTCTACTGCAAACTGGGGTCAGTGATATGGGTCTGTAATTCAGTGGGTTACTCCTATTTCCTTCCTTGAATATTGGTGTGACCTGTGCTACTTTCCAATCTTTAGGAACAGAGCTTTCGTCAAGTGAGCGGTTGTATATGATTGCTAAGAAAGGCGCTATTGTGTCTGCATACTCTGCAAGGAACCTGATTGGTATACCATCTGGACCGGAAGACTTGCCTTTCTTAAGTGATTTGAGTTGTTTCGCAACACCTAAGATATCTACTTTTATGTTACTCATACTAACAGCTGTTCTGGTTTCAAATTATGGAATATTTAATTCGTCTTATTTCGTGAAGGAATTACGGAAAACTGTATTTAGTAACTCCGCTTTAGTGGCACCATCATCGGTAACATTTCCATCGCTATCGCGCAGTGACGGTATTGACTGTTTCTTGCCACTGGTGTACTTCACATACGACCAGACTCTCTTTGGGTTTTCTATCACATTTTGAGACAATGTTTCATTGTGGAAACTATTAAAAGCATCTCGCACTGACGTCCGCATTAAATTTCGAGCTATCGTGAAACTTAGCCAGTCTTTCTTAAACGATGCCTACACTATGAGATCAACAACCTCTTCAACTTTCTAGTTTCAGTCCTTATCGGCTTGGCTTGGGCTATGCTAGGTCAGCCAGTCAGTCAGGAGATTTTGTGCCGTACTGGGTCTTAATTCTCCCTCTTCAGGCACAACACACTTTAGGACTGCGCGTAAGCATTACGTCTGTTCCATAGATGCGCATAGTGTAGCATTGAGAGCTTTCAGTTATTGATCCAGTATGCACCTCGTTACGGTTACGGGTTTCGGCATTAGCCATTACGATACAGAATGTGTCGTGTCATAAGAATTGACTACACACCATGTACATCACACAATACGGGGTGATTCTCATTAACGTTTAGAAACTTCCTAAGCGACGTAGATGGCGCTGAGACAAGTAATTTAATATAGAACACTTGGGGTCGCAAGTGTCGGGAAATACCCTAAACGTGGGTGACAAATGTTGAATGTGTGACGTCGCCAAATGACGTACCTCGTCGCACGTGAGCGGTGGAGCTTATCGGTCTGTCGCACCTTGCCATGCCATGCCATGCCATTGCATCCCAATCCAAGTCCAGTACTCACAGTCACACCGATGTGTCTCCAGTCCCACGAGCCCGGCTTCCAGCACATGGAGCTCAGGGTTCAAGTTCTTGCGTCGGGCAGGCAGTATTTCTTTACGTTGCGTTAGACAGTTGTGTGTTTACGCTGAAGCCGGATTTATTATTTTATTTACCGGTTTCACGGTCTCCACTGGTTTACTGCGAAGTACAATACATCAAAAACCTATGGTATTGCGGGCACAAGTAAATGAGCATAAGCTTCCGAATTGCGTCGTTAAAAAACAGTACATGATCTACATCTTCTTTCTACAGAATTCTATATAAAAAAAAAGAGACAAAAGAAAAGAAGCACAAGATTATAACAGTTTTTCTGTGGTTACTGCGAGGACAATAACTTTGTAACTTCCGCGCTTATCACAGATCACATTTACGAAATGTGTTCGAAATATGACTGTTTGCTCGAATGCTAGTATTCCACCGCTCAATCGTCCCCTCACACCACAGCCCAGCCGCTGCATGCGCGGCCCCTCTCGCCGGAGGTTCGAGTCCTCCCTCGGGCACGGCTGTTTCTGCTGTTCTTGGCGTAAGTTAGTTTAAGTAGTGTGTAAGTCTAGGGACCGATGACTCAGCGTTTCGGTTCCTTAGGAATTCACACGTATTTGAACATCTTTTGAACCGCTGCACGTACGGCGAGACATGTCATCTGGTGACGTCACATGTTCAATATTTCTCATCAATTTTTGGGGTATTTCCTGACAGAAAAACTTACGTGAGGATAAATTTTGTATCGAGCAGTAAGGAAAACTGGCGTCAAGATGGCTAACGACAGAGACTGGTATTAACAGTAAAGTTAATATTCGATAAGTGACTGAATATAATTGTTCTTAAAATCACTCCACTCCATCATTACAGCGATGTCACTGGTACAGCAACCGTAATATATCTCTAGATGCAGAAAAAACAGTCCTTGCTGCACAAAACTGGTTTATTTAATTTTCACATGTGACGGGTTTCGGCTGTTCTAGGGACCATCAGACCATCTGGGGAAATTACAAACTAGTATGAGTATAAATTGCTATTAAAGACAATAATAAATGAGTAAATTAAAAATTACAGAAGGAAGACAAACATCAACTGGACTATGGAGCACAGAGCCGCTTTCGTGTTTCAGAAGGTGGTGAGGGATATCAATTTCAACTCATGAAATATTGCACCATGACTGAGCTTACCGATCAAAACTAGTTGTGACCGACGAGTCGAAAGTAATTATAAGTCTCATTGAACCTGAAGATAACAGCCAGATAGCCACAGTCGATGCTTCATTACGTCACCGATAAAATTCATCCTACTCGTATCAGAGGTGTCAAACGTTATTGAGAGGCCCAAAGAAAATTTCTTCAGCTGTTTTTGTATTATTATTACTGCTCATTCATTAGCCAAAGGTGTATTAGCCTGGCAATTATATGGGTGCATTTGCACTCGTGAGCTTTTTCTGCTCACTGATTTTGCCTCTCTGCCTAAGCTAGGTACACCTTGCACGCTTTAGTAACTTTCTTTCGTCGCTACCTTTTTTCGTGTTGCTTGTAGGTGATATAAAGAAGCAATGACCGTGGCTATCTGCCTGTTTCCTCCAAGTTATTTGGGGCTCTTAATCACGTATTCGTCACGTCGGAAGAGCAATTACATCATATGTTCCCAATTATTTGTTGGTTATATTTTCGTATGTCGTCGACTATAGCTGCCTCGAGTACCATGAAAGTTACTCTCTGGTGACTTAGACTACGACCTACCATCCTGTCACTTCTTCTTGTCAATGTTTTCATTGTATTATTTTATTCGCCGAATCTGCGGAGAGCCTCTTGTTTTCTTATCTGTCCACGTAATTCTGAACACCTTTCTTTAGCACCAATTCTCAAACTCTTCGATCTTCTTCTTTTCCGGTTTTCCCGAAGTCCAAGACATACTTCTACACGAATTTGTGCTCCAAACGTACATTCTCAGTTAACTCTTGCTCAGATTAAGACCGATGTTTGATACTAGAAGACTTCTCTCACTTAGCAGTGCCATCTGTGCTTCTGCTAGTCTGCTTCGAATGTTCTCCTTGCATTGTCCATCATGCATCAATTTGGCTGTGGGGTGGCAAAATTCCTTCACTACATCTGTAAGGTTCTTGGAGGAAAACTGATATATAATATTTTCTTGTAAATAATAGATTTCAGCTATCAGTCGTCCTTCTGAAATTTTATTGACAGATCTAGATTTCAGGTAGAAACTAGCCATTCTCAATACACTATCATATTTGGTCAACGCATTTAATGCCTGTTGGTCGGGATTCATCCACAGTTCATTGGTACTGTATTCAGTGACCTGTGGATGAAGCCCGACCAACAGGCATTACATGCATTGATTAAAAAAAATTATAGTCCATTGGGATTGGCTAGTTTGTAGCTGAAATCTAGATCTGCTAATAAAATTTCAAAAGGACGACTGATAGCTGAAATCTGTTATTTACAAGTCAATATGACAGTGCAACAGCCTCTGAATGGAGGGTAATCTGATAATATTTTCTTGTTCTCTGTATTGATGGGGATTTCGGAGAATTTGTAAAGGTATGGTTGTGACTTTTTAGACAGAATTTTTTTTAATTGTTAGAGGCTTCTTATGTTGTGCTGTCTTTTTCTCAATAATCAAAGTTTGATCTCTCAAAAACGATGTTCTTTAAAGTAAGACCTACCTTCATCATTCATAGTATTGAATTTTTATCGAGTGTACGTCGCGCCTAGTGCCACACGAAGCAGCAGACTGTTTCTGACAAAAGCAGCCTAGAATAGATTATTTATCATTAGCTGCTGCACTTGCTGATTTGTATTTGCTTTCGAGAATGTCAGTATTCCAGCCACACACAAGTAAAAAAAAAGCACCATGCCGAACAACAGGTAAGTCACTTTCGTTTCAGGGCAGATCTCACGCTGCATTCTTTTGCAGACAGTGCGTCCTCAGCATTGTCAGATATCGTGGCTAGCAAGAAAATTTTCAGTGAACAGTGTTGCCAATTTCAAATACTTATTTTCTTCAGAGTACAGCAATAATTTATATTTGAGGATGTTCTTAGCACAATACTGCACCTCATATTATGCATCGTTCATAATGTGTTTCGGTATTGAGTTTTACTTATGTATTCTTCATTCAGCACACAATTAGCTCCTTTGGCATTTAATTAGATACATTTTCTTATTTCAAATTTTCTATTTCATGAAACTTAAAGTTTTACTTAGCAACACTGTTCACATGCGTAACACAGGACCAACCATCAGTCAGTTTTACTAAGCACTTTAATACGATTCCGAAAGTATACGCTGATTTCGAAATCAGTGTACTCAGTACTCTCACAAACAGACAATATTTTAAAGAATGCCTACACATCTGCTTCGTGGCAAACACAGTGAAGAGCCAAAGAAACTGGTACAACTGCCTAATACTGTCTAAGGCCCCCGCGAGCACGCAGAAGCGCCGCCACACGACGTGGCATGAACTCGACTAATATCTGAAGTAGTGCTGAAGGGAATTGAAACCATGAATCCTGCGGGGTTGTCCATAAATCCGTAGGAGTACGAGTGGGTTGAGACCTCTGCTGAACACCACGTTGCAAGGCATCCCAGATATGCTCAATAATGTTCATTTCTGGGGAGTTTGGTGGCCAGCGGAAGTTTTTAAACTAAGAAGAACGTTACTAGTACCACTCTATAGCAATTCTGGACGTGTGGGGTGTCCCATTGTCCTGCTGGAATTTTCCAAGTCCGTCGGAATGCACAATGGACATGAATGGATGCAGGTGATCGGACAGAATGCTTACGTACGTGTCACCTGTTAGAGTCGTATCTAGACCATCAGGAGTCCCATATCGACCCAGATGCACACGCCTTACACCATTTCAGAGCCTCCACCAACTTGAACAGTCCCCTGCTGAAATGCAGGGTCCTTGGATTCATGAGGTTCTCTCCATATCCGTACACATCCGTCCGCTCGATACAATTTGAAACGAGACTCGTTCGACTGGCAACATGTTTCCAGCCATCAACAGTCCAATGTCGGTGTTCACGGGTAAAGGCGAGGCGTAAAGCTTTGTGTCATCTTGTCGTCAAGGGTACACGAGTGGGTCTTCGGCTCCGAAAGCCCACGTCGATGTTTCGTTGAATGGTTCGCAGGTTGACACATATTGATGGCCCAGCACTGAAATCTGCAGTAATTTGCGGAAGGGTTGCACTTCTGTCACACTGAACGATTCTCTTCAGTCTTCGTTGGTCCCGTTCTGGCAGGACGCTTTTCCGGCCACAGGGATGTCGGAGATTTGATTTTTTACCGGATTCCTGGTATTTGTGGTACACTCGTGAAATAGTCGTACGCATAAATCCCCACATCATCGCTACCGCGGAGATGCTGTGTCCCATCGCTCGTGCGTCGACTATAATCCCACGTTAAAACTCACTTAAATCCTGATAACCTGCCACTCTAGCAGCAGTAACCGATCGAACAACTTCGCCAGACACTTGCTGTCTTACACTGGCGTCGCCGACCGCAGCGCCGTATTCTGCCTGCTTACATATCTCTGTATTTGAATACCCATGCCTACAACATTTTCGACGCTTCAGTGTAATATTGGCGCTAACCTCATATCTGTCACTCATTAATACTTTCTTTGATTTTCGTTCCATCCATATTAAAAGCTATGTAGACTGCTCATTTAATTCAACAGGTCCTGCAATTTCTTCTACCTTTCACAGCAGATAACAAATGTCATCAGCAAATCTTATCACTGACAACCTTTCACGCTGAATTTTAATCCCACAGTCGAGTCTCTACTAATCATGCTCGTCTGTTACTAAATGCTGCAACTGCAGAACGTTCACATGTTACGATTTGGACTGTAATGCACCATTGAGTACCCAAGAAGTTATTCATGGTCTGTGATAAACCCACAGTCTCTCGCAACACATGGAAGACTGTCTTATTGTGAACTGACACAGTCACACTCTATAACTTAATGGTAAGTCGATTAACATGCCATGCAGACAAAAGTACATAACAAAAATGGTGAACATAATACGTCATTCACATGTTGCTTCAGCACATGTCAGACTTCAAAATCCTCCGACATGTACATATGGAATTGTGAGACATAAGCATATTCAGTGTAGAAATACAGTAACATCAAAGGCGAGGCTCTGTACATCGTGAAATGATGGAATTTATGGGAACCTTTACGAATGTTAGCATATTTTATACAAATCGCTACAAATCAATGTTCTAACACACTCTTCACATATGATCTAAGGCCGTTGGCGTGAAAGGACATTCACAAGTCAGACTGCGATAGTAACTCCTAAGCTTCATTCGTAATAGCTTTTTACATCTATTTACAACATACTGCTTTCTGGGCGACTCTATAATCGAATGGTGCAAGGAAACAGGGTAGGAAAATTTATTTATAGCGGAGTAGCGTAAAAGTAAATATGTATTCTGTTCAAACGCCGGCCGGTGTGGCCAAGTGGTTCTGGGCGTTACGGTCGCAGGTTCGAATCCTGCCTCGGGCATGGATGTGTGTGATGTCCTTAGGTTATTTAGGTTTAAGTAGTTCTAAGTTCTAGGGGACTGATGACCTCAGATGTTGTCCCATAGTGCTCAGAGCCATTTGAACCATTTTTTTGTTCTGTTCAAAGGGTCTCACACTGACTTAGGTACTCACATAGAACATAGCAACGAGAACCCTACATATTACATTGTTAGCGCTTGTACATTGCAACTGATGAAAAAACATAGAAGGCGCAGAACGCTCGCCAATGATATTGCCAAAAGTGCTGAACAATAAATTTGGGCAATACATCACAAGACGCTACATCGTAAATACAGGATATGCCTTTTTACTAATCCCTAATATGTGGAATGTAGATGTGTAAAAGCTATGTACGTATAATAATAAATTACAAAGTGCTTAAAATTGTGTCCACAAAAGTGTAAAAAGTAATTATGCAATAGTATAATGCACTGCTAAAATGCACTGCCTACATGATGTGTTTATTCAGTTGTGTATGTATACTCTGTGTTTCATTTTTGTAATCCCAGTTGTTTTCCATCTACTATGAATCTCTTCAGATATTATTAGTGGTGGACAGAATTTGCTTAGCAAAACGCTCTATAGGCGTTGTAGTAGGCTCCAGTTTCATCTGGCATAATGTAATTCAGTTCACTGACAAAGTCCAGCTTACAGCCTGAACACGCAAAGGGTGGTTTCACTCTTGTGTTACTGAAAGCCAGAGATCTGCATTAGTCGCCTCACAGGCACACAGAAAGAGAAGTAGAGAGGTAGGAAGAGGGAAGAGATAGATAGATAGATAGATAGATAGAGAGAGAGAGAGAGATAGAGAGAGTCACTTGTAGGTGGTTTGGCTCTGGCTGCAGCGCAGTTGCGCCCGCAAACGGCGCCTATCTCATCAGGACGAATGTCGCAGCGATGCATGCAGTATTCATCAGGAGACTTCGGGCCGTCTGTGCGGTTGCTGGAGTGGGGGGCAGAAGCGTGCTACTGGCTACTGGCTCCTGGAGGAGGCAGGTGGGGGATACGGCTGGCGCGTTGCATTTTGGGAGCTCAACTGTGCTCGCTGCGGTCACTCTCCACTAACAGAGTCCAATTTTGCGATGCAGTATAGAATGTGAATAGCTACTCCGTAATGGCAAACTTCCGCTCTACTTAGGACGAGCTGGAAACATGCCTTCTCCATCTGCATCTACATCTACATTATTACTCTACAATTCACATTTAGGTGTTTGGCACAGAGATCAGAGGATTTGGGGCTATTTCTTTACCGACTCACCCTCGAATATCCCATGGGAAAAATGAACACCTCGATCTTTCTGCACTACCTCTGATATATTTTATTACGATGGTAATTTCTCTCCCTGTGTGCAGCAGTGAAAAACGTTTTTCTTTTAATGATTGTTTATCACATCTGTGATACTCTGTCCTTAATTTCGCGATAATACACAACGAACTGACCTCCTTTGAACTTTTCCCATGCCTTGCGTCAATCCTCAACGAAGGGCAGCGGGTCCGGGTGGCAGTCGTTAAAACATAGGCGGTTTTCGTTGTTGTGTCATCTCCTTCATAGGCTGCAATCGATTGGCTGGCTCCATTTCTCTGTGAATACTACCTGTCGTTAAATGTACCCGATGTTGCCGAGGATTCGCCACAAAGTAAGAATGAAAAAATGTAGGATTTGCTCTGGGTTCTTTAACTAGTATTTCTACATCTACGTGGTTACTCTGCAATTCACACTTAAGTGCCTGGCAGAGGGATCATCGAACCATTTTCATGATACTTCTCTACCATAGCACTCTCGAAAAATGTTAATGACTCAGACGTCGTTCTGATATAGTAATAGTGGTGGTGGTGGTGGTTAGTGTTTAACGTCCCGTCGACAACGAGGTCATTAGAGACGGAGCGCAAGCTCGGGTTAGGGAAGGATTGGGAAGGATATCGACCGTGCCCTTTCAAAGGAACTATCCCGGCATTTGTCTGAAACGATTTAGGGTAATCACGGAAAACCTAAATCAGGATGGCCGGAGACTGGATTGAACCGTCATCCTCCCGAATGCGAGTCCAGTGTGCTAACCACTGCGCCACCTCGCTCGGTATAGTAGTAGTGATTAAATTTCTACAGTCCTCCTAAGAAAGCACTAGCTATTCACACCAGTTGGTCATATTACAAATATCAAGTTACATGCTGTGGATGGAGGTTTGATATCGTTAAGTGACGCAGTGCAAGTTATCCTGAGTGGTCCAAGCCGAATTTTTCCTAATCTTAAGCCTAAGTAGGTCACTATCAAAACAATTCAAGTAATGGTTTTTATTACATCTTTTCTAAAATTTTGGAAGTGTTTCGATACTCAGTCAGATGTGTTGTTTTTTGTCTTCCTTAGGGACATTTCTTCTTTTTCCCACGTTGATTTCGTATACATGTTATTCGATTTCAGACGACAAAAGCAACTCCTAATATAATGAATGTGAAATTTACTGACTCTTATTTCGATGTGTGTAGAATTTCGCAGCTATTCACTGCGTCCAAATCATGGAAACAGCTTGGCTGAACGGCGGAAACCAGTCGCTTTGATTGGGCCGGGGTACATATTTTTATTTTTCAATAACAGTGACCATCTATGAGTTCGGTGTCTACTGTAGTGAAATGCAAAAGATAAGGTTTAAGTTACACTGAAAATGAAATTTTTATTACAATATTCAAGGATTTTCTTACACATTAGCCCATTGATAGTGATATTCCCCATCACAGGGATAAATGACCATCGTTATAAAACAGACCAGGTTTCCATATCATACTAAAGAGTGAGATGGTCAGGAATAGGCTGAAAGCTGCTCTCTGAACTCTACGCTATACATTTAAGTGTGAATTCCAGAGTAGTCATATTTTTTTTTGTTTTTTTTTGTTTTTTTTTTTGTCATCAGTCTACTGACTGGTTTGATGCGGCTCGCCACGAATTCCTTTCCTGTGCTAACCTCTTCATCTCAGAGTAGCACTTGCAACCTACGTCCTCAATTATTTGCTTGACGTATTCCAATCTCTGTCTTCCTCTACAGTTTTTGTCCTCTACAGCTCCCTCTAGTACCATGGAACTTATTCCCTCATGTCTTAGCAGAAGTCCTATCATCCTGTCTCTTCTCCTTATCAGTGTTTTCCACATATTCCTTTCCTCTCCGATTCTGCGTAGAACCTCCTCATTCCTTACCTTATCAGTCCACCTAATTTTCAACATTCGTCTATAACACCACATCTCAAATGCTTCGATTCTCTTCTGTTCCGGTTTTCCCACAGTCCATGTTTCACTGCCATACAATGCTTTACTCCCGACGTACATCCTCAGAAATTTCTTCCCCAAATTAAGGCCGGTATTTGATATTAGTAGACTTCTCTTCGCCAGAAATGCCTTTTTCGCCATAGCGAGCTGCTTTTGATGTCCTCCTTGCTCCGTCCGTCATTGGTTATTTTACTGCCTAGGTAGCAGAATTCCTTAACTTCATTGACTTCGTGACCATCAATCCTGATGTTAAGTTTCTCGCTGTTCTCATTTCTACTACTTCTCATTACCTTCGTCTTTCTCCGATTTACTCTCAAACCATACTGTGTACTCATTAGACTGTTCATTCCGTTCAGCAGATCATTTAATTCTTCTTCACTTTCACTCAGGATAGCAATGTCATCAGCGAATCGTATCATTGATATCCTTTCACCTTGTATTTTAATTCCACTCCTGAACCTATCTTTTATTTCCATCATTGCTTCCTCGATGTACAGATTGAAGAGTAGGGGCGAAAGGCTACAGCTTTGTCTTACACCCTTCTTAATACGAGCACTTCGTTCTTGATCGTCCACTCTTATTATTCCCTCTTGGTTGTTGTACATATTGTATATGACCCGTCTCTCCCTATAGCTTACCCCTACTTTTTTCAGAATCTCGAACAGCTTGCACCATTTTATATTGTCGAACGCTTTTTCCAGGTCGACAAATCCTATGAAAGTGTCTCGATTTTTCTTTAGCCTTGCTTCCATTATTAGCCGTAACGTCAGAATTGCCTCTCTCGTCCTTTTACTTTTCCTAAAGCCAAACTGATCGTCACCTAACGCAATCTCAATTTTCTTTTCCATTCTTCTGTATATTATTCTTGTAAGCAGCTTCGATGCATGAGCTGTTAATCTGATTGTGCGATAATTCTCGCACTTGTCAGCTCTTGCCGTCTTCGGAATTGTGTGGATGATGCTTTTCCGAAAGTCAGATGGTATATCGCCAGACTCATATATTCTACACACCAACGTGAATAGTCGTTTTGCTGCCACTTCCACCAATGGTTTTAGAAATTCTGATGGAATGTTATCTATCCCTTCTGCCTTATTTGACCGTAAATCCTCCAAAGCTCTTTTAAATTCCGATTCTAATACTGGATCCCCTATCTCTTCTAAATCGACTCCTGTTTCTTCTTCTATCACATCAGACAAATCTTCACCCTCATAGAGGCTTTCAACATATTCTTTCCACCTATCTGCTCTCTTCTCTGCATTTAACAGTGGAATTCCCGTTGCACTCTTAATGTTACCACCGTTGCTTTTAATGGCACCAAAGGTTGTTTTGACTTTCCTGTATGCTGAGTCTGTCCTTCCAACAATCATAGCTTTTTCGATGTCTTCACATTTTTCCTGCAGCCATTTCGTCTTAGCTTCCTATTTATTTCATTCCTCAGCGACTTGTATTTCTGTATTCCTGATTTTCCCGGAACATGTTTGTACTTCCTCCTTTCATCAATCAACTGAAGTATTTCTTCTGTTACTCATGGTTTCTTCGCAGCTACCTTCTTTGTACCTAGGTTTTCCTTCCCATCTTCTGTGATGGCCCTTTTTAGAGATGTCCATTCCTCTTCAACTGTACTGCCTACTGCGCTATTCCTTACTGCTGTATCTATAGCGTTAGATAACTTCAAACATATCTCGTCATTCCTTAGTACTTCCGTATCCCACTTCTTTGCGTATTGATTCTTCCTGACTAATAATGTCTTGAACTTCAGCCTACTCTTCATCACTACTATATTGTGATCTGAGTCTATATCTGCTCCTGGGTACGCCTTACAATCCAGTATCTGATTTCGAAATCTCTGTCTGACCATGATGTAATCTAACTGAAATCTTCCCGTATCTCCCGGCCTTTTCCAAGTGTACCTCCTCCTCTTGTGATTCTTGAACAGGGTATTCGCTATTACTAGCTGAAACTTGTTACAGAACTCAATTAGTCTTTCTCCTCTTTCATTCCTTGTCCCAAGCCCATATTCTCCTGTAACCTGTTCTTCTACTCCTTCCCCTACAACTGCATTCCAGTCGCCCATGACTATTAGATTTTCGTCCCCCTTTACATACTGCATTACCCTTTCAATATCCTCATACACTTTCTCTATCTGTTCATCTTCAGCTTGCGACGTCGGCATGTATACCTGAACTATCATTGTCGGTGTTGGTCTGCTGTCGATTCTGATTAGAACAACCCGGTCACTGAACTGTTCACAGTAACACACCCTCTGCCCTACCTTCCTATTCATAACGAATCCTACACCTGTTATACCATTTTCTGCTGCTGTTGATATTACCCGACACTCATCTGACCAGAAATCCTTGTCTTCCTTCCACTTCACTTCACTGACCCCTACTATATCTAGATTGAGCCTTTGCATTTCCCTTTTCAGATTTTCTAGTTTCCCTACCACGTTTAAGCTTCTGACATTCCACGCCCCGACTCGTAGAACGTTATCCTTTCGTTGATTATTCAACCTTTTTCTCATGGTAACCTCCCCCTTGGCAGTCCCCTCCCGGAGATCCGAATGGAGGACTATTCCGGAATCTTTTGCCAATGGAGAGATCATCATGACACTTCTTCAGTTACAGGCCACATGTCCTGTGGATACACGTTACGTGTCTTTAATGCAGTGATTTCCATTGCCTTCTGTATCCTCATGTCGTTGATCATTTCTGATTCTTCCGCCTTTAGGGACAATTTCCCACCCCTAGGACAAGAGAGTGCCCTGAACCTCTATCCGCTCCTCCGCCCTCTTTGACAAGACCGTTGGCAGAATGAGGCTAGTAGCCATGTAGCCACGTAAATGCAGATGGACAAGGTGCACTGCTGGAGTTCAGTTTTCATAAGGGACAGAGTTTACCACTGCAGAGATGATACTGACGTTCAGACATCATTTGAAGATGGTCGAAACTGCACATTTTGAAATAATAAAAACAGAGTCCAACTGACGCAAAAAAGAAGAATTGCGGGTAGCTACCAATGACAGGACTGGCCATTGTTGATATTTTCTCCTGTCTAATGCAGTCCACTTATTGATAAATTGGCGCTTTATTACTTCTACTAGATCTTCGACTGTTCTCTCTCTTGGCCCGCTCTTGATTTTCTTACCCAAAATTTTTTGTTCATGTACGCCCATTGAAAACTATTTAGTCCATTTTCTCTGCATAGGTTCTATGAGATTTCTCTGCTTACTCATCTCTCTCGGACCATCTTCATTGGTTTAACTTACTTTCGGTACAAAAGTTCCTTAGCAACAGGAGCGGTAAGTGTTTTTTCATATTCTTTTTGTAATTTATATCAGTGTGATATGAACGTGGGTGAATGCTAACAGGGTGTGAGATGAAACAGCAGGGCTGTTTTCTTAGAAAGGAGATCACAGGTAAGCCGAGTGGGTGCCAACTGTCTCGACCGCGCTGGAACAAATGACCATTGCTTTAGGACCGCGCAATTGGCGACAGCCAGCACGGCAGCGCTCTATGAATAAAAAATTTCCGCCGCCGGTATTCCGCCCCTCCGCCACCACCACAGCCCGGGCAGAGGCGGCCGAATTATTTCAGTCCAGCTCGGCAGCCTTCAGAATTGCAAAGCGACGGCGTCTTCTCGTCCCCAGGCAGACTTACTCTCTCTCATCCGCCCGCAGTCGTCCGAAGACATCAGCGCCCGCGGGCGCCGACACCGTCTCGCCCCAGTGCTTACAGTAGCACCGGCGCAGGGTGCGTCATTCGGCCAGGGGACTTTTCGTTCTGGGAGGGTGGTAGGCCTGGGCGGACACCGTAGCGGTCTGCGCAAAGGGCTGTTTTGTCGGGACACACGGGCCCCTGCGGTGGCGCAGTTGAGCCAACTTTGCGGATTGCGCATGCACTATTCATTAACGCGCAGCCCCTCGTGGACACAGAATGTCGCGTCCAGCGCTGGTCGCACGGGTCAGACGGGTGCGTACTACTTTCGAAACTTGCCGTCCTCCACACGTGTCCTCAGCACCAGATGTCATCCCATTTGACACAGATATGCTGCACTTTAAACGCTGTCATCACAGATTCTGGATAACAGACCCACAAAATACAAATGTATTATTATTATAATAATAACAATTATTATTATTATTATTACTATGTTCCATTGCATAGAGTACTAATACCAGGGTGAGTCAAATGAAAACCTTAAATCTTTAAATATTATTTATTGTGCAGAAGTGGTACAAAGCTCTATCACTTTTCAACATAATCTCCCACACGCTCAATGCAAGTCCTCCAGCGCTTGCAAAGTGCATAAATTCCTTTAGAAAAAAATTCTTTTGGTAGTCCGCGCAACCACCCATGCACCGCGTGGCGTACCTCTTCATCAGAACCGAACTTCTTTCCTCCCATTGCATCTTTGAGTGGTCCAAACATATGGATATCACCTGGGGCAAGGTCTGGTGAGTATGGTGGATGAGGAAGACACTCAAAATGCAGGTCTGTGATTGTTGCAACTGTTGTACGGGCAGTGTGGGGCCTTGTACTGTCATGTTGCAAAAGGACACCTGCTGACAGCAATCCACGTCGATTGCAGCCTTTTCCGTCACAAAAGAGAGTCAGCATAACCTTCCCTGCTGATCGTTCTGTTCGAAACTTCTTTGGTTTTGGTGATGAGGAACGGCGCCATTCCTTGCTCGCTCTCTTCGTTTCCGGTTGGTAGAAGTGAACCCAGGTTTCGTCCCCACTAACGATTCTTGCAAGGAAGCTATCAACTTCTCGTTCAAAGCGCCGAAGAAGTTCTTCACAAGCATCAACACGTCGTTCTCTCATTTCAGGAGTCAAGCAGCCTCGGTACCCATCTTGCACATACTTTGTGAAACTGGAGCACATCACGCACAATGTGGTGTGCTGACCCATGACTAATATGTAAACTTGCTGCAATGTCATTCAGTGTCACTCGGCGGTTTTCCTTCACTATGGCTTCAACTGCTGCGATGTTCTGTGGAGTCACAACTCGTTGTGCCTGACCTGGACGAGGAGCATCTTCCACTGAAGTCATACCATTTGCGAACTTCCTACTCCATTCGTAGACTTGCTGATGTGACAAACATGCATCACCGTACTGAACCTTCACTCGTCGATGAATTTCAATAGGTTTCACACCTTCACTACGCAAAAACCGAATAACAGAGCGCTGTTCTTCCCTGGTGCAAGTCTCAATTGGGGCGGCCATCTTTATACTGATAGTGCGTCGGTACGTGTACATCTGCACTATGCTGCCACCTACAGGCCATTCTGCACGCTGTTTGTAGCACGCTTACCAACTTACAGGGTAACAGCGAGAAATTTCTATTTGTTATTACAGATTTAGTGTTTTCATTTGACCCACCCTCGTACTTGTTCTGGTTTACGTAATTATAAGTTTTGTTGTACAAGCAAAACCAGTATTTTAAATGCTGCATAGTTTCTCTTACAATCGTTACTCCCTTAAGATTCGTACACAGTTGGTTTTGCAATGTTTTACTGAAGTTCATACGTCTGGAGTTTCTATTTATTCAGATATGGCCGGTCGAAGTGGCCGTGCGGTTAAAGGCGCTGCTGTCTGGAACCGCAACACCGCTACGGTCACAGGTTCGAATCCTGCCTCGGGAATGGATGTTTGTGATGTCCTTAGGTTAGTTAGGTTTAACTAGTTCTAAGTTCTAGGGGACTAATGACCTCAGCAGTTGAGTCCCATAGTGCTCAGAGCCATTTGAACCATTATTCAGATATACAGGGTGTACATAAAGTCCGGCAACACTTTCAATTATTTATTGCACAAGGATCAAACATTGTACAGATATCATACATATGTCATTTAGAAGAGAAACCCTAAAAGTTTCTTTTTTTCATGTATACCGCCACAACGTAGTTTGGTAATTTGCCGATAGTCAGCGCTAGTCGCAAACATGGGGAGTTAAGGTGCGGAGCGAATTGTTTCATGAAATGGCCTCCCCGATCACCAGATCTCACCCCTTGTCACTTTTTTCTGTGGGGACGCAGTAAAGATCTGGTGTATGTACCGCCTCTACCACGTGATGTAGCAGAGCTCCGGGAGAGAATACGGAAAGCGACAGCCACAATCGACGATGCCATGCTGGGACAGGTGTGGCAAGAATTCGATTACCGTATTGATGTCTGCCGGGTCATTCATGGATCGCATATAGAATGTTTGTAAAAAAAACTTTCAGAGTCTCTCTTCTAAATGCAATATGCATGACATTTGTACAATGTTTACTTCTTGTGCAATAAATAATAGAAAGTGTTGCAGGACATTATGTACACCCCGTATTGTAGAAGTATAAAGAACTGTACCCTCCCATTTATACTCATACCGACTGGAGCAGGCACATGTGCAAATATTTGTATTGGTTACTGAGGACAGTGTGTTGACCAAAATTACATCAGTATTTACATCATTTGCGGACTAATAATTATAGGAGTAGCATGTTTTTAGACTGGTTAGCACATCCAAGTAAATGTGGGAAGACCAAGCTATTAATGCTTTTTTCGCCTAGGCAGCAGGTCAGGTGCTGAAGTGTAGACACAGGGATGCAAGACAATTAGTCTATACTGACAGGCGTAGTCCACTTACATTTTAATTTATTTTTTCTTTACTATTAATTACTTTCCCAACATATATTTCAGACAGAGTTCAAATATAGCGCTGAATACATTTGTCACATTGTGCAGGAGATATGACGTCATAGCCGGCCGAAGTGGCCGCGCGGTTCTGGCGCTGCAGTCTGGAACCGCGAGACCGCTACGGTCGCAGGTTCGAATCCTGCCTCGGGCATGGATGTGTGTGATGTCCTTAGGTTAGTTAGGTTTAACTAGTTCTAAGTTCTAGGGGACTAATGACCTCAGCAGTTGAGTCCCATAGTGCTCAGAGCCATTTGAACCATATGACGCCATAAACACTGAAACACATTTAAAGCTGCCTTTTCATTTTTACACAAATGGGAGCTCGATTCTTTAAGAGATCGAAGTTGGGAACTTATTGGTTCTTGCTAGATGGTCAGTTTCTGCCTTCCACTGTTACTTTTCGCAGAAGTATTTTTCTCTACTGTCCAAATTTCTGCATTCAGTAACATGTGGCCAGCAATTACCTTATCTCCAGAATGCGGACACATGGGGTCTTTGGTATTCTGAAGCAAAAGAGGTAAGCCTTAAGTTTTTCTGTGGTAACGATTCCATCTGTAATCTGTTATCACTCTGTCTTCCATTCTTCAGAGCTTGTTCCGCAACGTTTCTTTCATGTAGGTTATTGGGCGTCCCCTTGTGATCCACAAACCTCTGCGACTTCACTTCCGTGTATGCCCTTCATTCTATAATCCACATGATGTTAGTATTACCCTGTTGCTTATATTTTTCGCGAAAACCGAATCTCCCGTTTTAAACGTGTTAAACAGTTCACGAAAATACTAACAAGGCGATTAACAAAAACACTGGAAGAGAACCAACCCTCAGAACAAACAGGATTCCGCAAAGGATTTGGTACAGTGGAACAGTGGACCATATTCAGTCAGATAATAGAAAATCGACACGTCAAAATATACCTTGCTTTTGTTGACTACAACAAAGCATTCGATACCATCGAACACCCGAACATACTTCAAGCACTAAGAAATCAAGGAGTAGAAGAAAAATACATCCAATTACTAAGAAACATTCAAAACCACAGCTTCGCTAGAGTTAAAACAGAAAATACAGGCCAACCTTTCCGCGTGGAAAGACGAGTTAGGCCAAAGTAAGTGATCTTAAATCTTTGTGAAGATTATTCGTATTTCCATTACTAATTTCTCGACTGTTGGTGTGCAAAAAAGATAGTCTTAAAGACAAATTTCATTAAGGAATAACTATATTGGTAAGCGGCAGTTAATATCTCTGGTTTCTTAAACGATGTTCTTTTTTTTTTTTAGTTCACATCACAAATAATTCTTATTAAACGTTTCTGGCCCCAAAAACCTTAGCTTGGCTTCATGAATTAATCCAAAAAATAGCGCTGTATGACATCATGAATGAAAGTAAACACCGTGTGCCAGTTTCTCATCTCTGTACCCCCGATGTCTGACAGCATCACACTGCAAATAGCGACTTGTTTAGGTAGTTAAGCAACTCAGTGGTGGGCCCCTTCCAGCTGAATTTACTATCTAACTGGAATACAAAGAATTTAACACTGTCTATTTCCTCTATCTGGTTGTCATCGTATGTTAGGCATATACTGGTGGGAAATCTCTTACAAGTTCTGAACTGCATGTAGCGTGCGTTTCTTTTGTTCCAAAGTTGAGTGACAAGGAACTGGCTAGAACCATTTATTAACGTCCATGAAAATTTCACTAACCGATCTTCCTAAGACTACACTCGATTTGCTATTTATCGCAACGTTTGTTTCATCTGCATACAAAAGAAAGTTGACATCAGGTAATGTTACTGATGAAATGTCACTGACATACAAAGTAAAAAGTAAGGGGCCTAAGATGGAACCTTGGGGAACACCTCGTGTAATTAGTTCCCACTTGTATGATGCCTGATTGCTGTCTCTTTCCTAATGACACTTGTTACTTCCTGTCAGAGCTATAGAATTAGAACTATTCTGCAACATTTACTGTAGTACTCAAATTTAGTTTAAAACGTGGTTAGAGCTGTGTGAGTACCTGTTTAGCACTGGGTGTTGACACGCCAGGTGGTTCCTGTAGTGTAGGTGACTGACGTAATGTTTATTTTGTTCTCCTTTGCCGATGAGACGGCTTCCGCCTCTGGGCAGCGTCCCGTGTCTACGGCTCGCTAACCACCGCTCCCTCTCAGGACACTCAGAGACCAGCCGTAGCTCCGATCTGCTCTTCGTACGGCCGAGTATTTATTTTGGCGTTTCCGAAAGTGGCTCCGGCCACTACAAAGTCCATCGGCGGCTCTCGGAGAAACACTCTTTGTGCGCGCGTGCGCTTTTATTTTGGTTTTGCAGGAGCGGTTAGCGTCCTGAGGATAGCCAGGCGTAGTTTAACTGCGCGCGGCCGCCCTGGCCAGTGTCTGCCTGCCGACGGCGAAACAGCAAAACACCAGAACCGGCGACTCGGCCGCCACCTCTTATGGGTGGCGACTCTGAGTCACGCCACAGTGGAGGCCGTCCGCGGCAGACGGGCGTTCGCCGTCGCCAGTGAGTGGCGTCGTCATGGCCGCTTAAGCCCCGACGGAATAAGTATTGAAACCAGTAAATGCGTAAGACACTTCGCAATGATGACGTTGCGATGTTTGGAAACTGTACGCCAGTACTGGGGCAAATAAATGCAGCAGCAGCAACTACTAACTACAAAAAGCCATAATATAAGGAAAACCAGTAGTAACTGAATACACAATTGTCAGCAGTGGAACTCCGCTCTCTACAGTCTAGGAACTATCAGACAACACCAACCCATAAACACCCCAAACTCCCCTCTTCCAAACAAATAAACAAACACACACACACGCACGCACACGCGCACGCACACACACACACACACACACACACACACACACACACACACGCACACACACACACACACAATCTTCCACATAGTATTAGTTAATGATAGGCATAAGCGTAACATGTCCAGTCGTAAAATTTCGAAATAAATAATTGTTCTATAGTAAGTTCTACGAGATTGCAGATAGCAAACTGTGAAAGAAAACAACTGCATTAAGTAACATAAAATCCAGGAAATCCATAGCGGGTGCTAATAGGGTACCGGGCGATCAAAAAGTCAGTATAAATTCGAAAACTCAATAAACCACGGAATAATGTAGATACAGAGGTAAAAATTGACACACATGCTTGGAATGACATGGGGTTTTTTATTAGAACAAAAAAAAGCACCTCATATTGCTAGAGGCGTGAACGATGTCTTGCGCGCGTCGTTTGGTGATGATCGTGTGCTCAACCGCCACTTACGTCATGCTTGGCCTCCCAGGTCCCCAGACTTCAGTCCGTGTGATTATTGGCTTTGGGGCTACCTGAAGTCGCATGTGTATCGTGATGGACCGACATCTCTAGGGATGCTGAAAGACAACATCCGACGCCAATGTCTCACCATAACTCCGGACATGGTTTACAGTGCTGTTCACAACATTATTCCTCGACTACAGCTATTGTTGAGGAATGATGGTGGACATATTGAGGATTTCCTGTAAAGAACATCATTTTGCTTTGTCTTCGTTATGCTAATTATTGCTATTCTGATCAGATGAAGCGCCATCTGTAAGACATTGTTTGAACGTTTGTATTCTTTTTTTGTTATAATAAAACCCCTTGTCATTCCAAGCATGTGTGTCAATTTGTACCTCTCTACCTACATTATTCCGTGATTTATTCAGTTTTCAAATTTATACTGACTTTTTGATCACCCGGTATATACACAAAACATTGTTTTTCAAATACGTAAACACTATCTTAAAAACTAAAATTTATGTGTGTACAAGTAATAAAATCATTTTTCCTCTTTTATAGAAAGATAGTAAAAAAAATGCTGATGATGTTGAAACTTCAACGAAACGTGTCTGAGAAATAAAAATTGCCCGTGGAGGTATGTTTCGTCTGTGCAATTAATTGAAGGCAGTTTCTTTATTGCCACACGTGCTTCGCTTGTTTTATTTGTAAAGCATCTTTACGGACCTGTAGTATACGTATCTTTTTATACATATAATAAACATATTATTTGGTAGTTACAATATGTTGCTTTATAACATTTTGTCGTGTTTTTCTCTTTTTTTCAGTTCAGAATCAACTTTTGTAGCACAAATTTCCTCACTGTTTGGTTGATAACAAAGTTGTACATCTTGAGCTATCCGCGTTTATTAACAACCCAACAGTGGTGAAATTTGTGCTACAAAGTTGATTCTAATTGAAAAAAAAAATGTCACATAGCAATAAGCAAACTGCCTTCAATTAGTTGAATAGACGGAACATACCATTAAAGCAACTAAGGAAAGGCAGAAAACGGAAAAAATGACGAAAAAAATTGTGTCCAGCCCAAGGTGGACAGGAGAGTTTCAACTCAAGATGATTACTGTATTGATGAGTGAACACCGGTACCTTGTCAACAAAACACGACGGCTACTTGTTTTTCAACATCCGATATGTTACCAAATGGACACCACAGTAGAAACAAAAATATTTTGTTTACAAAGCTTAGTTATACATTTCAGTTACTTCTCTACACAATCGCCACTCCGAATTAGATGTTTGGAGCAACGTTGTACCAACTTTCCAACACCCTGTTCATAGGAGGCAATCACCTGCCATTTCCGCCCATTCTCTGCGTTGGTGTGCTGTTCGTTGTCTGTGCCAAAATGTCCTCCTCGACAGCGGTTCACGTGGGGAAACAGATGAAAATTAGTGAATGTGAAGTCCGCGCAGTATGGTGTATGATCAAACATTTATCACTGAAAACACTGCAGGAGCGTCTTCGCTGCACCTGCAGCTTGAGGCCAATAATACTGTTTTGAAAAATGGCACCCATGAAAGTTTGGTTATGTGAACAGGATGACATCAGACGAAACACCTCAGCGTTACGTCACACTTGGCGGGAGGGACTGATGTAGACATCATTACGTGATCAGTGGGAGCTCAGAACTGAAAAGTGAGACTTGACATGATAGATGGGCACACTACAGAGGTACTGTGTAACCTATCTGTGAACAACTTCACCGGATTTACACTGTGGTTTTAATTTCGCGACATATAGGACGTTAAAAAAATAGCTCTGGTAATGCGTAGGATTGGCTTGAGTCCTTCGAAGCATACAAAACAGTACGCAGGTGTGGGGCCAGGGCTCAGTTCTGTGAGAAATCGAGGGACGGGGCTTTCACAGTTGGTTTCTGTCTGTCTCTTCCTCTCCTAAACACGAAATAAAACTTATTCTCGTCCCCATTTTTGCTGTGGCAGAGAAGCCTACGATTTTAATAATAATTACAATGAAATCTATGAAATGCCTAAATAATAATTAATAATAGATCATTTAATTATGATAGAATAGATACACTGCCGAAAAAAAAAACGCAACACCCTCAAGCACAAGATTATTTTACAGAGGAGGAGGTACCAGGCAGTTCATAATTGCGGGAGTATATTGTGGTGTCACCGCCAGACACCACACTTGCTAGGTGGTAGCCTTTTAAATCGGCCGCGGTCCGGTAGTATACGTCGGACCCGCGTGTCGCCACTGTCAGTGATAGCAGACCGAGAGCCACCACACGGCAGGTCTAGAGAGACGTACTAGAACTCGCCCCAGTTGTACGGACGACTTTGCCAGAAGGGGATCACTGACAAATACGCTCTCATTTGCCGAGACGATAGTTAGCATAGCCTTCAGCTAAGTCAATTGCTACGACCTAGCAAGGCGCCATTATCCTTTGTTATATTGCTATTATACTTCTGTACAATCAAGAGCGATGTTCTACAATTATGGATTAAAGTTAAGTATTCCAGCAGCTACGTACTTTTCTTTATAGCATTCATTACAAATCCTGTTTCAGACCTCACGCCAGCCTGCGTGAGTTTAAGCGCGTGCCTTTCGGCTTCCTCTCATTGTATCTAGGTTGTCTTGTCTAGACACAACATATATGATAATTTCATAATGTATGAAACTCTCATGTCACAGTAAACTATGTCCTAAAAGAAAGATCACCACACAGAATACTACTCTCTGGCAGCAACGCAGGCGTGTATTCTCGTACGAAAACGATCATAAAGATGTCGAACAGCATCCTGCTATAGCCAAGTATCTTGTGCCTTTTGTTGTGACTGGGCAATAGTTCGTGTACGTCCTGGAAAGCGAATAGCTTCACTCCTCATCATGTCCCATACGTGTTCAGTTGGTGAGATATCTGAGGATTTCCTGGCCAGGACAGTCGTTTTACACCTCTAAGAGCACGTTGCGCCGCAACAGCTGAATGTGGACGTGCATTGTCCAGCTGAAAAGGCACATGACCACCCCGTCAAAGACGTGACTGTGGCACGGGCATGGGGCCTGTGCAATGTAGCGGTCTCTGTTTCCTTTATCCTGCATAAACACGAGGTGTTACCACGAGTTGCAACTGATGGCCCCTATACTGTGAGGTTTGAGACGGGACTTGTGTGTAGTGGGTGAATGTGCTCGGGGATAGGCCTCTCACCGCGTCTATACTACGCCCATCATTCGCTTACACACACAACCTACTCTCATCACTGAAAGGAACAGAGTGCCATTCAACTCCCAGTCGACTCTTTCACGGCACCAGAACAGCCATTCTAGGCAGTGTCGTGGTGTCGGTGGTAGACTAGCCAGAGGCATGCGCGACCTTAGCCCTCATCAAGCGGGCTGTTCCCAATGACTTTCGGTGACACAGTAGGTGGGTTATGTGCACTTATTTCGCCTCTGGATGATGTTACGTCGACCACTGCCGCTCGCAGCGCCTGTACCACGTGGACGTCCAGGACCTGGCCTACAGTTATGAGAATGTTCCACAGACCACTGCTGAAAGCAGCAACACAGCACCTACCACATGCATCATCCTTCGAAACGTCCATCCAGCTTCCAGCAGGACCACAGTTCGACCCCGTTCAAATGGCCGAAGCTGTTCAACACGAGTACGTATTTGTGGGTGGTGCTTGGGTGTGCCCTGGATTGAATGTTGCAAATACTGTCCACTTCTCAACTAAGCACTGTTTCAGCGAGCAGAATCAAAGCAGAGGGTGCACAGACAGACCTCCCAACTGCCATCGACTCGCCAATGATCGTGACAAATGAATCAGTAAAACTAGAGCCCTTCAGTATGAACATACTACAGCCAGGTATTAGTCCACCTTCTCCATCCTCCTCTCTCTCTCTCTCTCTCTCTCTCTCTCTCTCTCTCTCTCCACTTCCACCACCACCACCACCACCACCACCACCACCACCACCCTCTCTGCCCACCTTCTTCGTCGTCTACTGTCTGTCCTTCTCCTCCTGTCCCTCTCTCTGTCTTCTCATTCTCCTCCTCTCTCTGACAGTCTGTTCCTAAAACTTCTGTCCATCTGCTCCTTTAGCCCATCCATCTCCACCTCCCCACTCTAATTACATGTCCTCCTCTTCTCATCGCCCCCTCCCTCCTCTCTTTGCCCATCTCCTCCTCCCCATCTCCCTGTTCATTTCCTCTCCTTTCGTATCCGTCTCCTGTCTCCTTCTCTCCCTTCTCTCTGTCATTCTGCTCCTCTTCCCTTTCTATATCCATGCCCTCCCCTCCCTCAGTCTATTCATCTCCTCCTGCTTCATCTATCTGACTCTCTCTTCCTCCCCCTGCCTCTGTCCAACCCTTCTCTCCCCTTTCTCTATTTCCACCTCTTGTATCTCTCTCCGTTGCCCCCTCTTCCTTCTCCTAACTGTGCGTGTTTTCTCCCTCTCGCCGTCCGTCCACCTCATCGTCCTCCTTCCACTCTCTCCACATCATAACACCCTAATAGGAGGCTCATGGTTTCCACCCCAACAGTCTTTCCAGACTGTAGTTAATAAATGAACCAAATTTGATTGAAATAGTTCCAGTTGTTCCGAATGAGCTATTTACCAGTGACTTTGCTCGCATACACACATGTGAAATATATACTGGTGCAACAAACCGTTGTATCCTCCTTCTGTGTCTAATTCACGATATAATCACACAAACTGTCAACATATCTCCGTACGATCGTGTTCTGCGTGGAAGGTGGCATTCCGAACAAAGGCAACCACGTCAACGATGATGTCAGGGCACCTATCAAACGAGACAGTTTTTGCGGGGTAGTCCCTCACCTACAACTGCTGTATACACAGTCACAAACGGTGCAACATGGCACAGAGAAGACACCTACCAGACTCTCTGCAGTGGAGGCCAGTAGGAAGAATGGAATCAAGACAGTCGCAAACTGATGTGTCCCGATGGCTTAATGTGAATCGTTCTGTTCTTTCTCGTTCGTGGCGACAGGCTAGAGAGACCGAAGATCAGGTCAGACCCGACCATTTGTGACATCAGAAGAGAGGACCGTTATTTGGCTGTAACGGCACGGAGGTACCGCCTAGAGAGTGATTCTAGATGGATTCGCACCTGGAGGGAACGTGGAACTCGTTTTCGTGACTTAAACACTGTGGAAAGAGACGATATCGAGGACGATGCCTAATGGCGTATGGGAGGGAAATTACGCGGGTGAATAGGCAAGGTTTAAGTGCATGAAGTACCGTGACGACATCTTAGGATCTCATGTGCGGTTTTTGCGAGGTTCTGTGGGCCCAGACTTCGCACTGATGGACGACAATGCTCGACTTCAAACAGCATGGGTGGCTGATGTTTTCTTGGAAACGGAAGTTGTTGCACCCATGGGGTGCAGATTTTGAGTCCTATAGAGCACGTCTGGGATGCACTAGCGAGACGAGTTGCATCATGTTAGCACCCACCAACCACTCTCCGAGCATTGCGAGCAGCTCTGCGCGAGGAACGGACGTTCTTGCCTCAACATGAGATTGATGACACCATTCACAGCATGCGCCATCGTTGTCACTCTTATATTGCTTCCAGAGATGCTGACACGCTGTACTGATCACATCAACCAGCACTCGGAATGTGTATGCAAATCCGTTAAGTTGGAAAAAACTAAGAACATTTTTGTGTACCGTTATGTATGTTGCAGTTGTTTACGTTCTGTACTCTTTACATTGTTTCTACTTTAGTATCACCTGTGTATACTGTTGTATGGCAAAATAAATCCAATCTTACAAAATTTCAGTTTCTCACTTTAATTTTGCACACCAGTGTACTTCTCAAATATTCAACACATTTCGCGCGTATTTGCACTATATTTCAACCGTGTTTGTAGCGAATTTCGTCCTGGAGGTTCATTTTCACGCCACTCAATGTTTATGGCGGTATATTCTCTGATTTATGTGGCATACAACGGTATAATATTTCAGCTACATTCAAGAGTACGTCCGGATACTGACTGCGAAGTGCGTTTCCAACAGAGCCAGTAGTAAAGAAGTAATAAAATGAAACGCCATTCTTAATGTGCCACTTTAACTGCATGAATAGCGAAAACGTAGTGACCCATAAACTTTTTTCCTTTCATTATTTGATGGGTGTCGTCGGAGAGAAAAACTCTCATAAAAATTTAAAATTACGTGTTAAGTTTGTTGCAAGCCTCTAAGTGCGGTCATTATCAAATACCGGACGAGTGAAGTATGGGCATTCTCAAGTCTTGGGCTAAGCTCCTTTTTCACTCCCCCCACCCCACCACCACTTTCATAGGAGGGGGGTCTTACACCATAGTGATACTTTCCAGACAGTAAATGATACGCGTACCAGCTTTGATTGAAATCGGTCAAGTGGGTTAGGAAGAGACGTTGAACCATATCCACACATCTTTTTAATTTCGCATCACCTAGGTTCCGAGAGTTCTGGAACCTGTACTGACAATTGGAATAGAGATCAACATAAACATCATTTCCGCTCTTTTTATTGCTCATGAAAACCACACATTGCATGTTGTATCACCATACAGCGAGACCTTCAGAGGTGGTGGTGCAGACTGCTGCACACACCAATACCTCTAATAACCAGGAGCACGTCCTCTTGCATTGATGCACGCCTGTATTCGCCGTGGCATATTATTCGCAAGTTCATCTAGGCGCTGTTGGTCCAGATTGTCCTACTCCTCAGAGTGGTTGGTGGGTCACGTCGTCCATAAACAACCCTTTTCAATCTATCCCAGGCATGTTCGATAGGGTTCATGTGTGAAGAACACGCTGGCCACTCTAGTCGAGCGATGTCGTTATCCTGAAGGAAGTCATTCACAGTATGTGAACGATCGGGGCGTGAATTGTCGTCCATGAAGACGAGTGCCTCCCCAATATGCTGCCGTTATGGTTGTACTATCGGTCGGAGGATGCCATTCACGTATCCTACAGCCGTTACGGCTCCATCCATGAACACCAGCGGCGTACGCCGGCCCCACTTAATGACACCACAAAACAGCAGGGAACCTCCACTTTGCGGCACCCGCTGGGCAGTGTGTCTAAGGCGTTCAGCTTGGCCGTGTTGCCTCCGAACACGTCTCCGACCATTGTCTGGTTGAAGGCACATGCGACACTCATCGGTGAAGGGAACGTGATGCCAATCCTGAGCGGTCCATTCGGCATGTTGTTGGGCCTATCTGTACCGCGCTGCATGGTGTCGTGGTTGCAAAGATGGACCTCCTCATGGACGTCCGGAGTGAAGTTTGAGTCGTAACACGGCGTCCTGTGGCTGTACGAAAAGCATTATTAAACACGGTGCCGTTGGTGTCAGGGCTCCTCCAAGCCATAATCCGTACGTAGCGGTCATCCACTGCAGTAGTAGCCCTTGGCCGGCCAGAGCGAGGCATGTCATCAACCGTTCCTGTCTCTCTGTATCTCCTCCATGTCCGAACAACATCGCTAACATCGCTTTGGTTCACTCCGAGACGCCTGGGCACTGCCCTTGTTGAGAGCCCTTCCTGGCGCAAAGTAACAATGCGGACGCGATCGAACCGTGGTATTGACCGTCTAGTCACGGTTGAACGTACCTTCTTCCTGATGGAATGACGGGAACTGATCGGCTGTCCGACCCCATCCGTCTAACAGGCGCTGCTCATGCATGGTTTTTTACATCTTTGGGCGGGTTTAGTGACATCTGTAAACAGTCAAAGGTACAGTATATGGGATACAATATCCACAACCAATGTCTGTCTTCAGGATTTCTGGGAACTGGGGTGATGCAAACCTTTTTATGATATATGTATATACGAGCCGCGTTCAATAAGTGATACAACATTTATTTTCTCGGAATATTTCGGTTGACAATATGTCGAATTTGTTTCGGAACGTAGTGGAATATTTCTGTTTCAGATGTCGGAGTTTCATATATTTCGGATACATGGCAGCGTATACATATCCTTCAAAATGGCATCTGCTGAGGTGCCTTCCAAACAAAGAGCTGCCTTTGATTTCCTTGTGATGGAAAACCAGGGCATCACAGATGTTCATAGACGCTTGAACTAGGTCGTCGGAGACATGTCAGTGAACAAAAGCACGGTGAGTAGTTGGGCGAGGCATCAGTCGTCATTGCAAGACAAGGTCGCGCAAACGTGTCCGATGTACCACGTGTCACCAGGGCGCACACAGCTCTCTCTCCTGCAATGTTGGAACGTGCTGACACACACATCCGAGGTGATCGACGAATTATAGCCAAACATGTCGTTGAACAACCGGCCGTATCTGTAACTCAGTGAAGCAGCAAGACCTTCCTCCGACCTCGATGAATAGACTGCTACCATGTCGGCATAAGGCACTCCCAGTAGGGTGGCGTAAGGCTGTCGCATTGAACGGATATTATGCTGATACATTGGGTTTTGTAACCAGAAGGGAGGGGAATAATATAGTTTATTTGAATCCTGAAAAAAAAAAACCAAACTGGTTTCAGAGAAAAAAGCATTACTTACTGAACTCCCCTCGTACATACATATGTACAGCCGTTTTTATAATTTGTGTGAATTAATTGAAATAATCTTACAGATCAGCCAATAGTACATTGCTGTAGCATAACTTCGAAGAAACTTAAAAAAAATTACGATTACACCGTCTTAGATATAGGCTCTGCTGTACTTATATTTTGGCAGATCTCCTTTTGATTATCTTTTGAGGCCGGATATCAGTCCTGTCGTCGCAGTGCTGAGGTACCCTGTTTACGAGTTGTTCCAACTCGTTTCTGTGTGAGATCGTATTGTAAATGTGGTGTCACTGCGAGACACCGCAATTGCTAGGTGGTAGCCTTTAAATCGGCCGCGGTTCGTTAGTATACGTAGGACCCGCGTGTCGCCACTATCAGTGATTGCAGACCGAGCGCCGCCACACGGCAGGTATAGTCTAGAGAGACTCCCTAGGACTCTCCCCAGTTGTACAGCCCGACTTTGCTAGCGATGGTTCACTGTCTACATACGCTCTCATTTGCAGAGACGACAGTTTAGCATAGCCTTCAGCTACGTCATTTGCTACGACCTAGCAAGGCGCCATAATCCTGAACAGATAATATTGTGAATCATGTACCGTCAAGAGTGACGTTCATCATTAATGGATTAAAGTTAAGTATGAAACTAATTACGTCCGCTTTCTGAATTCTAATTCCTTGTCATGTTCCAGACCTCACGTCAGTATAGTCCTTCCCTACTCACGCCAGCCTGCGTGAGCTAATATACGCGTGCATTTCGGCCTCCTCTAGTAATACGGTGTTGGCTCTTCAGCCAACACAACAGTAAATACCCAATGGCTCACCACCTCCCCACGCCACGATGCCAGGAGTAACACCACTTCTCTAAAACATTGGAAGAATGGTAGTAGGAGTAACCCGCTAAATCACAGGCCCGTATCATTAACGTCGATATGCAGTAGGATTTTGGAACATATATTGTGTTCCAATATTATGAATTACCGCGAAGGAAACGGTCTATTGACACACAGACAGCATGGATTTAGAAAACATCATTCTTGTTAAACAGAACTAGCTCTTTACTCATACGAAGTGTTGAGTGCTACTGAAGAGGGATTTCAAATTGATTCTGTATTTTGAGAAGCCTATTGGCCCTGTACCACACAAGCGGCTTGTAACGAAAACGTATTCTTGTGTAATATCGTCACAGTTATGTGGATTCGCGATTTTCTGTCAGAGAGGTCACAGTTCGTAGTATTTGACGGAAGCTTTTGGAGTAGAACAGAAATTACTAACATAGGCCCTATGATGTTCCTTATCTATATAAATGATTTAGGAGACAGCCATCTTAGATTATTTGCAGATGATGCTGACGTTTATCGTCTAGTAAAGTCATCAGAAGAGCAAAATAAATTGCAAAATGATTTAGGAAACATATCTGTATGGTGCATAAACTGGCAGTTGACTCTATGTAATGAAAAGTGTGGGGTCATGCACATTAGTCAAAAATGGTTCAAATGGCTCTGAGCACTATGCGACTTAACTTCTGAGGTCATCAGTCGCCTAGAACTTAGAACTAATTAAAACTAACTAACCTAAGGACAACACACACATCCATGCCAGAGGCAGGATTCGAACCTGCGACCGTAGTGGTCTCTCGGTTCCAGACTGTAGCGCCTAGAACCGCACGGCCACTCCGGCCGGCGCGCATTAGTCCAAAAGGAATCCGTTGAACTTAGGTTGCACGATAAATCAGTCAAACGTAAAGGCACTAAATTCAACTAAATATTTTTTAAAAACAACAATGAACAACTTAAATTGGAACGAAGACATAGAAAATGTTTTCCGGAAGGCCAAGCAAAGACTACGTTTCATTGTCAGAACACTTAGGAGATACAGTAGGTATATTAAATGCCTACACTACACTTGTCTGTCCTCCTTTGGAGTACTGTTGCGCGGTGTGGCATCCTTAGCGAATAGGATTAACGGAGTACGTCGAGAAAGTTCAAAGAAGGGCAGCATGTTTTGTATTTTCGAGAAATAGGGGGGAGAGTGTCACTAACGTGATAAAGGATTTCGGGTGGACATCGTTGAAACAGAGGCGTTTCTCGTTGTGGCGGTATCTTCTCAAGAAGTTTCGATCACCAAATTTCTCCTCCGAATGAGAAAATATTTTGTTGACGCAGACCTACATAGAAAGGAACCATCATCGTAATAAAATAAGGGAAATCAGAGCTCGCGATGAGACATGTAGGTGTTCGTTTTTTACGCGCGCTATTCGAAATTAGAATAACGGACAACTACTGTGAATGTGGTTCTATGAACCCTCTTCCAGGCACTTCAGTGTGATTTGCGGAGTCACCCTGTAAATGTAGTTGCAGATATAGAACCGTACCTCTCTCCAGGTCGCTGCCGTACACGCCGAGGTCGTCACCCGCTGTAGTACAGAACCGCGATTCATCGCTGAACACAACGCAACGTCGTTCGTTTCCAGTTCGCGCTTTCCAGTCACGCGGAAACACTCCGAACACACAGCGCTTTGCTTTGTGCTGTTAACACCAGCCTATGCATGCGACGGTAATTCCCCACTTCGGATGCAGACAGTCACCGACCACTGGTGCGGAATGACTCAGAATGTTGGAGGGAGTACATGTTCTCGGAAGGCAAGCGCAGACGTGAACGGGTCGCAACGTGCTTTGTGCTCCGTACGGCTTTCCTGCCATGTAGTGGTCAGGATTGATTGGCCGGAGTATGCTTGCCCTCACTTTCCCAACAATCCAATCTCGGGCCATTGTCACATCGGAATGCTCCACGAATCTGAATGTTGCATGATTCGAGATCGCCAAATGGAAACTTTCGAACACTGTCAGGAGGTGATAACGCTGTCTCACACGAGTACGCAGCATCTCCTTGCCCCACACAATGATCACTCAACATTCGACACTGTTCACGTCCCTTACACACCCTGCCGGGTGTGGTAACAATACAAAACGCGATCAACTCCAATGCATTCTGGTGGTCATTCTGCCCGTCATAGGCAACTGCCACTCCCGCCCATAGTGTGTAGTTTTACGAAGTCATACTGACATCCAACAACGTCTTATGCGTGCTTCGCGTTCTTGTCAGGCGTGATATACACGATGAATCACGTAAGACGTAAAACCTGAATGATTCAAGGTATAGAACTAGACCTCTGCCAAAATGAGTTTAAGCGAAGGAGAAAGTAATTTCTTTGTTACATGATTAGCAGCCGTAACTCTACAATGATGACGATGATACATGGCTTGTGGGGCACTGAACGCTCGTACAAATTTCCAATCATTACACAGCCCAGTCTCGTGACTTTGATGAATGATGATGAAACGGTAAGGACAACAAAGCCTCCAGTCCACAGGCGGAGAAATTACCTACCCGGTCAGGAATCCAACCCGGAACCCCGGGATCCAGAGGCAGCAACGCTTGCCACCAGAGCACGAGCTGCAGACAGTAACTCTACGATCAACCAAGATAATGATAAAAGTTTTTTTTTTTAAGGGAATTGTGTTCTTTATCGGGACATTGTACACAAAATTCGTTGAAAATTCTGTTTTCTACTCCATAATGTACTTTGGACTTTCCTGAACATTTTGCTATATGATACAT
Organism: Schistocerca serialis cubense; assembly: GCF_023864345.2. Classification (NCBI taxonomy): domain Eukaryota; kingdom Metazoa; phylum Arthropoda; class Insecta; order Orthoptera; family Acrididae; genus Schistocerca; species Schistocerca serialis. The sequence goes on along the minus strand of NC_064649.1, from coordinate 60,733,484 downwards.
TAAAATCAGACAATTGTGAGACCATCAAATAATATTTAGAATGCTGACGTGTGACTGTCAAATTTCGCGGCTACGCATATACTGCCACAGTTGAGCAGTCGTATCTTGGGAAATATGCAGTCTAGAAGGCTGTCAATTGCTTTGTTTTGTACCTACTGCTACGTCTCAGAAGTTGGCATTACGAATAAACAAATCAGCCCTTTGTGTATAATACTAGTTTTCGTTGAAAGTAGTGTGATTATCGAATATTTTTGTACTAAGCTAACTTTTATTGCTTTTTATCCGTAAATAAAATCACTAAGCGTAAAAGTAACTTCAAGAAACGCAAAATTGCGGGTAACAGATATGTGAGACCTTTCTTTCACTGAATATCAACCGATGAAAAGCCATGTCATGCTTTGTGTCCACCTCCACCAAACACTTGGTGTAAATATAGCCAAGCTGAATTTTCTGGCATGCTGCATGAATTTACACATAAACATTCTCTTCCTTTGGCAGTAATGGAGGCAATCAAACCTATTTACATAGATATGGACAATACTGAAATACTAAAGAAGTCTACATGGGAAGACCCAAAATGCGTATGAGTCCTTCAATAATGTTGCGTGGTGCCATGTGCCTAAAAATGCATTTGTTGGCCATTGACTCTAAAGTTAGCAGTGTCTGATGCTGTAATAACTTTTAATGGAGGGAACTATGAAAGACTTAAGGTTCTGGAGAAGGGGGGGGGGGGGGGTGGTAAGGTTTGGGCAGAACACAGTTAGAGGACTGCGGGAACTGGATGAGCTTCGTGTACGTGAAGCAGAGTTAGCTGCTTAGCACATGACAAAATAAGCAAGAAAGAAAAGGAGGAGGCAAGCATTGTGCTGTTGTTTAACTGGAGAAGAGACAGACTATGGGCCAGGACAATTCTAGTGCATAAAAGACGCAGAAATGTAAGTCTGTACAAGAATTTGTAATAAAAAAATTTTAAACCTCAATATGTCTGAACTACATTTTTTGCAATAAATGACCCGTTTTCTAAAAAAAGTACTCATGGTAGAGAAATGAAATTTTCACAGCATGACAAGTGTGAGATTCAACACCTATGGAACTAGAATAATTAAAATATCCTGAGTTGTTTTGTTTTTATCTTCATTTATTTACAAAATGCTGTCAAAAAATTGAGTGTTTGAAAGAAAGAGAAAGATGACATGCTCCACAACACAATTTTAGTAATAATTCTAGTTCAGTGTATCTAGAAAGGGGCATTCAATAATTATGGAAAATTGTAAAATGTGTCTTAAAAAGTTTCCAAGATAATGGGTCACAAAATTCGATAATTTAACGTTCGCGGCAGAGGACATACAATGTCCCCATAATAACATTCCTATTGTCTTAGAAAGACTAGTTCTGCTATTTCACGTCCAATAGGTCTTCCGTTCAAGCTTTTCGCAAGTGTATTTGGCACTGAGAAATGTGCTGAAATTGAACGGTTTCCACTAACCCAGCATGAAGAGTGGTAGGTTCTGAAATTGAAGAAAGTGGAGTAATGACCGTAAACTGCGATACCACCAGACCATAGTGTATCAAAGAAAAAAAGTGAGGAAACTGCATGATTATTAGGCGCTAACTGAGTTCCCGAGGTTTCCCGGGTATGTATTTATTCGAAACTTTTGTTAGTCTATCACATCCTTCCAGTATCTCTAGACCTCTTCTCTTCCTCCCTCTAAGTCAGTCTTCCCCTCTCACTTCTCTATGTCAATCGCCTCCTCCCCCTCTCGCTGTCAACCTGCTCATCCCCCCTTTATGTTCCTCTCACTCTTAATCTCCTCCTTCCCCTGTCTCCACAATCTCATCCTCTTCCCTCCCATCAGTCCATTTCTTTCTCCTCCTCTCTCTGTCCGCCCTCTCGTCACTCCTACCAGTGTCTAACTCCTCCTCCCTACCTCCTCTCACCATAATTAAGATATCACCCGCATCATACTAGCAAGCTGGTAGTTCCTATCATTATAGTGTATCTTTTCAGATAGTAAGTAATGTTTGTACCAACTTTGACTGAAATCGATCCAGCAGTTTACGTGGAGATTTTTACCAGCGCATTTGCCAGAGAACGCACGCCACATATATTCAACATACGTCACACATCCTTGTAAACACATTTTACCTGTGTCTGTATTGAATTTCGCCTTGCAGCTTCGTTTTCACGTAGTTCAGTGTTTATGACGGTATGTCTCCTTAACAATGTGTCTAACAGTGATACAATATTTCAGGCACATTCGGCGTTTCGGTGTCTCATTTGGATCTGACTGCGAAAAACATTGTGAACAGAGTTAGTGCTAAAGGCTCAATTAATTAAATGTCATGCAACATGAGGCAGCTTTTCACGCATCTAAGTGTTTATCGCGTCACGTCTATTGAACTGCGAGTCGTACAGTGATACAATTTTCCAAGTACATCCAGTGGTATATGAGACTACTGTCTGCAAAATTTGTCGTGAATACATGTACTAGTGAAAAAATAATGTATTAAAATGTCATGTCTCATGCGGCAGTTTTTAAGCGTGAAAAACGAAAATGTAATAAGTTGTACACGTTTTTACTGTCATCATTTTGTGGGATTCTGCCGCGCGGGATTAGCCGAGCGGTCTATAGTGCTCCAGTCATGGACTGTGGGGATGGTCCCGGCGGAGGTTCTAGTCATCCCTCAGGCATGGGTGTTGTGTGTTTGTCCTTAGGATAATTTAGGTTAAGTAGTGTGTAAGCTTTGGGACTGATGACCTTATCAATCAAGTCCCATAAGATTTCACACACATTTGAACATTTTGTGGGAATTCTCAGCGAGAAAATGTTTCGTTAAGGTTAAAATTATGTGTAAATTTTGTTGCTAATCTCTAGGTGCTCTCATTCCCGAATATTGGATCACGAAATTCTGGGAATTCTCGCGTCATGAGCCTTACTTGTTTTTTACCCCCACCCCCGCCCTTTCTTGCCACCACAGCAATTCATTCTAGATAGTAAAATGATATGTGTACAAACTCTGTCTCAAGTCGGTCCATTGGTTTAGGACGAGTCGTGAAACATACATATACACGTACATTCATATTTATAGTAGTTATTGATTACGACAAGAGTAAATGACTGCAAAACTTTCTTCCGTACATCACGACATCCCCTCCCACACGGGTAACAATTGTTTTCAGAAGCCCTCTAATTACTGCCTACATTACATACCACGTGGGAACACAAATATGTTGTAAATGTGTATAAAACATGGATGTTTCTTGGCGTTACCTGATTTCCGTTACCAGTGAGAGGAATGGGGAAATACGTGATATATCAGGAACCTGAATTAGAAAGTTGAATCACAGACGAATACACACGAAAATCAGCGTGATATGGCTCTTAAAAAGAGTCTGAAGTGAAGCTGTAAAAGTATTTAATTTGAAAGTGTCGTCTATATATATGACAGCTTAAATGTCAGTGTCGATCAAACGTATGCATCAGCTCGGCGGCCGTACAGCTGTTGGATCTTCTAGGAACGGAAATAAACTGTCTGTCATAAAGCAATAATGAAGCAAGTTGTAAATCGAGATTCTGTTTTCTTTAAGGCTGTTTGTGCACTTTAAGTGAACAGAGATAAGATGTCACTTTTACTGCTGTAAATTGTTAGAATGTAGTCATTTATGTGCATTTGTTTTCCCAAATGGTTATTCGTAACTGTTTTTCCTAACACCACTTTCTACAATGCGCACTTTTTTGCATATCTAACTCACTGACGACTTCTCTACCTGACTAACAAAACTCCATGAAATGTGATGTTTTATAGGGACTTCATCTTGCGATTGTAATTTGCCATCGTGGCACAAATGTCAGTGTAGCAATAAAAAGATCGTATAATTTCATACAAATAAATGTTTATTGAATATTACCAAATACACTTTCCCTACCATTGTTAGAATAATGCACAACGTATACCGAAGAGTGATATTTCTTTAGGAAGTACACTGAGATTAAAAAGGTAAGGGATGGCGATATATGCATATATACAGATAATGGACCATGGCAGCAGACCATCGATATTAGTGCCTTTGCTAGCAGCACGTCGTCAGCTGCAGAAATTCTCCTGGGCTCTTTTATTAAACTGCTTGGACACTAGACGATTGGAAAACCGTGATGGTCATACGAGTTCCGATTTCAGCTGGTGAGAGCTGATTGTAGGGTTCGAGTGCGTCGCAGACCCCACGAATCCATGGACCCAAATTGTCAACAAGGCACTTTGAAAAGTGGTTGTGGCTTCCTAATAGTGTGAGCTGTGTCTACATGGAATGAACTAGATCCTCTGGTCCAGCGGACTCGTTATTCCCTGGAAATGGTTACGTCGGGCTACTAGGAGCCCATTTGCAGTTATCAGTGACACTTCATTTACTCAAACGACGATGGAATTTTTATGGATGACATTGGCCCTCGTCAAAAAAAAAAATTGTTCAAATGGCTCTAAGCACTATGGGACTTAACATCTGAGGTCATCAGTCCCACAGGCTTACAACTACTTAAACCTAAGGACATCACACACATCCATGCCCGAGGCAGGGTTCGAACCTGCGACCGTAGCAGCAGCGTGGTTCCGGACTGAAGCGCCTAGAACCGCTCGGCCAAAGCGGCCGGCCCCTCGAAAAAACATTTTGGGCAGTTCCAGCGAACGATCTGAGCACTCAGATCACGCGACATGAATCCCAACGAACATTTGTGGGACTTAATTCAGAAGTCAGTTCGTGCACAAAATCCTGCACCGGCAGTTCTTTCGCAGTACTGGACTGGTATAGAAGCAGCAAGGGTCAGTATTTCTGCAGTGGACGTCCCACAACTTCTTGTATCCACGCCAAGTTGAATCAATGCATTATGTCGGGCGAAAGGTTGTCCGAGACGATATTAGGGAGTATCCCATGAATTTTGCTAACTCAGTGTATATTATTCGGGAAACTAAATTAATAATTAATGTCAAGACAATGAGTGAAATTTACAAAACTGTTAAGTGGAAAAATGACGCACGCGCGTCACAGTCCCGTGTAAACATTTTCGCGCAAAGGTAGTTTCGTAGCTTCAGCATTAACTTTAGTGCAGAGTTGCGTCCCAACAACATCCTATTTACATTCACTCACAGCTGGAATTCGGCGTGATAGCAGTGTTTTTACGCCTTTTAAATCGGCAGTGGTTCTCGAGGGAATGTCATAAAAGTTAACAAGTGTGATGTACAACACTGTCCCCCTTTGCCCCCAAGCAACAAGTTGGAACTACACTTGACCTCCGCTAACTTAACGTACGGTAGATAACATCAACTTAGTTGAGAGTGCCATTTGTAGAAGAAACTTGACAAGTCTTTTATGAGAATACTCAGGTGGGGGGGAATTTAAATACCTATGAATTTTACATAAGTGGCGTTTTACGCCAGTCAATACGATAATGTTGCCCGCTCTAGGGAGAACCGGCGGCGAATAAAACGGGCGACGTAATCACATACTCATAGTGAATGTGCGCACTAAGTAGTGTCGGTGTGATGAAATTGAAAGAAGGGAGCTTTGCAATGCAGAATGTCGTGTTATAGTTAACCTGTGTACTAAACTAAATTAGTGTTTAATTGCATGCTTAGGTGTGACGAATGGCCTCGCCTTCAAACAGCCGTCTGAATATTCAAATTCATGTTTCCCATTGTTTCACTTAATCGCTTAAGGCAAACGCTGGGGTGGCTCCTTCCCAGTTTTCCCCAGTCCGAGCTTGTCCTAAATCTTTAATGTGTCGACAGGACTTTGAATTATAGTTATCATTCAGCTGTGGGAGTAAAATTACACTACGGGCCATTAAAATTGCTATACCAAGAAGAAATGCAAATGATAAACGGGTATTCGTTGGACAAATGTATTATACTAGAACTGACGTGTGATTACATTTTCAAGCAAATTGGGTGCATAGATCCTGAGAAATCAGTACCCACAACAACCACCTCTGGCCGTAATAAAGGCCTTGATACGCCTGGGGATTGAGTCAAACAGAGCTTGGATGGCGTGTACAGGTACAGCTGCCCATGCAGCTTCAACACGATACCACAGTTCATCAAGAGTAGTGACTGGCGTATTGTGACGAGCCAGTTGCTCGCCCACCATTGACCAGAGGTTTTCAGTTGGTGAGAGATTTGGAGAATGCGCTAGCCACGGCAGCAGTCCAACATTTTCTTTATCCAGAGAGGCCCGTTCAGGACCTGCAACATGCGGTCGTGCATTATCCTGCTGAAATGTAGGGTTTCGCAGGGATCGAATGAAGGGTAGAGCCACGGTTCGTAACACATATGAAATATAACGTCCACTGTTCAAAGTGCCATAAATCCGAACAAGAAGTGACCGAGGCGTGTAACCAATGGCACCCCATACAATCACGCCGAGTGATACGCCAGTATGTCGATGACGAATATACGCTTCCAATGTGCGTTCACCGTGATGTCGCCGAACACGGATGCGATTATCATGATGCTGTAAATAGAACCTGGATTCAACCGAAGAAATGACGTTTTGCCATTCGTGCACCCAGGTTCGTCGTTGAGTACACCATCGCAGGCGCTCCTGTCTGTGATGCAGCGTCAAGGGTAACCGCAGACACGGTGTCCGAGCTGATAGTCCATGCTGCTGCAAACGTCGTCGAACTGTTTGTGGAGATGGTTGTTGTCTTGCAAACGTCCCCATTTGCTGACTCAGGGATAGAGACGTGGCTGCACGATCCGTTACAGCCATGCGGATAAGATGCCTGTCATCTCTACTGCTAGTGATACGAGGCCGTTGGGATCCAGCACGGCGTTCCGTATAACCCTCCTGAACCCAAAGATTCCATATTCTGCTAACAGTCATCGGATCTGGACCAACGCGAGCAGCAATATCGCGATTCGACAAACCGCAATCACGATAGGCTACCATCCGACCTTTATCAAAGTCGGAAACGTGATGGTACGCATTTCTCCTCCTTACACGAGGCATCAGAACAACTTTTCACTAGGCAACGCCGGTCAACTGCTGTTTGTGTATGAGAAATCGGTGGGAAACTTTCCTCAAGTCAGCACGTTGTAGGTGTCGCCACCGGCGCCAACATTGTGTGAATGCTCTGAAAAGCTAATCATTTGCATATCACTGCATCTTCTTCCTGTCCGTTAAATTTCGGATCTGTAGCATGTCATCTTCGTGGTTTAGCAATTTTAATGGCCAGTAGTGTAATCTTAATACGAGGTCCATTTGGAAAGTAATGCCCGATCGGTCGAGAAATGCAAAACAATGTTTTATTTGCAATAGTAAGCTACAACTTCCATCTACTTCTCCACGTGGTAGCAGCTCCGACTTATACAACTGTCGTAGCGTTGTATCAACTTTGTAATACGCACGTGATAGAAGGCAGCCGCGTGTGTTTTCTGCCAATTCTCTACGCTGGTCTACAGTTCGTTGTCTGTACCAAACTGCAGTCTTCATAGCCAGCTGTTCATGTGAATAGAGATGAAGCTCACGGAGAGCCAGTTAATGACTGTATTGTGGGTAATCAAATACCGCCCATCGAAATCCTGGCAGGAGTTTCTTAATTTCTCCTGCAGAGTGCGGCCGAGAATTGTCATGAAGAAGGAAACGCATGCCAGTTGTATTATGTGGGCTGCATGATATCAGGCGAAATATCTCACCAAGCCCTCATATTTGGCGAGAGACACGATTTTCTGCCCATCTTTACGTGCTGGCTGTGCGCTCAGAATTGAAAAGAGCGACGTGACGAGATCGATAGACATACTAGAAACACTGCCCAATCCATCCATGCAAAGCTTCATCGAATTTTCACTGTGGTTTCAATTTGGCGCTTGATCTGACGTTACTTTCCGAATAGCTTTCTCATCACAAGGAAATTATGGAGTGTCGTTAGGCAGTGGTTAAGCCTGATGATGAAATGGAACTATATTCCCTGTTCGGTCACCCTCATTTCCCCTTAGCTTACCTAATACAATTTAGGTAGGATGGTTCCTATAAAACATTACGGCCGAATCTTTCTCACACCCTTTAGTTCAACTATGCTATTACTGTGCCTCTAATGACATGATAGCTTCAAAACTGTCACGGACACCCAACAACAGTCTCGAGATTACGCAACGGAATTTTATAATCAATGATGACATACACTGACCGACTGAACCTGGCCCCATCTGGAAAAAAATGAAAAGCTGAGGAGGCAAAATTCCTGATTCTTCTTAACTTACAAAAATCATGCGTAAATCATCACGGGAAAATTTGCCTGGACGCTTCAACCCATGTGCAACATTAAATTTGTAAAGATACAGATCCTGGTCCTTCTTGATAATGTTTGAACACTCACTACCTCATAATTCTCACTTGCACAGGAAAACGGCGTTGAGATTTCGTTGAACTTTGTTCCAAACTTTCCTTCATTCGACCAATGTTATCTACGTTGGAAATCTTTTCTGGAAGTTACGGCTTTCATTCTGTACACAACCGGTTTCGCGCTATTTGAACACTAATTTTTACATTGTAGACTTTGCTGGAGGTTTTTCAAAAACTGTGCTTCGCGTAACACTCAACAATGAACGCTCTCTGTTTTAACGTGAGTACAGTTGCGCGTTGCATTCAGCTGATCGCTAAAAAACATCTGCTTCCCTCACTTACTAACAAGGTGAGATCACCAGGGGTGCGATCGACTTCTTGACATCATCTTTTCGGTGATGCAGGTTAAGGTCGAGGGGGTCACACCCTGCTTCCATTTACCTTGGTAGACCCCGTTCACGACAAATCAACGAAAAACAGTTCTGAAATGTCGCGTGACGTTTCAGAGCGTTAAAAATAACAATACACAGAGATGCGTAGTGTTGTAGGGGTTACGATACGTTCCTGCCACGCACAGGGTTGTTGGTTTGAATCTCACCGGGTGCTGCAAGATTTTTTTACTGTTGCGTCTTTATCGAAATGTGTTTGGCCATAATTTTTATTGAATTAATTTGTTTGAATATAATCTTTTTTAATTTTAATCTTTGTCACATTATTTTCATCATCATATTAACTACTTAATTTGCCCTTCTTTAGTCTTCCGATAACTATTTTTTTTTATCCTTTTGGAATCTTTGTATATATCTCTCATAATATTTAAACGTTTGGAAATGCTGATGTATCGGTTAAAAACAGAAGACGTAATAATCTATTTATACTGGCTGAGAAATCGTGCAAAAAATTTATTTTTCGTTTCAAGATGTACAGTTTTTTCGACGCCAGTTATACAAACAATTAAAACGTAAATTCTTGTTGTACTACGAACAAATTAATGCTGACAACGATTTCAACGAAAGAACGGCTTACAGATAAAACGATATCGAGGAAAATGCGTAGTACAAATAATTTGAAGAATAACATGGATGGAAATACGATAAAACGGGAGAAATTAAATCGAAATAATACACAGAAATAACTGAAATCACGTGCACGAGGATTCCTAGTGGAAAAAGAGTGATTGAGTGACAGAATGTTCGCCGCTGGTAGCTGAGTGGTCAGCGCGTCGGAATGTCATACCTAACGGCCCGGGTTCGATTCCCAGCTGTGTCGGATGTTTTCTCCGCTCAGGGACTGGGTGTTGTGTTGTCCTTCTCATCATCATTTCATCTCCATCGACACGCAAGTCGCCGAAGTGGCGTCAACTCGAAAGACTTGCACCAGTGGAATGGTCTACGCGACGGGAGGCCCTAGCCAAACGGCATTTCCATTTAGTGAGAGAATAAGAGAAAATGGAATAGCTAATCGACGATTGAAAAGCATTATAAGTTAAAAAGATTACATTTGAACGAATTAATTAAATAAAATTAATAATCAAAGACATTTCGATAAATATTTTTAAAGGAATCACAGAACCTGATGAGATTCGAATCAACTATCTTACATAAAACAGGAGGGTACCTTAACCGCTACACCACAACGCCTCTCTGTGACTTTACTGTATTTGATTGAGCATATCACCTGAGATTCCGAAATTGGTTTTTAGCCAATTATTCGCAAACGAGAAACAACCACGGAGAATGGCCGCAGGGGGTGAATTTGTCTGCGACTTTAACCTACATCACTCTGTAGATAAATGGTTTTGAAAAGTCGATCCAAATCTTGGGGGCCACACGTTGTGAGACGTAATGACGCAACCAAGTACTTGGGGTAGAGCGCGCGGGGATGCATAGTCATGTGACTACAACGGGGTGCTGTTCCATCTGAATCACTGTTTTCAGCATTGTCTGTGACGGACAGTACTGCTGTTCATTCAGAATGTTCGATTAAGCGTCAGTCTTTGGAGTATACTACTAGCCATTAAAATTGCTACACCAAGAAGTAATGCAGATCAAAAACGGGTATTCATTGGACAAATATATTATACTAGAACTGACATGTGATTACATTTTCACGCAATCTGGGTGCATAGATCCTGAGAAATCAGTACCTAGAAAACCACTTCCGGCCGTAATAACGGCCTTGATACGCCTGGGGATTGAGTCAAAAAGACCTTGGATGGCGTGAACTTCAACACGATACCACAGTTCATCAAGAGTAGTGACTGGCGTATTGTGACGAGGCAGTTGCTCGCCCACCATTGACCAGACTTTTCAATTGGATCTGGAGAATGTGCTGGCCACGGCAGCAGTCGAGCATTTTCTGTATCCAGAAAGGCCCGTACAGGACCTGCAACATACGGTCGTGTATTATCTTGCTGAACTGTACGCTTTCGCCGGGATCGAATGAAGGGTAGAGCCACGGGTCCTAACACATCCGAAATGTAGTTCAAAGTGCCGTCAATGCGAACAAGAGGTGACCGAGACGTGTAACCAATGGCACCCCATACCATCACGCCGGGTGATACGCCAGTATAGCGATGACGAATACACGCTTCCAATGTGCGTTCACCGCGATGTTGCCAAACACGGATGCGACCATCATGAAGCTGTAAACAGAACCAGGATTGATCCGAAAAAATGACGTTTTGCCATTCGTGCACCCAGGTTCGTCGTTGAGTACACCATCGCAGGCGCTCCTGTCTGTGATGCAGCCTCAAGGGTAACCGCAGCCACGGTCTCTGAGCTGCTGCAAACGTCGTCGAACTGTTCGTGCAGACGGTTGTTGTCTTGCAAACGTCCCCATCTGTTGACTCAGGTATCGAGACGTGACTGCACGATCCGTTATAGCCATGCGGATAAGATGGCCTGTCATCTCGACTACTAGTGATACGAGGCCGTTGGTATCTAGCACGGCGTTCCGTATTACCCTCCTGAATCCACCGATTCGATATTCTGCTAACAGTCATAGGATCTCGACCAACGCGAGCAGCAATGTCGCGATACGATAAACCACAATCACGATAGGCTACAATCCGACCTTTATCAAAGTCGGAAACGTGATTTCTCCTCCTTACACGAGACATCACAACAATGTTTCACCAGGCAACGCCGGTCAACTGCTGTTTGTGTATGAGAAATCGGCTGGAAACCTTGTAATGTAATGTTTGTGAAATCTTATGGGACTTAACTGCTAAGGTCATCAGTCCCTAAGCTTACACACTACTTGACCTAATTATTCTAACTACAAACACACACACCCATGCTCGAGGGAGGACTCGAACCTCCGCAGGGACCAACCGCACAGTCCACGACTGCAGCGACTCAGACCGCTCGGCTAATCCCGCGCGGCGGTTGGAAACTTTCCTCATGTCAGCACGTTGTAGGTGTCGCCACCGGCGCCAACCTTGTGTGAATGCTCTGAAAAGCTAATCATTTGTATATCACAGCATCTTCTACCTGTCGGTTAAATTTCGCCTCTGTATCACGTCACCTTCGTGGTGTAACAATTTTAATGGCCAGTGTACTTTCCAGGCCTGATTTATTGTGATCAACCTATAAATACCGACCGAGAGATCATTTTGTAAGACTTCTCCTCTGGAAGAATGATGAAGTGTGTTCATTGCTTGCACATCAAAAGCACTATTAGTATTTATCTTTTAAACAGACGCCATAATTCAGACGCAAGACAAAGGATAGGTAGGGCGGAGCTCTAAGTGCATCTACATTTCGCAAGGCTAGGTGTGACAGAGGTCCACTTCCGTAGTTGAATGTTCGGCGCGGCTGCTTTGCGGAGGACCCGGGTCCGATTCCCAGTACTGCCAGGAAATTTATTTTCTATCTTCGCAGGAAAGGAAGGAGGTGCACTGAGCTTCATGGGAGTATGTCACGAGCTACTTTGACGGATCAGTCACGAAGACTGGTAACGGCTGGGAGAACGGTGTCTGACCCTCCGTCGCTCGAAAACGCACCCAACGCTGCCATGCCACTGCCCGAGAATGACGCAGTGGTCGGCCTGTACCGCTGGGCGCTCGAAGTTCTGTGGAGGGTGTGTATATTTATGTGTGGGAACATGCAGAGGGACTGAACTAAGATGTTCACCACATATTGTCCACGAATCACTCAAGGTGACAGGATTCTCTTCTTGACCAGCTTAATTGTCAGAAATTCAGAATGTAACGAGTATAAGTAGAAATAATTCTACCAGTGCCTTAGGATGACGCACTGAACAACATTACATCAGCATTTTCTTCATTTGCAGACTTATATTTATGGCTGTTATAAGTCGAACATCGGTGGACTTTTTACTGGCAGTTATAGGATCCAATTCATTTTGGCTCCTCTGTACTGGACTTTGTTGGTCGCAAATGCCGACGTAACATGCTTAATAAATTGTACTGTTGACATTTGAAGACTGAGTTGGTCTTTGTCACTGTGGTCCGCACACTGATGGCAGATTATGCTTGGAGCCTGAAGATGGCGACTTTTCGTGTAGAAACTGACAGTATGTTTTGAATAAACGGCGTTGTTTTACAATACAGGCGTTGATTTCAAATATCATTGTTCAAGAAATCGGTAAGCGTGATGTAGAAACAAACGAATGATAACGATTTCAGAAAAATTGGACGATTTATTCAAGAAAAAGAGGTTCACAAACTGAGCAAATCAATAACGCGTTGGTCCACCTCTGTTCCTTATGCAAGCAGTTATTCGGCTTGGCACTGATTCATAATGTGGTTTGATGTCCTCCTGAGGGACAGAGTGGCAAGTTCTGTCCAAATGACGCTTTGTATCGCCGAAATCCCGACTTGGTTAAAAGGCCCTACCCATAACGCTCCAAAGTTCTCAACTGGGGACAGATTGGTGACGTTGTTGGCAAAGGGAGGGTTTGGCGAACCCGAAGACAAGCAGTACAAACTCTCGCCGTTCGCGGGGGGGGGGGGGGGGGGGGGGGGAATAATCTGGCTAAAAACCAGGCTGTCTTTCCATGAAAGGCAAAACTGGGCGTAGAATATCGTCGACGTACCTCTGTGCTGAAGGGTGCCGTAGCTGACAGCCAAAGAAGTCCTGCTGTGAAAAGAAATGGTACCCCAGACCATCACTCCTTGTCGGGCCGTATCGAGAGGGGGTGGGGGAACACTCAGGTTGGTAACTCGCCGCTGTCCCGGGCGTCTCTAGGCACTTCTACAGCCTGGAATCTCATTAACTGGAGTAGAACTGTGTTTGGTGATGAGTCCCAATTCGAAATGGGGCTCAATGACCAGCGATCAGCTTTTCTTTGTGCTTGCAAAACCCTGCCTTGGCCAATAAGGTCGCCGGATCTCTCCCCAACTGAAAGCGTCTGGAGTTTTATGTTCAGCACTATCCAACCACCTCGGGATTTCAACGATCTAAGGTGCCAATTGAACAGAAACTCGCATGATATCAATCAGTGACAAGCCGAATAACTGCTTGCATTAAAGGCCAGAGATGGACTAACGCGCTGTTTAATTGTCCAATTTGTGAAACTATTTTTACTGAACAAATCACATAATTTTTCTAAAATTGTTATTATTTGTTTATCCGTGCATGTACAACGCATCTACCGATTTCCGACCCATTCGTGCAGCGTCTTTCTTTTTCTTTCTCGTAAAGAATGTTCGGCTCGAAGAAATGAAATTTACATTTTGTTTTTTAGTTTTTGACTTGGAGTGTATGTCTGGAAACGAGCCGATTAACCAACGGGACTGCAGGACATACACGGAATTCTGTCGCTCGGGTCTGTTGGAAGATCAGGACAATAGCCTTTTCTTCAAAGAATTATCTTTGCCGATGTAGCAGCCTTTAAATATCCATGGAGAGGTCAAAGTAGGAAACGTTACTGAGCTGCTGGGAATCCACAGAGACTGAGACAGACTGAACATTATAGGCGATAGCTTGTCAAAATTTTTTGTGGGGGTATTGGGGACTATGTGGCTGGTCGCCACATCATTCAAGAAATATTGACGGGTAAAAAATACGAACAACTTCTCAATCAAGCGCTACCAACTCTCCCAGACAAAAAGTACTACTTAAAATACATGAATGTGCATGGTAGCAGGGCGATGGGATCCCGGCTCACTACTCGCTTATGCCCCTCAACGCTTTCCTGAAGATTCGTCTCACTTGATACCGCTGCAGGTAGTTTTTTTCTTTCCGTAAACTCAAAGATGATGTTTATGCACACGTTCTGTCGATCCAATGGGATTTCAAACATCTCACTGTTACATAATATTTAACGATACCGAAGATATCTCTTCTGTGTGTCCAGAAGTCCTTATACTAGCGACTGCAAACGTGTTTTGCGAGCATTTCATTACTGTGATGGATGTTTAATGAAGTGTTTACGTCAAGTTCTTTTGTGATTTTCTTTTAGTGGAATTTAAATAATGGGATTCTGCAACGTAAATGTGTATCTTGGTTTGAACACCATGATCAAAAGTTACTATTTAACAATCCTCATACCTCAGTTTGCTGTTCTACATACTCGTCCGGTCTTTTACGTGCACCTTACTTTCAGTGCTCTAGTAGAAACCAGAGCACCACTTTTTCCATAGTTAACTAGTGAATCATTCTTAGATGCCACGTCCACTGAAAGAGTGTCCAAATTCAGTCTCCGGATCGCTTTCCTTTATTTCAATATGACGGGTTTCGGGTCATCTGCCCATATTCAGATCTATTACAAAAAATTATTTTGTAACTACAATTCGTTCAATTTATATATAGTTTATAATTTAAGTCCTAAAGTTTGAAGTTTCTTAGCAATTTATTTGTAATACAAATGCGTCAAACATACCATTTCTTACAGTTAAAGAGTAACCTGTCAAACAGGGAACTGAATGTTCACTATCAAAACTAGCCGAACACCAACGTGCTGCAGCTTTAAAAATAAATTTTTCAGAAACCTGATCAGGCGCAACAGGTACAGCGCTGAAAAACTTCCTCTGGTTGTAGATAGTGGATTCATCTGAATCATACGAAAAGCTCCTAATTGTAGCATGAGACAATGGTATGAAGTTTAGCAGCATTAAAAACTTTTAAAAGAACTTTATAGAACAACTGCCTACAGGAGGCTTCTTAGCGCTTGTAATATTGCTACAAGAATTTGCTATGCTGAAATCGGGTGCTAATAGTAGAATAAAAGCGGGTTAAAAGCTGTGAGCTGTCTGGGGAGAAGTTAACCGTGCATTACTGCGCAACTGTTTCACCAGGTAACTAGTCTAGGTTTACCACATTACCAATCACACTAACAGTGATTATAATCTTTTACAGTCATACAACAACCGGTAATATATCTATATATAAAAAGGAGAATTTAAATAAAAAGAAAGAAATCAGTTTATATTTGGAAATTTATTTTAAGATTTTTCATTGAAATTTCAGCATATTATACGTGAGTTATAACTGAGCTGGTGCCTTGTTTAAGGATTGTAAAAATGTGAGATTTTAATCTTACGGAACACATCAAATATGGAGCCAAGATTGGGAGACTGCGTACAACACTGCATTTACAAAACAACACCCAAAGAACGTTGAAACATAAGCAAGGAGAAATTAACCACAACCAACAGATTCAGTTTTCACCCAAAGAAATTACGTTCGTAACACAATCCTGTCCGTCATGTAATTACCACACACTGGTATACTAAATTCATATTAACTCTTTGTGAAATCTTCTCAAAAAGAATAGCTGAAGGCTACTTTGATGATTACACCACATGCTCCACGTGGTCAACTTGGTTTACAGAAAGCGTATAACTCCACAGTAATTTTGATAATTAAATAAATTCGATCGAAAAGCAATTGACAAAAGAAAAACCTTGAACTGGTTACTAACGTCTTACTATTAACCTGATGGGTCAAACAGTTATATAAGCACGTGGTACTGGTCTCGCAAAGTACACTCCACGTGGGTTGAACATAAAGAAAAGCATAAAGAAAAGTTGCTATATTGTAAAATATTGTCAAGACGAGACGTTATAATCACACAAGCATTCACATTTAAGATTGATGAACTTAGTTAGAGTTACTGATCAACACGTGGTTCCACTTTACTCACAAAGTAATGACAAAGCAACTACCGCAAAATAATCTGAACTTCACACGAGAATTACACTCCGCTGCAATTTAAGATAGCATTAGATATTTTAGAGCTAAATCTGAAATCAAGGTATTAAGTTTTCAGTTAGGCTGAACTTAAGAAATCCATTGTCCTACGGACTTAGCAGACACGCGCTTAGCCGGAGATCTTACCACTTCAGACGCTCGCCACGGTCCCACAGCAACTGCCCACTGCCGAGCGTGCTTCCTGAGGGTGGCTCACAAAGACAAACGGAAGTGGCCAGAGGGGCAGCTTCCTATACCAACATGACAACGGACGGACAGAACCTTACTAAGGATAGAAACCTCTTTGCTTTTAGGAAGTGTAGCTACCTGTTCCGACGTTGGTCCTACTGTTCTCTAGCAGACAGGCTTGTCTGCTACCCTCAAGCATGCAACTACAAATACATTTGCTCATTCATACTCTCACACAGAAGGGAAGGGGGATGACAGTATCTTATCATATACAGTGTATAAAAGAAAGCGGATGTAGGTTCCGTATGAGACTGTGTGACATGAATTACATATAAACTGTGTTTTAAAGTGTAGTAGTGTGACAGATCGTTCTTGTTTATGTGTAAAAGTAACACGTTCCACTACTCAGTCTCCTCCCAGATAGTCAGAAACGCCACAGTAAATTTAGGAGAGGAATTTACTCCATAAATGACAACAGATTTAAGAAATTAAACATGAAAGGAATCCAACAGAGACCTTTCACGCTCTAGGTGTTGCACCAAACAGGTTTCTTAAAAATTTATTTATAAAGCCACAGCAGGCTCATGTATCCCTAGTGATGAGAACGAACTTTCAGTTTCATTTTCCACAGCTCACTTTGTAACTATAACTAGTGGTATGCTGCACAAATTTGTGTTATAACTAATTTCTTAAGAATCTTGAAGCTTTGTAACTTAAATTATAAACTACATGTAACATGAAAGAATTGCAATTATTATTTTTTGTAATGGATCTGAAGATAGGCAGATGGCCTGAAACCGACCATATGGAAATAAGAGAATGCCGTCTGAAGACTGAACTTGGACAGTTTTTTATACAGTAGCAATCGCTGTATCTTCATGAAGACGAGTACATCTAATTTTGGTGAACCATGTCCATTGCCTTACAGTTCGTGTGTGAGTCCAACAACACGCAGCAAAGCGTGCTTAGAATCAGTTTTAAACTAAGCCTTTCTCCATTATTCTGCTTCTGTAAGCTGACGCTCTTAGCTGCGGCGAACGGGGACACCCCATCAACTTGACTCTACAGCTCCATACTGCAACATGAAATTCCACGTATGAAATGTTCAAACCAGATAAATCTTAAGATCTAAGTATTGTAATTGCTCCGAAACTAATAATCGGAATATGAAGAATGAAACGCCGTCGAAATCGTCGCGTCTACAACTACGACAGTAGCACTGAAAAAGTTAAGTCGATACAGTTTTTTTGTCATTAATGGATCTATGAGAAGAGAATACTCATCGTTTAGTGAGGCTTCTCTTGTATGTATTTGAGTGTAACTGTATTACGATATCTTGATCGGTTCTGAAAATCCCTAAGGTTAACAGCTCAGATGAATTACTCTGTGTTTGACAAGATTAGCGTCCGATCGTCGCTACACCTTTGTGCGCCCCCCCCCCCCCCCCCTCCCTTGCTATGTTATGTCGACAAAACGTATAAATGCAGTATTTTAAGATAACAGTATCAATGTGCTGAAGTTGGAATCAGTCAACCCACGCAAATATCAAGTTGTAACAAGTTGTGAGGATATGATGAAATCTTCTCGGATGCTCAGCCGAGTCGTGACGTAGTGTTGTCCCAAGCTTTCTACGAGTCTCCTAGTTGTTGTCATTCTCTGTAGTTGTAAAGGAATGAACGGGGCATGAATCCGACGATTCGCCTGAAGATAACGTGTAGGAAACTCGTCAAAACGCTACGACAAGACGACGCCACGACTCTGCTGATAACCCGAGGAGACTTCATCAAGGAAATTTGTGCAGAAATCCTGCGTTCCCACAGAAGTTCAGGAGAGAATAAATGGAATTCATACACAGGCTCAGTCGTAGGTGAGGCAGGTAGCCTACTTTCCGATGCAAACGGAAACAATGCCCGTAGAAAGTAAAGATAATTTTGTTTTGCTCGGATGGTAATTAATGACTATTTTTGTTTGTTTACAGAAACGTCCTTTGAAAACCGCCTGTTGGAGTGATATCGCAACAAGCAGTCCTGAAAGAGACCTCCTAGTTCATGGTGACAGTACGTGATGGACACTGGTACATATCAGAAAATACGTGCTACATCCGCTCGACACACTATACAAGTGCCGGGCGACCCATGCCTGGAGTAAGCGATGTCTGGAAAGTTATCGCTTCCATTTGCTTCACTACTGAAATTTTTCGTCAATTTTATAACCAGCTTTATTCTTTTAAACAAAGGAGCAACATGAGGTCTGTACAGTGTTGTAGTTTTACACATGAATTTGTGACTAGTACAGGCTGGGCAATATACACTGTGTAGTCATTTTAATGTGACAGCCTGTTAAGAGCTTGAATAACCATCTTTTTCAGCTGCAGGACGTGCAAGAAGGAAGTCAGTGAGGTTCTGGAAGTTACCGACAGGGCCTTGGAGCCATTCTGACTCCAGTGTCATGGCCATCTTCTTTAGATTTCTCGGTTGAGAATCCACGGCGCGCACTGCCCGATCCAGGTGGTCCAACCACTTTTCGATGGGGTTTAAATCCGGGAGTTTGGTGAGGTGGTAGCCGGAGTTCGGTAAACTTATCCTTCTGCTCTTCGAACAACGAACGAACACTGCTGGCTGTGTCACACGTTGCATTGTCCCAAGGATAGATGCAAACTTGTGTTGATCTACTGTGCCTGCTAGAATGGCGAAATAACTCGAGGAATGCCATGAAAATATTCCGCAAACTATGACGCGAACCCTTTGTTTTCAAAAATTTCATACCGCACCCACGATTGGCCGTCTCTCCTATAGAGCATAAGACGTGGTTCATCTGAAAAGAACACCCATCGCCAGTCAGTGGACGTCTAGCTGCCGCACTGGCGTGCAAATTTCAGCCTTCATCAGCGATGAACAGCAGTCAGCATGGGGTCATGAACCAGGGACCTGTTGCGGAGGCCCATACGCGGCTGTTTGCTGAACGGTGGTTGAGAAGACGCTGCTGGTAGCCCCTTAGATCACCTGGGATATCAGCTGGTCAACAGTCTGACATCTTTCCGAACGCACACATCTCCGCAGCCGTCTTTCATTACCGTCATCCGTGGCCTGTGTTGCAGCACAGTTGCCCCTAGCCAGTTTTGCATAGCGCCATTTGGCATGCAAGGTATAACTTAACCAACACGCTACCTGAACAGTTTTCGAACCTAGCAGTTTCGGAAATGCTTCCATCCTTGGCCGAAAATCCTGTGATCATGCCCTTTTGGACGTCAGTTAGATCGGTCCGTTTCCGCATTACGACAACGACTGCACTTTTATGCGCCCTCCCCCTTTCCGACACGTCTTATATAGCCTCAGCGCTAGTGATCCCACCTGCCGTCTTTGAGTGCTTATTGCACGCTGACGAGGAGCACAGGCGATGTCCATGTTAATGTGATTGGACCGTGTAAAACGGCACCTGCAAATATGTCCTACACCTTAAAGTAGGCAACCCTACTTACATCATCTGCCCCCAGAGGGTATGAAATAAGTTTCATTGCTTATCGTAAGGTGCATGAAATATTTACTTTGTCCACCTGATAATATGCGTCTTTGGCGACTATAATAAAATCTACTTTGAGCTAGATGCGTTTCGCTTTACTTAAAACATCTTCAGTGCTCACTGTCACAATTCTTATTTTTATGTGTGTATGATAACGTCTGATATTGCTCTATGTGTTAGTGTGTGTGTGTGTGTGTGTGTGTGTGTGTGTGTTTGTGTGTAGAGGAGGGCGGTCGACCGGTGTAATTTGTGCTAACTTCAGTCTGCGGAAACAAACTGAACACAATCAGATACAGATTCATGTTTAGTAGACACATCACTCCACTCCCACTTCCCCATCCTCCCGTCACCTAATTGACGAAGTGTTCTTCGCTGAAACCCGTTTTCTGGACGAAAACCTGTGTGTCAATTTTGGAATTATATTACAAACAATTTACAGTATGTAAGTCATAAAAATCAACAGTTTTATCCCGTGGTGGACAAGCGGTTCTAGGCGGTTCAGTCTGGAACCGTGCGACCGCTACGGTCGCAGGTTCGAATCCTGCCTCGGGCATGGATGTGTGATGTCCTTAGGTTAGTTAGGTTTAAGTAGTTCTAAGTTCTACGGGGGCTGATGACCTCAGATGTTAAGTCCCATAGTGCTCAGAGACATTGATGAAAATTTGCACATTTTACCTTCAAGATAAGGGGACGATCACTGTCTACATACGATTTCGTAATCTGATTTGAAATATATATGAATTTAATATGCCGTATAAAGGGGGAAGGTTGTTACCAAATTTCTCTGAAAGTTCTTGTCTGATTTACTTCAAATTTCAGCATTCAGATGAAACAAAGAAGAACAATGTAAAATTAAATGCCTAAGAAACAAATAATTTGTGGTAAACTGACTGTAATTCCTATCGTGAGAATAAATTACAGTAGTAAAACCCGTCTCGGATATAATAACACCAGACGTGTCTAGATAGCGCAAGAGCCAAAGCGAGTAAATTTTCCAGAAACATGATTGCAAACTCTTAATTACTGATTAGTTGCCACTGTTACATATGACATACCCTAGAAGATACTTTAATCCTCGTTTCACAGATATTTTTATTATGAAAATCGACAGTGCTATACAAACGCTACGGCATGTCATGGATATAGTACGAACAAAAGCCATTATTTGGCGGGCCGATCAAAAGATCGAACAGAACACGAGATTTGCCGAACTGTGACGTAAACTGTTCGAAAAATTCAAGTCGTGCTCAAACAGACCTGCTTGAAACAATGAAAATTCAGCTTAAACAAGAGGAATTCTCCAAAACTACAGTAACATATTTATCACAAAAGGTAGTAACAGAAGGCACAACTGAGCATCTTACAGGAGAAGACGTATTCAGTTTTCGGTTACCGTTGACAGTGATTTAAATACGCCCTTCGACATAAAGCGATTGCTGTTTTCCATGCGTAATACGATCGCGATGTGTATCAAGAAGGTACAGGGTCAATCACTTTGTGTGGCAGATATTAAACATCCCGGTCATTGCAGCTAGTGGCCGCGCGATTAGCCGAGCGGTCTGAGGCGCTGCAGTCATGGACTGTGCGGCTGATCCCGACGGAGGTTCGAGTCCTCCCCCGGGCATGGGTGTGTGTGTGTGTTTGTCCTTAGGATAATTTAGGTTAAGTAGTGTGTAAGCTTAGGGACTCATGACCTTAGCAGTTAAGTTCCAAACGATTTCACACACATGTGAACATTTTTTTTTGCACCTAGTGACACACGCTATGTGATCAAAATTATCCGGACACCTGGCTGGAAAGTTGGTGGTGCCCTCCATCGGTAATGCTGGAATTCAATATGGTGTTGGCCCTCCCTTAGCCTTGATGACACATTCCACTCTCACAGGCATACGTTCAGTCACGTGCTGGAAGGTTTCTTGGGGAATGGCAGCTCATTCTTCACGGAGTGCTGCCCTGAAGAGACGTATCGATGTCGATCGGTGAGGCTTCGCACGAAGTCGGGGTTCCCAAACATCACAAAGGTATTCTATGGGATTCAGGTCAGGACTCCGTTCAGGCCAGTCCATTACGGGGATGTTATTTTCATGTAACCACTCCGCCACAGGCCGTGCATTATGAACAGGTTCTCGATCGTGTTGAAAGATGCAATCGACATCTGCGAATTGCTCTTTAACGGTGGGAAGCAAGAAGATGCTTAAAACATCAATGTAGGCCTGTGCTGCGGTAGTGCCACGCAAAACAACAAGAGGTGCATGCCCCCGCCATGAAAAACATGACCACACCATAACACCACCGCTTCCGAATTTTACTGTTGGCACTACACACGCTGGCAGATGACGTTCACCGGGCATTCGCCATAGGCACACCCTGCCATCGGATTGCCACAGTGTGTACCGTGATTGTTCACTGCACACGACGTTTTTCCGCTTTTCAGTCGTCCAATGTTTTCGCTTCTTACAAGAGGCGAGGCATCGTTTCGTATTTACTTTATGAGTAGCTGCTCGACCATGAAATCCAAGTTTTCTCACCTCCCGGCTAACTGTTACAGTACTTGCAATGGATCCTGATGCAGTCTGGATAGATTTTGACTATTAAACATTACAACCCTCTTCAACAGTCGGCGGTCTCTGTCAGCCAACAGACGAGGTCGGCCTGTACCCTTTTGTGCAGTGTGTAACCCTTCACGTTTGCATTTCACTGTTACATCGGAAACAGTGTATCTAGGGATGTTTGGGAGTGTGGAAATCTCGCGTACAGATATATGACACAAGTGACACCCAATCACCTGACCGCGCTCGAAGTCCGTGAGTGCCACGGAACGCCAGATTCTGCTCTCTCACGATGTCTAATGACTACTGAGGTTACTAATATGGAGTACTAGGCAATAGGCGGCAGCTTACTGCACCTAATATGAAAAACGTATCTTTTTGGTGGTGTCCGGATACTTTCGATCACATGGTTTACAATATTTACTCATCGAGACGAGAAAATCCTTATGTAGCGTGGTAATTTTCTTCTTGCTGTGTTCCCTCACGGCCGTTCTCTGTCTGTTGTACAGACAGCGCAGCAAGTGCGGCGCGGCCAGGCAGCGGCGCGCGACTTTGTGGGCACGGTGTGGCCGGGTCGGCCTGGGACCCCTCCCCTCCACGGCGACCCCTCCGCCGCCGCCGCCGCCGCCGCCGCCGTCTGCATCGGCTGCCACAGCACTGGCAGCGCAGAGCCGCACCGGGCGGGGCCAGGCGAGTCCCGGAACCTCTACCCAGCTGCTCACAGCCACTCGTCCACTCTCTCTCCGTAGCTGCTCAACTTCTGCATTAACACTTCGACTTTTGCTGTCCATGCCGCATTACGCTAATCTTCGCATTACTGCTGCATCTTATTTATTGTACACGCGCGCGCTCCGGTGTGTGTGTGTGTGTGTGTGTCTGTGTGTTTGTGTGTGTGTGTGTGTGTGTGTGTGTGTGTGTGTGTGTGTGTGTACTCCAAGTGAGTTTCGGACAAAGCACTCTCCAGAGATATTTCCAACCACCCCTCCCGCGTGACTGAATACAATCGCGTTTCAACTCAAAATATTACTCGTTAAGAACAGCGAACAAATTTCCTACTGCCAAGATCCGCGTATCCATATCAATTACCTGTTTCTGTTGCCATTTTCGGATATGTGAAAGACGGTACCGACAAGGCTAGAATACAGCAAGTAACGTAACAGCACGCACAGTTATATACAATATTTGCAGTACAAGGAACAACAACAACATACAATGTTTATATCATTACAAAATCTCATTCAGTATAGTAAGTAGTAAGTGTGAGTTTGTGTAAAGAAAAATTTGGTAAAGATTTTTTAAATTAAAAAAAAAAGATGCTGACATGATTTAAAATATTTATGTATTAATTATATATTACGTAGCACCTGATTTTACAGACAGTGATTTGGCTTACATGTTACGATAATAATTTAGGGACACGGAATGGCAGATTCATGCCTTAGTCGAATGTGAAATTATAATATCGATTCCTACAAGCATTGCGCCATGTGCTGTACTTATGTGTCTCTACGCATGTTTACGCTGGGATCTGTCAGTTGTAAAGCAGTGATGAACGTGAGTGTTTGCATTGGGGGCAATAAAATATGCGTACATAGAAGTTATTTTAAAACTGATATACCGACTTGTAATATAGTTCACAATACTAAACATTGTATATCACCACATACTGTAGTGAATGCGAAAATTGTGTAATGACGTAAACATGGGTATATTGTTAATCCACGTACTGCAAATCTAGGACATAATTATATGTGCTGTAATGTTAGTTGCTGTATCGTATAATTTTCCATCTCGTCTTTTGCAGATCATAAGATGGCAACTGACAGTTGCCGAAATCGGTAATTTATATGAATAAATGATTCTAGCGACTTTGGCAGTTGTAAATTTATTCATTGTTCATAATACTGCAGGTCACCCCCACCCTGACGATGTCAGAAGTATATTCTGTGCGTTGTTAAATCGCACTGAAAGCAGGGAAAGTGAGAGCAGGAACATTTTTGCAGACGTAATGGGTCGCTAGGCTTTACTGTTTGTGTTAAATTTTATTTTTACTTCCACAACAAAAATTTTATGTATGGTTCTATAGCTGACAGTATTTATTATATTTTTTGTAAATGACAGTTCCCTAGCCGCATTTTTTAGTTTATATTTCTTTCTTTCCGCTTTACTACTTTCAATGGCCTAGCCCTATTACCAACTCTTTATTCTCGTACAAACAACCAACCTATCACACTGCAACCTCTCATCATCATTGCACAGAGATTAACGTTAACACTAACTTTTTTTCCTTTTCGGAAACATCGAAATTGGGCACAAGATAATAGACTCCTCGTGCCAGTTCATTATTCCTCGTTCTTTCTAGGGCTCCGTGCCGCAGACCGTAGAAACGGAACCATTATAGGACCACTTCGTTGTCTGTCTGTCTGTCCGAATGTTAAAATCCCTCTTCCTAAGAAACTGGTAGCGGTGTCAAGTTGAAATTTATGTCACATACTAACATCTACGGTCCCTTAGCAATGTAAAAGATCGAAGCTTCTAAGTCAATGCAATCGAAAGGTCCATTTATGTCATACTTTTCATACTCGCAAACTTACTCATCAAAAGCCTATGAAATTTGGCAGAAACAAGGTGTCATAGTACAACTAAAGGAAAAAGTAAGAAAATTTATAGTTATGTCACCCGGAATTTTATTTTCATTTGTTACTGAACTGTCTGTCTGTTCAGACCTTTTTTTTTTATAAAGAATGGAAGGACGTATCAAGTAGAGATTTATGTCGCATACTAAGGTGTACGGTCCCTTGGCGGTGAAATCAAGTCAATGCAATCGAAAGATACTGCCATTTATGTCACATATTTTCATACTTGCGAACATTCATTAAAACATATACGGTACCTACAGTTAACATACAATCCCGATTTTGGCAGGAAGCAATGTTAGACTGTGGAAACAAGGGAAAAAGTCCAGAAGTGTTAATTTGTAATTATATCGCAACTAAAGAGAATTTATCTTCATTTGTTATCTGACTTCTAACTTAAGATTTGGATGTTCAAATTCTTGGACTTCCCGTGACGGATGTCTCGCCAGTATCAACGTCGGTACAGGCAAGAATCTTCGAGACTATCGATTCTCAGGATAGATGCACTGTCAAATGGTTCAAATGGCTCTGAGCACTATGGGACTTAACTTCTGAGGTCATCAGTCCCCTAGAACTTAGAACTACTTAAACCTAACTAACCTAAGGACACCACACACATCCATGCCCGAGGCAGGATTCGAACCTGCGACCGTAGTGGTCGAGCGGTTCCAGACTGTAGCGCCTAGAACCGCTCGGCCACCAAAGCCGGCAGATGCACTGTCCGTACACATAAGTTCGTACGGAATCCTCAGTGTGGGAGTCCTACTCGCAACCAGCCAACTTTTGCCTTCCAGTATTCTTCCATCTGTTCATTATGCCTCTTCTTCCTCTCTTCTGTCTACCGTAGGCCACTTTTCACTGTCTTATGTTGGAATTCTTCCATATTCAATACTTTTTTCTAGGAAATTCCCTGTCAGCCTCTTCTTCAACTGTTGTCCATTACTTCTAAATCTTTTTTCGCTTCGTGAATGAAACTTGTTGATTTCTTACCCCGCACTATTATTTGAAGATTTTTTTGGTTAATGCACTGTCTTGCTTTCGATATGAATGTTCAAAAATACCGATCTTCATTTCCTCATTACTTTTGATATGTTTACTGCTTGCAGTCGTTCGTTCTTAATTTCCAACTATCTATAGTATTTCGTAGGCGCAATATATTCTTAATGATTTGCCGTTCTAGTACTTCTAATTTATCTAAACAATTATTTAATACTAGGCATTCGCGTTCATATAGACATTCCGTTTTCACTGCTGATTGTAATGTCTTATTTTTGCATTCTGGGACAAGCAATTTTATTGTAAAATTCTTTGGCCATACCTTATTTCCTTCCAATTTTGTGTGTCCTTTCCTCTATTGTACTTTTTTACAAACCGTTTTCTTGCATTATATCCCCGATATATTTAAGTTTTTTACCTTCTGTTTACGGCCAGTTTCTGTTTTCAAAAATTTCTGTGCGTTCTTATGTCTCAGAAGAACTTACCTTCTTCCTGAAGATTTTTTTAAGCTGATCCTGTTGGCTATTTCCTCTAAAAAACTGTAAAAGATTGATTTCTATTACAAGAGATGAAACATTTTCAGAAAGTAAAACAACGTTATCTGCAGAAGTGAGGTTTTCTTATTGTTTTATTTTATTTTTTCCTAAGCTAATTTCGAAGAAATGAGAGTAGTTTGTTACCTTGCCGTACACCTGTGTTTATTTCGAAGGACTGAGACACTTCTCCGACCAATTTCTCTTTCGATACTGTGTCTGGATGTGTTTCACGAAATAAGTGTGTTAACTTAGACTTCACACCAAATTCTCAGGTTATCTTAACTATACTTTCTCTGTCAACAGATTTATTATTATTTCTTTCCTTTCTCAGACGTTATGTCTGGTTAAAAATGGAAAGTGACGCGGACCTTGATCAAGCGTCACTTTCTTTTAACTGTGCAGTATATGTTACATTGCATTTAGGAGCTTTCGGGTAATTGAACATGTATCAATAATTACAGATTTCTGTAGTTGTATATATATGTTTGGACGTAGCTGTATTGCGTTGATGTACTGGTGGATATTGTGTGGTATGACTCGTGTAGTTGATAGTATAATTGGTATGATGTCAAATTTATCCTGATGCCACATGTCTTTGACTTCCTCAGCCAGTTGGATGTATTTTTCAATTTTTTCTCCTGTTTTCGTCTGTATATTTGTTGTATTGGTTATGGATATTTCGATTAGTTGTGTTAATTTCTTCTTTTTATTGGTGAGTATGATGTCAGGTTTGTTATGTGGTGTTGTTTTATCTGTTATAATGGTTTATCCTAATGCCACATGTCTTTGAGTTCCTCAGCCAGTTGGATGTATTTTTCAATTTTTTCTCCTGTTTTCGTCTGTATATTTGTCGTATTGGTTATGGATATTTCGATCAGTTGTGTTAATTTCTTCTTTTTACTGGTGAGTATGATGTCAGGTTTGTTTTGTGGTGTTGCTTTATCTGTTATAATGGTTTATCCTGATGCCACATGTCTTTGACATCCTCAGCCAGTTGGATTTATTTTTCAATTTTTTCTCCTGTTTTCGTCTGTATATTTGTTGTATTGGTTATGGATATTTCGATTAGTTGTGTTAATTTCTTCTTTTTATTGGTGAGTATGATGTCAGGTTTGTTATGTGGTGTTGCTTTATCTGTTATAATGGTTCTGTTCCAGTATAATTTGTATTCATCATTCTCCAGTACATTTTGTGGTGCATACTTGTATGTGGGAAAGTGTTGTTTTATTAGTTTATGTTGTATGGCAAGTTGTTGATGTATTATTTTTGCTACATTGTCGTGTCTTCTGGGGTATTCTGTATTTGCTAGTATTGTACATCCGCTTGTGTTGTGATCTATTGTTTCTATTTGTTGTTTGCAAAGTCTATATTTATCTGTTGTGGTATTGGGATCTTTAATAATATGCTTGCTGTAATATCTGGTGTTTATTGTTTGATCCTGTATTGCAATCATGAATCCTTCCGTCTCACTGTATATATTGCCTTTTCTTAGCCATGTGTTGGATGCGCCTTGATCAATGTGTGGCTGTGTTAGATGATACGGGTGCTTGCCATGTAGTGTTTTCTTTTTCCAATTTACTTTCTTTGTATCTGTTGATGTTATGTGATCTAGAGGGTTGTAGAAGTGGTTATGAAATTGCAGTGGTCTAGCCGGTGTATTCATATGAGTGATTGCTTTGTGCATTTTGTTAGTTTCTGCTCGTTCTATAAAGAATTTTCTAAAATTCTCTACCTGTCCATAATGTAGGTTTTTTATGTCGATAAATCCCCTTCCTCCCTCCTTTCTGCTTAATGTGAATCTTTCTGTTGCTGAATGTATGTGATGTATTCTATATTTGTGGCATTGTGATCGTGTAAGTGTATTGAGTGCTTCTAGGTCTGTGTTACTCCATTTCACTACTCCAAATGAGTAGGTCATTATTGGTATAGCAGAAGTATTTATAGATTTTGTCTTGTTTCTTGCTGTCAATTCTGTTTTCAGTATTTTTGGTAGTCTTTGTCTATATTTTTCTTTTAGTTCTTCTTTAATATTTGTATTATCTATTCCTATATTTTGTCTGTATCCTAGATATTTATAGGTATCTGTTTTTTCCATCGCTTCTATGCAGTCGCTGTGGTTATCCAATATGTAATCTTCTTGTTTAGTGTGTTTTCCCTCGACTATTCTATTTTTCTTACGTTTGTCTGTTCCAAAAGCCATATTTATATCATTGCTAAATACTTCTGTTATCTTCAGTAGTTGGTTGAGTTGTTGATTTGTTTTGTTGATTATTATTATTATTATTATTATTATTATTATTATTACTATTATCATTATCATCATCTTTTTCTAACTGTTGATAGTGATGAATCCAGGTGGTTGCAATAGGAAACGTTGACCGATTGTAACGAGCATGAGACATTAGGAATGGGGATGCGACCTCGTAACTAGTAGCAATGAAGGAAAGAACTAATTATAAACGCGGCTATGGAACTGTCATTTGAATTAACCACTATACAGCTAACTGAGTGGTGATAACACAAAAATCATAAGGAAATTGAAAAGACGTGAAGGAAGTTATTTACGATAGCACTAACAATTATTGCGTGTAACTCCATGGATTGCAGCCAGTCTATCAATTAGGTCCACCTCAGCGACCTACGTGGCCCTAACCTGCCACAATATTGCTGCTGCGGAAGGATCCGAGCGAGGTGGTGCAGTGCACACTGAACTCGCATTCGGGGGGACGACGGTTCAAAACTGCGTCTGGCCATCATGGTCTAGGTTTTTTGTGATTTCCCTAAATCACAAAAGGCAAAAACCGGGATAGTTCCTTCTAAAGGGCACGGCCGCTCACCTTCTCCATCCTTATCTAAACCGAGCTTGAGCT
Source organism: Schistocerca serialis cubense (assembly GCF_023864345.2). Lineage (NCBI taxonomy): Eukaryota > Metazoa > Arthropoda > Insecta > Orthoptera > Acrididae > Schistocerca > Schistocerca serialis. The sequence goes on along the minus strand of NC_064649.1, from coordinate 60,703,698 downwards.
CCGTCTCCAATGACATCGTTGTCGACGGTACGTTAAAGACTAATCTCCTCATCCTTCCTCCGGGAAAAGGGGAACGTACAGTTTAGCGTCGAATCCCTCACGTGTCGTTGCTGGAGAATCTTCAGATCGTTGGATGTTAAAGCTAGGTTGACGGCAGACTGAAAAACTTCGTGGCCCAACCATGGTTCGATCCCGAGACCTTCCGATTTGCAACCCCGCGCTTACTGCTGGATCATCAGGTCCGACATTTAGATAGAATAAAATAGTGTGTACAAGCAACTATCACAGTGAACGCTTTAGTTGAGTCTAAGGCATGACTCTTATGATTATTAATTCAAGCAGCCAAGTAACTTTAACCAGATTTCTTATGGATATTCCCAGCGCCGCCTTCGAGTGATTAAACCTCCTTCAATGAATATTTTTTTCAGATTAACAACACAAATACGACACGTACGTACTATTCCTTGTTTGCAACCAGGACCCTTAAAACACAGTGTCACAAATTTCCCAGAAAAGAATAATCTGTTTATATCGTGTAACCCTTGTTCGTTTAAATATTCCGACCAGTCGACTTGGGTGCCCGAAATGTTTAGTGTAAATAACAATTAACGTGACTAATTGCTCTTTTTCTTTATTCTCTATCCCTCTTCCAACCCTTCCCCCACCAAATGAAATGGTTCTGTCAACAAGTATTCTGAACCATCTGGAAACTGACCACGCACCAGTTTGTTGTGAGATGAAAAGTAGAAAGAATGATTGTACTGTCCGCGAATCAGACACAACCAGGACGTAGTCACAAATTGGTAAGAGTAAGTAATGGTATACAGAACATACTGCGACACGAAGAAAGGTTTGTAGAGTGTAGTGGGTTCCGAATACACAGCTTCAAAGAAGGTACAACCTGCACACAATATATATTCCATCAATGTTATGCATTAATACCCCATTATGCAAGAGTATCTGTGACAGTGTGAAATCCTTGGTCGAAACGGCAGTTTAATATCAGCTCATTTATTGTATTAACCACCAAGTCGAAGAATTGCACAAGCAAGAATGCAATGTTACATATACGATGTTTTTTAAAGACAAGTTCGCTTCAATAGGCGCTTTCTTCAAAGAAATGCGAAATCACGATGCATAGCAGGAAACTGTCCTCTAGCTAGTAAACTACAACAGTGTCTCACGTTTCGACATTTATTACAGTGCGATGACTTGTGTTCCGTCCTCTGGCCAGAAGAGTTGCAAGTACATATGGGCGTGCTGAGTAAGGAAAAATTTAACACTAACAGTATATAACTCACACAACAGTATTCCCTCTAAATGAACGGGACAGCCTTGTGGTTGCTCTTTTTTCTCGTATAAACAAAAACATGAGTGTACATATAACTCTGTAACGAACATATTTTTACTTATAATTTCATTGACTTGCGTTGGTCTTAATTTTTAATTACCTGATAACTTCATCTAAGGGTATTGGAAATGAACGTTGGCGTCATTGGCCGGGAGGCCCCTTACAGGGCTGGTCTTATTACATTCGACGCCATATTGGGCGACCTGCACGCCGCATGGCGATGAAATGACGATGAAGACAACACAATAGCCAGTCCCTCATTGGAGAAAATCCCCGACCCAGCCATGAATCGAACCCGGGTCCCTTAGGACGGCAGTCCCTCACTCTGACTATTCAGCTATCGGCGCGGACCATCTAATGGTGAGTGTTACTCTGAAACTAGTACTGTAAAATTCATTGAGCTCCAGTCTCCAAAAAATTCATAGAATATGACGTTTTATGATTTGTCACATCACAAAAATTTTGTAATTTCATTGTCCGTTACAGTCTCTGACTTCTCATCACTTAAAAAAATTTATTATTTCTGACTTGAAAAATTTTAAACTTTTTGGTCCTATTTTTCGATCCATTCGTGCATATGTTCGTTCTATTAAATAACTGTGTTTTTTTTCTAAGTTTCATCGAATACTGTTAATTTCCGTTTCGTTATTCATACTGTTATTTACTGCTTATTGAAAACCAACGTTGATTTCAGGAAATGGGTCACCTAACGTTTGCTTTCTCCGGAATGCACAGACTTCAACGCTCTCTTTAAGTGTTTGTTTTCGAAAATTATATGAACTATAGATCTTTACAGTTCATGCATAAATACTGTGATAAAGAAGTCCAAACGTGATGCAAACTGACCAGTTACATATTCGGTCGCGATGTCCCTTGACTCTTAAATGTCTAACGAGCATCAGCACAGAGAAAATAGCATTGCAAATATATTTTTTACGTTGCAATACAAACTTCAGTATTTCTCCGCCAGTTATTTTTCAGCAGAATGCTGCCTTCGGAAATCATATTATCAATCTATGCAAATTGGAAATGGTCATATCAGCAACGTAGATAATTGAAATTACTCAATTGGGAAAACTTCTAAATGTAGTAGTCATGAGGTTGCGCTCAGCAATAAATACAACATAAAATCATACCTTTAATAAGGTCTGCTAGTTAAAACTATTTTTTCTTTACATAAGAAAGGAAGATTTGATTCTAACGCCATGTCTACGTCTGGGTCACTACAGGCTAAAAACCAACTGAATTTGAGAAGCAAACTTAGCAAGCGTGTGCTAGTGGAATGGATCACGTCGCCCGCCCGAAATAATTTGTAGAAAGTACAGGAAACTAAATCAGAATGACCGAATTGGAATTTCAGCTCCGCTCCTCTTGAATGCACGTCTAATGTCTCGGACACCGAGCCACTTCGGTGTATACGTGCTTTCGGATCAAGCAGTTCTACTACGGTATGTATAATTAAATCTTTAGTAATTTGTATGTATCTGTGAAACCGACTCATTTATCAGTGAATTTTTTATATGAACATAATCTGTTCCTATTTTCGTACCTGCAGTATTCTTAACGGGCTAATCCCTGACCTTTCCACGATTTCTGGACTCCCTGTATCGTAGCCACTATCCGCGCGTGAGTTAGCTTCGGGTGATTTTGCTCCATACGGTTTGTCTCTTCTTCTAGAAAAATTTCTTCTAAACCTGTTCATTTCCTGTTTTATTTTTCTACATTTCTGTTGCCTCAGCTTAATTTTTCACACAGTTTCGCCAGTGTCCCTAAATCCAATCCATATATCGCTCTGCTGAAACAATTCAACAGTTTCCTTCCTTGTCTCTAAGCCATTACTGAGAGTAATTGATCATTGGTTTTGCTGAGAAGTACCCCGAAGTCTATCTGTTCGGCATTTTCCTTCCTTTTTTCTTACGTCTATCGATATATCTATAAGACACCTAGATAACTTCTTTGCGATTTGCCAATTTTCTCTCCCCCTCATTGTCTTCGTTTGTCTTAACATTTGCTTTGTGCTACAACGACCACCCGTTTCCTCGAAAGATGTCCTCTAGATATTTATGAAAGGATAGTACTATCTTTTTGAAAAGCGAACGCTGTCAACGTTATCTTAGCCTTACTCTACAACTTAATAAGAGGAGTTTATTTTTTGCTTATCTACCTGACAAGCTTTCTGTCTGATTAGTTAGCAGTCTCGTTATAAACACAGCCTTGTGCGAAACTATAAAAAGATATCGCAGGCTTCTACCTACGAGGAATACAGCCAGATGCTAAATGAAACCGATCTCTAAACACATGCTAGCACTTCAACCATCACCTAACAAGGGAACCTCCCCATCGCACCCCCCCCCCCCCCCCCCCCTCAGATTTAGTTATAAGTTGGCACAGTGGACAGGCCTTGAAAACTGAACACAGATCAACAGAGAAAACAGGAAGAAGTTGTGTGGAACTATGAAAAAATAAGCAAAATATACAAACTGAGTAGTCCATGCGCAACATAGGCAACGTCAAGGAGAGTGTGAGATCAGGAGCGCCGTGGTCCTGTGGTTAGCGTGAGCAGCTGCGGGACAAGAGGTCCTTGGTTCAAGTCTTCCCTCGAGTGGAAAGTTTAATTTCTTTATTTTCGCAAAGTTATGATCTGTCCGTTCTCTTAACTGTAATAAGTTTAGTGTCTGTGTTTTGCGACCGCATCGCAAACCGTGCGATTAGTAGACGTAAGGACGTGCCCCTCCAATGCAAACCGAAAATATTTGATCGCAAGGTCATAGGTCAACCGATTCCTCCACAGGAAAACACGTCTGATGTATTCTATTCGACACTGGTGACGGCATGTGCGTCTCATGACAGGAATATGTTGTCGACCCACCTAACTTGTACACTTGGCGAATGTGTAAAAAGATTCTTCTATCTTGCCCAATTTAGGTTTTCTTGTGGATGTGATAATCACCCCCAAAAAGTGATGAAAACATAAGAGTTTGTCACATAAACTGAAAAAAAAAATTAAACTTTTCACTCGAGGGAAGATTTGAACCAAGGACCTCTCGTTGCTCAGCTGCTCACGCTAACCACAAGACCACGGCGCTCCTATGGTTACACTATCCTCGATATTGCCTATGTTGCTTATGGACTACTCAGTTTGTATATTTTGCTTATTTTTTCGTAGTTCCACACAACGTCTTCCTGTTGTCTCGATTGATCTGTGTTCAGTTTTTCAAACGCCTATCCACTGTGCCAACTGATGACTAAATCCGAGGGGTTCAAAATGGCTCTGAGCACTATGGGACTCAACTGCTGTGGTCATAAGTCCCCTAGAACTTAGAACTACTTAAACCTAACTAACCTAAGGACATCACACACATCCATGCCCGAGGCAGGATTCGAACCTGCGACCGTAGGGGTCGTGCGGTTCCAGACTGTAGCGCCTTTAACCGCTCGGCCACTCCGAAATCCGAGGGGGGTGCGATGGGGAGGTTCCCTTGTAAGTATAATCACACTGCGAAATTCTTTTCATTGCCCGTATATTAATCATTCTATTTGGCTCATACCTCCGACTCTCAAAATTTCCCGTTCGCTTGTACACAGCAACAGTCAGCACACTAGACGTAACTTTTCCCTTTATGAGTCTCGCCCGCATAACACTCCTGACTACGCGTTATGGACACTCCTTTTAACTTTGCATTTTTATCAAATGCAGTAAATTAGGAAAGGAAACAAAAGGCTACTCACAACGTCCGCCTTCAGTTGTACTGATCCCCTCTCCCCCACCTTCCCTCTCACAACTGACGCAATGTTAAAAATCACATTTACACTCGATACCGTCTACAAAAACAGACGGTTGTAACACGTATGTGCTATAAATTAAAGTTAATATAGTGGCCACGCTGGAGTCGAGAAATGCTAAACAGAAAAAGCTGTTTTCTTTCCTGGCTCTCACGAACATTGTCGAATACAAGTCATATCGCATTCTATTAAACGACTGCTTACGTGACGTCGCTGTGAGGTTTGTTGCCAAGGCCAATAATGAAAAATCGATACCCCGACTGTCACTACATGTTCTTCGAAATAACGATTGCAATTCTTGCACGTGTAAAGGAGCGTTTCCTCAGTGTCCTGGGCTGCATTTAATTTTAGATTACAGTATTCAGCGTTCCCACTGCGTCTTTCGTTTGGCAGAATACACAGGTGTATTTGTTGCCAGCGACTCCCGTAACTCGCGAAGGCTATCAACATTTATACTCATAGTTGCAAAAAAGAAAGGAAAAAGAAAGAGGAAGGATTAACGAGCTACCACCCGTGCCTGTTTGTGAATATTAGCATACGCCCCTACAGTTAGCTACATTTTAAAAGTTGAGTCTAGGAGCATCAGAAACAGCGGTTCGTGAGCATACGAAATTAAAAACGTGTTTCATTGGACATTCCTCCACCTACAAATTATCTGAATATCTGTGTTCAAGGACTTGGAAGTACTGTTAGTAGCACGACAATCGCACTGTAAATTGGTCTCTTTAACGTAAAGAATGTAGTTAAGTGGTATTCTATGATAATTACACCACTGAATTCGGGGAGCGGCAGGTACTTAGTATAACAGAGCAAGGGACAGTCTGTTTTGAATCTGCGTTATTCTCATTCGAATACCGTAATTTATAGCCTGTGTACACGCATGTGGAATATAGCAGTTTTATGGCACAGTGTACAGATATACTTTTTAACTTCTAATTCTATCCGCCAGTATACACAAATCTACTAATGCCTCCTGTCAGGGAGAGGTGGTGATGGATTCGCATTTGGGACCAAGTGGGATCAAATCGCCATCCGATCAAATCGGATATAGATTTTCTGTGGTTTTCCTAAACTGTAATAAATGCTGAGATGATTCCTTTCAAAAGGACACGATCGATTTGCTTCCCGCATCAGTCCTCCATCCAAACTCGTAATCCACCACTGAAGACCTACTTGTTGACGGGGGGTGAAGTCTAAACCGTCTTTGCTTAGATCCACTTCCGTATAGATTCTGCAATTTCTTGAAGGGATTTCCTAGCACAGAAATTTCTTTACGTGAAAACGCTTATTGACGAACTTTGGAAACAGGAAAGGAAGAATGGCGAAAAATCATCAGTTGTAAAAGAAGCAATTTGTTAGTCAGAATAATATCCTCGTATTCTGCAGACCTCTACTCCCCTGCAAAAAGTCCAGAAATACAATCTGACTTTTTGAAGCAAGTGTTGTGGCAGATCTTACTGTAAGTTACCTACCAATGTCCATTTATGTTACTTATGGCTATGTCTTACCGATTTGTGTAGCAATATAGTTTTGTCTACTAGCTTCGTAAGCTTTTTCATCTTTCTATCACGAGAAAATGGGATTTTCTTTCATCATACACTTCTATTTCAATGGCCTGAAGGTAAGTGTTCGCTGAAATTAGCGGCTGAGAGTTTCACAGATGTAAAAACGTTTTCACGTTTGACACTTTCGCTTTTATGGCGTCTGCTTGTCAATATCAAATGCACTAGGTATTATAAATCTACGTTCCTAAACGCAGAAGAATAAACGAAAACGAACAGGATTCATAGTACAGGTAACCGAAAATGCTAGTTTTTAACAGCACAAGAAAAGTCCCGTTAAACTACATAAGCAAGTTTGTGCAGTAAATTTCTTTCTTTGTTCTTTTTACTGTAGACTGAAAACTGAATTCGTCTGTTGTAGCTGATACGGAAAAAAAGTCTTGCTTGCAGCTTTGTGTACCCATCCTCAACTAGTGAACCGCGCAATCGATCTATACGGTGACTGTTGACAATAATTCTTAAAAGAGTCTTTGGATTCCGAAGTGTGGTTGCGTTGTCTGCTCGTATTTTCTGTTTTGTTGTACAGTAATGAATAAGCGGGTCAGAAACTTGACTGTCTGATTTTGTGTGTTTTTGTTTATCCTCCTTTAATCGATTACAAGTTGGAAATATAGCGTTTAAGCATTTGTCACGGTTCTTGCATTTAGGAAGTCCTGATATCTTTTGTACGACAACGAAATTCACCGGCAAAAGAAGCTGTTTTACTGAACGAACTCTCTTGCTCTTTCTGCATTTGTATATAGTTTCTTCTTGGCGTATCTTGTGGCAACAAATTTTATTTGTTGAAAAAATATAGTTTAACAATAACACAAGGAAATTCTTAAACTTTATCAAAAATATTTAAAGATCTGTCTACATCTTCTAAACTCCTACTTGTGGGCTATTAGTAGATAAGAAATGTTGGTTACGAATTTATTTCCTATAAAATTCCAGACTTTCGTCTGCTATTTCGAGGTAAACAATTGTTCACCATTTCGTTCATTTGTTCGGAGGTTAACGTTTTGGCTAGTAAGTTTCACTCCGCTCGTACAATGATTAATCCAGTATTTCACGCTACTGTTGTTTTCACAGGCGAATCTGGCTATGAAACAAATATGAAAACAACCTAACGAAAGACGACAACGCCACAGAAGAGCAGTTACGAAGAGGAAAACTGAAGGACGGTACAAAATGCCATACACGAAGCAAACGCCGTGAGTATTTCTTTATCTGTGACGCTAGTCAAACTCATTGACTGTTAGACGGGACAACAGTTCAGATAGAAAACCTGCGACATGGCTCTATTTCTAAACTAGAATGACGACATACTTTCCTTATGTAAACGGCACTAACAAAAATATTTCTCTCATATTATGGAAATAGAAAATTGATCAACGGTTGACGTAAGTGGAAACTCAAATTTAGGGAAAATCACAAATTCGCAACAACAACAAAACATTTCCTCTCTAAACTTATTTAGAAAATATAGTGTTAATCTATTCATTGCTAACACAACGTGCATTAGACCCTGGCTATGCTTGTGGGCATTTTACACTTTCTGTTGAAATGAAATTACAAAATTTCAAAAAATTGACTGGTCTCAGTCATACATGTTTTTATGTATATTGACTGATCGGCGAGTGAAAATTTGTACCAAGGCCGGAAATCGAAGCCGACCTTGGTACAAATTTTCATTCGTCGCTTTATTCTACATGTATAAAACTTCCTGTTGAGTGCATCTTACATATTAAGTTAGTTTCATCTGTGTAGGTATAGAGTCATTAAACATTTTTATAATATGGTAATTGCGCCATTTTTAACAACATACGTATGCCGCTGGCTGAATATTGCCTGCTAAATGTGTCTTGAAAAATGAAATTTTCGTCCTTATTATGTTATATTGACTTGTAGTACTTAGACCGATTTCCGAAACGAAAATGGAAATATTTGGAGTCAGTAGAAATGTTGTTAGCAAAATGGAAAATTCAATTTTAAACAGAAATGTCGAAGCGGGGTTTGCGTAGATTCTTTATTTCAGTGTAAATGAGAAAGTCTATTCCGAACCATATTAGTAACACAATGTTCATTATTTTCATCATGGCAGCGACAAGAGCAACCGTAACGAAATTGTCTCAAATGAAAAACAGCCCACAGCTGCACTAAATTCTGTTTATTTTAAACCTTGACCATGGTTTCTGCTATAATAATATAGCCTTCTTCAGAAGTCATACACACTAATGAATGAAAAATGTCTTAGCCTAGCGGCTGCGTCGAGACAAAGAAAATAACTTCAACAGACATAAGCTGTTTCGAACATAAGTAAAATTACATATGTACACTACAGAGGTAGTGGCAGAGGACATACGGTATCATAGGTAATTTTACTTATGTCCGGAACAGGTTTATGTCTGCACAAGTTATTTTATTGGTCTCGACGCAGCCGCTGGTCTAAGACATTTTTCATTTATTAGTGTGTATGACTTCTGAAGAAGGCTACATTATTACAGCAGAAACCATGGTCAAGGTTTAAAATAAACAGAATTTAGTGCAACTGTGGGCTGTTTTCCTTTCGAGGTAACACAATGTTTGTAAGCACACACGGAGGCGCGCGCAACACACACACACACACACACACACACACACACACACACACACACACACACACACACGCACACGCACACAGACCGTCTTTCATTGCTGAAGAGATTCATTATTCTGCCTCTAAATCAGCAATAAGGCGTAAAATCCACTTGAAATGAAAACACGTAACCTAGACCTTACTGGTTATTCGTTGTTTTTAATTATATTCGAAGTTCATTGCTTACTCTTTCCAAACAGATATGCTTGTAACTTCGTCCTTACATGATTTTCCTGCAGGCAGAAACCGAATTGCGTATGAATTGTTAACACAGCAACTAATGTAAATGTAAATTACAGAAAAATATTCTACTGGCGGCAGGACAGCACTGTATCCAAGGCGAGAATATCAGCAACAGGAATAACACACAAATATCAGCGCAAACGCCGTACGTGGTAGCTTTCTGCTTCACCCACTGGACACATTTTCTTTTTATTTTTCGTTTTGAGTTTGTTGATGGTCGCTGTCTTCAGTTCCGATTTAGGCTTTCCCTAGCTTGTTTCTAGCTATTGTCTGTATGGTCTCATTAACTTGTTGGATTGTCTCTACTACACCATTTTCCACCTGAGTTTTCGATCTATCTCTAATGACAACGACGTCGACAGATGGGTAGGTTCAACTTACCGATCCTTGGAATAAGGTGCACGTAAAACCTAAATATTTAGCCGATTTGACAGATTTTTGTTTTGATGTCACTAAGCGGAAATAGTTTCTATTCACAGTGATTGTTTTCAAATTGTATATAACTTAACTGGCAGCGCATCTGCTGACTTTGTCAGAATATTTTCACTATTATTACAAGCCATATGTTTCAAAGTAATTAAAGTAATTAAGCCTATCGTAATGTATGTTACAATGAGGATTACACAATCATAATATGCGTAAAACATAATAGCACGAATCAAACAAAACAGAGAGATAATGTGAAATTCGCTAACTGCCTAAAAGACTTTTTATTGTGTCGACAATATTGTTAGAGGAACATTTCTGTGGAAAAGTTAAAACCTTTCGCATCCCGAAATCGAATAAGTACAGAGCGAATATGCGTTGAGACCCACTTATGCTTAACACGAGTAATATTGTGTAAACTGTTCGACACATCCAGACAAAATTCACACAATGGATGTAACAACCCATATAGGCTAACATTTCGCTATACGCTTAATACTCTTAACAAGTTCTGTAATTCTGTAGGCCGCGGAACTGAAGTAATTACAAGCCCTTTTTACAGTTGTTTGGCGCCGGCCGGAGTGGCCGAGCGGTTGTAGGCGCTTCAGTCTGGAACCGTGCGACCGCTACGGTCGCAGGTTCGAATCATGCCTGGGGCATGGATGTGTGTTATGTCCGTAGGTTAGTTAGATTTAAGTAGTTCTAAGTTTTACGGAACTGATGACCTCCGTTGTTAAGTCCCATAGTGCTCAGAGCCATTTGAACAGTTGTTTGGCAGTACGTAGGTAAAATACACATTATAAATTGAATGTTTCCTAGAAATAACTGCCAGATGCGCTAAATCTGAGGGCGAAACCTTGCCAAAGACTGCAGTTACTTTTTACTGTCGTGTAAACAGTGCATTCTTCAAATTTAGCGTTTATCGATGCACGTTTTTACCCATTTATTTATTTTTTTAAGTTGGCTGATAGCGGGTACGTATTTTATACTGTGGTACCCATCTCGCGGTATACCGAATGCCGTTAAACAAAAATGTAAATTACGTTTCTCATTTCCATATTTGTACAATTTTCTCCAAAATAGATTTAAGATGATTAGATATAAATTATCGCATTGTCTTACTCGTCTGCATAGTACGAAAGGTTTTGATATTTCAATGTTTGGTTTACTTTGAGATCGTCTTCACTGAAAGTTTCATAAATTAGATAGATTCACTTGTCGGATTAAAACACGTACAGTTTCCCAGTGAACACAGTCAAAAACCCTTGTAAAATTCAATGAAAGTAATACCCAAATCAGAGGCATTTAATAATCACTGAAAAATAATGAATTATACACTGACCATCTTCTCCGAGCAAGATCTACTTAGTTTTATTCATGTACTGGTACTGTTCCATTTCTTTGACCTCATATAGTAACTAATTTTTTTATCATCACGCCAGCGCACTCCAGTCTTCACTTTCACATTTCCCACAGAATCTAATTTACTGATCATGGTTTCTCATTGCTTTATTGAAAGTCTTCATCTGAATATCCGTTGCATACACACATAGATTTATCATTAATTCTTCACTCAAACCAGATAATAAATCTCCTGTTATCTCCTTCCGTACTGCTCTTTCATATTTTCATATACAGAGGACGTTTCTACCCTGTCCGTCTTTATAACTGCCCTCTCCTAATGTCACACAAATCACAAGCAAATACAAAAACAATAAAATGTTTTGCGTGGCTTTCACCAAAATTAACGCTTGTACTGCAGTGTTTGTTACAACAGTACTAAGCGTCGTAATTATCGAGTGGTCTATCGACGGTAACACAGTTTAATATTGCTACAGTTACGGCAGGTACTGAAGCTCTTGCAGAATTTTCACTAAGTTAGTCAGTATTTCGTGTTTACTTTTGAATGACACTTTCCGTTTCCAGCACCCACTATAGCATCAGTTTCTTTTACATTTTACTACGATCACTTGGTATCAGTTATTGGTATTTGGAACCATATGTAACTTCCCATCCCGCTGCGTAATTTTTAAGATGAAGCTCTCCTGAAAGGAAGACAAAATGATAACTAGTGCATTCATACCTGGGAAATTATAAAATGTGTAAGTGATAAATCCAGGATTGCACTGTAGTTGCTGTATCAGTAATTTGTTGTATTCCCACAGCCAGTTAAGGAATACCACTTTTTTTCCCAACGTATGAATTACGTGACGGAGTAAACTTAAATATCGCACAGTAATTACGTCACACTGTAACTGCGATGCGAAAACAGTTTTATGATTCGCACAATATACAACAGTTACGAAGCATAACATTAACATTAATATATGTTACAAACTGGGAGGAACTGGGCTACTGCTCAACTTAACACATTCCTCAGAAACATCGGTTTGCTGTAGCTATTACTGTTCTCGCTATTTATTTTATAGCTTTGAGTATTAGAGTCAGTATTAAGTGTAAGACTACTTACAACGCGTATGTAGCGCTGAATGTCAAGTGCATGATCTAAAACACCTGGTTACAAATAAAAGATGTCCTGCTGACATCTTTTATTGAAGGATGAATAAATAAATGAACAAGTAAATAATTCTTTTATTCGTAAACAGGGGTATGTATATAAACTGAGTCATTATATTTCTGGATGTGAATGGCACGTTTTTCAGTATTACATGTTCTTTTCGAAAATTATTACTAAATATTTGTAATTCTTCGAGCAGTCATGTTCTTTCTTCACCTTATGCAATTTGTTGAGAATTGTCCTTACGGCGACGAAAGGGTGATTGAATTCGTAGCTTTCGACCATGGCGACAGATTTCATGCGGCAGGGATATCTTACAGCATTTGCAGTTCATTATTCTTTGGTCTAAGAATCGTCTCGTGTAATTGCCCATAATACTATATAGTAGGTCATAAACCATGTAATTTGCTAAAGAGAAATTAAAATCTCTTGTTTGTCGCTGTCTTAGACTGCATCAAAAGTTCAGAACAGAATTTAGATAAAATAATTGTACTATTGCCATAAGAACCATTACCATCAACATCATGAGCCATTTGCCTTCAGCTGCTGAATACATGCCTCCCATTCATACACTTTTCCAACTCCGTATTTTCTGATGTCATGAACTCGTCTTCCATCAGGGTGTATTCTTGGTCATAGCGTATCTTTGGGATCTACCAGGTAACTTGTTTGGCTCATTCTGCGTCCTCTCATCTGTATTTATATCTCATTCACCTCCGTTACATTTCCATCACCCACATAATTACGTCTTCCGCGCCAGTGTGTTCCATCATCTTTGTCGTCCTGTCTCACCTTTTGATTTACTACGTATCTCTCTACTATTTTCACGGCAACTATCAGTTTCTTAGCACTTTTTGCATTAAAAGTCCGTGTCTCACACGAGGACCTCAGACAAAGTCCTGCATAGATTAATTCCATATCCAAAGGACTGGGAGTTTAGTGACCAGACAATCACTTTCCTAAGGTAGTACGATTCTAAAACTGTAAAAACACTGTCGTTGAAGACTTGGAGATATTTGAGACCTGGTCATTGAAAAACATTGCAAATTTTTTTAACCCTGTTGTTCGCATCTGAGTGCATAAGCACTCAGAAAAATAAAATTGAACTAAAAATTTGCTTCCGTTTCAAAACGAAATTTGAATGTCATTAACGATTGTAGCTATAGTAGAATAATTTTATGTAAAACTGAATTCGGTATATGGAAATTATTTGCTAAACAAAATGAAGTGTGCATAAAGTGGTCATTAAAAAGTGTGTTGCAATTGACTCCTGTCATCCCGAGTTCCCTGGTTCCATTATTGCTAACAGCAACAGTTTTCGCTTTTATTTAAATTATATAATGTAATGCATACCTTGGAATGGAAATGTTAATTAACATGTATCTAACCATAATTGGCCGGCCGGAGTGGCCGTGCGGCTCTAGGCGCTACAGTCTGCCGCCGAGCGACCGCTACGGTCGCAGGTTCGAATCCTGCCTCGGGCATGGATGTGTGATGTCCTTAGGTTAGTTAGGTTTAATTAGTTCTAAGTTCTAGGCGACTGATGACCTCAGCAGTTAAGTCGCATAGTGCTCAGAGCCATTTGAACCATAATTGTCATAAAAATAACATTGTCTTATTTTGCCATTACTAGTCACGTGGCAATGCATATACTGGGGATACTCACTTTGAATAAAGAAGACCCTAAGTGGAAGAATGCCGCAATGATTTATTGAAAGTACATTTTCTATAAAAATGTGAAACATCAAGTACCAAATGAGAGTTTCTTATTTCTAAAGATAGAGCAGTGTATAATTTTTTTCATTTAACATATTCGCTTTTCTGCATCAAATTTCAATCTATTTTCGTGTAAGTAGTAACTAAAAATAAAAAGACGTTATTTCGTTACAAACGAGTTGCTGCTGCTAAGTATGGTTAAATGGCAAAGATGGAAAACAGAAAGCAGAGGTTCCCAACATGTATGGGAATCAGATATATGTAGTTAAACTCTTTCTCTCCTCAGTCTCTCTCCACCTCCTACTTCCTCTATCTCTTTCCGTCTTCTCCTCCTTCCTCTCTCTCTCCATCTACTTGTGTCCTCTCTCACCACGCCGGTCTCTCGGTCACCTCCTCTCACGTTTCACTGTCCACTGTCTCCTTCCCCCTCCCCCCATCCTCCCTCTCTCTCTCCACCTATTCTTGTTATTCTGCCCCCCCCCCTCTCTCTCTCTATCTATCTTTCTCCTTCCACTCTCTATCTCCATTTCATCCTAGCCCTCTGCCCACCATCTCTTCCCACCTCTCTATGACCGTCAGCCTTGTTTATTCTCTCTTAAGCCGATACGCCATAAATACCACTTTCCCGCGTGATAACAATTTTTATTCTGCTTGTTCGTTCCAGTGTTCATTAAGTTATTATGTAAGAATTTGGTAATAACGTTCCCCCTCTGTATATTACATATTTTTTTATATGCTAAAGATAGATATGTAAAACAGGTGCCTGTTAGACAGCAATCGGAGATTTACGGTTTTGTACAAACGAACATTTACATTTCTATTGTTTTCCTCTATAATTATTATACATATATTTATATATTATGTATGGCACCGCAGTAAGTATATAAGACGTCTGAGTACCCGAATGCAGCTTTGTGCCAAAATTTTAAGAAGCAATCGGTGGAGAACCTAGAGACATTTAAGATTTTTAGCAGACAAACATTTACATTTTTATTTACATAGATGCAAATCTTTATTTGTGCAAAACTGTAAATCTTCCAAAGCTCTTCACCGATTGTTTTGAAATTTTGGCACAAAATTGCATTCGAATATACACGTGTTTTTGAATACTACCAGGAGCGCCATATAGTACATACATACAGATATTATATATAACATTTTATTAATTATTATATAATGTGTACTTATACGCAGTATAATGCTTTAGTATGTATATAAAAACACGCGCCTATTCCAATGCAACGTTGTGTCAGTATTTGAAAGGAATTAGCGAATGACTTTCGGCGATTTAGCTTTAGTTACATTAAGATTCACTTTATTAATATTTCCATTTGACAATAAATACAGGAAAAAATTAAACGTACCTAAGGCGCTTTTAGACAGATGCCAGTGTTTTTATTTGGAAGTACTTCGGCGACTTGCGCGTCTATGATGATAATGGAATAATGATCACAAAAACACATGCGCTCTCTCTCTCTCTCTCTCTCTCTCTCTCTCTCTCTCTCTCTCTCTCTCTCTCTCTCTCTCTCCTATTACACACACACACACACACACACACACACACACACACACACTCACACACACGATGTCTTGAGCGGAGAAAATTCCCGATCCGGTTGGGAATCCCGTGATCGATTCAGCAACACTAACCATTAGACCACCAGCCCCTGGCAATAAATATAATACTTGAATACGAGTAAAAAACATTGCTACTAGCGAGAATCGAACCTGAGGATTTTCAGTATTAGACTGACACGTTAGACACTCAGCTACCGACTACGCTTGCAATCGCACTGGAAATGTTCTGTAATTAGTCGAGCTCAGAAATCATCTTTCCTTCCAAAAAAGTGGATTAGTTAGCCTAAAATGCTTTTAGACGTTGCGGCACACGTACTTACTTTCGAAAGTCCTATTTAGGTCACCAAAATAACCACAGACCACTCTTAATCCCCAATTTATTTCCTTCTAGTGTCCATGCGCGCATTGTCTCAATCGGGTCTAAATATTTCATCCAGTGGTTCTATTACTTCCCTGTGAATTAATACTGTTTCATTTTCGACATGTTGGTCATGCTTTACTGTAACGTTATTTTACTTTGTTTTCACGCCACTTTCAAATTTCTATCATTCATTGCTGGAGTTGAGCGGTATTAGAGTGCAGTCTCCTCGGCAGAAATACGGTTGTTCAGGCGTGTTCCAATAATAAGCATTCAGAGTCTGAAAAATTCCTTTAGGATTGGCTCGAGTCGTTTAAGCGTTATGAAATTTATTTACGTGACATCTATATTAATTCTAAATTCCTCACTATTCAGACGAAGTCTCATAGAAGTGGTACTACTGATTTATATTCCCAGAGGTAGTAATAAACATAGTTACATATTCATTTTATAAACAAAAGCGTTTTTATGGCTGCCGTATGATATTTACTTTCCAGATGTGTTTCGTCCTTACATTAAAGACGTCTTCAGTGACTTCTTTTTCATGAAACTATACAATTTTATTTTTACGTGCAATACTTATAGATGGAAAAAGTTCACATCACGATTTCTACACAAATAAAATGTTGTTTGCTGTTACTTATATCCCCCGACAAATTCTACGTTTTCTCTCATCTGGTCATAGACTAGAGGACACACTTCCATTTCTGTTTCTAAAATACAGCACAAATTCGCATCGAGATTTTTTTTTGTTTCCATATTTTCACATTTTGTTTTCCGTTAAACAAATGGCACTAAACTCTCCGGCTTTTGTCGCGCCTCTCCTTGTGTGTGCGTGTGTGTGTGTGTGTGTGTGTGTGTAGCACTGTCCTGCTGCTGAACAGGCGATCTACGCCTCCATTTTTTAATTTACCCTCGTTGGCCAGCAGTGCAGCAAAATCACATATACACCGACATCAACACGTATGATAAGTAACGAAACACACAGAGCTGTAAAACTACCATAGGCTGCCGTCGTCTGCCGTAAGTAAGGGTAGACTGAAGTAATTTTCCTGCTAGCTTTCTTCAGTTAAGGTAGTACCCGCGAAACAGGTGCGTTGGGCGTGTTGCATACGTATCGTGCGTTACCACATGGCGATCAATTTCTTTACGTATGCGATCAGTGTCTTAGTAGATTCCCTTAAAAACCGGAAGCAGTGTAACATCTAGAAATGAGTAAGGACACACAAAGGGCCAGATAACCTCGGTAACATCTTTGTTCCGCATAGGTATACTCCTGTCTGTTGCTTAAGAATATACAGTATTTAAAGCGAAGCTAAAACTGTCAATATTTAATTCAGGTTTTACTAGAAAATTGGTGATTTTTAACGTGAAATAGAAGGCTGTTGTATCAAAAATAAAGGAAAGAATACAGATAGATAATGTAGCATTAGAAAACGCTATTTCCTAAACATAAAGGTAAAATTACAAAAACAATGAACAAAAAAAAAAATCTCAAACATCGCTTCAATGCTTCGTCTATCTTAAATAAAACATGTTTCTGTTATTCATAAACAGTTTTCGCATTTATCAAAAATAATAAGAAACTCTTGCCTTCGATCATGATGAACATTCTATTGAGTACAACATCACATATTTTGTGCACGTAAACTGCGCTTACATCAAAAGTAATTGCTTTGGTTACAGAAAAGCACAGAAGTTACACGATCAGCTAATATTTATTACTTATAAATTAAGTTTATATTCTGCAACGATATCAAAAACACAGTGAACTAACTGTATGATGTGTGGTTCTATTTATGTGCAAAACAAACAACCAAACAAACAAAAATAGAAAGAGAAAAATACAAAGAGAAGTTTTCAGCTGCCATTTTCTTTCTTACACATTCGCTTATGTTTCTTTCCCTGGCAATACTACCAGTAACCCTACTGTTCACCAAATCATTTATATAGTGAAGTAGATCTACCGAACCGTATTTTTGGTAGAGTGCAACTCTACAAATGTGTACTGAAAGGAAGAGACCTACATCAGAACCATTCGCAACTGACTGAAGATGAAAGTGCTGCATACAAATGAAAATGCATAACTATCTCAGGCAAGTGGTGATGATTTAACAAATTAAGACGAAACACATATGCATGATCATCTCTGCAGCTTTGGACACACGTAATTAAATACCGCCAGTTTCTGTTGTCTCTCCTTTTCTTCGTTGCTTGAGTGGTTTTACAAACCATGTCTGGCATTTTGTTCCGTCGTGTTTCGTGCGTGTATCCGAGACACCTGTATTTCTTCTTCCACTATTTCAGCTGCACACCGTAAAGCTGAAATCTCGGCGTTTCGATGACTGATTTAAATGACAGCACATTAGAGAGTCAAATGGTTTAATTCAGTCACCGACTCGCTTTGAGGAGGAAGAAGAAATAAATTTGTCTCGGAAGCACGCTAGTAAAACTTCAAATAAAATCATCTATCAATGCTTCCGAATGTTCATTAACGTCATTTTTTATCTTTGTCTCTCGTTCTTCTGTTGCTCTACAAAGACATTTAAAGAACTCTTCGAATTATTTTACAGTTTTCTTGTGTGGTTTTGTATGATGTAATATAGTACTGTCATTAAATCTAACATCAAAAGGTATGAAATAAAAATAGCTCATAAACAGCTTTAATATTAAGATTTATATTAACAGCCTTTAGGCCTTCGACGAAAATTCTTCGTATGTCAGGCGCTACAGTTGTTATACTCATTAAAGTACTTCTGCCACGTCGTCCTATAGGACACTGAAATAGTAAATTAACCGGTTTCCGGCCGGCCGAAGTGGCCGTGCGGTTAAAGGCGCTGCAGTCTGGAACCGCAAAACCGCTACGGTCGCAGGTTCGAATCCTGCCTCGGGCATGGACGTTTGTGATGTCCTTAGGTTAGTTAGGTTTAACTAGTTCTAAGTTCTAGGGGACTAATGACCTCAGCAGTTGAGTCCCATAGTGCTCAGAGCCATTTGAACCATTTTACCGGTTTCCGCCGCGCTGGGTAGGCTTTTCTAAAGGCAAAGGACGACTCTGATGAAGGCCGCTATAAAGTGGTCCAGTTAGATACGTTGTTTGCTTTATTCCCAGGTAACATATCAACTTCAGATATAAGTGAGTACAAACATTAAGTTCAGACTGATACCGGGAAAAGCAAGAAGGGCGGACACTGTGGAGAAATCCTTTTTATTAACGAATTATGGAAAAATTTGTTCCATATCGTCGTCAAAGAACTTCCAATCCGCCATCCAGTACCCGGATAACTGCGATGCACTTTCGACAAATGATGCCGTAACTGAACTATTCATTCCTCAGTCTTTGCATTGTATCCGTTATTGGCTGATGTGTTTATAGTTGCGTCGCGCGAGGACCATTGTGTTTAACATTCCTATTTTAAAAATAACTATTGGGGGTGTTCAGTCTGTGTCTGTGTCTGTTTTGCAATTTGCAGAATATATTCTATTTTGCCCTCAGCAGATTGTCGTTTCGTTGATAGAGTGACTGAACTGAAAATAATCTAATTTAGTTTTCAGTAAATGTGTGCAGTGAGCACTTTTTTAAATTATTCATTGGACGTGGAGCCGAGACCATTATTTATTTAAAATAATTGAAAAGCCACGATCGTTTGAATATCGTTTACTAGATGACCGGTTTCAGCACTCAGAAGGTGCCATCATCTGATCTGAAACATGGATTAACATTTATAAAAACCATATGGACATCATGGCACATGAGGCAGACCACCTGATAAAAATCATTGGTACAACCAATAAAAAATAATAAGAAACTGCTCTCAAAGCCCACATTTCTGCATACATTTCCTGTACATACTATAATCAGTTGTGTTTTAGTAGTAATGAGTGGTCACACCGTGGAACTGTGTATGCGGTGCTTGGACAGCGCTATCTGGTGGCCGGTTGTGAACCGCTAGAATCACAGCAGGTAAGCCTGCGCGGAATAGGGCAGTGATAATGCCGACCGGTGTTAGGCGAGCACTGGTAGTTTCAGCTGGTGACTTCAGTTTTATATTTTATGGAAAGAACGACCATGAGAGCAGTTTTTTATTATTTTTTATTGGTTGTGACAATGACTTTTATCAGGTGGTCTGCTTCATGAGCCATGATGTCCATATGGTTTTATAAATGTTAATCCACGTTTCAGGTATGTGGTTCTGTAATAACTTTAATGTATATAGTTAACACACGTAAGCCCTCCCTCAAATCTGTT
The DNA here is from genome assembly GCF_023864345.2 of Schistocerca serialis cubense. Lineage (NCBI taxonomy): Eukaryota > Metazoa > Arthropoda > Insecta > Orthoptera > Acrididae > Schistocerca > Schistocerca serialis. The sequence continues at coordinate 60,683,297 of NC_064649.1, read as the reverse complement.
ATATTATAACTTTACAGATCCTATGATGGCACCTTCAGAGTGCTGAAACTGGTCATCTAATAAACGATTGAAGCGATCGTGGCTTTTCAATTATTTTAAAAACAGAGTGATCGCTCCACGACACACCATGTGGTCACTGCAAAATCGATTATTTATTGTCAGCGTTGCCATCTAGTGTTCGTTGGAGTCACGCCCGGAATAACATTAACAGAAATCAGACGCTTCTTCTTGAGTACCAGTTATTATTTTTGTGCTGCTAAGTTAGTATTTCCATGGGTAATTTTATTTTAAGCTGCTAGCAGTGACGGCTCAGCCTAATAAAACTATAAAAACATAATCTTAAAGAGCACTGGTTACAATCATTATTCGATTTCTCAGAAGAGGAAGCCGCCAGAGCTGCAACTCGGCCGGTATTTGTACCGTTTTAATACTTTGTAAGATGTCGCGGTAGTATAACTGGACCATCCATAAAGGGTTGGTTCAAATGGCTCTGAGCACTATGGGACTTAACTTCTGTGGTCATCAGTCCCCTAGAACTTAGAACTACTTAAACCTAACTAACCTAAGGACATCACACACATCCATGCCCGAGGCAGGATTCGAACCTGCGACCGTAGCGGTCTCGCGGTTCCAGACTGCAGCGCCAGAACCGCGCGGCCACTTCGGCCGGCCATCCATAAAGGGAAAAGGGGCCGGAAAAGGGCATCCGCTTAAATAACGCTTCCGTAAGCGTTGCACAAAAAGGTGAGCAGTGTACAATAGGTCTCTTTCCCAGTAGGTTTGCAGCAGAACTGAAATGAATTGAGCGACAAACTGCGAGTATTCAAAACATAGCTGATAGGTCTGATTGCAGCACACTCCTATTTTATACAGGAGTTCCTCACAGAATTTCAAAAATTTTCTCTGTAGTGTGGTATTCGTATACTGTTCCACAACTTGTTCCTCCTGTGTTAATTCTTGCGTTTATAAATTTACTAATCAGTATTCTCTAAACTACATGCTGCCTCTTTCCATAAGCAAACAGCTTTGGCTCGCATGGTCCCACGGTACCAGATAAATCGATGTAAATAAAAAATTTAAATGTTCCTTTCTGCAAAATCGTTTACCTCCGAAATTTCTTCACCGATTGCTTCGAAATTTTGACACAACGTTGCATTCGAACAAGCGCGTGTTTTTATGTACGTATTTTTAAATATATATAATATGTAAGTAAACATATAATGTAAATGGGGAACGTTATTAGCAAAAAATCTCTAGAAATTCTAGACCGATTTACTTCACATTTTTATTCAACACTCTACTGAACATTCGGACTGACATAGGCTATATATTTTCAGTACAAAGTATAAACATATATGTAGTATATAAAGGGGAAACATTGTTACTAAAAACTTCAAAAAAGTACTCAACCCGTTTACTTCAAATTTTTACATGTTACTCTCATAAAAGATTGGTCACATAGAGACTATATATTTTAATGTATATAATATATAAATATGTATGTATAATAGGGAAACGTTTTTAGAAAACAGGAAAGTTGTATTTATGTCTTATCAGCTTATGATTAGAATACTACTACAGAATCAGAATTGGCAATAAAAAAAAAACACGGCTCAATGTCAAAGAGTGGAGGGAAGATGAGATGGACAGAAAGGTGCTAGGAAATGGGCATAGTAAAAGGAAAGGAGGAGTGGCGTGGAGAGAAGGGGCAGGAGAAAATGGAAAGAGTGGGGGAAGAGACAATGGAAACAGAAAATGGAGAGGAGGTACACGATAGAGAGAGGGGGATAAAAGGGTGCCGAGCAGATGGAGAGAAATGGAGAGAAGGAGTTGGACGGGGAAAGAGGGGAGGACGTGATGGGCAGAGAGGAGGAGTGACAGAGAAGAAAGGAGGTGAAAGAGAGAGAGTGAGGATTAGTAAAAGATGGCCAGAGAGAGAGAGACAGAGAGAGATGATGAACAGAGAGAGATGATGAACGGAGAGAGGAGGAAGGAGGAGAATATGTACAGAGAAAAGGGGGAGAAAGAGATTAGAGCGTATATCCAGTTCCCATACATATCAGAAACGTGAGGTTTTTCTTTTCTTTTTTTCTCCTTATTTAAGCAGTGCGTGGCTGGGAACATCCTGTATATTATAAAATAACTAAGTTGGCAAACCTAACCTAAGAATCTCTCGCATGCACAGTCTCAAAAGTAAAGTTGAAGCACATGATATGTCGACCTTTCAAAATAAACACAGGAGACAGGCAACGCGACGGTTTATATCCACTTGCTTCCAACTGATTATAGAAAAAATTGTAAGACTATGGGTGGTTAATTGAAATAATCCAAAATAACGCCATTCGTACTAAGAAGAAAGAACAAAGGTATTGCAATAAGCTGCCAAGCATTTGTGCATGATTTTGCCATTCTTTCTGAAAGCCTAAGAGACGCAGCAGTGCAAATCAGTCTTCTAAAAGAGACAACCAACGTGTCAGGCTGAAGACTCTATGCAGAGAAAAAAAAAGTGAGATAAGAAGAGTGTTTCAAAATATTTAATGACACGTACTTGAAAAATAGAAATTGTAAACAATTCAAATACTTAAGGGAGATTATGCAAGAAAACTTTTTAGAAATATTTTCTGTAGACGAAAAAATACTAAGATAGAAGAAGCCTACCACAGAACTAAGATTATCTACAAGAAAAAATGCATATAAAAGAAAAGCACGAGAACACGGTGGCGAAACCAGAAAGTATGTATTCTAGCTAACGTCTAGTATTAAATTATAAGTCGGATAAGTTATATTTTGAGTCAACAGCTTTCTGACCCGTTTTATGTGGCCTGCGACAAATCTCTCTCCTGCGCCAGCCTCTTAATCCCTTCCCGGAATACCACTTGCAACCTACGTCCTCAGTTATTTGCTGGGCGTAGTCCAATGTCTGTCTTTCTTTATAATTTTTACCCTCTACAGCTCCCTCTTGCACCGTGGAAGTCATTCCCTGACGCCTTAACAGATGTCGTACCGTCCTGTCCCGTCTTCTTGTCGGTATTTTCGACATTTACCTTTTCTCTCCGGTTCTGCGGAGAAGCTCCTCACTCCTTACCTTATCAGTCCACTTAATTTTCAACATTCATCTGTAGCACCTCATAGCAAATGTTCCGACTGTCTTCTGTTCCGCTTTGCCGACAATCCACGTTTCACTACGTACAATTAATACAATGCTGTGCTCCAGATACGCATTCTCAGAAATTTATTCCTCAAGTTAAGGCCTATGTTTGAAACTAGCGGACTTCTCTCGGCTAGGAAATATTAGAAAACGAATTGTACGGAAAGTACGACGTCTTCAGAAAACTGCAGCGTTTCGGAAATTAAAAAGTAACGGAACATAGAAAAGATATCAGAAACTATAAGGAAGAGGAGGCTGTTATGTTTTGGATTACCTGCAGAACCGATGACAGTAGACTGAAGAAGCAGATTTTAAAATATTTCAGGAAAAATAAATTAATAATAATCTGGATTCACTAGATTAAGAAAGACTTGGGAAGGAATAGGATAACATTAAAAAAGTATTGGAAAGAGAGTTTGTTATAGTAAACATTTTAAAACTGGAAGGACTGCAAGGTGCTAGGAAACAGGAAACTGGCATAAAGTGGTATGAGAAGAGTATAAAAAAACACATTCTGGTCCCGGCGGAGGTTCGAGTCCTCCCTCGGGCATGGGTGTGTGTGAGTTTGTCCTTAGGATAATTTAGGTTGAGTAGTGTGTAAGCTTAGGGACTGATGACCTTAGCAATTAAGCCCCGTAAGATTTCACACGCATTTGAACATTTTTTGAAACACATTCAAACAATGAATGAGTGATGAAAGAAAATTAAAATACAAAAAATTATTTATAATTATATTGGGAACGTTATCTCTAGCAGATCTTAACGAAAAAACAAGAAATAATATAAATAAGACAAAAACAGTTCAACGACGTTACACCGTCCGTGCGAGCCTTGGTATTTATACCAGTTTTTATACCAAAACTGCTGCCGTGTATTTTCAGATAGACCTATAAATAGTAGGGTCATCTGAAATCGCATGTTACATTGAGATTCAGCCAAAGTTTGTAGTTCTTTGTACTATCAGAGACGCCTTTTCCACTGTTACTTATAAGTGTGACACAAGAACGTCAGTGCAGAAACGCAGAACTGCTGGATACATCTCGACCGACTACGTCAGCTGATATTCATGCGAGAACACCCATTGCGTTCAAACTTGTCGTTCTTTTACAGCACCCATAAGTTTTAAGTTTGGATCTCGAAAGGTCACGGGTTCAGACCCAAGTTTCTCGCTCGCTATTTCATTTGCAGTGCAGCTGACGGCTCACGTATCGCGTGTGACAGGTCTACATAGCGCGGCGCGCCTCGAGGGGTCACGCGCATCGTACTTTATTGCCCGGACGGGCTGTTTCGCGGCCAATGAGCTGTGCAAGTGGACACGTACCGATCCGTGCACAGGCGACTCAAGTGCTGGACATCCCACTACGATATTTCCTACCTTACAATGATTCACACTTTTAAAAAAAATGTGTCAAAATTCCCACTCCAGATCGCATTCCTTTATTTCCATATGATCAGTTTCGGACCAGTTGCCCATCTTCAGATCATTACAAAAATTAATTTTTTTGTAATTACATGTGGTGCATACTACAAATGGTTTAAAATTGAAGTTCAGGAAGCTTCAAGATTTTTAAGAAATTAGTTATAATACAAATTTGCACAACATGCCATTTGTTTGAGAAATTTGTAATTGAGAAATTTATAACAAATAAATTAGCAAACGACGGAGCTGACCCTCCATGAAACACGAAACAGGTTACAAGACTGTAGCAGAAACAACGGAAAAAAAGCTTGACACTTTTAAACGAAAGCGAAACCCCCATGATTGGCGGTCTTTTAGAGAAGCTCGAAATTTAGAGCGGACTTCAGTGCGAGATGCTCAGAACAGTTTCCACAACGAAATTTTGTCCTCAAACCTGGCAGAAAATTCAAAGAGAGTCCGCTGGAATGTAAAGTATGCTAGTGGCACGACAGAATCAATGCCTTCTCTCCACGATAATAATGTAAATACTATCGATGATTGAGCTGCTAGGCTGAGTTAATAGACACAGACTTCCAAAATTCCTTCACCAAAGAATACGAAGTAAATATTCCATAATTTGAATCAAGAACAGCTGCCAACATCAGAAATTTAGAAGTAGATATCCAGGAAGTAGTAAAGCAACTTAAATCAGTTAATAAGAGCAAGTCTTCCGGTCCAGATTGTACAAAAATTAGGTTCCTTTCCGAGTATACTAATGCAGTACCTAAATACTTAACTATCATATACAATTGCTCGCTCAGCGAAAGATCCGCATCCAAGGACTGGAAAGTATCGCACTTGATGCGGATATTCAAGAAACGTTGTGGTTTTAATCCTCTAAATCAAACGTTCGGATCATTAACGTCGATATGCAGCACGATTTTGGAATATATGTGTTCGAACATTATGAAATGCCTCCAAGAGAACCGTCTACTGACACACAGTCAACAAGGATTTAGAAAACGTCATTCTTCTGAAACACAGTTACCTCTTTACTGGAAAAGGGACTTCAAACTGATTCCGTATTTCTAGATATCCAGAACGCTTTTGACACTGTATCTCACAAGCGGCTTGTAATCAAATCGCGTGCTTATGGAACATCTTCTCAGTTATGCGACTGTATACGTTATTTCCTGTCAGAAGAAAGGTTACGGCCCGTATTAACTGACGGAAATTCATCGAGTAAAACGGCGGCTTGTAATCAAATCGCGTGCTTATGGAACATCTTCTCAGTTATGCGACTGTATACGTTATTTCCTGTCAGAAGAAAGGTTACGGCTCGTATTAACTGACGGAAATTCATCGAGTAAAACGGAAGTCTTTTCTGGATGGTGTAACAGGCCCTCTGCTGTCCCTCATCTATATACACGATTTAGGAGACAATCTGAGCAGCCGTCTTAGGTTGTTTGCAGATGATGTTCTCTTTTATCGTCTACTAAAGTCATCAGAAGATAAAAACAAATTGCAAAAGGATTTAGAAAAGATACTTGAATGGTGCAAAAATTGGCAATTTACCCTAAATAATGAAGAGTGTGAGATCATCCGCATGACTGCTAAAAGGAATCCATTAAACTTCGATTACACGATAAATTAATCAAGCATAAAGGCCGTAAATTCAACTAAATACAATTACCAGCAACTTGGATTGAAAGGAACACATAGAGAATGTCATGAGGAAGGATAACTAAAGACTATGTTTTACTGGAAGAACACTTAGAAGAAGCAAAGATGTACTAAAGAGACTGCCTACACTACGCTCGTCCGTCCTCTTTTGGAGTACTGCTGCGCGGTGTGGGATCCTTACCAGATAGAAGCCGACCGCGGTGGCCACGCGGTTCTAGGCGCTGCAGTGCGGAACCGCGCGACTGCTACGGTCGCAGGTTCGAATCCTGCCTCGGGCATGAATGTGTGTGATGTCGTTAGGTTAGTTGGGTTTAAGTAGTTCTAAGTTCTAGGGGACTGATGACCTCAGATGTTAAGTCCCATAGTGCTCAGAACCATTTGAACCATTTTTGAACCAGATAGAATCAACGGAGTACTTTGAGAAAGGTCAAAGAAGGGCAGCACATTATGTATTATCGTGAAATAGGGGAGAGATTGTCACGAACATGATGATGGACACCATTAAAACAAAGGTTTTCTTCATTGCGGCGGAATCTTCTCACGAAATTGCAATCACCAAATTTTTTCTCAGAATACGAAAATATTTCATTGGCGCCAACCTACGTAGAGAAAAACGATCACCATAATAAAAAAAGGGAAATCATAGCTCGCAGGGAAAGACGTAGGCGTTCGTTTCTTCTGCGGGCTGTTCCAGAGTGGAATAATAGAAAATTAGTGTGAAGGTGGTTCTATGGAGCCTCTGCCAGGCATGCAGGTGTGGTTCGCAGAGTACTGATGTAGATGTAGAAGTTTCCCGTTACAGAGCCATCTGTGAATGTGGAGCTAAGAGTTTACTGTCGTAACTAGCCATGTACTAGCCTCCTCTGGCTTTATAAAATATATGAGTACTTCAAGGATGCCTCCGTGGACTGAAATGGCTCTATAGAGACAGCAGGAGAAAATATTTGTGAATATTGTAACGCTCTTTTGAAGTATTTGATGATAATGTCCTCATAGCTGGTTCATTTGTTACATATAGGATCATCTTTCACATATTATATTTCTTCGAGCGCTAGATACTTTGCACCAGTTAGCATCCCTACAAAACGAATTTAAAAAATAATTTTGATAATTGGTTTATAGAGCTCTTTCAAAATATTTTCTTTCTATTAAATTCACCGTATGTGCTTTATGCTATGCTAGGAGCATCTCTTATGAATTACAACGATCCACTCTCTTACACACTTTCTGACACTGTAGGACTTGCATCAATTAGGTTTCTTAAAAAAAAGAAAAATAGTCATAAAGCTGCAGCAGACTAGCATGGCTAATTATGACAGAGAACCCCCAGTTCCACATCCACAGGTTATTCTGTAGCTGTAACAAATGGTATGCTGCATAAATTTGTATTATATGTAATTTCTTAAGAATCTTAAAACTTTCTACACCCAAATTTTAAACCACTTGTAATTTGCACCAATTGTAATTAGGAAAAAATGTGTTTCTGTAGTAGATCTGAAGATCTATTACATATGAAAAGAACAAAACTATCTGGAAACTGAATTGGGACACTTTTTTATAAGTAACTACCGTGCTAACTCCATCTAGTTTTGGTGGTTACCACTTTATCTAACCATTCTCTCTCACTTCTAACCCGTAACGCTAACTTTTACTTTTCACTGTACACCGTACGTTAACGAAAGAGCTGTGCTCGACTGCCAAAGAGGATGAGAAGAAAAGAATGATCATACAGCTAAATGCCGAAAACTGCGTAAATTAAAATTCGTCGTACAACACTCCGTGTGGCTGTTTGCAGGTATTCTATTTAGCTGTGTGATGGCTACTGTAAGCTCAGCAGTAAGGCAGGTGTCGGACTTTGAATCACTGATAGAAAACAAGCAAAATGGAGTCACTATTTGATCGGCAATATAACTTTATTTCTCATCTTATGACACGTTTGGGAGAATACCATCATCAGATCTGTGGCACGAAGCGTAAGATATGTGACGAGGTATTAAAAGGGATACATTGCAACAGCATACTAAAGCTGAAGACGATATCTGTGACAATGAATACAGAATATCTAGGCAATCTCAACTCCGTAACACCATCAGTACCGAACTAACTTACGCAGTTCGACAACGTAGAGGCAAAACAATCTCACCAGTACGTGGAGTCAGGGACAGTAATGGTTATGGCTTCAGGCATAATCATTAGACAAATGTTTATTACAAGCAACACGTATTTTTTACATTCTATATACAAGGAAAACTGGTTATATTGGGACCACGTATGTATTAACAAGGACATAGGTGGGAAAGTCCGAAAGTGTTGGAATTCGAAGACAGGAAAATGATAGTAAAACCAAAATAGCTCATGATATAAATTTCAACTAAAATGTTTAAAAATGGTAAAATTCAAAGTATAAATAGCTCGGTAAAAATAAAACTTCGAATATATAGAGTAAAGGGAAAAGAAATATCCATTACTACATCACATTGCCATGTCATACTATCCCGTCTTTTAGTCAAGCTGTTTGCTACAGCTCATTTCTCCCTCATTCAATTCAGTATCTCTTCTTTGTTTACTTGATTTACCATCAAATTTTCAGCAATTTCCAGTAACGCTACATCTTAAAACTTTTTTTTTATTTATTTGCTTTCGGAACGTGCTATTTACCCACCCAAACACAGGAAATGTTATATTACAATTGGTTGTGATAAACCATAGGGACATTATTTTAATTAGTACCCAGGTACGAGCCGGCATGTGTGGCCGAGCGATTCTAGGCGCTTCAGTCTGGAACCGCGCGACCGCTACGGTCGCAGGTTCGAATCCTGCTCCGGGCATGGATGTGTGTGATGTCCTTAGGTTAGTTAGATTTAAGTAGTTCTAAGTTCTAGGGGACTGATGACCTCAGATGGTAAGTCCCATAGTGCTCAGAGCCTTTTTTGAACCCAGGTAGGATGTAAAGTAGGATTAACAAAGCACGAATTCGACATAAAACAAGTTTTACAATCAGAGTATACTAAAACGAATAAACAAGACGAAAATGGAACACAGTATACACAGTGTTAGTGTTTCATAAAAATCCTACTGCTAATGTAAGAACTGACAGCTCCGTTTTAGTTCGAAAACTTCTCATCTGTATTGTGTGTAGTCCAGGTTTCATTTCCTCATAAACCTTTGCAGAAATGGTTTCCAAAAAAATCTTCCTAAAGTTTAAATTTATGCTTCACGTTACCACATTTCTCTTTTTCTGCCCAAATCGTTTACTGCTTTCAACATCTCATTTCCTAACGTAATTTCTTCCGCATGGTATTCCTTAATGCCACTAGACTCCCATTACCGATCTTCGCGTATATCTTACAACATTTTTTTAATATATCATCCACTCCGTTCATATGATCTTCCATGTCTCCGGCAGACCTTCAATCACGTCGACAATTTTTTTATTTTTTTTGTTTCGTCTCTTAAACAACTAGCCAAAATATACTCTAAAAGAGCGAAATCTGCAACAACGGCAATACCATCTCACACAAATGTGTCCCTTGAAATTTAAATTAACCAACGTATGGTAGGATAGTAGTATATTCAGCCTGGTTTGCTGTAATGAGACGGGCATTAGCACCAATTTTCAAGCTGTACTGAAGTTGGCATAGCATTAAATATAATTTAAAATTTCCGAATGCTGTTGACTTTTTTTCAAAATAAAGGAGACAGTATGTTCGTTTCAAATAGCGATTGTTATTTTCAGATGCACATTTGAAGAGTCCTAGAAGTATACGACGAACAATTGAGGACACGAGAAAGAACCATTTAGGCTTAATTTCGAGATAGTAGTGATTTAGAGCATGCGTCGCATCTAACGTCGGATTTAAGTATGTCTTCATTGTACGCTCCCTCGTGGGCAATACTGTCTTTTTTCCTGTCTACAACTAATAAGTGATTCACTTAAATAATTTTTTAGTCTAATCGAGAGATGATGAAGAATAGCTGTGACGCCGTTGTAAGGGTGGTAATATCAAGACTGAGGAGAGGGTTGCTTTTGTTAGACGGTTAGTGTGCAGGAACGGATATTCTTCGTAATTGGTTGTGCGCCGTGTGACGTAAAAGCATAAATCAGACAGAGCGCACCAACAATGTGGGCGCGATGTTTGCGTGGGAGGAGGGCTGGAGGTCACCTGGCATATGTCATGGCGGTTGCTGTAAATCACTCACTAACCCTCCGGGAGGGAGTGTGGGAGGGTGGCTGCTAGATTGGAGAACACTTCCGGCAGGGTGGGTAGCAGCTGGGTATTAGCCGAGGCGGTCGGAGGCGAAGAGGAGGGATTTATTACTGCCCCGACACTGTGCATCTCCAACCACTTGTTCCCGGACGTCACAGTTTTAACTGCAGCAAGTCGGAGTCCGCCTGCGTCCGGTATTGAGGCAATGGCCAGGCGCAGTCATTGAACTGTGACAGCAAGAACTAAAGGAAACTGGAATCCAGATTTGTCCACCAGTTTCAGTGAGTTTCATATACGAGGCGTGTAAAAAAAGTAACGTGAATTTTTGTTTTTCTTAAGGAATCTTTATTTACTCATCAATATCAACTTTTTTCCCTTCAAAGTAATCCCTTCAAATATAATATTTAAATTTTCGGGTGGTGTTTAGTTCCTTTAGCAATTTTTTTCTATCTTATCAACTGTCACAAAACGACGTTCCTACATGGTTTTCTCCAGCCTCTGGAATTGAAGTCGCAGGGGTCCATGTCCGGCGAATATGGCGACTGAGGCAAGATAACGGTTTTACTTTTTGGCAAAAAATCACGAACAACGATTGAGGAGTGAAAGGGAGCATTATCGTGATGCAATTTCCAGGAGTGCTTTTGCTACACTTTTGGGCATTTTCCTCGTATTGATTCACACGAACGGCACATTACTTTCAGACGGTATCCCATATTTACCGTACTAGCGTAAGACAGAAACCCATGATTCACTAGCCCATTGCAATCGAATGAAACAGTGAGAAGACCCTTCAAATTCGACCGAACTTGTCAAATTTGTTCGGTGTTGACTGTTCACGCAGTTTCTATCGCGACGATTGGGGCTTGCTTTCGACGTCATTCCCGTATACTCAAGTTTCGTCACCTGTTAAAACCTTCTTTAGAAGTTCTGGATCGTTGCCGACTTCATTAAACAGTCCCCGAGCGATGTCTACCCGACGTAGGTTTTTGTAGAATTTTAACAATTTCTGAACAAACTTTGCTGCTACACGTCTAGTGAACAAAACATCCGAAAAATGCTTGATACGAGCTACAGGACATACCGGCATCAACAACAACATCTCGGATTGTGATTTAGCGTGTTTTTGCAGAATCATTTTCTTAAAAACTTCCACAATGTCGTCAGTAACTGATGTGCAAGACCGTTCCGGGCGGTCGTCATCTTGAACGTCTTCTCGACTCTCTTTGAAACATCCATACCACTCGGTAACTTCTGTCTTACTCATAGCATATTCGCCAAAAACCACAGTCAACATTTCGAATGCGTTGCTGCATTCTTTATCCTATATTTCAAGCAAAATTTAATGCAAGTTCTCTGATCTACTTTTTAGAAAATAAAAATTCGCCAAACACTCTAAAACAGGTATAAAGTTTTCGACTATCATTGATAAATTAAACATTCAAAACAGCTCAGAATCCCAACATACATCATAAACATGTATACCAACACGATTCAAAGTCGGATTTGCAAAGCCGCAAAATTAAAAAATCCCCCTTACTTGTTGACGACACCCCGTACATTGTTCCATGATACCGCAAGTGACCTTGCTTCCGTCAAGAAGTATCAGATCGGCAAAGATGAAACCACTAACATATTCTAAACAACAGTTTATCAAACACAGTAGCTTTTTTCCCGCGGCTTCGTCTGCCGACGAATATGTCGCCTATATTTCGCACACAAATTCAGGGTGAACCAAAATACCTCCCTCGGACATCCCAACGCGATTCCTTGCTTAGAACAGCGCAAAAATGCTTGTACCAAAATTTCGCTCCGTGCATATTTTCAACAGAAAATGAAAGCAGAAGAAGGACAACTTGCTAACAGTTTATTTACATGTACACACAAGTATTTGCATTCAGTACTAGTTAGTACAGAAGGTAGTGTTTTGCATTAGATTGACTCAAGTGAAAGGCATGCTTTTACTTATAGTTATACAAAATATTACAAGTAGTCGCTTTTATTGAATATAGTAAGTCTTTTTAACATTTCGACTGTGGTAAATTTTGTAACTGTTTATGTATAATGAAAGGTAATTTTTAGGGTTCAGTACCCCAATCGGCAAAATCGGGAACCATATTGGAATATTATGTTGACCGCCCGTCCGCTATTCAAAACCCGCTGTCTGAGGAGCGAGAAGCCATATCAAGTTGACATTTATGTCACATACTAAGTTTTACGTCCCCTTGGCGGTGTAAAAAACTGAAGTTTCTAATTCATTGCTATCACAAGATACGGACATTTACGTCACATATTTTGATACCCGCAAACTCGCTAATCAGAACCTATAACGTACTTCCTATTGACCTACAACCACGAAATTTGGGCATGAGCAAGGGTTTACAGTACAAGTATGGGAAGAGATCCGAAAATTGTTAATTCGTGATTATATCACCCTAAAAACTATTTTTTTTGTCATTTGCTATACAGCTGCGTACAGGCAGGTTTGTTGTCCGGCTAAGAACCCTTTCTCTCAGGAATGGGCAGACATATATGTTTCCTGTATCGATATCGACAACACACAAAAATCGTCGATACTCTCAATTCCTTGGATGGGTGAACTGTGTACATACGTAATTAAGTTTGTACGGAACCCACGGCGCGCGAGTATTACCCGCTCTCATGTGTGATTATAATTTTTTTTTGAATATATCTGATGTGTATGACCAGTAACTGTTACGGTTAACGTTAAAAAATCTGTCGTTGTACAATACACGTAAGTGTTCACGTCACCAGGCGATTATAATTGTTTGGAATAATTATTCTAATTTCGTGATCGATGAAATCATAAACGATTTCTTTATTTACTTACAGTGAGCATAGAACTAATTATAAATGCGAACATCTCAGGAAACTAATTCAAATTGAAGCTACACACTACTGTAACCAGTCACAATTAATTATTATTTTCACAATGTGTTTCGGACAGTTACACCCCTATCAATCGAGTTTACGTCAATTAATAGTTCATGTACGTACTGCCTGTACGACTTAACACCGCCTAGCAGCAGAAGAAACACTGCTACCACAAGTTACCGCAAGGTAATACAACACATTCATATCTACCAATAAAACAGTTTCTGCATCGGTGACTTGTTCCTTTTGTCACTACGCGTTTCACTGCTTCACACCATTATCCTCCAGTGGAGTTGGTGTTAGTGAGGCGTCCAGACATCTTTCCACAGCAGCAGACCAATGCTAATGACAAAAGTTGTTTGTTTAGAAAAGCCGCTTTTGAGATCAACATAACCTACACTGCCCTTGGTCTGCTACTGTGGAAAGTCCGCACGGTTCACCAACACTAGCTACACAAATCAACATTTCTCTACCTGAAGATGTTGGTGTGAACCATCGAAACAGGTAGCGGGAAAAAAACGACTGATGAAGAAACTCTTTTACTTGTAGTTATCAACAGTCGCAACCCGCAATAGCCGGTGGCCGAGCTCGGTGGCCGAGCGGCTCTAGGTGCTACAGTCTGGAACCGCGTGACCGCTACGGTCGCAGGTTCGAATCCTGCCTCGGGCATGGATGTGTGCGATGTTCTTAGGTTAGTTAGGTTTAAGTAGTTCTAAGTTCTAGGGGACTGATGACCTTAAATGTTAAGTCTCATAGTGCTCAGAGCCATTTGAACCATTTGAACTCGCAATAGTGGCATCCATTACAGACGAAATATCTTATTAATGACCATTAAATCACCTGTTGATGGAGATTAAACCGGCCGAAACGCGTAGTGGAAATAGTAATTAACTGTGAATGGTCACAGCAATTTGCAGTTTTAACACAGAATGCCAGAAAGTTGCAGCGTTATTGGGAGATACAGAGCAGATGCAGAGCGGTTGTTTAATAAGAGGACGTCCAGTTAAGAGTGACAGACAATCGCGTCACAGTTTCTTTAAGAGGGCGACGCAGTTTTTTTTTTTCCTTCTCCCTCACAGCGGCACTCTGACGCGATGATGGGAATGCAATGTTGCAAACTTCCGCCGCAGATCATTCGTACACGACCACAAAGTGTTACACTTTAGACACGACGCCACAGCCGCTATCCGCAATGACAGCTTTACGCGCCCGACGGGAGACTGTGATACGCCGCTGCGGCAGACCCAGAGGCGCAACATAGTCGCGCGTGTGTGTGATTCCTGACGGACGGCCAATAAATCCGTCATGTCGCGTTATCTGGCGCCGGCTCCACTTACAAAGCTGTCGCCCCCCCCCCCCCCCCACCTTTCCTCTCCCTCCCCAACCTCCCTCCCCTCACACTGCGGCTAGGGGGGAGGGGAGAGGGGAGGGGCGCACTACAGCAGTCCACCACGTGTCCGATTAGCTAGAGGAGATGATCCCCTCAGACGCGTTGGCAAAAGTTGCCGACAGCCGCTGCGCGCCGCCGCCTCCCACTCCGAGACGCGACACCAACGCTGATGACGTCGACGACACGCGCGACCATTCCGTGGGCTGCGGATGCTTGTCTCGGACCCGCGGAGGTCAATGCCGGCCGTGGAGCAGGCGTGCGAGTCAACATGTGGCATTCCGCAAACAGCACAAGCAATGATCCCAAAAAAAGAAAAATGCGTACACGAGTGGTAGATACAGTGTTAGGAGCAACCAGCATCTTTGAGCAGATTACATCTTCCGTCACTCACGCCAAAAACTGCACCTGAACAGTGTATGATGCCGCGATGATGTTACGAACTTTCAAGGACGGTGGAGAAAGGTAAATGTATCAATTTGAGGTAAGGATCCCTCCTACCCAAACGAAAGAGTCGAAACCTATAAGCGAAAATGGTTCTGGTACCTCTGACAATAGAACACGTGCACCGGTACCGCTGTTGCTGAAACTGTAGGACTGGCTACTTTTCAGAGGAGGTACTAAGGACCAAAACAAGAAAATAGATATACAAGGCATGGGCTCTAAAAGTGCATAGCTTAAGAGCTATGGAAGCTTGTTCATCTTCGCTGTAAAGAAACAAGTCTTCTTCTGAACAAATGCCTATAGCTCTTACGGTACCCACTATAGAGTTCACATTTACTGGACGTTTGTTCCTTGTTTCATCCATACTGCCTTCTCCGAAAATATGGAAATAAGAGAGTTGGCAGTAGGTGCGTTTCCCATTATCGAAGATGAAGAAATGGTCATAGCTCTTCAGTATGCGTTTTTGAGCCGATGTTTACCGGACTTTTTTTCCTGCTTTGGTCCATTCTGCCAACTCCGAAAGTTTTTTACACTACAGCCTTAGTAACTACAGTACCGCTACAGATATTCCACTATCATTGACATCCGGAACGATTTTCGCTCTTAAGTTTCGACCTGGTCGTTTCAGGACCGCGGTCCCTTACCTCAGATTAATACACTACTGGCCATTAAAATTGCTACACCACGAAGATGAAGTGTTACGGACGCGAAATTTAACCGACAGAAAGAAGATGCTGTGATATGCAAATGATTAGCTTTTCAGAGCATTCACACAAGGCTGGGGCCGGTGGCGACAACGTGCTGACATGAGGAAAGTATCCAACCGATTTCTCATACACAAACAGCAGTTGACCGGCGTTGCCTGGTGAAACGTTGTTGTGATGCCTCGTGTAATGAGGAGAAATGCGTACCTTGTTTTCGAATTTGATAAAGGTCGGATTGTAACCTATCGCGATTGCGGTTTATCGTATCGCGACATTGCTGCTCGCGTTGGTCGAGATCCAATGACTGTTAGCAGAATATGGAATCGGTGGGTTCAGGAGGGTAATACGGAACGCCGTGCGGGATCCCAACGGCCTCGTATCACTAGCAGTCGAGATGACAGGCATCTTATCCGCAAGGCTGTAACGGATCGTGCAGCCACGTCTCGATCCCTGAGTCAACAGATGGGGACGTTTGCAAGACAACAACCATCTGCACGAACAGTTCGACGAAGTTTACAGCAGTATGGACTATCAGCTCGGAGACCGTGGCAGCGGTTACCCTTGACGCTGCATCACAGACAGCAGCGCCTCCGATGATGTACTCAACGACGAACCTGGGTGCACGAATGGCAAAACGTCATTTTTTCGGATGCATCCAGGTTCTTTTTACAGCATCATGATGGTCGCATCCGTATTTGGCGACATCGCGGTGAACGCACATTGGAAGCGTATATTCGTCATCGCCATACTGGTGTATCACCCGGCGTGATGGTATGGGCTGCCATTGGTTACACGTCTCGCTCACCTCTTGTTCGCATTGATGGCACTTTGAACAGTGGTCGTTACATTTCAGATGTATTACGACCCGTGGCTCTTCCACGTCATTCGATCCCTACCTTTCAGCAAGATAATGCAAGACCGTATGTTGCAGGTCCTGTACGGGCCTTTCTGGATACAGAAAATGTTCGACTGCTGCCCTCGCCAGCACATTCTCCTGATCCCTCACCAATTGAAAACGTCTGGTCAATGGTGGCCGAGCAACTGGCTCGTCACAATACGCCAGTCACTACTCTTGATGAGCTGTGGTATCGTGTTGAAGCTGCATGGGCAGCAGTACCTGTACACGCCATCCAAGCTCTGTTTGACCCAATGCCCAGGCGTATCAAGACCTTCATTACGGCCACTGGTCGTTGTTCCGGGTACTGATTTCTCAAGATCTATTCACCCAAATTGCGTGAAAATGTAATCACATGTCAGTTCTAGTATAATATATTTGTCCAATGAATACCCGTTTATCATCTGCATTTCTGCTTGGTGTAGCAATTTTAATGGCCAGTAGTGTACATTTAACTTTCTCCGTCATCCGTGAAAGTTTGTAATAACATCAAGGAATCATACTGTATATGAAATCACTTGATTTCCCACACTCGCGGTTATTTCGAACACCTGTGTGTCAATACATTTACAAGTACCGTCGTATGCGTGTAGAAGGTGGGAGAAACAGAACCGGCCCAGAACACATTTCATGCGCCTGGAGATACGCAACCCAATCTACACCTGCCACATATTGCGCAAATGATGTTTAGGGTTGCCTATCTGTAGGTGCATGAAATGTTTTCTGCTCAGTTTTGTTTTGCCCACCCTGTAAATTCCATACCCCTTCTAAACCACAGGATCGAAATCAACTAAACTTCGTGCATGTGTTATTTATTACCTAGAAAGAAGCAGTATGACGGTAAGAATCATCTATTTGATATAAGAGTAGAGATGCAGTTTTGCAAGGAGTTGACATAGAAGCTTAAGACATGAACACGTGGAGCAATTTCAACGGAATTCGGTATATACAAGACTCACTGTCTGTATAAAAACACTGAGGGTGTACTGAGAAATGCTTCTGAGCTATGTTTTTGTGTCACCCATTTTCGCAACCGCCATAAACCGCGAAGATGCTGGGGTTGTCTTACTTTTACTACACATTTTTTCGAGGTAGCAAATGGTATGTGTGCCAAATTTGGTAAAAACTCCTTCAGGCGTTACAACGACATCCTTTCTTTGCCACCCCGCCCCATTTTTGCCAACCGTACATCCGTACGTACATACATTCCAGTATGCATGCAGGTATGTGCCGTGAGGTCATAGCTGAGGTGCAGGGTTGCTTGCGGAGGTCCGGTGTGGGCGGTGGCTGTTGTATTACAGCTGTGCTTCGTTGATATTGTAATGCTCAACGACCGATTTGCGGTGGTAAAGGCTTTGGTTTCAACTCTGGTTCCAATGCTCAGAATTGCAAGTCTGGTAATGTGCAGAATATCTTCGACAACGAACGAAGTGATTGGTTTTGTTGACATCTTTTGCAATAACGACTGCGCGAATCGACGGTATCTCGTACGGAAAGGTTAATGCTAATGCTAATGACGCCTCACTCGCGAGCATTTCCAATGACTTCTTGAGCTCTTCTTCGTGATGGCATTCAGATAGCCAAAGATGCTGCCTTAGGCAGGGGTTAATAATAAGATCAACATTAATCCTTTCTCACTTGTCTAACCTTGTGCACCCTCATCCCATTCCTAAACCATTTAATGTGGAAACATTTCTATACCTCTTTCTTTATTCAATACGCCATATTTGTACATGGTGGCCATTATTGGAACTAACCTTTTTAAATCGATTCCTCATTAACGCATCTGTATATCTACTACGTTTTGCTGCCACATGATATTTACAGCCCACATTGGATGTCCTTGAATAGCTCCACTTGAAGTATATACACTCGGTACATACATAAAATGATTTTTATAAAAATATTGGCGAGTCTCACCTCTATCGACAAACCCTTAGGCTTTAATCGGACTTCTCTTTGTTTCGTAGCTCTTAGCCTCCATGTAAAATGCAGTTTTTTTTCTAACAGTTACCTTTTGACTGGACTCGGACACCAAACGAGTGATAACTTCTGGAAAAAATTAGGTTCTGCAAATGACGTTTCTCGCTTTATTAAGGTACTATATGTCAATGTTTATTACTGCACGGCTCTTCTTTCGAACTTAAACTGTGTTGCAACATATTTAATGCAATGTGATCTTTAGAACTCGTAATGTGATCCTTGATATTATTTATAGGTAACAAGTCACAATCCACATAAATACGTTCGCCTTACATCCATCACCATTTCCTCTTCAAGGATTAGGAGTATTATGTAAGTTATCTAATTTCTGGGCAAGTTTTTAACATTATGCATCACTGCGTGACTGTTTTTAGATCGTGAACTGTGTCTCTGCGCTGAGAAACGCTTTAAAATATCAGTCAGTTAACTGGCAGTGAACGAGAAAATTACTACACACGTATGCTTGTGTTCGGCCGAAAATTGTCTTGCACGAGGTACGGCATAAATGCAACGTTAACTAACGTTACAATCGTTTGTTCTTGCAAGATTTGAATTGATTTCACTTCACACGCGTCCGTATTCTTTACTTTCATTTTTTAAAACATCACTGTAAAAACGCTTTCCATAAAGCTCCGAGAATGTTACCTTCCGACGTGTTGTAGAAACTGCTGGTCACTAAGAGCAATAGATCAGCATTTGATTAACCTTGCCACAGCGACCAATGTTGTACAACATGCTACAAAAAATAGTGCCTTAGTAGTGGGAGCGTTTTCAGTTCTATTTAGCACACCTTTGTAGACCTATAATTTTCTCTGTTATTGACATGGTAAATACTAGCCACAAGGAAACAGAGAAAAATATAAGTTATAGTTGCACGGAATCTGTTTACTTAATAACTACAAACTGATTTTACCGGCTCATCGAAACCACTCAGAGTATCAAATTTTGCATCTGCATAATATTATAAAAATATACGATGAGAACACTCAAGTGTGAAGAATACCTGACTTATTTCGTTGTACTTCTGATTCTGACAAGAACATAAGTGTATGAATAAAAGCATAACGAACCGGATTGAATGTTACGTTCTTCAGAGTATGCAGTAAATATATATAATTTCTACGGCAAGACTCTCATTCTTCTGTTCTCCTGACATACGAAACTGTAAGGTTGTACGTCAACTTACTTTGCCAGTTTTAATGCAATCGTTAGTACACGCCGTTGCACTGTAGGTTAACTAGCACTGCAAAAAAACGTTGAATGACTGCAGTTCGAAGTAGTTGGAATTATCACACAGCAGACTGATTATTATAAAAACTGATTCTGAAGAGGGTATCTGAATTTCAGAATAATAGGGGTATAGCCCATGCAGTACTAGGAATGGAAGTAATCTTCGCTACCTATAGCTGAATGATATATATACTTTCAAAACTCTTTGTTAATACACCTAGAAAGATAAATAAGACAAATCGTTAAAATAAAGACGTCTAAAGACGCATAAAAGCTAGTTTTAACCGGTATAATACGCACATTAGAAATAGATGTAGGTGATCTGCTATGTATCTTTAGAATATCTCTATGGTAACGGGTGCCGTTTGTGAGCATGTACAGTGTTTCGCATAATGAGGCACCACCGTATGCATGACAGACGTAAAATGTGACTAACATGAATGATACTCGATTTATCAATGAATTAATGGCTAAACGCACCAGAAAACAGTTTATATAAATTCAACGCTGTACAGAACTACACAGCACATAGTACCAGGTACCTAGAAAATTCATTAGACTCGTGAAAACTGAGCAGCTTCTACGCTAAGTGTAACGAATTAAGATATAATACTGCTGGGACGTCTTGAACGCTGTGAGTTTAGTGATTTGTTAAAAAAAATCGGAAATGGCCGTTGTCTACTGACAGACACACTTTGGATCCATGGGAAACGAATAAGTACTTTCTTCTTTATGCTATACGTCACAAATAGTGCCTCAAGCATATTACAAACATTCGTCAAAAATAGTCGGAACACCGTCGAATTCGATCGGTTAAAGTAACAACTACAAATAAGACAAAAGTAGAGAGTATCATGTTATTTAGTTTAGCTCAAGTTCCACCTAGCTCTTAGCGTGTGATTAAAGTTACCAAATCAATTAGAGTTCTGCGAGGATACATTATTAGAACAGCGTGTATCTGAGGTGAAATAAAGATTTTAAGCACACATGGTCAGAAGTGTAATCTAGAAATATTGAGAAATGAACTACGTAAACCTTTCCCCCGTTTTCGTCCAGCCCTTATATCAGTACTGCTACCAAAATATGTCGACAAGAGGCCTATATCTGTGCTCATTGTTTCATTGTAAGTCATCGGTCTGTTCCAAGGATTTCAAAACACAATTTACCAGGAGCGTCCTGGTATTTTACTTATAAATATAAAGATCCTAGTACGCAGAATAAGACATACCAGCTTTTGAAATGCTGTAGCTGGTAACTTGTTAGGAATGCACTGACGCACTTTCCTTCCAAATGTCTGTTTCTACGTTAAACGTAATTACTCCTCTATTGTTTGAAGTGTTTGCTTCTAGCTTTGTCTGCTACGTTATTACAATGTACTTCCAGTTTTCATTACTGGGGAGCATCAGTTATTAATTAGTTAAATAAACAGTGTGATACTACAGGAATCTATTATAGTTCACTAAACAATCAGGAAGTGAATACTGGATGACGTCAATTATGTGTCGAAACTACATCTTTCACTTCAAACAGTTTCCGACGCTAACGTAGACACAACACCCAGTCATCACGAGGCAGAGAAAATCCCTGACCCCGCCGGGAATCGAACCCGGGAACCCGGGCACGGAAAGCAAGAACGCTACCGCACGACCTGAAAATAATTGGTATGTCTCTTAATGTCAATTGTTTATTTCACGTGAATCGGATTACGTATAGAACAAAAGATTGGATTGCACGCAGTTTAAGCCTAAAGTTTAAGCCTAACGTACGAAATCGGATGCACATATTACTAACCTGCATGTATTATTTCAGCTGATGTACTTGCTTAATTGAGAGGATTCTACATAAAAACATCACATACTAGCAAACAAAGGGTTCTAACGACATTTCACGTGTGCCCATCCAACAAACAAGATCCTCTTACAATTTAAATTATGCATTATACTCCTCTGAAAATATCAAAAGGATTTTTTATGCTGCTTAAAATATTTAAGGGACGTCTCAGTATTTTATATTAAACAAAATTCGGGAAAAAAAGGAATACATGAAAGTTAGACGAGGTGAGGTGAAATAAACAAAGAGAATCGCATTTTTAGTACCATCTCTCCAGGTCTAGAATACTTGCTGGACGATAAATTATTACCAGCACGGAAGTTAAGACACGCTACACTAATGTGTTTTATGTTTAGCTGTTCTGCAGGAGAGGTTACATCTTGCGCATGAGGGAATTTACGATGTAATTAAATCGTAAAGAAAGGTATTGTACGGGTGAAATCCCGTAAAGGAAACCTGGTCGCCCTAACCAGATCAGCTTAAATAAATAAATGATTAAATAAATAACTAATAAAATAAAATGTTATGACCCAAAGCGGAAAACCAAGAAGATTACCTCGCGAGATACAGGATTATGGAGTTTTTTAGCAGGAGTATCAATCTACGACAGGTAATGTCTGCTTCCTTGTAAGGGAACGCTAGATCAATACTTTGATTTTAACTGGCACTTAATAAAGGTCAACAGTTTTTTGCAACAAAATTACGCCAGATGGTAAGCAATTACAACTAATGTGTACATTTAATACACTTATCAGAAATCTTAGTGGGAGAATAAAATACAGTACCATGTTTAGAGGTCAGGGTTTTATTATATTGTAAATCATGCCGTTTATTGTAGAAATACGAGTTTTAGCGTTACTGTAAGAAAATTATTAATCGCGTCTTTATGAAAAAGCGTGCCGGCTTCGACAAATGGGAAAGAGGAATACTAGGTACGCGTGTTGTGGTACTAATTAGATCCTCTTTAACGTTCGTTATAGCCCATACCGTGCCGTAAACGCTGCGCGTAGCCAGTAGATGGCAGTGTTTGAAGCAGGTGGCTATTAATATTAGCGAAAGTCATCAAAGTCACTAATATACGTACAATAAAATTTGGAAGCATGAAGATTTACCCATAAAAAGCACGAGTTAACATTACAAAGATGCGCAGTAGTTTGCAAGGAGATAAATTTCTATTCATAATTCTGTTCCCAATGCAGTTCACTTTTTTAATCGGTACTGAAATGTAAAAACAGTTATTACTGCTATAAATAAGCCTGTTGTTTAGCCTGATCGACTAATTACCGTAATTGAACTGAACCTCTGCCTCTGGTGACCATAAATTAATGACGCTTACATAACTGAAAATTTTTACGACTGCTCGTTTGTCTCTTTCGCCAGTTACGCCAGAAAGGGAATTTTTCATTAATTATGGGGACCGGCTAAATGCTCCTATACGATACGAGCGTACTTCAAGTTCTTTTAGAGACGACACAGTCAGTTAAGGACAACTTTTAGTAATAAAGAATGGAAGGAGACCGTAGATAATTTTTTTAAATTTTGAGAGAGGAGAGACAGAATAGTTCACTGGAAATAAGCGTTTCCATGAAAGGCATGTTGAAGACAACAAGGAACTGAATTAAATCAGTAAGGAGATACTCGGAAGCGCTAACTAAACTGGATATGGAATTAAGCATGGGGAACCAAAATTAGAACTTTATGGGTGCCTGAATGACAATGATAGGCGGAAATGACACAGACAACACAACTGGTTGGTACTAATGGCGGGAGTAGCGAAAGTGAAGTTGCGCCTCGATGTGTTTTCTAAGCGTTGGAAGTCCTTGGCATGCATCGCATGCTACCTAAAGCAGCTTAACGTACGTTATAAAAATAGCCTATGGTGTGAATACTGAATTATGGGGACAATCTTGTTGAATAATATTTCTTAGTTTTCATGCTAAATTACCAATTAATAACAGTAAATGTGTGGAGCATATACAGTTGTAGTAAACTCATTTTTAAGTCCAAAATATCCGTAACGTTATTTGCATTACAATGTTAGATTTCTGCGTGATTGTATTTCTACAGTAGAGTAATTTAAGACTATCTTCCGCAAAGGAATAATATCTGTTAGAGCGACGACGTATTCTTTTCCAGTAGAAAAATGGAAAATTAAGCAGTGTAGACCTTCTTGCATTAACAGACCTTAGCAATGAGATTCGTGGGTTAAGATATTGCTTTATCTGGAAGGAATAGTTAAAAAGATCTCTCACAACGAACATTCATTCGCTGCTGCGTCTACATCGCACGAAAATATTTACGATGTCTTATTGAGTTTTGGCCGGCATTGCAGTTCATCTGAAAAGAATTTTCCGCTCTTTAAAACTTTTATAAGTCTGCTGTTGTCTTGTCTTGCCGTTGTTTCATAGTGCAAGCAGAACTTTGCAGATCAGTCTTTCGGTGCAAGGTGCCGCAGTAAAAACAAGCCTGGATGTTATTTCTCCAGTAAGGCCGGAAACGGTGAGAGATACTATAAATATACGAGGGTTATTCCAAAAGTAAGGTCCGATCGGTCGCGAAATGGAAACGACTATGAAAATCCGATAAAGCTTTGCACAGATGTGTTGGGTAGTGTCTCTAGTATAACCCCAGTTAGCATCACGTCGCTCTTCTCATTTCTGAGCTCGCAGTGAGTGCGTAAAGATGTCTGGAAAATAGTGTCTGCCGCCAAGTACGAGGGCCTGGTGAGAAATTTCGCCTGAAGCTATGCAGCCAACATTACATAACTGTCGTGCTGTTTCGTCTTCACGACAATTCTCAGCCGCATTCTGCAGGGGCAATGAAGATGCTCCTGCATCGTTTTCAAATGGAAATGTTAGATTACCCACAATACAGTCCGCAATTGTCTCCCCCTGAGTTTCATCTCTGGTCACATGAACCGCTGTCTTTGACGACAACATTTTGACACAGACAACGAGGTGTAGGCCAGCGTGGAGAATTGGCGGAAAGCACTGGCGGCTGCCTTCTATGATGAGGCTATTGAAAAGTTGGTACAACGCTATGACAAAAGTCTAAGTCAGAACGGCGACTACGTAGAGAAGTAGATGAAAGGTGTAGCTAATTGTTACAAGTAAAACATTTCTGATGTTCACTGTGGTTTCAATTTGGCAATCAATCGGACCTTACTTTTGGAATAACCCTCGTATTTTGTTCTGTCAACTTTGTGCTCTACCATAATTCCGGTGTGTAAGAGTACTCAAAAAATTTTTGTTGATCGTCTTTATACCTTTAGAGACTACTCTTCTTCTATTCATTTAACGGATAACACCCTATTTGTCATATGTACATAGCTAGAAGCAGCCGATTTTTATTCTGGGTTATATGTGTAGGCTCCCACAAACAAAGAAATAAGTCATTTATTACCAACACATCAGACCCACACTGAACTTTTTTGCTAAGCCATATGGAAATTTTTGGCCTGTCAGATGGACTTCTCAAAACGATTTTAAATTTGTGAGCGCCTTTGTTGTTAACAGATCTGTTTTTGCAAAGCCACCAATATTAACATATTTTATTTTACATAAATTCGTAGTACGTAACCCGCGAGTAAGCACACGGTGTGTTTCGGAGGATTCATTTTGTTTTTTTCCCCAACGTCGGTGTCTATTCCTTCTTCTTATGCATAGTTTCTCTAATTTTATCTCGGAGGCATTATGAGAGATACACACATAATACGTTAAACTGGCCCGGTAAATATTTACAATAAGCTTAATGCAGGATTGCAGTCTGTCCTTCTGAAGCGTTTAAAATCTCACGAACAGTCTGTGTAGCAAATAAAAATATTCACAAGAGTCAATACCGCGTCAGCTTTTTCTACACTCCTGGAAATTGAAATAAGAACACCGTGAATTCATTGTCCCACGAAGGGGAAACTTTATTGACACATTCCTGGGGTCAGATACATCACATGATCACACTGACAGAACCACAGGCACATAGACACAGGCAACAGAGCATGCACAATGTCGGCACTAGTACAGTGTATATCCACCTTTCGCAGCAATGCAGGCTGCTATTCTCCCATGGAGACGATCGTAGAGATGCTGGATGTAGTCCTGTGGAACGGCTTGCCATGCCATTTCCACCTGGACGTGCAGACCGCGTGAGACGACGCTTCATCCAGTCCCAAACATGCTCAATGGGGGACAGATCCGGAGATCTTGCTGGCCAGGGTAGTTGACTTACACCTTCTAGAGCACGTTGGGTGGCACGGGATACATGCGGACGTGCATTGTCCTGTTGGAACAGCAAGTTCCCTTGCCGGTCTAGGAATGGTAGAACGATGGGTTCGATGACGGTTTGGATGTACCGTGCACTATTCAGTGTCCCCTCGACGATCACCAGTGGTGTACGGCCAGTGTAGGAGATCGCTCCCCACACCATGATGCCGGGTGTTGGCCCTGTGTGCCTCGGTCGTATGCAGTCCTGATTGTGGCGCTCACCTGCACGGCGCCAAACACGCATACGACCATCATTGGCACCAAGGCAGAAGCGACTCTCATCGCTGAAGATGACACGTCTCCATTCGTCCCTCCATTCACGCCTGTCGCGACACCACTGGAGGCGGGCTGCACGATGTTGGGGCGTGAGAGGAAGACGGCCTAACGGTGTGCGGGACCGTAGCCCAGCTTCATGGAGACGGTTGCGAATGGTCCTCGCCGATACCCCAGGAGCAACAGTGTCCCTAATTTGCTGGGAAGTGGCGGTGCGGTCCCTTACGGCACTGCGTAGGATCCTACGGTCTTGGCGTGCATCTGTGCGTCGCTGCGGTCCGGTCCCAGGTCGACGGGCACGTGCACCTTCCGCCGATCACTGGCGACAACATCGATGTACTGTGGAGACCTCACGCCCCACGTGTTGAGCAATTCGGCGGTACGTCCACCCGGCCTCCCGGATGCCCACTATACGCCCTCGCTCAAAGTCCGTCAACTGCACATACGGTTCACGTCCACGCTGTCGCGGCATGCTACCAGTGTTAAAGACTGCGATGGAGCTCCGTATGCCACGGCAAACTGGCTGACACTGACGGCGGCGGTGCACAAATGCTGCGCAGCTAGCGCCATTCGACGGCCAACACCGCGGTTCCTGGTGTGTCCGCTGTGCCGTGCGTGTGATCATTGCTTGTACAGCCCTCTCGCAGTGTCCGGAGCAAGTATGGTGGGTCTGACACACCGGTGTCAATGTGTTCTTTTTTCCATTTCCAGGAGTGTATATCTATACCAACAAGTGGTTCAACGTTGTTACCAAAATCGCCAAAAGTAGTTAATCGATTTATTTCAAATTTTTGCACGATACTTCTAATACACTTTCGGACGGACACAGGCTATATATTTTTAATATACGAACATGTATCAGTATTTTATACTGCTATATAAAGACAAGTCGTTGTTTAGCTTTGTTACGAAAAATCTCGGAAAGTTATTGTGTTCACTGTGTTGTTTCTTTCGCTTCGCTGCCCATTTGCATCCTGGTCTCTTCTGCGTTGTGGTGTCAAATTTATGTTTTTGATGATGTTCCTGAATTCGGTTCTGTTTTCTGCATCGTTTACTGTTACGTGTGCTTGTGTGAGGTCCTCTTCAACTTTTTTTATCCATTTTGTTTTTCCCCTGCCTGAGTTGATGACTTTAAGAATTCGCTTTGAAATTCTGTTTTCATTCATCCTGTGGATATGTCCGTAGAGCTGCATTCTTCTTTTCCTTATTGTATCCATCATCTCGTCTGTCTATTTATATAATTCTGATGCTGGTCTCTTCTTCCAGATTCCTTGCTCTTGTATCGGCCAAAAATTTTCGTGAGAATTTTCCTTTCTTCTTTCTCTATTTCTTTGATTTTAGTTTGCCCACCTATTTGTGTTGTTTCAGATGCATTCAGTGCCTCCGGAAGTACGACAGTGTTGTAGTGCCTTAATTTTGCGTTAATGGATTTGGACTTTTGTTATAATAGTTCCACGTGAGTTTATATGCTTTCTGTAGTCTTTTTTTATTCTTTCCTCATTGGCCTTTAGGTTGATCCGTGATGGCTGGATTATTTCTCCCAGGTACTTAAAATGTGGTAGGTTTTCCCATGGGTTGTCACAATAGGCGATTTGTCTTATGGCACT
The DNA here is from genome assembly GCF_023864345.2 of Schistocerca serialis cubense. NCBI lineage: Eukaryota > Metazoa > Arthropoda > Insecta > Orthoptera > Acrididae > Schistocerca > Schistocerca serialis. The sequence continues at coordinate 60,655,355 of NC_064649.1, read as the reverse complement.
CTTTCTATGTACTTTTAATGTACTGTTAATGTTTTTGTGGTGTCAGCGCCAGACACCACACTTGCTAGGTGGTAGCTTTAAATCGGCCGCGGTCCATTAGTACATGTCGCACCCGCGTGTCGCCACTGTCAGTGATCGCAGACCGAGCGCCACCACACGGCAGGTCTCGAGAGACTTACTAGCACTCGCCCCAGTTGTACGGACGACTTAGCTAGCGATGCAACACTGACGAAGCCTCGTTTATTTGCAGAGAAGATAGTTAGAATAGCCTTCAGCTAAGTCAATGGCTACGACCTAGCAAGGCGCCATAGCAATTGATAGTTATCGTATGAAGCATGTCTCATCAAGAACGATGTATACAAATGATGGATTAAAGTTAAGTATTCCAGCAGCTACGTACTTTTCTTTATAGCGTTCATTACGTATCCTCACCTGCGTGAGCTTATAGCGTGCATTTCGGCCTTCTCTAGCAATATAACAGTTTTACTATTTTTATTATTATTATTATTATTATTACTATTATTATTGTTATGATTAAATATCCAAGCAATGGCTTGGATTGCGACGCTGGATGTTTTGCTTAGGATTTAAAGACGGAGCCCCTAGGCCACGATGATATATTTTGGTTCAAATGGCTCTGAGCACTATGGGACTTAACATCTATGGCCATCAGTCCCCTAGAACTTAGAAATACTTAAACCTAACTAACCTAAGGACATCACACAACACCCAGTCATCACGAGGCAGAGAAAATCTCTGACCCCGCCGGGAATCGAACCCGGGAACCCGGGCGCGGGAAGCGAGAACGCTACCGCACGACCACGAGCTGCGGACACCTATTTTGCATACGTAGTTGTTGTTGATGTTGTGCTCTTCAGCCCTGAGACTGGTTTGATGCAGCTCTCCATGCTACTCTATCCTTCATCTCCCAGTAACTACTGCAGCCTACATCCTTCTGAATCTGCTTAGTGTATTCATCTCTTGGTCTCCCTCTACGATTTTTACCCTCCACACTGCCCTCCAATACCAAATTGGTGATCCCTTGATGCCTCAGAAGACGTCCTACCAACCGATCCCTTCTTCTAGTCAAGTTGTGCCACAAACTCCTCTTCTCCCCAATTCCATTCAATACCTCATCATTAGTTATGTGATCTACACATCTAATCTTCAGCATTCTTCTGTAACACCACATTTCGAAAGCTTCTATTCTCTTCTTGTTCAAACTATTTATCGTCCATGTTTAACTTCCATACATGGCTACACTCCATACAAATACTTTCAGAAACGGTTTCCTGACACTTAAATCAATACTAGATGTTAACAAATTTCTCTTCTTCAGAAACGCTTTCCTTGCCATTGCCAATCTACATTTTATATCCTCTCTACTTCGACCATCATCAGTTATTTTGCTCCCCAAATAGGAGAACTCCTTTACTACTTTAAGTGTCTCATTTCCTAATCTAATTCCCTCAGCATCATCTGATTTAATTCGACTACATTCCATTATCTTTTTGCTTTTATTGATGTTCATCTTGTATCCTCCTTTCAGGACACTGTCCGTTCCATTCAACTGCTCTTCCAAGTCCTTTGCTGTCTCTGACAGAATTACAATGTCATCGGCAAACCTCGAAGTTTTTATTTCTTCTCCATGGATTTCAATACCTACTCCGAACTTTTCTTTTGTTTCCTTTACTGCTTGCTCAATATACAGATTGAATAGCATCGGGGAGAGGCTACAACCCTGTCTCACTCCCTTCCCAACCACTGCTTCCCTTTCATGTCCCTCGACTCTTAGTAGCAACACTTATTTATCATTACTATTCCTGTACATTGTAAAAAACTGGCCAAGTACAAGCAACGTCGAAGTTTCGATATTCGGCCAAAATGTAAACAAACACCAGTAGAGTAAAGTCAGGTGAGAATTCCCGGTTCGAGCTAGGCGAGCATTACGCCCGTGCCCACGCAGCCTCAAGCGTGCCCCGAAACTTGAGAAGTGCGTTCTCGACGTGACAGGGTCAGAGGTACAGCGGCGAAAATGTTGCACTCCTTCGCTCTCCGGGCGTGCTCCGGCAGTTTAAAGCTATGGCGCAAGCATTGTCTGGGCCGCAGGTCGAGTTACACGTGTCCTTGTCGCAGATCAGGGTAGGCTGGAGTGACACGTGTGGGGCGCGCCGCCTACCACCACCAGCTGTCACCGCCACGCCTACACGGCGACGGTTCTTCGACCTCCGACACGCGTCTGCAACAGGCGCAGTCTCTCGCCCTGGGCGACGTTGTTGCATCTGTGGGATTGCTGTTGGGCCGTCTGCGGTGTCTCCAGTTCACGACCTGGCGGGAGCGCTACGCCGAAAGAATTCCCTTGTATTTCTTCCCCAGTTAACGTCTCCGCGAACCGCAATTTACCCTCGACCATCTCGTTCGTAGCAAACGGCTGAACGTCATCCCCTCTCTAGACGTAAACAATGATGACAATGAGTCGCATACGTGAGATCATCACAAATATTCTCAAGAGTAACAAAAAGAATCACACTACATACACACACACACACACACACACACACATACACAGTGTCTGACATGGCCCTGGTCTTATCCTCCAGGATCTACTAGTTCTTTCCCAGCAGGAGCCAACTCCCAAAGTAATTCCTGTTTCTCCATGCACCGTTACTCAATTTTTGTTTCCTTCCAAATTCTGCGCCGGATCCTTCCTTTTACTTACTTTTTTTCCTCTTTTTTACTCTCGCCTTGGGGACTTGCATCACGCGACTTGTTTGGCACGGCATTCACGAGTCGTGAAGTTTCAGATCGAACGACTCTGCCAGCCAGCTCGAGAAGGCCTTGGATATCCGCGTCACAGTCCTGGCAGTGGCTACACAGTTAACAACGAAGCAACTTCCACGCGTTTGCGCAGTGTTGCGTTTCGACGTAAACTGTCAGATTTCTTTTTCTCGTTCACGTTCCAGTGCCTCGTCGAAGGCGTGGGGCATCAGAAAGGAATACGTGATCAGTGTGGAATAAGGCTAGAGCCTGGAACGTATTACACAGCACTGTTGGAATGTGCCACCAATTTGCATCACCCCGGTTTCCAGAACTCCTTAAGATAGAAGTTGCCTGTGGATATTGTATCACTGACACAGTCCCTTTGACTGTTCAGCGATGTCACTAAACTCGCCCAAAGATGTAAACAACCATGCATGAGCAGCGCCTATTAGACGGAGGGGATCCGACAGCCGGTTAGTTCCAGTCATTCCACCAGGAAGGAGGTACACGGTTCGTGTTGTCTGTAGTTCAACCATGCCTAGACGGTCAATACCGCGGTTTCATCGCGTCCACATTGTTACTTTGTGCCAGGAGTGGCTGTCAACAAGTGTCCAGGCGTCTCGGACTGAACCAAAGCGATGTTGTTCGGACAAGGAGGAGGTACAGAGAGACAGGAACTGTCGATGACATGCCTCACTCAGGCCGCCCAAGAGCTACTACTGCAGTGCATGACCGCTACCTACGGATTATGGCTCGGAGGAACCCTGACAGCAACGTCACCATGTTGAATATTGCTCTTCGTGCAGCCACAGGACATCGTGTTACGACTCAAACTGTGCTCAATACGCTGCATGATGCGCAACTTCACTCCCGACGTCCATGGTGAAGTCCATCTTTGCAACCACGACACCATGCAGCGCGGTACAGATGGACTCAACAACATACCGAATGGACCGCTCAGGCCTGGCAACACGTTCTCTTCACCGATGAGTGTCGTCGGAGACGTGTTTAGAGGCAACCCGGTCAGGATGAACGCCTTAGACATACTGTCCAGCGAGTGGAGCAAGGTGGAGGTTCTCTGCTGTTTTGGGGTGGCATTATGTGGGCTGACGTTCGCCGCTGGTGGAAATGGAAGCATGGTCATGGAAGCCGCCGTAACGGCTGTACGATACGAGAATGTCATCCTCCGACCGATAGTGCAACCATATCGGCAGCATATTGGCGAGGCATTCGGCATCATGGACGACAATTCGCGCCCCCATCGTGCACATCTTCTAAACGACTTCCTTCGCGATAACAGCATCGCTCGACTAGAGCGGCCAGCATGTTCTCCAGACATGAACCCTATCGAACATGCCTGGGACAGATTGAAAAGGGCTGTTTATGGACGACGTGATCCACCAACCACTGTGAGGGAGTGGGACAATCTGGACCAACAGTGCCTTGATGAACTTGTGGATAGCATTCCACGATATACGCATGTATCAATGCAAGAGGACGTGCTACTGGGTACTAGACGTGCCGGTGTGTAGAACGTCTGAACCACCACCTCTGAAGGTCTCGCTGCATGGTGGAACAACATGCAATGTGTGCTTTTCGTGAGTAATAAAAAGGGCGGAAATGATGTTTACGTTGATCTCTATTCCTATTGCCTGTACAGGCTGTGGAACTCTCAGAACCGAGGTGATGCAAAACTTACTTTGATGTCTGTATTGTCAATCCACTTAATGTTCAACATCCCTCTATACCACCAAAATTCAAACGCTTCGATTCTCTCCTTTTTTATTGTTTCCGCAGCCTATCATTCACTGCTATACAATACTGTGCACCAACCATCCTTTTTTCAAAAGTTTCTTCCGCAACCTGTTCAGATAAAGGTTCTTAGTTGAATACAATATGATAGTGCTATTATTGGGGCAATTTGTTTGATACTGGTAGGCCTACTTTTGTCTGGAATGCCCTCTTCGCCCAACGTAATCGGTCTTTTTTGAGTCGTCCTTGCTTCATCCATCTCGTGCTATTCCTCTTCCAAGGTAGCCGGATTCAGTAACTTCGTGGCTCCCAATTTGGATGTTAACCCTTTCGTAGTTGGCGGGATACGTATGCCCCACTACAGTAGTACGCAGTTTTGGGCCTTGGGACATCTATATCTCAATCCGTCTAGTGCTATCATGTAACGAGACGCTTTCGTAACTTGGAGAAAAATACTGCGGACCACGGGATGGATATATAGAAAACTGTGACCGATCAAATGAAGCGGCATGTGTTTATAGACGGCAGAGTTCTACTGTTTCACGGAAATAAGATCAAATCATCTCTGCGTACCAGGAAATCTGAAGTAACTAATTTTGTCATACATCATCGACATAATTTTGAAACATGACAAGGACGTCAGTAATTCTGCTGGTTTGTACGTAATTTCTGGGTAGTCGGGCGTTGTTGCCCCAGAATAGTTCACGGAAAGTGTAAAACATAGCTGTGTGGTATGTCAAAGTCATTATCAAATATTATGTTGAAAATCTGTTGTGGTATTTCATGATTTTCCTCTTCAGAGGAAAGAATGAATTTCGGTACTCATTTGTTATACATCTTCCATAATTGGTATCCTGATAAAATCATTCTAAGATTAAAAATCTTACTCTGGAAATATTAGGTTCACATGAAAACATGATCCTACTTTCCAAAACCAGTCAGTTTAAAAAATTTTTGGTAGTAAAAGTGTGTTATTTATAAGAAAGGATGACAGGTTTTGACCTTTTATTTTTCGAATAAATACATTTTAACCATTAAATGGTTAAGTAAGTCTACAGCTAAACTCATTTGTGCTTCTCCTCATAATTTTTGTCCTTCTTATCAACCCATACTGCTTGTTTATTAGACAGGTCATTCCATTTAACAGTTCCTGCATTTATTCCTCACAGGGTCTGAGGATAGCAATGTCATCAGTGCAAATTATCATTGATAGCTTTTCACCCTGAATTTTAATTCCACTGCTGAGGCATTCTGTCTCTACTGTCGTGGCTTCTTTGACGTATGGATTGAACCGTAGGACGAAAGAGTTAAACATCTATCCCATACCATTGCTAGTCCAAGCACTTTTTTCGGTTGTACATTCCCTTTCTTAACTTTCTTTGTTCTTGTACATACAATGCATTTCTCATATTCAGCTTACACCTGCTTTCGAGAGAATTTGGAACACCACACAGCATTTTACGCTACCGGATGCTTTTTCGTGGTCGACAATTCTATGAACGCGTCTTGACTTTTCTTAAGTCCTGCCTCAGTTCAAGCGCTACATCAGAACTTTATCTTAGTGCCTTCAGCTTTCGCAAAGCCAAAATTATCGCTGTCTACGGGATCCACGCTTTTCTATTTCTCTGTCTAACACAAGGCGAAAACTGAGAATAATGTCAGGCTGGTTTGTTTATTGTCACAGATGATGTGTAATTTGTCTATTGAATAGGTAAAGGAAGAAAATGGTTCTAAATGGTTCAAGTGGCTCTGAGCACTATGGGACTTAACATCTGAGGCATCACTCCCCTAGAAATTTACTTAAACCTAACAAACCTAAGGACATCACACACATCCATGCCCGAGGCAGGATTAGAACCTGCGACCGTAGCGGTCGCGCGGTTCCAGACTGATGCGCCAAGAACAGCTCGGCCACAGCGGCGGGCTTTCTGTTCCCATTCTTTCAATGTGGTCATACCATTTAAGCATATTACTCTCCATACTTTCATTTAGGGCCTTGAAATGCAGAATGCTCCGTATTATTTCATTCTTTATCCTGTCGCTTCTCGTCTTACCGAGTATCCTTTGTATAAAGTGCATCTCAGTTATTTATATTCTGCTCAGATATTTCTTTGTCCATGTTCAACATTCTGAATCCACAGGTCAAAATCGACATATAATTTCACTTGTACATTATGGTCTTTGCTCTGGCTGGCATTTTGCAGTTTCTAATTATGCTCGACCCACAACAATAATATTTCTAACAATATCTATTCTCGCCCAAACTTCATTTATGATGTTTCCTTTCTTGATTACTTTACTTCCTAAATACCTGAAAGGATATACTTCTTTAATAATTTCTCCAATGAAAGTTATATCCTTCATTTTTCATTTTTTGCTAATTTTGATTTTGTCACTTTTTTCATGCCTACTTCTTCAATGACTATTTGGCAGGTGTTTAGTTGTTCTTCCAATTTCTGCTCAATTTCTTCACAAATCATGTCATATCTGCATATGCTTTGATTTTCATATCGTTTGCTGCTGACCCTTGGCGAACTTTCGTTATGATGTTTTCCGTGACTATATTGAATATCTCTTCCTTGCCGAACCCTTCTGTCCGTTTGATACCATTCTGATTTATTGCCGTCCTTTTGAACATGTTTCTGAATCCCAGTTACATTCCTTTTGACAGTTCCGGTCTATTCAGACGTTTCCATCTCTCTTCCCTTCTCACAGTGTCATAATCATTTTTTATATCTATTACTGCAACTACGGTGTCTTTCCTAAACTACATTTCCATTCTACAGGACATTTTTAGTTGATGTTTCAGGTCTAAATCCTTTAGTCTTTGAGTTAATAATCCGAGCAAAAGCAACGTAGTTATGGTTTTACGTCTTCAACCATAAAGGGTTTACGTGTTAAACGTCAAATATTTAACACATTAACTCTTTTGAAAGTAATCAGACGTTTAAAGTTTTATTTATAGGAGGTCGATTATTTTTAAAGACTCGCTGGTTGGAGGGGTTAGGGCATGTTATTGGTTCGCAGAGAATTGGGATACGGATTCATCACGTAAGGCGCCAGGACAAAATCCTACAAGCAACGTCATTTTTCACCTTATAGTCTGGAATTATTTTCGTTTGCTGAGGCTATATTTGTACAACAGCGTGTACTAAATTTCTCCTTGCGCCTACAAGTTGATACTATGGAGTATTTTTAAGCAGATGAGGAAAACACCAATAGAAAGGTAAATTGTATAGGAAATATGAATAGTAGCAGGACTGCACGTCATGTGTCTGTGAAGCTGCTACAGCACTGCAGTAGTGTTTGGTTGGGCATTCGGGTCACGGGCCGCCCTTATGTGGACGACCGCCGGTAGCTTACAAACTACTTCCTGGTGCCACCGACGCCCGCAACCACAGAAATTTCGGCTGCTTCCCGCGTTCCATACCGTCAGCTGTCCCGTATCCGGCCAGGTGTGGGACATGAAGGCAGACCCACTCGTTCACGAAGGGTGGGTGCGCTGACCAACTGCGCGGGGTAACATCGATGGCGACAGGAAGTACTGAAATGCTTGCGCGTATTGTCTACTAGCTGCAGAGCCCATCGTTAGCCTCGATGTTTAATATCTGCATACAAAGTGACTGGCCCTGTGCGTTGTTGACACAGCAAATGCAAGCCGCACAGGAAACTGCAACCCCTTTAAATCTAACGAGATATCTGAAACACGGGGTCTTTACGGGATGCGACGAATGAATATGTCTGCTTCCGGTTCTGACTTTTGCAAATATACACCAATTTCGAACCAAAGTTTAGTAATAACAATTAAATAGCAGATTACGCTTTGGTTCTTTCTCCAACTACAAATGAAAGTAACAGGTTCACATGTGTAATGATAATCTCCCTAAAATATGACTGTAAAATACAGGGTGATTCACGAAGAGATGCAAATATTTTAATATGTTATTCTACGAGTGAAACTAAAGAAAAAAGTCCAAGTAAACATTGGTCCGCAAATGTTTACTTACGGAGTTATGGCTAATAAAAGATTTTGCCTGAAATTTAGCCACTTCGCTAACAGGAAGCCCTCGCAAAACTGTACGAGGTTAAAGTAAAGCACGACTTCCATTTATTTTGTTGTTATTGATCTGGTGAATCTACGAAAACATGACCCAGACGTGTATCCGCAGCCGTTTTCAAGCCTAAGTGGAGACCCCGTCCCCCGTAACATTCGAAATACTCCATTAATGGTTCGTGCATTCGGAATCCCTCGAGTTGGATAATGTACGCGATATTCGTTAACTGCAGCCATAGCAGTAACATCACATTTGCCATAAATAATCACAATATTGGCAGATTCCTCTGTCGTAAATCTGAAAGACATCCGTGTTTCATAAATAATCTACAAACTACAACAGTTACTATGTGGTTCCACTTAAAAACACAGTTGTTATTACGTCCTTTCACTGAAAAATAAAGAAAACTAACTCGTTTCAAGGTTAGGAAAAGACAGAAGAAACACACCAACGGTTTCCAACAATGACATAAACGCTTTTACATTGTTAATGGAAAATCAATAACTTTACTTTTATAACTCTGGATGTTCTGCAAAACCACTGAAGATACATGTCTGGGACATGTTTTATTAGATTCACCAAACCAATAACGACAAAATAAATGGAAATCGTGCTGTATTTTAACCTCGTACAGTTTTGCGATGACTTCATATTAGCGAAGCTGCTAAATTTCAGGCAAAATCTTCTATTAGCCTTAACTCCCGAACTAAATATTCTCGGACCTATGTTTATATGAAATGTTTTCTTTAGTTTTACTTGTAGAATAACATATTAAAATATCTGCGTATCTTCTTGAATCACTCTGTAGATACTTTTATTATTTCAGTACGCTCAATTTTCTGCAAGAAACATCTTGACTCTTAAAATATGTACATATGCCCAATAAGTGAATATTTCACATACTTATTAACATTTCGTAAAATTTAAATACATGTTTACAGTCTTCTATTGTTTCAGCTCACTGTTTTAAGTACGGCTGTCTTTAAGCACTACTCGAACTGTTCGAATAGTTTATGTCACAGTTCGGGAAATATCGGGTTCTATTCGATTTTTTGATCGGCCCGTGATCTAGTGAATTTGTTTGTATTATATTCACGGCCTGCGTTTGCATGGCACTGTGGATTTCAATAATAAAACTAACTGTGAAACAGGGACTAAAGTATCTTCTAGGCTGTACGTCACATGTAACAAAAACAGTTATAAATAAATAAGAGTTTGCAATCATGTTTCTGCCAAATTCTTGAACTTTCGCTCGTTGTGCTATCTAGTATCGCCTGATGGTACCATGTCCAAGACGGGTATTGCCGCTGTAATTTATTCTCACGGTAGGAATTACCATCAGTTTACCACGATACATATCGTTTCTAGGCATTTAATTTTAGAGAAGTCTGATGACAACCTTCGCTCCTTGTATATTACATACAAACATGTTTCAAATTAGATTACGAAATTTATGTACAGTGTGATCTTCCTCTTGTCTTGAAGGTAATGTGCACGATATTATATCAAGATCGGGACAGAATTGTAGATTTGTATGAATTGCAAACTAACTAAGTCACTTACCTAAGAAACGGGCACTCTTTTAGCTTATCACGGCGAAGTAATATACTGTAGGACTACCGTCTCTACTGAGCGAAGTTGGATGGGAGCTTAGAAACATGACTTCAGATTATGGGTTCTCTCCGGGATGGTTGCTTTCCGCAGACCGTGGCATTTGCTACCCGTCCTTGCCCTTGCTGCCTCTACTCAAATCATCGTCGACAAGGGATTAAACACTGATCTTGCCTCCTCCTCCTCCTCTCTCTCAAACTGTAGAACCTAAGGAAAAATGGTTCAAATGGCTCTGAGCACTATGGGACTTAACATCTTAAGTCATTAGTCCCCTATAACTTAGAACTAGTTAAACCTAACTAACCTAAGGACATCACACACATCAATGCCCGAGGCAGGATTCGAACCTGCGACCGTAGCAGTCGCGCAGTTCCGGACTGCGCGCCTAGAACCGCGAGACCACAGCGGCCGGCTGTAGTACCTAAGAGACTGACATAATGCTGACAATAAGGCACTAAAAATGTAAAATAAATTGTAAATGCTTATTTTCTCATTTATCTCTATTGAATTTAATATAATCACAATATTTTTCCAATAATTTATCTTCACGTTGAAGCTCACTCTTGCGTTCATGTTTCAAAATGATTTTGTTTTTGGATGGGTTTCGTCTTGAGTGATCACAATTTCTTGTCTTTTTTCCGTTTTTTTTCCCCCAGAGATAATTCGTTTAAATTACTGCATCTTCGATGGATTTATTTATTTGCTTTCTGCTGAGTAAAACACACAGATACAAACACACGCTATCTTTTACACAGAGTTTTCCAATTCTCCATGGTTGCAGATTACAAACTGTAAAAGAAACCACAGCGTGTTTTCAAAACATATGTTTTTGTTTTTATTTTCAATTTTTGAATGCTTCAGTTTAAAAACTGAAATTCCTTATCAAGAAAAAGAAACGAAAAAAAGGAAATGAGAAACCCACCAAGGATGCTACAACATCGGCGAAATATGACTAGAACTTTTTTGAAAAAAAAGGAATAACTTTTTTCGACAAAGCTGTAATTATTTATCCAAAACCAAATCACAAAAATTATTTTAGCTAAATTTAGTTGTTTTTTCTTACCTGATATAAGGATCGAATATATGCAGGTTAAGTATTACATACGGAAAAAAACAGAAAGTACGGCCTATGTGTAATTCGAATAAATGGCCCTAATTCCGAAGGCTGGCCGTTAACATCAATGATATTCGGTGCTACTGAGGGCGAAGTCCCTCCCTTCCCCCGACTACAGAATCGAATAACTTAACCGGTTAACGGGACTGAAAAGTGAAATTCTAGCCAGGATCCATTTTCGTTTACTGTAGGTCATTCCAAAGCAGATATTCCACGAGAAGAAATTCCACAAGAAGCGAAGCTGTCAAGAAGAGATCGTTAACTTGCCGATCTCTTCATAAACGGAACACAGGACGTACAGACAGTTTTAGCTTTCCCATGAGTAAGTATCAGATACCTGAACAAGAGCGCGAGCCAGAAAACTTCAGAATGTTCTCATCACGGAACAAAGTACCCTCCGACAGCACAACGACACCTGCATCTTCATCTATGTATGCATAAATGCTGTGCAAGACACTACACGGCGCGTGGGGCAGGGTGCCTTGCACCACCACTAGCCATACGATTTACACCCAATCATCGGTTCAGTTGGACTACAGGACCCAGTCTGTTTTCAGGTGAACACAGCCCACACCATTATGGAGCCATCACCAGCTTGCACAGTGTCTCGCTGAGAACTTGGGTCCATGGCTTCGTGGGTTCTGCACCACACTCGAACCATACCATCAGCTCTTACCAACTGAAATCGATAGTAATCTGACCAGGCCACGGTTTCCCAGTCGTCTAGTGTCCAACCGATATCGTCAAGAGCCAAGGACAGGTGTTGTAGGCGATACCGTGCTGTTAGCAAAAGCACCCATAGTCCATTAACGCCAAATTTAGCCACACTCTCCTAACGGATACGTTCGTCGTACGTCCCACATTGATTTCTGGTGCTCCTTCTCGCAGTGCTGCTTGTTTGTTACCACTGACAACAAAACGCAAACGCCGCTGTTCTTAGTCGTTATCTGAAGGCCGTCGGCCACTGGGTTATCCGAGGTGAGAGGTAATGCCTGGAATGTCTCAAATCTGGTACTCTTGGCACGCTCTTGACATTATGGATCACAGAATACTGAATCTCACAACGAGCTACGAAACTGAATGTCCTGCATGTGTAGCTCCAATTACTATTCCTAATTCAGAGTCTCAATTCCCGTAGTGCGGTCATGATCACGTGGGAAGCATTTTCACATGAGTCATCGGACTACAGAAGACAGCTCCGCCAATGCAATGCTCTTTTATACCTTGTGTACCTGATGCTAACGCCATCTGATATGTGCCTATCGCTAGCCCGTTACTTTTATTACCTCAGGCGTAGCTGTAACGAGATAGTCGTACTGTGACCATCTACTTGCGATATCCCCAGTGATGGAGTTGCTGAAGTTCAATCTCCGTCGTGAACGGTTGTTTCTGGATTACAGCACGTCTTACCTAACTGTGCAGATGCTTACAACAACTGTTCTTACTTGATCGCTACGGTCGCAGGTTCGAATACTGCCTCGGGCATGGATGTGTGTGATGTCCTTAGGTTAGTTAGGTTTAAGTAGTTCTAAGTTCTAGGGGACTGATGACCTCAGATGTTAAGTCCCATAGTGCTCAGAGCCATTTGAACCATTTGAATCTTACTTGATCTGTTTTTCCCGCACCTAGAGACACTCAGAGTTTGATTCTTTTGTTGACGCAAAGCGAGGGCTGCGTACCTAGAACACCGGACTCGATTATCTGCAACACCGGCAATTAGTATCTACGACTCACACGGTTTTGCCAAAGCCCTTCAGGCAAATGACGGAATGGTTCCTTGGGGAAGCACAGGTCCCATCCGCCGCTCAATACGAGCTTGTACTCCATCTGTAATGGATTCACCCACGACAGGATATTCAACATTGTTTTCAACACTATAAGAATTTTACACAAGGATGCCGCCGAGAAAACCTTGATGTTCTCCTCCTCCATGGCTATGGTGCCGAAACCAGGGTGATGTATTTTCGGTAAGGAAAACAGTCTAGGTTGAAACTGACAGCAAAACCTTTATTAACGCGTTTCGCCCTTTTGAGTCATCTACAGAATTTCTTTGGAAACTGCGGGTAATGCATTAGTCATAAATAAACAAATTCTAGAAATGTCCCGATAAGGAGCTAAGCATTCATAAATATTCCGCTGCTGTTTGCACTATAGACAGCTTTTCTTATTTTTTGATGTCACAGTTGACAACAGCCTGCAGTTTAATCACAATTAGGCATAGCCGGCACCTGGAGACAGCAAAGTGTGTGCCGCCGATGTAGAAATTACATTGTTTCATATCCAATCTAGGCGCTCGGTATCACTCGTGCCGATGACCTGTCGAATAATGGCGTATTGTTTTGAGACGTTAGGATAGCTGGTCAGAGTTTTCTTGAAATTTTTCGTGTGGAATATTATACTTACAGTTGCCACTCACACTATTTCTACGTCTCTCTCTCTCTCTCTCTCTCTCTCTCTCTCTCTCTGTGTGTGTGTGTGTGTGTGTGTGTGTGTGTGTGTGTGTGTGTGTGTGTGTCAACAGCGCTGAAGTGGAATGCAAGATAGTGCGCTTCACTTTAAGAGGACCTCGAAAATTTATTCGTAGCTGTCGCGGGTACTGAAAACTGCACTCTGACTGTTTATGTTACTATGACGCTGGTCTTTATAGCCATATGTGGAGTATTAATGGATCTGATGCAAACAGAAGCCAGAAGCAGTCGAATCACTATCAAAATTGTTTACGAGATGTTGATTTTTCCAGTGCCGACCATCTGACGTTCTCATAACGAAATAAGTAATTACTGGCAGTAAACTGAGTTGAAAAGATTCGCAAGATAGTGATATGCAAATATATAGATGTAAAAGGATGGTGCATTGGAGACACTGTCATTTGTACTCAGGTGTTTTTTGTGAGAAGGATTCCGTTGTGATTATGATAGCAAGAGGCATGGTAGCTGGTGCTAGGCTCATAGGACATCCATTTCGGAAATCTTTAGGGAATTCAATACTCGGAGATTCACTGTGTCAACAGCGTTCCGAGAATACCGAACGTCAGGCATTACCTCTCACCATGGTCATCGCAGTGGTCGACGCCCTAAACTTAACGACCCAGGGCAGTGGCGTATGCGTTGTGTTGTCCTAGATAACAGACAAGCAACACTGCATGAAATAACCGCAGAAAACAATGAGGGATGTATGGCCAACATATCCGGTACGACAGTGTGGCAAAATCTGGCGTTAATGGGATAGGGAAACATATGACCGAAGCAACTGGCTTTGCTAACTGCGTGACGACTGCAGCTCCTCTCCTCGTATCGTGACCATATCGCTTGGACACTAGACAACTGGGAAACCTTGCCTTGGTCAGATGAGTCTCGACCTCAGTTAGGATTCGAGATGTGTGCAGACAGCACGAAGCCATGAACTCAAGTTGTCGACAAGACACTGTGCACGCCGATGGTGGTTACGTAATGGTGTGAACTGTGTTTACATGGAATGAAGTGATCCAAATGAGGTGATTACTCATTGGAAGTGTTTATGTTCGGCTGCTGTGAAACCCTTCACAAGATTCATAGACTTCATATTCCCAAACAGCGATGGAATTTTTATAAATAATAATGCGCCATGTCACGTGGCCACAATTGTTCGTGATTGGTTTGTAGAACATTCTGGACAGTTCTAGAGATGCCTTGGTCAGATGAGTCTCGACCTTAGTTAGGCTTCGAGAGGTGTGCAGACAACACGAAGCCATGGACTCAAGTCGTCGACAAGGCACTGTGCAAGCTGATGGTGGTTGCGTAATGGTGTGAACTGTGTTTACATGGAATGAACTGATTCAAATAAAGTGATTACTAACTGGAAGTGGTTATGTTCGGCTACTTTGAAACCCTTCACAGGATTCATAGACTTCATATTCCCAAACGATGCAATTTTTATAAATGACAATGCGCCATGTCACGTGGCCACAATTGATCGTGATTGGTTGGTAGAAGATTCTGGACAGTTCTAGAGAATGATTTGGCTGTACAGATTGCCCGGTATGAGTCCCGTCAAACATTTATGAGACGTAATGGAGAGGTCAGTTCGTGCAGAAAACCCTGCACCGGCAACATTTTAGCGATTAGGGGCGGCTATAGTGCCAGCATGGCTCAGTATTCCTGCAGGGGGCTTTCAGCCATTTGTTGAGTCCATAGCACTTCGAGTTGCTCCACTATGCATCGCAAGAGTAGATCCGTCACGATATTCGGAGGTACTGCATGACTTTTGTCACCTCAGTGTGCAGATCAAAAGAGAAAAAGTTCATAGAGGAGAATCGGTGTTCATCAGGACACTTCCAAATTTCTTAATTTCCGTTTTACCTCGGAAGACGGTAGAAAACCTGTAAATGCAGTCGGGAGTAAAGAAGTAAGTGTTGGAGGTTAGAATATCTTCGTCGTCTTCATTTTCTTCTTTCCCATAACTTTTATCCCGCCTAGTCTGCTTTTCTGCATTTGGCAAACTTTTGTTTGAGTATTTGTGGCCGAGTGCTCGTCCTGACTTCAGAGCTGTCAAGGAAACCACTGTACGTCATCTTTCCGTGGTCTCAGCAGGCCGCTGTACCTAGCTATGGTCGTTAGCGAGCTGCGCATGTCGATAATTGAGAGCGAATTTCAGCATAATTCCGTAACACCAGAACTCATATCCCTCTCCATTTTCATTTATTGTGGTGAAACAATCTCGATGCCCCTTTCAGCTGCCTCGTCTCCATTTGCGTAAGACTCCCATAAGTTTTCTACTTCTTTGGCACATTTCAAGCTTCCATAGTCTTAACATTATGTTTAAACTTCTTACCGGGTTCTCACCGAAGGAACGGTTTTATATCTCCGCCATCACTTCCCCTCTGCAACGAATGACATAGAAAGGCCAAGTTTCTCTTCTGCAGATACAATGAGGTTGCTTACGTTGACAGTTACCGGCATAGCATGCGCACAAAGAAAGGCATGTCTCGTTCGGATTTGCGTAAAATACGTTTCTCGCTTTCCCAGCAGTTATCTGGGACAGGAGGAGTAGACAAGGTTTTTTACGTGCAGGATTAGCACACTAAGCCAGTTATATTTCGTAAAATGCTGCTTGTAAGACTCGGAATTACGCCTTGGCGTGCGGTCGTACATTTGGTTCTTAGGTGCTGAAGTCACTGGCAAATCCTGTATACACACAATCTCCATCTCAACGGCAAAACGTGTAACACTTTTAATTCGTTTGCATTCCTTTTCAGATCTGATGCGTATTTTACGCAGTCGTGAGCTGTTTTGTGGCGGCACTGCGCACAAGGCGGGTGTGGGATCCTTGAGCCGGAGAACTGGGTTCGATGCTCCGTTACTGCACCGTTGCTCGTTAGTTACACTGTCTGAAAATTTATGCATCACGGGTCTTCGCACCCTCTGCTCTGTAGATATGGACTCAGGGCTACTTTTTTTCTTTATACTCTGCCACAGACTCAACATTACTCCCTTTGCCTGCTGTGTGTATTTTGATAAACATCGCTGCTTTCTAATAAGGTGGAATACAGGCGATGTGCAGGAATGTTTGAACACCACGCCATTACGTTTACTTGTCTGGAAAAATAATCATGGAACTATGCTACTAGTATCAAACGCTAATTAATTAAGATCCACTGGAAGTCTATGCGTAGCGACTAAGCAAAAAATATAATGAGTATATAATGCAGCAAGAATATCGTTGAAAATCTGTTCTCTTTGCCACTTACTCTTCAACGTGAAATTTATGTCATTGTCTGTCATCGTCCCGTTGTTTATTATTATTAGAGAGTAATGGAAATGGAAATGCCGTGTAGCTAGGGCCTCCCGTCGAGTAGACCGGTCGCCTGGTGGAAGTCTTTCGAAGTGACGCCATTTCGGCGACTTGCGTGTCGATGATGAGGACAACACAACACCCAGTCGCTAAGCGGTGAAAATCTCCGAACCAGCCGGGAATCGAAACCGGGCCGTTAGGTATGACATTCCGTCGCGCTGACCACTCAGCTAACAGGGGCGGACATTAGTCAGTACATTCTCATGTTGCCTTTAACTCACGCAGTTTTGAAACAATAGACCACCAGGACTCAACAGTATACGTGGCAACTAGCTCAAAGAACGTGAGAATTAGTTATTCCCGTTACTGAGGAGCACACATACGAAACACCCTCTCAGCAATTCTATCCTTACACAATGAACATGTACATGTACATCACTTCTCAGCAACTCACACTTACGTGTTTGTCACAGGCTTCAAGTAATCGCTTTCAGACCAGCACGTGGGAAAAAATGGACAAGTAAACCTTTCGGTGTCAGCTCTGATTTCTCTTATTTTACTACGATGGTTGTTTCTCACTACGTAATTAGGAGTCTCAAACTGCAGAGAAAACTGGTAGCTGAAATTCCGTGAAAACATCTCGCCGCAACGAACACCGCTCTTCTTTTCTTTTCTTTTTTTTTTTTATGGTTGCCACTCCGAATCCCTTAACATGTTCCTGATCATCTCTTGTCAATCTCGCTATAATACAAAACGAGCGCCCGCTCTTTGGACTTTTTGAATGACATACATCAAACCTATCTCGTAAGGATCCCATACCACGCAGGGGTACTCCGGAAGAGGACGAACAAGCGTAGTGTAGGCAGTAAATTAGTAAATTTTCTGCCTCGTCTATTCCGCTGATAGTCCGTCTCCATAGCTGAGTGGTCACAACGGGACAGAATTGCGGCCAAGGTGCCCGGGTTGAATTACTGGCCGTGTCTGAGATTTTCTCAGCTCGGGGCCTGCGTGTTTCTTGTCTTCATCATCATTTTACGCTCATCGACACGCAATTCGCCAAACTGTCGTCAGCTAGAAAGCCTTGTACCAAGCGACCGGCATGCGAAACGGAAGGTCTTAGGCATGCACGCATTTCATATCGCCAATAAATTGCAGTTTTGGTTCGCCTCCGTCAAGAACATTTTCTATGTGATGGTTCCAATTCACGTTTTTCGTAATTGTAACAGCTATGTACATGCTTGAATCGACAACCTTTAAATTTGTGGATATATCCCTTAACCGAAATTAAACGGAAGTTGTTTGTGGTCATGTGAAGGATTCACACTTTTCATTATGATGGTCAATTGCCACTTTTAGCTTCGTGTACGTATCTCGGAGTAGGAATTAAAATCCATGGAGAATAAATAAAAAAATTGAGGTTTGCCGATGACATTGTGATTGTGTCTGAGACAGCAAGCGACCTGGAACAGCAGTTGAACGGAATGGACAGTGTCTTGAAAGGAGGATATAAAATGAACAGCAACGAAAGCAAAACGAGGATAATGGAATGTAGTCGAATTGAATCAGGTGACGTTGAGGGAATTAGATTAGGAAATGAGACACTTAAAGTAGTAAAGGAGTTTTGCTATTTGGGGAGCAAAATAACTGATGATGGTCGAAGTAGAGAGGATATAAAATGTAGACCGGCAATGGCAAGGAAAGCGTTGCTGAAGAAGAGAAATTTGTTAACATCGAGTATAGATTTAAGTGTCAGGAAGTCGTTCCTGAAAGTATTTGTGTGGAGTGTAGCCATGTATGGAAGTGAAACATGGACGGTAAATAGTATAGACAAGAAGAGAATAGAAGCTTTCGAAATGTGGTGCTACAGAAGAATGCTGAGGATTAGATGGGTAGATCGCGTAACTGATGAGGAGGTACTGAATAGAATTTGTGGCACAACTTGACTAGAAGAAGGGATCGGTTGGTAGGACATGTCCTAAGGCATCAAGAGATCACCAATTTAGTACTGGAGGGCAGGGTGGAGGGTAAAAATCGTAGAGGGACACCAAGAGATGAATACACTAAGCAGATGCAGAAGGATGTAGATTCCAGTTGGTAGTTGGGGATGAAAAAGCTTGCACAGGATAGAGTAGCATGAAGAGCTGCATCCAACCAGTCTCTGGACTGAAAATCATAACAACAAAAACGTATCTTGTCTAAATCGT
This sequence comes from Schistocerca serialis cubense, assembly GCF_023864345.2. NCBI lineage: Eukaryota > Metazoa > Arthropoda > Insecta > Orthoptera > Acrididae > Schistocerca > Schistocerca serialis. The sequence continues at coordinate 60,636,090 of NC_064649.1, read as the reverse complement.
TTAGAAACTTGTTTTGATCTTCTGATGACTACTAGACGGTAAACGACAGCGTTAGCTGTAAACAATGTAAGATTGCTGATCAGATTATCTCCTACACTGAAGCGCCAAAGAAACTAGTAAAGGGATGCGTATTCAAATACAGAGATATGTAAATAGGTGGAATACTGCACTGCTGTCGGAAACTCCTATATAAGACTACAGGCGTCTGGCGCAGTTGTTAGATCTGTTACTCCTGCTATATTGGCAGTTAAAAAAGATTTAAGTGAGTTTGAACATGGTGCTGTAGTCGGCGTACGAGCGACTGGACACAGCAACTCCAAGGTGACGATGAAATGGGCATTTTTCCGACGACCATTTCACGAGTGTACCGTGAATATCAGGAATCCGCTAAACATCAAATCTCCGACAATCGGTGCGGCCGGAGAAAGATCCCCCAAGAACGGGTCCAACGACGACTGAAGAGGATCGTTCAACGCGACAAAAGTGCAACCCTTCGGCAAATTGCTGCAGATTTCAATGCTGGGCCATCAGCAAGTGTCAGAGTGCGAACCATTTAACGAAACATCACGGATATGGGCTTTCGGAGACGAAGGCCCACTCGTGTACCCTTGATGATTGCACGGCACAAAGCTTTACGCCTTCCTAGGCCCGCCATCACCGACATTGAACTGTTGATGACGAAACACGTTGCCTGGTCGGAAGAGTCTCCTTTGAAATTGTATCGACCGGGTATGTGGACGACCTCATGAATCCATGGACCCTGCACGTAATGGACTACTCAGGCTGGTGGAGGCCCTGTAATGGTGTGGATCGTGCACAGTTGGAGTGATGTGGGGCTCCTGATACGACTCTGTAAGGTGAAACGTGCATAAGCGTCCTGTTTGATCACCTGCATCCATTCGTGTCGATTGTGCAATCCTACGGACTTCGGCAATTCCAGCAGGACAATGCGACACTCCACACGTCCAGAATTGCTACATAGTAGCTCCAGGAACACCCCTCTGAGTTTAAACACTTCCGCTGGCCACCCCTCAGGCAAACATTATTGAGCATATCTGGGATGCCTTGGAACGTGCTGTTCAGATGAGATCTCCACCGTCTCGTACTCGTAACGGATTTATGGATAGCCCTGCAGGATTCATGGCGTCAGTTCCCTCCAGCACTATTCCAGACATTAGTCGAGTCCATGCCACATGGTACTGCGGCACTGCATCGTGCTCGCGGGGGCCATACAAGATATTAGGCAGGTGTACAAGTTTCTTTGTTTCTTCACTGCAAATATTCATATCGGTTAAGAACAGAGGAAGTTTGGTGACTGTAGGAGGATACTATATAACTTACAGAATATTTCTAGTAGGTGTGATGCGTGGTACCTAACTCTAGATGTAGAAGGACGTAGTTTAATACGGATAAGTTGGAAAAACAAACCGTTAATGTTCGGATACAACATTAGTAGTACCCGTGCTTAACACAGTCACGTCGGTTAAATGTCAGAGCGCAACGTTGCAAACCGATATGGAATGGTCCGAGCATGCGAGGATTGTGGTAGAAAAGCCGAATGGTGGACTTTGGTTTAATGGGTTCATCTGCGAAAGAGACCGCGAAAGAGACCGAGTACGGGACGCTGACGCGACCTATTCATGAGTCCTGCTCGGGTGTTTGGGATCCGCACCACACAGGACTAAAGGAAAACATCAAAGCAATTCAGAGGCGGTTTGCTAGATATGTTGCCTCTTGGTTCGAACAACACGCTAGTGTTACGGAGATGCTTCGGGAACTCAAATGGGACGCTCTTTTCGAGGAACACCGTTGAGAAGTTTTAAAGAACCGACGTTTGAAGCTGACTGTGGAACCATTCTGCCGCCACAAACGTACATTTTGCGTAAGGACCACGAAGGTAAAGTACGAGAAATCAAGGTCCGTACGGAGGCGTATAGACAGTCGCTTTTCCCTCGCTCTATTTGCGAGTGGAATAGGAAATTGTACTAGTAGCGGTTCATGATACCCTCTGCGGCGGCTTGCGAAATATGTACGTAGATGTCTACGTAGGGCGAGTAAAACTTGCTAGGAAAACATCAGCTATCATTTATGTTTGCCGATGTGACATGACTTCAGTTACTACGAACTGTGACCTTTTTGACAAGAAATCGCTAGTCCTGTCGCACAACTAGGACGACACTCCACAAGCACGCAATCTGATTGGAGTCCGCTTGCAACGGACGATGTCAAAAGCATTCTGGTAATCCGGAAATATGGAATAGAGATCCTCTGTTTATAGCAGCTATTTCTTCGTGTGAATGAGGAGTGGGTGTGTTCCGCTGGAAGGATATTATTGCGATCTTGAGACCAGGGAATGGTTTGATACAGCTCTCCATGCTACTCTATCCTGTCGAAGCTTCTTCATCTCCCAGTACCTACTGCAACCTACATCCTTCTGAATCTGTTTAGTGTATTCATCTCGTGGTCTCCCTCTTCGACTTTTACCCTCGACGCTGCCCTCCAACACTAAATTGGTGATCCCTTGATGCCTCAGAATATGACCAACCAACCATTCCCTTCTTCAAGTCAAGTTGTGCCACAAATTCCTCTTCTGCTTAATTCTTTTCAGTACCTCCTCATTAGTTACGTGATCTACCCATCTAAACTTCAGCATTATTCTGTAGCACCACATTTCGAAAGCTTCGATTCCGTTCTTGCCTAAACTATTTATCGTCCATGTTTCATTTCCATACATGGCTACACGCCATATAAGTACTTTCCGAAATGACTTCCTGACACTTAAATCTGTACTCGATGTGAACAAATTTCTCTTTTTCAGAAACATTTTCGTTGTCATTGCCAGTCTACATTTTATATCCTCTCTGCTTCGACCATCATCAGTTATTTCGCTGCACAAGTAGCAGAACTGATCTACTACTTCCGTTCAGCTGCTCTTGCAGGTCCTTTTCTGTCTCTGACATCAAAGCATACCGTATATTAGCAGAAAAACTGATCTTTTACGAATAAAAACTGACATTTGGTTTGAAACCTATAAGACATCTTATGCATTTTTATGTGTATTTTTCCCCTTATTTGTACTGCTCAGTAACTCGTAAAGTGGTTACTGCGACTCCGAATACTGGATCTGTAGGTTGGAAAGCAAGCGGAAACGTTCTGGACAGTCGTATGAAGCATTAGGCGAATCAGGATGAGATGTCAGAATTTTTTTATGACGGTCTGAAGTTTTATTTTTAATTGGCGTTGGCCCTGTAGTACACGATACCGAAATTGTATTTTAGTTAAAAGAATTAATCTTAAAAAGTTTCTCGAACAATATTTGTGTTACTTCTGAAGTTCACATCGGAGGAACGAATTAAATTATGGGCACGTGTCACCAAAATAAACGAAGTTGGTAACGTGTGATTCTTTTCTTAGGTAACGAATAAGTTACTTAGACATAGACGTACTAGTGGATCTGCAAGAGAAACTTCACAGAATAACCACACAGCATAATGTCTGAAGATAACATACTATTTTATAATAAGCGGCATCTACGAGCGTTGGATAAGCTAAGAGTCTGTTGAACTCTTTATTCTGGACCGTCTACTTTCGAGACTTTTATGTCTTTATCCGGCAGATTTTAGAGTTTAAAAACATGTACACCGGCTAACGCACGTCTTTAAAAAATGGAATCATGTGTTTACTTTTTGTCTGAGTGCATAGCACCTCTTTTAGTGCTACGGAATGTGAGAATCACCAACACAAGTAGTACGTAGGTCAGTAGGGAAAAAAATACTTTGAAACTTCCAGAAAGATGAAAACTGGATCCTAGTTTCGAGATCCGGTCCAGCATACAGTTTTAATCTAACAAATTTTTAAATCAGTATACAAAATGCTGCAGAATGAAAATTCATTCTGAAAAGAAAAAACGTCATTATGATGTTTGAGTGCATCATGACTTAAATAAAACTTTCAATGTTTGAAATAGTTATCATCGGAACTCCTCGTAAGAATGGTCACTGTTCCATTTATTGCACACCACTGTATATATTTATAACCGTTGCGACTGCTACAATTTCGTTACTTATTAGATGTTTTCACGTTCGTAAATACCTCCAGTAACTATTCGCCTCTGGCAGCCAGTTAAGATATTTTAACAAACCGTATTGCCAAGCGCTCACTAATTTAACGCCTGTGTCATTACCACATGGGAGTAACAGAGATAATCTTCGAGCAAGCGTAGTATAATCCATAACGTCAAAACTGCAAATTATCCTCTCGGAATTTTCCTTTTCTTAGCCACAAACTGGACAAATTTCAAATATCTGCTACCTCGAGAAGGTCACGTGGATAGTTAAAATCGTTAGTTATTCAAATAAAGTTCGCAATAGACAATAATCAACGTTTTATGTCGAGACTCTTGGACTGTTACCACGTCATCATAAGTAGCTTTAGCGCCTTCGTATTATTCTAGTTCAAACTACGCAGAGCGTTTCAGGTGCAAGGGGGAATATTTTCAGGTGGAGAAAATACTGAAAGCTTAGACCTGAAGAATATTTTTCAAGATTTTGTAATGGAAATGTTTTTGCTACTTGTGCAAGAAGCTGTTGAATATCTCTTTAACAGCGGAAGTTTCAGTGAGTGTTTCCTCGTGGTTACAACCAATCGGATAAGCCTGGTACAGTTCTTGAGACATTCGTTTCTTTTCAGCGCTTCACTAACCACTATAAGGACAACGCAGGGGCTAGAACTCGTTATCCAGTCTGTAGAATCGTGCAACAAGTTGAACCCCGTCATTGGTGACTGACATATAAAGACTTATGGTGGGCCACATACCCTACGTTAATACCATCAGCAGTTGCCAAACGAGTCGCATGAACTGTTAAGCACCATGACTTAAATTATGTTGATGGTAAACTTCTGATCACCTTCGATTCCATTTACACTGTTCATTCAACGCGAGCAGAAAATTAGGTAACAGTTAATACGATTTTTTGAACTGTTAATTGTGTGTCGACGAAGTCATGTACAGGTTATTAAGGGGAAATCTAAGTAGCAGAGTTATGAAGAGCGCATTACGGAAACAGCAATCTGCGAATGTGGTAATCGGCACGTGGTTCTTAGAAATTCTGTGTTTTTGTAAGTGAAGGTTTCTCAGTGATGGAAAAAAATGCCGCTTAGGAACGGATGAGTCAAATATCTCACATCATAGCGCAGATAACTTATTATTTGAGAACAGGAAGTGGTGGGAAAAAGATGTTATTCCATACACGTTGCTAGTGACATAAAATAGTCAATAACAGCTTCAAAAAAGTAAAAATAAAATTTGCTGTTCTGTCTCGTTTGTGCATGGCCGAGCATGATTATTGTGACAAGCAGTAACTCGTGCTTATCTTCTGTTAGACGTTCGTAAATACGTCCACTAACTATTCGCCTCTGGCAGCCAGTTAAGATATTTTAACAAACCGTATTGCCAAGCGCTCACTAATTTAATGTCTGTGTCATTACCACATGGGAGTAACAGAGATAATCTTCAAGCAAGCGTAGTATAATCCATAACGTCAAAACTGCAAATTATCCTCTGGAAATTTTCCTTTTCTTAGCCACAAACTGGACAAATTTCAAATATCTGCTACCTCGAGAAGGTCACGTGGATAGTTCGAAACAGTCAGGAAACAAAAAAGCTGGCAACGAAGGATCGTCATTGTTTGCGCGACCTTTCTTGATCCGATTGCGAAGGACCAGCCACAGCTAACAGAGGGAGATTTCTTTCCTTTCGATGACTATAGCAATATTCAATTATATGCTGGCCACATGCCAACATACGTCAAACGCAAATAACGTCAGCGATCATGAGACTATTTACAACCGGCGTCGCGATCTGTAACTAGATCCGAGTAGTTGTTATGTAACCAAACAAACGACTCCTGTCGATTTCTTAAACTGTTTAATCTTCAGCAAATAATCCCTGAAATAATCCATTTATGATGAAAACAATTGTGACGCCAGATAGTTGAATTGTAACGCAACGTCTGCTTATGAATTCAAGCATTTCATGCCTGTAACAAGCGCTGACACTGTGAAGAAGTTTTTTCTGAATCTTCCTGAAGATTTATGTCAGCAGAAGCGAGAGTAAATTAAATAGTAGAATATTGGTCCAAAGCACGTTTAAAATTATCTCTCACGACCGAGTAAAACGACGGTTGAGATATAGGTCCAGTTATTTCCCGAAAACTACGCAAGCTTCACATCTGGAGAGTTGTCTTTCAAAACTGCTTGTTCCTGGATTCGATAAAGTGACCAAATAGAATCCCTTCTTGTCTATATTCTTTTAATACAGTAGAAAACTTATCCTCTCTCATTTTCGAGTTCAAAAAGAACGTTCTCCCAATTTTTCATTTGCCGAGCTCACCTGCGCAGTCGAACAAATCGTGGAACGAGAGAGACAGGAAGAAATCTTTAATTCATCGAGTTCAAGGAATATAACGATGTTAACGCACCGTGCTGAGCATAGTCTTTGGTCACTTCCTGAATTGTAGGAGAAAGAGGGACGAAACCACCCAACATCCCCCTCGGGTGATTTCGGGAAACAGCGCAAACTCAAAATTAATTTCAAAGTAGGATAGCTAGTAGATGGCTATTAAAAACGCGGTCTAAATTTTAGCCCATTTTCTCGTGCTACCTCGACTGGGAGCCGTAATTTATATTCTCTGTGCTTTGCTTTCTGGTACATAAGTTTCTGGAATGTCCTTTATTAATAATACTACCAGTTAAGGGGGTTTAATCTTGAATTTTCAGCCATGTGTCGAACAGCATTACATTATTAAAACGGTCCTGCTATAAATTAACTGAGTAATCAAAATTAATACCATAAAAGAAAGTCGTAAACGCTGAGGATACAAACAGCAGAGGGATGGAAAAGAACTATAATGGGGCGGTCTACCAAAACACACAGAAAATAGTAGACTTGATGGCAAAGCGTAGGTTGTACACTTCTATCGAATAAATAAGATCTACGTAAAAAAATAAACACTAGAAAATTAAAAATAAACGGTACCAGAGAAGCGAAAATAACTGAAAGAAACTATTTTAAGTAAAAAATGCTAAACTTAGGATGCCTTGAAGACAGAGAAAATAAGAAATCAAAAACAACACGGGAACAAAGAAAGTGAACGACAAGCTGAGGAGAAGATGAAGAAATTCTGGAAAAATAGGAAACAACGAAGATAGAAACTGAAGTTGCATCCTGAAACAAATTTGTCAATGCTTTAATGAAGAAAATGTCACATTAACGTCAACAGTTGTACTCACACGTTAAAAGGATAATAGTATGCTACCAGCCTCCAGTTTATTGAGCCATGGTACTCTGTTTTCACGTTTACGGTTAACACCCAACATCGTCGAAATTCTTTGGAGACGTGACAACTTAGAAAATGAAGGCTCGTAATCGATTCTAATAATATTACTCATTGAACGACTAAAGATACGGAAATTGAAGGTTTAACTAGTACCGTCCATTGTCATTAAGAGGAGCAGAGGTCGAAGTAAAATTATTAGCTGCTAACTTATCTTTTGTCATGCGGCTGTTGTCTGTGTTAAGACGAGTAACATTTTATCAAAAAAAAAAAAATACTGTTAGAGCATTGCTTATAATTACTTTAAATAAATTTATCGGTGAACAATTTGAAAAATGCGCTTCTGTTTACCAGGTAATTTAGTGTTGCGATGATAGCAGTATTACTATTCATATGTAAATCACTTTTAAAAGGGTACTGGAAGTGTCGTGATAATACAAATAAACAATAACAAAACGACTTAATTCGGACATTTGCTGATCTACAGCTATACTTTGATAAAGATGGCATAAAAACAGGGGTTTCCGGAATTTGGCTGACGTGATCTAGGGAAACCACGGAAAACCTAAATCAGGTTGGCCGGATGAAAAGTGGGGCCTCCGCCGTCCCGAATACAAGGCCACTCTATTTAACAACATTCCTGCCTCATTCGATCAGTCCTTGGAGTACAATAGCGTTAACGAACAAGTTACTTGTTAATTTAAAAGACTAGTGCTACACCGTTCAATCATTGCCCACTCCCAGTCACAGCACACACTATAACGTAGCACTGTTCAGACTGTCAGGTGACGTCAGGATCGTAGCAAAGAAGTTTGTTTCCCATTTTACAGTATATGCCAGAAGCGACATGAGATTTCCTAGCACCTCTCTAATGAGTGAGATGTTGAGCTCAGAAAGAGGGTAAGGTTGCATAGCTTTGGGAAGAAAGAGTTCCAAAATACGGAAAAAAGAAAATAAGAGAAGAAAACGAAGGGACGACCATACTGTGAAAGTGTTAAGTGAAATTATAGGTGTTTCATTATTGTTTTTGTTATTTTGTTTGTTGCATTTTTTACCAAACCCCAACTCCGTGTTAAGTAAATAACCCTTCACTGTATGGAATATACTGCTTAAGAGGCACTCTAACTGCCTTTTTAAATCGTTTTAATAATCTCTTTTTACCTATTTGGTCAATTTATTGCGCTCTTCTACTGACTGGCGTTAAATGGTGTTTTGAGCTTTATGTTTATTCTTCCTTGGTAAATGTAAGTTCAGTCTACATCTTGTTCCATGAACAGAGAGTTTTTTATGTAGTAATTCACGATGTTACTTTTGATGTGTATGACTGATTACTGAATATATTCATATGATGCTGATAGAATTCCCAGTGTTTAGAACAGATGTTTATAGTGAATTCTACTATTATTTTTGCTTATTATTCTTACGGGTCTTTTCTGCAGTCCGAAAAATGTTTTCATACTTTATGCAATTGTTACTAAAGAAGAAAGGTAGCATTACTAATAAAAGACAGTGGCAGGAATGTGATTTTGTTTACTGCACTGAATAACTGCCACACCCAAACACGCAACATGGCTAACATCTTTGATGTCAATGCTTGGATGATTCCCTCGGCTGTGTTACGGCAACTGCCTTGTAGTATCCACCTGCAAGTAACTTGAGTCCTTCTAGAATCTGAATTGACATGAAAAAAAAGGAAGAAAACAGGCTGTAACGCAAAGGGAAAGAATTTAAAGAAAAAAGAAGCACTAACGGGGGCTTAGAGAGAGCCTTGCTGTCACAAAATCTTTACTTATAACTGGTATTTCAGATCTGACGCTCCACCTTTTGGGTGAGGACACCTCTTTGTTCTTCTGTTAACCAACAGTTCTAACGGCGCAGTATTAATAACATTGTAGTTCTGCCACTACATAACGCAATACGTTAATAATAGACGAATTTTTATACTGTGATGGGTGGTTATTAATTGGAACCGGTACGGATAATAAAGAACATACAGACATCTGCGTGTCATATGTTTAGTACCATATTTAAGAGCTGTTGACAATCGCCTTCAAAAAGCAGACAACTTAGGCCTCGTTCCTTCTATTAGCCAGTTTAGAAATCTGAAAATTTTCCCCAGAACTGCTGAGAATATGTTTTGTGATGCGCAACTTTAATGTCTGACTCGTCTTTCGACCGTGAATTTCTCACAAACCTCATCAAGCATGGCACTAATGTACATATTTCTCATTATAAAGACGTAAGATGGATCAAAACTTTGGTTTTCAACACCTGTAGATTCGGATTTTGCTTAAACTGAGTCAAAAGCTTTTGAAAAATCTATGAACTCGGTGCCAAAGTGGTAAATAAGTCTAATTTGTCCATTCTATAGTTCCATTCCCGACTTGTGAAAGACCCTCTGTTATTCACTCCTTCAACTAACTCGATCCTAATCACATTCATTTTAATATAGGGCAAGTTCATACATATGCGACATATTTGAGTAACGAAATAAATAGCTCTTTTACACTTTTATCAGTTGTGAGTTATCGCCTGAATTTCACGTATATATTTTTGATGAGTATGGGCTATACCTGTTACTTATAAATATGGATGGAAGAAAAGTACCAAAAGGATGTTCCAGTTCGTTAAGAAACCCTCACGTACCTATGCAATCACAAACAACATTGCTGGCCACATATTCTACATAAAAGTTATGAGCTTCAGGGCACAATTAAATGCAAAAAATTGAAGCATGGAACACATCAAAGTAGTCAAGTTTTCCCATTACAGTAAGACTAGTTATTATTTCCTGATACATGAAACACTTATATTAACCTGCGTCCTTCATATGTTCTACTACGATTTCTACTTGGAGTAGATGTTTTATTTATTGTTGTTGAAGATAGACCCAGTTGGAACACAGTAAGTGGAACTTACTACGAGCTGTGTACCATGTACCTAAACACCCGAGATGCGGCGATTCGAACTCCACCGAGTCCCACAAAGGCAACCGGCTCATCTAGACAACTGAAATAGTTGACAGGCAGAGCAGACGGTGCTGTGACTCAATTTTTAGAACTCGTGAAGTATTTAATATGCTACATTTGGTGTATAATTTTAGCTCTTTATCTTTATTTCAAACCGCTTGTTTCTTTAATTATTATTCAGTCAATAAACTTTTTGTGTTTTCTTATTTTTTATTGATTTGACCTACTAAGTACCACATGAAATAATTTATGTCTTTTTTCTCCTATCTTTCCAATACTTTTCCATTCTTTCCCTATGTTGTTCTATTCTTTTCTCTGTCCACATTTTGCCTGACTTTCTTTTGTTTTCTCCTCGTAGCGCCTGAAACTTTTTAATTTTTCTGTGCTGTTTTCTCTTTCTCCTATTTCTTCCTTGATTGTTCCCATTTCCCTGGCTCTATTTTAACTTCTTTGATCCATGTCATTGATGTTAATGGATTTCTGTCAAAAGCGGTAAAATATTTTTGGTACTGTATTTTCTTCAAGCCCTTTTACACCATAGAATACAACTCATCTTCATTGTGTCTAATATTCGCTCTGTTGTTTCATAAACTTCTTTGTTACTTATTAATTTCCATTTCCAGCTGCAATATCTTTATTCCAAGATTTCATGATCATTTTCATTTCCTCCCTTTTTATTTCGCCTAATTCTTTGGCTGTGTTTAACGAAAGGCATTCTGAAACATAAAGGCATTCTGGTCAATTGACAGATGTGTAGTGTCAGAGTTTTGCATTTCTTGGACACATATTTCTTGTTACATAAATTTGTTGTTAATTAAAGCAACCTCCATTTTCCTTGGCCTTTCCAAGTGAGCTGCCTCGTCCAAAGCATTTGATTGTACTAATCCACATAAATATTTAAATTTTGTAGCCTTTCTTATTCTTCCATAATTAGTTTCCATGTATTTTGGTATCTCCAACGCACCTTTCTCATACCGATAGTCTGTTTTCCAAACGATAGTTAGGGCTGCTTTTGAAGCTGTCTCTTGTTGGAGATTTATCTGCATTGTTTCATCTTCTATAAATACAGCTGAGATAGCTACATCGTTAGCAAAATCCAAACAATCAGCACTCAGATAGCCATATTTCCTCTCATTGGTGATTTTTAAAAATTCCTTCTATTTCTCTTCTTTTTCTCCATTCCCTTACTACATTTTCTAGTACACAATTAAACATTCGTGTGGACAATCCACTCCTTACATTACGCGAATTTTGACCTTAAAAGCCTTGGAAATTCACTTATAAATTTAATTTTGTATTTTGTGTTTGTTAGTGTGCTTTTTATGATAGCAACTGATTCGTTGCCAGCTCTAGACTCCTTTAAGATGCTGAATAGAGTCAGCAGCTCGTGGTCTTGCGGTAGCGTTCTCGCTTCCCACGCCCAGGTTCCCGGGTTCGATTCCCGGCGGCGTCAGGGATTTTCTCTGCCTCGTGATGACTGGGTGTTGTGTGACGTCCTTAGGTTAGTTAGGTTTAAGTAGTTCTAAGTTCTAGGGGACTGATGACCATAGATGTTAAGTCCCATAGTGCTCAGAGCCATTTGAACCATTTGTTGAATAGATTATTATTATTTTTATTATTCAGTGTTATACTAAGCTGGGAAAGTAATATATTTCTAAACATAGTACCGTATAATACAATCATAACACGTATTTATGAAACCTTCATAAGACCGTCATCATCCATGTGCAGAAAAGCACTCCATAATACTTTTCTGATTTGATCCATTGTAAATGTTTATGAAATCCTGCGACTGTGAAAACAATAGGTTTGTTTATAAATAACTTATCTGTTACCAGTCACGATCTTCTTTATTCTATTTTTCGCACGACGCGTTTCGGGAAATGATTCCCATTTTCATGTGCGTTTTTTGTGTTTGTTATGCCATTTCTGTGTGATATTGTCGATGTGTGAGTGTCTGTGAGACTCTGTACAAACGGACTGTAAGTACAAATTATTCTAATTTTCGCCACTAACTTCACAAAAAAAGATCGACAACCAACTAAAATTCGCGTGTTTTCTTATATATTGCAGTAAAGTGAACGAAATGAAGCAGACTCTCACACATCGACAACGTCACACAGAAATGGCATAACAAACACAAAAAAACGCATTTGAAAATGGGAATCATTTCCCTATACGCGTCGTGCGAAAAATAAAATAAAGAAAATCGTGACTGATAGCAGATGAGTCATTTATAAACAGGCCTGTTATAACAATACTTTTAAGAACTCTGTGTTAACTCAGTCCACAGTAATCAGTGAAGATTAAGCCAAGGTCACATAGTTCCAAAGGACTCAGCAAGCAAAGATATGCCTAGTCTTATTTATCTGTTTCTGCATGCAGCCTATATTTGGGTTGGCTACAGTGCTAATGTCAAATAAAAAAAATAACTAATTCTGCTAATTAATTACTAACGGAAGATCGTTTACATGACTGATAAACAAGAGAACTAACTGTTGACATCTAAAGGCGGTGCTGGTATCGGAACGAGTGTCTCGATCTCTAAAACGAATCTTAAAAGGCAACACCAAAAGCGGCAGACGAAGATAGAAATACAGGGTCTGTGAGCAGTAAAAACAATTCTCGCACATCAGAAAATTGCCTTCTTCAGCACCCTATGTTACCCTACTCATCCCCACCCGCTCCCTTTACCCTTCCGAAATAAACTGTCACAAGTGTGTGCGAAGAAAAGTGTCAGAAAGAGAATGAAGGCGTCGGAGAGGGGGCAGGCAGTAGGAAAGCAAAGTGGAGAGAGTAAATAAATATGCAGTGGTGGGAGGCGAGATTGCGTTTTCTATTTGGAGTTTTTCGAGGTCGTCCCGCGCCAGAAATAGGTGGCTTGTTTACGCGAGCCGAGAACACTTGTCTGGGTTGATGTAGCGTCGGCTGGAGTCCAAGGTCGCGCGGCCTACTGTGCGTCCGATTAACAGCGCCGAGGAAAACAGAAACATCACGCGCCTGGAAGCGTCCGTTTATAGCGCGACCTGCGCCGGGCCGGAAAACACTTTGCGGGGCGAGTTGGCGCCTTTTAAAGGCCTCGTTGCTCTCCATCTGATACTCGTTTCTCGCACTTGACACTCAGCCGGCAGTCCGGTCTCTACACAGTTCCCCTTTTCCGGTCGTCGGGAGATCGGTATACGTCACCAGTCTGTTGCGTCCGCGTTCTTATGGAGTGATTAATTCGAGATCACGACTCCGAGCACCGTCAATGAACGAAGGCGCGTGACTGCTATCTCGGGCTGTCAAAGCCGCAAATGTGATTTATGCGCTTCCACAGCGATGCTGGCTGCCATGATACACTGTCTATAGCAGACTACGCAGTGTAGTTGAGTCATGAGCCGTGAAACTTTTATTTCCGTCTGACTGCCGTCATTAAGCAACTTAGTTCATAACTGAGAAGACGGAACACATTTTTAATTGGAAATGGATCTGCGTTGATGAGAGCGATATCATCATGAAAATGTCATTTATTATCGGAATGACAGAGATGCATTTCTTAATACGGCCAACAGCTAGCCACTTCAGTCACTGGCATATCTGCTTAGATTTTCTCATGTAGAAACGCCGGGGTAATTACACACAAAACAAGTGGCCACTAAGGACGATATTTCCTATTCCTGTTCTAAAATGGTTCAAATGGCTCTGAGCGCTATGGGACCTAACATCTGAGGTCATCAGACCCCTAGAACTTGGAACTAATTATACCTAACTGACTAAGTACATCACACACACCCATCCCCGAGGCAGGATTCGGTCGCGCGGTTCCAGACTGAAGCGCCTAGAAACGCTCGGCCACACCGGTCGGCTATCCTGTTCTCACAAATGTTTTAGCTACTCAGCTGATTCTGGTAATTTCATCAGCCGAATGATGGGAATTTATGAATGTTTAGCATTTCGCTCCGTATTTGTAAACTGTTTCCCTCCTTAAGTGCTATAAACAAATATATAAAAAAATACTTGTAAGTGCAAGCAGGACCCGCGCACCGCGGTTTCCGTGAAAACTTAGTTATGTGTACAGAGAGTTCATCCATCCTGGATATCGAGAATCTCTAAGATTTTTCTCGGTTATCAGTATCAATATAGGCAGGACATACATCCAACCATTCCTGAATGAAGGGGGTCTTAACAGACGGACGCAGAGACAGAGTCGGATAAGAAATGATAAAAAGAAATTGGTATTTTTTTTTTTGCTTGAACTGTGAACCCTTGCTTCTTGCCGAAATCATGACTCTATGATTACGGAAAGTACTCTATTCGTTTTGTTGATTGAATTCGCGAGAGTAAAATGCGTAACATAAATGGACTTATCTTTTGGTAACGTTGACTCAGAAGCCTGAAGTTTCCACAGCGCCAAGAGACTAAAGACTTGAGTCCGGGACATTAGTTTCAACTTGATGCGTCAATCCGTTCCTGAGGAAAAGTGGCGCAACAGTAGGACAGTCACACAGTTGGAAAACAAACGATTAAAATATATTTCTTTTTCGTGTGATATAATTACAAATTAGTAATTTTCGGATTTTTTCATTTAGCTGCACTGTAACCCGTTGCTTCTTTCCAAGTTTTATGTTTTTAAAGCAACAGGAAGTGCCCCATAGATTTTGTTGAGTGAGTTTTCGTGTATCATAATAGGTAAAATAAATGGCCGTATGTTGTGATTCCATTGATTTGGAAGATTAAATTATTTATGTCGCCAAGGGACAATTGACCTTAATGTGCGACAAAAATTTCAACAGGACACTTCGACCCGTTCCTCGGGAAAGAGGTTTTTAACTTTTGGGCATACCAGAAGATAGACGGAAAAGAAAATCGTCTTCTTTAAGAGTTCCGTTTTTACTTATTGAGCCCTTAAAAGGAGTGAAAGATTGGCAAACGCGTTTTGTAATGTGTTGTGTGACTATTTCACGCCAAATTTCAATTGACAAAAAGAAGCAACTAATACAGAGAAGGTAAGATTATGTGCACGTTATTGGGGATTTCTAAGATCAAATAGATAAGAGTGAATGTAGTAACAATAATAACATTGTAAGAGATAAAATTTTCAGCTGCAATCAAAAATTTGTAATTTCTTAGATTAATAATAGCATCTTCACAATGAAGTCACACATTTCTTTCTATTTTTTTAACGAATTTGGCAGGTGGCACTTTCCACATTAACGAACATCATAGCAATTATAGCAATAGCCTCCACCACCGAATAATTTCGTTTTCAACTTTTCTCCTTGGAAAAGTAAAAAAAAAAAAAAAAAATTTTTGGCAGATACCATTCATTATACGTTGTTATGATGTCCTCAGACTTTTTCTGCTATTTAGTAGACGCCGCCTGCATGTGAAGTGCATAAAATGCAAAACAAAAAATTTTTTACTGGAATTGCTGTTTCTCTTGTCGTATTATACAGTCACGATAAAATTATTTTATGTATTGCCTAATGTACAAATGACAGTAAATTATGCTCACCTGAAAATAATCGTTCATCTTCCTCCCTTACCAACTATCTACTAGTGGCTCTTGGTGATGATGTAGAGACTATATCGGGTATTTCCAGATTCACATTAATTTCAAAACTTAATCAATCGCCTCTTTACAGTCTTAGTCTTTATCACTTCTACGGTGAAGCTATCAGTTGTTTCACGGTAATAAAAAGTTCAGACACTCTTTAAAGCGTATTTTATGATAATTTTTCCGCCTGCACTGGTGTACGATTTTCTACCACTGATTATTTTGTATGCTTTGCCTTGTAACTTCTGTCGATTAGGCCTACTGTTTACTGCAATTGAAGCTATTACATTCAAACTGTGTATCTGTTAACAGGAATACTTTTAAGACAATGAAGAGTGGTAAGACAAAACATTATTGGAATTGTGTCGTCTTGATCAGTAATCTGACTCAATAACAGTTCTATTTTCACAGCTTGTGGTACTTCAGAATTCAGTATTTTGTATGTTTTCAGAACTAACAAAACAATTTTGTCGGCAGTATGAAATCTGATGGTCCCACCGGCGTCGACCTGACTGGGCCAGAAATTTGCAGCTATTTAGCCACACTCTTCGAAACAGCAGACAAATTAAAAACTCGACGAAAATCCCGCCGGATCGCTACCCCCTGGCGGCCGAACGCGGAACCACGAAGTCCGACGGCAAAACGAACAGCTGAAGGGCGCGCGCCGCTTATGGCCGCCGCCTCGGCGAGCGCTCCCATTGGCCGAGCGCGCGGCGGCCATGTTGGCTCGCGGCCGCAACCGCCAACCGCCGGCGGCTCTGCTTTGCATAATTTATGCCCGCGCTGGGAGGGGCCGGGCCGCGGATTTCCACCAATCGGAAGAAATTTCTCGTCGTCCCCCTCGCTCCCCGCCTCGTCCTACGGACTCCGACGGCTCTGGCTGCAGGCCTGGATTACGTCCGTCCGTGACGTCATTCCAGAGTAGCCCTTCCCCGTAGTTAGAGCGA
The DNA here is from genome assembly GCF_023864345.2 of Schistocerca serialis cubense. Lineage (NCBI taxonomy): Eukaryota > Metazoa > Arthropoda > Insecta > Orthoptera > Acrididae > Schistocerca > Schistocerca serialis. The sequence continues at coordinate 60,619,301 of NC_064649.1, read as the reverse complement.
CCTGCGCGCAGCGGCGGCAATTACGAAAATAATACTGCCCGGAGCTGGCGGCTGCTGGCGTCTGCTGTTTGCTGAGCAGATCTGCAGCATCGTTCTTTTTTTTTCGTTTATCTTTTTTCCTCTTTGACCCAGAGAGTTTTTCGCCGTTCAATAACAAACAAAAAAGGTTCATGCTAATTAAGTCTTGAGGAATGTGCCCTCATCAGATCGCGGAATCTGTTATTATTCGTGATTATCTTTGTTGGATATCACACATGCACGTGGAGTTTCTCTCACAATATTTCTCCAATAACCGTCCAAACTATTAGCTGAGCCAGCACGGTAGGTGAGCGTGTTCTGTCAGAGAGCTTGCTGCTCTCTGTAATAAAAAAAAAAAAACCGAGTGAAAGGATCAACAACGAACTTCAACGGATGTCATGTGACATCCGCTACAACCAAATACAACGAACAATAACGAACAGAAAATGCGGAAAGTGGTCAGCGCGTCTGATTACCATCAACAGGCCCGGGATCGATTCCCGGCGGAACCAGAGATCTTTTTTTTCCCTCGGGGACTGGCAGTTGTATTTTCCTCATCATCATCATCTTTATCGCATGCAAGTCGCCCAATGTGGCGTCAACTGGAAAGAATTGTAACTACGCTGCCGATCTTCCCCAGGTGTGGACTATCAGTGCCGTACGGTCGTTTTATTTCATTTTCTTTTCACTAACCTCTATAATTTTCGAGCGTTGCTAAACACGTGTCAGCATTCTACTATACTACAGTTGCGAGCCCGATTCATAGGTTAAACATGAGGAGAGCGGTTGTTCTAGCGTACAGCTTAGAGAACGGACTAAATAGTTCATCTGGTGTAAGGCTCCATCTATGTTACCCTTAAGCCATTCACGCTGGAAGGCCGTCGTGCAGCCTCGGAAAAGCGCGCGAGAGGAATTTACCACCCGTTCAAGTAACATCTATTGTAGTCCTCAGTCGCGTAACAGGCTAAGCTTCTACGCTGCGTGGCGTAGGTTTGATCACCGGACAAAATGTACGTTGTTTTCTACTCTCGTTTTCTGTATTCCCGTTTTATTTCGCTTTTGATGAAAACTGATTAGGCCTTCAACGACGATGATTACAAAGTAGATAACAAAAAGGTAATACACAGTTTATACCACATTTAATACGGCACAGTTCAAAATGAATAAATCGATTGCAGACGGCTATAAATATTTCATGAGTAGTGAAATATCGATAAGAATTCCAGAGGACGCAAATGACAGTTCACATTTTTACGTGCTTCGCAGGTGTGCTGTATGACGTTAAAGGATACTTTTGTCGTTTCTTGGCGAAACAACTTCATAACTGTAAACAAGTTGTTAATGTTCTACAGAGTTAATGTAGTTTGTTTACCAGTTTCTGGCTTACAAGCCATCATCAGATTTTGACCATCGTGCCAAAGAGTGTGCAACTTTGAACAAAAACACTGAAAAGCGCTACACCTCGAGAATCAGGCACGAATTTCGGGTAAATGTCATCTTTGACAGCGCACTGGTTGAACAACTTAAAACGTTAAACAGTAAATAAATAAAAAGGGAAAAAGCCAGAAGGACATTCAAACTCAGTTAAAAAACTAGGTGCGTTAAAATAATTAAAATTAAATTAACAATCCCAATAAAGTAAAATTAGTGTGTGACAAGAGTACTGATGAGAAAACTGAGGAGAAGGCAATACAGAACCAAATTAAAGATGAAACTGACATCTGTAACAATAACATGTATGGAACAAGTTTCTTGCAGTGGCCATTTTCGCAGAAGCTGCGTGCAAATTGCAGTAGTTCAAAAGAGAAACACGTTTTTGCTTGCTGCCCCTTAAGTTTTTTATACAACTTGTCACCAAGAGGCGTTTCGCCTAACTTACAAGACATGTTCAGTGGGTCTCCTGAAATATTACACAATTTTTTCGTTTGCACAAACGGGTTATCATCTGCACACACAGGCTATAGAATAAGTATAAGTGAGGGAATAAAATGTTAAATACATAATAAAATTAAAATAAGAAGAGTACACACACACACACACACACACACACACACACACACACACACACACACACAGAAAACTTACATCAACACACATATAGTCAAACAAGAAACAATCGGAGGCAAAAGCTGGGGAAGTTGGCAACAACTGCAGAAATGAAAGACACTCTAGACACAAAAAATGACATATATAGTTCTGCATTTCGTAAACAGAGTGACCACAAAGAAAACTGCAACCTTCCATCTAGTTCGCGATACAAGACAAAGCTGTTTGACTGATCAACAGTGAATTACACGGCGAGCTGTAAATACCTTTCCATTTTACTGCAACAGTGGACCGTTTTAAACCTATAACCTGTATGTGCAGATGATAATCTACTTGCGCAAACGAAAAAAATCGAATAAAATTTCAGGACATCCACTGAAAATGACTTGTAAGTAAGGCGAAACGCGTCTTTGTGCACAAGTTAAATAAAAAACACAACGTGCAGCAAGTAAAAAAGCTTTCTTCTTTTAAATTACTGCAAAATGTATAGAGTATGAACGCAGTCACAATAAAGAAAAGACCGGCCGTAGTGGCCGTGCTGTTCTAGCCGCTACAGTCTGGAGCCGAGCGACCGCTACGGTCGCAAGTTCGAATCCTGCCTCGGGCATGGATATGTGTCATGTCCTTAGGTTAGATAGGTTTAATTAGTTCTAAGTTCTAGGCGACTGATGACCTCAGAAGATGAGTCGCATATTGCTCAGAGCCATTTTTGAATAAAATAAATAAATATAAGAAAAATTAATGACTGCTGTAGAACAGACAGTTTGGCAATAATTGGGAATCTGTGAGGACTGAGTAACGTTTAGAAGAGAGAACGTATTGAGCTGTGTTTGGTCATTTAGGATTAAATCGTAACTGCGGGCAAAATGCTTATTGATTTCCAGGACTTGGTTTGTTAGGGGGAGAGCACGGGACTACAGATGGTACCTGTGGCCCTCACTAACCACACGCTAACCTAAGCGAAGTCAGGATTCTTTTACCTCCAGCTGCGTTTACGATCACCCACGCGAGTTGCTATGTCTCTGCCTGACTGACCAACACAAAACTAGTCAGAATCTGTATGACACCCTTTCGACACACGGACAACACTTAGGCGATAATCCAGTTCACGGCATACATCCTGCAGTACGTATGGAATCACCTACGCGAGCACATTAGAACTGTGCAATTTGAGTTCTGCAATTCTTATAGCAACGTCTGTTCTGTCTTACATGAGTGCGTGTCTGAAGGAGCAGACATTGGTGACGATCTTCAGCTGTAGTAATATTACGAAATTTTGTCGTAGCTGCGAATATTTTTGACAGCTGTACTAGCTATGGAAATCATACCTATTGGTGATAACATGAAAATTAGTGCTGCAGCGGGACTCGAAGCCGGAACTGTCTTCAGCAAAAGAGAGGCGTACGTAAGATCTTTCACGTAACCCCAAAGAAATAAATCCGTTGTTATCACGTCCCGAGATCTAAATACCAAGACCAGAATACATCAGCTTCACGTCCTACAGCAACACTCCAACGGTATGGAAGATGTTGATTTAAAAATATGAGCGTGTGCTCGATCGAAATTTTCATATTCCTCTTACATTCTCCGTAACTGGTATCCAAGTAACGCTAACATTAGATAGCCCTAGCTGTAATCGCTATTTTCATTTTGAATACGCCCTGTGCTGCACACGCACACAGTTTAATCTAGTAGTATTAAGATTTAATTTAGGGAAAAACTTGTTTAACTAAGATTACCCTGTTTTTTTATCACTCTCATGCCTAGTTTGTCAGGTTAGTTAATGGAGGTGAGCGTAAAAACATCCAGTGAAGCTCGGAATGTAATATAATTGAATCCTCGCTTTTAGAAACAGTGCTCTCGTTCTGTAACATTCCAAGTGCTCTTTGGAACTGGTTCTTGAATTGATCATCGAAAGCAGGGCCCTGCAAAGTGAGCACAAAAAACAAAAGAACCCACAAAAGAAAATGTATCTCCGAAAATCGAAGAATTTTAAAGTAAATATCCTTAATCCTGCTGCTATCTTCGGATCAGTATGATCCGGAGAGGAGTTTGTTCTTCCATAAACGCATATTCCGGTTAAAACGCGTAACCTACAGAACACGCAATACAGAGAGCACGTGGTACTCAAGAACAGATTACGATTGGATTATGGGTGGGTTATGGGTGGCCCCCGAGACTCGATACGCTTGAATGTCAATCACAAAACAATTTTAATCGGATTATAATGCCTGTTTCGCTGTTCATTCTATATAGCTCAACGCTCAAGTGGAAGAAAATTGTTTTCTTCCCCGTCTTACATCGTTAGTTCTTAGATTTGTATCCCTTGAGTGCATATGACCCAGCTGCTTAAGAATTTACAACATACTCAAATACCGCTAGTACAGGTTTATTTCTAAATGCATGACACGTATTGTAACGTCTTTTCTTTATAACAATGCAGGTATTGACTTGCTTATTGTCGAAATATGTGAAGTTACATAACATACGTAGGTCCTTTATTACGTTCAAATTGGGAAAGCATAATCGCTACCAGTAATATTTTATCAACTGTTTGGTGCGGACGTAATTCATATGTCTGACGTAGTATTTTCTGCGCGGCTCTCGTGACGAATCGATTTTTCTAACGTTCAGTTGCCGGCCTTTGTGACCGAACGGTTCTAGGCGCTTCAGTTCGGAACCGCGCAGCTGCTACGGTCGCAGGTTTGAATCCTCCCTCGGGCATGGATGTGTGTGATGTCCTTAGGTTGGTTAGGTTTAAGTAGTTCTAAGTCTAGGGGACTGATGACCTCAGATGTTAAGTCCCATAGTGCTTAGAGCCATTTGAACCAATTTTTAACTTTCAGTCGGCAGAATTAGTAAATGCATCTGACAGCGAGGAGAATATTTCGGAAGAAGATTATCACAGCAGTGACGACAGCATTCATTGTGTATCTGAGTCAGAAGACACTTGAGGATTAGTACGGCCTACTTCATACTGAAATGGGGTAGCGGTGCAAGTGTCTTAGAAGTGGAAGAGCACTCAGTTCAAACGCTATACAACTAACTCCTGGTCCAACAAGATGTGATATCCAGAATAAGATGATATAAAAACCCCTTTTCAGGCTCTTATGAACCATGATATTCGGGTGGCGCAGTGGTTAGACACAGGACTCGCATTCGGGAGGACGACGGTTCAATCCCGCGTCCGGCCATCCTGATTTAGGTTTCCCGTGATTTCCCTAAATCGATCCAGGCAAATGCCGGGATGGTTCCTTTCAAAGGGCACGGCTGACCTCCTTCCCGTCCTTCCCTAATCCGATGAGACCGATGACCTCGCTGTCTGGTCTCCTTCCCCAAAACAACCAACCAACCAACCATGATATTCGGAGTACGTCTACTGGCGTGGAAATATTGAGCGTCGAAAAATTTATTGTGACACCTGAGAAGAATTAGACTAAATGGCATTTGAAGCTTATACGCATTTGTGATTGATGGTTGTTGAGTATATGTTGTGTGCTAAATTAGCAAAGGGCCTATGGGATTCAGAAACAGGAAGAGCCGTCTTTCCTCCTGTTATGTCACAAAAACCGTTCTGTTGCATCCTATGTATCTTACGCTTCGATGACAAGTCTGGTCGAAGAGCAAATGGCACGTTAGCATCTGTAAGAACTCTGTGGGGGAAGTAAGTGGAAATACGGTCGAAATTGTGCAGGATGTTCCAGGAGGAATGGCCAACGTTCAGGGACATCACAGGAACGGTCATTCGAAGCAAAAGTGTGTAGTAAACTTGGGCAGTAAGGTGCAAACTTTAAGATCTATGGGCACTTGTTCATCTTCGTTATTATCAAACACATCTCTTCAACAGAACAAGTGTTCGTATCTCGTGACGTATGCATTTTAGAGCCCCTGTTAACTAGACAATTTTTTCTTGTTTTTCGCCATACTACCACCTCCCAAAAGATGTAAACCAAAGCGCCTACAGTAGTTAATATGTGTCTGACAGTACTGGAGAAGCGTTTCAGAGCCCATGTTTACTATACATTTTTGCTTCGAATGATTGTTCCTGTCGTATCCCTCAATACTGACCATTACTCCTAGAACACCCTGCATAATACTGCAACAAGTGTAACGGTAGATAAGCAAACAGAACCAAAATTTGAAATTATTGTACCTTTAATAATTTATGAATATTATTCCCTTAAATACCAACTGTGGTCTTGGCTCATATGTATAGACCTTCTTTAAACCGGGTTAAACCAGCATCCAAGCGAAATTCTCCCCTATTTTGGAGCACATACACTAACGCATTCCGTCGCCGAAAAAGGAAAATTAATATACTGTTGGCGTGGCCATTTTACGCAGTATGTATCAACAATTATTTGTTTTTTTCTGTTTTAGGCGTGCTGAAATTTAAGACTGTTTTACTGCTGACGCGCTTCGCTTTTATTTCTAAAGCATTATCATTGCCCTTAAGGGGATACGGAATCGGATTTTGGGTAAAAAAATCGAATTTTTTTTTATTGGCGTATTATATTCTGCCATGTTTCCTCTTTAAAATGACGTATCATACATAGCTCTACTACAATTATAACTATTTTATTTTTATATATTTGTGAGATCGGGTATTGCGCTTTAGTTATACACGTCTCTCGTGGCTGACCATGAACTTTTTGGCAGTACCTTTAAAGTGACATGAATTTAAATATCCCGGTTTCCAGCGACTATTTATACACTAGTTGCCCGAAAATGTTTCTCTCTGGTTTCCTCAAGTTACTCTTTGACTTTGTGGCGGGACTGTTTTGTAAACAGTGTGATATAAGAAAGTAGTTGTTGTTGAGTTATTTCGGATTTAGTGCTTCATTTTTCGCAGTGAAAATGCCTAGAGCTAAAGCAAAAGTATTTAAAAAGCGTGTGAACTGGCAAAAGAAAAGAAATAATGATTCATTAGCAAAGCAAAGCAGTTCATCATCATCACTGTTGGAAAATGTGAATCCACTTATTACTGATTTGCCGAACGAACTTACACCAAATGAAAACAGTGCTTCTCATAAAAAACTAAGAGATTTGGAAGAGAAATATAATTTACTTGATAGAGGGAATGAAGTTTTTGAACTCATTGATACGAATATATTGTGTGAAGCTCTTGAAAACAGTTTGTGCTGCAAAAAATGTCATGGAAACGTTTCTCTGAAAGTAGAATCCCATGTTGGCCTGGCTGCCCAGTTTAATTTAATATGCAGTGTTTGTAAATACAGCTGTAAGTTTCCAAGTTCGGTTTCAGTAACTGTAAATAATGGATACAAGAAAACTGAACTTTATAGTGTAAATATTAGGTTAGTTTATGGATTGCGAGCAATTGGTAAGGGCAAAGCAGCTGGTGATATGCTATGTGGTGTTCTAAATCTTCCAAGTGCACCTTCAAAGTTTGAAGCTTACAATTATGTACTAGGATCTGCAGTTGAAGATGTAGCACAGAAGTCAATGCAGGTTGCTGTGGAAGAAGCAGTGGAAGAAAATGACGGCAGTCGTGACCTCACAGTGGCGTTTGATGGCACGTGGCAGAAAAGGGGCCACACCTCCAACAATGGTGTTGTAACAGCAACTAGTGTTGATACTGGCAAGGTTATTGATGTTGCAATAATGTCTAAATACTGTAGGTGCACAGGCAGGCTGAAAAATGAACACAGTGATGACTGTATTGCTAATTATTATGGTAGTAGTGGTGGCATGGAGGTTGCTGGGGTGAAGAAAATTTTTCATCGCTCTTCACAGTGGTATAATGTTCGCTATGTCAAATATCTGGGAGATGGTGACTCTAAAGCATTCAAAGAAGTTTTGGAAAGCAAACCATATGGGAACAGTGTAAATATAAGCAAACTTGAATGTATAGGACATGTGCAGAAGAGAATGGGTGCCAGGCTGAGAAGGTTAAAATCAGTTATGAAAGGGAAAAAACTAGATGATGGGAAAACCTTGGATGGCAGAGGAAGATTGACTGATTCCATAATAGACCACATTCAGAACTGCTATGGCCTTGCAATCAGGCAAAATACAGGCAATCTTGAAGAAATGAGGAGAGCTATATGGGCTTTATATTTCCACACCGCATCCACGGATGAGCACCCACAACATGGTTTGTGCCCCAAAGGTGAAAACAGCTGGTGTAAATACAATAGGGGACTAACAACAGGAGAGAAATACATTCACCACCACAGTCTACCATCAGCCATCATGGCAGAAATAAAGCCCATTTTCAGAGATCTGGCTGACAGAAGTCTTCTGATGAAATGTCTTCACGGAAAAACGCAGAACCCCAACGAGTGCTTGAATAGTGTGATATGGCATCGTCTCCCAAAAACAGTGTTTGTCGGAATTAATACACTACATTTTGGTGTGTATGATGCTGTGGCAACCTTCAATCTTGGAAATATAACTAAATGCCAGGTCCTTCAAAAGTTGGGTATGTGTGTTGGTTCCCGTACGGTACGTGCTATGTTCTTTTTAGATCAGCACAGACTAAGGCATGCTGATAATATAATCAAGACATTAGTGAAAAAAGCAAGACGGGTGCAGAGGGTTGCCAAAAGAAGACTTGAAGATGATTATGAAGACTGTGAAGGGGGTATTAGCTACGGATCAGGAATGTTTTAATCTTCTTTCTCCGTTTCCCGTAAGTTTACTTTTTACTTCATCTAGGAACATTATCTCAGGTACTGGTCAACCTAGAAGTCTGAAATTTTTATGACGTAGTGACATAGGTCCCTATTACATACTGAAACGACGATTTTTTAATTACTTGATTTACAAAAGACTTAGGGGTGATAGTCTAGTAAAAAGCGATGGAAAAAATTTACTTAAAAATAAATGTACAATATCTCTGTAAGAAAATACTTTGACAATAAACTGTTGTTTCAGTATTGTTGTAACATATGAATGCACATACAGTAAAATTTTTACCTCTCTGTCTCCAGTAGTTTGTGAGAAAATGTTCCCTATAGTAGGCATATATTAACATTGCGGGGATAGGTGATTCCGTATCCCCTTAAACATGTTGTGCACTCGACAGGTTGTCATTGTTATCTGAGTTTGAGAATGTTACACTACATCTATCGAACTCAAGGCCACCGGTGTGCCTGTCCAACATCATGCACGCTCAACTGTCTCACCACTGTTTTAGTGGCTGATAAATTCGACTCGCACGCTCTCCAAGGCCAACGTCTCTTGATCCAGGGCCTACCAACGTGAATGGCTTTAGGCTGGTAGACAGCACTTCAGAGTCCGTTTTCGATACCCATTACCCATTCCACATCCTCCCGTTGTACGCGTAAGAGGGTGGGAGAGAGGAGGGGGGAGGCGAGGAAGAGGACACTTACAGAAAAAAATCTCAAAACGGAGGAGCAATTATGCTGATTAGGAGGACGTCAGGTGACAAAAAATGGTTCAAATGACTCTGAGGTCATCAGTCCTCTAGAACTTAGAACTACTTAAACCTAACTAAGCTAAGGACATCACACACATCCATGCCCGAGGCAGGATTCGAACCTGCGACCGTTGCGGTCGCGCGGTTCCAGACTGTAGCGCCTAGGACCGCTCGGCCACCCAAGCCGACCATCAGGTGACAGCCTGCAAGCAATTGGTCTGCGTGATACACACACCTGGAGTTAAGGTCTGAGGTGTGGTTTCGCATGACAGCAGGAGTATCCTTGCGGTTATCCCACGTGGCTTGAGCGTAGATTTGTACGCCTGTCTGGTAATTGGACCTTCTGCACTGCCATTCATGAACAGCATTCCAGGGGGTGTTTTAAAACGGAATAACGCTCGCCCACATGCCGCTGTTGTAACCCAGCATGCGCTAAGAGTGTCGAAATGCTGCCTTGGCCTGTTCGACCACCAGATCTGTCTCAAACCGAGGACGTGTGGGACGTCATCCACTGCCAGCATTAACCGTCCCTGTAGCGACCGACCAAGTGCACTAGGCATCCCCACAAACTGACATCCGGCACCTGCAAAGCAAAATGCATTCACGTTTACATGCTTGCATTCAACATTCTGGTGGCTACATCGGTTTTTAATGTACCAGCATTTAGCAATTACAATGGCTTTTCTCCCACGTACGTTAACATGTGAACTTGCAATGTTAATCACTTAAATATGTTATCTAGACAAATGTACTCCAAGAAAGTTATTACTCCAGCTTCATTACATTCTGGTCCTTCTATTTTTTCCGTCAGTGGCTGTAAACATCGTATCTTAAATCCAGCATTTCAGCTAAAGATGGTAATAAAATATTCACATCATCATTTGCCCTTGTGTCCTTGCCATCCACCGTTTTCCGTCTTCTTGCACAATTTCTACGATAGACGTGCTCTTGCGTATACGTTCATTGACGGATGGAGTGCAAGTGGTCTGTTACTGATATCAGCACAATAGGTATACGAGAAGACAATTTCTGTACCGTATTCACATAGAAAGGAGAAGACTTGTATAGCCAGCCAAATCACGAAAGTTAGCCAATGCTTGAGGATTTCACATTACTGTTCTGTGATACGGAAATAAGTTAGCACTCGCTCTGATAGATTTTACAGGAAGTACTCTGTCCCCAGAAAATAAACTTTTGGAACTTCTCCTTATGGTCTGAAACTCTGTCGTATATTATACAGCCCCAGTTTCCGATGTACACACACTGTACGTACAGGGTTCGTAAGACCAGCGGCACCGACCGACCGCCGTATCATCCTCTGCCGCTAGGCGTCGCTGGATGCAGATATGGAAGGGAATATGGTCAGACACCGCTCACCTGGCTGTCATTACTTCTCAATCAAGCAGCTCCTCAATTGGCCTCACAAGGTCTGATGCACCCCACTTGCCAACAGCGCTCGATAGACCCGGACTGTGACTCATCCAAGTGCTAGCTATGCCTGACAGCGCTTAACTTCGGTGATCTGAAGGGAATCGGTGGTACAACTGCGGCAAAGCCGTTGCCCTAACTTCTTATACGCCGACCTTTAAATCACGTGTCAGTAAATTTCCTGACAGTATTCAGTTTCATACAAAAGCAAGTAATCGTCGATTGTGGCTCATGGGCGTAACTATTTAGGGAATAGCAAAGTGACATTTCGAAAGTCTTTCTAAGGTTTCAACTGAAGCAACTAAAAAGTTTTTGATAACGATGTAAACCAAACCAATGAATTAAATGTTGTACCATTACCAGGAGTCGAATCCAGATAGCTTGCTATCTACGGAGACGGGCCATCAGCTACATCAGACTGGCACTACACGGACTACCCCCAACACATCTGCGTCACTGATACAAATTCCAACTGACGCCTCAGCCCATTGCTAATCCCCTCACAAACTTGCATCAGCGTTGCAAAGGCTCTTCCGTACTGGAATAACACGTTGGCAATGAGCGAAATAGCGTTACTCCTGTCTGTACCTCAGGTGTAGGTGACATGTTAATGGTATATACTTGGTGCATGTATTGGGGAACAGCGATTGGCGTGTGAATTGGAATTTATATCGGTGAGGAAGTGTACTAAGGGTTGTCTGTGCAGCAGTGGTATCTGTAGTGACAGTATGCCGTAACAGATAGCGCATCTGTGTAGTAAGTAGAAGACCTAGATTCGAATCCTGATGCTGGCAAAAATTTAAATTCATTGCTCTGGCCTACACCATTATCATAGATAAATGCGGGATTCCATATAACTCATGAAAAGCAATTGTATATGATTAATAGAACCACGTAACACTTGACTACAGGATACCTAAAATATCTTCATAGCGATCTTCTTTTGTTGATTATCTTTCTGATAAAATGAAAATGATACAAAATATTGGATTTCTCCATAGAGTATGGTATATCCGCTCTGGAATTTTGTCTATACGAGAGTGGATACACTACCAGAAGAACGCTTTTGAGTTTCAGATTTTCTGCTTTTTCCCCAAATAATTTTAGACAAATGCTGGAACGAAACGGAAGAGGTTAGGGAGGGCGCCTTATCATGGATATCTGTGGAGGACTGCAGTGAAAGTCTCTCCGGATGCTGTAAATATCCAAAAGAAAATACGGTGATTTGAAATATGTTCTATTGGTATGAGAGACCCGTGGTCTGGGGTAGCCGGCACGGTAGCTCAGCGTGTTTGGTCAGAGGGTTAGCAGCCCTCTGTAATAAAAAAAAACTGAGCTAATCGATCAACAACGAACTTCAACGGATGTCTTACGACGTCCGCAACGACCAATCACAACGATCAATAACGAAAAAAAAAGAAAAAAAAGGGGTAGCGTCTTTGATTCATAACCAAAACGTCTTCGGTCCCGGGTTCGATCCCCGCCACCGCCTAAATTTTGATAAATAATCAGCATTGCTGGCCGAAGACTTCCGGGACTAATGACCTCAGCAGTTGAGTCCCATAGTGCTCAGAGCCATTTGAAGACTTCCGGCATAAGAAGTCAGCCTCATTCTGCCAACGGCCTTGTCAAAGAGGGCGGAGGAGCGGATAGAAGTTCAGGGCACTCTCTTGCCCTAGAGGTGGGAAATTGCCCCTAAAGGCGGAAGAATCAGCAATGATCAACGACATGAGGATGCCGAAGGCAATGGATACCACTGCATTAAAGACACGTAACGTGTATCCACAGGACATGTGGCCTGTAATTGAAGAAGTGTCATGATGATCTCTCCATTGGCAAAAGATTCCGGAATAGTCCCCCATTCGGATCTCCGAGAGGGGACTGCCAAGGGGGAGTTACCATGAGAAAAAGATTGAATAATCAACGAAAGGATAACGTTCTAAGAGTCGGGGCGTGGAATGTCAAAAGCTTGGATGTGGTAGGGAAACTAGAAAATCTGAAAAGGGAAATGCAAAAGCTCAATCTAGATATAGTAGGGGTCAGTGAAGTGAAGTGGAAGGAAGACAAGGATTTCTGGTCAAATGAGTATCGGGTAATATCAACAGCAGCAGAAAATGGTAGAACAGGTGTAGGATTCGTTATGAATAGGAAGGTAGGGCAGAGGGTGTGTTACTGTGAACAGTTCAGTGACCGGGTTGTTCTAATCAGAATCGACAGCAGACCAACACCGACAACGATAGTTCAGGTATACATGCCGACGTCACAAGCTGAAGATGAACAGTTAGAGAAAGTGTATGAGGATATTGAAAGGGTAATGCAGTATGTAAAGGGGGACGAAAATCTAATAGTCATGGGCGACTGGAATGCAGTTGTAGGGGAAGGAGTAGAAGAAAAGGTTACAGGAGAATATGGGCTTGGGACAAGGAATGAAAGAGGAAAAAGACTAATTGAGTTCTGTAACAAGTTTCAGCTAGTAATAGCGAATACCCTGTTCAAGAATCACAAGAGGAGGAGGTACACTTGGAAAAGGCCGGGAAATACGGGAAGATTTCAATTAGATTACATCATGGTCAGACAGAGATTTCGAAATCAGATACTGGATTGTAAGGCGTACCCAGGAGCAGATATAGACTCAGATCACAATATAGTAGTAACGAAGAGTAGGCTGACGTTCAAGACATTAGTCATGAAGAATCAATACGCAAAGAAGTGGGATACGGAAGTACTAAGGAATGACGAGATACGTTTGAAGTTATCTAACGCTATAGATACAGCAGTAAGGAATAGCGCAGTAGGAAGTACTGTCGAAGAGGAATGGACATCTCTAAAAAGGGCCATCACAGAAGATGGGAAGGAAAACATAGGTAGAAAGAAGGTAGCTGCGAAGAAACCATGGGTAACAGAAGAAATACTTCAGTTGATTGATGAAAGGAGGAAGTTCAAACATGTTCCGGGAAAATCAGGAATACAGAAATACATGTCCCTGAGGAATGAAATTAATAGGAAGTGCAGGGAAGCTAAGACGAACTGGCTGCAGGAAAGACATCGAAAAAAATATGATTGTCGGAAGGACACACTCAGACAACCTCTGGTGACATTAAAAGCAACGGTGGTAACATTAAGAGTGCAACGGGAATTCCACTGTTAAATGCAGAGGAGAGAGCAGATAGGTGGAAAGAATACATTGAAAGCCTCTATGAGGGTGAAGATTTGTCTGATGTGATAGAAGAAGAAACAGGAGTCGATTTAGAAGAGATAGGGGATCCAGTATTAGAATCAGAATTTAAAAGAGCTTTGGGGGACGTACGGTCAAATAAGGCAGAAGGGATAGATAACATTCCATCAGAATTTCTAAAATCATTCGGGGAAGTGGCGACAAAACGACTATTCACGTTGGTGTGTAGAATATATGAGTCTGGCGATATACCATCTGACTTTCGGAAAAGCATCATCCACACAATTCCGAAGACGGCAAGAGCTGACAAGTGCGAGAATTATCGCACAATCAGCTTAACAGCTCATGCATCGAAGCTGCTTACAAGAATAATATACAGAAGAATGGAAAAGAAAATTGAGAATGCGCTAGGTGACGATCAGTTTGGCTTTAGGAAAAGTAAAAGGACGAGAGAGGCAATTCTAACGTTACGACTAATAATGGAAGCAAGGCTAAAGAAAAATCAAGACACTTTCATAGGATTTGTCGACGAGGGAAGAGCGTTCGACAATATAAAATGGTGCAAGCTGTTCGAGATTCTGAAAAAAGTAGGGGTAAGCTATAGGGAGAGACGGGTCATATACAATATGTACAACAACCAAGAGGGAATAATAAGAGTGGACGATCAACGTCGAAGTGCTCGTATTAAGAAGGGTGTAAGACATGGCTGTAGCCTTTCGCCCCTACTCTTCAATCTGTACATCGAGGAAGCAATGATGGAAATAAAAGAACGGTTCAGGAGTGGAATTAAAATACAAGGTGAAAGGATATCAATGATACGATTCGCTGATGACATTGCTATCCTGAGTGAAAGTGAAGAAGAATTATATGATCTGCTGAACGGAATGAACAATCTAATGAGTACACAGTATGGTTTGAGAGTAAATCGGAGAAAGACGAAGGTAATGAGAAGTAGTAGAAATGAGAACGGCGAGAAACTTAACATCAGGATTGATGGTTACGAAGTCAATGAAGTTAAGAGATTCTGCTACCTAGGCAGTAAAATAACCAATGACGGACGGAGCAAGGAGGACATCAAAAGCAGACTTGCTATGGCAAAAAAGGCATTTCTGGCCAAGAGAAGTCTACTAATATCAAATACCGGCCTTAATTTGAGGAAGAAATTTCTGAGGATGTACGTCTGGAGTACAGTAGTGAAACATGGACTGTGGGAAAACCGGAACAGAAGAGAATCGAAGCATTTGAGATGTGGTGCTATAGACGAATGTTGAAAATTAGGTGGACTGATAAGGTAAGGAATGAGGAGGTTCTACGCAGAATCGGAGAGGAAAGGAATATGTGGAAAACACTGATAAGGAGAAGGGACAGGATGATAGGACATCTGCTAAGACATGAGGGAATGACTTCCATGGTACTAGAGGGAGCTGTAGAGGGCAAAAACTGTAGAGGAAGACAGAGATTGGAATATGTCAAGCAAATAATTGAGGACGTATGTTGCAAGTGCTACTCTGAGATGAAGAGGTTAGCACAGGAAAGGAATTCGTGGCGGGACGTATCAAACCAGTCAAAAGACATACAAAAAAAAAAAAAAAAAAAAAAAAAAAAAAAAATATTGGCATTCGGTTAAAATGTCTTGCACCAAAATAAACTGAATGAACAGACTGAGAAGTAAGTGAATTTGTCTAACAAGAAACATAAAAGACGATAGTTGGTCACAAGACTCTCGAAAGTATTCGTTAGTGGTAAGTTTTCTATAAGAAATTAACAAAAACCTCGCATCAATAATTATGCCTTGTAAATGTATCGACGTACAAAATAATTTTGTGCTTCAGATTTAACTATTTTGATTTGTAGCTTAGGACTACACCGTTGATGATTAAGGTTCAAATGGCTCTAAGCACTATGGGACTTAACATCTGAGGTCATCAGTACCCTAGAACTTAGAACTACTTAAAGCTAACTAACCTAAGGACATCACACACATCCATGCCCGAGGCAGGATTCGAACAAGCGACCGTAGCGTGGTCGGACGAGTCCGGACTTCATTTGGTAATAGCTGGCGATAGGGTTAGAGTGTGTAGGAAACCCCATTAAGCCAGGGAACGAAATTGCCAATAAGGCACTGCGCAATCTGGTGGGTACTCCATAATGATGTAGCCTGTGTTTACGTGGAACGGACTGGATCCTCTGGTCCAAACAAACTGCTTATTGACTGTAAATGGTTATGTTTGGCTCCTTGGAGAGCGTTTGCTGCCATTCGTGGATTTCGTGTTCCCAAACAACGACGGAACTTCTACGGATGACGATGTGCCACGTCAGGACACTCTGGAGAATTCCGGAGAATCGAAACTTCCTGGCAGATCAAAACTGTGTGCTGGACCGAGACTCGAACTCAGGACCTTTGCCTTTCGCGGGAAAGTGCTCTAACATCTGAGCTACCGAAGGACGACTCACACCCCGTCCTCACTGCTTTACTTCCGCCAGTACCTTCGTTGTTTGGCCACACAGATTGCCCGACATGAATCCCATCGAACATTTATGAGACATACCAGAGGGGTCAGCTCGTACACAAAATCCTGCACCGGCAACAGCTTCGGAATTATGGGCGGATGTAGAGGCAGGAGCCCGTGTCCCGTTGACATCCGACACGATATCAGGAGGTATCCCGAGACTTTTTTCGCTTCATTGTATTAGGTAGCTATAAACTGAATGTATTTAGTTTAGAACTGTGAAACTGTGAAAAATGGTGTAAAGATGAAGAGTGAATATTCAGATTGACCTATAAAGGGCTGTTTACAACAAATAGCCATTAAGGAGTAAGCTATTTGAACTTTATTGACACCAATGAGTTAATGCTGACCTGGAGCATTCGCTCTAAACACCTAGTTATCAGTAGGGCAATGACTTTCTTTCCTTCCTTCGTTACGAAATAAGAGAGACTAAAATAATGGCTATTGTTGTTGTTGTGGTCTTCAGTCCTGAGACTGGTTTGATGCAGCTCTCCATGCTACTCTATCCTGTGCAAGCTTTTTCATCTCCCAGTACCTACTGCAACCTACATCCTTCTGAATCTGCTTAGTGTATTCATATCTTGGTCTCCCTCTACGATTTTTACCCTCCACGCTGCCCTCCAATACTAAATTGGTGATCCCTTGATGCCTCAGAACATGTCCTACCAACCGATCCCTTCTTCTGGTCAAGTTGTGCCACAAACTGCTCTTTTCCCCAATCCTATTCAATACTTCCTCATTAGTTATGTGATCTACCCATCTAATCTTCAGCATTCTTCTGTAGCACCACATTTCGAAAGCTTCTATTCTCTTCTTGTCCAAACTATTTATCGACCATGTTTCACTTCCATACATGGCTACACTCCATAAGAATACTTTCAGAAATGACTTCCTGACACTTAAATCAATACTGGATGTTAACAAATTTCTCTTGTTCAGAAACGCTTTCCTTGCCATTGCCAGCCTACATTTTATATCCTCTCTACTTCGACCATCATCAGTTATTTTGCTCCCCAAATAGCAAAACTCCTTTACTACTTTAAGTGCCTCATTTCCTAATCTAATTCCCTCAGCATCACCCGACTTAATTAGACTACATTCCATTATCCTTGTTTTGCTTTTGTTGATGTTCATCTTATATCCTCCTTCCAAGACACTGTCCATTCCATTCAACTGCTCTTCCAAGTCCTTTGCTGTCTCTGACAGAATTACAATGTCATCGGCGAACCTCAAACTTTTTATTTCTTCTCCATGAATTTTAATACCTACTCCAAATTTTTCTTTTGTTTCCTTTACTGCTTGCTCAATATACAGATTGAACAACATCGGGGAGAGGCTACAACCCTGTCTTACTCCCTTCCCAACCACTGCTTCCCTTTCATGTCCCACGACTCTTATAACTGCCATCTGGTTTCTGTACAAATTGTAAATAGCCTTTCGCTCCCTGTATTTTACCCCTGCCACCTTTAGAATTTGAAAGAGAGTATTCCAGTCAACATTGTCAAAAGCTTTCTCTAAATCTACAAATGCTAGAAACGTAGGTTTGCCTTTCCTTAATCTTTCTTCTAAGATAAGTCGTAAGGTCAGTATTGCCTCACGTGTTCCAGTGTTTCTACGGAATCCAAACTGATCTTCCCCGAGGTTGGCTTCTACTAGTTTTTCCATTCGTCTGTAAAGAATTCGTGTTAGTATTTTGCAGCTGTGACTTATTAAACTGATAGTTCGGTAATTTTCACGTCTGTCAACACCTGCTTTCTTTGGGATTGGAATTATTATATTCTTCTTGAAGTCTGTGGGTATTTCGCCTGTTTCATACATCTTGCTCACCAGATGGTAGAGTTTTGTCAGGACTGGCTCTCCCACGGCCGTCAGTAGTTCCAATGGAATATTGTCTACTCCGGGGGCCTTGTTTCGACTCAGGTCTTTCAGTGCTCTGTCAAACTCTTCACGCAGTATCATATCTCCCATTTCATCTTCATCTACAGCCTCTTCCATTTCCATAATATTGTCCTCAAGTACATCGCCCTTGTATAGACCCTCTATATACTCCTTCCACCTTTCTGCTTTCCCTTCCTTGCTTAGAACTGGGTTTCCATCTGAGCTCTTGATATTCATACAAGTCGTTCTCTTATCTCCAAAGGTCTCTTTAATTTTCCTGTAGGCGGTATCTATCTTACCCCTAGTGAGATAGGCCTCTACATCCTTACATTTGTCCTCTAGCCATCCCTGCTTAGCCATTTTGCACTTCCTGTCGATCTCATTTTTGAGACGTTTGTATTCCTTTTTGCCTGTTTCACTTACTGCATTTTTATATTTTCTCCTTTCATCAATTAAATTCAATATTTCTTCTGTTACCCAAGGATTTCTACTAGCCCTCGTCTTTTTACCTACTTGATCCTCTGCTGCCTTCACTACTTCATCCCTCAAAGCTACCCATTCTTCTTCTACTGTATTTATTTCCCCCATTCCTGTCAATTGCTCCCTTATGCTCTCCCTGAATCTCTGTACAACCTCTGGTTCTTTTAGTTTATCCAGGTCCCATCTCCTTAAATTCCCACCTTTTTGCAGTTTCTTCAGTTTTAATCTACAGGTCATAACCAATAGATTGTGGTCAGAGTCCACATCTGCCCCTGGAAATGTCTTACAATTTAAAACCTGGTTCCTAAATCTCTGTCTTACCATTATATAATCTATCTGATACCTTTTAGTATAATGGCTATATACAGGGTTATTACAAATGATTGAAGCGATTTCACAGCTCTACAATAACTTCATTATTTGAGATATTTTCACAATGCTTTGCACACATATACAAAAAGTCAAAAAGTTTTTTTAGGCATTCACAAACGTTCGATATGTGCCCCTTTAGTGATTCGGCAGACATCAAGCCGATAATCAAGTTCCTCCCACACTCGGCGCAGCATGTCCCCATCAATGAGTTCGAAAGCATCGTTGATGCGAGCTCGCAGTTCTGGCACGTTTCTTGGTAGAGGAGGTTTAAATAAATCTTTCACATAACCCCACAGAAAGAAATCGCGTGGGGTTAAGTCGGGAGAGCGTGGAGGCCATGACATGAATTGCTGATCATGATCTCCACCACGACCGATCCATCGGTTTTCCAATCTCCTGTTGAAGAAATGCCGAACATCATGATGGAAGTGCGGTGGAGCACCATCCTGTTGAAAGATGAAGTCGGCGCTGTCGGTCTCCAGTTGTGGCATGAGCCAATTTTCCAGCATGTCCAGATTCACGTGTCCTGTGACGTTTTTCTCGCAGAAGAAAAAGGGGCGGTAAACTTTAAATCGTGAGATTGCACAAACATGTTAACTTTTGGTGAACTGCGAATTTGCTGCACGAATGTGTGAGGATACTCTACCGCCCAGATTCGCACATTGTGTTTGTTCATTTCACCATTAAGATAAAATGTTGCTTCATCACTGAAAACAAGTTTCGCACTGAACGCATCCTCTTCCATGAGCTGTTGCAACCGCGCCGAAAATTCAAAGCGTTTGACTTTGTCATCGGGTGTCAGGGCTTGTAGCAATTGTAAACGGTAAGGCTTCTGCTTTAGCCTTTTCCGTAAGATTTTCCAAACCGTCGGCTGTGGTACGTTTAGCTCCCTGCTTGCTTTATTCGTAGACTTCCACGGGCTAGGCGTGAAACTTGCCCGCACGCGTTCAACCGTTTCTTCGCTCACTGCAGGCCGACCCGTTGATTTCCCCTTACAGAGGCATCCAGAAGCTTTAAACTGCCCATACCATCGCCGAATGGAGTTAGCAGTTGGTGGACCTTTGTTGAACTTCGTCCTGAAGTGTCGTTGCTCTGTTATGACTGACTGATGTGAGTGCATTTCAAGCACGACATACGCTTTCTCGGCTCCTGTCGCCATTTTGTCTCACTGCGCTCTCGAGCGCTCTGTCGGCAGAAACCTTAAGTGCGGCTTCAGCCGAACAAAACTTTATGAGTTTTTCTACGTATCTGTAGTGTGTCGTGACCATATGTCAATGAATGGAGCTACAGTGAATTTATGAAATCGCTTCAATCATTTGTAATAGCCCTGTAAGTAGCATGTTAATCCGCATTAATGCACAAATCCAAAACAATTAACTGATCCGCATCAGCAGTAAAACTTTGGCACAGGTTTTAAAAAAGCATCCCGAGGCAATCCGTAGTAACATCTCCAAACGCTGTGACACTGCCTGAAGCGTGAATTACCTATCACTTTTGCACAATTGTGGGGAAATCCGAATTACCAAGTGAGGCAAAAATTATGATCTTGTCCATTGTTGCTAAAGTGTAAGCAGTTCGTCTCTGTTCGTGACTGCGAAAGTGTTAACGGTGCAGGATGTTGTGCATGAACTGACCTCTCGATTATGTCCCTTGGATGGTCGATGTGATCCATGTCGGGCGATCTTGGTAGCCCAGTCATTCCTGAAACTGTCTAGAATGTTCTTGAAACCGATCGCAAACAGTTGTGGTCTGGTGCCCTGAAATCATTGTCTGCGGGACATGAAGTTCACGGACTGTTGCAACTGGTCTCCAAATAGCCGTACATAACCATTTCCAGTCAATGATAGGTTCAGTCTGACCAGAGGATCCAGTCCATTCCATTTAAATACATCCCAGAACATTACGGAGCGACCACCAGCTTTATGACAACTTTAAGTCCATGGCTCTTTGAGTCTCGAACCCTACCATCAGCTCTTACGATATGAAATAGGGACTCATGTGACCAGGACACGGCTTTCCAGTCGTCTAGGATCTGACCGTATGGTCACGAACCCGGTAGGTGCTCCAGGCGATGCTGTGTTGTTAGTAAAGACACTAGCGTCGGTCGTCTGCTGTCATGGCCCACTAACGCCAGATTTCCCCGCACTGTTCTAACTGGTACGTCCGGCTTGCGCCCCACATTGATTTCTGCGGTTGTTTTACGCAATTTTGTTGGTCTGTCGGCTTTGACGACTGAAGGCAAACGCAGCTTAAGTGAAGGACGTCGGCCACTGTGTTGTCCGTAGTGAGAGGTAATGGCAGAAATTTCGTTTCATCAACACACCTTTGACACCGTGGATCTCGGAAAATTTAATTCGCCAGCGATTTCCCAAATGGTATGTCCCATGCATCTAGCTCCAACCATCGTTCCGCGTTCAAAATCTGTTAATTCCTGTCGTATGGCCATAACCACGTCCAAAACTTTTTCACATGAATCGTCTGAGTGCAGATGACAGCACCGCCAATTCACTGCTCTTTTGCACTTTGTGTGTGGGAGACTGCCGCAATCTGCGTATGTGCATATCGCTACCCGTATGTTTTTAATTAAAAAAAAAATCTCACGAGATACAACGAAAGGATCAAAATCTCATAAACATCCTTAAATAGAAATGTCACCTGAAATAATTTTAAAAAAAAATCTCACGATATAAAAAGAAAGAATTGAATGAAATGATAGTAATAATAACTCAAATTAATAAAAAGAATTAAAAAGAACTTGAGACAGCCATGCAAAAAAACCCACCCACCTCCCCAGGAGTCGGAACTCCCGCACCCTTTACAAGATACAGATCATTAAAGAGATAATCCAAGAGTACTGTGAGAGCATCCCAGAGTGCCCAGGAGAACCCAGAGAGCATCCCAGATTGCCCCAGGGAGCTACAACACTAAGAAGGATCGCTTCTCGGCTTTTAGCAAGATAAACGTGTAGTAATATGATTAAACTTTTGTATCTTAAGATGCTACTGCTATGAAGCATGGCTGTCTATAACATGCTGTTGCTCGTGCTGCTGCATCGAGTCGAATAAGCATGCTGTTCTCTCGAGAGAGAGATAAACAGTCCAGTGACGTCATACTGATAAGCTTATCAGGGCGTGGCAGGAAGTAAGCCCGCTCAGTAGCGCAATGGCGGTACCGGAAGCAGACTTTTCCAGCGGATCGCGCTTAGTTAAATCTCTAGCGCGATCCGCGCGGCGCCTCGTCCAGCGACTAAGTCCGTTTCAAGGTCACCCGCGTTCAACAGCGTTATGCAATAAAACCACACAGCGAGTCAATACAGAACGTGTCCCAATTTCGTTAGGAGTGTAGCTACGGAAAAAAAAGCATTACGTTCAAAAATCACTGTCTTTGTTCAAAATAGTGTCTCCCTGAATCAAAACGCAGCTTAAACCGTTTTAAAATTTTTTGGATCTGCACTTTGTACTGCAGTACAGTTTTCTCGCATGTCCTTAATCACAGCGCTTTCATTGCAGTCTTCAATCTGCGGAACAACCCGAAGTATACTGGGACCAAATCCGGCGGATACGGTGGGAATCCAGGACTGTGATCCATTCGCTGGCCAAACGCTCGTGCACAATCTTCCCTTTGTGGGCTGGTGTGTCACTATGAAGGGAACCTGTGTCTCAGTATTCGGGTCGAATTCGACGAATTCTTGCCCCAACAAGGCTGGAGAACTCAAGAAAATTGATGTTGCCTCACTGCTCCACCGCCATTTTCCGACGAGTGTCAGACATGGAGTGTTCCATCCGCGACCTGCATGCCTTCTGCAAAAATGCTAGCGCTTTTGCTTTCCACACGGCTGTTTTTAAAACTTCAAGGATCGTAACGCCGCAACTCGCCACGAGATGGCACTACAATTGGGAATTTCGCACAAGCGGTCCTAACGGAACTGGGACACACTGTACATACGATCTGCTCTAACAGTACTTGAGAATTTTAGCACTTGTATGACCAAAAAACCTTCTGTTCACAGGATTATCCAGGTGCTGGAGACGATTCGTGAAGAAGGCCACACTAATAACTTCAGCTTGAGTGAAATCACACTATGGGGTCTCTGGCAGGGAAGCTGCCGTTACAGGCAATCCCTATTACAGATTACTGATAAGTATTACACAGAGTCATCATAGAATACGTGCCACGGGACTGGGAAGAAACCTCAAGGCAGAAAGTCAACGAGCTCACGGCAAGACCGTGAAGAGCCAACGAATGCCGACCTGCCGCCGTGTCATCCTCTGCCTTGCAGTGCCATGT
This sequence comes from Schistocerca serialis cubense, assembly GCF_023864345.2. NCBI lineage: Eukaryota > Metazoa > Arthropoda > Insecta > Orthoptera > Acrididae > Schistocerca > Schistocerca serialis. The sequence continues at coordinate 60,595,705 of NC_064649.1, read as the reverse complement.
GGAGGCGGTTTCGAGGGGCATATGGTGAGCACACCGGTCTCCCAGCCGTTTTGCAGACTTTCCAGACGGTGGAGCCGCCACTACTCGGTCAAGTAGCTCCTCATTTGGCATCACGAGGCTGAGTGCACCCCGTACCAGTCCTCCCACCATGGAAAAATCACTGGCAGAACCGGGAATCAAACCCGGGACCTCCGGATTACATAAGCCCCAAAGATATCTAAGCAGTAATTCACCCGTCGGTCTCCTATTCCACGAAAACCTGTACACATTCAATGGCACCTCACCTCTCCTATAGCCAAACTTAAACACAACTGTTTCTGTAAACACCTCCACAGGCTGCTCAACGTAGAGGCGATTTTGTGCTGCTCTTGTGGAGAAGAAAGCGACGCAGATTAGCTTTTCTTCGGGTGCCCCAGACTGCAAGGAAGTACTACAATTCTTCACAAGAACTTATGAAGCTTTGTCATCCAGGGCAGACCTGCGTGGCCCTTTTGTTAGCAACACCCCGTCACAGTTTGTTTAGATTAGATTGGGTTAGATTACATTAAATTAGATTCAGTTTACGTTCTATGGACACAAAAAAATGTAATGATTCTCGTAGGTGTGGAACATGTCAGACAGTATAACATAAAAACATAAAACATTTGTATACAATACCTATTGCCCTTATCATTTCACAGGAGATTGTCTAAACAGGTGAATACAATGTGGTGAACTGCAACAGATTACATTTACAGAATTAACACACTGTCAAAATGAAACCTTGTAATGCACTATTAATAAATTTATCATACACAATATACCTAATCTTGACTTTCGTGACCAAGTGCTGTTAAAACCTAAATCTGACAGACATTTTCACTTAAGCTGGCTTAACAGTCTCTGGTAAGATATTCGTCTATAGAGTAGAAGGAGTTGCATATCAAAAGATCTTTCAAACTCTGTTTAAACCAAGTTTTTAATGGTTGCTGGCAATTTATTGAAAATGTGTGTTCCTGAATATTGGACCCCTTTTTGGATCAAGGTAAGTGATCTTAGTCTTTATGTTGATTGTTCTTATTCCTAGTATTGATACTATTGGTTGGAAATAGAGATGTATTACTTGCAAAAAATTTCATTAAGGAATAAATATACTGAGAACCTGTGGTTAGAATACTAACTTCCTTGAACAGGTTTCTATATGATCTTTAATTTACGCCACATGCTTTTGGACCCTAAAAACTTTTGCTTGGTTTGATGAGTTGCCCCAGAATATGATCCTATATGACATAATAGAATCAAAGTAAGCAAAGTACACAAGTTTTTTATATTTACATGTCCTACATCTCACATCATTCTCACTGCAAATAGAAACTTCTCTAGGTGCTTAAGCAATTCCGTGGTATGCCCTTCCCAACTGAATTTGTCATCGAGGTGTAATACCAGAGATTTAACACTGTCAACCTCTTCGATCTGCATGTCTTCATATGTTATACACATGCTGCAAGGAAAACTCTAACAGGTTCTGAACTGCATATAGTGGGTCTTCTCAGAGTTTGACAGTGAATAAGGTTTAAACCACTCATTAATATCAGTAAAAATTTGATTAGCAGCTATTTCTAAATCTGGACTTGACTTGCTACTTATTGCAATGTTTGTATCATCTGCAAAACAAAACAAACGTAGCATCTGGCAATTTAACAGATGAGAGGTCATTAATGTATACAAGAAAAAACAATGGACGCAAGATTAAACGTTGAGGAACACCACATGTAATTAATACCCAATCAGATGAAGACTGGGTGCTTACTGCACAGGTATTTCACAACGATATTTAACACGATGTACAGATTCACTGTTGCCACTAGTATCTCCATCTAACACCAAAATATCTCAGCCAATGGGCTACAGAAAAGTGTTGTATACCATCTGCATTTATAATGAACGTACTGTTTTGGTCTATCTTAGCTATCTGTGTTTTGTTTTCGACATGAGCACATATAAGTATGTCTGTGTGTGTGTGTGTGTGTGTGTGTGTGTGTGTGTGTGTGTGTGTGTGTAGAAACAAATAAATATCCTGACACTAATGCTGTGTCAGTATAGTTCATTTAAGAATAAGCTGGTTATATGGTATAAGCTACAGGTCAATAATAAAAAAATAATTATCCGAAAGCGAGCTAAACATAATACGCCTGTAAATCTGTGTGTTCCCACTCTAAATTAAAGCAATCAACTGTTGTTTCGTGAAATCCTGAGAAATTCGCCATCGTAGTAATGTTACCAACATCAATCCCCTCTGTCGTTGTATCACTCCTCGGAACTGTGACTCACAAGAATGAAATATGATATGTTTAACTTAAAAAGAAAAGAAACCAACAAGGAAAGAGAAACTGGAGGTCTCTGTATTGCTTTATGTCTGAGCCATTTCAGAGGTCGGAGGAAAGTAACGCCATACACCTCCGGAACGACCATATCTCTTAAATAACAACTTCAACTCAAAGTTCGTGCTGTGGACAGCTTCACCTTCCTATGACTCTGTCTAAATAAATAAAATAAACAAACATCTATGATCAAATGACTAGATGTCACAATAAACTACTGGGCGTCTAAAATACAAAAGAATTACTTTGTGTTCTTTGCAAAAATAGCATCGTTCTCATACAAACTTCTGGAACCAAGTCTCAGGAGTTTGCTTCTTATTTTAGACTCATTAGATTGATTAAATTCGTTTATTTATAACCATCTTTACCGCACCTTTTCAAGGAAGCACAATCAAAAAAATCGACTTTATCACCTTCAAGTTGCGTTTGGTTTTAGGGAAGTACAGTAAATAACTGAAATGAAAGAGGTGATCAGCTGAGTAAGACTTAAGAAGTGAGTGAAGAAATAATATGAAGCTAGTATAAGGCTCTGAGCACTATGGGACTTAACATCTGTGGTCATTAGTCCCCTAGAACTTAGAAATACTTAAACCTAACTAACCTAAGGACATCACACACATTCATGCCCAAGGCAGGATTCGAACCTGCGACCGTAGCGGTCGCGCGGTTCCAAACTGAAGCGCCTAGAACCGCACGGCCACACCGGCCGGCGCTAGTATAAGGCAATCCACATCCACAGCCGAGGTTGCTAGCATACGCTTGTAGCGCTCGACCTGGGGGGTAAGTCGGTTCGAATTCTGGTGGAGGAAAATGTTCACTGCCAATATTTGACCGTCAAGGAGACGACAGGTGATGGGGTAAACTTCCTGATCACCAGTCCTCGCGCCAATGTCCTGGATTAAAGTTCAAAATGTGTGTGGAATCTTATGGGACTTAACTCCTAAGGTCATCAGTCCCTAAGTTTACACACTACTTAACCTCATTATCCTAAGGACAAACACACACACCCATGCCCGAGGGAGGACTCGAACCTCCGCCGGGACCAGCCGCACAGTCCATGACTGCAGCGCCTTAGACCGCTCGGCTAATCAGGCGCGGCCTAGATTAAAGTCCAAACCTCTGCACAGTGCCTGATGTAGTGAGGGCATGTGGCGTTGTTGTTGCTGGTCTATCCATTGGATGAGGATGTGAAGCCCAGTGGCGCCCTTGGTTCTATACAAGCGGAATAGGCTGTGTGGCAGCATTCGGTTTCACCCTCCACCTTCCTTTCATCTATAACAACACAATTCCAACACTATGCTGTACAAGCATTCACCAGAGTCAGCCAAACAGCCGAGATACATACACACTTCGTATTACGCTGGAGAAAGGCAACTGTAAACCGCCTCCACGAGTACCTTGTCATGAGCGGCTGTGCAGGATTCCTACGTCTGCTCCCCCACAATCATTCCCTCATTATGGGAACACTTTGACTTGAATATAACGCTTGAAATAGGGAAAAGTGATATACATGAAATTAGTAATTTAGCTTCTAAGTGTTGGCTTCTGTGGTCTGTGCTGTATTAACTAAGTATATTTATAATGCGTTACACTTCCACATCAAGAAACTTTAAAAGACGATTAATCACAGACAAGAGGGAACGAGTCGTTTTCTTTCTCCAAGCATGTCACGAATTACGGGATTGTGGTGAGGCTGTGACCTACTTGCGCAAGTTAAATTAAATTAATAATCTTGGTTGTCAAAATATTTGTCAGTTTCTTTCAAATGTGTTACAGTTTGGGGCCTGTGGTACACTGAGGTGAGAATGTGACAGTATTCCTTTGCCTCTTGCTTTGAAACACAGGGTTTGTGTGCTGGTCTGTCATTGGCTGCTCAGAACCAGCAGCTAGACACCTATTTCCTTGCCATCATACCACACAGCGAACTCTGCCAATCTTTCAGCACAACTGACTCTGATCTAGACGTTCCCCGACAAATTTCTTGAGGTCACTTTAGTTATTTGAGATGTTGAGAGATGAAGGAAGGTTATGCTTGGATTGTAGAAAGTGTTTCATTGCAGTTTATGCCGTAACTATCACGTAACCTATTTTTATAACATAATATGCAATCCCAAATGTCGGCAAAGTCAATTTCTTATTATGTCTGGAAAACTGCTAATAATATTCTCTGCTACCAATGACTGCACTGATAAGTACGCGTTCTTCAAGTTCATTTCTTTTCTTCTGAAAATGGTGAGGGAGATATGTCATTTCTGTAACCTTGGGGGCTTTTTAGCTTCATCATGACAGGGTAGTTACCTTAGGAGATTGGGAGCTGAAAGCTGTCTCAGGGCAGGTATAGAATGGGGCAAGGCAGCTGGGATGTGTACTGAAATAATTACATTGCAAGAGATGCAAAAAATAAAATTTTTTCTTTAGATAAGATCTGAAGGCCAGGTGAAAAGATAGTGATTCAGAGAGTGGGAGCAGCCACTGAGTGCTGCCATGCCATGCAGGAACGTTTCTTCAACAACTAGTAAGGCATTCTGTGATTGGCTCAAAGCAGTAATTTCAGTGGAAGGGGTGAGTCCGCACACGCATACATGCAAAAATCTTTGTTCACCATGGCTGGAAATGTATCGTGTAGCGGAAGTCATATTCTGCCTCTTCCCTGTGGCATGCCTTATTGGTTACCCATGAGAAAATCTGTGGGATTGGATTTGTTGAACTAGTTTAAGAAAGTATAACCAGCCAAAACTCACGATGTCTTCTGCTACTGGGTGGTGAGATTCCCACACTGGCACAACCAGATAAGTTATGTTAAGTCAGAACACACTTGTGGCAGAGAGATCAATGCGGAGTCTTGCTAGAGGGACGCCACTGAAAATGCACTTCAGTTTACTTATAAGGGAACCTCCCCATCGCACCCCCCTCAAATTTAGTTATAAGTTGGCACAGTGGATAGGCCTTGAAAAACTGAACACAGATCAATCGAGAAAACAGGAAGAAGTTGTGTGGAACTATGAAAAAAATAAGCAAAATATACAAACTGAATAGTCCATGTTCAAGATATGTAACATTAAGGATAGTACTACCTCAGTAGCGCCGTGATCCTGTGGTTAGTGCGAACAACTGTGGAATCGAAGGTCGTTGGTTGAATCTTCCCCCGAGTGAAAATTTTAATTTTTTATTTTCAGACAGTTATCAAAGTTCGGGCACACACACACACACACACACACACACACACACACAATCAACTTCGTTCTCCAAAATTCCAGGACATGTTCAGATTTGCTTGGACATATGCAGGATTTGACGGTCTACACACGGAAAAATTTGAAAACGTTAAAAACATATGTTTTGACAGAGCACAGGGAAAACTGTGCGACTGTTGCACACATTTGTTGCAGTTTATGTGACAAACTCTTATGTTTTCATCACTTTTTTTGGGAGTGATTATCACATCCACAAGAAAACCTAAATCGGGCAAGGTAGAAGAATCTTTTTACCTATTCGCCAAGTGTACAAGTTAGGTGGGTCGACAACATATTCCTGTCATGTGACGCACATGCCGTCACCAGTGTCGTATAGAATATATCAGACGTGTTTTCCTGTGGAGGAATCGATTGACTTATGACCTTGCGATCAAATGTTTTCGGTTCCCATTGGAGAGGCACGTCCTTTCGTCTACTAATCGCACGGTTTTGCGGTGCGGTCGCAAAACATAGACACTAAACTTATTACAGTGAACAAAGACGTCAATGAACGAACGGACAGATCATAGCTGCGAAAATAAGGAAATTAAATTTTTCACGCGAGGGAGGACTTGAACCAAGGACCTCTCTTTTCACTGCTGCTCACGCTAACCTCGGGACCACGGCGCCCCTGATCTCACACTGTCCTTGATGTTGCATATGTTGCACATAGACTACACAGTTTGTATATTTTGCTTATTTTTTTCATAGTTCCACACAACTGCTTCCTGTTTTCTTGATTGATCTGTGTTCAGTTTTTCAAGGCCTATCCACTGTGCCAACTTATAACTAAATCTGAGGGGGGTGCGATGGGGAGGTTCCGTTGTCAGCCACTAGAGATATTCGGTGAGAGATGTTTCCGACTTGGAACAAAGTACAGACGCCGAGTTGGACTCAGAATATCCAGCCACTTCTGCAGCCATATTTCACACATTTAATGAGTACTAAGCACGCGCTATCAATGCAGCCACCACGGCAAGGGGCTTGCAAAGATAGTTAATTTGAGTCAGGGTTTATTGTGCAGATCGAATATTCACAGGCATCTAGTTGAACCCATCACGCCCTTTGGCGAAAGTATTGGTGATCGTTTCGGCACTTGGGGGGATCTTTCCGTCAATCACTAACCTCTTTTCACAATCGTTGGTTGCACTAATGATTTTTATACTATACTTTTACAGCTGACGTTACAAAAAAATTATCAGTGCCCTTCTGTTTACATACAGATGGTAGTAGTATCGCCTACACGAAGTATAAAAGAGCAATGCCTTGGCGGAGCTGTCGTTTTTACTCTGGCAATTCATGTGATAAAGTTTCCGACATGACGGGAATTAACAGTCTCTGATTGCGGAACGGTACTTGGAGACAGACGCATGGGACATTACACTGCAGATATCGTTAGGGAGTTCAATATTCCGATATCCTCAGTGCCAAGAGTATGCCGATAATACCAGGAATTACCTCTCGCCACGGACTACACAATTGCCGATGGGCTTTCCCGTAACGACCAAGAGCAGCTGCGTTTGCATGTAATTGTCAGTGGAACAGAAAAGCAACGATGCGTGAAATAACCTCAAAAATCAATGTGGGACGTACGGCGAATGTATCCGTTAGGGCGGTGCCGCGAAATTTGGTTTTACTGGGCTATGGCAGAAGACGACCGACGCGAGTACCTTTGCCAACAGCACATAGCCTGCATCGCCTCTCCTCGGCTCGTCAGCACATCGGTTTGATCCAAGGCGACGGGGTAAGCGTGGTCTGGTCAGATGAGCCCCTATTTCAGTTGGTAAGAGCTGATAGTGGAAACCCCACGAAGACACGGATGCATGTTGTCAACAAGGATTTGTGCAAGCTGGTGGGTGCTGACAATGGTGTGGACTGTGTTTACATGGAATGAACTGCGTCCTCTGGTTCAACTGAACCGATCGTTGACTGGAAATGTTTACGTCAGGCTATTGGGAGACGATTGCATCCATTCATGGACTTAGTGTTCCCAAAAAACGATGGACTTTTTTTGGTTGACAGTGCGCCACGACACTGGCCGACAGTTGTTCATGACTGGTGTGAAGACGACTCGGGACAATTCGAGCTAACGATTTGGAAGCTAGTTCGCCGGACATGAATGCCATTGGATATTTATGAGACATAAAATCCTCCACCAGCAACACTTCCGCAATCGTGGACGGCTATAGAGACAGTATGGCTCAATATTCCTGAGGGGGATTTGCAACGACTTGGGCAGTTTAGCCATGTCAAGTTGCTGCAGTACACCGGGCAAAAGGGGGTCCGACACGACATTAAGTGGCATCCCATGACTTTTGTCACGTCAGTGTATTGTGACCTCCCCAAAGGAGGAGGTATTGCTGTTCGTAGCTAGGTTTAGGACACGTGACGACTTTGTCATTACTGTCCCATGAGTCGTACGGTTAAAGGGATAACTTAGGCTTGTAGCCATGATGCCACATGGGGGTGGGGCGGTGGATGTATTCTCTCGGGTCCTTCCAGCTTTCCACGTCGTACATCGGTAGGACCTTTCTGGACGTCTAAAACTGGTATAGAAAACAGAAGCGAAGCACTAGCTTTCAAATAACTATTAATTAGGCCACCGTGGATGAGGTATCCAGCTCACGTTCCAAAGGAGTGGAGTTCAAATGTCTGTCCAGTCATACTAATTCAGGTCTTCCGTAGATTCCCGAAATGAATCAAAACTAATGCTAGGATGTTTCTTGAGCCGTGCTATGGCTCACGTTGGTGCTCTTTGTTGGTTTCCTTCCTTTGTTGGAGGCCAGACCACATCGTTTAGTTGACATGGTTGTGGTTGTTTGTCTTCTTCTCGTGTTGATTGGCGCCACCTGGTTTTGCAAGCGTTGCCTGTCCACCAGTGGCAGCAGCGGGGGTTATCGATATGCAGTAACCGTGGCCCTACCTTTGTGGAGTCATCGCGCTTCTTCCAGGCTGTGTCAGTGTGCAGTTGGGTTGGGCACTCAGGAGGAGCCAGGTCCGTGCAGTGCGGGAACGCGCCAGCACCGCTGGCGGCGCGCAAATGGACTGTGGTCACGAGGGTGCACAACTTCGTCGTATACCGGATCCTGCAAGCTTTAAGTTGAGTGCATTTGGATTCAAGTAGACAAACCGCCACCACTGCGAGATCTTGCGATTCTCCTGTGACTTGGGTTCGTGTTGATGTTCGTAGTGTTGCTGAGGCAAAGAGCAGCGAGTGGAGTGAATGGGGAAGACGGATATGATTAGCTTTCCTGGAATTTTTATTTATAGCATTAAGTTTCTTACTATTGGTTAAGTGCAACCAGCGGTATTTTTCCTGCCTGGTTGCCGCTAACGCCCCAGTTATCTGCGCTGGGGGTTATTGTATGTAACGGCAGTGTACGTTTCCTCGCCTTGCCACTGCTGTCCAGTGCGGGGTGTAGTTTTGACAGCTTTCTTGATTATAGGCAGCTACCTGTGGTTGATAGTGCTGTATGCAGCTGTTACGTCGACAAAGGCAACTCCTGTTGTCTTACCCTGTTCGAAACCATCTTCGTGTTGAGTGAGGTTCAGTATCTGACTGCAGCACGAGTTTCCAGTCCGAAAGCCAGGCTGTTGAGGGGTGAACTTTTCTTCGAGGATGCTTCTAATTTGGTTAAGAATAACCCGCTCGAAGACCTTGAAACAATGGCATAACATTGATACTGGGCGAAAGATTTTAGGGTCGTTTCGTTCCTTACCAGGCAGGCTTAAGTAGTGCAACCACACGAGCTTTCCTCCAGAGCTTGGGAATATGTAACCTTGATACACATTCATTAGAAATTGTAAGCAGCCATTGCAGAGTGGTACGGCCTAACTTCCTGATCTGTTCTACTTTGATGTCATCGATGACAGCAGCTTTGTTCAATTTCAAGGTGGAGATGGCAGAGTCTAGTTCATCCAAGGTGAATGGTTCTCGGAGGTTATGGTTCTGGCATCCTGGGGTTCGTTCCAGTTGCTCCCGTCTACTCCGACCTTTGGCCTTCCCGTTCATTAGTAATTGTGGTGTACTCTGGTCTGCTGCTATTTCGGTGACGTTTCTAGATTTCGTTAGGTCACCACTCAGGTTTTTCAGGAGTTTCCAAGCCCGGCTACTATTTCATTTCATATCAAGGTTCTCTACCAACGAGGTCCATTTAGTTTTGCGATTTGCTGAGATAGTTTGCAGCAATTCCTCACCAACGTAGATGTGTCATCAGCAAATTGATCTACCTCGAAAGGGTCTTTGTAGCGGTTCATTAGCTGTTTGCTGTTATCGGTCAGTCCTGGTATGTAACTTGTTCTACAGCCTCTCGGGATGGCCCTTCTTGAAACTGTCAGGACGCATTTGATTGCATTGTACATCTCAGGTTGCGGTAGAATCTTGGCAATCTCTGTGTCGAGCTCGTTGGTGAATCTTTCCCAGTCGGCCTTCTGAAAATTAAATCTTCGTATGAAAGGCACCTCCTCCGGCATTACCATGGCATTCACTTTGCAGATTACAGGTCTAGGTCGCGTGGATGGGATGGGCTTATCCATCATCTTGACACAGCTCCCAGCAACTTTTGATGACACGAATATTTTATTGGGGTTGTGGCCTCTCCTCCACCGTCCACTGTTGAAGGATGCCGGCAGCTTTGGATCATGACTCTCTGCCCAGGTCTCTAGTTTTTCATCACTGGTATCTGAATTTGGCTACCCTCATGATGTGCTCCGGCAGTTGTAATCGCCAAGGACGAAGTTTACGTCCCGGTAGTTAAAGCTGTTAGGTGCTTCAAACGTGAAGCCAACACTGGGAGACTTGTATATAGAAGTAGCACAGACTAAAAATGAATGTTCACATATTTCAATTACATATTTTGAAAATGCTCTGACTGCTCACTGTGCACGTTTTTTTCCGAAAAACCAGCTTTGTTACACTTGGGTATACGTAGCTTGAAAGCTTCTTTAATTCATGTTGTAATAGAAGTTTCCATTTTACAAAATTAATACTGCTGCGGTATTTTGCAAAATTTAAGGTTATCAAAAAATTCGGTAATATAGTTTTCAAGAACATCCTTCCTCCATGAACCATGGACCTTCCTGTTGGTGCGGAGGCTTGCGTGCCTCAGCGATACAGATAGCCGTACCGTAGGTGCAACCACAACAGATGGGTATCTGTTGCGAGGGCAGACAAACTTGTGAGTCCTGAAGAGGGGCAGCAGCCTTTCCAGTAGCTGCAGGGGCAGCAGTATGGATGATTGACTGATCTGGTCTTGTAACGTTAACCAAAACGGCCTTGCTGTAATGGTACTGTGAATGGCTAAAAGTAGGGAGAATCTACAGCCGTAATTTTTCCCGAGCGCATGCAGCTTCACTGTATGGTTAAATGATGATGGCGTCCGCTTGAGTAAAATATTCCGGAGGTAATGTAGTCCCCCATTCGCATCTTCGGGTGAACGACTATTCAGGAGAACGTCGTTAGCAGGAGAAAGAAAACTGGCGTTCTACAGACAGGATCGTGAAATGTCAGACCCCTCAATCGGGCAGGTAGGTTAGAAAATTTAAAAATGGAAATGGACAGGTTAACGTTTGATATAGTGGAAATTATTGAAGTTCGGTGGCAGGATAAACAAGTCCTGGTCAGATGACTAGATGGTCTTAAACATAAAATCAAATAGGAGTAATGTAGAAGTAGATTTAATAAAGACTAAAAATAGGAGCGCGAGTAAGATACTGCGAACAGCACATTGAACGCATTATTGTAGCCAAGAAAGATACCAAGACCACGCCTACCATACTAGTACAAGTTTATATGCCAACTAGCTCGGCAGATGATGAACAGATTGAAGAAATGTATGACGAAATAAATGAATTCAGATAGTGACTCGAATTTGACAGTAGGAAAAGGTAGAGAAGGAAAAGTTGTAGGTGAATATGGAATGGGGGTAAAGATTTGAAGAGGAAGCCACCTGGCAGAATTTTGCACAGAGCATAACTTAATCATAGCTAACATTTGGTTTAAGACTCATGAAAGAAGGTTGTATACGTGAAAGAGGCCTGGAGACACTGGAAGGTTTCAGATTGATTATATAACGGTGAGACAGATATTTAGGAACCAGGTTTTAAATTGTACGACGTTTCCAGGGGCAGATGTGGACTCCGACAATAATTTATTGGTTATGAACTGTACATTAAAAATGAAGACACTGCAGATGGGTCCTTGATAAACTGAAAGAACCAGAGGCTGTAGAGAGTTTCAGATAGAGTGTCAGGAAAAGATTGACAAGAACAAGGCAAAGGAATACAGTAGAAGAAGAAGGGGTAGCTTTGAAAGATGAAATAGTGAAGGCAGCAGAGGATCGACAACGTAAAAAAACGAGGATTAATACTCGTAGATATCCTTGGGTAACAGAAGAGATATTGAAATTAATTGATGAAAGAAGAAAATATAAAAATACAGTAAATGAAGCAGGCGAAAAGGAATACAAACGTTTCACAAATGAGACCGACAGGAAGTGCGAAATGGCTAAGCAGCGATGGCTGGAGGACAAAAAGTAAGGATGTAGAGGTATATATCACTAGATGGAAATCCACTTCTAAGCAAAGATTGGAAATCAGAAAGGTGGAAGGAGTATGAAAAGGATTTATACAAGGGCGATGTGCTTCAGGGCAATATAAAGGAAATGAAGGAGGACGCAGATGAAGATGAAATGGGAGTTATATTATTCTGCGCTAAGAATTTGACAGAGCACTGAAAAACCAAAGCCGAAACGAGGCCCCGGAAGTAGACAACATTCCAGTATAGCTACTGATACCATTGAAAGAACCAGCATCACAGAACTCTACCATCTGGTGAGCAAGATTTATGAGACGGGTGAAATACCCTGAGACTTCAAGAAGAATATAACAATTTCAATCCCAAAGAAATCAGATGTTGCCGCGCGGGGTAGCCGTGCGGTCTAGGGCATCTTTTCACGGTCCGCGGGGCTCTCCCCGTCGGAGGTTCGAGTCCTTCCTTGGGCATGGATGTGTGTGTGTTGACAATAGCGTAAGTTAGTTTAAGTTAGATTAAGTAGTGTGTAAGCTCAGGGACGGATGACCTAAGCAGTTTAGTTCCATAAGACCTTACCACAAAAATCAGATGTTGATAGGTGTGAAAATCGCGGAACTATCGGTTTAATAAGTCAAAAATACTGACAAGAATTCATCACAGATGAGTGGAAAAACCGGTAAAAGCCGTCCTAGGGAAAGATCAGTTTGGATTCCGTAATACGGCCTCCACCGGTTTAAATACTCCTCGTAGGGAAAAATGACATTAGGGAAAAATATTTGTTTTGATGTTCCCTACAATCTCCCAGAGTTTGTCGGTTTAAATACTTTTCAACCTGTAGATTAAGGAAAAGCAAACCTACGTTCCTAGTATTTGTAGACTTAGAGGAAGCTTCTGACAGTTTTCACTGGAATATTCTCTTTCAAATTATAAAGGTGGGGGGGGGGGGGGGGGGGCAAATACAGGGAGCGGAAGGCTATTTACAATTTGTACAGAAACCAGATGGCAGTTATAAGAGTCGAGGGGCATGAAAGGAAAGCAGTGGTTGGGGAGAGAGTAAGACAGGGTTGTAGCCTATCCCCGATGTTACTCAATCTATATATTGAGCAAGCAATAAGGTAAACAAAAGAAAACTTTGGAGTAGGAATTTAAATCCATGGAGAAGAAATAAAAACTTTGAGGTTTGCTGATGACATTTTAATTCTGTAACTTTCGTGCACAGCACATTGCAACGTTTCTATCAGAGACAGCAAAGGACCCTGGAAGCAGTTGAATGGAATGGACATTCTCATGAAAGGAGGATATAAGATTAAAATCAGAAAAGCGAAACGAGGATAATGGAATTTAGTCGAATTAAATCACGTAATACTGAGGGAAACACTTTAGGAAGTGAGACACTTAAATTAGTAGGCGAGTTTTGCTATTTGAGGTGTAAAATAACTAACGATGGCCGAAGTAAAAAGGATATAAAATGTAGACTGGCAATGGCAAGAAAAGCGATTCTGAAGAAGAAAAATTTGTTAACATCGAGTATAGATTTAGATGCCAGAAGGTCTTTTCAGATAGTATTTGTATGGAAGTGAAACGTGGACCATAAATAGTTTAGACAGAATTAGAATATAAGCTGTCCAAACGTGGTGCTTCAGAAGAAGACTGAATGTTAGATGGTTAGATCGTGTTGCTAATGAAGCGGTACTAAATAGAATTGGGGAAAAGAGGAATTTGTGGCACAACATGACTAGAAGAAAGAGTCCGGTGGTAGAACACGTTATGATGCATCAACGGATCACGAATTTAGTACTAGAGGAAAGCGTGGAGGATAAAAACGTTAGAGGGAATAGACTAAGCAGATTGAGAAGGATACAGGTTGCAGTAGTTACTTGGAGATGAAAAAGCTTGCACAGGATAGAGGAGCATGGAGAGCTGCATCAAACCAGTCTCTGGACCACAAAAAAATAACAATTACCTATCAACTTTTATATGAGAAACTTTTTTATTTATCATCATTTCGAAGATATTTCCTCTAAACCTAATATACGAAATTACCTTTCAGGGTGTGTTTTATCCCTTGAAAGTGGAACTGAGCCCTAACAAAACAATATGCATTGCAATATTTTTCCCCTTCGGCACACCCACCAAGTTTCATCAACGTCGCTTATTGATACTTGGGAACGTTCCCTTGTAAGCCATCCAGGAACCAAAGACAGCCTATCCAGAAAGACAACACTGTGAACAACTGGTGCCATCACACAAACAAATATGGTCAACCATAGAGTATAAATATCTATGGAGTGATCAGAGCAAACTGCGCATGTTTTCAACGTCAAACCGGGATAGTCACGTGGTAATGGGACGTCGCTGCTTGTCTGCAATTTGTGGTAACAGTGAAACTTTAATACTACACGTATTCACCTGTTTTTACATACTTTTTCACGCTGTAGTAGTAGTAGTAGTAGTAGTAGTAGTAGTAGTAACAGCCATGGTGCAATATTGTTGTTGTTACGGATCTAAAGAGAAATACGCGAAAGGAGGACCAGTTAAAAAAAATAAATAAAAAACTGAAGATAATGAACACGCAGATGCTGTAAATTGCTTATTTACCGTAGCGATTTCATTGCTACAAATGCGTTTTTCCCCCTTTCCTGTGATACATCGGTGCCCAATACAGTGTCATCGTAACGTAATTGATTATAACGGAGATTTGACAACATGAGTAAGTGCAATAGAGAACCTAGAAAGGTATTGTTGGCTGTCACTTCTTTTCCCGCACCCGAAAAAACGTAGGTGAAGTGGAATTGAGCTATAATACTGAGGCAAAAAATACAATCCTCTTGCTCATCACAGCCTTAAAGCTGTTTCAGTTCCAGGTATAAAATTGTTAAGATGTCTTTAAAACGCATATACAAAGGTTCAGGATACTTCTGACGGAGATCTATCTGTTGTAGCGAAGTAATAACACTCAAAATACGCTAAGCACTATACGGACTAACATGCGCCGTCCCAGTACCACGTGACTTGAGCAGCAGGAGGTGTTGCAGACATATTTCTCGTTCTGCGCATCCGAATGCTCACTCCACAGAAATTTATACGCTATGTGGCCAACATCAGACGCTAGCTATATAGAAATGTTGATTACCAGCGGGCAATTTTCGTGTATGCGTCCGGGATGTTATTAACTCCGTTCGTCTGGTGTTTGACCAGGGAAAGGTAAGGATTCCAGGTAGGCCGCGCGGGATTAGCCGAGCGGTCTAAGGCTCTAGAGCCATGGACTGTGCGGTTGGTCCCGGCGGAGGTTCGAGTCCTCCCTCGGGCATGGGTATGTGTGTTTGTCCTTAGGATAATTTAGATTAAGTAGTGTGTGAGCTTAGGGACTGATGACATTAGCAGTTATGTCCCATAAGATTTCACACACATTTGAACATTTTGAACAGGTTTTACTGAACTAATGTGAACGAGTGCGACGCTTGAGCACAATACACCAGTCTCATGTCACGACATGCGTTAGACACGCGCCTCACGCCAACCAAGACCATTCTTTCTATATCCTCAAACGGCACAAGTCATAGATGGTGGTCAGAAAACAATACTCACACGGAGTGTTCACCTGCTGAAACATCAGCGGTTATCGTGGTGGCTACCCGCATAAATTCGCATGAGTTATTTGAACTCGCAGCAGATCTCTGCACCGTTGGTTGGGCGGTTGATTTGGGGGGACGGGACCGAACAGCGAGGTCATCGATCCCATCGGATTAGGGATGGATTGGGAAGGAAGTCGGTCGTGCCTCTTCAAAGGAACCATCCCGCCATTTGCCTGGAGCAATTTAGGGAAATTACGGAAAACATAAATCAAGATGGCTGGAGCGGTGCGGATTTCAACTGTCGTCCTCCCGAATGCGGGTCCTGTGTGTTAACCACTGCGCCACCTCGCTCGGTCCTCTCCGAAACGTCACCAGCGCCACTCGTAGTTGGCAGCCAGAAAGGACAATGTATATCGCACTCGCGAAGAAATTAAAAATTTCGTAATACATGTCCACGTTCATGAACTGATAACGTTCTGATTACTGGAGAATCAGTAAACCAACTCCCCTATTCTATAAAGAATTGGGACGCCCATGTGTAAAACGCCATATCTACTGAACTGTCTGTCATACAATGATATAATGTTGCAGGTATATCTGGTTACTGTCTTAAAATTGGTCGCGAATAGATTTATTAGTGAACAAGTGATAAATTAAGACGTTTCACTGGGAAAACATGTGAATGTACTAAGCGACATACCGGATGGTTATAATTAAAGTGTAGCTACTCACAGAGGTCCAGTGTGGGCTGTAATTATTGTATGACAGCGATATTTGGTAGATACGCTAATGCGTAAATGTGTGAACCAGTTTGCGAGGGGAAAACAACCCCTTTGGTTGTCTTGTAACCAATAAGCCCTCCGTCACAAATATTAAGTCAAAATTGACCTGGTTTCGGCGCTACTATGAGCGTCGTCTTCAGAATTAGACTAACTGTACTAAAACATTAGGTATATAGTAGATTAATGAAATTAAAGTTTGTACTGACACGAAAAGATGGGGTCTGAGCACTACGGGACTCAACTGCTGAGGTCATTAGTCCCCTAGAACTTAGAACTAGTTAAACCTAACTAACCTAAGGACATCACAAACATCCATGCCCGAGGCAGGATTCGAACCTGCGACCGTAGCGGTCTTGCGGTTCCAGACTGCAGCGCCTTTAACCGCACGGCCACTTCGGCCGGCGCACGAAAAGATGCAGTACTTACAAGTCACATATTAAAAAAGATCTCAGCCGGAAAGGCGACGTCATGAACATTTGTCAGATGGTGAGCCGCTAAGGGCTGCTCGTACTGTGGACAAGGGTTGCAATAAGACTGAGGTGCCCACTATAGAAAGTGTGGGCAAGTAAACACGGTGTTGCTACGAGCGCCATCTAGTAGCCGCAGAAACAACTAGGCTACTGTACATTCAAAATTAGACACATGAAATTGTGATGCAGCTGATTCAGGCATAACGTAAGCATTAATAATAACAGGATGAAGTTACATATATGGCTCTGAGCACTATGGGACTTCACATCTTAGGTCATCAGTCCCCTAGAACTTAGAACTAGTTAAACCTCACTAACCTAAGGACATCACACACATCCATGCCCGAGGCAGGATTCGAACCTGCGACCGTAGCAGTCGCGCGGTTCCGGACTGCGCGCCTAGAACCGCGAGACCACTGCGTCCGGCAAGTTACATATATATCTGCTTTAAATAGAGATACACTTTGTAACGTAAAAACGTTAGTTATGACATACAAGAAAAAAGCAAATATGTGACAGGAAAACAACATTTCGGTAAACTGCATGAGGAAATCTGAATCAAACATCAAGCAATGGCTATATACAGTCAAAAAAGATTTTATTTTGCAGCTGCAGCTGTTCGTTGAGGATGAGGCCATCATGACGAGTGAGATGTTTGAAAATCTCCAACTCCTCTAAGACATCTGACCTATGCCCTTTCTTTTCGGTATGCAGAATATTGTTATCGCCTATGGCTTTAGGCACGTGTCCAGTAATTAAGAGACGATCGGCAAAGGATGAATTTAGGGGACTGGTGCCGTTCTTTCTCAAAAGATGTTCTTTATATCTGACGGTGAAAGCACGTCCGGTTTGCCCTATATAATAGGAGGAGCAGGTATCGCAGATGATCTTATAAACGCCAGAACTTTCTGTAGGTGAGCGAATGGATTTCAAATTATGAATGAAATTTCTCTTTAGATTATTATTAGTACAGAAGGCAACATTGCAGTTGTACTTGTTGCGAAGCATGAGCTGAATCTGATAGGAAATGGGTCCCATGAAAGGAATAGAAAAACGTTTTTTTGGGTTAATTTCAGTGCATGAGGTGTTGAGCGTGGTAGTTCTTGCAGTTTTCTTTTTTAGGATATCGTCCACTATGTTAGGCGTATATTCATTATTGACTGCTATGGTTTTAACTAAATTAATCTCCTCATTAAACTTTTCAGTTGAAAGTGGGATGGAGGTGGCTCGGTGGACGGCAGAGTGAAAAAATGCCATTTTTTGAGGCTGTGGATGAAAAGAGGAAGCAGGCACGATTTAGTCAGTATACGTTTCTTTTCGAAAAATATTTAAAGTGAGGTTATTGTCTTCTATTGTAAGCGTCAAGTCTAAATAATTTAATTGGCGGTTATCGTTTTCGAGTTGAATAGTGAAAGAAATTTTTCCTGGAGGTCGTTAAAAAGTTTAAATATATGATCAATTCTATCGGCGGGTCGGTTATAGATGGCTAGAATATCATCAACGTATCTTGTGTAAGTGGGCACCACAGTCTTGTTGCAACCCTTGTCCACAGTGCGAGCAGCCCTTAGCGGCTCGCCACCTGACAAGTGCTCATGACGTCGCCTTTCCGGCTGAGATCTTTTTTAATATGTGACTTGTGAGTACTGCATCTTTTCGAGTCAGTACAAAATTTAATTTTATTAATGTACTATATACCTAATGTTTTAGTACAGTTAGTCTAATTCTGAAGACGACGCTCGTAGTAGCGTCGAAACCAGGTCAATTTTGACTTAATATTTGTGACCGAGGGCTTATTTGTTACAATATAATTCTGACACGGTCACTGAAACTTAGCAGCTATGTTCAAAGTTTTACCCTTTGGTTGTCGTCCACGGCACCCTCACAGCACTGCGGTACGTCGACGATATCCTGCCCCACGTTTTGTTGGCTTTCATGGCATGCAGTTCTCAGCCTATATTTCAGCAAGAGAATACCCGCCCTCACACGAGAGAGTTTCAGCTGCTTCTCTTCATACTTGCCAAACCCTGCCTTAGCCAAAAAGACACCAGATCTCTCCCCACTTCAGAACGTTTGGAGCATTATGGGCAGGTCTATTCAACCAACTCGGGATTTGACGATCTAAAGCGTCAATTGGACAGAATTTGCCATGATGTCCCAACGAGGACACCCAAGAACATCATCAGTCAATGCCAAGACGAATAATTACCAGCATGAGGTCCAGAGGGGGTCCCACTTGTTACTGACTTGCTAAATTTGTGAGGCTCTTTCTCTTGAATAAATCATCCCATTTAACTGAGATTGTAAAATGTATTCTTCTGCACATGTACGTCACATCTACTGATTTTTGCCATGTTCGGATAATCCCTTCGTGGTGTGTCGTTTTTCCTTTTGCACTGAATTTATTTATGTTATCCACATGAATAATTATGAGAATAATAAAAGCGAAAATAGTTACCATTATGATTACTTTTACTAGAATACTAGTCTTGTTACCATAGGTTTAAGTACATGTTTCATAATATACCATCCTGTCAATTGATGTGGTTTCATATTCATCATCATCGTTGTCTTGGGCCTTTGTCCCACTTCAACGTGGGGTCGGCCCTATTACTACAGATATGGTTATGTTAGTGTCAGAGTGTCGACAGATGCCTTTCTTTTCACCACCGTGCACCTGCCGGGATGGAGGCAGTGTTCCCCAGCTGTCTGCGTCTAGTGTAAGCCATGAAATAGTGCAAACGTTTCCAAATGTCTGCAAGTCGTCTAACTGAGACGGGCCATGGGGGCCAGCCCAGTATTCAGCTAGTGGGATGTGGAAAACCGCGTAAAAACCACATCAAGGCTGGCTGGCACACCGGGCCTCGTCGCCAATCCGCTGGGCGGATTCGATCCAGGGCAGCTGCGCCTACCTGAGTCGAGCAAGCAAAGCATTAGCGCTCTCAGCTAACTTGGTGGGTTGACGTGGCGTCATATTAACGGGGCAAAATGGGAGGCAATAGGGAAAGGATATAAGAGAAAAAGGAGATGCAGGAATGTTTGGATCTACACATAGATACTATTCAGAGCATGTTGAATCGTGACAATTATTTAGCATAAGAGAGAAGCGTATCAAGGTGTCCAGTGAGTAAGAAGCAGATGAGAAAAAAGTCACTTATCGCCTTACACCCTTTCTAACCGAAGATAAGAACGACTACTCACTCTTTCATTCAGTTTTGCTGTAGGATGAATAGGATTGCACTGATTATCACGGAGGTGGGGTGAAAGAGGTGGAAACTCACACAGTACAGTACGATAAGATTAGACATTTTGTCGCAGAATGACTCACCACATAATGTACAGAATGCTAACTAAACAATTTACAATAGTGAAAAATTTAAAAAGCTACAGAAAATTACAACGGTACAGTACATAAAATAATTAATATTTTACAACATTACTGTTGTTTTAAATTCAATCTTTGTCTTCAAGTCTTTCCATACTCTGGTAACAGCGTCATCCTTTTACAAAATTAAATCTATGGAAGTGCAACTAAACGAGCCAGTATTATGCACGACTCACTATCGTGAATATGGAATTTTCGTCACCACACACTGTGAAGTATTCATATGTTATCTCTGTTATTAATAATTCACTTTTACTGTGCTAGGACAAAGATGCTGGATAACATACTTGACTAAGTGTTAATGAATATCATGTAGTGTCCTGACATGCAACACTCCAAGTAATACATCAGAACACACTAACACAATAAACATACATAATCACAAACTATTTCAGATGAGAATAGCTCGAGGTTCTACTGAGACCTTTTCACCTGAAGTAGGTAAAAATAGGCCATTATCAACCAACAAGCTGCTTAGACTATATTACACATTCAAATATAGTATATCACATCCCTCTATATACTTACTTTCACCACACTTTCTGTATTACATTTTTTCTGTGACATTTGCATTGTATAAAATAAATTCTCGTGCATTAGGCAGAAATAAATTATACAGAACAGCCGTAACAATTGTTAAGCATTCCACACTCTGCAATCTTGGATAAATGTTTGTGCTATGTTCTTTATATTATTTAAAAAAGCATTATCAACTGTATGCCAATAAGATTGTAATAATATAAAGTCTTTGATGTTAAATTTAGGAGCGCCCGACTCACTTTACATATCAAGGCACTTGATTTCTCTGTGCTGTTAGTGAAATAAATAAATAATAAGTAAAATAAATGTTTAATGTGATTCGTGGTGCTCTTGGTAGCCAGTCTGCTGCGCAGCGTTAGGTCATTCTTATTAGAGGCACAGTAGCGAGAAGTTGAGTTTTTAGAGAAGGGGACTTGATATCTGTGAACCCGGAAGAAATTGTCTGCTATAATTTATTATGAGTTTGAGAACTTGTTTGTAAAGCTATTTTATTGATTGTGCTGATGGAGAAGATTTTTGGAAGAATATTTCAAGATAAGCCATGCAAGCGAAAGAGTGAAATGTCTGTCTGTCGCAACTGTCAACTGAAGGAAATCTTTGACCTTTAAGTAACTAATAATATTCGTGACGTATGTCAGCTTGATCTCCTTGGTTTCATTACATCACAAATCACACAGTTAGTTGAAATATCCATAATTTTTTGTAATGAGAGAATTTCGTAAATGTTAGAGTCTTCTTAAGTTGTACAGCCTTATTTAACTATAGTCATGATTTTCATTTTTCAAGAACACTTTCCTTTAAAGTAAAACCCCCGTACATCATACTTATTAAAATTTAAAATATTCTATGGTGTGTGCATTGCACCTTGTGCTACATGCAAGTCACGTCTTGTTTCTGACAAGCAAAGAAAATTTGGAGTACATTAATTTCCTTTAGCTGCTATATTTGCTGGTTTCAATTTGCTTGCGAGAACTTCAGTACAGCAGCTACAAAATGGCATGCTAAGCAAGAGGTAAGTTACTTTTCTTTCACGGGAGATCTCACTTTGCATTCTTGTGAGCAAACAGTACGTCGTCAGAATTTTCAGGAATTGTACAAGATACGTAGATTAACTTAACAGTGGACAGTAATAGTAATATTAAATAGTTATTTTCTGCCGTGTTGAGCAGTATTTTATTTTGTGGATATTTCGAATCAGACATTACTCTTCATGTTATGTAAGTTTCATAGTGTGCCTCAGAATCTAGTGTCAATTAAATAGTTTTCACTGAGAACATAATTAGTTTCTTTTGGACTTTAATAAGATTCATTTTCATTGTTTCAAATTCCCCTTCGAAAAATTATGAATAACTGTGCTGGTAAACTTCTACGTTATTTGATACAGAGACAGCTGAGTAAAACTGAACGTACTCAGACAGATCTCTCTTTACTTATTCTGATCATCACTAAACTGACACATAATATTTTTTAGCGAAACACAATCTGACTTTCAATAATCCCTACAAAAGAATGGCCCTGACTAACAATGACGTATACCTTTCATGACTCACTTACCTCACAAAAATCTTCGTTACTCGAACTATTGCAATACAGCGAGCGCCAATACTGCCAGCTGAATAAAAGATTCTAACTACTGAAGGCACTAACTACTGATCGGCATAGTTAGCAAATGAAAGATTATGACATCCATCTATGCAAATTTCCTTTTTCTGGCGGACACACGTCCTCTCAAAACTCTGGCATCTCTCTCTCCACATCCACCACTGCTGGCGGCTCACCTCCAACTGCACAACGCTACGCGCTGTTCACATCCAACTGCCCAACACTATACAAGCGAATATTCCAACAAGGAGTCCAACCAGCAACAGACTGTACACAGCACAGTCAGTGATTTTCATACAGAGCGCTACGTGGCGTTACCAACATAAAAACCTAAACAGCCTACTTACAATTTCTTTATGATTTAAGTTTTGTTTCACGATTCAGTCCACATACGCAACTAAGGCCAACCAACAGTGAGTTATGCTCAGCAGTTGACAACGATATATAAAGCACACGTTACTCGAGAACATACAGAAAAACTACATGGAAAGAGGTTAGTAAATTTTAATATACACTCCTGGAAATTGAAATAAGAACACCGTGAATTCATTGTCCCAGGAAGGGGAAACTTTATTGACACATTCCTGGGGTCAGATACATCACATGATCACACTGACAGAACCACAGGCACATAGACACAGGCAACAGAGCATGCACAATGTCGGCACTAGTACAGTGTATATCCACCTTTCGCAGCAATGCAGGCTGCTATTCTCCCATGGAGACGATCGTAGAGATGCTGGATGTAGTCCTGTGGAACGGCTTGCCATGCCATTTCCTCCTGGCACCTCAGTTGGACCAGCGTTCGTGCTGGACGTGCAGACCGCGTGAAACGACGCTTCATCCAGTCCCAAACATGCTCAATGGGGGACAGATCCGGAGATCTCGCTGGCCAGGGTAGATGACTTACACCTTCTAGAGCACGTTGGGTGGCACGGGATACATGCGGACGTGCATTGTCCTGTTGGAACAGCAAGTTCCCTTGCCGGTCTAGGAATGGTAGAACGATGGGTTCGATGACGGTTTGGATGTACCGTGCACTATTCAGTGTCCCCTCGACGATCACCAGTGGTGTACGGCCAGTGTAGGAGATCGCTCCCCACACCATGATGCCGGGTGTTGGCCCTGTGTGCCTCGGTCGTATGCAGTCCTGATTGTGGCGCTCACCTGCACGGCGCCAAACACGCATACGACCATCATTGGCACCAAGGCAGAAGTGACTCTCATCGCTGAAGACGACACGTCTCCATTCGTCCCTCCATTCACGCCTGTCGCGACACCACTGGAGGCGGGCTGCACGATGTTGGGGCGTGAGCGGAAGACGGCCTAACGGTGTGCGGGACCGTAGCCCAGCTTCATGGAGACGGTTGCGAATGGTCCTCGCCGATACCCCAAGAGCAACAGTGTCCCTAATTTGCTGGGAAGTGGCGGTGCGGTCCCCTACGGCACGGCGTAGGATCCTACGGTCTTGGCGTGCATCCGTGCGTCGCTGCGGTCCGGTCCCTGGTCGACGGGCACGTGCACCTTCCGCCGACCACTGGCGACAACATCGGTGTACTGTGGAGACCTCACGCCCCACGTGTTGAGCAATTCGGCGGTACGTCCACCCGGCCTCCCGCATGCCCACTATACGCCCTCGCTCAAAGTCCGTCAACTGCACATACGGTTCACGTCCACGCTGTCGCGGCATGCTACCAGTGTTAAAGACTGCGATGGAGCTCCGTATGCCACGGCAAACTGGCTGACACTGACGGCGGCGGTGCACAAATGCTGCGCAGCTAGCACCATTCGACGGCCAACACCGCGGTTCCTGGTGTGTCCGCTGTGCCGTGCGTGTGATCATTGCTTGTACAGCCCTCTCGCAGTGTCCGGAGCAAGTATGGTGGGTCTGACACACCGGTGTCAATGTGTTCTTTTTTCCATTTCCAGGAGTGTATAATAACTTTCTCTGCATCTCCAATCCCTCTGCAGCAAACCTAAATGCGATGGTTTCTGAAGTTTTCTGTTCCCAGACGTATTGAAAATTTCTCAGAAAAACAGAAAGCAGTTAGTTCGATGCACCTAACTGAAACTTCTGCACTTGCTGTCCAGCCAAACCAGATCAGAGGAATTGCACGAAAGCTCTGCAGCCGAAAAATCCGCTCTTTGATCAGCGCTACAGCGGAGCACTGCAACATGTCTCAAAGAAAGAATCAAAAACCAGATATAGCGGCTTCTGAATCTTGTCTTAAGCAGTGAGAAAAAAAAACACAAGCGTACACTGGTATGCGGACCGTGACAACCTGTTTGCCTACATAAAGTTACTTTCCTACGCGAACTTCTGCAACTTCTTAAGTTAAGATATTTGGTCAAGTACTCGTCATAGGTGTTCGTAAACACGAATGTTTATTGAAATATTTGTCGTCCAGTGAGATCTCATCAATTTCGATACCCTGTGGCCTTCGCCGTGCACTGCAGGATAACTGGACCGCTAGCCTTTGATTTCAGTGCAAGGAAGACGTCTGGAAGCAATAAACAGTTGTACTGCGTACGAGCAGTTCTTCGCTGGGTACGTTATCGACGCATCTGGTGCAGTTACGAAGGAAATGAGGTAAGTGAATCGTCTTACTGCTGTGTACCGTTGATGGAAAAGGATGTTACATAAAAAATTGGTTGCAACTTTTCTTTTATACATTTAAAATTTAGGAATAACGAATAAGTTCAACCACTGTATTGGACAGGGAACTGAGATCTGATCTGAAAAGCTATCAGACAGCGTTCTATCTTCTGAGCTATCGATATACAGCCCGCGATCACACATCACGCTTCATAGTGCTGCAGCGCTTTTTCCTAACAGCTTGTTACTGCGTAGATGTTATCTTTCGGTACTGCAAGATAAGCAGTTTAACAATAATAGATGACAGTGCAGACTGACATATACTGAGTTAAGGTTAGTTCCGGAATTCAGAGACTTGTTAATTATTCTGGTCCTCACTGGTACTGACCAGGTGAATTACTGATCTATCAGCGAGGCGAAATCTGCTAACCTTCAGATCATCTGTGAAACCCTACGTCTACGTTTTTAAGCTATCCGACATTCCATGCTCTGACCCGCAGAACGTCAGTTTTGTTTTTCCTGATGATAACATCCTGTGTAGGGACTTAAGAGGATTTAAAAAGAGACTAGAGGTGTTGAATTAAGAAATAGTGAGAACTACTTAAGTGCCATGTTAATAAGAACTGGATTTTTAGTCAGATGAGTACAAATTTATGTACAAAATACCAAGTATACGTAATGCAGTATTAGCTCTAATAATACATATAAAGATGGAACACGGTTAAGGCAGTATGAACAACATTGTGAACGAATTATTGTAACCAAGATAGGTACGAAACCTCAACGCAGTAGTCGAAGTATGAAAGCTTGTATAATGATATAAAATAAATTATGCTGATAGTTACAGAAGAGGAAAATATAATTTTTGAGGGGAACCGGAATTCGCTAGTAGGAAAAAGAAAGAGGAGGAAGAATAGTAGGAGAACATGGTATGGGTGGAATTTCGCAAGGGGCATACGTTAATAATCATCGCATCGCTAGCACTTCATTTACGAAGGACGTGCACATCGACGATACCTGGAAACAACGATAGGTGTAAGATAGATTAGGTCATCGAGAGACAGAAATTTCGAAACCAGACATTAAACTGTAAGGAATTTCCAGCGGCTGATGCGGACTCTGACAGTAATTTATTGATTATGAGCGGCAGGTCAAAACTGAATACATTGCAAGAAGGTGGGGATTTAAGGAGCTAGGACCTAGACACCTGAATGAATCCGAAATTGTTGAGAGATCGAGAGGGAGCGTTAGGCAATGTAGAACTGAAACGGGGGAAACAGGCCAATAGCAGAAGTAAAGCAGAAGGGCCAATGGGTTAGGTAGAAACTGTGCAGAAACCAGACTCTATCTATAATAGTTGAAGTACATAAAAGGGAAGTGGTAGTTGACACGGGAGTGAGACCAGGCTGTAACCTATCCCCGATGTTATTCGATGTGTAAACCGAGCAAGTTGTCAAGGAAATGAAGGAAAATTGTAAAAAGGACTTAAAGTTCAGGATAAGAATTCAAAATTCTGGTGCTTGGTGACGACAGTAGTGGTGGTGACAGAGATGGTTAAGTCTTCGAAGAATAGTTGGATGTAACGTATAAAGACTTGGAAAGTGGCTAAAATATGAAGGGCTTATTTCAATAGTGGTACAAGTCCATTTTTCTTCATTGTGAGATACAAAGTCCTAAAGTTAAATGAGCGCTGAAAAATCTGCAATTGAGATACCAGAAATATTCAAGCATATGGCTTCTTGCTAGAAATGAACCTTTCTTTCTGTTTGTTTGGATCATTAGTTTCAGAAGCATTATAGGCTGAAAAGTGGAGGTAATGGACTTGTACCACTACTAAAATAAGCCCTTCATATGAACATCAACAAAGGTAACACAAAGGAATTAAACTAGGAAATGAGACACCACAAACCGTAGATTAGTTTTGGTATTGGGGCAGCAATCTAATTGATATTGCCTAAAAGTGCAGACTGGCAAGAAACCACATCGTTCAATGCCGAATCGGAATTATCCTACTTTTCGTATCGTTTAAACGCCATGTAAAGTGCTTAATGTGCCATTGCACTTTTATGAGCCGGAAGAAACACTCACAGTGTCAGCCACAAATACAATAGGGTGCACTTGTCTTCTGCTGAACGACAGTAAATGCTGCCTGAACTGAAGATGACCATTACGGAAAAGAATTGAGTGGTGACAAAATCTTTTATAGCCTTATCACCGGTTATTTGACTTCTTTAAGTGTCTTAAAGTGAGGTCAAAGTGATTTGGTAACAGATTTGGTTGACAACACCGATGCTATCGAAGTGCGTTTCCAGCGAGTGCAGACTTCTGCATAGAGCTGTCTCACTCACAGGCCTTGGAATAGAGCAGTGGTGGGGGAACTGGAAGGGCCAAGTAGACTTGGCCAGGCCTGATCTAGAATGTACCCTTGTACAGAAGTAAAATGTGGATGAAAAAAATTCAGACAAGGGAAGAATGAAAGCTTTCTGAAATATGGTGCTTTAATTTAGATAAGTAGACTGAGTAATTGAGGAGAAGTTACAATATCTATCTGGGAAAAATGGAACTGTATAGCTTCACCTGTCTGCGAGTAACGTTGACAGGACACATACAGAAGCATCAAAAAGTCGTCACTGTTGTGATGGAGGGTAGTGTTGGGGGGCAAAAACTGTAGATGGGGTCCTACGTTTTTAAGTACAGGATTGTAGGATGCAGTAGGTATGAAGAAATGAAAAGGCTTGCAAAGGATATTCCAGTGCTGAGTGCTACATCATATATGTCTTAGCACTGAAGACATCCACCACTATCAGCAGCAGCAGCAGCAGCAGCAGCAACAACAACAACAATAACATTTACGCACCGAAAGCCTTTAGATAGCAGAATGTATGCTGTGACAATTTTGAGTCATTTTCGAAGTAATGAAATGAAGAGGAAATAAGGTTTAGTGTTTCATTTTATTCTGCTAGTAGCCCTCCCTTCCATGATTGCTAATCCTGAAAAGTACGCAGGACACCTTCCGTGAAGACTAGGGCGTAGGTAGCTCACTTGGTAAGGGTGTTGTCTGGAAAAGGCAACGCTCCAACTTCGAATCTTGACCAGGGATACGTTTCTAATCTGTGAGGGAGTTACAAGTGCGTCCAAATGTTTTCTCCCTCCTTCGTAATCCGTGACGGTATTACTGTCCCTTCAGGCAGGCGTCAACATATCTCTTATCGTACGTTAATACTACTTCGCGGTAGAATGTACGTGTGGTAAGTGATATGATGATGCCTGCGATGAAGGGACATTAGTAACGTCACGGATTTAACACGGATGAATAATCTTGGCGATTGCAGCTTCATGTCAGATTAACCCTTTGAGCACCAGTGGTTTGTGCCAAAAACTGCCTTTCTTTAAAAAAAATTGTTTTAAGTGCCAGTGCTTTTCACATGAAACCATCGATGCTATTGCAAGACAGAGACATCTAGTAGCACACTGAGATACTGCTACGAGTGTAGTGCATTGTAGCCGTCATTTACTAAGTTCAAAACAACAGAGGGCACGGAGACTGTACCACATGATTGTAGGAGATTGTGACAAGTGAATTTTTGTGGGATAATTTTGAGGAGATTATTGACAGTGAAGGTAAGTATATCTACATCTGCATCTATATCCATAATCCGCAAGCCATTTGACGGTGTGTGGCGGAGGGTACTTTGAGTACCTTTATCGGTTCTCCCTTCTGAAGTTACTGTAACGTAAATTTGA
The DNA here is from genome assembly GCF_023864345.2 of Schistocerca serialis cubense. Taxonomy (NCBI): domain Eukaryota; kingdom Metazoa; phylum Arthropoda; class Insecta; order Orthoptera; family Acrididae; genus Schistocerca; species Schistocerca serialis. The sequence continues at coordinate 60,566,889 of NC_064649.1, read as the reverse complement.
TTTTGTATCACTACTTTTATGAGTGGTTTACAAATGAAACCACTCATGTATATGTACTTTTGATATAAATTTTACGTCCATTTTGGCTCGCTATTTACGACTATAATTTGTTGTTGGCATTATGAGTTTATGGAAGATTCGAAATGTGGGGCTGTGTCTAGAAAAATACGAAATTCCTTTCAAATATATTACCTAAAATGGTGGGTGATTGGCAACTGTATGTCTTAGCGCTTCCAAAGTGAATCCACTTTTGTAACACAATTGTTTGTTTACTTTTTGCCTATTTTGCTTCTTATGATAGAATAATAATAAAGATTAACTTTGTAAAAATTTAAAATTATATTTTAAAGTAGAACCACCGCCTTAAAACAACTGATAGTTTATTTTTCGCCAACTTACTATCGTATTCGTTGCTCACAATGCTAATAAAGATTAATTATCTGAAAAATTTTGATATTTTGTTTTTTTCTTATTGTATGGATTCGAAGGGTTAAAACGATGCGGAGTAAGTCGAGAAATTCTGCCACCTTGGAAACAAATTAACGCATGAATAATAAGCGTAAACATGATCCGTAGTAAGCTGTAATGCGATTCGCAGTATAGCTTACTACTGACCAAGTTTATGTTTATTAAGCATCTGGAATCTGTGGATCTCCACAAATAAAAAAAAAAATTAAATTAACATACGTCAGACGAAGTAAGGAGAACATAAAAAGCAAACTGGGACTGGGAAAAAGGTCATTCCTATCCAAGATGGGTCTACCAGTACCAAATATCGGCGTTAATTTGGGGAAGAAATTTCTGAGCATGTTAAAAAGAAGGGACAGAAAGATACGATATGTGTTAGAACGTAAGGGAATACTAGCGACTCGCCTGGCCTTCAGGTAGTCAACACTTAGTATGCATGGCCGGACAGCCTCACTGTGGTAATGGTAATCTCTACAAATATATAAAGACAATCGTCATTTAACGTTGTTACCAAAAGCTGTAAAAGCGCTTCAGCGATTTATTCAAATTTTTACAAGATACTCTAAAGAACATTCAGATGGGCATAGGCTGTATATTTTTCAGTATGAGTAATATTTACATGTGCATGTAATATATAAAGGGAAATGTTGTAACCAAAATCTCAAAAATTTGTTGACAGATCCATTTGAAATTTTTACACGTTTATTAACAATCAGACGGACATTTTTTTTACACAAAAATTTACATATTTTCTGTTACAACCGACTGCGAGACAGAAAACGGTGCGATTAGCTGTGAAAATGTGCTGTTTTGTATTCTCTCTCGCAATCAGTTTTAACTACATTAGCAGGGGATCTAAATCATTAAACAGTCTGTTTCTCCTGTATGTATTCTTTCTCACTATCTATATTTTTATAAAGAAACTGTTTACACAACAATGCTGTGTTGTGTTTTCTTCCTCACATTCTTCTTTCACAGAAAACGGCAAAGTTTAATTTACGACTTATCACATTATACTTAGAATACTGCTACAGAATTTGAATTTTCAGTAACGAGAAACAAAGCTTAAGGTCAGAAAGGGAGAGGAAGAGCAGATGGACAAAGAGGAAGCGGGGAGGGGTGGGGGGAAGGTAGGAACTGAACATAGAGAATGACATGGTGGGCAACTGCAATTTAGTAATAGGACTGAACAGAGACAGACAGAGAGAGGGGAGGAGGAGGAGAAGAAGAGGGACAAAGAGAAGTATGAAGGGGGACAGGGGGTGGGGAGAGGGAGAGAGGGGGAGGGGGAGGGGGAGGGGGAGGGGGAGAGGGAGAGAGAGAGAGAGAGAGAGAGAGAGAGAGAGAGAGAGAGAGAGAGAGAGGATAGACAGAGAAGGAGAATGACAGGCAGAGAGGGAGGAAAGAGACAGAGAGGGAGAAGAGAGACAGAGAGGGAGAAAAGAGACAGAGAGGGGAAGAGAGACAGAGAGGGAGAAGAGAGACAGAGAGAGATGGGGAGGGAGAGTGAGAGAGAGAGGGGGAGTGGGAGAGGGAGAGGGAGTAGTAGTTTAGGATGTGTATGCGAGTCCAGTACATAATTAGCAACTGTAAAGCGTTGCTGTGTTCACTAGTGAATTGCAAACACAAAATTTGCTCATGATCATTCTGTTAGTGTATACTGCATGAAGATCACTAATGTAGTCCATGAGTTTTGCTTGTAGAGCCCGTGCAGGGTATGGTGGCCGATGTGCAGTGGCAAATTTTCATTGTTTGTTCAGGAGGAGAGACCCACAGTGTTTTCCACCTTTTGGCCGATCGGCGATGACAGAATGGAGGCGCACGTCCTGCAATCTTCCTCAAGCGATTTTACAAAAACTATTTGGTAAAAAAACTCACTTTTGCGTTAATTATAGCTTTATGTATCAGCTTCGTGATGATGTACCTATCACTTCGTTAATGGTCATAATTATTGCGATATCTGCATGTCAGTAAGAAACTGCGCGAAATTCGAAAATGTTTGCGATGAAAAATAGGGGTCATTATGATTTTGCGTCTGGTGCATATTACATAATCTGTTGTTTCATTTTTGCATACGAAATGTATCTAACATCTTGAATTATGGTGTAGAGTTGGGTGGAGTTCTCTGTTACCAGTCTTGAGAAAATTGATCTGATGTACACACTCTTGTCCGGTCACGATCGCCAGCGAAAAACCCAGGGAGAAGTATTCATATATTCTCCCGTAGTTCGTAGATAGTTTTAGAGATCGAAGTGAGATTTTCGCATATGATAGTACGCAAAGAGGAGAGTATTTCCCCATATGGCTATTGAGCAAAACGTCATTATGTACCGTGTTATTCCACCAACTACAGACGGTTACAGTGAAAGAATGTAATTTTCAAGGGCCATCGCTAGCTGGTGAAATGAAAAGTGCTGTGGGTATTGAAACAACATAAGTGAGGGCATTACACGTTTATTTTTGTACCGAGGATGTGCTTTTCCAGAAGCTAGTTACCTTACTTTTCCTCAGCTCCTCATTTAATAAAGCAATGCTTCAGAATTCTCTCGCAATTGTGCCTGCACATGTTGGTGAGATGAGTCTGTGTAAACTCCACTGTGTTTTCACAAAAGAAGCAAATTTTATCATGGCAACAAACGAAATGTGTAGCTTTTACTCGAAATTCGCTACTCATGACGCTTCTGTGCCAGGCGAAAATAAATCGCTGCTATTATTGCATTCTTTTTCGATACTAATCAAAGCAGGAATGTAAAATCTTTCTAAATGGTTACCATGCAAGTGCGGGTGTGGAGGGGGCCCACTTACTATTTACACAACATCTGAGTGTAGGCTTAAGTTTAGAATCGCACTTCCCCTCCAGCACTCAGCATTTCCCCTACAGAGCCTGCCCACTACCCCCACCACTACTGCTCTCCCCTTCCATGCCGTGCCTATTGTCCATCTACCGTTGATGTTATTCTGCGCTCAAACTACATGTAGACAGAATAATGAAGTGGGAAGCTTTAATTTTGTAATAGGGTTAAACAAGGATGGATGACCATACGGCTGTGGTTCTCCACCTACCCACTTTACAGTGCTGGTGGTCAATTGATATTGGCTCTTTGTTACGAGTGAAACGTTGATTTTTCCGCATAACTCTTTATCACAACAAAAAATAAATATTTTGCATGGTTTTAGTTTTTAATACACCCAGTACGTTGGTTCTTCTCCGTTTTTGTGTATGTCAGAGAGAGAGTGGTTACAGAACTTACACTTCAAAGCTGTAGAGGTGTAACACCTTAGGATCATGATTCTTTATGCATTCTCATCCGCCATGTTTGATTACGTACTACAGTCAATACTCCCTGCCCCATGGGATAGTTAGCCATCCCATAAAACATTGTTTATTTTTTTAGTTTTGATGAGAATTCTTTTTTTATAGGTGCCAACTAAGTACATTCCCCAAATTGGCTCTACTAAAGACCAATACAAGAAGAATTCAAGTGCTATTAACAAATTAAGAAATGATGGTTACTCAGTTAGAAAAGGTTCTATAGGGTTTAATATTCTAAGGAAAACTCTAGAGCAAAATGTAAAAGCCGTCTGCGATTCAAAAACTGCAATGGAGCCAGGTTCATGTTTGGATTCAGCCAATGAGGAACGAGTTACGCGATTTCCTACAGGTTTTTCTATAAAACATGCCTGTATGGAATAGTTTAATAAAACATATTAATATTATTATATACTGTTTTATACAGTTTCCAATTTGTTTCTAAAGTGTTTTGCCAGCTGGTCATCTATCCCTTGAGTGACTGGTCATCTAACCCTAATACGCACGTTAGATGGGCAAGTTTTACGTAATATAAAAAAAAGGTCTAGTTGGACGAAATTTCAAACTAACTTCGTGAAAGAAAACTTGTTTCTCACATTTTTATGAATATGTACAGCAATATTTGCCAGAATGAGATTTTCAATCTGCAGCGGAGAGTGCGCTGATGTGAAACTTCCTGGCAGATTAAAACTGTGTCCCAGACCGAGACTCGAACTCGCGACCTTCGCCTTTCGCAGGTAAGTGCTCTACCATCTGAGTTACTTGCTGGCAGAAGTGCAGCTGTGAGGACGGAGCGTAGGTCGTGCTTGGGTAGCTCAGATGGTAGAGCACTTACCCGTGAAAGGCGAAAGTCAGGAATTCGAGTCTCGGTCCGACACAAAATTTTAATCTGCCAGGAAGTTTCAATATGTGCCAGATTCTCACTGTTATTTTGTGTATAAGGGTTTGATATTGGCATATGAAAAAATCATGGACATACCCTACGTTTAGACTATGTATATAGAGTCCCGTTCCGACGAATATTTTTAATCTGATTAAAACTTCCATACCTGAAGTTCGTGAATATGGCAGGAAGTGTACAACAAAGTACCTACCCGAGGACGTTGCCCAAAGTAGGAATGAAAATCTCCCTCCACGCGCTAATGTTCTTTGACGGTTACGGAAGGGCAAGAACCATAGACGTTTGACAACAACAGAACAAGTTCTTGGTCTTCTACGACTGCTTGCAATTGTGTTCCATGGTAGGTCTGAAAAGAAAGAAATTATCGACGGCACAAATGCTTCAAAACGCACTTGCCTGTGACAGACCCGTGGCGCCGGAGTTGCTGGTTCGAGCCTGGAGCCCTTATCCCGCGCAAGCAGACGCCAGATGGGGGGACGGCTATTACTTAACTGATACGTAACAGCCGCCATGCCTGTCCGACGTACCCAGTTAAGCAATGGCCGGCGCCCCGAAGCATTCCTCCACCTGTTGTTCACCACCGCCAAGTCACCAGCACCACCTCCAATTTTAGATGAGAGCATGCACGCCTCCACCAACACACAAAGAAGGAACGCGCTCCACACACATCGCTCAGTGCCGAGCCCAAGAAATGCGTAGTCTTTCGAGGGAAAACTGCATTTCTGTGCCAACTTACCACATGAACAGTTTCTGCTGTTCCTTTTGTTCCCCGGCTGTAAAGTCGGAGTGGGCTGCTTGAATCTGGAACCATAATTAATAGGGCTTTTGTTTTGAGTCATCAGTCTTCTGACTGGTTTGATGCGGCCCGTCACGAATTCCTCTCCTAAGCCAACCTCTTCATTTCAGAGTAGCCCTTGCAACCTACGTCCTGGATTACTTGTTGGTTGTAATCCAATATTTGCCTTCATCTACAGTTTTTGCCCTCTACAGCTGCCTCTATCACCATAAAAGTAATTCCCTGATGTCTTAATAGATGTCCTATCATCCTGTCCCTTCTGCTTATCAGTTTTTTTCACATATTCCGTTCCTCTCCGATTCCGTGCTGAACCTCCTCACTCCTTACCTTAACAGTCCTCCTAATGTTCAATATTCGCCTACAGCACCACATCTCACATGCTTCGATTATCTTCTGTTCCGGTTTTCCCAGAGACCATGGTTCACTACCATACAATGCTGTGTTCGAGACGTACATTCTCATAATTTCTTCCTCAAATTAAGGCCTACTAGTAGACTTCTTACGGCCAGGAACGCCATTTTTGTCAAAACTGTTCTACTTTTGATGTCCTTGCTCCGTCTGTCATTGGTTGTTTTGCTGCCTAGGTAGTAGTATTCCTTAACTTCATCTACTTCGTAACCATTGTAAGTAGGCTGTTTATGTTTTCTCTATGTAAGTAGGCTGTTTAGGTTTTTTATTGGTAACGCCACCTCTGTATGACAATCACTGGCTGTGCTGTGGGCAGTCTGTGTCTGCTTTGCATTGTTGTAATACTCGCCATTGTAGTGTTAGGCAGCTGGCTGTGAACAGCGCGTAGCGTTGCGCAGTTGGAGGTGAGCCGCCAGCAGTGGTGGATGTGGGGAGAGAGATGGCGGAGTTTTGTAATTTTTCATGAACTGATATATTTACATATGATGATATCAAGGTAAATACATTGTTTGTTCTCTATTAATATCTTTCATTTGCTAACTATCCCTATCAGTAGTTAGTGCCTTCAGTAGTTTGAATCTTTTATTTAGCTGGCAGTAGTGGCGCTCGCTGTATTGCAGTAGCTTGAGCAGCGAAGATTTTTGTGAGGTAAGTGATTTGTGAAAGGTATAGTTTAATGTTTGTCAGGGCCATTCTTTAGTAGGAAATTTTGAAAGTCAGATTGCGTTGCGCTAAAAATATTGTGTGTCAGGTTAAGCACAGTCTTGTATAATTGTTGAAAGGGGACGTTTCATACCATCAATCTCGCTGTTCTTATTTCCGCTACTTCTCTTACTTTCGTCTTTCTACGATTTGCTCGCAGTCCATACTCTGTGCTCATTAAGTTGTTCATTCCATTCAGCACATCACGTATTTCTTCTTCACTTTCAGACAGGATAGCAATATCATCAGCAAATCATATCACTGATAACTTTTCACTTTGAATTTTAATTCCGCTCCTGAAACTTTCTTTTATTTCCATAATTGCTTCTTCGATGTACAGATTGAACAGTAGGGGCGAAAGACTACATCTCTGTCTTACACCCTTTTTTATCCGAGCACTTCGTTCTTGGTCGTCCACTCTTATTATTCCGTCTTGGCTCTTGTACATATTATGTATTACCCGTCTCTCCGTATAGCTTACCCTATTTTTCTCAGAATTTCGAACACCTTGCACCATTTTAGATTGTCGAACGCTTTTTCCAAGTCGACAAATCCAATGAACGTGTCTTGATTTTTCTTTAGTCTTGCTTCCATTATTAACGGCAACGTCAGAATTGCCTATCGCGTTTCTTTACCTTTTCTAAAGCCAAACGGATCGTCTTCTAGCACATCCTCCATTTTTTTCCTTTCTTCTGTATATTATTCTTGTCAGCAACTTGGATTTATGAGTAGTTAAACTGACTGCGATAATTCTCGTACTTGTCAGCTCTTGCTGCTTTCGGAATTGTGTGGACGATATTTTTCCGAAAGTTAGATGGTATGTCGCCAGACTCATATATTCTACACACCAATGTCAATAGTCGTTTTGTTGCCACTTCCCCCAATGATTTTAGAATTTCTGGTGGAATGTTATCTATCCCTTCTGCCTTATTTGATCTTAAGTCCTCCAAAGCTCTTCTAAATTCTGATTCTAATACTGGATCCCCTATCTCTTCTGAATCGATTTCTGTTTGTTCTTCTATCACATCAGACAGATCTTCCCCCTCATAGGGGCTTTCAGTGTATTCTTTCCACCTATCTGCTCTCTTCTCCCCATTTAACAGTGGAAATCCCGTTGCGCTCTTTATTTTAGGACCCTTGCTTTTAATGTCACCGGTCTTGACTTTCCTACATGCTGAGCCTGTCCTTCACACAATCATTTCTTTTTTCGATTTTTTCACATTTTTCATGTAGCTATTTCGTCTTAGCTTCCCTACACTTCCCTTTTATTTCATTCCTCAGCGAGTTGTATTTCTGAATTCCTGAGTTCCCGGAACATTTTTGTAATTCCTCCTTTCGTCGATCAACTGAAGTATTTCTTCTGTTACCCATGGTTTCTACGCAGTTAACTTCTTTGTACCTATGTTTTCCTTTCCAACTTTTGTAATGACCCTTTGTAGAGATGTCCGTTCCTCTTCAACTGTACTGCCTACTGAGCTACTCGTTATTGCTGCATCTATAGCCTTAGGGCTAATAGAGGACAAACAACGCCAAGGAAGTGCGTAGATGGCTACATGTCACTTGGAGCCACAGCAGAGCATCACTAAATTCTTCAAAAACTAGAACTGGCAGACACCTGAAGACAGAAGACTTCTATTCCACGAAAGTCTTCTTCAAAATTTTCAAGATACCAACTCTAAATGATGATCTAGGAGTATATTACAACCCGGTTTGTATTGTTCTCGTAGAAGCTACCAATACAAGATTACAGTGATTACAGAACACATGACACATTTAAGGAATAAGTCTCTCTGTCCTCAATTCGTGTATCGAATGGAGAGAATCTCTACATCAGGGACACTCACCCTTTTAGCTTACCTGGGCCACATTGGAAGAAGAGTATTTTTGAACCGCAGATAGAACTTTTTTTTCCTTTCCGGTCGCGTGATAGATGCGCACGTGTTGGGTCGCACTGATACTTGCTTCACACCCCATGCACCCTGTAGGTCGCGGGTTGAACATCCGTGTTCTACAGTGTGTCGATAAATTACCGCTTTTATTTCAAAGAATCGCCACTTTGAAATTAGACAATGGAAACTTCAAATTCGAATATCAACAACATAAAGAACAAGATAAATTTCTGCTCATCGGGCTGCAGACAGGCACTTTGAAAAGAATGCTACACTGGAATGCCAATCCAAGTTGTCGGTAATGGCGGTCACGTGCTTGCTTATGTGAGTACATGTGTGTGTGGTTTACTTTCCTGAAGAAGGCTTTGGCCGAAAGCTAGATCTGTAACGGTCTTTTCGTTGTGTATGTCTGCCGCTCATCGCGACACCTTTATACGGTGAGTACCAATCTATCTTTTTCCTTACATTGTTAATAACATTGCAGTTATTAGAGGTAGAGTACGGTGGTTCGCTGTAAAAAGTGTAGCAGCTTTTGAAGTTTTTTTCCTGTGCCATTGGTTTCAGATCAGATCTGGAGTGCATCAAATTGCGACAGGTCAACAGAAGACGCAATCTGTCATTTGGCATACAGAATCCAGATCTGTGACAAGGGTACCCCGGAGTTATCAATGCCAATATAGCAAGGTGTCAACCATAATGACGTGGTTCAAAAACGTTAGAGATGGGCAGTGTTAAAGGCATTCCTCGAAGTGGACATCCGCATGTGCGTCCGAAGAACGTGTTGACAGACTGCAAACAGCATTTCAACGGAGCCATAAGAACTCAATTCGTCGTACATCACGCGAAATGTGGGAAGCAAGATCGACTGTCCATAAAGTGATATACAAGCAGTTACGCCTTTCTTGCATACTACCTGTTTTCAGATGAAGTAACGATCCCATTTCTGGACATATGAATCGCCACAACATTAGGATTCCGAAAACCCACACAACACCCAGGAACACGCCCGTTGGGTGACATGCTTTTCTTTCTTCACAGGGAGAAGTGTAACGGGAAATGTTTACCTGGACACGTTCGAACATTTCCTGCTGCCTCAGACAGAAGACCTGCTGTCGTCCACCATCTTCTAATATGTCGGTGCACCGCACATGGTTAGTCTGAACGTGCGCCATGTGCTAACTGACAGATTTCGTGAGATGCAGATGGATCGAGACAGTCACATCGCAATGTCGCCCGCACTTTCCCGATGTCATGCCACTAGACTACGTATTTTTGGAGTTGGGGACGCGTTATTGACTGAGTATACACAGCCCTAATCCTTGTTATTGATACGTATCGTGCACAAATCAGAGCTATGGATGCTATAATGCTGATCCGTAAATGTGCAAACCTCGAACATCGCCTCGATGTTCTATAAGCGACAAGTGGGACACGGACTTGGAGAGCTGCTAAACCCCTTACAATAAACCACGGTGCTCTGTAATGGTTCCCAGTCTACGATTTTCTGGAATGATTTCGGGACTTCGAGGACACCCTGTGTTAACAGGTACCTTCTGCCATGCACTCTTGCATGAGATCTCGAGCTGCCATGCCTAGTCTGCCGTTGACACACCACACACACTCGCACGGCGAGAGGCAGACCCCACTCGGACACTCAGTGGTAGTCTGTGACGTTCAGCGATGGATCTCGCTTTTGTTTTTGGAGCTCAGGTCGACATCAACGCACCCATAGACGCCCTGCTGAAATGTCATAGGAAGCATCGAATCTTGGCACATATTCCTCTTAAGTTTCTGGAATCGTCGTGTGAGACCAGTTGACGATGGTAACAGGGTTGATTTGGTAAATACTTAGGCGACGCTGAATATTCCACATTGCGTGGCAAGAATGATAGACTCTGTTGTCACATCCTTCATCTCTAGGGTATCAATTGATATTTCACACGAATAATGCAATGCCCCACACTGCAGTTCATCCAACAAACGCGTTGAGAATATACTGATCATTGACTAGTCTGCCCCCCCCCCCCACCCCCCCACCCCCCGTATGTATTTGTGACTCAGAGAGCATATGAATGCGATGGGAAGACGTATACGTTTATGCTAGGCTCCACCAGCAGTCCTCACGAACTTAAGCAGGATGTGTTTTAGTCCTGGAAGAAATTCCTCAGAGTGAAATTTGGAGGCTGTTTGCTTCTATTTGACAGCGATTACAAGAGAGTATTAGTGTTTTAGGTAATCACATTTTATACCGATATTGATGTCAATTCCAAATGGAAGTCTAATCATTTACTGGGTCGAGTCACGTTAAAGGGGGGGAGGGGGGGAGGGGTAGAACGTAACGTGAAACTGGCCGACTTTGAGCGGGAGAGGCACCACAGGACATTTTAATTTCCATTGTCTATACTTTTACAAATAAATTCATGGAACTTTGTCAGCATAACCAGGAAGGATTCAGGATTCACTCTCACAGCAAATGGTTCAAATGGCTCTGAGCACTATGCGACTTAACTTCTGAGGTCATCAGTCGCCTAGAACTTAGAACTAATTAAAACTAACTAACCTAAGGACATCACACACATCCATGCCCGAGGCAGGATTCGAACCTGCGACCGTAGTGGTCACGCGGTTCCAGACTGAAGCGCCTTTAACCACACGGCCACACCGGCCGGCACTCTCACAGCAGTGGAAGTTCAAAAACATAACAAAATATCTTTTTTTACGTGTTAAATTTCATCATTTTTTTCACTTACTGTTGGCTGCACTTGTAGCTATAGGTACACTTATTTCCATAACAAAGAGAGATTCTTCGATGAATATTGTACTGTAAGATGGCAAGAACTATGCCCCTTACATGAAGTCATTAAAGATCACCTAACTCACGTTGAGCAAACAGTAGGGCTGAACAAAATGACTGACAAGGCGAAATGCATCTTGTAGAGGGTATAGTATGGACGTAGTGGAATAATTAATGTCGGGTGATGGTTCTAAAGTAATTCACATGACATGAAAACTTTGTGGAAACAAGTCGATTTACTGGACGCTAGTTTACCCCAGGTAAGTATTTAGAATTGACCGTGGCCGGATGGGGAACGGCGGAGGGAAGCGACAATAGGCAGCTTAGGGTGGCTCAAGCTCTGAGAAAGCGGTAATGCGGCGCGGCCTCCAGCCGCCTTAAGATGAGTGACAGCATGGGTGGTTGACCCCGACCTCATGCTGATGTACCGGGAAACAGACGGAGAACTTTACGCCTCTTGATGTCCGTCGTCCTGTTTCCTGTGAAACATGCGAGAAAGCCGCGCAAAGCTACGGTGGAGTGGTCAACAGAGGTCAAAATATGCGTGTTCATGACTATATCAACTTCACGCTGAATTCACGGTCCGCAGAGCCTGAAGTAAATCAGGTGAAGAGTGACAGCATGAAATACGCCGGCCTCCAATGGGAACGTAGGACCAAGGAATTTGAAGTACTGTCCTGCGAATCAGAATTCCGGAAAACTTGGTGTTTGTGCAGACGCTAACCTTGATGGGTGGCCTTGGAGGAGCTATATAGCAGAAGTTGAGAAGAAGGAAAATTTTGTGGAAATTTGTTCAGTTCCCAGAGCAGGCATTGGTCGGCGCTGGGAAGTGACGCATAGTTAACGCGACTTGAGCTACAATTGGCGTAAGTGATTCTGCTGGAGGGTAAACCGAGGCGAAGAGCAGACTGTGACAAGTCTCTGTAGAGCTCTTCCGTTCCCGGCTTGCCTAGAGTGCGGAAGTGGCGTTCTTTCAGCTTGCCTGAAAAGGAGTGAGCATCTCTGCAGTTTAGGACTTAGAAAATGGAACGATTGAACTTGGAGATAGAAAGTTTTGGTTCAGCTATGTACTGAGCAAGATAGCTAGTAGTGAATAGACGAGAGCAGCCTTGCAGCACCACGAGGTCGGCCGACGTCCACACAACGACGCCGCTCCGCCACGCTGTATTCAGTGATATTGCGCCCACTCCGGCCACTGATTAATTTGTTGGATCACGTCGGCAAAGTTTCCACGAGGGTTTCATGGGCCGTGTATTGTAGAATTCTTCTCGCACTTCGCATTACGCCTGGGTCAGTCGATAGGAATTACTTTTGAGTTATCGAGCTTTACTCCACGCAAGTGCCATTTATTACCACTGCCTGGTAGGAGAGTCATGTAATGTGATGATTGAAGGTCGTGAGTTAAAATAAATTTGTCATAATGGACTGCATCTGTTTTCAATCAAGTAGTTTAAATCCAAAGTCACTTTCTTAATTAATTTTATGTTCAACATTTGCATCTGGTGTTCAATAGCTGCATATAACACCAATGTGCCCCCTTTTTTAATTAAAAGTGATCAATTCTGAATCAATTAATGGCAACACTGCCACCGCAGTTCAATCAGGAGTCACAGGGCCTTATTACTATTTTGTGTTATCCGATATTGCGGCAGTTTTGCACTCTCTGTTGATCTGTTAGTCAATTAGCTCGGGTGAACACACGTCAATACCAGATAAGTGACGGGTGGGGTGTTACAGTACAGGATATAAACCATACTTGTAGGTGTATGAAACCCTAGAATTTTTAAAATATATTAAAAACTCTGGTAAAAATTGAGATAATTAACTACCAAATTTGAGTTTTTTTCTAAACATAAAGTTTAAAATGTAACAGCTCATTCATTTTTTCATAAATTAAATAAATTCTAGAGTTTCATACACCTGCAAGTATTGCTTGTTAGCTGAGCAAAATGCATCGAATAATCTCTCCTAGTTTTGAAGAATGGAGTAGCTATAGCAACAAATGCAGCCAATAGTAAGTGAAAAAATGATGAAATTCCACATGTAAAAAAAAGTTATTTTATTATGTTTTCGAACGTCCACTGCTATGAGTGTGAATCGTGAGTCCTTCCTGGTCATGCTGACAAAGTCTTATGAATTTATTTGTAAAAGTATAGACAGTGGTAATTTAAATGTCCTGTGGTGCCTCTCCTGCTCCAAGTCGGCCCGTTTAACATCCTAACCCGCTTAATGTGGCCACTACCTTTGTTCGACGTCAACGTGCAATAAACACTCACAGACGACAGGTGAAAGCACTACCAGTTAAGGATATATAAAGCGTCTCGGGGGGACGCGGAAAACAGTGCAGTCGTTGTAATGACGAAACAGAGAGACTTATGTGACGCCCAAATGGGCATGGTCATGGGTTTTGGGAGCAAGGGTGGAAGCATGTCCGGAACGTCTAAGTTTGTATACTGTTCGCGTGCCGTGGTGGTTAAAGTATACCACGCATAGCAAAGTGGTGCTATCCAAAACGGGAGCCGACGAACTATGGTGCACCACAGGCCATAGGTGAAAAGGGTAACCAGCGAATGAAGAGATGTGTAAGGGTGAACAGAGGAGCAAGTTTTGAGCAACTGATCGCCTTTATGATCCAAAAGGGAACCAGCAGTGTCTCCTGAAAATAATGTAGCGAACGCTGCTGTGTGGGCCTCCACAACAGGAGCCTGGCTCATGCACCCATGCTGACTTCTGTTCTTCGGAAGTATGGAATCTGCGCACCAATACTGGAACTGGACGTCCACTAAGAAGCAGGTGAATCATGTTTTGTGCTCCATCATGAAACGTGTGAAAGCTAACACCCAGCAACAGTCGTCAGAAACGTCCAAGCCCAAGGAGGGAGTGTTATGGACATGGAGAAGTTTTTGTGGTCTCGTAATTCAGAAGGGCACAACGGATCAACAGAAGTACGCATGTATCCTTGGGGACCATGTCCACCCCTGCAGTTTGTTTTTCCTTAGCTCGATGGCACCTACCAGTAGGGCAATGGAACCAATGGCATCTACCAGTAGGACAACGCAACGTGTCACACAGCTCACAGTTTATGTGCGGTGTTCGAAGATCACCAGGATGAGTTTACTGTACTCCCGTGTCCACCAAACTCCCCGGATTTTAACCCAATCGAGAACCTGTGGGACAACCTCAGTCAGGCTGGTCGGACCATGGATCCTCAACCGAGAAACTTAGCGCAGGTGACCAGGGTACTGGGGTCCGCATGGCTCTTACGTCCCTACCGTTATCTTTCAGAACCTCGTCTCGCAGCAGTCTTCGATAAACATCGGATTCGTCCTTCATTTTTCGTTGCCGCCCATACATACAGGATCCTTCTGTGCATTTAGAGGCAGAAGATTACATTTATGTATGTGGAGTAACTATTAGGAGTATGCTTTATGATTGGTGTGAGAACTTCGGTAAGTGGTTCTAATTTAATGATCACATTATCCACACTGTAATGGTTGACCAATCAGTAAAATGGTTAATGGGTGTCGTTCATCCGATGACAGTTAATGCCTCTCGGTTCGAGAAATGTATTGGCTCGAAGCTTGCAAGCAAGTTTTGACTGATGTGTCTACTGGCTCATTCTGACACCCACCAATCAGCCTCACTGACTCCGTAACAGATGTTACAGCGCCTGTTCCTTCTTTGTGTGTAATTATTTTAAAAAATAACTAAAGACATAAGTTTTACTAACCATGTAATGTGTCTACAAGGCAATTACTACTTCTTTAGTGACCAGCAAATATTAACATATGCCGACTCAAGCAATTACAAGCGGAGTACTTCAATCCAATTAACACAAAGGATAACCATTTGTAAATATGAGAGACTGTTGCGTGCAACAAGCATGCCTAAAAATGCAATTTGTTATTCTACTGTTTTGCTGGGAAATTAAAAAAAAAATAGATAGAACTTCATACACTCCCCAAGTTAGTTTAGCGACAGTAGACATGCACTGCCTGATATAAACAGTGAAGCACGCAGAAGACACAGTCTGATGTCAGTGGAACCTTCTAGACGTGTACATAGTCCCAGCAGGTATTTGTGAGGATCGTATAAACGTGGTTTGAACATCGCAGAGACTCCCGTACTTACGACATAGTAAAAGGAATCTCTGGCGTAGAGAAACAACTGCAAGAGTTGAAAACAAATACAACGCCAGATGTATGGAATTTCAATTCCGTTTTACAAAGAGTACTCTACGACATTGGCTCATATAGGTTGCATTTGTCGCAAATTTCTCGGCCAGCGCTAAGTCCCAAGTGATTGGAAAAACGGGCAGATCATTCCTGTATATAAGAAGGGTGAAAGGGCAGATCAATATAACAATGGTGTGCTGCAGAATTCTTTTCAAAACACGTGATGTCACGCCTCGGCGCGGGAGCGCGCGGACACGGAATTTAGCGGCAGTCAGTAGCGAGCCAGTGGGTGTGTTGGACCTTCCAACGAGCTACAGACCCCCTTGAAGATGTCCTCCGCAGACGGGGACGAAACGTTGGGAATTGACACAGAATTCATCAACCGACCACGGCATAACAGCCCGGATAATTATAATGGACAAGAATTCTTAAACATATCCCGAGTTCGAATATCAAAAATTTCCTGGAGATCGAAAATCTTATGTCCACAAATCGGCACGGTGTTAGAAAACATCGCTCGTGCTAAACCCAGCTTGCCCTTTTCTCACATGGTACACTGCAAACTATGGATGAAGGGCACCAGGCAGATGCCATATTTCTACACTTCCGAAAAGCATCTGACACGGTGGCACGCTTCCAACTGTTGATGAAGTTACCATCTTATGGAATAGGTTCCCGTATACGTGAGTAGCTGGAAGACTTCTTAAGTAACAGAACCCCAGTATGTTGTTTTCAACAGTGAGTGTTCATCAGCGACAAGGATATCGTCAGGAGTGCCCCAAGTAAGTTTGATAGGGCCGCTATTATTTTCTTTATACATACACTGCTGGCCACCGTAAATGCAACACCAAGAAAGACAAGAGGTAGCACAACGAAATTTATTTTGTAGATAACATGTTGACCAAGTATCAAATGATTACGTTTACAGACGTCTGTGACATGTGGTTCCTGCAAGAATCAGTAGCCAGAGTAGCCGCCATTGTTGGAGATCACCGCTGCCACACGTCTCGGCATTGAGTCAAAGAGACGTTGGATGTGTTCCTGGGGTACAGGAGCCCAAGCAGCTTCCACACGTTGCCAATGATCATCTGGTGTGGCAGCTGGGGATGTAATCTGGGTCACTCGTTGAGCAACCATGGACCACATGTTTTCTATCGGTGAAAGATCCGGAGAGCGAGCCGGCCAGGGAAGCACTTCAATCTGGCTATTGACGAAGAACCTCTGGACAATGCGTGCCACGTGTGGTCGCGCATTATCCTGTTGAAATATGGCTGTGGCCGAGCCCTGAAGGTAAGGAAGGACAACTGGCTCCAGCACCTCGGATATGTAGCGCCGGCTATTTAAAGAACCGGCAATGCGTACTAGAGGCGTGCGAGAGTAATATCCAATACCGCCCCATACCATAATACCCGGTGCAAGAGCAGTGTGACGGTGCATAATGCAGCTGTCCAGCATCCTCTCTCCACGGTGTCTCCACACTCGAATCCGACCATCGTGGTGCTGCAGACAGAAGCGTGCCTCGTCAGTAAAGACAACGTCATTCCATTCTGCCGTCCACATCCGTCTGTCATCACACCATTGGCGACGGAGACGTTTGTGGTTCTGCGTCAATGGTAGACGAAGCAATGGACGTCTTGCGGACAGACCACTCTGCTGTAAACGGCGTCGAATGGTAGGCGCAGACACTGGATGATGCGTTACAGACGCAATGTGCTGTGCTATGGTTCGGGATGTCACTGAGCGATCCGTCACTGCCATGCGCACAATTTCCCTATCAGCACGTGCAGTGGTGCACCGAGGTGAATGCGATCGACCACGTCGGTCCGTCGTACCCTCCTGCATCCAACGGTCACATATCCGCATTACAGTTGTTTGGTTTCGTCCAACACGACTAGCGATTTCTCTGTATGAAAATCCACAATCTCGGTAAGCCACTATCCTTCCTCTGTCGAACTCGGATATTTGATCAAACGATGTTCGCTGTTATCTACGAGGCATAACTGATCGTCTTGTGAAACAACCACAAGGTAAACACACGTGCCGAACGTACACTCGTCGAAATCGCCAAGCCTTAAATGGCGCTATGAGGTGGCGCCACAGGCGCGCGTGATGTGCGTCTGCGCTGAAATTCTAATCAGTTGCATATCTCATCGCTGCAAACTCATGGTGTAAATTTCACTTGATTCGGATGCTTCCTTCAGGGTGTTGCATTTACGGTGGCCAGCAGTTTATATATCTGGTGGATAGGGGCAGTTATTGTGCGGTTCGGCCGCCTGTGGACACCCCCCCCCCCCCCCCGGGAACGTCACATACCAGACGAGTGTAACCCCAAATGTTTGCGTGGTAGAACAACTATTGTGTACGCGTGTGTGGAAACGGTGTTTGTGCGGCCAGTGCCGATACAGTGTAACTGAGGCAGAATAAGAGGAACCAGCCGGAATTAACCGAAGCAGAAGGAAAACCACCTTAAAACCATCCACAGGCTGGCTGGCTCACTAGATCTGGACAATAATCCGGCACGCCTTCCCGCGCCGGAAGCAGCGCATCAGACCGCGCGGCTAACCGGGAGGGCTCCTCTTCGGTGTTTGTGTGTTACTTCTCATTCGAACATGTCGTGTTGCCAGTTTTCTACAGGACAATGCTGGTCCACACACGGGCCACGTCTGTATGGATTGTTGAATTGTCTGCATGAGGTGGACGTATTCCTGTGACCAGTGAGATACCCGTATCTGACGCCAATAGAGAATTTGTTGGACTAATTTGGACGTTTACTCTGTCCACGTACCAGTAGCTAGGATATAAAGGACCATTCACAACATTTTGGCCAACTAGCGTCAGGAGAGGATACAACGCCCCCCCCCCCTGCCCCTCCAGGCCCAAACTGAATCAGTAAATGGATTTAGGCCAGAGGAAGCGCAGCGTCATTTATGTTATTGGGCTCGTAGTCCCAAGTTCTTTGTACATTTGACTCTATGTTGTAATCATCGAAATGACATCACATTGCGTCTCAACCCGAGTACCTTCTTTTTGTGCCCCCCCCCCCCCCCCCCACGCCCTCCCTCTGGGTGCTTCACTTCTTTTATCAGGCGGTGTACTATTCAAGTCAGGCATACAGCCATATGGAAACACAGTGACTAACCCGTAACATGTTTTCAATCTACATTTCAGCTTCACGACACACAAATACACTCCTGGAAATTGAAATAAGAACACCGTGAATTCATTGTCCCAGGAAGGGGAAACTTTTTTGACACATTCCTGGGGTCAGATACATCACATGATCACACTGACAGAACCACAGGCACATAGACACAGGCAACAGAGCATGCACAATGTCGGCACTAGTACAGTGTATATCCACCTTTCGCAGCAATGCAGGCTGCTATTCTCCCATGGAGACGATCGTAGAGATGCTGGATGTAGTCCTGTGGAACGGCTTGCCATGCCATTTCCACCTGGCGCCTCATTTGGACCAGCGTTAGTGCTGGACGTGCAGACCGCGTGAGACGACGCTTCATCCAGTCCCAAACATGCTCAATGGGGGACAGATCCGGAGATCTTGCTGGCCAGGGTAATTGACTTACACCTTCTAGAGCACGTTGGGTGGCACGGGATACATGCGGACGTGCATTGTCCTGTTGGAACAGCAAGTTCCCTTGCCGGTCTAGGAATGGTAGAACGATGGGTTCGATGACGGTTTGGATGTACCGTGCACTATTCAGTGTCCCCTCGACGATCACCAGTGGTGTACGGCCAGTGTAGGAGATCGCTCCCCACACCATGATGCCGGGTGTTGGCCCTGTGTGCCTCGGTCGTATGCAGTCCTGATTGTGGCGCTCACCTGCACGGCCGATACCCCAGGAGCAACAGTGTCCCTAATTTGCTGGGAAGTGGCGGTGCGGTCCCCTACGGCACTGCGTAGGATCCTACGGTCTTGGCGTGCATCCGTGCGTCGCTGCGGTCCGGTCCCAGGTCGACGGGCACGTGCACCTTCCGCCGACCACTGGCGACAACATCGATGTACTGTGGAGACCTCACGCCCCACGTGTTGAGCAATTCGGCGGTACGTCCACCCGGCGTCCCGCATGCCCACTATACGCCCTCGCTCAAAGTCCGTCAGCTGCACATACGGTTCACGTCCACGCTGTCGCGGCATGCTACCAGTGTTAAAGACTGCGATGGAGCTCCGTATGCCACGGCAAACTGGCTGACACTGACGGCGGCGGTGCACAAATGCTGCGCAGCTAGCGCCATTCGACGGCCAACACCGCGGTTCCTGGTGTGTCCGCTGTGCCGTGCGTGTGATCATTGCTCGTACAGCCCTCCCGCAGTGTCCGGAGCAAGTATGGTGGGTCTGACACACCGGTGTCAATGTGTTCTTTTTTCCATTTCCAGGAGTGTACTATTACAACCTACTTCGACTTGTTTCATGTCACTTTCAGATCATCTGAAAGAGAAAGGGAGGCAGTAACCTTTTAGGAAACTAAATTACAAATCTCTAACAGAAGTTTTTTTTTTGTTGAGGTTCCCTTTTCTCGCACTTGTCTAACAGTGCTTTGATTTAAAAGTTGTTTCGTTCTGGCTGATTAGTGTACACATGCGATAGCCAGACAGCAGTTCGTTACCTGTGAATCTAGTCTGCAGGTGGACTTCAGTTATCGTGCACCTAGTTTGTGTACACGAACAGAAGTCATTTTTGTTGACAATATTTCACCTTGAGAGGGCTACCTCTCAAAGTCGCTTCGATATTGTGAATACTTTTAGCGTTACAATTGCATTTTGAGGGTTGTAAGTTAAAAGTGTACATTGCGTAGTTAAGTGTTGTCTTCAGTTCCAAATTTAAAAGAGCAGATATCTTCACGTGTGAGAGTCTACTTTGCCCTGTTCAGTTTTAGTCTGATGAGTTACTGTGCAAGTCACTTATTCAAGTGCATCTAGTTGTGTATAGATGCTAAATTGGCTTGTAACTTGGTTTCCTAGTAATTTACTACCCCACTTAATCTTTCTTTTCAAACATATCATCTGACGAATAAGTCGAAATCAGTAATAATAGCATATGAGTAACTTGAAGCTGACCTATATGTTAAAAAAGAACAATATAAACGATTACACAATACAGCATTAGACAGGCAAGATACCATAGTATATGACCAGCATGCATAACGATTCTAAAATATGACCATCATTCATAAACAGCCAAAGAAATGATAAATGTCACAAACACTGAACGAATTTAGCAGTATACATTTTAAATGCGTACCTGTGTCTTGTCCACTGATTATTCCTTTCGTGTGATGTTGAATAATATGTCTTACCTAGATAATCTTTTTAACTAGTTCAGCAATCAGCAAGTTTAGTGCCTGCTTCACTAAACAATTTACACCCAGTAAGGACGAGATAATTTTGATTTAGCACCTTTATTTGCAATTACTACCCTAATCAAAAAGGAAATCGAAACAGCAACAGGCCTATCGGCTTTTCCTCCGTACCATATAAGGTATTAAATTACTGATGACCGTACAGGAACAACATTCTATTTCCAGCAGGCAAAGTAAAAAACTGGTTTTGGAAGTAGAATTAGTACAATGGGCCATAAGCAAGTCGTGAACCCAAATAAACAACTGAGCAACGTGTGTGAATTTTCACTTTGTCTGAAATTGATAGATTTTGAGGAAGCTTTTGACCTTCGAAAGTTAAATCAAATTCAGTGGCACTAACATAATGCATAGCCAAGACAAAGAACAAAAATTGCGAATTGGTGCATATCTATTCAGTCAAAAGAACTGTCCCTGTGAACACATCAACTGGTAAATGTGAAGTTACGAAATGTAAGAAGGATGTATGTACAAAGTGGCAACTAACGTTGTACAGTGAAGTTCGTACAAGAAGTGATAAAGTAAGAGGGCACAGAAGTCAAAACTTGGAAATTTTACGTACCTTTCAAAAACAGGTAATTATTTGATCTATTCTTGCTCTAAATAATAACCGAACCACTAGCCATCTATATCTACATGGGTACAGTCACGTAAATTTGCATTGGGTCTGTGTTGAATATTCTACTTGGAAGTACGTGTGAGCTGACGAACCAGTTGTCATGTTTCTTAACGCCATCTGTAGTGAGTTAGTAAGTGTTAGCCTACTACAGTAGCTTGCTTATACACTACTCTCTTTTGCTCTATGATATGCAGTGTATTAAATGGAGTGTTCGGCAGAAAAGTGAAACAATTCTATTTTTAGCACTTTTCAGTAAACCGTATCAATGTCATCCACTGTATGATGTTGTACCTCTTTCCTTCAGAAATACTGCCAGTTAGAATTACAAGTGTACAAATGTGACAGACCTTATGAGCACCACCTCTGTAAATACTAAGTATATGAATGGTCTATATGTTAACATAACAACAAACACAAGTTGTATCTTTTGTGATATAAAACCAAGGTTCAGAATAAATTTTATATAAAACACTTCCCTAAAACTTTCAGAAGGAATGTGAATCAAGTCCCTTACTTCATCAAATTTCATCCTTAGTAGATATAACATACACAATAGATAATTTAAACATTTTTCAGAGTTGCCAAATCCTTGAAAACGATTTAAATTGTATGGTTAATTAATTCATGCGATTTTACCTATTCAGTCCTTCCTCGCAACACCGAATCTCATTCACTTGGTCCACCTTACTGGATATTTTGGAAGCAATCGTAAATACTTCAGAAGACTGTAGTACTGACCATTACGAATATAACGTTTCATATAAAATTCGCTTAATTTTAATTCATCACAAAGATACAAATACTAAAAGAACGTGTTAAGGGAAAAGCAAATGATTAAGTTCAAAGTAGATTTTCGTAAGTTCCACCACCGTCTTCAATGCACTTTCAAATTCTTTTGAGAACACCTCGTTTTACTCTTCTGAGGTCGTCTTGGCTGTGCTTTTATGGGAACAGCTCTGTTCTTCATCCAAACGATCACTTCGTCTCTTTTGTTTACTGTTTCTTCGAAGATTTCGCCTCTCAACCCTGCCCACAGGCAAAACTCCAAAGGGGTAATTTGCGCGGACGGTGGTGGCCAAGATACATGACCGCTTTCGCCGATCCATATTTTCAGCACCTGACGCATGTGTGGTATACTCGTCACGCTGGGAGAACATGCAGAGGAATCGCTTGCAGTAATGCTGCCAATTCGTTCTCAGGAAAGTCAAGGGAACAGGGCGTTGTAAGACGATGTGGTGACATAAAAGGCCCAATCAACTATTTGTCTATCATTCCACACTCCGCACTGACGGAGAGGCGTTCCAGAAATCGTGCCCCTGCAACGCGTTGTGGGCTTTCGTCTGACCACCGATGTGAGCCAGGACTGTTATTGATACTGTCACAACTGGCTACGTAGGTAAGTGATTCTAATGAGATTACTCGACAACTTGCAATTCTTGAACGACGAAATACCACTCTTGTACCCTCAACTCCTTCAGGAACTTCTTCGGTCCACTGTAAATAATAAGCAGAGGCCATACATACGTATTGTCTGCTCTTTTCTCATATCTGCAACAACTGATACCTGAAGAAATTCAACTTGTGATTATTGAAGGACTATTTTGTAATGATGATGATTTAGGTTGTGGAGGTGCCCTGACGAAAAGTCAGCATGCAAATCTCATGGGTGGGGATGAAGGCTGTCCACACATGTGGAGCAGTGTATAACATATTATAGTCTGCTGCCCCTCCCCACTAATTTAGGGACGAGGCCTGGCACTTCACAAAATTTCACCACTCTTGTAACACTGGAATCGGTATCTACGAGGACGATGGGCAGATCTCCAGTGAGACCAAGGGCTGCCCCAATATCAGTATACAGGACACACGTAGCCACAATATGCAGAACTGAAAGCGGCACATCACAAACTTCACAGAGCGGTGGATCCTCCCCCCGGAGGAGGGAGCCATGTGTGAAAGGGCTACGCCCGATGCCCAGTCTAGTAAGCAGAACCTCCTCCCAGCGGCGAGGCTGACACGAAGTCCGCCATACCTCCGTGGTCGATTCGAGAGACCGCAGTTCGTTGTCTGTCACCTGCAGCCATTCAGTCTTCCACTGACGCATGATGCATCTGTCAGAAAATGAGATTATGGCGTGCAAAGGGATGGGACATTGATGGACAGCACCATCCGAACGTGCCTTCTTTGGAGGCTTTGTCGGCCATGTCGTTGCCCTGTATTCCAATGTGGCCGGCCGGGTACTTAGCAAAAGATCACCCCCTTCTCACGGTGTTGGAGCCGCTGTAAGCAGTCGTGGACGAGCTATCTACTGGTCTACCGGGTACATTTGGTGAAGTGCCTGCAGCGCCCTGAGAGAGTCGGAACAGACAAGAAAACCCGTCCAGTGATGTCTGTGAACCCTCTCCAGTCCCATCACAATGCCATATAACTCCGCATCACAATTTGTAAATTGTTCTGGAAGATGCACTTAAAAAACCCTGTCAGGGAAAACAGCAAAACAACCGATAGCATTCTCCTTCTGGGATCCATCAGTATAAATAACGATAAAATTATGGTACGCACTTAAAATAGACGAAAACAAAGTTGTAAGAGCAAAATCTTGAGTATAAGTTTTCTTGTACTTTGACAAACTTAAAATCACTTTCGGCCTCTGAAGACGCCAAGGCGGCATTGCGTTCCATCCCTGGCAGTGAATTGTGTCTTCTACTTCTTCGGCTCTCCGTTCATTTGCATACTACATTGATAGTTCACCAGTCTCACCGCAGTTTAGTGAATATATGAGTAAAACCTCTTGAATCTGGTAATCTGCCTTCGGGAAATTGTCTGTCGTATTCTCTATAAACAGCAGCAGCAGTTCTACTACAAAACCTTTTCAAAAACGCTGCATGGGTTGACTGAGCACTCGCAAATACATGCAGAATACTTGAACTATACGTGGTATAACAGGAATAAGTTCATATTTTTATATGTGGTACCTTAACACGTACACACGTAGGTGTGTTGGTTCTCTTTCTCTCTGCGTCAAACAGTCTTCCTACAAACACAAAACGAACTTCACGATCTGATGTTTTCTGCACTGCGAAGTAGACTTCGCCTGTCAGCATAGGCTAACCATTTGATGTCCACATGCCCACACTTTACCTGAGTTGCTGCCCAGGGAAAAGTAAGCATTAATCACTTGGTCTTGTCACATGTACTTGGATGTACCAACGAATCAATAAACGTAAGACTTGTAATAGCTATAATTATTATTAGTCTTCGAATGACTTAAATACTGACACCATGTTGTTCAGTGCACTGTCCTATGTCACCAGTAGTAATATTTGCCCTTACACCCATTGCAACCTTTATAGCCGAGCTTGCTAACAAATCAGATTAACAATTGAAACCACAGTCGAAAAATTCGGCTTTGGAAATACAACAACAGCTTCGAAATAAAACTACAATCAATAAATAAACCCATAGCATTTGGAGTACCGTAAAGCGAAATGAAAACTTATCTCTGTAACAAGCTGCATCAACTGTAACCTATAACCATTGGACTCTTGATACATGGAATATTTTATTCGAAATGGTATGTACCACCACTTCCTAAAAATTTACTGCTCCTCCTGAAACGCCCTATAGGGGGTTGACGATGAACTGTAATAGTTGGACATTTACACCGTTGGCTACAACCAGCAGCATTATGGGTATATGGCCCACGTCTTCATACAGATAACTTGCGAACCCTGCAATGCCTCGCAACTGCTAAATGTTTATGGGAATTGAATATATCCTTCTCTCCTCTCTCTTTGCCCACCACCACTTGCCCTCCCTCTCTGTCTAACTCCTCCGGCGTCCCTCTCCTTTTCTCTCTTCCGTATGTCTTTCCGTGTCGATTTTCTTTCCCACTCCCACTCTCTTTTCATCTCCTCAATGTCTCTCTCTCTTACACTGTGCCCTGTTTGCTGTTAGTGTCAGAACAGATCCTTGGTTACAAACTGATTTCGCTTAAAATGTACGAGTAAATCGGTTGGGTTCACTGTGTATGGGGTATAATAGAGATGTCTGTAGCTGTTGGATCTGTGAGAACAGGAGCTTCACTGACATTATTTCACATAGTTTAATACGCAAACTGAGAGCTGACAAAATTTCTGATCATTCAGATTCCGTAGTAGTATTCTAGCCATAAACCGATAAACTGTAAATACAACTTTCCTGTTTTCTATTAAAGCATACTGTGGAGAAGAAAACAAAACAACATATTGTTGGGTATAAAACTTTTGATTAAAATTATGTATAAAGGGAGGGAGAAGCAATTTATCTAATGATTTCAGTACCCTTCCATTGTACTTCGAACTAACTGTGAGAAAAAAAAGAAAGGAAATCGCACATTTTTACAGCACTGCATAGCACAGCACAGTCAGTTTTAACAAACAAAAACTGTACATTTAAGCGCAAAAAGACATAGGTTACGACCGTCCGAATATTTATTAGTGTATGGCGTAAAAATTTCAAGTAAGCCGTTAAATATACATTTAAAAACGTGCAACCTAGGTCTGTTGGAACGTTTATTAGAATATCGTGTAAAAATTTGAAAATAATCGGGCAGAACGTTTATTAATCATGTAAAATGTTGAACTAAATCGGTCAAGAACTTTTCGTAATTTTAGGAAACAACATTAAGGAACGACTTGTCTTTATACAGTAATATGGAAATAAACACACTAGACTGTCGCTATGAGTCTAGTTTTCGTGAAGTCTGCCTTGGCTGTAAGGCAGTGGCTAGAACTGAAAACCCTTCCTCAATGATTACCGTAATTGCGGGGTCCCTCATGTTAGCATGCTGTTATGCTGAAAAGACGATCATCTACAGTGGGTCACAACTAAAAGTCCGCCGCGCTTGTAGAGACAGAGAATAAAACAAAAGACGCTCCTCAGCATATTTTTATTTATGACCCCAAGTGTACTCTATTGTTAGTATACGCAGGATGTCCCGTTTGTCTTTACCACCCGGAATAACTAATAATCTGGAAGCGAAATAAAAGATGTAATGAGCAAATGTTGTTTAGCTATCATGGAGACATTAACCAACACGGTTGCCCTTCGTATAACTTTGTTCACTTCGAAATTATGAAAGCCAGTATGTCTATTCAAACTCCGCCCTCTTGTTTTTGTTCAGTAGTCCAGTTATCTCAAAGACCTATTCAGAAACATGATGTTTTAGAAACTTAATATAAAACTGACTTTTGAATCTCGTGCAGTCACACACTGCCGTAGTACCTGTGGTAACGTAAATCGTCCATTTGTCGGAGTTGACAGGAAATGCACACTGGTCATTGAGTCAACATGTGTAGAATTACGCCTACCTTCAACCATTATAAAAGAAAAGGAAAAATGATGGAGTTTCTAATACAAGACTGTCTTCACTATGCGACATGATCTCATAAGGCAAGTGAAAAACATTTTGAAATTACTGTTCTGGTGACTTAACTTCTCCATAAATGATTAGGCTTCCTACCGTCTGCGTTGGTGTACACTGTACTCACGTAAGTCTTCAACTGAAGACAGCTGACTGAATCATCATAGTGCATTTTCGTTTTTTGCGTTTCCGTTTGTTTACTATGAACTGCCGGCCGATGTGGCCGAGCGGTACTAGGCGCTTCAGTCTGGAATAGCGCGACCACTACGGTCACAGGTTCGAATCCTGCCTCGGGCATGGATGTGTGTGATGTCCCTAGGTTAGTTAGTCTTAAGTAGTTTTAAGTTCTAGGGGACTGATGACCTCACATGTTAAGTTCCATAGTGCTCAGAGCCATTTGAACCATTTACTGTCAACTCCAGCTGGTGGATGAGTTACATTACCCCGAGGAAGTACAGGAGAGTCAATGTCAGTTTTGTCTTACGATTTTAATAACGCCGTGTTTGCGTAAATCGTACTCCGTGACGTATCTTTTAACTTTCCCGAAAATGCGCACAGCCCACGCCGTAATAACAGCGACGTCCATCCATATCTTCGTTGCAAACGCCAAGTAAGAAAACATCAGTTTTCCTTAACTTTCTTAAGGTAACTTCCAGTTCATAGTGGCAGTTGATATCTAGTATGTCGATGTTAATTGACGTAAATAATAGCTACAGAAATCATCACGACAGTTTCCGACATGGTAAGTCTGTGGAAAAACCGTTTTTCGATGCTATACTCTGAAAGCTTGCCTAAAAATTAACGATTTTTAAGTAATTTAGTATGGGGTCCAATGTTAATTATGTTCGAGTTATCAACGCTTTTGCGTTTTCATGCTGTAGTTAGGGTAGCCATCATTCTATGGGGCCAGCAGAGGGACGTCGGTGGTCGAGGCTTTAGGCTACTAAACCGGTGGACTGCGTTCGGTTTTTGGTCGAGGCTTTGATTTCATTTGATACTTTTTTCGTTGTATCTAATAATATGATGATGGCATCCTCTTGGGCAAAATAATCCCCCATTCGGATTTCTGGGAGGGGACTGCTCAGTAGGATATCGTTATTAGGAGAAACAAAACTAGCAGTCTACGCATGGCAGTGTGGAATGTTAGGTGCCACAATCGCGAAGGCAGCTTAGAAAATTCAAAAACAGAAATAGATAGAATAAAGTTTGAAGTAGTGGGGATTAGTGAAGTTCGCCGGCCGAAGTGGCCGTGCGGTTAAAGGCGCTGCAGTCTGGAACCGCAAGACCGCTACGGCCGCAGGTTCGAATCCTGCCTCGGGCATGGATGTTTGTGATGTCCTTAGGTTAGTTAGGTTTAACTAGTTCTAAGTTCTAGGGGACTAATGACCTCAGCAGTTGAGTCCCATAGTGCTCAGAGCCATTTGAACCATTTTTTGATTAGTGAAGTTCGATGGCTGGAGGAACACGACTTCTGGTCAGGTGAATACAGGGTCATAAACACAAAATCAAATAGGGGTAATGCAGGAATAGGTTTAATAACGAATAAAAAAAATAGGAATGCGGATAAGCTACTATGAACAGCATAGTGAACGCATTGTTGTAGGCAAGGTAGACACTAAATCCAAACCCACCACAGTATTTTATATGCCAACTAGCTCTGCAGATGAGAAGGAGATTGAGAAAATGTATGATGAGATAAAAGAAATTATTCAGATAGTTAAAGGAGACGAAAATTTAATAGTCGTAAGGGACT
Organism: Schistocerca serialis cubense; assembly: GCF_023864345.2. Lineage (NCBI taxonomy): Eukaryota > Metazoa > Arthropoda > Insecta > Orthoptera > Acrididae > Schistocerca > Schistocerca serialis. The sequence continues at coordinate 60,538,295 of NC_064649.1, read as the reverse complement.
GGAATCCGATAATAGGAAAAGGAAGAGAAGGAAAAGTAGTAGGTGAATATGGACTGGGGGAAAGGAATGAAAGAGGAAGCTGATTGGTAGAATTTTGCATAGAGCATAATTTGATCATATGTAACACTTGGTTTAAGAATCATGAAAGAAATTGGCATACGTGGAAGAAACATGGAGACACAGGAAGATTTCAGATTCATTATGTAATGGTTAGACAGGTAATATATATTTAAATGTTAAATGTAACATTTTGATGAATTCCTGTCAATAATATTTTATTATCTATTTCTTCAAAATAACAGAGATACTGGTTAAGGTAGTCGTTTCAAAATACGTGTAAAATTCGATGTTTTTAGGATTTTATATGGGACACGCATCTGGCCCTCATCAGAATGTAATTTTTTGTTTTCTTCTTTACATCCAATTTTTCTTTTCGTTAGGCATAAGCCCTCAGATCCATACCTGACGCAGCACACCCTTTCCTGTGTTCCTGCCTTGTATGGTTTTATTTGGTTAGGTCTTGACCAGGAGATTCTAGAGGAGGTGTGTAATTCTGATAAAAAGATTTGCCTGTCCCCCCTCCTTCCTTCTGGTTCCACCTGGTTACAGTCTGTACGAAATTAAGTCATTGATGTCTTTAAGCTGTAAGAGTACTCCATTGTTTACCCCCATTGTTCTATCAAATGATCATCCCTCTTTCTTTCAACCCCCTCTTCAGGAAAAAAAATAATGAAAAGAATAAATAAATAAATTGACACTGTTTCCTCCTGTTTCCACTGTAGTGTGTTCTGTAGTCACAGCCATAAAAAGTTTCTACTATTCAGTACCGTTCCCCCTCTCCACCTTCCCCCCCCCCCCACCCCTCACTTGGATCTTGCATTGAGTATGTGGAATTAAAAGTGCATTAAAGTTTTAATTTGTGTATTGTCATTCTTCATCAAAAAATTTCTGTTAATTAGAAAGTCGTCGTAGTCGTGCCCCACCCCCTCCTCCCACACACACACATACATAGAAAGTCGTCGTAGTCGTCCCCCCCCCCCCTCACACACACACACACACACACACACACACACACACACATACACATACACATTCAGCAAGCTCCAAATCTTCCACTGGGTATTTGGAATTAAAAGCGTAATAAAGTTTTAATCCCTACATTCAAGAGGAATGCATGTTACTGTTACAATGTATTTTCGTACATGATAGTGTGTAAGGTTGGCATTCAGTTTACTCACACTTTACATGAAATTTTATAATGCATCATATTGGGAATGATGTTTATTGGCTAGTGCACGCTATTTTGGTATTTATCTGTTAACATAACAGTATCTTAGCCCAGTTATATGTCCTAGATGACTTATTTTTCGGAAATTACGATGTTCGCTAGTACAAAAAAATGTGGCTTTAGCTGGTGTACTGATAATATTAAATGGTTTTCTACGATTTAAGCTGGTTTATTTTCAACAGTTTTGATATACTTTAGAGTAGAAAGGTCGCCAGTGTGGAATTGATTGATGTATTACATTTGTATGTATGGAATTTCAATATCTAGCTCACTAATGTACAATGATTACTTGGAACCAAAGATTATAATGTAGCTCGTAGTAAACTGATGTAGCAATTGCTAGGATGTACTATAGTTTTGTCTCTGACATGGCACTGTCTTTGACTGTATGCTTGATTGTTCGGCCTAATTACACCTGTCAGTGTGTTACTAGCTGTCGATGTGGACTTACTTCTTGACGAAAGTTATCGTACACAGTTATGCTTGTGATAAATTTTTTACCTACTATGTGGGCTTTAAAGAGCTAATTACTTTCGTTCAAATCACGGTGCAACTTTCTTGCCTTTTTACTTGTAAGTGAAGCACTCATATGCCTCCTGTAATCTGTGTTATCTCTAATGGTCTGATTTACTCGTTTTAGGTTACGCTTAATAATGTTCATTGACCGAAACTAGTAGCGGACTGTGCAAAATAAATGACAACTGAAGGTTTCACCATGTATTTTAACAGTTATTTAGCGGCTGAATATCCCCACCTGCAAATATACTTAGAATTCAAGTTGATTGTGAGTAAGAGTAAGACAAAGGCAGTGAAGGTGTTTAAGACACCCCGCACCTTGTACGATGATAATGGAAGAACAGAAGGTTATATGCGTGGAATGTTTCAGTTATCTCACTAGTGTCTTACCAAGTGTTGAAAGTTCGACCCTAGACGGTTTAAAGCAAAAGGATCCAGCTTCTTCCACCAGGTACGAAATCTAATCTGGGACAAAGTAATCCCTTTAAGAGTTAATCGGACCACGTATAAAACCTGTCAATCGAGGCCTAAGGTAAGTGGCCCTAATATCGTTCCCGCTCCTAATTTCGTTCCCCCAGAAATTTTGATTCTCTCATTTGGTAACAAACTTTTAGCTGTGCGTACATGCGCGACCTCTGTCTATTGTATTTCTCAGGCAGTTTTTAGTGTTGAGCACATGTAGCTTGCGTGAACGAAGGAATTTTTTTTTCCTTCTTTTTCTGTGGTGAGTGTAGCAGTCAACTGAACAGCCTGCAATCCCTAATGTGAGCGGTAATTTATGTTCAAATATTGGGATGTATTTCAGTCGTGTGTTATAATTTGTGGTGTGTAATCGTTATAGTTAAGGGTTTGGGCTATGTTGCTGAAGCAGAACATCTGGTGATGTTTGTGATTTCATCCCCGGCACAGTTCCTATTTTCGAGATGGAAACGAAATTTGGAACTGTATTACGAACTAATTTTATCTGTCATTTATAAAAATTATTTTAATTTTTTTTATATGGGAAAACTCAAGTGAGAAAGAAATTGATTTGCTGTACGAAATGGTAACTTTGTTAACATGAAACGTGTTGTTCATCTACACAGTATTATGGTACACATCTGTGGATGGCTGAAAAAACTTGAAAAGATTTGTTCATTGATGCCATTCAAGTGAGTCATAGGATTGCAGCTGCCTGGCGATGTTAAAAACCAACAATACATTTCAAGTAATTTAACTTTAGGGAATTTTTGTGGGGGACGAAATTACTAACAAAAAATGGTTCAGATGCCTCTGAGCACTATGGGACTTAGTATCTGAGGTCATCAATCCCCTAGACGTAGAACTACTTAAAGCTAACTAACCTAAGGATATCACACACATCCATGCCCGAGGCAGGATTCGAACCTGCGACCGTACCTGTCGCGCGATTCCAAGCTGAAGCGCCTAGAACAGCTCGGACACTGCGGCCGGCCGAAATTACTAACACTTTTTTGTATTTCTGTTTTTGCTGTGTTAAAATTTATGTGTTGTGTTGGCCGAAATGCACGCGTTTTAGCTCACGCAGGCTGGCGTGAGGAGGGAAGAACTATACTGACGTGAGGTCTGGAACATGACAAGGAATTAGAATTCAAAAAGCGGACGTAGCTGGTTTGATACTTAACTTTAATCCATTAATGATGAACGTCGCTCTTGACGGTACATGATTCACAATATTATCTGTTAATATGGCGCCTTGCTAGGTCGTAGCAAATGACGTAGCTGAAGGCTATACTAAACTGTCGTCTCTGCAAATGAAAGCGTCTGTAGTCAGTGAACCATGGCTAGCAAAGTCGGCCGTACAACTGGGCCGAGTGCTAGGGAGTCTCTGTAGACTAGACCTGCCGTGTGGCGGCGCTCGGTCTGCAATCACTGATAGTGGCGACACGCGGGTCCGACGTATACTAACGGACCGCGGCCGATTTAAGGGCTTCCACCTAGCAAGTATGGTGTCTGGCGGTGACACCACATCATGTAAAGTAACGGCTTCAGTACGTCACAAACAAATCTCTCATAACCAACCTTCATGTGGGGCATAAGTTCAGGAATATATATAATAATCTGAAGCCTTTTCCTGTAACCTCTAAGGACTTATACAGGTCCTAATGTAGTGTAAGGTGACGAAATTTGGGTCTGCTGCTTTATAATAATCTGGAGACGTGTGTCGTAAACACGTAAGAGAAAGGGAAGATTGTCAGATGTCAGAAACAGAAGTGTAAAACGAAGTTCGTTAGGTCAGATCTAACAATAATATAAAATAAAGTGAGAGAGAGAGAGAAAGAGAGAGACAGAGAGAGAGAGAGAGAGAGTCAGGAATGAATATGTAACGAAAGACCTGCATGTGACGTTGATCATGAAAGACAGCATGAGCGCTGCAAGATTGAAGTTGGTTAGGTTATGTGAAGCGAATGCACCCGACTCGAACTTCACGGCAGTATTTGGAAATACCATGAACTAGACCGATTCATCAGCTTTGGAAGAGATGGACAGACCACATACCATTAACAAATGAAGATCTGAAAGAGAAAGGAAGTAACGGGGGTTACAGTGAAAAGAGGAAAGCTGTAGTATTATAATAGCATAATAATACCGGGCTCACAGTAATGAAATCCTGATGATGATGGAGTGTCAACAAGTCGAAACCATATGTCTTTATTTTCAGTCTTGCAAAACTTGGTCAAAAGCGGTGATCCTTATGTCAGGCCCTCCCCTCGTAAGAGGCTTCTAAACAGTAGCCGAAGGTAAAGTGTTTTCTGAACGAGATCTGCTGGTCAACGAACCTGAGGACGTGGCGATTTGGGCAGTCTACACGAGAGCAGAGCGAGAGCAACTCGCACTGTTCCCTAGGTGCGTCTGCGCAGCCCCGGACGCTTAGCAGCGACACTCGGCACGAGTTGGAATTATTGGGGCCGCGCCCTCGAACCAGACGAGGCACTCCGCTCTGCAAGCGACGCCCCATTGGTTTATGGCACGGCGGAACGCGGCAGAATGTCGGCCAGCGTTTCTCTCTCTGTCTGTCTGCCCGTCTTCAGGCTAAGAGATAGGAGGAGGAGGGGGTGCGACACGCCATAAAACGGGCCATCCGGAGAGGTCCCGCGACCTTGAGCCGTAAAGCAGGCGCCCTGCGGCCACAGCTGACTGGCACCGCGTGACGTCACTGGCTGCAGCCACAGCAGCCGGCGCTGCACCGGCCGTCTCTATCGTCTGACGCCCGTGACGCGGGCAGTCGAACCAATGTGGCTGCTGTAAGAATCTAGTCCAGGCACTAGCAAACAGCATCGTCATCATAATCATCTCCTTCCAAGTATTTGGTTTTGAGATCACCTGCTCCGGTCTCTGTCATCCATCTATCCATCTCTTACGAGGTCTACCTTTTTCTCTCTTTTGTCTTTTTTACCAATCTGTTTCCTGTCCTTCTATCAAGATGATCCTTCCATTTCAGCATCTCTCTTCTCTCTTGTCATTAACTGAAAAGATTTTAAATCCGATCTTATTGTTTCATTCCTTATTTCAACCATCTTGTTACACCCTCTTACATACATCATTAAATTCATCTCTGCTGCCTGTACGCATAATTTTTCATTTGTTACTCTACATGATTCGGAACCACATACAAGAGTAGATACAGCCACAACTTTATAACATTCCATTTGTGCTTCTTTTCTTGTGTTTCTTCCCGAAGTTCTTCCAATTGCTCCGCAGATAGTGTGACATTTATTAACCTTCTTCTCAGCGTCTTCGTCATAGTTAAAACCAATATCACATTCTAGATAACTGAAGTGGGATATGTGTTCTAAACTTTTCCCGTTTATTGTTTTCGATCTGACTTGATACCTTCATTTGAAAGTCATTATCTTTGCCTTACTTGAAGATGTCGTTACGTTGTATGATACGGCATTTTGGCTCAAACTATACACCGCTCTTTGTAAATTACCTTCTGTTTCCTATATTCCTGTAATTATCTGGTCATTTGCATGTATCAGAGTATTTAATGTTGGGCTATATCCTATTTTAATTGTCGACTGTATTTCATCTTTCCATTCATAAGTAGATCGTCAATGATGTGGGTGATAACTGCACCCTGGTCAAACACTTTCATTTATTATAATTTTACCTCACGTTTTCGAACCTTAGCTTGCAACTGTTTTTGTATTTACATATAGATTCATTGTGGTATTAAAAGATGTTTAGGAACCTTTTACCTCCAATATTTTCCACAAAAGGGGTCTTTTTACCTTATCAAAGCGTTTCTCAAAATCAAAAAAGGGTAAAAGTGGTTCTATGCCAAATTCCCAACGTTTTTCATTAGTTGTCTTATTATAAATGTATTATCGTTGCACTAACTCAACATCGTTTTAGAGCTACGTCTTCAGCATACTTGCACTATTTACCATTGTGAAGAAATAGTTACAAGCAAAATTTGTTTTATTTATATTTCGCAGTGGCTTCCTGCCCGTTCTCTAAGGTCGGATTTTTTACGTGATGATTGAAACACATTTCCTCGTATTTTTCCTCATTCATTAATCTGCTATCAGCTGTTCACGACACATCTTCTATAGACAGTATATGGGAGGTATAGTATCTTTCAACTAGAAGGTGAATCACAGATTGATTGGCACAGTATCTTTGAGACCTCTGAGACTGGCCACTTGGAATACTGGGGCTATTTATGCCGTAATTTGAACCTTTTGTGGTAAACATGTTTTTTTTCTTTTTTTTTTAACTGAAGGTGGAGAGGTAGACAGGAAAGGAAAGAAAAGGGAACGAATTATTGATATCAGCTTCATTGGGAGTTCGGGCGGAATCAGCACCGACGAGTGAAAATGTGTGCTGGATCGGGACTAGAACACGGGATCTCCTGCTTGCTAAGCACTTTCGTTTACCACTGCGCCATCCGGACACAGTGTTCACCGCACTTGCGGGGACTACTTCGGCACGCCTCCCAGTCTACCCACACTCTCACCTATCACCACCTATCCACACTCCCTGTCCATGTCCATTCTCGCTCACTGTAGATTGCCGCTGGAGGTCGAACTTAAATGTGCATCCTCACCGAAGGATATGGATTCGTTGCCCATCGAGCTGAATCGTTTACAGTTTACGCAAGTGTATGGTGTCTGTTCTTTCGAAGATGTTCAGAAAAATGGGCATCACGCATTCATATTTATTTTCCAAAATAATGATGTCAGGAAGTGAAACTACCCTCCTAACAGAAACGTGCTTAGGTGAACTACTGAGCAATTTCTTCCCTTTTGAGTTTTCAAAATTTCTAGCTCATGCGACAAACGTGAGGTAACAGAATTACAGGAAGCTGCTAAACCTAACGGAAACACACAAAAATTACGTAAGTGCGATCATATGGGCTCAGCCATTCACAACAGCAGGTGTTACGTTCGCTGTTGTTTCTTTTGAAATAATTCTGGAAATTGACAGGAGAAGCACCAATCAAGCGGCATTGTTCTCATAGAAAGTATGTTCGGTTTTCGCGTAAGAAGTGGCTGGTACGTCGAGGAAAATTGCAGCCAGACCTTCACTCGGGCGCGGTGTCTTTGTAACACTAAGTTGCGACCCGAGCTATGCTCCATCTTGGTCTCCAACGTAGGTCAAAGCTAAACACCGACTCCCAGATATGGCGCATCAAGCCGACATTTATTGTCTCTCATTTCCATAGAGAATTTTCTCGAAACAAACTTTTTTTAAAATTTCAGTAAAATCATGATTAGTACATTAATTTTGACGCAAGTGTGTATTTTTATAAAACTGAGAATTGGGGTTACAGCAATACGGTATCGGTTATTCAAAACCTATGTTTTGTAAAAAAGTATTGTATTCCATAATGTGAGAGATTTTATTGTGAATAACGTTTGAAGGAAATTATTATTCGAAAAAGAAAATTTGTCTTTCATGCACGAAGAAAAGGCGGTTTCAGTTAAGGTATGACAACGTTAATAGAAATAATTCCCAAATGTACACAAAGTTTTGATGATATGTTCTAAGGAGATATCGTAATTTTACGATATTTTTTTAAATTTACTCTCGAATCAGAAACATACAAATTTACGGTAGCCATACATATCAATAAATATATATATATATATATATATATATATATATATATATATATATATATATATATATATACAAATTGTATTTATATTACATGTGCCCAGTACTTTGAAACCTCCAAGGCGTTTGGAGTGGCTTGCAGGAGATCAATCTTCGTGCAGGATGTAGGGCACAAAAGGCACTGGAGCATGTGGCTTGTGGTTTGTTCTTGTCCACAATCACAGGACGTATCTTCTGTTATGAAGCCCCATCTCTTCAGGTTGTCTCTGGATCGTCCAGTTCCTGATCTTAATCTGTTTAAAGATTTCCACACCAGCCAGCACTCGTTGTGTCCAGGTGGCAGTTCTTCAGCTTCTGGCGTCTGCAAGTGAGGCGTCGACTTCTTCCATAACTCCAGCCTTGCCTTCTCTGGTGAAATGGTGAGCTTCTCGGATGTTCTCAGAAAGAATCAGCCGTTGCTGTGGTGGACTATGTCCGTGCAGTGGATGGGCACTGTCCTGTTCCACTTTCAGTCTCTCCTTGTTGGCAGCCACTGTTCTGCGTATCCATGGTGGCGCTATTCCAGCCAGGCAGTAGAGCTTATCAGTTGGGGTAGGTCTTAAGCAACCTGTGATCAACCTGCAGGTTTCGTTGAGAGCAATGTCGACTTGTCTGACATGAGATGACCTGTACCAGACTGGAGAAGCATATTCAGCAGTAGAAAAGCACAGTGCCATTGCAGAACAGCGAATAGTTTGTGGATGTGATCCCCACTGTGTCCCCGCAAGTTTGCGAATTAGGTTGTTTCGAGCGGAGATTTTCATTTTGGTGTTCCTGCAGTGAGTTTTGAATGTCAGAGTTCTATCGAGAGTGACTCCCAAATATTTAGGTGCGTGATGATGCTGGAGTTGGATGCCTGACCATGCAATATGTAGCTCACAATTAGCTTCCCTGTTCCTTAAATGAAAGGCACACACTTGTGTCTTCGAAGGGTTTTGTCTGAGTTAGTTCCGATTGTAGTAGCTTGACAGTGTTCTAAGTGCTTTTGTCAGGTTTCTTTCCACTCTTTCACTATTTCTCTTTCTCTCCTTATGCCTGGGGTCAATGGCTGGTCGTTGGTATAGATGTTGAAGAGAAGTGGAGCCAAGACGCTTCCCTGAGGTAGACCATTTTTCTGCGCTCTCCAGCGACTGCGTTGTCCTTGAAATTCAACAAAAAACCTGCGGTTTTGGAGGAGGGTGCTGAGTAGTCTAACGAGGTGGGCGTTGTTGATCATATTGTATAGTTTTGCATGGAGTAACCGATGATGGACAGTATCATACGCTGCTGTGAGATCCACGAAGACCACGCCCGTTACCTGACGGGTTTCAAAACCATCCTCTATATACTGAGTGAGATTCAAAAGTTGCCCCTTGCAGCTTCTGTTTGGTCGAATCCTGCTCGTTCGGGTATGAGGAGAGGGTCTATTACTGGTGGGATTCTATTCAGAATCATACGTTCGAGCAGTTTATAAAGGTGACTCAAAAGGCTAACTGGTCTGAAATTCTTGGGATGATTTGCTTCCTTTCCAGGTTTCAGAAGAGCTATCATCCTGCTCTTTCAGCAGATCTTTGGTATTTGGCACTGGTTCATGCAGTTGTTGAGAAGCTGCAGGATCCACTTTTTGTTTCTGGGCCGAAATTCTTGATTTGCCCCATACGGATGTCATCTAGACCAGATGCTTTACCAGTTTTGCTCTCTTTAATAGCCTTGTTTAACTCAGATATCTGTAATGGGAGAGTCAAATCCCTCGTTTGTTCTTGGGCCTCTTACTTTACTTGGCTTCCTTTCCCACTCATGAGCAGTTGGTGTGCTATCTGATCTGCAGTGATGTTGCAGTGTGCTGTGCATCTGGTTGGGTCATTATTGAGGCGTGTCAGTAATCTCCACGCTTTATGACTGTTTCTGATGAGATCAAGTTCTTCCATAGTTTTAACCCAAGAATTCCTTTTGGATTCTTTCAGAAATGCAGCAAGTTTATTCCCAGCTGATAGCGTTGTCTCACCGAATGGATCTTCTTCGAATAGTACCTTATACTCTGTGAATTGAGCACTGAGTTCTGAAGTTAGACCAGGAATGTATGATGTTCGACAACCCCGAGGAATTGCAATTCTGGAGCACCTCTTTACTGCCCCCACAAAAGTATCATACGAGTCAGGTGAAGGTTCAATATTGAGAACTGCAGCGTTCAGCGTTTCTGTAAACTTCGGCCAGTTGGCTTTCCTGAAGTTAAATCTCCTTCTGAACGGAACTGTCTGTGGTCTAACTGCTGCGTAAATTTCGCACATGATCGGTCTGTGCTGTGTTTTTGGAATAGGGTTGCAGACGGTTTTTATGCACTGTTGTGAGATGTTCTCGCTGCAAAGTATCAGATCGGGGTTGTATCCGCGTTTCCATCTGCCACTGTTGAAAGATGCAGGTTGCTTAGGGTCATGTATAAGGCTCAGATGATTGCCTTCCGCCCATTCTTGTAATGCTGTACCATTCTCATCATCATGCTCATAGCCACACGTGGTGCTGTGACAGTTGAAGTCACCAGTCACTATTTGTGTGTGTTGACTATAAAAGTTATCATGTAGATTGATTTTGAGATTAACGTCCGGTGGGTTGTATACGGATGTGACTGTACAGCCTTTGACTTCCAAAGTTAAGATTTCAATATCATTTGCTTCAGTAAAGGCTGATGATATTATCTGTGTATCTGGTTTTTAAATAAAAATTTTTAAATAACTTTTTAAATAAAAAGTTTTAACACATGTAACTATATTATCACGACCAGTGGACTGATAACTAATTACTGAATAATTAAGTATAATGTGAATCACCTTGAACAAACTTTTGAGTGTCTGAACATACTGATTACACGTAACGTATGTAATAGACAGTATAAAAGACACAAACTTTTACATGAATCATTAATTCCGCTCTTTTTTTATTACTTCCTTCATTTTGAAATACATGATGTGGTAACGGACCTTTCTTACTATATGTTAGACATAGGTGTTGTGCTTGAGTGTAGATCACAAGAAATGCTTTTATTAGTAACAACACTTGCTGCATACATTACTTATACGTGATCACAGGTACAGAATAATTCAGATGTAAATCAGCATCGAGAGTTTTTATAAACATTGGTATCGACTACTGCGGTAATTTAAATTTATCTACATCGACTCTTCCCATCTCCCTCGACAGCACTTCATTACTCATGCATTTGTTTCGAGTTGCTCATTCGCGCTTCGAGTGTATTGACTGACGCTGTATTTACGGGCCGTACTATAAAACCTATTCATCTTTTGGTTGAAGCTTACTCTTTCTCCATGTTTGCTCTCGTGTGTGAATAATTATGAAAGATGAAAGAGACATCCAGCATACAAACACAAGCAGACAGAACGTGAACATAAAGATATGGAACACAAACACGTATAGCACACTTGAACAAGCAACATCTGCAACAAAAAAAGGCATACTCCAACCTGAGACAGCGAAATAGCTCACAGACGTGGCAATATATTCAAAAATGTACCGAAAATAGCCTACAGAACAGATAACTCAATACAAAAGAAACCGAGGGCAACCAGCATTAACACAAACACAATATATCTGGAGTAAGCTATATCGACTTACATCCCATATATCTGTCAAAGTTCACGTTAGCAGTTACGTCTTGCATGGTTTATCAGAGATGACTGTAAACAGCGGATGAACTGGATGATGTGAAAAGAGATTATAAGATGAACATCACCGAAAGTAATTCAAGGTTCTTGCCATCCAACAGAATTAAATTAGGCGATGCTCAGAGAATTGGATTAGGAAATGAGACACTAAACGTAGTCGAAGAGTTCTGCTATTTGGACAGTAAAAGTAAGATGGCCGAAGTGGAAAGTATACAAAATTGAGAGTGGAAATAGTAAAAGAATAGTTTCTGAAAAAGGGACGTCTTTCAACATAGAATGTATATAGAAGTGTCAGTAAAACTTTTCTGATTGGTTGGTTGGCTGGCTGGCTGGTTTGAGGGAGGGGACCAAACAGCGAGGTTATCGGTCCCATCGGATTAAGAAAGTATGGGGAAGAAAATAGTCTGCGCCCTTTCAAAGGAACCATCCTGGCATTTTCCTGAAGTGATTTAGGGAACTCACGGAAAATCTAAATCACAATGGCCAGACGCAGGATTAAACCTTCGTGCTCCCGAATGTGCTAACCACTCCGCCATCTCCCTTGGTTTTTCTGAATGTATTTGTATGGAATGTAGCCTTGCACGGAAATGATGTGTGGATGATAAGCAGTTCATATAAAAAGGAGAACTTTTGAACTGTGGTGCAGCAGAAGAGTGCCGAAGTTTAGGTTGGTAGATCGAGTAATTAATGAGGTGATACTGAATCGAATAGGGAAAAAAGAAGTTTATCACACAACTTAACTTGAAGAAAGGATCATTTGTCAGGACACCTCTTCAGACATTAATAAATCGTATGTTTGGTACCAGAGGGTAGTGTGCGTGTATGGAGGGGGGAGGGCTAAAATTATAAAGGGCGAAGAATGCTTGACTTCAGTATGTGGGCTCAAATTGATGTAGGCTGTAGCAGTTATTCGATAACGAGACGAAGCGAACAGGACAGACTTTGAGCGTAAAGCTAGGTCACACCAGACTGAAGATAGCAGCAGCAGCAGCAGCAGCAGCAGCAGCAGCAGCAACAACAACAACAACAATAAACAACAAACAACAATAACAACTTTTCACTTCCAAATGCAAGAGCGTAATGGGCTACGGGAAGGTTGCCACCGATGGGTCGCCTCGATTTCTCTGTGGATACTGGAAATAGGCGCGTTCTAATAGTCATTACGTGTACCCTATATTGGCGAAGAGTTGCAGTGTTAGCGGTCACTTGGTCAGCATACACGAAAAGCAACAATGAAAGAAGGTAAGATTTTCACAATATCCTTATAACTGATTAATATTAGTTATTTGAAATTCGGCGTGATGTGGTGATAACGACTAAATTTCTGCAGCCATTGCTGGAAAATAGGAGCAATTCCCAACATTTCATATTCACAATATAAAGTTGAATACGGTGGACGGAGACTTGGTGTTTCTAAGCAATGCTGCGCGATTTGCCTTAAATGAGCGAGTTAACGGGTAGAGTTTCTGTGAATGAGTTGGTGGCGCGATGATGGGAACGTTTCTAGTAAGACGCAACAAGGCAACAACTATTTGAGTTAAGTACAAAATGAATGCGATAGTTGACTAATTTAATAACGAGTATTTTAATGAAGCATATTGCGTATCTCTTCGGTAAAGAATTCGCAGGCTGCAACAGTGGAGGGCTCAGTGGATGGCTTTGCCAAAACATGAGTTAGTAAACGGTAACTTTTTCGAGATTGCAATTTTGCTGCTGCGATGCAGTTAGAAACATATGGTAAGAAAAACACCTGTCAGTGAGCTAGTTCCGGAACCAGATGGACGCAATTCCAACACTGTCGTTGCAGCATCTGGCACTGAATACAAGCTAGAATCTATTCCAGTTGGCACAGCAACATTGGCAACGAAAGTGGTCTCTTATGAAGTATCGACCATCTCGGACCCATCTCGAACAAACACTCTCTCTCTCTCTCTCTCTCTCTCTCTCTCTCTCTCTCTCTCTCTCTGTTTCTCTGTTTCTCTCTCACCAGGAAGAAGCTTGAATAAATGTCGGGAAAGCATATTCATCACGAACAGTCCATACAAACAGAGTGGAAGAAGCAGAAAATAAGAAAGGGTGAAACGGGAACAGAAACTCTGTCGACAAGACGTCAACAGAGACATGCACCCAAGGTGTTAGCCAGAGGTCAGATCTCGTTTCCTTTAGAAGTTTCAGCGGAGTCTTGGCCTAGGTCTCGGTAGGAGCTATGGTATTATGGCATCTGTCGCTACGACGTAAGAGACGACATAATTCACTGTTTGTTGCTTCATGACATGGAGTGCTCTATTGGGCTATCAAAGCCTTGTTTTGTCTAAACTTACGCCCAAGAAGGTTATTGTGAACAGAATTTAAATAATCCTTTTCATAACATGTTTCTCATAGTTTGCATGTATTTAGGTAATCAGCTAGCTTAAAAAAATCTTCGAAGGTGACACTTCTAGTTTTGCCTCCTGCAGTTCGAATACGTATTGCCTAGAAATAACTTCTAAAAATTAAAAAATTAAATATTTATTGGCGGATATCAATGTGTATAATATTGAACAGCTGTTACAGTATATAGCCCATTCTTGGAAACTTCCTGGCCTAGTGATGGATACCGCTCCCCCTGATTTAGCCGATGACACATTTTTATTTTTCAAATATTTCGTTAACAGTGAATATATATGATTTCTTTGCCTATTATACATGGTGAGTCAGTAACTTTTGCCACCTCGAATAACTCCGAAACTATGATAGTAGCTGAAAAGTTTGTGGGACAAATGTTGCTATTTGGGGTCGCGCCAGATATATGAAGGTCATCTTAATTCTTTTAAATGGAATGCTATAGTTTGGTACTTGTTTTCTGAAAGCGGCTATCGAGACGAATCCAATGATGTGTAACAGTAACGTCTTTGAAGGTCAACGAAGGTCATAAAGGTGGCATGAACGTCCATTTACAGAAGGTGATGACCATTGGTATCAATGCAGTGCTGCAGTCTTCTTATCATGGATTGAGTGATATTCCTCATCTCATCGGCACTTATCGAAGCACATTCTCTGACAATTCACTCTCGCATATCTTCAGGTGTAGTTGGAACGTCTTTATAAACAATGTCTTTTACGAATCCCCACAACAAAATATCCAGAGGCGTCAAGTCTGGCGAACGGGCCATACACGACACATCTCTTCCGCGTCCAATTCAATGATTTGGGAACTATCTCTGCAGCTCATTTCTAGCCATTAGCGAAAAATGTTCCGGACACCCATCGTATTGATATCACATTCTAATGGCATGTGGTTCCTAAAGGTATTTCTTCCAATAACAGACCTGAAGTTTCTTGCACGAATGTGGTGTACTTCGTACCATTGACATTTCCTCCGATGAGATAGGGGCCTGTAATTCTGTTCTCCAGAATCCCACAGCACATATTCACTGACCATGGTTTTTGGCGTTCAACTTGCCGCAGCCAACATGAATTTTCAGTTGCCCAGTAATACATGTTACGCAAATAACCATTTCCATTATTCATGAATGTAGCCTAGTCAGAAAATAAAATCAGTTTAATAACTGTGTCATCCCTCTGAATGTGAAGTTGAGCCCATCGGCAGAATTCTGTGCGACGGATACAATCCGTACCAGTTAATTCTTGGTGGAGACTGATATGATAAGCATGATATTTATGGCGATGCGGAACACGAACGATTCCCTTGCGATCTGACACGAACTAAAACAAGGAACTCGAACCACAGTGGCAAGAGTACCAATTTCCGTTTCCTCGTTAGTAATTTTCCGTTGACAGATATGTTTCCCATGCGTTAAAGACACAGTTGTTCTCAATTTATCATACACATATTTAAATGTATGATGTGTAGTGGGAGTACGTTGAGGATATCTTTCAGCGTACAAGTCTAGGTATCACTCAATTTCGTTTGCATTCTCCGTAAATGAGAAGCATATCGACTTGTTCTTCGAAGGAATACATCATTCACATTCGCTTAGTCGACGATACTAGTCTTACTGTTCCTATTAGTGTTGTATTGCAAAACCGTCGAATGGTGTTTACATGTCAGTAGCACGTCAGATGGATACGCCGTGTAAGGCGAATATTTACTATTTGCACGATATACGAGAGAGAATTGTCAGAGCATGTGCTTCCGTAAGTTCCGAAGTGATAAGGAATACCACTCAATCCATGATAAGAAGATTGCAGCACTGCATCAATACCAATAGTCATCACTTCGAACACCTTCTGTAAATGGACGTTCATGCCACCTTTGTGATCTCCTTTGACCTTCAAAGGCTTTACCGATACACGACATTGGTTCGTCTCGATAGCCGCTATCAGAAAATAAGTACCGACCTATAGCACCCCATTTAAAAAAAAAAACAAAGTTGAGCTTCATATCTCTGGCTCGACCCCATCCAGCAACGAAAAACCGACGTCGTATTATGGCCTGCGTTGTCCCATGCAACGTTTGTCCCACAAACTTTTCAGCTACTGACATACTTTCGGTGTTATTCTAGGTGGCAGTAGTTGGTGACTCACCCTGTATACTGAAGTGCAGAAGACAATGTTGCAGTTTCATTAAAAATAAAATATTTATTACAATTTTCGTGGATGTTGTTACACATTTTCCTTAGGTGGCCGATCGATAGCAATCGCCCCCTAAATGGAGCGACATTTCATGTCTGTATGGTCAGAGAGAAACTTGAGTTACAATCGTGTGTTCAACACATAATGTTAGGTATTGTCGCTGAAGTTTATTGAAAGGCGGTAGTCTATACCCCACATGACACTCCGGCCAGTTCTTCCGAAAATGAAGGCAGGCAGGGGCGTGCTGTGGCTCGTTAACTGTACGACAGAGTATTCTTTTTTCTCGTTTTTGTTTTGCGTGGTTGCCATTCACTAGAGTATGTACAAAGGACTAACGAGTGTTACTCCTGTTGAAGTACGCGAGAACAGCATCGCATGTGGCATGTCCAGTAGCTTTCAGACGAAAAATTCCCGGTGTACCAATAAGTTACTAAAGGAATATCAAGACACTTGATTCATGTTAGATGAAAAATATCTTGTAAACCAGCTATTAAGAGTCGAGATTAAATTATAATGCTTAAGAGAGGCCGTGAAAGTTAAATCCGAGGAAACCGTTGCGGGATTCTGCACTTCAGCTCGCTATGACAGTAAGTACCTGCTCCCCGAGCTCTGCAAAAAACTGAACCTTACAAACTAGCGGCAACGCATCAACTGACCAATTTCAGAAACCGTTGTTCGACGGCAATATTGCAGCTAGGTATTGCGGTCTATGCCTAATGGAAAGACTATTCCTAAAATACAGTCTTCTTGTAACGATTGGTGTCCGCATTTATCTGAGTACGTATTAACCCGCAGAACAACACACATTCCTTAAGTGTACGCCCATCTTGGGTTCAGGAGTATGGCACAGCGGCTGGTCTTCATAAGGGAACTAGTTTCACGTTCCAATCACGTCATCTTCAGGCCTGTCACATTCAGTCACACAAAGTATGATCGTGCGTCTGCAGTACTGACCATTAAAATTACTACACCGGATGACGTGCAACAGAAGCGAAATTTAACCGACAGGAAGAAGATGCTGTGATATGCATACGATTAGCATTTCAGAGCATACATACAAGGATGGGGCCGGTGGCGACACCTACAACTTGCTGACATGAGGAAGGTTTACAACCGATTTCTCATACCCAAACAGCAGACGACCGGCGTTGCCTGGTGAAACGTTGTTGTGATGCCTCGTGTAAGGAGGAGAAATGCGTACCATCACTTTTCCGACTTTGATAAACGTCGGATTGTAGCCTATCGCGATTGCGGTTTATCGTATCGCGACATTGCTGCTCGCGTTGGTCGAGATCCAATGACTGTTTGCAGAATATGCAATCGGTGGGTTCAGGAGGGTAATACGGAACGCCGTACTGGATCCCAACGGCCTCGCATCACTAGCAGTCGAGATGACAGGCATCTTATCCGCATGGCTGTAACGGATCGTGCAGCCACGTCTCGATCTCTGAGTCAACAGATGGGGACGTTTGCAAGACAACAACCATCTGCACGAACAGTTCGACGACGTTTGCAGCACCATGGACAATCATCTCGGAGACCACGGCTGCGGCTACCCTTGACGCTGCATCACAGACAGGAGCGCCTGCGATGGTGTACTCAACGACGAAGCTGGATGCACGAATGGGAAAACGTCTCGTGTGAAAGCAGGTTCAGTTTACAGCATCATGATGGTCGCATCGGTGTTGGCGACATCGAAGTGAACGCACATTGGAAGCGTGTATTCGTCATCTCCATACTGGCGTATCACCCGGCGTGATGGTATGGGGTGCCATTGGTTACACCCCTCTGTCACCTCTTGTTCGCATTGACGGCACTTGGAACAGTGGACGTTACATTTCAGATGTGTTCGACCTGTGGCTCTACGCTTCATTGGATCCCTGCGAAACCCTACATTTCAGCAGGATAATGCACGACCGCATTCTGCAGATCTCTCACCAACTGAAAACATCTGGTCAATGGTGGCCGAGCAACTGGCTCGTCACAATACGCCAGTCACTACTCTTGATGAACTGTGGTATCGTGTTGAGGCTGCATGGGCAGCTGTACCTGTACACGCCATCCAAGCTCTGTTTGACTCAATGCCCAGGCGTATCAAGGCCGTTATTACGGCCAGAGGTGGTTGTTCTGGGTACTGATTTCTCAGGATCTATGCACCCAAATTGCGTGAAAATGTAATCGCATGTCAGTTCTAGTAAAATGTATTTGTCCAATGAATACCCGTTTATCATCTGCATTTCTTCTTGTTGTAGCAATTTTAATGGCCAGTAGTGTACAATACAAGGCACCAATGATCGTCCGTAGTTATGTGGAAATCAGGAACATTTGTGATATTCACACATGTGATAAGGAAGGAAATGGGTCACGTCGCTTTCAAATCAACCATCCCGGTAATTGGTGTAATAAACTTACCAAAATATGAAAACGCTAAACGTGGAGATTCGAACGGCCATGCTTTCGAATGCGGACCTCATGTGCTAACCATTGCACCATCTCGCTCATTGGTAAGGAGTAGAAAAACAGGAGTGGGGGGGTTGGGGTGGGGGGTGGGGGGGGGAGATCATCACACACAGAACTTCACATTTACGCTTTAAATGTACTAAGTGCCTCCTGAATGCACAGAAGTTGGAAGGGAAACAGTTCACAATGCATTAAAGACATCTGAGGCACGAAGACTACGGAAATGTTTGTAAACACGAATGGATAGTGGGCCATTCCGGGCGATGTGAATGAGCGGGAGCACGCCTCAGGAGCCGGGGAGGAGAACAACGACCGGCGACCGGGTCGTAAAGCTCGCGATTACAGCCGGCCCGGCCTCTGACGTCAGGTGATAAAACGGCAATAAAAGCAGCGTCGCCTACCGCAACCCCGGCGCCGCAAGGTCGCGGCTGGCGGGCCTTGATCCACATCCCGGCCGCCTTCGGCACCAACTCTTCTCCGCTTCACACTGAGAACCGCAGTGTTCCGTAATTAACAGCGAGAACAGGCACAGGTGAAAGTACACTATCCTACAAACACAAATGTTCCATCAAACATGTGTCCCCAAACGTGACGTTTACGACACTCACTGCTTGACTTACAATTGCTAAACGGAGTGGCCAAGCGGTTCTAGACGCTACAGTCTGGAACCGCGCGACCGCTACGGTCGCAGGTTCGAACCTTGCCTCGTGCATGGATGTGTGTGATGTCCTTAGGTTAGTTACGTTTAAGTAGTTCTAAGTTCTAGGGGACTGATGATCTTAGAAGTTAAGTCCCATAGTGCTCAGAGCCATTTGAACCATTTGAACAATTGCTGATGAACAAGTGATGCTAGGAAACAAATGCCACTTGCTACAGAAAAACTGCCTATTGTTACGGAACACCCAACCAATGATGCTACAAGCAAATATAGACTGTAGGACGCGTTAACTGCAGCAAAGCGTGTGCACGGACGCTCAGTACGCTTTCGACGGTGATTGGCGGAGGTTGTAGTGGAACCGATTAATGCGACATTCCGTGTGGTACTGCATGGTGTCTGCATGACGTACTTGAGTATTTACGATTGCGGGCGAGCCGTTGGACGGCTGGAAGTCGTACAATGTCTCACTACCGCGGCCACAGTAATGGAAGTGTCCAAAAGCGTCATCTAGCTATCAGAAGAGGCCGCTGAAGGTGGAAATCCTATTCGAAAGCATGCAGGTGGTAGTAGACGAACCATCACACCGCAAAATGATCGATATTGAGCCCTAAAAAGGAAAAGGGACAAACATCTTACATCTAAGCACGTCGCTGCATATCATGCAACCGCTACCGGTACACGTGTCCCTGCCAGAACCACTTCGCGGTGATTAAATCAGGCTGATTTGTATGCGGGGAAGCCTGTTAAATGCATCCCACTTCAACCATGCCTTCCTCGAGGAAGAGGGTTGGGTTGTTTGGGGGAAGAGACCAAACAGCGAGGTCATCGGTCTCATCGGATTAGGGAAGGACGGGGAAGGAAGTCGAACGTGCCCTTTCAAAGGAACCATCCCTGCATTTGCCTGGAGCGATGTAGGGAAATCACGGAAAACCTAAATCAGGATGGCCGGACGCGGGATTGAACCGTCGTCCTCCCGAATGCGAGTTTAGTGTGCTAACCCCTGCGCCACCTCGCTCGGTCGAGGAAGAGGTTTTGGTTCTATGAAGCATGTTTGTTGGGGCCCAGAGTGATGTTCGGATCCTGCTTCAGTGTAGCAAGCGATTCTGGCAACCAGTTGGTGTGGAGAGAGAGAGAGGGAACATGTTATACAACACAGAATGTTGATAAACGTCATCGATACAGCCTTGGCTTTATGGTGTGAGGCGGCATCATGCACAGTGGCTGAACATCACCGCTTATCTTTGGCTGCACATCGGTATTGCAGAGAGGTTATTCTAGATCGGTTTAGAGGGCTGGTTGGTCCAGATTTTCTCGGGCACTGATGACCTAGCAATTGGGTGACCCACAAACCAAACATAATCATCCAGATTTTCCCTGTATGGACGACGATGTCCGCCCACACAAGAAGGCTGAGGTGCTGCCCAAACTGGAAAGTTGAAGACATCGAAAGTACGGAACTGCCTGCGTACTTCCCAGATCTAAACAGTATTCCTGGGACGCTCTTGGGAGACGGGTTTCTGAAAGAACACCCCTCGCTCCTGCCCTAACAGTGCAAGAAGTGAAAAAAGTATAAACCGCAATAAGAGAGGAGTGTGACAACATCCCCAAGGACTTCTCAACAGTTTGGTAGCCAGCATGGACAACAGGTGGAAAATGTACGTAACAGTCCGATGAGGGCATATTTATTACTGACAGTCCGATATCGACCCTTATGTCGGGAGTCTGACTAGTGACAAACCTAGACGTTATTTATCTCATTCATCCCTACCTGCACTTATGTGAACAGTTTTGGATTTCTTTGGTGAGGGACATGGGGGATTTTCCCGCTGTTGGCTTTGCCGTTTACCCTCGGGCTCGAAAAGATAGTACCACGTACGGTCACGATGACCTCCTCCTTCGACTCCACGAACCCCCTCTGCTCGTCGACAACATCGAGAGTGGGACGGCAATTAATCGGCAGCTGTGTGAAGACACTTTGCGGAAAATGCGTCACGCCATGAAGTCGAAACGCCCAGGAATGCTGTCGGACGGAATCATCCTGTTGCTCTGGAAGTAATATGAAGGCTACGCTTGAGCGATTTGGTGGGAAGCGCTGCAATATCCTCCGTACAGCCTGGATCTTTCACCGCATGATTTTCTCGCCTTTGGCGATCTGAGGAAAGATATGCGTGGACATCAGTTTCTGTCGGACGAGGAGGTGTAAGAGTGGGCGCAGTCGTGGAGCCGTCAGTGGCCGTCCGTGTTCTACAAACTGGAACAGTTCTTCTCGTCTGCCAGAGTGATAAATGTTTTAATACATGTGATGATTACTTTTCAGTGGAACAATTACATGGTTCCGTTGTGGTAGATTTTCATTTGACTGTTATGAAGGAAGGAAGGAAGGAAGGAAGACTGGGTTTAATATCCTGTCGACGTCGAGGTCATCAGAGAGGGAGCACAAGCTCGGATTGCATCAAGGATGGGGGAGACGGGGGATAGGAAGTGCCCTTTCAAAGGGACCACCCTGGCATTTGCCTGGAGCGATTGTAGGAAATCACGAAAAACTTTAATTGGGATGGCCAGACATGGAATTGAACTGTGGTCCGGAATGCGAGTCCATTGTGCTAAACATCGCGCCTTATAGTACAGCCCCCTCCATATCACCCATAGTAAAAGTGAGGACGACATCAATTAAGCACACACAGAAGCGTTTAACCACATTCTTCCCATTCTAACGGCATACGTGAATAGAATGGCACAATGACCCAGCAACCGGTAAAAAGTTCGTACCTCTGTCAGAGACTTCACATTAGTAGATGTAGATAGCTGATGAATGATGTCACACTGTGATCACCGATAGACCGGGATTCTGCATTGCGCGAGATGACCATCGTTGGCGAACATAGTAGCGACTTGGAGAGAGACCCAATTTTTCCAATGTTTTGGAGAGGCACGGCGGGGTTTATTCTGGCGTTATGGTAAGGGGAACCATCGGGTATGACTTCATTTCCCGGCTGTTAGTGAGTGAGGTAACTTGGACGGCATAGCAGTACATCACATCCTCGTATATTTTTGGACAACATGGTTGTGGAGATGAAGCAGCGATTAGTATGATTAATCAATTATTCAAAAACAGTCTTAATCGCATTTATTATTATTATACCGCCAACGGGTTTCAACCCGACGTAGGGGTCATCTTCTGGACGTTTACACCATTGGTCGACTGCTGGTGGTGTGACTCCTGTCTACATAGTTTCCTGCCGTTATGTAGACAGGAGTTACACCACCAGCAGTCGAGCAATGGAAGATGACCCCTACGTCGGCTTGAAATGGTTCAAATGGCTCTGAGCACTATGGGACTCAACATCTTAGATCATCAGTCCCCTAGAACTTAGAACTACTTAAACCTAACTAACCTAAGGACAGCACACACATCCATGCCCGAGGCAGGATTCGAACCTGCGACCGTAGCAGTCGCGCGGTTCCGGACTGAGCGCCTAGAACCGAATGGCCACCGCGGCCGGCGTCGTCGGGATGAAACCGGTTGGCGGTATAATAATAATAAATGCGATTAAAACTGTTTTTGAATAATTGGCATCCTCGTATGTTGTCTCATGCGACGGCCATTTCTCTAGAGGACTATTTTCGTCGGCCGAGCGGTTCTAGGCGCTTCAGTCCGGAACCGCGCTGTTGCTATGGTCGCAGGTTAGAATCCTGCGTCGGGCATGGATGTGTGTGATGTCCTTAGGTTAGTTAGGTTTAAGAAGTTCTATGTCTAGGGGACTGGTGACCTCAAATGTTAAGTCCCATAGTGCTCAGAGCCATTTGAACCATTTCAACAATTCTCGTCCACACACGGCACGTGTCCCTAAGCGGCGTGTGCCTTGTACTGAGGCATTCCCTTGTCCAACAAGATCCCCAGACCTGTGTCCGACAGAACGTGGTGTGGGCCCAGCTCCGACGTTAACTCAGTCCCTGTGTCAGTCTCCAGGATATTACGTCCACTTGACAGACTTGTGGCCCAGTTCGCCATTCCGGCCGGCTTCGGCACCAACTATTCTTCGCATCACGCTGAGAACCGCAGCGTTCCGTAATTAATAGCGAAAACCGGCGCAGGTGAAAGTACACTATCCCACAAACGCAAACGTTCCATCAAACATGTGTCCCCAAACGTGACGTTTACGACACACACTGCTTGATTTACAATTGCTGAACGGAGTGGCCGAGCGGGTATGAGAGAAGATGCAACGGCTATATGACCCCCATGACCCCTCCCCCCCCCCCCCCCCCCGCCTCCACCCAACCGGAGCAGTGCATGCCACGAGACCAGGGAAGCTCCAAGGTCTAACTGGTAAGTGGGCTCATATTGCCTATGTCTTCGTAAATTTGACTCGATTCTGTAATCACCGAAATGGCATCACGTACCCTCTGAACCCGCGCAATTTCATTTCGGTTCCTCCTCTCCCTCTTCTGGGTGCTGCCCTCTTCTTGTCAGTGTTCTTGCAGCTGGGGAAGACGCTTTGGCGACACAGCCCGTACAAAACGACTCCGGCGCTTTTGTTGACATGGCGAGTGCGTCGCTCGCCGTACGTCGGGTCGTAAAGCGGCGCGCCTCCGCGCTCTTGACCTAGTGCGCGCACACACACCTTGGCGGCCACGTCAATGGCGCTCGTAAACATGGCGGCCACTAAAAGCGCCTCCTCACTACACCAGCTGGAGCCGGGCGCGTAGTACACGCGCGTCGTGACGTCACGCGGCCGGCGGCAGCGATAAAAGCGGCCGTTAAACGCGCTTTATTGGGTCGTTCCCCCCGGCGCCCGTCTCGGCGGTCGCCGGCGACTTGGCCGACGCGGGGAGTCGCGGTTGGCTGAACAGGTGGCAAGTGGCGTCTCAAACTGCAGAAGCTCCGAGGTTGGGGGCTTGACGTCTCGCCGAAACAAAATGATCATACATGTCATTACTGGCCGGTAGACGCCGTATAGATTTCTATCTGATACCATTTCGGCTACTTGCGCGTGCTCATGATGTAGATGAGATGTGACGATTAAGACAATGCAAAACACTCAGTCCCTGAACAAAGAGAATTTGAGACCGGCCAGGAATCTAAGCCAGGTCCACGTGATGTACAGGCTATCAACTACACCGCGAGCTACAGACATGTCTCCCCGATATGATTTGAAATGAAAAGCAGAATTGAATAGGGTA
Source organism: Schistocerca serialis cubense (assembly GCF_023864345.2). Classification (NCBI taxonomy): domain Eukaryota; kingdom Metazoa; phylum Arthropoda; class Insecta; order Orthoptera; family Acrididae; genus Schistocerca; species Schistocerca serialis. Next base: position 60,513,835 of record NC_064649.1, on the reverse strand, counting down.
AGCAGTGTCTTTGACAAAGAAGACCTCTGGAATCACCTTCCATCTACCCCTCCTCCCAGAAACAACATCTCACTCAGGGTATCATTGGAGAAAAAGAGTGTATGCCTCTCCAGATGCCGTCCGTTGTGGCCGAGAGGTTCTAGGCGCTTCAGTCTGGAACCGCGAGGCCACTACGGTAGCAGGTTCGAATCCTGCCTCGGGCATGGATGTGTATGATGTGGAGGAGGAGGAGATTAGTGTTTAACGTCCCGTCGACAACGAGGTCATTAGAGACGGAGCGCAAGCTCGGGTGAGGGAAGGATGGGGAAGGAAATCGGCCGTGCCCTTTCAGAGGAACCATCCCGGCATTTGCCTGAAGCGATTTACGGAAATCACGGAAAACCTAAATCAGGATGGCCGGAGACGGGATTGAACAGTCGTCCTTCCGAATGCGAGTCCAGTGTGCCAACCACTGCGCCACCTCGCTCGGTGATGTGTGTGATGTCCTTAGGTTAGTTAGGTTTAAGTAGTTCTAAGTTCTGGGGGACTGATGACCACAGATGTTAAGTCCCATAGTGCTTAGAGCCATTTGATTTGAACCACTCCCGATTTTTTTTTTTTAAAGTTATCAGTCATCAGTCGTTTGATGAGCCGTCCACGAGTTCCTCTCCTCTCTCCACTCTTCTTCTCAGAGGAACACTTGCACTCAATTTCTTGAATTATTAGTCAAGTGTACTCCCATCTCTGTCTTTCCCTACAATTCTTTTACCCTCTACAGCTCTCTCCAGTACCACGGAGCTTATTCCCGGATGCATTAACACATGACCTATCACCAAGTCCCACCTTCTTGTCAATGTTTTTCGTATCTCACAGCGCTTGACTCACTTTCACGCACTATGATATTCCTGGCTATGACCGCCAGTATTTTATCTTGCTAGAAGATCGCCTTGATGCAGCTTGATACTCTTGAAATAGTATATGGTACAAAAGTGGAGCGAGGTATAAGCAGCAGATGTTACAGGATGTACTATTCCCGTGGGAGAGTCCGCCAATTTTACTGAACTTCCTTCTTACTGGTCGGCACACTCTGACGTTAGGCGCCAAAACGCCTAACTTCTCTTATTAACTATTTATATACATACCATTGTGTCTAACCCAGTTTTCAGTATGACAGTCTCTCATGGTTACACTACGAGTCTACCGTTTTTGATTATTAACACTTCACAAACCACTTGGAGGAATGTTGGGCCTAGGAAACCACTCATTTTTGCTGTTACTTAAAGCGTTTCTGGCACACACGTAATTGATGGATTTTCAAGAGCAATACATACTAAAAAGAGCCAAGCTTCGAGATTTATTTTTCATATTTACTTTCGTTCTTCGATAGATCACAACGACAGAAAGTATAATTATTTTCCCAAAACGAAAGTGTGAGGCGAGTTACTGAACAAATTTCTTCCTCTTGAGATTCCGAAATTACTTGCTCACTCAACAAACGTGACATTTGTAGCAGAATTGCAGAGAACTGCGGAACCTATTGAGTACACGCGAAAAATTACGTCAGTGATCGTATTGGCTCAGACATTAACGATAGTCGCTGTTATGTTAAAAAAAAAAAGGGTCAAATGGCTCTGAGCACTATGGGACTTAACAGCTGAGGTCATCAGTCTCCTAGAACTTCGAACTACTTAAACCAAACCAACCTAAGGACATCACACACATCCATGACCGAGGCATGATTCGAGTCTGCGACAGTAGCAGTCGCGCGGTTCCGGACTGAAGCGCTTGGAATCGCTCGGCCACAGCGGCCGGCTGCTGATCTCAGATCGCTCTACGTACTGCCCTGTAGTCAGAAATGGGCCAGTCGGCACCGGCCTAAGACTTAATCCCTTAGTGAGGCTTTCGTTTATGTTTGTTGCCACAGCTGTAAGAGTGAAAAAGAGGAATAAAAACTCTACGAATGATCGGGTATCGAACGGCAGACATTTGGATTCATGATGTGTGTGCCACCGAAGCGTAGACCTCGTTAAAAACAAGTTTCGGTATCTGTTTCACTAGTTTAGATGTTATTCTAACTGGGACTGGACTTTGATTTCGGAGTTCTAGGTTTGTCCTGATGATGCGGAAGCAGTCGAAACGTCTTAAAAAACATATCTTAAGCGACAAAAACTGTTTTATTCTCGAAATTGTTTACTACTGCAGAATTATTTAGGGAATTTATTTCCTTTTTTTAAAAGGTCATAGACGTGGTTGTGGAAGAAAATTTCATTTCCAACACTTGGCTGGCAAGGGGAGGAGAGGTGATGGCGTGATGATCCCGGTCACACTTTGCGCCGATGTCCTTAGTTCAAATCGAAACTTCTCCATAATGTCTCAGAGAGTAATGTAGTGAGTATATCGAAATGTCACTGGAAACAGTTACCACTGAAATTACCTGGCAGTAATTATCTCTAACGATCTAAAGTTGTATGGCCACACATACCAACTTGTAGGGAAGCCAAATGCCAGGTTGAATTTCGCGGGAAAAGTCACAAGGAAATGTAATTCATCCAAGTGGTCTACGAATCACTTTTTCGACCAGTTCTTGAGTATTTCTGATAACTTTGATTGTCCACAGTTCGTGGTCTTGTGGCTAACGTTGCTGCCTCTGGATCACGGATTCCCGGGTTCGATTCCCGGCCGAGTTGGGGATTTTCTCAGCCTGGGGACTGGGTGTTTGTTTTGTCCTCGTCATTTTTTCATCATTATCATTCGTGACAGTGGCTAGATTGGACTGCGAAAAAAATTGGACTGTGTAAAAATTGCGACATCGTACAGGTGCTGATGACCGCGCAGTTGGGCGCCCCACAAACCAAACATCATCATCATCGTCATCAGTTTGATTAATAGAGCGCTGAGCTGCTGCTATGGTCGTAGGTTCGAATCCTGCCTCGGGCATGGATGTATGTCCTTAGGTTAGTTAGGTTTAAGCGGTTCTAAGTCTAGGGGACTGATGACCTCAGATGTTAAGTCCCATAGTGCTTAGAGCCATTTGAACCATTTGAAGCCAACGAATGTTGGAGGACAAAACTATTCGAAGGATCTTGCGCTCGCAGAAAAGTCAAAAGAGTGCACCTCGGCACCAGTGCAGCTCACAGACATGACACAGTACTAGACACATAGGCATTACAGTCAACTGAACTCAAAAGATACACTAATGACGTGACACAACTCGGACGCACACACTGCTATGAAATAGGTCATTGTGTGCGGATGAAGAAAGTCCCTTCCGATTAGGCAACAGGTCAATCGCTCAGTGACCTTCAGTCGATAATATCACACGTTATTTCTTTTTCTACAGGCGGATGCATGACAAAAGCGGGCGACACATAGTGCGAGAGGCATTCAGTAAGTAATGCAACACAATTTTTTTTCTCTAAACGCAGGTTGGTTTCATTGATGATTCTAGTATGCCATATTATTCCTCGCCCTCTCTGCTACGAAAACATGTTTTTCCGCACAATCTCCGTTCAATGCGACGGCCTTACGCCACCTTACTGTGATGGCCTGTAGGCCTGCATGGTTCCACTCTACTGGTCGACGTCGGAGCCAACGACTTGCCGCATCTGTGACCTTCCGTTCATCAATGTGCTGCATCTCGAGAAATGCATCCTTCACTGGGCCAAACAGATGGAAGTCGGAAGGTGCGAGATCCGAGCTGTAGGGATGAGTGAGGGAGGACAGTCCAATGAAGTTTCGTGAACCGTTTTCGTCGTGTGGCAGGAGAAATTCGTTTGAAATTTTGTGGCGACGATCACCTTCAGCGAGAGTGTCCGCACGTTCCACACAGCTGTGTGCGGCCGGCCGGCTAGCGGGAGATCAAGTATGTTTGCGTCCATTTTGCTATGATGACAGACACCTCGGCTAACGACTCACCGTGCTTTTGTTCACTGCCAGGTCCCCGTAAATATTCTGCAAACCCCTACGAATATCTGTAATTATCTGGTTTTTCGCCAAAAGAAAGTCAACGACAACTCTCTGCTTGCGACAAAACCCCATTACAGACGCGATTTCGGAAGCTACGAATAACCCTACCGCTTACTGGAACTTCACGAAACTACATGGTCTTCAGTGGGAATATTCCGCGATGTCCCACAACAAATTCCACACTTTTTTCCAACAGAAACTGGTCGAATGTGTTGCATTACTTATTGAACTCCGCTCGAAGATATTGAGAAATGGCAACAGCTGTTGTGACTCCTCCGAAGATAAGGAGGTCGGCTTCCGCCCACGTCGGGGACCTTGACCGCGGAGTGCCAAGGCCTCGCCGTACGCTGCTAGCCGAGTGAATGGAGACCGACGTCACAGCGGCGGCGTCGTAAAGCCGGTCGTTAACGCTTTATGGCCGCCGCAGCCAGCGTCGCGGGTCACGACAAAAACCTCGCACGCCTGCCCCACGTTTCCCAAACAAACGGGAACGGCGCTATCGTCACGAGGTCACGAACAGGTGGCACCTTCACCTCACACAACCAACGAAAGAAACAGACAAGGAGATGGTGGTCTAGACTGACACACCTGATCTAGGGGTGCGAGAATCTTAAGACTCCGATTGGCAGGCCGACGAGTAGGCCAACTCTTCCTCCCACCACTCTTCCCTGACTGTGTGCATCTTGGCACACTGTGATTGCGTGGCGGACCCTATCAGTCGTGTGGCAGTTTTCACCATGCCAAACCTGAAGGGAAGAGAACGGAGTGCGGTGTGGCCAGTAGGCCAAGATACGTGGATCCTGTACGAAACCGCTGTACAATCGTACACCACAAAGACGAAAATTTCAGGGCAAACCAGCTTGGCACTTGGCAAGGAGGAGGGGGCTGGGGGGGGGGGGGGAGGGTTGGCTCACTGGTCGGACTACGAATGGGGAGCACTACCATTGCTACTTATGCTGGCCTCTCTTCACACCAGGTACACAACCTGGTTGCAGTCAAGAAAACCGTCAAATCGTAGATTACACATGGTCTGCTTGGCTTTGAAGGTGCACCCACTTGAAGCACAGGAAGAGTTGTCAGAAAAATACACACATCATAAAAAGTTTCCCATAACCTCGGTTCCGGAACCTGTACAGAATATTGGAATATAGAGCAACATAACATTATTCCAGCCCTTCCTATTGCTTATGAGAACCACACATTGCATTTTTTCCACCATACAGTGAGACCTTCAGAGCTGGTGGTCCAGATTGCTGAACACACCGGTACCCAGTAGTACATCCTCTTGCAATTATGCATACTATCCACAAGTTCATAAAGCCATCGTTGGTCCAGATTGTCTCACTCCTCAACGGCGATTCGGAGTAGATCCCTGAGAGTGGTTGGTGGGTCACGTCGTCCATAAACAGCCCTTTTCAATCTACCCCAGGCATGTTCGATAGGGTTCATGTCTGGAGAACATGCTGTCCAGTCTAGTCGAGCGATGTCGTTTTCCTGAAGGAAGTCATTCACAAGATGTGCACGATGGGGGGGGGGGGGGGGGCGCGAATTGTAGTCCATGAAGACGAATGCCTCGCCAATAAGCTGCCGATACGGTTGCACTATTGGTCGGAGGATGACATTCACGCACCGTACACCCGTTACGGCGCCTTCCATGACCGCTAGCGGTGTCCGTCGGCCCCACATTATGCCAAACAGCAGGGAACCTCCACTGTGCTGCACTCGCTGGACAGTGTGTCTAAGGTCTCCAAATACGTCTCCATGGGACACTCATCGGTTAAGAGAACGTGATGCCAATCCCGAGCGGTCCATTCGGCATGTTGTTGAGACCATCTGTACCACGCTGCATGGTGACGTGGTTGCAAAGATTGACCTCACATGGACGTCGGGAGTGAAGTTGAGCATCATGCAGCCCACTACGCACAGTCGTAACACGACGTCCTGTGGCTACACGAAAAGCATTATTCAACATGATGGCGTTGCTTTCAGGGTTCCTCCGAACCATAATCTGTAGTGTGCTGACCACAGACTCTTCGTACATCCATCCTCAGCTGAAGATGACATAGCGGTCGAATGGTCCAGATGGGCCACTTCTGGACTGAAGACGGAGTGCTCTTTGCTTATTCACCCAGTGTCATCCATTTGTGAACGTATACCATCCATTTAGTCCTGATGACGGCGAGCACACTTTCTTTCATGGAGTATGAAAAACACTGTAAGCTACATACACTGAAGAGCCAAGAAACTGTTACACCTGCCTAATTTGGTGTAGGGGCCCCAAGCACGCAGAAGTGCCGCAACACGAGATGGCATGCACTCGACTAATGTGTGAAGTAGTTCTGGAGGGAAGAGACGCGATGAATCCTTAAGGGCTGTCCATAAATCCGTATCAGTTCGAGGGAGTGGAGATCTCTTCTGAACAGCACGTTGCAAGGCATCCCAGATATGCTCAATAATGTTCATGTCTGGGGAGTTCCGTTGCGAGTGGAAGCGTTTAAAGTTAGAAGAATGTTCCTGGAGCCACTCCACAGCAATTCTGGACGTGTGGGGTGTCGCATTAACCTGCTGGAATTACGCAAGTCCGCCGAAATGCACAATGGAGATGAATGGATGCAGGTGATCACACGTGATGCTTACGTACGTGTCACCTGTCAGAGTAGTATCTAGACGTATCAGGTGTCCCATATCACTCCAACTGTACATGCACCACACCATTACAGAGCCTTCATCAGCTTCAATAGTTCCTTACTGACATGCAGGTTCCATGGATTCATGAGATTGCCTCCATACCCGTACACGTCCGACCGCAAGATACAATTTAAAACGATACTCGTCACCAGGCACCGTCCAATGTCGGTTTTGACCGGCCCAGGCGAGGCGTAGAGCTTTGTGTCGTGCAGTCATCAACGGTACACTAGTGGGCCCTCCGCTCCGAAATCCTGTATCGATGATGTTTCGTTGAATGGATCGCACGCTGATACTTGTTGACGCCCAACGCTGAAACCTGCAGCAATTTGCGGAAGGATTTCACTTCGGTCACGTTGAACGGTTCCCTTCAGTCGTCGTGGGTCCCGATCTTACAGGATCTTTTTCCGGCCGCTGCGATGTCGGAGAATTGACGTTTTACCGGATTCCTGATATTCACAGTACACTCTTAAAATGGTCGTACGGGAAAAATACCCATTTCTTCGATGCCTCGGAGATGCTTTGTCCCATCGCCCATGCGCCGAATATAACACCACGTTCAAACTCACTTAAATCTTAATAACCTGCCATTGTAGCTGCAGTAACCGATCTAACTACTGTCCGAGATACTTTTTATCTTACATACGCGTTGGCGACGGCAGCTGCCAGTTTACATACATCTGTATTGGAATACGCATGTCTATACCAGTTTCTTTGGCGCTTCATTGTACATCCGCCTGAGACCACCTAATCATCCTATGTATACAGGCACAAGAATCAAACATTGTACAGATATCATACATATGTCATTTTGGAGAGAAACCCTGAAAATTTTTTTCATGTATACCACCACAGCGTAGTTTGGTAATTTGCTGATAGCGTTAGTCGCAAACATGGCGAGATCAGGTGCGGAGCAAGCTTTCTGTGTGTTGGAGTTTGACAAAAACAAGTGTGCTACAGCTGTTCAACGGATGTTTAGAACCAAGTACGGTAAGAAGCCACCTACATGGAAGGGCATTTACCACTGGCACAACAAATTCCTTACGACGGGTTGCTTATGCCCGACAAAGAGGAGCGGACGTCCCAGTGTGAGTGAAGTGAATGGGGAGCGCGTACGAGAGACATTCATAAGGAGTCCAAAGAAATCGGTGCGTCGTGCGTCCTGTGAGCTCTAAATGGCTCCAATGACAGTGTGGAAAATCCTGCGACTGAAGCTCTCTATGGAACCATTAAAATTGGAACTAGTGCAGAAGCTCAATGACGACGACAAAGACAAGCGTTTTGAGTTTTGTTCGCAGTTGCAACAAATGAATGAGGATGGGGATGGTATTGTTGATGGCTTAGTTGTTAGCGACGAACCCACTTTTCACACTAATGGGAAAGTGAACAGGCATAATCGTCGAATCTGGGGTACGAAGTATGCACACGAATGCAATGAATTTGTTTTTTGTTCCTTGTCACGTCGAAAACTGTACGGACCATTCTTCTTCGCCGAGAGCACTGTCATTGGATATTCCTGCTTGCACATGTTGCAGCAGTGGCTGATGCCTCAAATTCAATCGTATTCTCCGTTCATCTTTCAGCAGGATGAGGCTCCAAACCATTTCCATCGTAAAATTCGTGGGTACCTGTACACGGAGCTGCCACGTCGATGGATCGCCCGTGCTACAGAAGGGGACAGCTTTTACATGAAATGGCCTCTCCGATCACCAGATCTCACTGCGTGTGACTTTTTTTTCTGTGGGGACAGATTAAAGATCTGGTGTATGTACCGCCTCTACCACGTGATGTAGCAGAGCTCTGGGAGAGAATACGGGAAGCGACTGCCACAGTCGACGATGCCATGCTGGGACGTGTGTGGCAAGAATTCGATTACCGTATTGACGTCTGCCGGGTCACTCATGGTTCCCACATCAAATGTTCGTAAAAAAAACTTTCAGAGTTTCTCTTCAAAATACAATACGTATGACATCTGTACAATGTTTAGTTCTTGTGCAATAAATAATTGAAAGTGTTCCCGGACTTTATGTACACCATATATATATATACGCGCTCACCCAATGCCACAAAGCAGAATTGTGTGTGTGTGTGTTTGTGTGTGTGTGTGTGTGTGTGTGTGTGTGTGTGTGTGTGTGTGTCAGTCAGTTCTTTCGGACATGTCTGAGAGCACTGACACTACAACACCAGGGGCGCAGTCCGGAACCGCGCGATTGCTACGGTCGCAGGTTCGAATCCTGCCTCGGGCATGGATGTGTGTGATGTCCTTAGGTTAGTTAGGTTTAAGTAGTTCTAAGTTCTAGGGGACTGACGACCACAGCTGTTAAGTCCCGTAGTGCACAGAGCCATTTGAACCATTTTTTGACACTATAACACATTTAATGCGAGGATGGCAAATGATCACTTCATTGTGGATGCAAACCACGCTCGAACTCTACAGGAATCAGCAAAATGCCGCGAGTAACGAGGATAATGGGCAATGGGAACTACATCAAAAAATGGTTCAAATGGCAGGTCGTCATTCCCCTAACTAACCTAAGGACAGCACACACATCCATGCGCGAGGCAGCATTCTAACCTGCGACACTAACAGCATGGCGGTTCCGGACTGAAGCGCCTAGAACTGCTCGGCCACAACGGCCGGCGGAACTACATCAGTAGAGTATGGATAAGCTGAGAATTTGGGTCTGACTGGAGGAGTGCCAGGGTAATCCGTGCTGTTCCGGTGACTACTGTGTCTGGCTGGCACAGTAGTCAGCACATTTATCTACCAAGTAAGCAGGAAACCCGGATTCGAGTCGCTATCCTTCCCAAATTTCCAACATTCCCAACTGACTTAGGTCAGTGCCCACTGGTAGCTAATCTCATTAATTACTTTGTGTTATGAGGTCAATTAGGTTATATGATCGTCAGTATCATACCTGCGATGCATAGTCGTCCCCAATATGTCTCCGTTTAGGGGACTGATAAAGAGGATTATGGGACCTATGTCACAACTGACACAGTCCCTCAATGGCAGACAAAACAAGAACCTACTGAACAATCGTACGTCTGCAGTTACTTGTCAGCACCTGTGCTTGAGGAAGACAATGCACCACTACATAGTTATCAGCGACTTCACGAAGACAGTGCACCACGATGCGCTCACGAACTATCGTAGAATATGGTCTACGGATCGGACATGACAGGGTATCTGAGGCTGTGGTATTGACGATATACACTGAAGTGCCAAAGTTACTCGTAAGGGCATGCGTATTCAAGTACAGAGAGTTGTAAACAGGCATAATACGGCGCTGACGAGTGTCTGGAGCAGTTGTGAGATCGGTTACTGCTGCTACAATGGCAGGTTATTAAGATTTTAGTGAGTTTGAACATGGTGTTATAGTCGTCGCCCTCAACACAGCTCCATGTATTCAAGTGACTAGATGAATAAAACAATATCCCACGAAATCACCTAAAATTTTAAAAGTATTTAACACTCGTGATATTAAAATGCGTCAAATAAGCTTATAGACGATGATGCAAACGCCGCGCGGGATTAGCCGAGCGGACTCAGGCGCTGCAGTCATGGACTGTACGTCTGGTCCCGGCGGAGGTTCGAGTCCTCCCTCTGGCATGGCTGTGTGTGTTTGTCCTTGGGATAATTTAGGTTAAGTAGTGTGTAAGCTTAGGGACTGATGATGTTCAAATGTGTGTGAAATCTTATAGGACTTTACTGCTGAGGTCATCAGTCCCTAAGCTTACACACTACTTAACCTAAAGTATCCTAAGGACAAACACACACATCCATGCCCGAGGGAGGACTCGAACCTCCGCCGGGACTGATGACCTTAGCAGTTAAGTCCCACAAGATTTCATACACATATGAACTTTTTTTTTAATGATGCAATAGGAAAAAAGTGTTAGGGCTTCAGCTAGGCTGAAAACTTACACAAATTCAAACCTTAACTAAACTACCGACGAGAAGTTGTTACGAGCAACCAATGGTACCAAGCTCCCAGTGAACGGTGAGGAGTTCCATCGGAGGTGACCAGAGAATAGACCTATTGCATTATGACGACCTACGCAAAAGATTCCGCCAAGGCAAAGGAGGAGGAGAGGAGGAGATTGGTGTTTAACGTCCCATCGACAACGAGGTCATTAGAGACGGAGCACAAGCTCGGGTTAGGGAAGGATGGGGAAGAAAATCGGCCGTGCCCTTTCAAGGGAACCATCCCGGCATTTGCCTGAAGTGATATAGGGAAATCACGGAAATCCTAAATCAGGATGGCCGGACGCGGGATTGAACCGTCGTCCTTCCGAATGCGAGTCCAGTGTGCTAACCACTGCGCCGCCTCGCTCGGTCACCAAGGCAAACAAAAATTTATTGCTACCCACCGAATGTCTACTAAAATGTGTACTGGTGTCTTAGTCGCAGATTACTCTAACCCCTCAAGGTTACGCACATAGAACTTGTAACTGCGCGCGCGCACACACACACACACCGCCAACCGCATTTTCGCCCCAATACACCACTGGCTTGAAATTACGTATGTTCCGTAAGTTTTTGAACAGACTTTGTATGACACATGGACATTGTAAACGTATGGGACTTAGAGAACTAGCAAAACTTAATGTTTGTTTGTTTGTTTGTTTGTTTGTTATATGATTAATAGGTCATTTGAATGATTCTTTTATCGTAATGATGTGGAACGAGTCAGTTTACAGTATATTTATACATGATTAATGTTAATATTAATGAACACATTGTTATTTTAGTCCAACTCCTGGAACTACACATATTTTTTTTTAATGGCTAACGAGTTTTTTAAGCTGAAATTCGTCAATGGAATAGGAGGAGTTGTCGAGAAGAAAAGATTTTAAATTAGATTGAAACCCTGCTTCGCTAATTGTCAGACATTTTATGTTACTTGACAAATGATCAAAAAATGTTACTGCTTCATACTGAACTCCTTTCCGAGCCACGGACAACTTAAACAATGCGTAATAAAGGCAATTTTTTCCTGTTGTGTTGTACGTATGTGTATCACTGTTCTTCTCAAGTAATGATGGATTAATTATGACAAATTTCATTAGCGAATGTATTAATTGCAAGGGTGCAGTTAAAGAGCCTTTCTCATTGAAGAGGTACCTACAAGAAATTTGTTAGTGAACGCCAGATATGACCGTTACTGCTCGCTGTTGTGCAATCTCTACTTTCTTTCTAAGTGATGAGTTACCCCAGAAAATATTTCCGTATAACGTTATTGAGCATAAATATAGTGGACTTTGTAAAAATGCGTCTGAATTAGACAGTCAGCAGACAAGTTTAGTATAAGATACGAAAAATATGTAAACTGTAGCTGATAGGAACGCACTCAGTTGCTCACTCTTTTTACATCGGAGGAAATTCAGTAACTGAACTGCAAACTGAGGTGCCAGAGATACTGAGATGATGTTTCTTTAAATGAAATCTCATGAAGAGAGACTCACAGAGACGCTTCATCGTAAAGATTGGCGGCTCTGCTTAAGTGCGTATAAAGAGAAAGAATGGTATAGTAACTGATAGAAGTTTAGTGGTGAACGTCTTGAGTGCTCACACGATACGAGTATTTACAAATAGTACTAAGGAATTATTTCGCCTCCGTAACTGAGAGTCCAGGACAGACTGCTGTAATAAGAAGGGCGCGGTTTGGATTCATTGAACCGTCAAGAGATTTTTTCATTGGCGGGAAGACTGGAACGGGATGCAGCTGTCTTCGAGAGGCGATTCAGTAGTTAATTAAATGAGACGTAGCTTCTCCAAGATCGAGAAAGCCGACAAGAGCTGGGAGAGCGGTGTGCTGACCATACGCTCCTCCGTACCGTATCCGGTGACACGACCAGCAGAGGACGACACGGCGGTCGGTCGGTCACGGCTGGCCCATCACGGCCATGACGTGAATCTGCTCGCTTTACTAAGGAATCACATCAAATGGGGCCATCACGTCAATCAGTATTAGGAAAGGCGGATGGAAGGATCTGGGAAAGCCCAGAGTGTCTGTGAACGAAACGGCGTGTGAGATAAAGGTGTGTCATTTCTAAAGTACTGTTCCAGTGTTTAGAGTCCTTAGCACGCAGGTGCGATAAAGGACATGGAACGAATTCAGAAATACGCAGAAACGATTGTAACAGGATGGTAGGGTAGGCGGGGGGCAAAGAAGGGCACGGGGCAAAGGTCCGAGTATTTCCTACTTCTGAGTGTAGTGTGTGAGCCCTGCGTCATCAGTTGAGAGCTTTTACGGTGAAGTAATCAGTTGTGTTGCGTTAGTAGCTTCCGGATTTGAAGCTTTCGAGATGAGGTGAGTTAGTTGCTTTAAGCTCAGTTATTAGTTTAACAAGTTGCCACATACAGCCGCTGATACTAAAAGTTGAGAAATCAGCGTCATGGAGCAAAGATCCTGCGAACTAGCTGGTGTACGTGTCCGCTTGCATACCTTTGCCCCAAAATGTTTTTCGTTTTTCTTTGATTTTAATACTCGACGCGTAGGTTTATTTAATATATTTAATGGACCGGAATATATATTCCGTTATTTCATCCTTGACTGAATCAACATTAATAAGACTAGTTCAACTTCATGTCGTCCTCTAAATCGTTAGAGCCTGATAACAAGCTAACAGAAAATGAATCTTCCATTAGAAAGATAGGTAAAAGTTTTGGATACAAGGAATCCAAGATACGTAAAAGACTTACAGTCCGCTATGGAGTTGCATCACTGGTGCGTTTCGAGAGAGTATTTTCTGAGACAGAAGAAACTGAATTGGCGGAGCACTGCAGCAATCTGGATTCTGTGTCCTGTGGCCTTAAGTTTAAGTACTTCCGACATTTACAGTATCAGTTTACCGACATTTACAGTACTGGCGTAAACAAACCGTGTAATATAGAAATCCAAGTGGCAGGGGAAGACTGGGCCCGCCCATTCATCGCTCGTCGTAATTTTTAAGGCAAACGAAAAAAATGAGCATCGGGAGTAGAATGGGGTTCAATAAAGCACAAATAGAGCTTTTTTTAGCAACTTGGAAACTATATATAGTTTTCCGCCCTGTCGAGAGTGCAATGAAGACGAAACCGTTATATCGAATATACTGGCAAAACTGCAGCAAAGTGTGGCAAGAAAAGGCCAAATATTATTATTATTGTTATTATTATTATTATTAATCCTTGTGTTAGAATGTTTTGTATTTAAATTAGTGCCATGTTAGTATCATGTTTTCATGTTTAATACTATCACGACGATCAAGATAATGACGACGATGACGATTTTGACACAGTAAAATATTGTACAAGTTAATAACGCCAATACCAGACAATTACTTTAGTCCCGTGTAATTACAATAATTTATTTCAATGTGGAATTTTGCCCCATAACTCGAAGATTTTTATCTCGGCCCTGGGGCAAAGATTCATTTTCTTCATCTGTAAAATTCTGTTAAGTATGTAAGTAGGCTGTTTATGTTTTCTTATTGGCAACGTTACGTAGCGCTCAATATGAAAATCACTGGCTGTGCTGTGTGCAGTCTGTGGCTAGTTTGCATTGTTGTCTGCCATTGTAGTGTTGGGCAGCGGCAGCTGGCTGTGAACAGCGCGTAGCGTTGCGCAGTTGGAGGTGAGCCGCCAGCAGTGGTGGATGTGGGGAGAGAGATGGCGGAGTTTTGTAATTTTTCATGAACTGATATATTTATATATGATGATATTAAGGTAAATACATTGTTTGTTCTCTATTAATATCTTTCATTTGCTAACTATCCCTATCAGTAGTTAGTGCCTTTAGTAGTTTGAATCTTTTATTTAGCTGGGAGTAGTGGCGCTTGCTGTATTGCAGTAGTGGGAGAAACGAAGATTATTGTGAGGTAAGTGATTTAGTGATTTGTGAAAGGTATAGTTTAATGTTAGTCAGGGCCATTCTTTTGTAGGGATCTTTGATAGTCAGATTGCGTTGCGCTAACAAAATATTGTGTGTCAGGTTAAGCACAGTCCTGTATAGTTGTTCAAAGGGTACGTTTCATATGTCGACCCTTAGCCTAGGATATCTCACTGGAATCTTCTGATTTTTTCTTGTAGTTTGTGTATTTAATGTAGCTTTTGTTTATTGCTAGCGCGTAATTGTAGAGAGAATTTCCTTTGTAGTTGCAGTCTTTCATTGTTGTATAGTAAAACAGTTGTGGCATGCATGTAGATTTGCACCAAGTATTTCGCAGCTGCGCTTGCAATTAACTAGATATTATTTTCAGTGCTATGTTAATGTGTTCTCTTATTTTTGATCTTCAAATTGTGTTTTTCTGTGTTGTCGTGTGAAATACTGTGACAATAATGGCGTGTGAAAAACGTAACACTAGGCTCCAAACTAAACTGAGAAATAATAGTGATGACGAGCGTAGCTTATCAGCGCCGCCGAGTAATGAATTTACTAATGTTCAAAGTAGTAATTTGGTAACTGTGCACAGGGAAATGGAGCGGGCGTCAAACAATGGCGTGGACAGTGAAACAATTAGTGAAGAGGGAAGCATTATCGATCGACCGGTCGGCAATAGCTCGCCTCAGGAAGCCGAAATGACACGACACGATCTCGCAAATACTGTAGATTCAGGTTTTGGATCCTCACCGTTTTCTCGAATAAGTCAAGACACATTTTCTGCTTGTCAAAATGTGAATGTTTCCGGTGTAAATTCACTGCCGAAAAGCACTGAGGAACATGTTTCAGACACCAATGCATTGTTATTACAATTAATACAACAAATGGGACAGACACAGCAAAAGCTTCAAAAGTTAGACACAGTGGAACAAAATCTTAAAAAGTTAGACACAATGGAACAACACCAGACACAAACACAGCAACAGTTAGACACAGTGGAACAAAATCTTAAAAAGTTAGACACAATGGAACAACACCAGAGACAAACACAGCAACAGTTAGACACAGTGGAACAAAATCTCAAAAAGTTAGACTCATTGGAACAAACTCTCGAACAAACACGTGAGGATTTAACTGCTGAGTTACATAACATTGAATCGAAATGTCAAAAAGTCTGTAATGACGTAAAAACTCAAATTTGTGAGCATTTTCAACCTATTTTTTCGCGTCATGAAAATGCATTACAGAATCACGAAGCAGCCATAAAAGAACTGCAAACTATTGTTCATGAAAATCACAACACCTTGCAAGCTAAAATTGACGCAGTTGCATCTACCGATTCGGTTACGCAACTTGCAAAAAGTCAAGAAAACTTAAAGGACACAGTAGATTCGATTTCAACACAAATGGACACTCTGAAACTTGGTTCAGAAAAACACACTGAGGAAATGTGTTCATTATCAGAGAAAGTAGTTGAACTTTCGGATCAGCTAAATAATTTATCTACGAAGGTAGATGATAATCTGAATGACGCAAAACCGGTAGTCTTTAATGACACAGAACAGAGCGAACAAATTAGGAAACTGAAACAAAATCTGAATCAAATTGATACGCAACACCAAAGAGAAATCCGGGAAGTACAAGATCAGCTGACACAGGTAATACAAGAATTACGTATTTCAGAAGACACTCGCGCTCCAACACGGGAAGAGGAACTTAGAAATACGCAAAAGCCACAAAATAATAACACAGGGCATTTCGGTAATTATGAAAGAAATTGGCAAGGTACACCGAATTTTGAGATGGAACCGCCGACACGACGTAACTATGACCGAGATGCTACTCGCCGACACGATGATTTTGACTATAAGCTGTTCATTACTACACGTAAATTCAAAACGTTTAAGAATTCTGCCAACGACATTCATCCACAAGCATGGCTCCATCAATTCTCTCATTGTTTTCCTCCCAACTGGTCGTTGGAACACAGATTAGAATTTATGTGTGGCTACTTAGAGAATGAACCAGCTGTAAGAATGCGATCGGTAATTCACGATTGCCACAGTGAAGGAGAGTTTTACCATGCCTTCCTCTCAGCATATTGGTCTCAAGCTACACAAGACCGTGTAAAACATAGCATCATGATGATGAAACACTTTGAACAATCTGAATTTTCCAGTCTTGTCAAATATTTTGAAGACATGTTGCATAAGAATCAATATCTTTCAAACCCATACAGCCCCTCAGAACTCATCCGCATTTGCTTACTCAAATTGCCTGAACATTTACGACATATTATTTTAGCAGGACGTTGCAAAGATGACATTGAAGCATTTCAGGGTCTGTTACAAGAATTAGAAATTGACACTGACAATCGCGGAACGCGAAACCAGGAACACAACAATAACAGGTCACATCCGTCGCAATTCCGCGATGAAAGAAGTAATAACTTGACACGACAAGGCTATTCTCACAACACAAATCGTGACCAAAACAGACACCACCCGTATGACAACCGTTGGCAGAGTAGTAATAACTACAGGGAAAGATCACCTCTCCGTGGTAATGATTATCACAGAGACAATAAGAGAAACAGACAATATGGGAACCAAAATAAATATTATCAAGGGAGACAGAATAATTTCAGACGCAACAGTTCGACGCACAGTTACGATTCAGGGAGAAATTCTCCACCACTTAACCGACAAGAAAGAAACTACAGGAGCTATCGACATGACGACAGACGATGTGATCGTAACGACAGACCTGAATTGCATCAGAACTGGCGGGATTTAAACAGGGCAGGGCCCTCTCGAGGAGGTGAATTTGTAGAAGTTAGGTCTCCAAATCCCAGTAACGACGCGCGCCAACAAAGAAACAGACAATGACTCACACCGCAGGCAGCCGCGTGCGCCGGCTGGCTCAGAGAAAAATAACATTGACGCTAACCTTGAGCAAGATTCCAGTATTCTTTACGGACGAATACCGCATGATAATTGCATTCAAGTTGAAACTCTGCGTATTAGGAAGAGTAAAGGTTTACACCACATTTCACATGTAAAACCATTTATTGAAAGATAATCTGCTTTTTAACTTTGTCTTTGTCATATAACTTTTCACTTCACATTTTTAGTATGCTTTGTCAGACTTAAGAAACTGTTAACATGCAACAATGTTTGAAGTTAAATATCCAGTCTAGAGCCTAGGGAACATTTTTAAAACAGAAATTACGAATGCATTGTTATAGTGAACAGACGACACAGTGTTGTATTTGTACATTCTTGCTTGTTAGTTGCACGATTACGTAACGACTATCAGGGTTACATACTTAGGACACATACTGGTACTGCTAATGAGATTTTAATGCAACATTTTGGTTTACTTGAAAATACATTCTGGGTTTAAAGTACTTTCTGTGAGATACCAGACGACACAGTGGTTAGTTTATGTGATAGCTACACGATTTTTATCACGACGCTACTAATGAGTGACAATGTACAATGTTGATTTTGCGGTGTTTCTGTTTTATATCTGCACAGTTTTTCTGTATTATTCTGGAAAGTAAAACATGTTTTAGTAGTAACTTTTATGGTATAGCTACAAGGAGACAGCCTTTTCTGTAGCACAACAATACGTTACAGCACAGTACTTTCTTCATCACGGCAATAAGCGTAATAAGTATGATATCTATACGCAAAGCATTTCACTTTTGTTTATCATGAGGTAAGTATATTGGCTTCTGCAGAACTTAGCTTTCGGAGGACGATAACTACGACACTTCCACACAGATTATGTTGCAACAAGGCGCACATTTAGCGCTACAGTACACGTATTTGAGTGATTAATTTTGTACTTGAAACATTTATTTTTAAAGATTTTTTAATTACAAAGAAAGTTTTCCGTGATACATTTCATTCCATTGCTGTAATTTGTAACACCTGAGGGCATAATTACATTTATCCTCAGGGGGGTACACGCTTACTTTGTGTACCATGTGTGTGGCAACCACAAGGAACCCTAGCTAATATGGTATTTGCTTATACAACTTTACACATCGGTACCATATTTCTCTCACACACAAATTACACAGCTATCTGATCATTTAACTGAGAGAGACAAACATTTATTTTACTACATCAGTGACACATGTCTACGCAATTACACCGTTGGATAACTTCACACTTATGAAACTGTATTTTGTCTGTACTTTGTAAACTGTTCATATTTTTCGGAATCATTGTGATACTATGAGAGCTTTGAATGATGTATTTGGTAAAGGGATTATGATTTTTAAAGTACGTTTGAGGCAGATGACACTTTTGACATGAGCAGAGAATTTTTTTTAATTATTGGAGGAAGCTACGACGATTTTGAGATTTGACTGAGGTGTTATGATGTTATTTTTACGACGACGATGTGTATTATGCTGCTGAGGTATGTTTACGATTAATAGGCTGAGGCTACTATATGAGTTATTTGATTATGCTTCATATTTATAATGACGAAATATTGACGAGTGTCGATGGATACGTATATGTGTAATAAGGTAAGGAGTAATGAATAGTGTGTAGGGACTCTTGACTTGTGAAAAAGGATGGTGGAAACCAAGAATCGTACTTTAAGAGTTATGACATGTGTGAATCATGTGTGAATGTATCACAATGCCACTGAACATTTTTTGGACACTGTTATATTCATAGGATTTTGTTTCTACAGATTTGCAACGCTAATTCTTGACCTGTGAAATATTTTTAAATGAGACTGCAACGGTAGCAGAATCTCCTGTCGTAAATATTTCCGTACAAAAGTTAAGTGACCACCTGCACGTAATGCGTCGCGGGCACCCAGCTGTGTCAGACGCCTGGAGAAAAAGCCATTATTGCGAGCCCTTTTCAGCGGCACAGGTAGAAAAAAAAAGGGGACGTGGGACGTGTCAAACACCTGGAGAACAAGCCATTAGGGTGTGCCTTTCATTGCTAATGCGACACCCTCGTTACTTGAAAACATATGATTACTCGCACTTCGTGCTAAAAACTGAAATGCTTATGAATTGATGGGAAATATTCGTACATCTGCACACCTGATTACGACAAGCGTCTTTCTACGAGAGTTGAGAGAATTTCTACTAACTTATGAAATGTCACATGACTATTGAATGATATTTTTATGCTTTGGTTTGCGTAATTGCTTATTTCATTTGATACCTGTTTTTCAGCTGTGTTGCAGCAATGCTTTTATAAAATGAAATGCATTTGCTAATGTGAACACTTTCTGTCAACAGATCTATTAAATAATTATTTTATGATCCACATTCTTTAAAAAAAGGAGCACTTGGAAAGGAAAGAACAATAAGAAGGAACTAAAGCAGTAACACATAATTTTCTTTTCAAGTACTTGGTAATTTCTTTTGTAGAATAAATTGTGATGCATCACTCTAATATTAAGATGTGATTATACATTTCCCTTATCTGCATTGTTATCTTTAGTGTACTATTTTTTTCTGCTTGCGCTATGTCATGTTTAGGTATAAGTTGCTGCTGTTTGCCAGGCATAGTGTTATTGAATTTGACTTTTGCTCATTTATGCTGCTAGCTTTGCCAATTTGCATTTTTTGCATTGCTGTTTGTGTTAATTTGTTATGTGATGCTGCATTGCCTCGTCCCTTAGTTTAGCATCTGAGCTCAGTAGATTTAAGTTAGCTTAAGAGGGGGTAGACTATATGAGAAACTGACTATGGAGAATAGGTTAAGAATGCATTGCGAAGTTATATAAAAAAGGATTTGGGCCCAAATGAGTATTGTATAATCAGAAATAATTATTTTGAAAGAAATATGAACAGAATACAGAAAGCATGCTTGGATAAGTTTTTTTTGGTGGAAGCGAAGGTTGAAATAAGACGAAAGATCTATAGAATGAAGTTTTGGGATGGACTGCAGTACCACATGTTACACTGAAAATGAACCCTGTCCTTTCCCTTTTGTGTTATCCCACTATATGTTTGTGTACCCTTGTGTATTTGTTTTCTTCCTGTCTCTGTGTACAGTTTCATAGAATTTTTTTCTCTTTTAATATTAAGCTACATTCACTATGATGAGGAATACTGTTATCCTCGAATATAATTGGCATTAATAATACGTTATTTACTTTGTAAAGATGTTAGATATTGTTAATTCTGTTCTGTTTAATGCTCATGTGTGAAGTTGATGTTTCGAAAGTTATTGTGATCCTTTATGTATGTACTCATGTCATAATTCCACTGATGTATATGTTTATTTCTATTCTTTTGTAAAGCCTGTACTACAAATGTTATCTGTATTATTATGTTCTTTAATGATGTATTTTGTACCTTTGTAATTGTATTTTCTTGTTGTAAATTTATAAACTTGTAATTGACACCAGATCATCTTATTATTAACTTGTAAGTTACATTTCACTGCACACGTTTCTGTTGGTCATAGTATATGGACAATATGTGAGAAGTTGGGACTGTTAGTGTTTGCACATGTGTTTATAATTCAGCAAGGGACTGGATAACAGCATTGCTGGTTCTAAGGACAATTCCAGAAACTTTGTGAGTGCATAAGTGGTGGTTTATGGACTTGCTATATTATCCGCAAGACTCTTCAATGGTGATTGTGCACCTGCACAGTCACAACAGATGGCTGCTGGCTATTTCTACAAGGACTGCAGTGGGTCTGCACCTCTGGTGGCCCACCAATACCATTATCTCTACAAGGACTGCAGTGGGTCTGCACCTCTGGTGGCCCACCAATATCGTAATCTCTACCAGGACTACGGTGGGTCTGCTCTGTGATGACCTACCTACCAATATTCATCAAAACTTCGACTGACTCTGCAGTGGGTTTGCTCTGTTGTGGCCCATTACCTGTCAGCATGTCAAGAGCCAGCACTGTCTTTCCGTTGGAAGGACAACACTACTTCTTCAAGACTGCATGGAAATCCACTACTTCTGTGTGCATTTTCTTTTACTGCTCAGACTTTGAGAAAAACACTGCTATTCTCCTGTTATGTACGATCAGGACTGTCTTTATAAACTGTGAGAAAATTTTAGCTTTTGACCAACATTGTATCAATAAGTGTGTGCATTTGATTTCTTTGTTATTGTAATTATGAAAAATTTTATCAAATCATTATTGGCCACTGCCCAAAAAAAATTTTGTAAAATTTTTTGTGAGGAGCATGGGGGCTATGTAAGTAGGCTGTTTATGTTTTCTTATTGGCAACGTTACGTAGCACTCAATATGAAAATCACTGGCTGTGCTGTGTGCAGTCTGTGGCTAGTTTGCATTGTTGTCTGCCATTGTAGTGTTGGGCAGCGGCAGCTGGCTGTGAACAGCGCGTAGCGTTGCGCAGTTGGAGGTGAGCCGCCAGCAGTGGTGGATGTGGGGAGAGAGATGGCGGAGTTTTGTAATTTTTCATGAACTGATATATTTATATATGATGATATTAAGGTAAATACATTGTTTGTTCTCTATTAATATCTTTCATTTGCTAACTATCCCTATCAGTAGTTAGTGCCTTTAGTAGTTTGAATCTTTTATTTAGCTGGGAGTAGTGGCGCTTGCTGTATTGCAGTAGTGGGAGAAACGAAGATTATTGTGAGGTAAGTGATTTAGTGATTTGTGAAAGGTATAGTTTAATGTTAGTCAGGGCCATTCTTTTGTAGGGATCTTTGATAGTCAGATTGCGTTGCGCTAACAAAATATTGTGTGTCAGGTTAAGCACAGTCCTGTATAATTGTTCAAAGGGGACGTTTCAAGTAAAACCTTAATACATCATACGAGCTATCTTTAACCTACAGTATCGTGTAACCTTTGATGCTAGGTGTACTGTGTACAATTTTTACAGTCTTGTAACGACAAAGAGAGAAAGGAAAAAAACATAGAAGAGTTAACTGTGCACCTTTGGCCCCGCATACCGTATAACCTATACGGAACCGTAACAGATATGTTCGGGAATCTTACGTGGTAAGAGCTCTCGTGAAGCGCTGTTGGGTACTTTTAGAGAAGCTGCATTTGAAGATGACTCTGCGACCATTATATTATCACCAATGTGTACCACGTTCAGGAGACATGAGAAAAAGGTGAGAAAGATTGGGACGTCTACTGAGACACATGGACAACAGGTTTCTCTCTCAGGTAAAGGATAATTTCGTTTTATGGCCACCTGGTTCTAAATGGATCCGGAAAGACTGACTAAAAAGTATTATGAATGTAATAATACAGTATCAACAGCCGTTTTTTTAATATTGTTTCATTAAGCAACCAATTTCGACGTTTCAGTCACGTCATCTTAAGGCGCGCCCCATGAGTGACACCAAATAGCACTCGCGCATGTATAAGACACCAATATTCGTATATGGTTCCGTAGATACCCGAACTTCATGAGCATCTGTGTTCTTCACATATGTGGCAGCCACTCGTCTGCCACACGTGTAAAGAGCGCACACGTCCATGAAGTTCGGATTTCTACGGAATCACATACGAATATGTCTTATACACGCTCGAGTTCTACTTGTCGTCATTCATACGACAGGCCTGAAGATGACGTAGTTGGAACGTCGAAACAGGTTTCCTCAACGTAACGTCTCTTTATACAGTATTATTACATTTCCTTGTCCATTCACTGATTCACGTTCTTGAGCTCAAGGTAGAGTTAGATTTACAAAAAGGTTTTATGTTGGTGTGTATGTACGGAGCGTTTCTTTTATACATGTCGATAGTTCGGTTGTTATGGGTTTATTTATCGATTGTCACATTTTATTTGTAGTTCACTGTTGAGTTTACATATCTTCATTATGTCATTGTAAATGTCGTGTGACTAGTGCCCCCCGTCGGGTAGACCGCTCGCCGGGTGCAAGATTTGACGCCACTTGGGCGACCTGCGCGTCGATGGGGATGAAATGATGATGATTAGGACAACACAACACCCAGTCCCTGAGCGGAGAAAATCTCCGACCCACCAGGGAATCGAACCCGGGCCCTTACGATTGACATTCTGTCACGCTGACCACTCATCTACCGGAGGTAGACATTATGTGATTCGATTGAAGAGTTCCTAGATAACAGAACGGAGCATGTCATTCTCAATGGAGAGAAGTCTTCCGAAATAAGAGTGATTTTAGGTGTGCCGCAGGGGAGTGTCGTAGGACTGTTACTATTCACAATATACATAAATGACCTTGTGAATGACATCCGAAGTTCACTGAGGCTTTTTGCGGATGATGCTGTGGTATATCGAGAGGTTGTAACAATGGAAAATTGTACTGAAATGCAGGAGGATCTGCAGCGAATTGACACATGGTGAAGGGAATGGCAATTGATTCTCAATGTAGACAAGTGTAATGTGCTGCGAATACACAGTAAGATAGATCCGTCATCATTTAGCTACAAAATAGCAGGTCAGCAGCTGGAAGCAGTTAATCCATAAATTATCTGGGAGTACGCATTAGGAGTGATTTAAAATGGAATGATCATATAAAGTTGATCGTCCGTAAAGCAGATGCAAGACTGAGATTCATTGCAAGAATCCTTAGGAAATGCAATACGAAAACAAAAGAAGTAGGTTACAGTACACTTCTTCGCTCACTGCTTGAATACTGCTCAGCAGTGGTGGGATCCGTACCAGACAGGGTTGATAGAAGAGATAGAGAAGTTCCAACGGAGAGCAGCGCGCTTCGTTACAGTATCTTTTAGTAATCGCGAAAGCGTTACGGAGATGATAGATAAACTCCAGTGGAAGACTCTGCAGGAGAGACGCTCAGTAGCTCGGTACGGGCTTTTGTTGAAGTTTCGAGAACATACCTTCACCGAGGAGTCTAGCAGTATATTGCTCCCTCCTGCGTATATCTCGCGAAGAGACCATGAGGATAAAATCAGAGAGATTAGAGCCCACACAGAGGCATACCGACAATCCTTCTTTCCACGAACAATATGAGACTGGAATAGAAGGGAGAACCGATAGAGATACTCAAGGTGCCCTCCGCAACACACCGTCAGGTGGCTTGCGGAGTATGGATGTAGATGTAGATATGTCATTTAGAGATAGTGAGTGGAGCTGTGCATGCTATAAAATCGAGTGGCAATTGGAGAAGTCGGAACATTTCTGCTTCAGTTCAATAGAGGCGTGACGGCAGCGGAGGCAACCGGAAACATTTGCGCCGCGTACGAGGAAATTGCCGTTGGTGGGGAGGCTAGCGTGCCTCAGCGATACAGATGGCCGTACCGTAGGTACAACCACAACGGAGGGGTATCTGTTGAGAGGCCAGACAAACATGTGGTTCCTGAAGAGGGGCAGCAGCCTTTTCAGTAGTTGCAGGGGCAACAGTCCATATGATTGACTGATCTGGCCTTGTAACATTAACCAAAACGGCCTTGCTGTGCTGGTACTGCGAACGGCTGAAAGCAAGGGGAAACTACAGCCGTAATTTTTCCCGAGGACATGCAGCTTTACTGTATGATTAAATGATGATGGCGTCCTCTTGCGTAAAATATTCCGGAGGTAAAATAGTCCCCCATTCGGATCTCCGGGCGGGGACTACTCAAGAGGACGTCGTTATCAGGAGAAAGAAAAGTGGCATTCTACGGATCGGAGCGTGGAATGTCAAATCCCTTAATCGGGCAGGTAGGTTAGAAAATTTAAAAAGGGAAATGGATAGGTTAAAGTTTGATATAGTGGGAATTATTGAAGTTCAGTGGCAGGAGGAACAAGACTTTTGGTCAGGTGATTACAGGGTTATAAATACAAAATCAAATAGGGGTAATGCAGGAGTAGGTTTAATAATGAATAAAAAAATAGGAGTGCGGGTTACCTACTACAAACAGCATAGTGAACGCATTATTGTGGCCAAGATAGACACAAAGCCCATGCCTACTACAGTAGTACAAGTTTATATGCCAACTAGCTCTGCAGATGATGAAGAAATAGATGAAATGTATGACGAGATAAAAGAAATTATTCAGGTAGTGAAGGGAGACGAGAATTTAATAGTCATGGATGACTGGAATTCGTCAGTAGGAAAAGGGAGAGAAGGAAACATAGTAGGTGAATATGGATTGGGGGGAAGAAATGAAAGAGGAAGCCGCCTTGTAAAATTTTGCACAGAGCATAACTTAATCATAGCTAACACTTGGTTCAAGAATCATAAAAGAAGGTTGTATACCTGGAAGAATCCTGGAGATACTAAAAGGTATCAGATAGATTATATAATGGTAAGACAGAGATTTAGGAACCAGGTTTTAAATTGTAAGACATTTCCAGGGGCAGATGTGGATTCTGACCACAATCTATTGGTTATGAACTGCAGATTGAAACTGAAGAAACTGCAGAAAGGTGGGAATCTAAGGAGATGGGACCTGGATAAACTGGAAGAACCAGAGGTTGTAGAGAGTTTCAGGGAGAGCATAAGGCAACAATTGACAGGAATGGGGGAAAGAAATACAGTAGAAGAAGAATGGGTAGCTCTGAGAGATGAAGTAGTGAAGGCAGCAGACGATCAAGTAGGTAAAAAGGCGAGGGCTAGTAGAAATCCTTGGGTAACAGAAGAAATACTGAATTTAATTGATGAAAGGAGAAAATATAAAAATGCAGTAAATGAAGCAGGCAAAAAGGAATACAAACGTCTCAAAAATGAGATCGACAGGAAGTGCAAAATGGCTAAGCAGGGATGGCTAGAGGACAAATGTAAGGATGTAGAGGCTTGTCTCACTAGGGGTAAGATAGATACTGCCTACAGGAAAATTAAAGAGACCTTTGGAGAGAAGAGAACCACTTGTATGAATATCAAGAGCTCTGATGGCAACCCGGTTCTAAGCAAAGAAGGGAAGGCAGAAAGGTGGAAAGAGTATGTAGAGGGATTATACAAGGGCGATGTACTTGAGGACAATATTAAGGAAATGGAAGAGGATGTAGATGAAGACGAAATGGGAGATAAGATACTGCGTGAAGAGTTTGAAAGAACACTGAAAGACCTGAGTCGAAACAAGGCCCCGGGAGTAGACAACATTCCATTAGAACTACTGATGACCTTGGGAGAGCCAGTCATGACAAAACTCTACCATCTGGTGAGCAAGATGTATGAGACAGGCGAAATACCCTCAGACTTCAAGAAGAATATAATAATTCCAATATCAAAGAAAGCAGGTGTTAACAGATGTGAAAATTACCGAACTATCAGTTTAATAAGTCACAGCAGGTATAAAATACAGGGAGCGAAAGGCTATTTACAATTTGTACAGAAATCAGATGGCAGTTATAAGAGTCGAGGGACATGAAAGGGAAGCAGTGGTGGGAAAAGGAGTGAGACAGGGTTGTAGCCTCTCCCCGATGTTATTCAATCTGTATATTGAGCAAGCAGTAAAGGAAACAAAAGAAAAATTCGGAGTAGGTATTAAAATTCATGGAGAAGAAGTAAAAACTTTGAGGTTCGCCGATGACATTGTAATTGTATCAGAGACAGCAAAGGACTTGGAAGAGCAGTTGAACGGAATGGACAGTGTCTTGAAAGGAGGATATAAGATGAACATCAACAAAAGCAAAACAAGGATAATGGAATGTAGTCAAATTAAATCGGGTGATGCTGAGGGAATTAGATTAGGAAATGAGACACTTAAAGTAGTAAAGGAGTTTTGCTATTTGGGGAGCAAAATAACTGATGATGGTCGAAGTAGAGAGGATATAAAATGTAGACTGGCAATGGCAAGGAAATCGTTTCTGAAGAAGAGAAATTTGTTAACATCAAGTATAGATTTAAGTGTCAGGAAGTCGTTTCTGAAAGTATTTGTATGGAGTGTAGCCATGTATGGAAGTGAAACATGGACGATAACTAGTATGGACAAGAATAGAAGCTTTCGAAATGTGGTGCTACAGAAGAATGCTGAAAATAAGGTGGGTAGATCACGTAACTAATGAGGAGGTATTGAATAGGATTGGGGAGAAGAGAAGTTTGTGGCACAACTTGACTAGAAGAAAGGATCGGTTGGTAGGACATGTTTTGAGGCATCAAGGGATCACAAATTTACCATTGGAGGTCAGCATGGAGGGTAAAAATCGTAGAGGGAGACCAAGAAATGAATACACTAAGCAGATTCAGAAGGATGTAGGTTGCAGTAGGTACTGGGAGATGAAGAAGCTTGCACAGGATAGAGTAGCATGGAGAGCTGCATCAAACCAGTCTCAGGACTGAAGACCACAACAACAACAACAACAACAACAACGAGGATAGTGCTACTGGACAGAGCACAGCAAGAAAATGATTTTCTCGTTTTAAGGAGGGTCATTCTGACATTAGTCATCCTCCATTTGAGGAAGACCTTCTGGGTTCGATGGAGATCGTTTACGCGCATTAATTCACAGCGATCCGCGTCTGTGTAGTGAACTGTGATCATTCCACCATCGTGCGACATTTGTATGCGTTGGGAAGGTTAAAAGCGGGTGCGAGGGTACCGCATGCTCTAAGCCAAAATCAGAAATACCAGAGGGTGGCAGTGTGTGCATCTCTACTTGCTCGTCACCAACACTGGCTCGTGAACGACGGTGATCATTCCTGTCCTGTATCGCCACTCATGACGAGAAATCGTGTCTTTATGAGAACACCAGGAAAAGAAAGGAGTGGCTGAGCCCAAACAAAGCAGCAAATCCCCGTACAAAGACCTGTGCACATCCCCGAAAGATAATTTCACTACTGGCCATTAAATTTGCTGCACCACGAAGATGGCGTGCTACAGACGCGAAATTTAAGAAGATGCTCTGATATGCAAATGGTTAGCTTTTCAGAACATTCACACAAGGTTGGCGCCGGTGGCGACACTTACAACGTGCTGACGTGAGGAAAGTTTCCAACCGATTTCTCATACACAAACAGCAGTTGACCGGCGTTGCCTGGTGAAACGTTGTTGTGATGCCTCGTGTAAGGAGCATAAATGCGTATCATCACGTTTCCGACTTTGGTAAAGGTCGGATTGTAGCCTATCGCGATTGTGGTTTATCGTATCGCGACATTGCTGCTCGCGTTGGTCGAGATACAATGACTGTTAGCAGAATATGGAATCGGTGGGTTCAGGAGGGTAATACGGAGCGCCGTGCTGGATCCCAACGGCCTCGTATCTCTAGCAGTCGAGATGACAGGCATCTAATCTGCGTGGCTGTAACGGATCGTGCAGCCATGTCTCGATCCCTGAGTCAACAGACGGGGACGTTTGCAAGACAACAACCATCTGCACGAACAGTTCGACGACGTTTTCAGCAGCATGGACTATCAGCTCGGAGACCACGGTTGCGGTTACCCTTGACGCTGCATCACATACAGGAGCGCCTGCGATGGTGTAGTCAACGACGAACCTGGGTGCACGAATGGCAAAACGTCATTTTTTCGGATGAATGTAGGTTCTGTTTACAGCATCATGATGGTCGCATTCGTGTTTGGCGACATCGCGGCGAACGCACATTGGAAGCCTGTATTCGTCATCGCCATACTGGTGTATCACCCGGCGTGATGGTATGGGGTGCCATTGGTTACATGTCTGTGTCACTTCTTGTTCGCATTGACGGCACTTTGAACAGTGGACGTTACATTTCAGATGTGTTCGACCTGTGGCTCTATCCTTGATTCGATCCTTGCGAAACCGTACGTTTCAGCAGGATATTGCACGACCGCATGTTGTAGGTCCTGTACGGGCCTCTCTGGACACAGAAAATGTTCGTCTGCTGCCCTGGCCAGCACATTCTCCGGATCTCTCACCATTGAAAACGTGTGGTCAATGCTGGCCGAGCAACTGGCTCGTCACAATACGGCAGTCACTACTCTTGATGAACTGTGGTATCGTGTTGAAGTTGGATGGGCTGCTGTACCTGTACACGGCATCCAAGCTCTGTTCGACTCCATGCCCAGGCGTATCGAGGCCGTTATTACGGCCAGAGGTGGTTGTTCTGGGTACCGATTTCTCAGGATCTATGCACCCAAATTGCGTGAAAATGTAATCAAACGTCAGTTCTAGTATAATATATTTGTCCAAGGAATACCCGTTTATCATCTACATTTGGTGTAGAAATTTTAATGGCCAGTAGTGTACTATGCATCTGAAAGAACAGCGACTGTGTAGTGCACCATGAATTGGTTCCCCGAGGTGTAACCATCGCTGCTGACATTTACTGTGAAGAACTGAGACGTCTTGCAGATTAAGTCCAAGAACAGCGACCAGGAAGACTGCGTGAAGTGACGCTACTCCACGATAAGGCACGCCAGCATTGTGATAGATTAAAAAAAAAAACGCTATACAGGAGTTGGGCTGGGAAGTTATTTCGCACGCACATTTGCACTCGATATTGCACCCTCAAATTTTTTACCTTTTCCGCTCTCTATCAAACTACTTTCAAGGA
Source organism: Schistocerca serialis cubense (assembly GCF_023864345.2). Lineage (NCBI taxonomy): Eukaryota > Metazoa > Arthropoda > Insecta > Orthoptera > Acrididae > Schistocerca > Schistocerca serialis. Next base: position 60,483,941 of record NC_064649.1, on the reverse strand, counting down.
ACTTCCTTTTCGGATTAAAACGAGCTCCGAACACGGCTCGACGAAGTTTTCGCCTCAAAACCACGTGATTGCTACATTGGTGGAATCGAAAAGTTGTCCCAGTGTTGGCAGAGTGTTGTAAATGGCCAAAGAGAATATAACTTATGTGAATCTGTTGTGTTTACTACACTTATGGGCAAACGATAATAAATAGTGCACCAACCTAATGTCCTACCATTTCGACAAAAATCAACTGGCTCAGGGAAATGAAAAAGGGATTAACAGAAATTAACGTTATAAAAGCTGAAATTCATGAGAGTACAACTTTTCGAAAGAAAATTAGGAAGTTTGGGAGTTTTCGAGGATAGGACAGACACCGCAACACTGTATGAACAGATGACAGATGGAAATAACGCAGTGAAACACTGAGGAAACACCGAAACTCAGGAACGAAGATAATATCATCAATCAGTTACTCAACTTGGTCCGTAAATGGCCGAATCGAAGGAATACAGAGAGAGAGAGAGAGAGAGAGAGAGAGAGAGAGAGAGAGAGAGAGAAGAAGAAGAAGAAGAAGAAGATACGAACCACCCTTCGCCATGGACTGTACAATATTTATGCTTATATAGGTGGAAGGTTGCTTTTCGTGAAATGAGAGCGGACACCATACACGTCTAATTCTTTTATTTTTTCCGTAATTACACTGGCAGTTCCCGAGCAGTCTAATAGACGAATCGTATGTCAGTTTTTCATAAAAGAAGGCGACCTACTTCCCAATTTCTGGATACTGTACCAACTTTACGGCTCGTATGTTTTCCTACAAAATGCGGATGTTCCGTGACCGGAGCGCTGTACACCCGTGGCTTTCTGTGACTTTCCGAACACAAGCGGGGCTCCTGACAGTCGTTTCATAAGCCTTAGAGTCGCACAGGGAGACTTCTAGAGAAGTACGGAACGAGGCAAGCTTTTCATCATCATCCGGCGGCGCTTTGGTACTTTTTTTTTTTCGATGCCAGTCCCACCGGTGTGCTTGGGATCTTTACGTAACCGGAGGGTCTTCGAGACAGAGAGAAAAAGAAATCGATATTTATTCTTCGGTCATGCAGTGCTCGGATTAGAACCGGCGTAAGACAGAGGTGTAAGCCTTTCGCCGCTACTGTTCAATCTATAAATCGAAGAATCAATGATGGAAATAAAAGAAAATGTCAGGAGTGGAAGTAATATTGAGAGTTAAAGGATATTAATAGAAAGATTCGCTGATGGCATCGGTGTGTTTAGTGAAAGTGAGAAAGAATTAGAGGCTCTGTTGAATCGAATAAACTGTCAAGTGATATTAGGATGTGGACTGAAAGTAAGCCGTACAAACACGAAAGTATTGGGGAGTAGTAGAAATGAGATTAGCGAAAAACTTAACAACAGAGTTGTTGACCAAGAAGCGGACGGAGTGAGAGAATTCTGCGTCGTTGAAAGCAGAATAACACATTACGGACGAAGCGAGGGGTGGCATAAAAAGCAGAAGCGAACAGCAGGCGTACAGCCCCCTCCAGAATACACAAACGGCTTAGCAAAGGATTGCAGCCCACGAGCTGAAAACGGACTGACGTCCTCCAAATGCGGATGACGTCTTTATGGCATCCAGGTAAGATACTTAGTGTTACATATATTAGTTTCCAGCTCTTTGAACGAGTTTCCCCACGCCACATCTTATACTCTGCTGCCACAAAGTGTAACAGTGTATTTCCTGGCGCGCTAATATAGTGCGCGACGTGTCTGCCAAATGCCAGACGCGGCCGTCTGCAGACCTTGGTGGCTAATTAGCGACTTGGCGGAGGCGGCAGTCAGCTCGCTATCCTGCAGATGACGTCACAGGCGCGGCGCATGCATGCTGTCAATTGGATGCCAAGGGGTCCCTGCCAACACGGTTAGTTAGCTCCGTTCCGCTCCACACCCGTCACGAAGAAGCAACATCTCTCTTGCGTCGGAAAAAAGATAATTACATCCATTTGTTGCAGAATATTAGAAAATTTTTCTGATCTCAGACATATGAAGGCATCTCACGCAGAACGATCTTGTCCATGCTAATCATCATGGATTCCAAAAACATCCAGAACGTGAGACCCAACACGCGCTATTCTGGTGTAAAATCTTGAAAACCATGAATCAACAAAAAATCATAAACTACCTAAAATCAATTTAATATATAGATTATTATAATCAGGACGTTCAATACAACAATACAGCGCCACGTACGCACATCGCAGGGCCTATATTATCTCGGTCCGCGTACGACCTAAGACAGTTTCAATGACTTTTATGATTCTGGTGGTTCTGGTAACGCTATATCGTTGTACCCGCCGCTCTGATCACAATGATGTATATATCAGTTTGACTAAACATGATTTTTTATTGATTTTTGAAGTTTGATCATCTAAAATTCCGTCCATAATACATTCAGTGTTACCCAAAAAGCATTTGATTCGGTAAGTACCTACCAGCTTCTTATCGAAACTACGTACGTATCCCGTGAAATTCGAGACTGCGTCAAGGATCTAAAGCCTATATACTCAACTAAAAATTTAAGGATTAAAAACTAAACTAAACTCCGTCCGAACAGGCCCTGGAAGGCCCACCGGTACCGACCGGCCGCCGTGTCATCCAAAGCCCACAGGTGCCACTGAATGTGGATATGGAGGGGCATGTGGTCGGCACACCGCTCTCCCGGCCGTATGTCTGTTTACCAGAATGGAGACGCCACTTCTCAATCAAGTAGCTCCTCAGTTTGCCTCACAAGGGCTGAGTGCACCACGCTTGCCAACAGCGCTCAGCAGACCGGATGGTCACCCATCCAAGTGCTATCCCAGCCCGACAACGCTTAACTTCAGTGGTCAGACGGAACCGGTGTTACCACTGCGACAAGGCCGTTGGCCCATTTAGGGATTTGACAGAACACTGAGAAAATACAATACGTTTACTAAAGTGCCGGCTAACACTATGCTTGTCAGCCCTCTGTTGGAGTACAGCTGTGTGGTGTGAGATCCGCATAAACTAAGATTGACGGTGGATATCGAAAAAATTCATAGGACAGCTCGTTTTGCATTATGTCGAAACAGGAGAGAGAGGGTCAGGGATATGATACACGAGCTGGGGTAGTCATTAAAAGAAAGGTGTTATTCGCTGCGACAGTACCTTATCATGAAATTTCAATCACCAACTTTCTCCTCAGAGCGGGAAAATACTTTGTTGGCGCCCACCTACATAAGGAGATTGGTTGGTTGGATGGATGGTTTGGGAGAAGGGACCAAACAACGAGGTCATCGGTCCCATCGGATTAGCAAGTACGTCGGCCGTGCCTTTTCAAAGGAACCATCTCGGCATCTGCCTAAAGCGATGTAGGGAAATCGCCAGTAACCTAAATCGGGAAGGCCGGATGTGGGTTTGAACGGTCGTCCTCCCGAATGAAAGTCCATTGTGCTAACCACTGTGCCACCTCCCTCGGTACATAAGGACAACTGATTATCATAATCAAGTAGGAGAAAGTAGACCTCACACAGAATTATTTAAGTGGTCGTTTCTCCCGTGCGATGTTCGAGAGTGGAACGGCAGAGAAGCAGTTTAAATGAGGTTCGATAAACCCTCTGGCATGCGCTTAAATGTAAATTGCAGAGTAATGACTCAGATATAGAGTAGGACTTCTTCGAAGAAAGGATACAGGATGATATCTTGGACTGAGGGTCCTCGACAGTTGTAGAAATAATTTCAAGTGTGCCTCAGGGAAGTGTGTTGGGATCCTTCCTGTTCATGTTGAATACTGATGACGTGCCAGGAAGTATTAATGCAAAGTTAGATTTTTTTCCCAAATGCTGCTGTTATCTACAAACAAGTACTGTCTGAAAGAAGCTGTATAAATATTCAGTCGGATCTTGATAAAATGTTGAACTGGTTCAAAGATAGACAACTATCTTCAAATTTTCAAAAACATGGAACTGTGTACTTCACAAAACTAATAGTATTCAGTATCCTATGACTTCAGTTGACGTTTGGAGCGGGTCACCTCACACAAATACCTCGGTCTAACCGTTTTTTGGTAAACGATGTGGAAAGATTGCACAGGCTGAATTGTAGGTAGAGAACGCAGACATCGGCTCATTGGAGGAATCCTAGAAAAAATCAGTCTGCAATCCAGATTGCCTACAAACCCACCCAAGAATACTTTTTTTTAAAATAATACTGTTCAAGTGAGCGGTACATGCGCTGGAATAACAAGTGATAATGAACGTGTGCAAAGGACGGGAGCGCAAATGGTTACAGGTTCGTCTGAACGGTGGAAGAATGTCGCAGAGATGCAGAAGAAACCGATATCGCAGATGCTTGAGGAAAGACGCAAACTCTCCCGGGAAGACCTACTTACAAAGTTTCAGTAGCCAGTTCTAAATGACAAATTTAGGAATATACTGCAACCCCCAACGTATTGCTCCCGCAGAGGTCCGGAGGACAAGATTAGATTAGTGACAGGGTGCACAGAGGTGCTTTAATAATTATTCTTTCCTCTGTCCTCACCCGAATGGAACAGAAAGAAGGCCTATTAACTAGTACAGTCGGAAATACTCTCTGCCATGCACTTCGCAGTTATTCGCAGGGTACGAATGTAGATTGTAGAAACGGTTGATGCACAAACATGAGCTGGCCCGAGCGTCTAAATATATTTAAAACATGACCATACAATAATCAGCCCTTTCAGATTCCAATTTTTTGTGGAGGAAGCAACATTTTTCTTTATGTAGTGATACTCTTAGGTGATTTTATAATGATTTTAGATGCAACATTTATACAAAAATATTTGCCCGTTTTCAAAACATATCTCTGTATAGTTTGTTTCATTTTACGGTCTGAAATAACTAACTGCGAAATATTCATTATTATAATAATACTTGCTTCTACGCAGATGATCGTGTTCCACCGTGAACTACGTTTTCACACTTTGAGCAACCTTAATTTTCTGCAGTAGTTCTTGTAATTTCAGAAAAAGACTGCACCCTTAAAAAGTGATTGTCATTATTTTAAACTTGAATATGGATGTATATTAAACTTCTATTACACTAGAGCAGTAAATCTTAAAAGCGTAATAAAGTTACACAATATTCCCTATTGTTCTCAACTGAAGGGTTACTTTCAAAAGTATATGCTTGTCACGCGGTGTTACGTCACAGTTAAGATCATTTTATAACCAACTATGTCTGGATGATGAATCTCTGCTACGCAATGTGCGTTGGAATGGTAAAAACTCTACCGACAAGACATATCTGTTCTCGGTATTTGCCAGGGATAGCCACTGAATGCTTCTATGAATCAAGATGTTCGCATTTAAAGGAAAGTCTTAATTTTTATGGTTCCGTACTTTGTTGTTGTTGTTGTTATTGTTGTGGTCTTCAGTCCAGAGGCTGGTTTGATGCAGCCATCCATGCTACTCTGTCCTGCGCAAGCTTCTTCATCTCCAAGTAAATACTGCAGCCTACATCCCTCTGACCCTGTTTAATGTATTCATCTCTTGATCTCCCTCTAACAGTTTTTACCCTCCTGCCTCCAATACTAAACTGACGATCCCTTGATGCCTCAGAACATGTCCTACCAACCCTTCCTCTAGTCAAGTTGTGACACAAATTTGTCTTCCTTTCAATTCTATTCAGTACCTCCTCATTAGTTATGTGATCTACCCATCTAATCTTTAGCATTCTTCTGCAGCACAACATTTAGAAAGCTTCTGTTCCCTTCTTGTCCAAACTATTTATCGTCCATGTTTCACTTCCACACATTGCTACGCTTCCATACAAATACCTTCAGAAATAACTTTCTGACACTTGGATATATGCTCGATGTTAACAAATTTCTCTTCTTCAGAAAAGCTTTCTTTGCCATTGCCACTCTACATTTTATATCCTCTCTATTTCAACCATCATCAGTTATTTTGCTCCCAAAATATCAAAACTCAACTACTACTTCATGTGTCTCATTCCCTAGTCTAATTCCATCAGCATCGCTTGATTTAATTCTACTACATTCAATTATCCTTGTTTTGCTTTTGTTGATGTTCATCTCATATCCTCCTTTGAAGACACTGTCCATTCCGTTCAACTGCTCTTCCAGGTTCTTTGCTGTCTCTGATAGAATTACAATGTCATCGGCAAACTTCAAGTTTTTATTTCTTCTCCGTGGATTTTAATTCCTACTCCAATTTTTTTCTTTTGTTTAATTTACTGCTTGCTCAATATACAGACTGAATAACATCGGGGATAGGCTACAACCCTGTCTCACTCCCTTCCCAACCACTGTTTCCCTTTCATGTCCCTCGACTCTTATAACTGCATAAATTGTAGATAGCCGTTCACTCCGTATATTTGACCCCTCCCACCTTCACAATTTGAAAGAGAGTATTCCTGTCAACATTGTCAAAAGTGTTCTTTAAGTCTACAAATGCTAGAAACGTAGGTTTGCCTTAATCTATTATCTAAAACAAGTCGTAGGGTCAGTGTTACCTCACATGTTCCAACATTTCTACGGAATCCAAATTGATCATCCCCGAGGTTGGCCTCTACCAGTTTTTCCATTCGTCTGTAAACGTATCTTGATGGTTGAAAAACGAAACCATACAGGATCACTTTGTCTGTCTTTCCAACTTTTAAGCCCCCTATTTCTGAAACGAGTAGAGCTATTAATTTGAAATTTATGGCACGTACTAAAGTCTACGTTCCTTCGCGGTGCAAAAACTTTCAGCTTCTGACCCAATCCAGTCAAACGATACCAACATTCATGTGACACATTTCGAGACTCGTAAACTCACTCATCCAAACCTGTAGGGTACCTACTTCCAGTTGGCCTCGAATTATGAAACTGCCTTGAAGCAAGGGTCCACAGTGCAAGTAAAGGAAAAAAAATCTGAAAAGTGTTAACGTGTAATCATATCACTTTTTTTTTTGGTTTTTCACGAGTTGTTGATCGTCCGTTTGTCCCTCAGTCTGTTAAGACGCCTTTTTCTCAGAAACAGGAACATGTAAGTACACTCCTGGAAATGGAAAAAAGAACACATTGATACCGGTGTGTCAGACCCACCATACTTGCTCCGGACACTACGAGAGGGCTGTACAAGCAATGATCACACGCACGGCACAGCGGACACACCAGGGACCGCGGTGTTGGCCGGCGAATGGCGCTAGCTGCGCAGCATTTGTGCACCGCCGCCGTCAGTGTCAGCCAGTTTGCCGTGGCATACGGAGCTCCATCGCAGTCTTTAACACTGGTAGCATGCCGCGACAGCGTGGACGTGAACCGTATGTGCAGTTGACGGACTTTGAGCGAGGGCGTATAGTGGGCATGCGGGAGGCCGGGTGGACGTACCGCCGAATTGCTCAACACGTGGGGCGTGAGGTCTCCACAGTACATCGATGTTGTCGCCAGTGGTCGGCGGAAGGTGCACGTGCCCGTCGACCTGAGACCGGACCGCAGCGACGCACGGATGCACGCCAAGACCGTAGGATCCTACGCAGTGCCGTAGGGGACCGCACCGCCACTTCCCAGCAAATTAGGGACACTGTTGCTCCTGGGGTATCGGCGAGGACCATTCGCAACCGTCTCCATGAAGCTGGGCTACGGTTCCGCACACCGTTAGGCCGTCTTCCGCTCACGCCCCAACATCGTGCAGCCCGCCTCCAGTGGTGTCGCGACAGGCGTGAATGGAGGGACGAATGGAGACGTGTCGTCTTCAGCGATGAGAGTCGCTTGTGCCTTGGTGCCAATGATGGTCGTATGCGTGTTTGGCGCCGTGCAGGTGAGCGCCACAATCAGGACTGCATACGACCGAGGCACACAGGGCCAACACCCGGCATCATGGTGTGGGGAGCGATCTCTTACACTGGCCGTACACCACTGGTGATCGCCGAGGGGACACTGAATAGTGCACGGTACATCCAAACCGTCATCGAACCCATCGTTCTACCATTCCTAGACCGGCAAGGGAACTTTCTGTTCCAACAGGACAATGCACGTCCGCATGCATCCCGTGCCACCCAACGTGCTCTAGAAGGTGTAAGTCAACTACCCTGGCCAGCAAGATCTCCGGATCTGTCCCCCATTGAGCATGTTTGGGACTGGATGAAGCGTCGTCTCACGCGGTCTGCACGTCCAGCACGAACGCTGGTCCAACTGAGGCGCCAGGTGGAAATGGCATGGCAAGCCGTTCCACAGGACTACATCCAGCATCTCTACGATCGTCCCCATGGGAGAATAGCAGCCTGCATTGCTGCGAAAGGTGGATATACACTGTACTAGTGCCGACATTGTGCATGCTCTGTTGCCTGTGTCTATGTGCCTGTGGGTCTGTCAGTGTGATCATGTGATGTATCTGACCCCAGGAATGTGTCATTAAAGTTTCCTCTTCCTGGGACAATGAATTCACGGTGTTCTTATTTCAGTTTCCAGGAGTGTATATGAAGCTGAAATTTATCTCGAAGTAGCTGTACCCGAGCACGCCGGTTTGCTGTAGGTCTGTCGGCTTAAGTAGAGAAGAAAGAAAAGAGGAAGTACACGTTTCCAACATGTATGGCAATTGGATACATGTCCTAATCTCTTTCTCTCCCCTGTCACCGTCCATCCAACAATCTTCCCCTCCCCCTTTCTTTTTTTATCTCCTTCTTTAGCCCCCTCTCTCTGTTCTTGTCCTCCCAGTTTTCTATGTCCATTTCCTCCCATCACTCTGTTTGTGTCCTTGAGCTTTGTTTATTGTTAATGAAGATAATTCATATTCTGTAGTAGTATTCTAAGCATAAATCAGTAAGCCATAAATACTACTTTCCTGTTCACTAACAGCGTTCGCTTTTGTATATATATATATATATATATATATATATATATATATATATATATATATATATATATATATATATATATATTACAGTAACTTGTAAAAATTTGAAGAAAATCGCAAAGGTACATTTTGAAATTGTTGGCAACAATGTTTCCCTTTTATATATTACATATATAAGGTTCATTCAAATGAAACATGGTCAGTGCGTCTACCTTTGCCTTACACGTAAGATGGCACCACGTAACTGCAGGTATAGTGGCGGCATCTGCTGGTAGAGAGACTGAAGCGTGCGCACCGTTTGGTGCTGCACAGCGCCAGTGTCCGAAGAGAAGGTGGTCACACAGGTTATCGTCCATCGCCGAACATTAATTAAAAGTAACGATGTAATAATGAATTATAGGTCCGCCCCTCGTGGTCTCGCGGTAGCGTTTTCGCTTCCCGAGCACAGGGTCCCGGGTTCGATTCCCGGCGGGGTCAGAAAATTTTCCTGCCTCGAGATGACTGGGTGTTGTTGTGTCGTCTTCATCATCATTCATTCATTCCCATTACGGTCGGAGGAAGGCAATGGCAAACCACCTCTATTAGGACCTTGCCTAGTAAAGCGGTGCGGGTCTCCCGCATCATTCCCCTACGCTCTGTAAAGAAGCATGGGACTTCATTTCCATTTCCAATAATGAATTGGTGTATTTTTAACTATTCATAAATTAATTTGTAATGAAGTATCTCTGTGAAACAAATTTTACTACTTACATTCGTTTGCCTAAAGATATTAAAAAGCGTAACGCGACTCGTTCGCTCGCCCTCTGTGTCTCTCTTTTGTTCTGCGCTACCGAGGTAAGCTGTGTAAGAGTCACTTGTGGCCTTTTGTTGAATAATGATGTTAATTTGATATTAAATAGCCGTGTTTCATTTGAAGATCCTCTTCCTTGTGATTCATGTTACACTGAGTGATTTCATTATGCAGTTTCTTTTAGTCCAGTTTCAGGCCGTATCGAAGAGAAGTTGCTGGCGCATTGTTTGGTGGTCACGGCCGAACACTGTTCGTGTTCATTCCATGTTTAATACATCAGATTATAATTCATGCGTCTCTGAGATCATTTCTATTCATCTTTTTCTCTCAAAATCCGGGCTATGTTATTACGCGAAAAGCGTAATATTGAGATCGGTCACTGGCCTCTAGACAATGTTGTCTACCAACGCACTCTCGGTCAGATTTAAAGACGATCCTGGAAACAGAGTTCATCTTAATTAGAAAAGGGAATGAACTTTTTCAGTGCCGTGTTTTATCATTTCAATAGTGTTGCCTCCAGCATGGCAAGAAACGTTCATGTAGTGTTCTCAACCAATGCTTACCAATTATTCAGTGCTTTTTTAAAAGTTCTATTTACTAGCAGAGATAAACTCTATTAACATTCCAGGTTAATTAATTAAAATCGTAATTAACTGAGCAATATCATAAAATATATTTTAACTATTTATTGAGAAACGTTGCAGCACGTAAAAACACGCCTGTATTGGAATTTGACTTTGTGTCAAAATTTCGAAGCGATTGGTGAAGAACTCCTAGAAATTAATAATATAGAACAAACCACGTTAATATTTTTATATGGTTTCCCCTTTTATTTCGTGTATTTTACATATCTACCAGATGACGCTCTAGTGTGTTTATGTACATACAGGGTGTTTCAAAAATGACCGGTATATTTGAAACGGCAATAAAAACTAAACGAGCAGCGATAGAAATACACCGTTTGTTGCAATATGCTTGGGACAACAGTACATTTTCAGGCAGACAAACTTTCGAAATTACAGTAGTTACAATTTTCAACAACAGATGGCGCTGCGGTCTGGGAAACTCTATAGTACGATATTTTCCACATATCCACCATGCGTAGCAATAATATGGCGTAGTCTCTGAATGAAATTACCCGAAACCTTTGACAACGTGTCTGGCGGAATGGCTTCACATGCAGATGAGATGTACTGCTTCAGCTGTTCAATTGTTTCTGGATTCTGGCGGTACACCTGGTCTTTCAAGTGTCCCCACAGAAAGAAGTCACAGGGGTTCATGTCTGGCGAATAGGGAGGCCAATCCACGCCGCATCCTGTATGTTTCGGATAGCCCAAAGCAATCACACGATCATCGAAATATTCATTCAGGAAATTAAAGACGTCGGCCGTGCGATGTGGCCGGGCACCATCTTGCATAAACCACGAGGTGTTCGCAGTGTCGTCTAAGGCAGTTTGTACCGCCACAAATTCACGAAGAATGTCCAGATAGCGTGATGCAGTAATCGTTTCGGATCTGAAAAATGGGCCAATGATTCCTTTGGAAGAAATGGCGGCCCAGACCACTACTTTTTGAGGATTCAGGGTCGATGGGACTGCAACATGGGGCTTTTCGGTTCCCCATATGCACCAGCTCTACATCTACACATCTACATCTATACTCCGCGAGCCACCTTACGGTGTGTGGCGGAGGGTACTTATTGTACCACTATCTGATCCCCCCTTCCCTGTTCCATTCACGAATTGTGCGTGGGAAGAACGACTGCTTGTAAGTCTCCGTATTTGCTCTAATTTCTCGGATCTTTTCGTTGTGATCATTACGCGAGATATATGTGGGCGGTAGTAATATGTTGCCCATCTCTTCCCGGAATGTGCTCTCTCGTAATTTCGATAATAAACCTCTCCGTATTGCGTAACGCCTTTCTTGAAGTGTCCGCCACTGGAGCTTGTTCAGCATCTCCGTAACGCTCTCGCGCTGACTAAATGTCCCCATGACGAATCGCGCTGCTTTTCGCTGGATCATGTCTATCTCTTCTATTAATCCAACCTGGTAAGGGTCCCATACTGATGAGCAATACTCAAGAATCGGACGAACAAGCGTTTTGTAAGCTACTTCTTTCGTCGATGAGTCACATTTTCTTAGAATTCTTCCTATGAATCTCAACCTGGCGCCTGCTTTTCCCACTATTTGTTTTATGTGATCATTCCACTTCAGATCGCTCCGTATAGTAACTCCTAAGTATTTTACGGTCGTTACCGCTTCCAATGATTTACCACCTATGGCATAATCGTACTGGAATGGATTTCTGCCCCTATGTATGCGCATTATATTACATTTATCTACGTTTAGGGAAAGCTGCCAGCTGTCGCACCATGCATTAATCCTCTGCAGGTCCTCCTGGAGTACGTACGAGTCTTCTGATGTTGCTACTTTCTTGTAGACAACCGTGTCATCTGCAAATAGCCTCACGGAGCTACCGATGTTGTCAACTAAGTCATTTATGTATATTGTAAACAATAAAGGTCCTATCACGCTTCCCTGCGGTACTCCCAAAATTACCTCTACATCTGCAGATTTTGAACCGTTAAGAATGACATGTTGTGTTCTTTCTTCTAGGAAATCCTGAATCCAATCACAAACCTGGTCCGATATTCCGTAAGCTCGTATTTTTTTCACTAAACGTAAGTGCGGAACCGTATCAAATGCCTTCCTGAAGTCCAGGAATACGGCATCAATCTGCTCGCCAGTGTCTACGGCACTGTGAATTTCTTGGGCAAATAGGGCGAGCTGAGTTTCACATGATCTCTGTTTGCGGAATCCATGTTGGTTATGATGAAGGAGATTTGTATTATCTAAGAACGTCATAATACGAGAACACAAAACATGTTCCATTATTCTACAACAGATTGACGTAAGCGAAATAGGCCTATAATTATTCGCATCTGATTTATGACCCTTCTTGAAAATGGGAACGACCTGCGCTTTCTTCCAGTCGCTAGGTACTTTACGTTCTTCCAGCGATCTACGATAAATTGCTGATAGAAAGGGGGCAAGTTCTTTAGCATAATCACTGTAGAATCTTAAGGGTATCTCGTCTGGTCCGGATGCTTTTCCGCTACTAAGTGATAGCAGTTGTTTTTCAATTCCGATATCGTTTATTTCAATATTTTCCATTTTGGCGTCCGTGCGACGGCTGAAGTCAGGGACCGTGCTACGATTTTCCGCAGTGAAACAGTTTCGGAACACTGAATTCAGTATTTCTGCCTTTCTTCGGTCGTCCTCTGTTTCGGTGCCATCGTGGTCAACGAGTGACTGAATAGGGGATTTAGATCCGCTTACCGATTTTACATATGACCAAAACTTTTTAGGGTTCTTGTTTAGATTGTTTGCCAATGTTTTATGTTCGAATTCGTTGAATGCTTGTCTCATTGCTCTCTTTACGCTCTTTTTCGCTTCGTTCAGCTTTTCCTTATCAGCTATGATTCGACTACTCTTAAATCTATGATGAAGCTTTCTTTGTTTCCGTAGTACCTTTCGTACATGATTGTTATACCACGGTGGATCTTTCCCCTCGCTTTGGACCTTAGTCGGTACGAACTTATCTAAGGCGTACTGGACGATGTTTCTGAATTTTTTCCATTTTTGTTCCACATCCTCTTCCTCAGAAATGTACGTTTGATGGTGGTCACTCAGATATTCTGCGATTTGTGCCCTATCACTCTTGTTAAGCAAATATATTTTCCTTCCTTTCTTGGCATTTCTTATTACACTTGTAGTCATTGATGCAACCACTGACTTATGATCACTGATACCCTCTTCTACATTCACGGAGTCGAAAAGTTCCGGTCTATTTGTTGCTATGAGGTCTAAAACGTTAGCTTCACGAGTTGGTTCTCTAACTATCTGCTCGAAGTAATTCTCGGACAAGGCAGTCAGGATAATGTCACAAGATTCTCTGTCCCTGGCTCCAGTTCTGATTGTGTGACTATCCCATTCTATACCTGGTAGATTGAAGTCTCCCCCTATTACAATAGTATGATCACGAAACTTCTTCACGACGTTCTGCAGGTTCTCTCTGAGGCGCTCAACTACTACGGTTGCTGATGCAGGTGGTCTATAGAAGCATCCGACTATCATATCTGACCCACCTTTGATACTTAACTTAACCCAGATTATTTCACATTCGCATTCGCTAATAACTTCACTGGATATTATTGAATTCTTTACTGCTATAAATACTCCTCCACCATTGGCGTTTATCCTATCCTTGCGGTATATATTCCATTCTGTGTCTAGGATTTCGTTACTGTTCACTTCCGGTTTTAACCAACTTTCCGTTCCTAATACTATATGCGCACTATTTCCTTCAATAAGAGATACTAATTCAGGAACCTTGCCCTGGATACTCCTGCAGTTTACCAATATTACGTTAACTTTTCCTTTTTTTGGTCTCTGAGGACGGACGTTCTTTATCAACGATGATAATGTCCTCTCTGGTAAGCCGTCAGGTATTTTATCGTTTCGCCCAAGGGGGGGTCCCTCTAACCTAAAAAACCCCCGTGTGCACGCCACACGTACTCTGCTACCCTAGTAGCTGCTTCCGGTGTGTAGTGCACGCCTGACCTGTCTAGGGGGGCCCTACAGTTCTCCACCCAATAACGGAGGTCGATGAATTTGCAACCATTATAGTCGCAGAGTCGTCTGAGCCTCTGGTTTAGACCCTCCACACGGCTCCAAACCAGAGGACCGCGATCGACTCTGGGCACTATGCTGCAGATATTAAGCTCAGCTTGCACTCCGCGTGCGATGCTGGTTGTCTTCACCAAATCAGCCAGCCGCCGGAAGGAACCAAGGATGGCCTCAGAACCCAAGCGGCAGGCGTCATTCGTTCCGACATGTGCTACTATCTGCAGCCGGTCACACCCAGTGCGTTCAATAGCTGCCGGAAGGGCCTCCTCCACATTACGGACGAGACCCCCCGGCAAGCACACCGAGTGCACACTGGCATTCTTCCCCGACCTACCCGCTATTTTCCTGAGGGGCTCCATAACCCGCCTAACGTTGGATCTCCCTATAACTAATAGGCCCGCCCTCTGTGACTGTCGGGACCTTGCCGGAGAATCGGCCACTGGCCCAACAGGCGAGGCATCCTGTGGTGGCTCGGAAACGATGTCATCACCACAAGGAAGCACCCCGTACCTGTTGGAAAGGGGTAAGGCAGCTGCCACGCGGCCAGATCCCACCTTCGCCTTTCGGCCAGGCACGCGCGAGCCCACCACTGTCCGCCATTCACCCTGGAGTGATGGCTGACCGGTAAGATGCTCACTGCCGGAAGACGCAGCGACATCAGGGGTTCCATGTGATTCCAAGGCCACCGAAGTAGGCATAGGTCTCACCACAGTTGCCCCAGCGCCACTACGAGCCGACGCCTGCGCCTCGAGCTCGATGAGCCTAACAGACAAAGCCTCCACCTGCCCCCGAAGAGTGGCCAATTCTCCTTGCGTCCGCTCACAACAACCACAGTCCCTACACATGACTATGTTTACCCTACTCTATACGGTGACAAATTCCCAAGATAATCTTCTAATGAGCTACTCTGATAATCAAGAAACACTCACTGAAATACTAGACGCGAAAACTACGCTAGGTTTTCCCAGAAAAACTATTTAAAAGCTAAGCGCAGCAAATAAGTACAAAAACGCTTTATACAAACAGTACTCGCTGCTGCTGGTGCTCTCGCTCTGGCTGTCACAAGACAACTGCTGATTCAAGTGACTAGTGGCTAACGGCCGCGAAACAAACAAAAGACGGTTTTAGGGCGCTTTCTGTTCTAAACGATCAAGAAAACACTAAGAAATCTAACACGAAAACAACGTAAAGTTTTATCAAGAACTGTTAGTTACTATGCAGAGCAGATAAACACAAATAGAATCCCTTCCTTAGTGGAAGGTCGTAAACAAAATGCAAAATAAACGCTTTATACAAACAGTACTCGCTGCTGCTGGTGCTCTCGCTCTGTCTGTTTATTGACGAAGCCGTCCAGGTAAAAATAAGCTTCGTCAGTAAACCAAATGCTGCCCACATGCATATCGCCGTCATCAATCCTGTGCACTATATCGTTAGCGAATGTCTCTCGTGCAGCAATGGTAGCGGCGCTCAGGGCTTGCCGCGTTTGAATTTTGTATGGATAGAGGTGTAAACTCTGGCGCATGAGACAATACGTGGACGTTGGTGTCATTTGGACCGCAGCTGCAACACGGCGAACGGAAACCCGAGGCCGCTGTTGGATCACCTGCTGCACTAGCTGCGCGTTGCCCTCTGTGGTTGCCGTACGCGGTCGCCCTACCTTTCCAGCACGTTCATCCGTCACGTTCCCAGTCCGTTGAAATTTTTCAAACAGATCCTTTATTGTATCGCTTTCCGGTCCTTTGGTTACATTAAACCTCCGTTGAAAACTTCGTCTTGTTGCAACAACACTGTGTTCTAGGCGGTGGAATTTCAACACCAGAAAAATCCTCTGTTCTAAGGAATAAACCATGTTGTCAACAGCACACTTGCACGTTGTGAACAGCACACGCTTACAGCAGAAAGACGACGTACAGAATGGCGCACCCACAGACTGCGTTGTCTTCTATATCTTTCACATCACTTGCAGCGCCATCTGTTGTTGAAAATTGTAACTACTGTAATTTCGAAAGTTTGTCCGCCTGAAAATGTACTGTTGTCCCAAGCATATTGCAACAAACGGTATATTTCTATCGCTGCTCATTTAGTTTTTATTGCCGTTTCAAATATACCGGTCATTTTTGAAACACCCTGTATCAGAGTATTCGAATGCGGTGTTTTGTCAAAATTTCGAAACAGTCTATGAAGAACTTTCGACAATTTGAGATTTTTCAGAAACGAATATCTACGTCTGGACTAATACAGAAACACTAAATGTTCCTAGTCGTAATTTTCCGAAAGTTTGTGACCGAATGCTTGGAAATTTTCACACAACGTTGCATTGGAATACGCGTGTTTTTATACACCTATTTCATAATATATGTAATACGTAAGTTTATATAAATTTAGAAATTTAGTTATATAGGAACGGTGAAAGGAATACAACAGAGACCTTTCCACTTCTAAATTTACTTTGGTGTTTCTTACTATCTGGGAGGAGACTGAGCAGTGGAATGTATGCCGTAAATGACAACAGTTTTAAGAAATTAACATGAAAGGAATCCAACAGATACCTTTCAACGGTATTTAAAAAAATCTCACGTTCCGTTACATATATATAACGAAACGTTGTGTCATAATTTCAAATCACTCATTCAAGGACTTTCGGAGATACATGATTTTGAACAAACGAGCATTCACATTTTTATTTCTGTAGATACTAAGGTCTATGGTATGTTGACAGCGTAGAAAATTGAAGCTTGTAAGTCAGTTAAATCAAAAGATATGGCCTTTTGTAAAGAACCCTATTTCTCAGGAGCTGTCTATATGCAAGTCGGGCCTGGTGGTCTAGTGGTAAAACGCGTGGCTAGACACCGACAGGTCGTAGAATCGGATCTCGGTGGCATCATCAGTTTTTCTGTCATCTTTTCAACCTAGCCTTCACCTCTCAACAATGTGAGGAGTCGCCAGAAACAACAAGGGTTTCATGCAATTTTGTCTAAAAACTGACAAATTGAGTACGTGGCTGTGTATGAAATATAGGTTGACTCTTACACAGAAGATCACAGCAACAAGCCACTTCTTACGATGCTATTTATTTATTTAAACAGGGACGTTACTGGTTTCGAACCGATAGGTTCACCTTCAGACGACTAGCTCACGTTTCATATTATATTTCGCCTTTTGTTTCCCCACCTGACGAAATTTCCTGTCGCAAGACGATAAAAAATCTGCATTGGAACATAATGGCGTGAATTCTCCATCGGCACCACCACCGCAAGGAAATTTCGTCAGGAGGGGGAAACAAAACGTGAAATATAATATGAAACGTGAGTTAGCCGTCTGAAGATGAACCTGTCGCTTCGAAACCGGTAACGGCACTGTTTAAATAAATAAATAAGATTGTAAAAAGTGGCTGGCCGCTGCAATCATCTGTTAAGGGGGGTAGGACGTCAAACGGGTCACCATGGAGCCGGAGAGGCACCAGAGGACATTTTAACTTCCACTGTCTATACTTTTACAAACAAATTCATAACACTTTGTCAGCATGACCAGAAAGGATTCAGGATTAACACTCTTGGCAATGGAAGTTCAAAAATGTAACAATTTTGTTTTTTTTATGTTTGAAATTTCATCACTTTTTCACTTACTATTGGCTGCATTTGTTACTATAGGTACACTTTTCTTCATAAATAGGAGAAATTATTCGACGAATTTTGCACAGCATACAAACCATACTTGCAGTGGTATGAAACTCTAGAATTTCTTTAGTTTACGAAAAAATGAATGAGCAGTTATATTTTAAACTTCATGTTTAGAAAAAACTCAAATTCTGCAGTTTATTATCTGAATTTTTACCGCAGTTTTTAATAGACTTGGAAAATTCTAGAGTTTCATACACCCGTGAGTATGGTTTGTGTGCTGTGCAAAATTCATCGAAGAATCTCTCTTACTTATGAAGAAAAGTGTACCTATAGCAACACATGTTGGCAATAGTAAGTGAAAAAATGATGAAATTTGACATGTAAAAAAAATTATTTTGTTACGTTTTTGAACTCCCACTGGTACGAGTGTGAATTCTGAATCCTTCCTGGCCATGCTGACAAAGTTTTATGAATTTATTTGAAAAGTATATACAGTAGGAATTAAAATGTCCTGTGGTGCCTCTCCTGCTCTAAGTCGGCCCGTTTGACGTCCTACCCCCTTAAGAGTCAGCCCATAACAAGTGTTTCATTCCACGTTAAAGTGTAGGTTCCCTTTCCCCGGATGTATCACTGGAGTAAGTAAGAGACACACAAGGCACTGAAGTGGCGACCAATAAAAAGACTTACATAAAGACATTGAACCTCACGAAATTTTTATTGTCATTATTATTTTGCCCATAAATGTAATTAAGTTTGTTCCGAAACCTCAGAGCTCTAATCCTAATCGCACTACTCCGGTTTCTTTTATTTGCAGTCACCACCTGATCAGAGTAATAGCACACAGTTATGAAAGAAGTTATGGCTGCGACAGGAGAGGCAGTGTGTGCGCGGTCGCCATCGCAGCCCGCCCCTCCCCGCGACCACACAGGGGGCAGAAGAGCAGCCATCCCACCGGCCGCTTGCTCCGGGTTCCCGCCCAGGGAACATCTGCGCTTCTCCCTCCCCTCCTCACGACCCTCGCAACGGCACGGGACTGGAATCTGGTAGCCACCATCTGTCGTGCCAAAGTTGCTCTCCAGCCCTCCGCCGCATCCCCCGCCCAGTAAACTGAACCAACTGTAGGTAAGTTTCCCAACAGGTTCAGCAAATTTTGCACACGAGTTTAATCAAAAGTAAGTCCGCCCCCGGTAGCTGAGTGGTCAGCGTGACATAATGTCAATCCTAAGGGCCCGGATTCGATTCCCGGCTGAGCCGGAGATTTTCTCCGCTCAGGGAATGGGTGTTGTGTTGTTCTAATCATCATCATTTCATCCCCATCGACGCGCCAGTCGCCGAAATGGCGTCAAATTGAAAGACTTGCACCCGGCGAACGGTCTATCCGACGGGAGGCCCTAGTCACACGACATTTACATATCAAAATTAAACAAATAAAGATTCAAGTAAAAGAGTTATCTGCGTCAGTCACTCTTCTCTTTCCAAGATGCGCTCCAACAGTTTGCGTTTTGGTCTTCAGGTGGAACAATGATATAAAGTTATATTTATGCTTGCTGGATGCAGCCGGTTAATTGCTGGGGTTTCATTTTGCTACGAAAACGCATAAGATGTTCTTGTTAGCGAATATGCCTCTCAGATTATAAATTTTAAACAGTGACTGAATTACTTACAATCTGCTCCAGCGTGAGACCATGCGGTTTGTCATAAATATATAAATTTAACTTATTTTGTCTCACAGCACGCGAACCAATAACGTAAACAAACCAAAGATTATAACGACATAAACATATAATGCATGGACCGTAGATAACGGACTGCGCATGACGTCACTTAACTGAAAGCAACAACTAAGTCACTATGGTACTTAACATCTGAGGTCATCAGTCCCCTAGAACTTAGAACTACTTAAACCTAACTAACCTAAGGACATCACAAACATCCATGCCCGAGGCAGGATTCGAACCTGCGACCGTAGCGGTCACGCGGTTCCAGACTGAAGCGCCGAGAACAGTTCGGTCACTGCGGCCGGCCGTCACTCGGGCCACGAAGCCTAATATGTCATTACACGTTTATGGAGCACACTTTTTTTCATATCAAATGTTGTGCTTTTTACTAGATGCAGAAGTAAAGACCTTCATATATGCTCAGATGAGTCTTTTTTTGTATCATACAGATTAGGTAAAGTGAGGAAAATCTCAGTTGTGTAAGTGAATTACTTTAACATACTTGCAGAGGTATTTCCATAAGTTGAAAGTTCGGATGGATGTCAGTCCTGGGATGTAAAACTTGGTGAATGATTAAGCTTTTGAGACGACATATCGTTAATATGTAGCTCGGTAACCACTAAAATCAACATTCTGCAGTATATTACGCTTCCTGTCTTCATATTTTTTTGGTATCTGCACTGGATTAGCCCAAAGTCAGAAAACGTATGTGCTTATTTTGCGTAAATAACTGACGTTATGCACATAAACGAATTTCCTTTCTTACAAAAGCTTACTAAAGCATATCATGCATATTCTTGAGGAACCGTTAGAAAACTTATGCTGCTTTCGAATCTCTTATTTTGTCTTGCACTCCTGTGAAAGCGATTAACTACAAGAAATTGCAGTGAAAAAAAGTATTCACTAAAGAACAGTGATTCCGTCGCTTGTTACAAGAACAGTGAATACATTTCAACTTGACCACATGTAAACACGATAGCCACTGCTTTACTATCAGGAATTTCGGAGAAATCAGAATAACTGTACTACTACATGTATAAGAGCTGTACTAAAATCAGTGCTTGATTTCAGCTATAAATGAGAGAAACTGTATCTGTCTGCTCCACTTCACACAGCGTGTAATGACAGAACTCAGCTTTCTTCACCGAGTCACCTGACTCAGGTGTTGGTTTCAAACGTTAACACGGCAGAGTTACTGACATGCGGGGTCTACGTTATATATGGTCCATGATATAATGAATTGTCTCAGAGATAATTAATTGTTACTTATATTGTGGACCACAGGTGTATATTATAACTATAAAATTGTTTATTCTTTACAACAAATTTTTGAAACTGTTACTACTTCGAAATAATGACAGTGGAGGCATAAATAAAAATTTAAAGAAACGTAACAAATATATAAAACTTGCAGACTTAGTAGCAACAGAATACAGTTCTTATTGATTCTTTACAGTGCTTTGGAAATTATCTGTTATTAAGGTGAAATGAAAAGACTGGCTGACGCAGATAAATGTCTTATTCATCTTAATAAAACATAAGTTCCGAAGTACTTACAGAAATAGTAAAAATTATAAATTATATTATACTGATACAACGTCCGCAAGTTTTATATATATATATATATATATATATATATATATATATATTATTTGTGTCTCTGTGATGTATTTGCAGTAGTAATACTTTTTTAAGGTTGTTCTAAAGTATAAACAATTTTATAATTATTGTATGTATCTATGGTCCACAATGTAAGTTAGTAACAAACGATCTCTGACACAAGGCAGTACATCTTTACATGATTATAATCTTTGGTTTGTTGCTGTTATTGGATCGAGTTCCGTCAGGCAAATTTAGTTAAAAATATCTATTTTGACGAACCTCAAGGATAACTTTTATCTAACTCTTTCACTGATTAAAATTTATGGTCTTAGTGCCATATTACGCTAACAACTGCCTGTTATACATTTTTGTAGCAAAATTAAACCACAACGAACAACTGGCTGAATCCAGCCATCAAATATGTAACACAATATCATTGTTCCACCTGAAGATGAGAGTCAAAGTAAACTCTCGAAACGCATTGTGGGATGAAATAAAATGAGTGACTGATGCAGGTAACTGTTTTATTTCGACTTTTATTGTCATAAACAGTGGCAGTTCCTTACAGCAGTCCAACATGGATGACATAAGGTTACAGTCAAGCATTATTGAAAAATATTTTTCGCGTAGTTGAGACGAACAGCAATTTGAGTTTTCAGTTGCGCCTACGAAATGGCAGGGAGTTCGGCTGTCAGAATTTCGGCGGTTATCGAAAGCATCATCCGGCACCATTCCCGTAAGTCATTTGAGTATTACATACGGAGGTAGCCCAAGTGTGAAGGCAAAAGTGCTGGCTGGAGAGACTAGTAAATTATAAATACCCTCCACATTTTCTGCCAGCTTCCTCCATTGCCACGTCTAGCTCCAGTCGTCAGTTGGCAGAAATCTGGCAACTTCGGAAGCCTTCGGAAATGTAGTACTACACTTTTCGGAAGCTGCACGACGATCTTTGGAAACCTAAAATACCATACTGGATAGCAGGGCTCCATGAACGAACGCTAGCGAGCTGCGTAATCTCGAGTTGTATGAATCAAGCTACCTTTGCCACTTACAGACCGGAATGAACGCGTTTTAGCATGCCGTGCTTTCTTAGCTGAATTTCCAAATACAGTGCACCGGGCCAAGTTTATGGTTTCAAATAAATCTGCCATTTATCGCAGCTCAAGTGCTAGATATAGTGTCTTCCAGGCCAAGGAGAATCCTCACTACACAGTCGGGTTAAAAAGGAGCCCGCGTCACGTAATGTTATAGGTAGCAGTGACCTCACGAAATTTACTTGGACCGTACTTTTTTTGAAGGGTCTGTGAATTGATACATGTTACAAACATTTTTAATACTTCAGCTTGAGGAAAGGGCCATCAGAGAAACGCGTATGATCACAGCAAGACGGAGCGCAACCTCATTACGCTCGTGCAGTGAATGAGTTCCTAAATGAACACTTTCCAGGACGGTGGATAGGTCGTGGTTCATTAGCAACACCAGTTACCTTGAAATGGCCACCACGAAGTTCTGACGTCACGTCAGCTGACAACTCGTTAGGGGGACTCATTAAGGCGCATGTATCCGCACGTGAAACATGGATTATGGGAAAAGCGGAACAGAAGACAATGGAAGCATTTGAGTTGTGGTGCTACAGACAAATGTCGAAAAATTATGTGGACTGATAAGGTAAGGAATGAGGGGGCTCTGCGCAGAATCGGTTCAAATGGCTCTGAGCACTATGGGACTTAACATCTGAGGTCATCAGTCCCCTAGAACTTAGAACTACTTAAACCTAACTAACCTAAGGACATCGCACACATCCATGCCCGAGGCAGGATTCGAACCTGCGATCGTAGCGGTCGCGCGGTTCCAGACTGAAGCGCCTAGAAGCGCTCCGCCACACCGGCCGGCCTGCGCAGAATCGGAGAGGAAAGGAATATGTAGAAAGCACGGACAAGGAGAAGGGACAGGATGATAGGACATCTGCTAAGACATGAGGGAATGATTTCCATGGTACTAGAGGGAGCTCTAGAGGGCAAAAGCTGTAGAGGAAGATTGGAATACATCCAGCAAATAATTGAGGATGTAGATTACAAGTGCTACTCTGAGATGAAGAGATTGGCACAGGAGAGGAATTCGTTGCGGGTAGCATCAAACAAGTCAGAAAACTGATGACTCAAAAAAACAATCAAAAACTGCACGTCATTATGCTACAAACGAAGAACTGTGCAGTGTTGTTGAGAATGCGTTTCGCACTGTAACACATGTCCGGAGTGTGTGACTAAGAATATGGAGGCGTATTGAAATATGTTTACAGCACGATAGGGTTCATACAGGTGTATTGTACGCTTAATACGTAATTAAATGCGTGAGCTAAAACAAATTAAAGCAATTAGTATTCTATAGTAGAGGATGCGGTGGCTTCTCGTCCACCCTGTATGTTAGAGATAGAAATCTGTTGGGTGAAAGTTGTTTTTTCTGATGATGCCTGGACAAAATGATGAAACGAAACTGTAGAAATGACAATGGTCACAACAGTGTGAATTTACAACCGTGGGCGGAGGATGAGGCTCCTGCCCGTGTGCAGAAAAACGGAACACAAGAGACAGCTGAACTAATGTACGTCTCCCAGTTAAGACTGAAGCCGTATTTCCATACTGGATTTTTTCCGGTCAGTTTTGCGCCCCCTTTCTTTGTGCCCTTGGCGGGCCTTATCTTATGCCCTTGTAACGGCCCTGCTTATCTCATTTATGGTAGCAACATTGCTCAGCGAAGAGGGCCTCTCATGTTGCATGCCGCAAAGTGAAGCCGCTGAAGTACAAGATGCCTATAGTTAAACTTCCGCTACTTGAGCCGCTGTAAACGGAAAACTATTTACTACATGTGTAGCCAACTTTATAGAAATAATGCTCCGACTGTGAGCGGCACGATTTGCTTTGATAGTAGTGTTATTGTCATGACTTGCCGTTATGTACGGCAACGTAGGGTTGAAACACAAGCATCACTATGCATTACAGCAGTCGCCGACAGTCAACATGGGTCTGGACAAGGTGAGCAGGATCTAAATTGTGAAGCTGTTTCATCGAAACAGCAGCAATAGTGCAGCTGCTAATCGGGAGTATCGACGCATTAAACAAGTCCTCTTTCCGCACCGGGTTTGAAGAGTGTAAGTTTGATTTAACTAAATTGATCGTGGGAGACGCCGAGGATCAATTATGCCACAGAATGTTGATGAAGTTACCGTTGCCATAGGAGAGAATGCGGGACGCAATGTGCGATCTTCGAGCAGTGTACGAGATGTGTCACGAAAGCTGGACACTCCATAGTCCACCGTTCAAAAAGTGCTGCGAGCAACTGTGAAATGGTTTCCGTACAAACATCACAGTGAACAACGTTTGTATCCTGTAATGGCGCCCGGGATCCCGGGTTCGATTCCCGCCGGGGTCAGGGATTTTCTCTGCCTCGTGATGACTGGGTGTTGTGTGATGTCCTTAGGTAAGTTAGGTTTAAGTCGTTCTAAGTTCTAGGGGACTGATGATCACAGCAGTTGAGTCCCTTAGTGCTCAGAGCCATTTTTTTATCCTGTAATGGCGCCCGGGTTCCCGGGTTCGATTCCCAGCGGGATCAGGGATTTTCTCTGCCTCGTGATGACTGGGTGTTGTGTGATGTCCTTAGGTTAGTTAGGTTTAAGTAGTTCTAAGTTCTAGGGGACTGATGACCATAGATGTTAAGTCCCATAGTGCTAAGAGCCATCTGAACCATTATCCTGTAATGTAAACATGATACGCTATTAGCAACTGTTACCCTTTCATGTGGGAAATAAAATGTGTTTCTTTCAATGCTGCGTTCGTTATTTCTCTTCCTCATGTCCTTGCAAATATTTTCACAAAGTTTCATTGTCATACGGCACTCGTTTCTTCATGCGGACCCTCGGAAGTAGCGAAAGTTTAACTATAACCGCCCATGGAATGCATAAATCATAAAAATACTCCTTGGTTGGCAATAAGGTAACAGAAGGAAGAACCATGCGATAGTTACAACACCTGCTCTTACTACGAGAGGTCAGACTCTGCAACTCACCGATTTGGAAGAACTCCGGTGCACAATGGATGGGGGAATTTTGTGTGTGTGTGTGTGTGTGTGTGTGTGTGTGTGTCTGTGTGTGTGTGTGTGTGTGTGTGTGTGTGGTCATGAGGACCTATGTTAAATCACTTTGCTTTCTATTTCGAAAGAAAGAGGTCAAAAGTCATGGCGCAGGTTCCGTTTCGCACCACTTGCAATTGTTAAGCCTCTCAAAAGTTAGGTAATCAAATTATATTCTGTGTTAACGTATTCCTCTTTTTCCAGGTAAGCTTTACTAGCTTTTGTAAGTCTACATTTTGCATCCTTTTATTTCGTGTACGTTTCATTACCTATTCATTTCGTTTAGTTGATCTTTTAAGTCTTTCGCCGTCTCTGACAGAACTGAAAGTCATCGACAAACCTCAAAGCTTTTGTTTCTTGTTCCTGAGTTTCAATTCCACTTCTAAATTTCTCCGTTTCCCTTTCGGTTTGCTCAATGTACGGATTTAAGAGCACGGTGGATAGGTTACAGACCTGTTTCACACGTTTCTAAACCACTGCTTGTCTTTCTCATTATTTGCCCCTTAGCATACAACTGCGGTTTGGCTTCTGCACAAATTGTGGATAGTCTTTCGCCTTATGAATTTCCGCTCTGCTAACTTTAGCATCCCTAACTGTGCACTGCAGTATATTTTTTGAAAATTTTGATCCTAAATTACAAACGGCATAAACGTAGATTTGCTTTTTCTTTGTCTATTTTCAAACATAAGCTATAGACTCGCTTGTTCCTACATTTTCCTCCGCGACCTAAACTGATCTTCCGGTATGTTGGCGTCTATCACTATCTCCATTCGTCTGTAAAGGTTACCTGTCAGTAGTGTGGAACAATTACTTATCAAACTCATTCTGCGGTAGCATTCAAACTTGTCAGTGTCTGTTTGCTGTGGGACTGTAATTATTAAGTTCTTGCTGGTATTGCGCCTGCATATAACGCAACTTTGTTATAAATTAGCATATTATGAAACATATGTAATTGGAATGAAATCTAATTTTGTTTTTCATTTTGAGGAATTTTTTTTTTTTATTGAAGTAGGCCTGTAAACAAGAACGCACCTATTTACGATGAAAGAACTACGTGTCCACTGGCTTTCATCTCCTTTCTCTCTTCCGTTTCTAATACAGCTTTACCTACGATGATTTTCCCGTTGTTTCCGCGAAATCATGTTAAGAGTAAATGTAACTGTTCACAAGGGGAATCCTGAAGATCATCAAATACCCCAACTTCTTGAACGCTTCCAGTAACCTGGCCAACACAGAAATATAATTTCATTCCATTCCATATTCGACTTTGGCCGCATTATGATCACAATCTACTTCGCAGAAACTGCTGATTTCCGCAACGTCCCATTTTCAAATGCGTACTCGTGTCTTGGTAATTTCACAAGGCTCGTAAGTCTTGGTACAGAGTGGTCGTGCAAAATTACTATAGTCTTTTAGAAAGCATTCTGTAATTGGAGCAAACAAGCTATCTGTATAAAGTGCTAAAAATCAAAGAAAAACGGTCTCGATGGCGTTTTTATTCGTTAGCAATTGATTTCGTCCTTTCCTTGGAGCATCTTCGGATTTTCCCCGCCATTATGGCTGCTGGTGGTGGCGGACGGAGCGAGATCCGTAGAAGTAAGGATGTCACAGCCGAAACTGGTGTCAATCGAGACTGCTTTTGTACGCTTCTGTGAAATTACTAGGGTACGAGTAGCCAGAGCACTTGAAAATGGCCTATCGTTGAAATCGTCTGACACTGCCAAATACAGGGTGATTCAAAAAGAATACCACAACTTTAGGAATTTAAAACTCTGCTACGACAAAAGGCAGAGCTAAGCACTATCTGTCGGCGAATTAAGGGAGCTATAAAGTTTCATTTAGTTGTACATTTGTTCGCTTGAGGCGCTGTTGACTAGGCGTCAGCGTCAGTTGATGCTAAGATGGCGACCGCTCAACAGAAAGCTTTTCGTGTTATTGAGTACGGCAGAAGTGAATCGACGACAGTTGTTCAGCGCGCATTTCGAACGAATCCGCGGGAAACAACTCAGTATGAACGTGACTCGCCTAAGGTGAACGTTTTCTGTACCATTTCAGCCAATAAAGTTTTTGGTCCCTTTTTCTTCAAAGGTGGACTACAGTATCTGGAGATGTTAGAGAATTGGCTGTTCTCTCAGATCGAACAAGAAGCACAACAATTCATATTTCAGCAGGATGGAGCGCCACCACATTGGCACTTATCTGTCCGTAACTACCTGAACGTCAACTACCCGAGACGATGGATCGGCCGCCAGGCAGCCCGTGACAGAGCACTTCATCACTGGCCTCCAAGAAGCCCTGATCTTACCCCCTGCGATTTTTTCTTATGGGGGTATGTTAAGGATATGGTGTTTCGGCCACCTCTCCCAGCCACCATTGATGATTTGAAACGAGAAATAACAGCAGCTATCCAAACTGTTACGCCTGATATGCTACAGAGAGTGTGGAACGAGTTGGAGTATCGGGTTTATATTGCTCGAGTGTCTGGAGGGGGCCATATTGAACATCTCTGAACTTGTTTTTGAGTGAAAAAAAAACCTTTTTAAATAGTCTTTGTAATGATGTATAACAGAAGGTTATATTATGTTTCTTTCATTAAATACACATTTTTAAAGTTGTGGTATTCTTTTTGAATCACCCTGTATATTGCGCTCGTAATACCGGTAAGATGAAAATTAATTTTCTTTTAATAAATTTGTGATCGTGTCATCCGTTTTGCTGCTTAAGCATTTAGTACCGACCTACTCTCAGTCGTGGTGCTCACTGAACAGATTGAACCTCTTGCGGAATAGCTGGAGCCCTGTCTCACTCCCGTCTCTACCACTGCTTCCCTTCATGTCCTTCGGGTCTTAACAATGCAGTCTGGTTTTGGATAAACCAGTGTGTTCGGTAGCAACCACCGGCTTCGATCGTGATGTCGTGTCGAGCGCCAAGATGCTACACAAATGTGATTTCAAAGACATTACACACGTTTGAAAAACCGCTGAAATATGTAGACATCGAATACAGATTCGTAGAAATTCTTAATAATAACCCTGAAGCTAACGGGACAGCAGAGTAAAAGCAACGGTTTTGGGCGCGGCCAAACTAAAATCTAAAGTAAAAGCTGTTTAGTCACTGTAATAGTAATATATTCAGAAAGAAGCTAACAGAGAGGCACGATCCAACATTAGTTTCAAGAATGCAAAGAAGCACAAAATTAGCTGAAACCTCCTGTGACTTGCACCCAAAACATCACAACTTAAAACATCGATACCAATAAAAAATCAAAGAGTTTTGCAGTACAATATACATAGCAAAAAACCGCGAAAACTAACGAAAGGCGGTATAAAAACATCACTGTTGCTCAACTTCAGACGACAGAAAGCGTAAACGGAGTACCAATACACGCAGCGTTTCACTATTATAATTGCAGTCTGGTTCCTGTACGAGTTGTAGATAATCTTCCGCTCTCTGTATTTCTACAGAATTTCAATTCAGCTTAATGTCATAAACGTCCTACACTCATGTTCTTAAATTTCTCCGGAAAGCCCAGCTGATCTTCCAATGAGTCGGCTTCTACCCGTCCAGCTTCAGTCAAAGTCCTCTTGTTTTTCGTGAAAGGACAGTTTGGGTAACTCACTGCCTTTGCTTTCAGAATCTTTCTTAGGCCTACACCATAAACAGTTCTTTTGGACTCCGCATATTCTGTCCGACGAGTGCACAGCAACTCCACGTCAGCGATGCGAGCTATAATCTTGCGCATCAGCGCTGCCACCCATCTTTCGGGAACAAGTACCCACGTGTATCTAATTGTCAGCTATAGCCATCATTTCTGCTGCGAGGTAATCCTGATACACGGCAACAAATCCAGTCTCCGTGACGTTCACCCCCGGCAGAATTCCCACCACGCACGCAGAACTACTTGCGTGTTCGCGTACACGCACCGCCCGACAGATATAACGGCGGGGGAAGCCGGGAATCGGCGCCCACTTCTCGCGTGCGTGTTCCCACCGCCGTTACAGCCGCGCTATCTGCGCAGCCAGCTGTAGCTTACAAACGAAAATTACCCGCGAGCTTATCGCGGCCGCCGGAAGACAAAACGCGGCTCTGGCGCATTATTTTAAAGCGCAAGAAGTATTCTTTACTGCCCGGTCGGGGTAACAGCGCCGCCGCACGTGACGCCATGCTCGTTCCGAGGGGCATCCCCGAGCTTACGTAATGGTAATTGGGAGACGCGACGGCGCATGCGCAGTCGCGAGCTCCCAGACAGCTTTACGCGCACTTTGCGTGTGTGCCTCTTGTGTTAATGAGCGGTACTAATTTCAGCACTCTTGCCGGCTCGCGTTACACAGATATTATACAAAAAGTAGCACGCAGACATAATGAGTCGCCGTTGCTTTGTACAAAACGGCGTCGTTCGCACGTAACAGAGATGAGACTCGACCCATTTTATCCGTCCACAGCGCATTCGCCTCTTTTCCACTGCATTAAACTCGGTAGCTACGTCTAAACCGCTGCGCGTCACGCTTCCACCGTAATCCATCTTTAGCCGGCCGCGATGGCCGTGAGTTTCTAGGAACTTCAGTCCGGAACCACGTGACTGCTACGGTCGCACGTTCGAATCCTGCCTCGGGCATGGATGTGTGTGTTGTCCTTAGGTTAGTTAGGTTTAAGTAGTTCTAAGTTCTAGGCGACTGATGACCTCAGATGTTGAGTCCCATAGTGCTCAGAGCCATTTGAACCAGAAAAGGGCCCACGCAAACACTCAGAAGTGCCAGAACACGACGTGTCATGGACTCGACTAATGTCTCAATTAGTGCTGGAGGGAACTAACGCGATGAGTCCTGCATGGTTGTCCCGTTCAACAGCAGCTTCAAGATAAGGCACTTGTATAGCAGCGTCAACGCTATTCACTTTGCTTGTACACTCTATGTAGCACAGACTTGGAATTGTTTGTACCGAAGAAGACTGCTTATTTCGTATGTCGTTCCTTGCTGGCGACACATATGTGTGATTGCAAAAGTTAATTATTGTAATGTTCTTTTTCTAATAAATCTCATTAATACGACTTTGTTGATTGTTTGTCTAGTTTCATCACCACACTCTGAGTGTACTATGTCAAAACTACGTGGATTCGAACGTGGATAAACTGTAGGTGCTCTTACTGTGGGTGATTCCCTAGCCAAGATAGACGAAGTGTTGGGTGTATCAAGAGGCAACGTATCGAACGTTAATACCGCATATAGGGGAAACGGAAGAACATCATTCGCTAAACCACAATGCGGTCTAACATGTGTGTTGAGTAATCGGGACAGACGGTCGCTGAAGAGGAGTGTACCGAAAAACAAGAGGACGACAGCTGCAAAAGTCACTGCAGAATTGAATGTCGCACTCGCGAACCTGTCTGCACCAAAACAACACGGACGGCGCCCACCGTAAGCTGAGAACGATAGGGCGGACTGGAACTGCAAAAGAGCACATCAGCGATGCAGATCCATCGACCAGCAAAACGTTGGGCCGAACCCATAACCTGGGCTGTGGACCAACGGAGGAGAAAGGTTTCATGGGTTCGGCCCCACTATTTTCTGGTTGGGAGCTTGCGTAACTGATGGCAGGTTCTGCAATTCCAGTTCGTTCTGATGTTCCCATCTTATACGGAGCCCATCGGGTTCTTTTGGTGTTGTCGAGGTTCGCGACATTCAGTTCTGCAGTGACTTTTGCTGCCGTAGTTATTTTTCGGCACATTCCTCTTCAGTGACCGTATGTCACGATTACTCAACACAC
Organism: Schistocerca serialis cubense; assembly: GCF_023864345.2. Taxonomy (NCBI): domain Eukaryota; kingdom Metazoa; phylum Arthropoda; class Insecta; order Orthoptera; family Acrididae; genus Schistocerca; species Schistocerca serialis. The sequence continues at coordinate 60,452,801 of NC_064649.1, read as the reverse complement.
ACTTTCGTTCACGTTGTGATTTAGTTGATGATGTTTCTCCGTTTTCCCCGGATGCGGTATTAACCTTCGATACGGTGCCACTTCAAATAGGTAATACTTCGGCTATGTTAGTTACGGGACCCTCCATGTGTGCACCAACAATTTGCCCATATTCGGATACACGTAGCTGCGACATCGTTCGTATGAGTCTTGCTTCACACTGTTACCAGCTTGCGTCAGAGTTCAAGCCTGCTGTAAACCGTACCAAGCCTATGATACACGTTTCCTGCTGCCGAGAGTGAAACATGGCGTCGGTTTGGAGATGTTTTGAGAAGCCGTATCGTGATATTCCATGGACACAGCTCGCATCCTCCAGGGTTGGATTTTTCACCTCTGGGGAGAGTCACCCCCGTCCATCACAGCAGCCAGACCTCAATATTACTGGATCGCTATCGATCTCCATCAGCGTTACCCTATCTTCTCACTTTTTTGCTGGAAGCATGGTAATATAAGATTACCTAGAAAACCATACAGGACTTGAATTTATCCATTCCGAGACGAAGCTGTTTTGAATGCCAACTGTTTTCCTAAACCGTAATAGGCGTGATAATGTGTTGTGTTTTGGTATTTTCCTATTTTTGTGAGCGCACTGTACGTGTCCCACTATATGTTATTAGAGAATTGACGGGAATTTTCTGCATGTTATTCCTACGTAGCATTGTCCCACTGCTGAAGGGAAGCCTGCTAATGGTTTACAGAGTTCTCAGAACTACAGTTTCCTCCAACTTGAAGCTTCATTTTTAACCCTCTGACCCGTTCCAGTCGATATTGTCGCACCTGCAAACAGGCAACCGAATGGTCAGATACCCGAAGTGGGGTGCTGTCGGGGTTCGCAGACAATCCGTGCCCATCAGCTGCACGCACCTATTGACGTTTTCCCAGACTCAGCACCTGTAATGTTATACAAGAACTTGGAGAGATGACCCATCCATCGATGAGGGTCTGTTTTCTGGACGTATTGTAGTCTTGAAGTCCTACAGGAATTCATGAATATCCCTGTATGTCCCATCCCTCCCCGCACTAGAAAATGAACATTGGCATACATATTTCTTTCATATGGTTATTTACGATTACAAAGTTAATTAAAATAACTATGGATAATGTCTTCCGCTCAAAGAAAAAGATTAGTAATGAAAGGGGTAACTCCAACAAGTACCCTGTCTCCCTTTCTGCATCCGCCTACCATTTAAAACTAGCAACCTATACCAACTCATCCAACTCCCAAACTTCTTCGCTTCTTGGAGCATCTTCGGACCCAATAAATTATTCACAAAACTCAGTTCTGGCATCAAGACTCCCACATACTAATCGCGAACCAAGGAATCATACTTCTTCACTACAACTGTATCCCACATTCCACTCATCTTCATGCTTTATCCATCGTCTCTTGCCGGATCTTCAATCAACACTCACTACCCATCTACGAAACCAGTCACGAGAAATACCTACCCCTCTTTCAAGCCGAAGTCACAACGCCCCCCAGGACTCCACCGTTCCATTTTCCTCCCTGCCTTCCACTCTATTACTGCTTGCGGTTCCACAGGGCCCCACAGTCATTCACGTCATCAGACACCTCCATCACGAACATGTGATTTCCATGCACCACCAGTATCTCCATTAGAACAAGGCAGAATTAACATTATCGTAAGAGATTTATTTGAACTGTAATATTAAACCATCCAAAAACATTTTAAAGACATAAGAACAGTCCGCCAAGTCTTTTTATGTCAGTTATTTTCATCTGTTGTTTAATTTAAAACTTCTATGAAATATGTGTAATGTTTGGAAGATGGGTCGTTTTATCTGCTGTCAGCCCACCGCTTTCTAAGAAACTGAAATAACGCAACAGGAAAAAAGAAGAATTTCTTTTTCCCCAGACTGATGTATGGAATATACCATGATGTATGAATAATACACTCATGGAAATGGAAAAAAGAACACATTGACACCGGTGTGTCAGACCCACCATACTTGCTCCGGACACTGCGAGAGGGCTGTACAAGCAATGATCACACGCACGGCACAGCGGACACACCAGGAACCGCGGTGTTGGCCGTCGAATGGCGCTAGCTGCGCAGCATTTGTGCACCGCCGCCGTCAGTGTCAGCCAGTTTGCCGTGGCATACGGAGCTCCATCGCAGTCTTTAACACTGGTAGCATGCCGCGACAGCGTGGACGTGAACCGTATGTGCAGTTGACGGACTTTGAGCGAGGGCGTATAGTGGGCATGCGGGAGGCCGGGTGGACGTACCGCCGAATTGCTCAACACGTGGGGCGTGAGGTCTCCACAGTACATCGATGTTGTCGCCAGTGGTCGGCGGAAGGTGCACGTGCCCGTCGACCTGGGACCGGACCGCAGCGACGCACGGATGCACGCCAAGACCATACGATCCTACGCAGTGCCGTAGGGGACCGCACCGCCACTTCCCAGCAAATTAGGGACACTGTTGCTCCTGGGGTATCGGCGAGGACCATTCGCAACCGTCTCCATGAAGCTGGGCTACGGTCCCGCACACCGTTAGGCCGTCTTCCGCTCACGCCCCAACATCGTGCAGCCCGCCTCCAGTGGTGTCGCGACAGGCGTGAATGGAGGGACGAATGGAGACGTGTCGTCTTCAGCGATGAGAGTCGCTTCTGCCATGGTGCCAATGATGGTCGTATGCTTGTTTGGCGCCGTGCAGGTGAGCGCCACAATCAGGACTGCATACGAACGAGGCACACAGGGCCAACACCCGGCATCATGGTGTGGGGAGCGATCTCCTACACTGGCCGTACACCACTGGTGATCATCGAGGGGACACTGAATAGTGCACGGTACATCCAAACCGTCATCGAACCCATCGTTCTACCATTCCTAGACCGGCAAGGGAACTTGCTGTTCCAACAGGACAATGCACGTCCACATGTATCCCGTGCCACCCAACGTGCTCTAGAAGGTGTACGTCAACTACCCTGGCCAGCAAGATCTCCGGATCTGTCCCCCATCGAGCATGTTTGGGACTGGATGAAGCGTCGTCTCACGCGGTCTGCACGTCCAGCACGAACGCTGGTCCAACTGAGGGGCCAGGTGGAAATGGCATGGCAAGCCGTTCCACAGGACTACATCCAGCATCTCTACGATCGTCTCCATGGGAGAATAGCAGCCTGCATTGCTGCGAAAGGTGGATATACACTGTACTAGTGCCGACATTGTGCATGCTCTGTTGCCTGTGTCTATGTGCCTGTGGTTCTGTCAGTGTGATCATGTGATGTATCTGACCCCAGGAATGTGTCAATAAAGTTTCCCCTTCCTGGGACAATGAATTCACGGTGTTCTTATTTCAATTTCCAGGAGTGTAGTTTTTGTCGTGATATGGATTGATAACGCCCAAGGTGGCGAAACGGTCTAGTTACTAGATCATGAACTAAAGTATATGAAACTATATGGTTCCAGAGACCTTTTCAAGTCTCAAACATCTATGATGTATATTAACAGACTGATGTGACTAATGAAAATTTCTACCAAGGCCAGGGTTCGAACCTGGGTCTTCTGCTCGCTAGGCAGATGTGTTAACCACTACATCACCCTTGCACAGTGGCTTTGCACGCTATCCTGCCACACCTACCTTGTCACACTGAGAGGTGAATGGGAATTTGGATCGAGGCGAGCTAGGGTAGTCCGTGCAGTTGTGTAAGCGTAGCGTAGTGAGCAGGAAATACCGGTTCGAATCCCGGCCTTGGTACAAATTTTCAATGCTCACTTCAGTCTGCATACATAAACCATGAAGTAAAGTGTTTATTTCAAAATAAAAGAACAGACTACGCAAGGAAATAACTTCCTTTGAGAAATTTACAACTTTAGATCCATATACGAAACAGCCCATTAGAATGCTAGGATTATTACGACGATGGTTCTACGCCTCCAGTCTGCAAAAGGACTTACAGAGGGCTGTTGGCTGCTTTATTTCACTCTCCGTGTATAGTCAGCGAACTGAGAGGAACACTATTTCAATACGGGTTGTCAAGGCTTCGAACAAGTAGCGGCGACATCGGCGCCATGTTGTCCTCTGTTACGCCGGTCCTCGCCCAGCCTGTTTGTTAATTTAGCCGCCTCGCCTGGGCCGTACCTCATGCCGCGCCGTGCCGCGTCACGTCCCGCAGTAGACGTCTGCAGCATTAGCGACCGGGCGCCGGCGGACCCGGTGCGGTTATTGGCGAGACCAGCTGGCGTGGGCCGCTGCGAAAGCAGAGCCCAATTACCGACTACGCGTGTTTCGCCTACTGTCTAAATTAAAGCTGTAACTCACCCGCGAGCTGCTGCAGTGTTGCTGGAACACTACTATGAATTTCGGTGCCGTATCCAGTTGGCCCGTCTGTGTTCCCTGGCCTAGAACAGTACCTTACTTGAAGTTACATTTGGGTTGTTTTGAAATTCTGCCTTCTGTTAACACCGTTTATTTCATTTTATTCGCCCAGACATCTTTCAACACATACATGTCATCTTCTGTGGGTCGAATTTTGTTTCTGTAAAGTACAATACAATGTTTATGACCGTTTATCTATTGTAGACCAAAAAACTGTAACATGTTAATTTTTTTGGTTTGTTTCGATAGCTCACTTGAAAATTAAATTACTAGTGAAACTGCGTTTCTGTGTATGGGCTACTGTGCTCTTTTTTGTCATTTTTGACATCATGTCTTCTGCAAGGTAGTCATAAAGAAAATTCTTTGTTCATTTCTGAAGTACTATTTCGTGCTTAGTGGTTAAGTTTATTACAATGCTTAACATTTTCCGTCCAGTTGCCTACCTCTCGTCGATGTCTCTTTCTATTGCTGTTGAGTGCACTGTTTCCACATTGTTGTTTACACTTGATCAAGTAGTGCTTCAGAAATGCACGAAGAATTGTCTACATCTATATCATTACTCTCTAGTTCACTATTAACTTCCTGGCAGAGGGTTCATCGTACCACATTCAAGCTGTCTTTCTACCGTTCCATTCTCGAACAGCGCGTGGGAGAAAATGAACGCTTAAAGTCTTCTGTGCCAGCTCTGATTTCTCTTATTTTATGATGATAGTCATCTGTTCCTATGCAAGTGGATGTCAACAGAATATTTTCTCAATTGGAAGAGGAAGTTCGTCCTGCCGCAACGAAAAAACCCTTTGTTTTAATGACCACTTCCTCAATTCGTGTATCAAATCCGTGGCACACTCTCCCCCAATTTTGAGGTAGTACAAAATGAGCCGCCCTTCTTTGTGCATTTCGATGTCCTCCGTCAGTCCCATCTGATGCGTATCACACATCGCATAGTAGTACTCCAGAAGACAAGCGTGGTGTACTCAGTGCTGTGCCAACCAATCGCAATCTTTGGCTTGCTTTACTCACAATATTACCTATGCGTTCTTTCCAATTGCGAAAATATTCTGTTGGTGCCCACACACACAAGTACAACTGATCACCATGATAAAATAATAGAAACCAGGGCTCGTACAGAAAAACTGAAATGGTCGTTTTCCCCACGCGCCGTTCAAGAGTGGAACGATAGAGAAATAGATTGAAGTTGGTTCGATGAAGCCTCTGTCAGGCACTCAAATGTGAATTGCACAGTAATCATGTAGATGTAGATAAAGAAAACTATTTGTGCACTTCTGAAGTTGTCTTTCATAAAGCGTACAAATATATAAATATCAGCGTCGAAACAAAGTAATCAACAGTATTAGAGAGAGATATCGACCAAAGATAGTCAACAGGACGGAAAATGTTACATACAGTAACATGCGTACCACTAGGCACGAAACAGTACTTCAAAAAGGCACAGTGAATTTTCTTTATGACTACTTTGCAGAAGACATGCTACAAAAAAACTGCAAAAAAGAGCACAAAAGCCCGTACACAATAACGCAGTTTCACTGGTAATTTAATTTTCAAGTGAGCAATCGAAACAAACCAAACAAAACGCACGTGTTATGGTCTTTGGACATACAGTAGATATAATTATAAAATTTACATTGTACTTTACAGAAATAAAATTTAATCCACAGAAAATGACACCCGAGTAAAAATATTAAAAGAAATATTAGCATTAGGCGGATTTTCAAAACAACCCAAATTTTAGATCCCAACCACAGAAGGACGTCAATTGGCGCTTTGAACCTTAGTAAGATTACTGAAGGTGCGTGTGCGTTGACTATCCTAACCCTTATACAACTTTCTAATGTAATACGTTACATTAGCTCGCTGGGCATTAATAAAACGAATCAGCCACTTCCATCGCTAAAGTAACACAAATTTCGATTCTCGATCTGCTTTTATTCCCCTTATACAGGGTGAATGTTAAATAAGGGGACTAATTTCAGGAGGTAACACCTGCAGGAACAGAAACAGAAATTGCTTATCAACACAGGTTTTCAGTGAAGCAGCCAGCGTTGGTACATTACCTCACGAGGGACTACTGATACAATTTCAATATTACCCCGAGAAAAAAGCATACGAAATTACAGGTACCTGCCTACAGCCCTGGCACACGTGGAAACGCTGGGGACTGATGACCTGAGCAGTTTGGTCTCTTAGGAATTCACACGCATCTGAACATCTGAACTTGTTACGGTAAATACTTTTTCGAATTTGTTTGCCTGCAAATAGTACTGTTTTCTCGTCAGTATTTTATTTGTTTCTCCATGACATTTGTATTATTGATCCCAAGCTAGACGGCTCAACGGTTAAACCCTTTATGTTGTAAACAGCTGCAGCCTGAGCCCAACTGTTGTCCACACCCTTGCAATAAATTGTCATCCGAGTGCCCAAACTGATTAAGGTGAATTCCGGGGTGATTGCTTCGACTAGGTCACCGCCGATTTACCTTCCGCCCATTCTTGCGCAATATAGACATCGAAAAGGCAAACTCTTGACTATCAAATTTACAAATCAATTAAGCTGAATTCAGCATAAGCGGGTAAATATCAGAACCAGCCAAGGAAAATGTTCCGTATACAGTATGCGAATGTCCCCTCTCAGTATACAGAAAAGAAAAAGAGAACATGCGTTTGACGAAATTGCTGATTTCACTTTCAGGAACAGGTGCTACTGCTGTGCATACGGAAAGCACACAAATACGAAGGAATGATTTTCCATTTCATTCGATTTCTGCTGAAACTGCGCCTGACCGCTAAATGTAGGCTAAGAACTGGAGACGCACAATTTATCATTTGAATTAAAGGGACGTATAAGTTCTATCAATAGTGTCCCCTGATGAAATAATCTATTCAGAAATCGTACGACTAGAAATTTACCGAGAACGTGTCGGAATTACGATACTTTCCAGTGGTTAATTATTTCCACTTAGTACTGTCCCAAGAGAATGTCGTCTAAACCTTCAGCTCCATGCAGCAAACCTATAAGTAGATTGCTTCCACGTACGTGAAAATATTGTAGCTTTTGTCTATGTTATAGGTTTAAAATTAGTTGGAAAAGGTAAGTATTCTTTTATTGACCATCCAACAATTCTGAAATTATCAGCAAAAACAATAATTTCTTCGAGAACCTGACCGGCTCGAGACAAAATTTTACTTCAGAAAGACATATGTGAAATGTCTCTACTTCTGCCACACTAGTGAAATATATACAAATTTTAATACGTGTAGATGAAAATAGTTATATTCTTATACCTATACTATGACGTACAATATTATGTACGATTGATTTAGAAGCTAATAAGTTTTATATGATTTACAAGGAAGTGAACCAGCGATGCTAAAACCTACATACAAGACAATTAGCAGAGTTTGGAATATGGTGCTACAGGGATATGCTGATGATTAGATGGGTAGATCGGGTAACTAATGAGGAGGTATTGAATAGAATCGTGAAGGGTGCAGGTTTAGGGCACAACCTGGCTAAAAGAAAGAATAAGCTTATGTAACACATTCTGAGGCATCAAGGTATAGTTAATGTGCTAACAAGGAAAATGTGAGAGGCATAAATTACATAGACAATCTAGGTTTGAGTTCGGTACTGTAAGTAGCCTCAAGCAGATGTGGGGTGTTGAAGTTCTAAAACACTTGCACAAACGCTGAGGCAAACGCAGGATAGGCCTACACTAGTTACGTAGATATTAAGAGACTGGCATGGGATTGGCTGGCGTGGAAAGCTGTGTCATACCAGTCTTCGAAGTGTTGATGACATAAACAAAACGAAAAAAAAAAAGAAAAAAAAAGAAAGAAACCGCTTCAACATCAGGAGGGACATACGACTAATGACGGTTCTCTATTTAATGGAACGAAAGTACGTGATGATAAAGCATATTATCGTCGAAGTCGCGTTGCAAAAATAAATACAGGTGAAGTAAAAGTCATTATTTTTATCCGAAATTTGTGCTTTGTGACCTTTGGTCTAAGAATATTGTGGTCTCGCGGCCGCGTTCTCGCTTCCCGAACGCGGGATCCCTGGTTCGATAACCGGCGGGGTCAGGGATTTTCACCTTCCTCGAGATGAATGGGTGTTTGTGTTGTCATCATCATTCATGAATGTGGCGAGTTTGGACTGAGCAAAGGTTGAGAATTTGTACGGGCGCTGATAACAGCGCAGTTGAGGGTCCCACAAACGCAAACATGATCATCATCTAAGAATATTACACAAGTAAAATGTAAGACCTTAAGATTATCATATAGAGAAATCTGATTCACGAGTTCTTACAGTACGCTCTCAGCACTGTCAGAAAATTGGTGGTTCAGAAACAGAGCGGAGAAACCCTCCTTAATACGGGCTACAAAACAGTCTGTTTATTCAGTACACCATTTGAGGATTGAAAAAGGCTACAAAACGTGATGGGATTTTATCGAAAAACGGGAGATGTATGATTTTGTAAGGTTTATTTTTTCTTCATGGACATTTTTACTACTCAGCGCAAAGCACCTAATTATGCCAAGAACTGCGAGAGGGGAGATGTCGCAAAAATCTACAATGTGCTCTTTTGACAGTTCGAAGAAAATCATCACCAGCTGACTAGGACTTGATCTATAGATCCGTTCTATCTCAATATCTCTGTATTGTTATGCGCGAATATTACGATAACTCTTACAAGTTACAAAAATAAGGTCTGAATGAAGCTCTTTATATACTCAAATACGTTAAGAAGTGGTACGTTTAATAAGTTGTATCTTGATGGATTTCAGGCATTCATGGAATAAATAAGGAATTCAATTCTAAAACTTCTCCAACGTCCATAATCAAAATTTTGTTAGAAATGAGTCTAACAGACAAATTCACAGAAATAACTCAAAGCAAACCAAAAAAAATGTTTTGAGTTCATCGGCAGCAAAAAGCCAAACCGAGTTGGTTTAAGGAAACAGAGAAGGACTTAAAGGAATTGCAAATTACTGAAAGTTGACTAAGAAAAAAAGGAAAACAGGGAAGAGAGGCTCCAAGACACTATGGAAACCAGACGAGAAACCAGATCTCTAACCAAGAACGGAAAACAGGGTCAGAAAGAATGAAACTATACAGGACTAAAAAATGCCACAAAAAGTGTTTGATCCAAAGTATTCCAAGGCGGATGAAGTGAATATAGTATTAGAATCAGGCAGTGTTCAAGTTAAGCTAGGACACAGGCTGTCTTAATGGAAGCACTAGCGTTTCAGCGATATTTTCAGGTTTGTTAGAATTAACATTTATAGGCAATCGAGTTGAATTATTTGCATATAACTATCAGTAATAATGCACATCTCGATCCTTTAACTCCAATCTTTTACACATATTTGTAATGGAGATAATGTATTCATTTAAAAGGAACTGAGATTTCACTCAGTCGACACTATTTAAAAACAATGAACACTTCCGCATCCGCAGTGAAGATAGGCGTGCACATTTCTACGCAGTGCATTTTCGATAAACGTCAAATAAAAGTGAGAAAAAGAAAGACGTTCTGGATAAACCTAATATTTCTCAGTTCTGAGTTTCAGTGCCTCTTTATTCTGTATCGGTGTTTATTGCTGTAATTTAGAATCTTCAGTTAACTTACTGCAGATAAGTTGGGTTAGCATTTTGGTTTATAACTAGTACTTCCTCAAGGTTTTTTTTAACTGCTCTCAACTGATTTCTAAGGATTTTATACGACGGATACCCCATAAGAAGAAAAATAATGGTGAACAATAAAACAGTAGAAGAGGTTAGCCATTTTAATTAATTGCGATGTGATAGTACACGTAACAGTATGACAAAGATATAGCCAACAAAGAAGTAAAACTTGAAAACTTTTGTGGAAAAATAAACAGGTAACTCAGAAAAACACACAAGTAAAAAAAAAAAAAAAAGTAGTTACTATCCGCAACTCCGCAACTGCACGGGATTAAATCGTGCGTCATTTACGAACAGTGCTGTCCAGGCAGCTGAAATTGGATTTATTGTGGTAGTGAAAGACAAGGCATATTAAGAAACAGCGAGATTACGAAAGCAGTTAACATTTCTACATTTTTAATGTAAAAAACAAAACCGAAGGCAATAGAAGAAATCGGAGTGAACATACTGACCGAATTAACATCGGCAGTTACGAAGTGGAAAATTATAATCCGGTAGGTGGAAGAAGTCTGGGCCACGGCAGAGATGGGCACCGTTACAGGCAAGCGGCTATTACTTGAAGGACAGAAAAAGAAAGACTTTCTCAACTGTGCAGGTAGCCAACAGTTTATGGTGAAACGGGACTGTAGAAGATATATACGTGTGTGTTTCCTCTCGTTAATGATCATACCGTACTTGAATTCGCCTGTAACCATAATACACTATCCACGGTGAATATATTCGCCTTACACACACACACACACACACACACACACACACACACACACACACACGCTCCTGTACAGACCGAGACAACATCATTTCCGCAAGTATATTGTGTGTGGATGTTCACACCGATAGTGATTACTAATAAACATACTGTATTAGACATGCGCTGCATGTACAAGAGGTTATGTGTTATATTAGCAGGTCAAAGAAGTTAAAATAGTGCAATGTTTTGCTGATTCTCACCTTGATTCCCGAAATGACGCCAGCCGAATCCTAAATCGTTCGTTGGTGTGGCAATGCACTATCGCTCCCTGATGGGCGGTATTAAATTCTTCTCTTTATTTCATCTAAAATAACGCTGACCTAAGATCCGCTTTTACTCGTCCAATCGAGAGGCACGAACATTTTCGGCACTGCGAAGCGCGTTAGAAACATGTATACGTCGACACTAACAGACGTTGCTGGACCGAATGAACGATTCTCAGCAAACTCAGACGGCGAAGACACTATGCGGCCACCCTCGTCGACGGTACATACAAACAGTCGCCGAGCACACACACATTAACTTTGTCTGGAATGTTCCTCAAAACAACTTCATCACTCGTTTCACACAAACACAGATCCTTCCATTTTCAGCTCGCCGAGGGAAGCGAAACGCGAAAGAAAACAAAAAGTGTGTGTTTGTGTGTGGGAGAGGTGGGGGAGGAGTGGGGGAGGAGTGAAAGGGAACTCTACCGCCACTACCTAAAGAGGTGGTGGTGCCTGGACTAGCCGTTCGACGCGAGGAAATTTTCCGGAGAACGCAGCACGAGAAGTCTTTCACTCACGTCGTGAGCTCAGGGACAGAAAAGAACCACGCTTCCGGAAGACGCACCGATTGCTACTGAATAAACAGACGCCTGCAGCAAATCCTTCACTAAATTCTCACTGTAGAAACAGCTCACTTTACACTGCACTATCTCGACCAGAATTCTCCCCATCAGCTCTCTCAATGGGCGCGCGTTCGATTGGTTTCTCACTTAGGAACGGGCACTGAGCGATTTACACAACTCATGAAGTCAGACTGGTGAAGACTAGACGCTATCTCGGCGAGCTAAAAGCCGGCGGTGGTGTGGAGGAATAAGAAGAAAAAAAAGGACGACGAAGACACACGCGGTGTTTCGTTCCGAAATCTCGGAGAAGGGGGGCGGAGGCTGCTGTGTCTTGGAAACAAACGGAGGACCTGAGCAAAAAACAGAGAAATGTCTCTCCGGAAAGGCGCGTTCTTCGACTGGAACCCGGAGCGCAGCGTGTCACTTGGAAAAACAGACGAATGCCCTCGTTTCTGAGGGAATAGTCTCCGGTGCCCTGCGCTGGGGAGGTGTTCGGGCGCTCGCATTGTGCGGAAGGGGTGCACGCCCTCTCAAGGCCGGGCGATACAATGGCGTCAAAGGGTTGGCCTCCCCGTGAGCCGACCTGCTCGACTGTCGGAATTTTTCACTTTCGGTGGAGACCTTCGAGAGCGAAACCGATGTTGTCTACTTGCAGCGACCAATCTGTTGTGGCAATAGAAGACAGCACAAGGCAAGCTGCAGTTTTAAATTTCCCTCAGGAATATTAAACACACGACAATGGTATAATATTCTAGATTACTTATTATTTATGGTTTTCGGCTGTTACGCCACCTTTAGGTGCAAAGATACACTGACGGAAAGAAAATCCTAACACCAAAAAATACTTGAGGTAGAGCAACTGACCCTTAACATAGGCAAATGTAATGTATTTCGAATACATAAAAATAAGGATCCTTTATTATATGATTATATGATAGCAGAACAAACACTGGTAGCAGTTACTTCTGTAAAATATCTGGGAGTATGCGTACGGAACGATTTGAAGTGGAATGATCATATAAAGTTAATTGTTGGTATGGCGGGTGCCGGGTTGAGATTCATTGGGAGAGTCCTTAAAAAATGTAGTCCATCAACAAAGGAAGTGGCTTACAAACACTTGAACATTGCTCATCAGTGTGGGATCCGTACCAGGTCGGGTTGACAGAAGAGATAGAGAAGATCCAAGGGAGAGCGGCGCGTTTCGTCACAGGGTGATTTGGTAAGCGTCTTAGCGTTACGGAGATGTTTAGCAAACTCAAGTGGCAGACTCTGCAAGAGAGGCGCTCTGCATCGCGGTGTATCTTGCTGTCCAGGTTTCGAGAGGGTGCGTTTCTGGATGAGGTATCGAATATATTGCTTCCCGCTACTTATACCTCCTGAGGAGATCACGAATGTAAAATTAGAGAGATTCGAGCGCGCGCGGAGGCTTTCCGGCAGTCGTTCTTCCCGCGAACCATACGTGACTGGAACAGGAAAGGGAGGTAATGACAGCTGCACGTTAAGTGCCCTCCGCCACACACTGTTGGGTGGCTTGCGGAGTATAAATGTAGATGTAGATGTAAAGTAATGAAATTTCGGGAATGCTTTAGTTTTGGTAATATATTCGAGTGATTAACATTACAAGTTGATAGATTAATATGAATGCCACCTAAGCCGCTGCAAAAGTGAAATGGCGCTACAAGAATAACAGGTGTAATCACCAGAATGTTGCATGCAAGAATCCAAACGTGCATGGTTGGTTGGTTGATTTGGCCATCATTCCCATCGGGTTAGGTAAAGATGGGGAAGGAAGTCGCCCGTACCCTTTCAAAGGCAAACGTTTTGTTTTGTACAGGTATACGTATGTCAATTTGTGGGGTGGTGTTCCACGCCTTTTGCACTTGATTGGTGGATGATGCTGGAGTTGTTGTCCGATGATGTCCCATGTGTACTCGATTGCAGACAAATATGGTGACCGAGCACGACAAGGCAACATGTCGACACACCGTAGAGGATGCTGGGTTACAACACCGGTACTTGAGTGAGAGTTATCCTGTTGGTAAACATCCCCTGGCACTCAGTTCATGAATAACAGCACTAGAGGTCGAACCACCAGACTGAAGTACAAATTTGCAGTCAGGGTACGTGGGACAACCACAAGAGTGTTCCAGCTGTCATACGGAATCACACTCCAGACCGTAACTCCTGCGTTAGGTGCAGTGTGTCTAGCACGCAGGTAGGTTGGTCTCCTCCTAACCAAACACGACTATCACTGGCATCTAGACAGAACCAACTTTCATCAGAAAACACGACAGACCTCCGCCCTACCCAGAATGAGCTCTCGTTTAACACCACTGACATCGAAAATGGCGGTGGTTTGGGGACGAGGGAATGCACGGTACAGGGCGTCCTTGAAGTGACCGATTTGTAACAGTTCGCAGTGTCAAATTGCTGCTGCCGATGCAGTATGATGCACCACAGCCTTACGCCGGACACGACAGCCTTCTCTCCGTAGTGCCACGTAGCCGTCCGGAGCCAGATTTTCTTGTGACCGTACATTCTCGTGGCCACTGCTGCCAGCAATCACGTACAGTGGCAGCATTCCTGCCCAGTCCTTCTGCTGTATCGCAGAAAGAACATCCAGCTTCTCGTAGCTCCATTACACGATCTCGTTCGAACTCCGCGAGGTCTTGATAATCGGGTCACGGTCGCCTTAAAGGCATTCTTGACTAACATCAACTAACCACGTCCAATGTCCGCCCAAGGTAGCTGAGTGGTCAGCGCGACAGAATGTCAATCGAAAGTCCCCGGGATCGATTCTCGGCTGGGACGGAGATTTTCTCCGCTCAGGGACTGGGTGTTCTGTTGTCCTAAGCATCTTCATTTCATCTCCATCGCGTGGAGTGGCGTCAGATCGAAAGAATTGCACCCGACGAACGGTCTACCAGACGGGAGGCCCTAGTCACATAACTTTTACGCTGACGACCGTTGCAGCGTATATTTAAGGCAAACCTGATTCGTACCCTCCTAATGCCGCTACCAGCTCCACTCTGATGCAACTGACCTGTAATTTGAACAGATGTCATCTTCCAGATAGGAAACGTGCCTCCCAACTTCCACTTGTGTCGCACAATTCCTTTTAAATGTTGCGAAATCTTTCGTCAGTGCATGTGTAGCAATGGAACTTTTGTAGCATCAAACATTTTGAAATGTAGGATCTCTTAAACACAATATTACTTTTTTCAGACACTCCCTTGCAACATGCCACCATAATGAGATTTTCCCTCTGCAGCGCAGTGTGCGCTGATATGAAACTTGCTGGCAGATTAAAACTGTGTGCCGGACCGAGACTCCAACTCGGGACCTTTGCCTTTCGCGGGCAAGTGCTCTACCAACTGAGCTACCAAAGCACGACTCACGCCACGTCTTCTGCCAGTACCTCGTCTCCTACCTTCCAAACTTTACAGAAGCTCTCCTGCGAACCTTGCAAAACTAGTACTCCCGAAAGAAAGGATATTGCGAAGACATGGCTTAGCCACACCTTGGGGGATGTCTCCAGAATGAGATCTCATTCTGGAAGGTGGAGCCTTTCTTTGTCAGTATCCATACTTCAGATCCATACGACGTAGTGTTTTCCGCAGAACTCTTGCATAGCTGCTTCTTCATGGCTTTGGAGGTGCTGTCTTTTTGTAATACTGAAACCAGATATTTAGTTATGATCTTTGGTGCCCTTATCTTACTCTGGAAGTCTTGAACATCGCTCCCTTCCGCCTTCACAGTGACGCTCAAATACTAACACTACTGTTGTCTGTTTTTAAGTAATGCCCTTCTGCTCCTACGATCACATACCGCGTTTTTCTATCATTGATCTCCATATCCCACTCGTGTTATGCCACCAATTATATCGGACCCTCACTTTGCCTATTCCTCCTCCCGTTAATAGTACTTTATCGACATACTTCTTGAACAACCTTATCTTATTCCTTCGTAAACACTAAAACCTTCCGACAGACAGTTACCTATATTGACTCCACTTTTATTATGCTTATAAATCTGTTTCACTAC
Source organism: Schistocerca serialis cubense (assembly GCF_023864345.2). NCBI lineage: Eukaryota > Metazoa > Arthropoda > Insecta > Orthoptera > Acrididae > Schistocerca > Schistocerca serialis. Next base: position 60,437,089 of record NC_064649.1, on the reverse strand, counting down.
ACTGTTATATATTCCAGAAAAAAATTCTTCTCTTCATTTGCTTTTCGTAAATTCGTATCAAGCCTTCTTGTAATCAATTCGATAAACTATTTTTTTTTCTCCTAGCTGTTTGAGGAAGCAAGTTCAATATTTGGAAAAATGTACCACTATATAACTGGTATCAGCGCCTCCTGTGATCCAAACCTAAAATTTTCTGACTCTGTGTACCGGTTGTTAGTGAAGAAGGCTACGACGTACGAACTACAACAGAACCTCGCCCAGTGAAACACTGAACTGCTCAAATCAATCTTACGACCGAAGAAAAGTTTATTCTTATAGGCTGCAGAACTATACTCTACCTTTCGTGCAAGTACTTGGGTAGTTTAAATGAGCAACCTACAGCAGAATGCAGTTTACGTAATAGCCCAGTTCATTATTACATCAGACTGTAATTTTCCGCTCAGCGCAAATCTGCTAATCGATTCCAGTTTGTTCGCTTGGTTATCATATGTCTCAAGACGCTAGAACTCATAGAGCGTCTACTGTGTCACACTAGAACGTTTACTAAAAACATTTCTCTTCGTAATTGTACGTTTCAGCATTTAGCTATTTGTATCGGGTGGAGTATCTACAGATATCTCTCTGTTGTCTGGGTCTCTTGTAAGCCGTAAACGTCAGAGGATCAGAGCAGATGCGACAACAACAGTTAGTTTTGTAGTTTCTTTTGGCTAAGGAGACTTAGATACTTTAATAATAGTAACACACGTAACTGCGACTAAGTTATCACCGAATATAATTTCACTCTGCGCTTCCGAGTGAAATTAGAATAATGCTTTATGAATTCAGTGAACTGATTCTTGCGTGTATCTCCTAGAAGCTGAGAAACTGAATTACGAGTAAAAACCACAAGTTCATTGTAATAACTACAATCATGTTCGGGAACTGTCTTTCAAATAGTTGGCCCAATGAAATACACAGGACCACTGTACATCGAAAGTAGTCAGTCATAGATAGCTGTTTGGGCGAGTATCAGTGTTATGCTATGGTAACCGATCGTCTTTTTTTGTCAAATCTTTTAGAAATTTTAATGGCCTGTGCACATTAAACATCTGCTAACGTACTCATAGAGGTAGTCTTTAGCCCATGGTACAGCGTATTAGGACTTTTCCTCATTTACCTTTTTCCTGCGACGCAGGGGAAAATGACTGCCTCTAGGTACGCCATTATCTCACCGAACCTATTTTCCAGAATTCTAATCAAGAGAATCTGCCACCATGAGCAACTTAGACTTATATATGGCCGGTGTAGCGAAGCAGCTTAATGCCCAAAATAAAGGCAAGACTTCCGGTTCAGACTATATGTCAGTCACGTTCCTTCCAGAGTATGCTGATGCAATAGAGCCATATTCAGCAATCACATACAACAGCTCTACCGTCGAAAGATCCGAACCAGAAGACTGGGAAATTGCGCGGGTCACACCAATCAAGAACCAGGAGTAATCCTCTGAATTACACATACGTATCATTAAAGTTGATTTGCAGTAGTTTTGTGGAATATGTAACGTGTTCGAACATTATGAAGTACCTGGGAGTAAACAGTTTATCGGCACCGGTTCCGAAATATCATTCTTATGAAACACAACTACCTTCTCACGGAATAATGAGTGCTATCGACAGGGAATGTTAAATTGATTCCTGAAGAGTGACTTCTAATCATATTGCGTGCTTACGGAATACCGACTCAGTTGTGAGACTGGACACTTGATTTCCTATCAGGAAAGTCATAGTTCATAGTTAGTGATCAAAAACCATCGAGTAAAAAAAAAAAATGATTCAAATGTCTCTGAGCACTATGGGACTTAAACATCTTAGGTCATCAGTCCCCTAGAAATTAAAACTACTTAAACCTAAGTAACCTAACGACATCACTCACATCCATGCCCGAGGCAGGATTCGAACCTGCGACCGTAGCAGTCCCACAGTTCCGGACTGCAGCGCCTAGAGCCGCACGGCCACCGCGGCCGGCTATCGAGTAAAAGACAAGTAATATTTGGCATGTCCCAAGGAAGTAGTATAGGCTGTCTACTATTCCTCTGCCAAACAAACGATTTAGAGGACAGTCTGAGTAGACCTCATAGATAGTATGCAGATGATGATGTCATTTACGTCTTGTAAAATCATCAGAAGATCAAAATCAGCTGCATAATGACTGAACCACGATATCTGAATAATTCCAAAAGTGGCTGTTGTCTATCAGTAAAGAAACGTGTGATGTCATTCACACGGATGCAAAAAGAAATCCGTTAAATTTCGATTACATGAAAAATCATACAAATGTTAAAGCTGCTAGTTCAACTAGATACCTAGGAATTACAATTGCGAACAGCATAAGCTGGAATTATCACAAAGATAATGTTTTGGGAAAGCGAAACAAAAGGCATAGTTTTATTGACAAAATTCACAGAAGATGAAACAGGTTTACTAAAGGGACTGCCTAGCCTAGCCTTGTTGGTCCTCTGATAATTTCTGTGCTATATGGGACCCTCACCAGAACGGATTGACGGAGGACCCCGAAATGGATCAAATAACTGCAACTCGTCTTGAATTATCACGAAAGAGAGAAAACATGATAAGCGAGTTATGGTAGTAATCATTAAAACGAAGGCATTATTCGCTGTGGCGACGTCTTTTCAAGAAATTGTAACCACCATCTTACTCTTCCGAATGTGAAAATATTTCATTGCCGCCAACTTATAAAAGGGAGACCTGATTATCGTCATAAAATAAGAGAAATCAAAGCTCGTACAGAAAATTTTTAAGTGCTCGTTTATCCAGTGTTGGAGATTGGAATGATAGTGAAATAGTCTGTAGGTGGTACGAAGAACTTTCTGCCACATACTTAAATGTGAATGGTAGGCAAGTCATGTAGATTTAGATGTACGTACGAAGTTTAAATGAGCAACCCACAGCAGAACCTAATTTACAAGACAGATTCTAATTTTGGGCACGGTATAGCCTTACTAGTGATTCTCAGATGTCTGAAACATTGTACGTACCAAAACTGAAACAGCGTCTACTGTTTCAGCGTTTAGCTGACTGTTCAAAATGGTTCAAATGGCTCTGAGCACTATGCGACTTAACTTCTGAGGTCATCAGTCGCCTAGAACTTAGAACTAATTAAACCTAACTAACCTAAGGACAACACACACATCCATGCCCGAGGCAGGATTCGAACCTGCGACCGTAGCGGTCACGCGGTTCCAGACTGGAGCGCCTTTAACCGCACGGCCACACCGACCGGCTTAGCTGACTGTATGGGGCGCAATATGTAAAACTGTGATATCTGGGTCCCCTGTAAACAGTAAACGTCAGAGGAGATTTAACAGATTTTGAAGTTCGTTTATTCGACGGACACTGTCAGTCTTTGTGGATTTGTGTTGCTATATTAAAATACTTACCTTTTTCCAGAATGAAATTTCCACTCACGCTTCCAGTTAAAATTTAAATAATTATGCATGAAATCATCCAACTGCGTCTAGCGTGGGTCTCTGGGGAGTTGAAATCTGGAACTGGAACGGTAACAGGCGTGTCACTTTCAGACAGTTGGCTCGACGAAATAAGCAGAGGAACCACTGTACACAGAAACTAGTGAATCGTAGGCAGTAGTTTGTGCGACTATAGCGTATGATATTAAATCTTTTTATTTCAATATCTTGTAGAAGTTTCAATAGCCCGCACCGATTCAACATCTGTTTATCTATTCCTGGACATGTTATGTAGCACACAGCAGAGCGAATTTCGACTTTCCCCAACTTCCCTTTCGCATGACACACGGGAAAAGTGACTGTGTACATATGTCCATATACACCTTAATATCTCTGAATTTATGATCCCTATGCGACATATACCGTTAAGGTAAATGAATTGTACATTCACCATACCAGGAAGGTTTAGTGAGAACAAAGTGTCATTCGTAACAGGAGTTCTAGTTTAACTTACCCGAACATTCCTGTTACATTTTCGTAGGAGTACACCGTATTATGACGATCCTAGCAGCATTACATTGAATTCGTTCGACATCTGTTGTTATGCGTAATTCGTACGGACTCGAAACGAAACTGAACTGTACTTCACAGCTTATTTTATGCCACTTCCTTTGCATACGTATCGCACTCTCCCAAAATTTTTCCAGCAAATCAAAGTCTCCCATCTGCATTCCTTACTACTAATTTCACATGTTAGCCCACAAGAAACACCTTCGTCGTTGCACCCTTTAGCGTATTTAACGCTCTTGAGATGTCAAATCTCAGCTGCTATTAGTATTTTCGTATTTACGGTTAGTGGTTATTAGATTCGTTTTGTTAATCTAGCATTCCCTCCGCAGCCTGTTCTTCTCCCTTCAGCCCACCACTTGGTCCCTCGCGTATTTTTTTTTCTTTTTTTCTGAATTGTGCTCTCTCCCGAAGTCCTGTTTCACTATTGTCGGAAGTCTGAACATGTTTATAAGATTTCAGTCTGCTGTCTGGTTTGATAACGCACCTGTTACTTTACACAGTTTCAGCCTCCAGCCTTCTCTGTTCTTCCTGGACCGAGAACTTTCCTTACAATCCTACATTCTTCCTTCAGTATGTTTTCGAGTCCGCCTTTATTGTTGAGAATTAATGTTTGGCTTCCGTGCACAGCTTGTTTTAATAACCTTGTTGTAGTGTTTACCTACATGCACTTCTTCTTGTAATTTTCAAGCGTTCTCCCGTACACTTGTTTGAGTTTCCGCAATGGAAATCTCAGTGCTTCCTTTTCTATCCCCGTTGGTTCTGCGATCTCACCGAGATACTTGAAGTATCTGATCCTTTTCACTTGCCCGTACTTAGTTTTTAATGTCTGAAAGTTAAATTTGGTGCAGACTTACTCGGTTTGTTGAAATGAGATTTTTAGCCTAGCTTTTCCAGCGCAACTGTGGAGGACTTCAGTCTATTGCTGTAATCTCGCTGTCGGCTAGTATCATCAAATCGTCTACGAAAGCTATGTAAGCGATCATAATGTTATCTTCATTGTGTCCAAGTTCAGTAGGCTTCCAGAGATCTTGGTTTTTTTATTTTTATTGTGTTTGTCACTCTCTCTCATAACTGCATTTAGCGTCAGGTTGTAGAGCAGTGGCGACAAGCCTTCTTGTCGAGCACCGATTTTTACAGCGTAAGGCAATAATATTTCCCCCAGAAATTTTATTTTGTGCTTTGTATGCATGAGGGCTTTTTTGATGCGGCCTACAGTATTTGCGCCTAGTCCTGTCTTTCTATGATAGAAGAAAGAGACCATCGATAAACCGAAGCATATGCTTCCTTGAAGTCAACGAAACTGCAGACGATTGAGCTGTTTCGAATTGCCTTAAGTTTCAGTATTGTTTTTAGGTTGACGTTTCGACGTTATGTTCAATCCATGCTTTTCTTCTCTGAAGCAGTTGCTAATGATTTTACCTTACTGTTTTTCATGTTCGGACCGTCTTTATGCAACTGAATAATAGCAAGATGTCTTATGCCAAATGGCTATCTATTCAATTTATTAGAGCATAATTAGTGGCTACATGTGCTCGTGAAGTGCTTGTCCTGTCAGTAGCACTAGAAACAATTTCAGGCACTGTTGGTGAAGCCACTGATAGTGCCCTAATAAACTGAAGCGAAACGCGTCTGGCAAAACAAATATTGCCTTTATTCAACTGGATACAGACTGTCCTGATCTAAAAATTACTAACGTGCTGTACTTAAACGGTCAAGAGAGCCTGAAGACATTTACAACTGTTTTGGCATTATATTGCATTTAGCAACATTTGAAGGGAGCTGCCAATCTTTACACCAAAGAGAAATTTTGTCCAAATTTTTTTGCATTTCATTACGACTGCCCAGTGATGATATTTTCCTGTAGACTACAGCAGTGCCAGCCAAAAATCTCAAAGAGATATGAAATATCTCTGATAGATCTTTTTTTTTGTGTTGCATACATTAACATCCCAATCTGCCTTCACTGGGGAGGGGGCGGGGGGGGGGGGGGGGGGAGAAGCACCTCATGTTACGTCTGTTTCTGTCAAATTCATCTAGCCAGCTGCATCTCCATGAAGATTCTAGAAAGAAAGAATCTAATTATTGTCAGTTCCCTCTAATGGGCGTCTGTAAATTGCATGCGTCGTCAATCTTGATGTAGGACAGCACTGGAAAAAAAAACGCTGGACTGGGTATTTAGAGACCATGTTACAAACTTCAGACGTCTAGAACTTATAGTGAGGAGTGGGTTCGTAATATTTTGAATAGGAACCCATAGCCGGAAACGCATGAAGGATTCAAATCAGATGCGTAGCGCGTCCACTTCTCAGGGAAAGAGAAAAGTGTCAGAGTTGCTCGTCCTGGTATTCAGTAGGGCCGGCAGGATGACTAGCACCTAATGTAACTTAACAACTGCCTTTCCTTTCGAAATGTTACTCAGTAATTGTACTGCGTCACGTCTAATTCACTTCCTCAACCAGAAGTGAGTGAGTTAAACCTCTGAGTGGAAACCGTCGTAGAACGGGAACATTACGCTTCCGGACATGGTTCCTGTTCGAAATATTGTCCTAGAAGTTTGTATCGGGAATTTCGGAACACCTTGCATTCTCAGCTGTTTCTGTAGGCTCTTCGGAGCAGCGAAGTTGGTATATCCAAGGTCGTGGTCACAGCTTCGCAGGAGTTTGCGTAGTGGATTTTGCTGATTTCACCAAAATAAGCAACGGCTTTTAGTTTCAGTAATTTTCGTGATTTATTGATGCTTCTGGCTCGATACATATATCAACAACAATAAAGTTGTAACATAAGCCCTAACACTGTGCAATTGTTCAACATACGTAACAAATACAGAATACGTCTACACCCACCAACCACGCCACACTTGTCGCACCTCTCCAGTCAACACAGTTCTTACCCAGTAACATTTCTATGCAAGTCACTGCTCATGCGTCAAATTTAGGTTAAATATGAAACATTAATATAATATTTACAGTTTTTCATAATGTTCACGTTCTACTCAAATACGATTTACCGTCTCTGTTTTCATCAGTTCAGGAAACTTCATCACAGTGATTGTTGTTGATACTCGTACATACAAAATTAGAATTTAACGAAGACTTTTCAAGTTTTAACTATTCTTTCAGTGTTACAAAATCCAAATATGACGTTAGCATCAGTATTTTTGTGAATTAAGCGCTTTTCACAATTTCGATTCGACACGCAATTTACGTAATTATTACTTGAATGCAATCCCAACTCAACGGTTTTGACAAAATATATAATGCGCTGTATTTCCTCTGTCTTCTAAGATATTGTAACTTTTTAAAACAAATATGTAAATTTTGACGGTAAATGTTTCATCAGATTATCTGTCAATTCTTGTTCTTTAATTGTTTGTTTTGACTCTTTTTTTTTGCACAGGACGTAGTCACTGTCTAAGTAAACCAGGTATTAGCCACAATTGAACTACTTCGTAAGACTTTTTTTTTAGATATGTAGATGCTCGCAAACATATTTGTAATTGTTGTCTGTAAGGAAAATTCCATCCAATCATCAAAATGCAAGAATGCAAATTGAACATAATAAAATTCCGTGGGTATAAATGCCAAGAACAGTATTCTTACGTGTATTTCTTCATTTATGGGTCTTGCTTTTCAACATTTGAGTGAGCTGTATTGTAGTATAGCGGAGTCTTGATATTTCGAATCTCGTAATTACCACAAATCAGAGTTTCGTAAGAAACAAAGAAGAGCTACTCTACTATGTATCGATCCTAGACCCGTTCATAGCACAACCGCTGTCTAGCCATTCACTCCACTTTGTTTTGTCGATACCAATGGTCCCACGCATGCATTTGTCCGGGTTTCTAATTGTATACACAAGCAGACCTTTTGTTGGAAAGTGGTGTTTCAAGTCTGCCATTGTGGGTACAGCACAGTACGGTTTCTATTTATGTATTGGCTGTTTTCATAAAAAAATGAGTGCTGTAACACAGGAAAGAAAATGTATGACTTTGAATGTTAAGCTAGAAGCAGTGAAACGACTTGAGAAAGGAGAAGGAATAAAAAATCTTACTCTAGAATACGGTGTAGGCGAAACTGCTCTTGCTGACTGGCGAAGAAATCGAATTAAATTGGAATAATTTTTTTGACAGAAATGCTATGAAGGATCTATTAACCGAAAAACTATAAATAAGTCGGAGTAATCCTGCCTCGGGCATCGATGTGTGTGATGTCTTTTGGTTAGTTCGGTTTAGGTAGTTCTAAGTTCTAGGGGAGTGATGAGCACAGCAGTTAAGTCCCATAGTGCTCAGAGCCAACCATTTTTGAAGTCGGAATTTGAAAAGACAAGTCAGGCGTTATTGCTGTGGTTTATTCTTTTCGATACCGTTTCATTTCTTTTTGCCGTATAAATTTCGACAGTTCGTGTTTTCAACACTGGTAGGACGCAGTGTGTCAAAACCTGGCGGTAATTACAACGTGAGCGGTGAAATGAAACTTTCTGACGAGTAAACACTAAAGGATTCGATTCTGATTCAGGCAAGAAACTAAATTATTTTCAAAAGATCATCACTATTACCACAATTTTATAACACTCAATACTGATTATATAAGTTACCAATAATTACTTTTTCTCAATTGGTGGCATTAATACGGTGGAGGTAACAGGTTCCTCACATAGTCCACCCACTACATACATATGTTCTGCTTTGTCAGTACATTGGTGATGTTGAAAGTGAGACTTATACATAACAAATGCTAAACATGTGAAGAAAAGTCTTCTCCAAGTTGTAGATAGTCCTGTTGTCGTCCAAAAACTGTTTCATTACTCGCTTCGAAAGATATAAATGAAATAATTGAGAGTACGGCTCAGTAATGGTTCAAAATGGTTCAAAATGGTTCAAAATGGTTCAAATGGCTGTCAGCTCTGTGGGACTTAACATCTGAGGTCATCAGTCCCCAAGAACTTAGAACTACTTAAACCTAACTAACCTAAGGACATCACACACATCCATGCCCGAGGCAAGATTCGAATCTGCGACTGTAGCAGTCGCGCGGTTCCAGACTGAAGCGCCTAGAACCGCTCGGCCACTCCTGCCGACACGGCTCCGTAATAACTACATAAGGAGCTACACAGTGTTGTTATTATTGCTATCAGATTGGTCAGACGCGAAGCATTAACAGTAGAAGTCCTCCAATTAGTACCAGTTCAGAAGTAAAGAGTCCAGCAATAGAGAGATCCACAAGCACTAAGAATAGTGCACACATCTGAACTTGTTTGGGCCGGCCGAAGTGGCCGTGCGGTTAAAGGCGCTACAGTCTGGAACCGCAAGACCGCTACGGTCGCAGGTTCGAATCCTGCCTCGGGCATGGATGTGTGTGATGTCCTTAGGTTAGTTAGGTTTAACTAGTTCTAAGTTCTAGGGGACTAATGACCTCAGCAGTTGAGTCCCATGGTGCTCAGAGCCATTTTGAACTTGTTTGGTTTTAAATTGGGTTGCAGTATTCACGTCAAGGAAGAGCCGCGATGGAGAGTTTGGAGACAATGGCGATGGAGAGTTAGGGGGAAGTATGTTTTGTAACAAGCGTCTACCCTTACTGTGGAAAGTCAGCTTCCTTTTCTGAGAAGGAGTTGTGAGTAGTAATAGACGAATTCCTTCGTCGTTAATTCTAACACTCCTCCCCCGCCCCTCTCCCCGTAGCTCGCACGTACGCTCGCGCACACACACACACACACACACACACACACACACACACACACACACACACAGAGAGAGAGAGAGAGAGAGAGAGAGAGAGAGAGCATAGGCGCTAACTAAATATCATTTATCTTACCTCCTTTTAAAAATAAAAGTGTTTGAAGATAAGTTTAGCTAGGTTGTGATAAGGTGGGGGAGGAGGACAGGGGTACCAACTAATATCTGATTCCACTGAAGGGTAAGGTTGGAAGCCACTGTGCTTGGTAGTTCCGGCCCCGTTAACCTCGAACTATCGACACTACTGTACGAGATACGCAGCAAAATAGTTTTGTAGTATCCGATACACGATATAAAACGTGAAACTGTTCCCGTGCGCGTACTGTTTGCGACGGGTAGGACGATGTAAAATGTGTTGTGCTAATTGGTGGGCACTGCTCCTCTGTTACTGGGAACATAGGGAGCCGTGCACGTCATCCCCGCGTTCCCCGACCTACCCGCCAGTACAAACGTTGTCCCGCGGTCTCGGCGCTGTTTCCCGACGTTACGTTTTCTTTCTTTTTTTGTGTGTGGAGCACATGAGTCGTCCTCGTTTCTTGCTCTTCCCCTGCCGTGAGTTCAACGCCCGGCAGAGCCATAAATTCCTACCACCCCCGCAGGCCGCAACCCCCTCCCTTCCCCAACCCCCCGCCCCAACCACATGGCGGAGGCTGAAGCCGCGAGGTTTTGTGCACCGGCCGTGGTCATTGTCCTCGGTCAGGAATTCCGTTTCCCTTTCAGGGCTGGTAATGACGGCGAAGGGCGCCTCATGCTGCGAAGGGAGGTCGCTGTCCTGCCCCGTGCTCTTCTGGCTGGCTCCTCGACAGCCGCGGGCTTCGAAGGTTCCTCTCCGATGTCCCAGCGAACAGAACTATTTGTTCTGTGTTGCTGTGAAACAGAATTTGTGAAGGATTTATCAGTTTACCATGTGCAACTAGCGGAACTTATACACCTTGTTATAGTGTTACAGGCACCAGCGAAAGGCGCAGTAGAGGCCAATGAAACAAGAAAATAATCCTGAGAAACGTATGTTCCGAAACCAGACACACGTGCTGTCGAAACAATGTTACAGATTCATTTATGGCCAAGGCTACGTTCATTTCACAGCACAGCAAGCGAGGCGCAGGAGAGAGTAGGGATGGCTTATCGCTGGAACAACTGCGTTTCTGTTATATATGCCAGTTTAACCTGACTTTACGGAAATAACTGAGTTTCGGCTTTTTTCCTACTGTTTCTCGTAATAATCGCAGAAATCGAGCACAGGTTGAAAAATTTTGAGTACTTCAGGTTCAAGATAAGAGAATCTAAATGTTAAATTATGTAGGGAAATGAAAGAAAATTCTGTCCGTCCACCTTTCGCCAATATTCTCGTAAAATGGTAAGTGGTTAAATACTAGTTCAAAATGGTTCAAATGGCTCTGAGCACTGTGGGACTTAACATCTATGGTCATCAGTCCCCGGGAACCCGGGCGTGGGAAGCGAGAACGCTACCGCACGACCACGAGATGCGGGCGTTAAATACTAGTACTTCATTGAATACTACAAAAATCACCACTATTCTACTAGTGATTGCAAACTTTTGAAAATCTAGCGAGCCACTGTGACCGAGCGGTTGTAGGCGCTTCAGTCCGGAACCGCGCTGCTGCTACGGTCGCAGGTTCGAATCCTGCCACGGGCATGGATGTGTGTGATGTCATTAGGTTAGTTAAGTTTAAGTAGTTCTATGTCTAGTGGACTGATGACCTCAGATTTTATGTCCCATGCTGCTTAGAGCCATTTGAACCTTTTTTTTTTTTTTTTTTTTTTGAAAAAAATCATGTTGCAATCGGAAGTCATTCCACTTTTTGCGAATTACGAATAGTCAGTTTTGAAGGGTGAAAACTGAGGCTTAATAATTTCCGTTTCTTGTGTTAATTTCTTCGATATAAAGCCGTATTATGCACACATAGGCAGCAGATCAGCTTTTCATTTCTGTATACTATGAATGAATCGTTAACTTTTTAATATATTACCGTTACGATGATGTCCCTCCTCTTTCAACATGTCATAGAAATGACAGACAAATCGTTAACCTTCTAAAGCAAATGAAGTGCTGTACCCCACTGCCATTTCACTTCATAAAGATATTTCCCGACTAGGGTTTGTGCCATGCTGCAACACGACGCATGTCCGAGAACGACAGCGAGAAACTGCTGCGTACACCAGCTGGGGACAAGTCTTGCACACCGCTCGTAACACACGTACCTTTCGTCACGACACACGGCAACAGGTGCGTTACCACCTCAGCAGTGCTGTAGAAATTGCATGTGATCGTCGCTCGTTTCTTTCGACATTGTTCTTAAAATAGCACTGATCCCTTTTTCCATATTTTGCTGTAACTTAAAATTTCAAACAAATCGAAATTTTACGAATAAAAATTAGTTTTCTTAAAAAAGTTGTAGTTAAAAACTGAAAATATGAGCACTGCAACTGTGGCTAATTGCTATTTCGGTTGCTTACTCAGTTATTACTAAAAAATAAAAGAAATATATACGTTATAACGGAGCCGTAAGAACACCAGAAAACACCGGTTATTCAGAACTTAAGTACCGGTATGGTCTTAACTCGTCGGTTGTTCCCATCCTTAGCGGGAGCGTCGAACATTATCGGCCGGCTCAATTTTACTGACTTTACTGTATAACAGCGGTGGTTCATAGGAATATTAATATACGATTCTCTTGAGTCAAGTCGTGTTCTATGAACAGCACAATGAAATTATTTTTGTTTTGTATTTATAGCACGTAATTACGTCGCAAGTAAAAGAGCTACAGTTACAAGGCATGTAGAAACTGTTTTCAAGTATCGGTCGTTGTTTTTCTATGACAATGTCGATTGTTAATGACACACTGCAGTGATATATATTGAATATAACAAAATATATAAGCACAGGAACCTGTTGTTTCTATTGTACTACCCGTAAAATTCACTGTCAGAAATTCATGCTTTTAGCGTCTGAAGTGCCTCTTCTATTCATCTATACAGTCGTAATAAGTCGTATTTTAGGCAACAGATCTTTGCGATTATCTGCTGTATCTGCTTATCTTGTTTACTTTGCATATGTTTTTGACATTCCACCAATACAGAATAGAAGTTTTGGCCGTCTTGATTACTGGACAGCAGACAGCTAACACAAAACCTGCGAAACAAGTGAAGAATTTGTAACTTGTGGTCTAGATATCTTGAGCCAGTACTTCCGTAAATGCAGGTTACAATCTAACTCAAATAACACTGAAGTTGCATATTTTCATCTATACAACAGATCGGCACACAGGACCTTTGATACCTACTTTGAAGAAGGCAAATCTTCGCCATAATATGCAAGCAAATTACACTGAAGAGCCTAAGAAACTTGAACACCTGCCTAATATCGTATAGGGACCCCGCTAGTACTCAGAAGGGCCGCAACACAACGTGGCACACGCTCGATTAATGTCTGAAGTAGTGCGGCAGGCAACTGACACCATGAATGCTGCAGGACTGTCGATAAATCCCTAGGAGTATGAGGGGTTGGAGATCTCTTCCGAATAGCACGTTGCAAGGAGTCCCACTTACGTTCAATATGTTCATGTCTGGGGAGTCTGCTGATCAGTAGAAGTGTTTAACCTAAAAAGAGTGTTCGTGGAGCCACTCTGTAGCAACTCTGGACCTGTGGGGTGTCGCACTGTCCTGCTGGAATTGCCCCAATCCGTCGAAAAGCGCAATGTACATGCATGGATGCAGGTAATCAAACAGGCTGCTTACGTGCGTGTCACCTGTCAGAGTCGTATCCAGACGTACCAGGGGTCCCGTATCACTCGAATTGCACACGCCCCAATCCATTACAGAGCCTCCACCAACTTGAACAGTCATCTGCTGACATGCAGGGTCCATGCATTTATGAGGCTATCTCCGTACCCGTACACGTCCATCCGCTCTAAACAATTTGAAACGAGACTCGTCCGAACTGGCAACTTGTTTCCAGTCATCAACACTTTAATGTCAGTGTTGGCAAGCCCAGGGGAGGCGTAAAGCTTTGTGTAGTGCTGTCATCAAGAATACAAGAGTGGGCCTTCAGCTCCGAAAACCCATATCGATGATGTTTCGTTGAATGATTCGTGCCGGCCGACGTGGCCGTGCGGTTCTAGGCGCTGCAGTCTGCAACCGCGAGACCGCTACGGTCGCAGGTTCGAATCCTGCCTCGGGCATGGATGTGTGTTATGTCCTTAGGTTAGTCAGGTTTAACTAGTTCTAAGTTCTAGGGGACTAGTGACCTCAGACGTTGAGTCCCATAGTGCTTAGAGCCATTTGAACCATTTGAATGATTCGTACGGTGACACTTGTTGATGGTGCAGCACTGATATCTGCAGCAATTTGCGGAGGCGTTGCTCTTCTGTAACGATGAGCGATTCCCTTCAGTCGTTGTTGACCCCCTTCTTGCAGGATCTTTTTCCGGCCTATGTGATTTCGGAGGTTTAATGTTTTACCGGATGCCTGATATTCAGGCATGAATATCAGATGATGGTTGATAACCTTGACCTTCCAATACTGAGTTGTATATCCCTTGCGGGGGGACAAAAGGATCAAGGCCAAGAAATCTCGTTCTTATAATATCCTGAATTCTTTCTGAAAATCATTTCAGTGCCAAAGATGAATGGGAGCGCTGTTGCCAACAAAATTGTCCCTCATTACACCTGAAAATGTCCTGAATTCAGCAGAAACCCGTCGACTTCACCAACCTCGGATATTTAGGACAATTGTGAATCGCATCCAAACGGGCCATGGAAGATATGCAGACACTCTACACGAGTGTGACTAATCTTCATATGCACCATGTGACTGTGGCGTGGAACGACAGACAGTGCTCATGCTATATCGTATGTCCGAAACATACTTATAAAGATCATTTAGAAAATTTCCTGGCAGTGATGAGCGGAATGATAAACCGTTAATTGTGTTATATTATGAAGAGAGCTGTGCTGGAGTGTTGATACAAAGGTATGCTGACACCTGGCCTAAAATGACTTACAAGTCTGTGGTGCCCTCCATCAGTAATGCAGGAATTTAATATGGTTTTGCCCACCTTTAGCCTTGATGACTGTTTCCACTCCACCAAGCACACGTTTAATCATATGCTGGAAGGTTTTTTGGGGAATGGCAGCCCATTCTTCACTGACTGCTGCACTGAGAACAAGCATCGATGTCGGTCGGTGGGGCCTGGCACGAAGTCGACGTTCCAAAACATCCCAAAGGTGCTCTGTAGGATTCAGATCATTCCATCCTCGACTTCCTCTTCAACAGCTGGAAGCAAGAAGGTGCTTAAAACATCAATGTAGGCCTGTGCTGTGATAGTGACACGAGAAACAACAAGGGGTGCAAGCCCACTCCATGAAAAACACGACCACAGCGCAGCCGAATTTTACTGTTGGCACTACACACGCTGGCAGATGACGTTCACCGAGCATTCACCATACCCACGCCCTGCCATCGGATCCCCCACATTGTGTACCGTGATTCGTCACTCCACACAATGTTTTTCCACTGTTCAATCGCCCAATGTTTACGCTCCTTACACCATGCGAGGCGTCGTTTGGCATTTACTGGCGTGATGTGTGGCTATTAGCAGCCGCTCGACCATGAAATCCAAGTTTTCTCATTTCCCGCCTAACTGTCGTAGTATTTGCAGTGTATGTTAATGCAGTTTGGAATTCCTGTGCGATGGTCTGGATAGATGTCTGCCTATTACACATTACGACCCTCTTCAACTGTCGGCGGTCTCTGTCAGCCAACAGACGAGGTCGACCTGTACGCTTTTGTGCTGTACGTGTCCGTTTCCACTTTCTCTATCACATCGGAAACAGTGGACCTAGGGATGTCTAGGAGTGTGGAAATCTCGCGTTCAGAGGTACGACACAAGTGACACCCAATCACCTGACCACGTTCGAAGTCCGTGAATTCCACGGAGCACCCCATTCTGCTCTCATGATGTCTAATGACTACTGAGTTCGCTGATATGGAGTACCTGGCAGTAGGCGGCAGCACAATGCACCTAATACGAAAAACGTGTCTTTTTGGGGGTGTCCAGATATTTTTGATCACAATACGTATACAGCAGTTTAGTTAATTCTATATACGTATAATTACCCTATATACGAGTAATTACCCTTGTAATCAAAAACTTTGAAGTATGCCGTACAATAATGAAAATGAACAGTGCTCGTTCATTCTTTCCAGATCCCCGTGACATCGAGAAAGTCCGTGAACCGAAGACAGACCGAAGTTGGTTTGCACGACTTCATTCGTATGGCAGGTGGCTCTTGGAAAGTGCTTCTTAGAGCGGTATTCCTATGCGACTGTCTTCTTAAGGATCTGGAGTAGCAATATTGGATATAACAGTAGATTTGACAGTGGCGGCAATGCGATTTGCACTACCTGCGTTATTCTGAATACGATGCAAAGTTCCTTTGGAAATGCATGAACGTCCGAGAGAACTTTTCATCGTATTTCGTAAAAACTCAGGCACTGGAATATCGTATGTACTCCACCTGCACCGGACAGGCGAATTTCAAGTAAAATGTCTTCCCCGTACGGGAATACACGTCATGGATATAAGATTACAGCTGTAGACGTCCGGTTGGTCGGGCCGTGTGTCGTGCACGGATAGCCAAATAGACAGTCGGCCTTTGGCTGTGGAGCAGTGCGGTACGTCCAGCTCCATGTCGCGTTTCCGGGTCTGTCCTTATTTATCGCGCCACCGCGCTGTTGTTGAGTGTCATAGTTACGTTCCTGACATCATATGGCTCTTTCGTATCGGAAAGCCACGATCAAGCTGCAGTTCGACACTACGTGCTCTAGACCCAAGGCCCACGAAGTAGAGAGATTTTTACGCGACGTAACACATGTCAAAAAAAAAAAAATCGTGTGACTTGGGCCTCCCGTCGTGTAGACCGCTCGCCGGGTGCAAGTCTTTCCATTTGACGCCACTTCGGTGACTTGCGCGTCGATGGGGATGAAAAGATGATGATTAGGACAACACAACACCCGGTCCTTGAAAGGAGAAAATCTCCGACCCAGCTAGTAGAACCGGGCCATCAGGATTGACATTCTGTCACGCTGACCACTCAGCTACCGGGGGCGGACGTGACACATGTTGAGCCGACAGTGCTGCTGGGTATTCACTTATCTATTCTCTCCAGCGTTGTCTACCTTAAGTTCACCGACAATGAGGCCTGTGACAACCTTCTCAGACGATCGGGGGAGGGGTATTGGTTCGGCCACTCTGAAGGAAACGTCGGTGTGGTAACGCTGGTACGTGCTGGACTGGGAATACAAAATGTGCGCGTGTTTGGGCTACCATTTGAAGTTCCAACGGATTTGGTCACCGTTGCTCTTCGATCCTACATCACAGTCCTCGGCCATATGGCCGAAAAATGGAAGACCTTCGAAACTTAATGTGCGGGTGCGAGCGAGAACAGCTGATGATGTTAGAGGAGAACGACTTTCCCCTCCACCATATCATTCGAGATAGGAGAAGACGCAACAGGCGGCTCATTATGTATGTCTAGACAGAGGATGGACGATAAGTTGAAACGCAAATGAACATCGTTCGAGCGTTCACACAGTCATATGCATTTATCTACGAGCGGGAGAACAACACGGATGTAGGAGAGGGAAGTCCTTTCCGGCCTAACCGTCTCTCGGAACCCGCAATATGATGCCACGCTCTTGTCGTAGGTGACTTTGAAAGAACTACGAGAGGTCACATTGCGCAGAGCTCCCAACAAAACTCCAGGTCCTGACGGACTTCGTCTTGAATTTTACAAAAGGGTTTTTGATCTCATGGGACCAATGCGGGTCAGGATGTACAGAGAACTCCTGAACCCCAATTTTCAAGTATCATCTGAATTCACTGAGGGCCTATTGATTCCGGTGCCCAAACCAGGAGGAGGCTGTCGCCCACTTGATTTTCGACCACTGACAATGCTGAACACCGACTACAAACTGCTGACACGCACCATCCGTGATAGGCTCAGATGTACGGTAATGGCGATCATTCACTCTGATGAAGCCTGCCTCGGAGGCGTCACTAATGTGTTTACGACTTTAAGCACGTATAGAGACATGGTCGCGCTGATGCAAACGTGCCGTCTCCACGGCGCTCTTGTTGCGCTCGATTTGAACCACGCTTTCGATTGCCTCGAACACGGTTTTCTGCGTGCAGTTATGGAACACATCGGTATCTCACGCATGACATCTGTTGTGCTTCGTTTGCTCCATGGGGTGGTTATGAATATTATGGTGAACGTCTATTTGTCCGTCCCGTCCGTATGAACAGGTCCGTCAGACGGGGTTGTCCTCATTCTGCCATGTTATTCGCCACTGCCCTCGAACCAGCTCTTCACGGACTGCGGAGACGCTTCGAGGGTCTTAGCCTCCGCAATGTGACTTTTCGATGTGGCGCATACGCCGATGATGGGATGTTCTTAGAAGAAATACGAACGGCGCTTTCCTGGCTCCAACAGTATGGTGTGGTGGCAAGCACTGTGATCAGCCTCCGATAATCACGCTATATGGATATGGGACGAGGCATGCCTACAGAACTGGATGTACCCCTGACAAAGATCCCAATGCTCAAATGTTAAGGGATATCACTCCACCGGCAAATACAACGTACTGCGGCCTTTACGTATCGTAAGGTCTTACGACGACTCCCCATAGACGCTACCCTCAATAAAATTTAGATCAATTTAGATCGTTGGACCTTTTGCAACGCGCTCAATACGTCAGTGTGTACATGGCTTCTCGCCTTAACCATTACGCCCACGTATTACAGATGAGAGACACGATAGTTTCCAGGACACAGGCAGTGTTCAGACACGTGTTGGTGCTGTTTCTGAGATCCATTTTGTTACTCTTACTTCACCCTTCCACAAAGGAGGTGTTAGACTCATTCACGTCAAGCACAGAGCGTTGGCGCTGTACCTTCGCTCAATGCGGCAACTCTGGCTTTCCCCCAGACACGCTGTGCCCATCGGTACCCGCTGGACATTTAGCGCCCTTGCTATCAGATATTAGGACGTTTTTCGTGGAGCACAGCTATATGTTGGGGGATATACCGGAGACACTGAATCCGACAGGAAACATTTATTATAGGGTTATCCAACGCTGGAATCCGGCTAATGACGTTGTACAACGCCACCCCACGGCGACTGGACGCGGGTTTGGAGAGCCATCGCCGGCCAGAGTGGCCGAGGGGTTCTAGGCGCTACAGTCTGGAACCGCGCGACCACTACGGTCGCAGGTTCGAATCCTGCCTCGGGCATGGACGTGTGTGATGTCCTTAAGTTAGTTGAGTTTAAGTAGTTCTAAGTTCTAGGGGACTGATGACCTCAGAAGTTAAGTCGCATAGTGCTCAGAACCATTTGGAGAGCCTTCCACGCACCCTTCCTGTCTAGTGCGGTCGACGTAGTATGTGGCCACTAACAAGAAGTTTCCGACCCGACGAAGGCCACATGCCATTCACCTAACTGACGACCCATGTGCTGCCGTTGCGCGACGGTAGATATGGACGAACACGAGTGCTGGAAAACTGATCCGTCAGATACTGGCCTTCCTCCTACGCCGCCCCTATGTTTCAACTGTGCCGCTGGACCTCTTTCATCCCGACGCCGTCTGTTTCCCGACGACCCAGATGACTGCGGTCAGTTTGGGTACAAGGAATAGCGATGCACTATATGTACCGCGACGACGAAAAGAGAGTCTTCGATATGTGGCACTGCATGATCGACAAGTTCCTGGTCTTTACAAACAGAAAGCAGTACCGAAACCTTTTTGATAACTATCTGAGTTCGTCATTCATGGACCCAACACCCAGTTGGGGTGTGGAGGGTGTGAGAAGGAGCTGACTTGCAAATATGATGTTTCCAAGATTCCCTTATGGTAACAGACTGTGACTGTGTGCAGCGGCCCCGAACCCTCCGACGGTTGATGACTGGTGATTCCCATTGTAATGAACACCGCCGCTTACTTGCCGCCCGCTTCGATAAGGTGATCCCAGCGAGCAAAGATGACCCTTTTTAGTTCACATTATCGTCATAACTTTTGGAGTAAGGCTCCCTTGATTTTGTTTCTTATTATCTTAAAATAAAAATATGTGATGGTGCGCTTCTGTGGTAGGACGGGGCAGACATCTTGACCAGGCCTCGGAATTCGACTCCTGCCCGCCTCGCCTCCTCTCGCCTGCCGCTGACTGTGCTCCTCACAAAAAATAAAAAAAATAAAAAATTAAAATAACAAACATAGAATATATCTTAGTAGGCGGCCCGGGTTAGATTCCCGCACTATCCATTTGTTTTTAATTTACTGGTCGGTTTCCTTATACAAGAGGTAGAAGAGATGAGGAATTATTCTTGCAATAAAGCAAAACAAACCTCTATCCCTTTATTCAAAAAAGAAAAAAAGTTGCTAGAGCACTTACCCGTGAAAGCAAAAAAAAAGAAAAAATGGTAAGACGACGCCTCGCGATAAGCGGGAAATCCGGGTTCGACTCCCGGCCTGGCACAAATTGTGTCATTCCGTTCTACAGCTGATGGTTGTCCATACTCGCAAATTCAAATATATTTACGTGGTAGTAATGGCTCTCATTGTCTCATACAAACGTACATCTGTTTTGGTTGTAGGTTCGCTCTAACTCAGTTTGCAGCAGCTCAGAACAGAAGTCAAATTGAGCATTCCGTAGAGTACTTACATCTGCTCCCCAGCTGTTTGTGGCTACTTCGTGTAGAAGATTTACTCTTCAACCGAGATTGTTTGATAGTTTCGTAACAGTGCGTAATATCCCAACCCAGGCAGTATGAAGAAAACTAAACATCGAACAAAGTAAGTGCATTTTAGATCCAAGTATTCACTACACTTGCGCTACTTAATTTTCATTGGGAGCAAATATTTAGAAACAAATGATGTTTTACTTATCTTTCTCTCTTACGTCCCCCTCGTTGTCTAAATCGCGTTTGTTCTGTGATGTCTGAAACGCATTTCTTCGCCTTTTCCGTCATTTATTACCATCATATCAGCTATTCGCGACAAAAATCCTGTAGACTAGTCAAACAAATGACAAATATCTTTAGATCTCTTGCACAGAATCTTTGAAGTTGTGAGTTAATCACGGACTAATCTTTGCAGATCAGAAAAAAAACACAGACTCGCTGATCTGGGGCAAAACACGCGAATTAAGAGCCTCTCGTTCCACGAGAAAATTTTCCTGAAACGGAATTATTTTAGTTCCAATAACTTCATGATTATCACATTAATTCTGACGAAAGGGTACGTTTTTACAAACTGAGAAGCAGATTTCCAAGAATATAGTGCTGCATATTCAAATCTCACTCAGTTTTACAAAACAATATTCTAGAACGATAATTAATAACTTTGCCAGGAAATTATTTTCTGAAAAGTAAAACTGCTCTTTCAAAAATGGAGAAAAGGATTTTTCAATTGAGGTATGTCAATGCTATGCATATAATCAGCACTTCAGTAATGCTGTGTACGTATCGTCATTTTATCCTTTTTTTAAATAAAATGTTTTTAGTAACACTAACCCATTACTAAAATCAGGAGAATGATAGCAAAATACTGGATAACAAAGTTTGTCGTGAAATGTCTTTAGTAAAATTTCGACATTTTCTGGAACACACTGATTAAACAGTACGTATTTAATAGACACTACAAAGAAAATATGAAGCGACATTCTGATTATTAGTTCCGCATTTTGTTTTCAATTACTACTTTTAGTTTGAAATAAATAATGTGATGACGTCACTTTATCAATAATCATATATATTAATTATATATGTTGAATTTCAATGTAGTTGAAGATAAATGCTTTTATTAGTTACAACACATGCTGAATGAAATAATTACTTGATGTGATCACGTGTACTGCGTAACTCAGAATAAGATAGTATCTAGAACTTTTGTGATCACTGGTATCGCTTGCAACAGTAATAGAAATCTATCTTTCCCCCTCCACAGATGCATTTCAAGTTCCGCTTAAATGACTGTGGACGACAGACGGTCTGTTACAAAAAAATACTCAGAATATATCACTGAAGAAATTCCGAAACACCGTCAAGTAATTACATGTATCGAATGACTCATAGTAAGAAACTTCCTGGCGGATTAAAACTGTGTGCCTGACCGAGACTCGAACTCGGGAACTTTGCCTTTCGCGGGCAAGTGCTCAACTAAATGAGCTACCCGAGCACGACTCACGCTCCATCCTCACAGCTTTAATTCCGCCAGTACCTCGTCTCCTACCTTCCAAACTTCACATAAGCTCTGTAATTCATAGTAAGTTGGTAACAAAAGGTCTATTAAACATCGGTATCGTTTACTACAGTAGTGGGCAGGTTATCTACTTGCCAACCACCCCTCACCCCAAGAAACGTATCAAATGCTACTAAAATCACACCGTTCGAACGAGAGTCCTTTAGACCAAAATACTCAAATTATATAGCTGAACTAATTTCTAAATTCTGTCAGGTAATATTGCATAATTGAGAGTGAGTCGGTATCGGCAGCTTCAATAAACTATAGTATCGAGCACTACAGTAGTAGACAGTTAATCTACCAACCAACCAATCTCCAGCCCGAGAAACATGTCAAGTGCTGCCGAAATCACACCGATCGAACGATGGTGCTTTTGACCAAAATACTCAAAATAGATCGCTCAAAGAATTTCAGAATTCTGTCGTGTAATCGTACTGCGTTATTCAGAGTAAGTTGGTATCGACAGCTTTAATAAACATTGGCATCGAGTGCTACACTACTGGAAACTTACATACCCTCCAGAAATTATTACTGAACGAATTCCGAAATCTTGCACTGTAGTCAAGGTTCACCCCAAGTGTGTGTGTGTGTGTGTGTGTGTGTGTGTGTGTGTGTGTGTGTGTGTGTGTGTGTGAGCGCACGCCGCACGCCCCTTTGAAGCCTGGTATTGGCCGTATGAATAAGGCAGTAGGGCGCACGGTGGTAAGAGCAGCGGACTCGTCAGCGTCACGGCATCGTGGCGTGGCGCGGCCGTATGAATTCGTCATGACGGCGTTATTTATTCGATTCGTCCGCGCGTGGCGTCCGCTCTGACATCGTCACGTGCCGAGGCCACAGTCGGCAAAACGAGACCTGCCGGCGGAATGCCCGCAAAAACGAGAGGCCATGCGCTGCCCGAGAAGCGACTCGATAGCTGCCGGCGTGTTCTGGAGTCGCGGAAACTGCAGGCGCGGCAGTGTCTAGCACGCATGTCGTCCCTACACCTCCAAATTCTGTGGAGCCTTTTATCTTGACAGAAGGAAATACATACTCGCGATGTTTCAAATACACTCCATAATTTCAGGTATGTACTCCCCATACACTAAAGTCACAAAAATTATCGTTCAAATGGCTCTGAGCGGGGCGGGGCAAAGTCAGGACATGCGGGGACCAAGCAGAAAACGGTATTGTAATTGTAAACTGTCGAAGCTGCATTGGTAAAGTACCGGAACTTCAAGCGCTGATAGAAAGCACCGAAGCTGAAATCGTTATCGGTACAGAAAGCTGGCTGAAGCCAAAGATAAATTCTGCTGAAATTTTTACAAAGGCACAGACGGTGTTTAGAAAGGATAGATTTCATGCAACCGGTGGTGGCGTGTTTGTCGCTGTTAGTAGTAGTTTATCCTGTAGTGAAGTAGGAGTGGATAGTTCCTGTGAATTATTGTGGGTGGAGGTTACACTCAACAACCGAGCTAGGTTAATAGTTGGCTCCTTTTACCGACCTCCCGACTCAGCAGCATTAGTGGCAGAACAACTGAGAGAAAATTTGGAATACATTTCACATAAATTTTCTCAGCATGTTATAGTCTTAGGTGGAGATTTCAATTTACCAGACATAGACTGGGACACTCAAATGTTTAGGACGGGTGGTAGGAACAGAGCATCGAGTGACATTATACTGAGTGCACTATCCGAAAATTACCTCGAGCAATTAAACAGAGAACCGACTCGTTGAGATAACATCTTGGACCTACTGATAACAAACAGACCCGAACTTTTCGACTCTGTATGTACAGAACAGGGAATCAGTGATCATAAGGCCGTTGCAGCATCCCTGAATATGGAAGTTAGTAGGAATATAAAAAAAGGGAGGAAGGTTTATCTGTTTAGCAAGAGTAATAGAAGGCAGATTTCAGACTACCTAACAGATCAAAACGAAAATTTCTGTTCCGACACTGACAATGTTGAGTGTTTATGGAAAAAGTTCAAGGTAATCGTGAAATGCGTTTTAGACAGGTACGTGCCGAGTAAAACTGTGCCGAGTAAAACTGTGAGGGACGGGAAAACCCTCCGTGGTTCAACAACAAAGTTAGGAAACTACTGCGAAAGCAGAGAGAGCTTCAGTCCAAGTTTAAACGCAGCCAAAACCTCTCAGACAAACAGAAGCTAAACTATGTCAAAGTTAGCGTAAGGACGGCTATGCGTGAAGCGTTCAGTGAATTCGAAAGTAAAAGAAAATGTAGTCCATCAACAAAGGAGGTGGCTTACAAAACACTCGTGCGACCTGTACTTGACTATTGCTCATCAGCGTGGGATCCGTACCAGATCGGGTTGACGGAGGAGATAGAGAAGATCCAAAGAAGAACGGCGCGTTTCGACACAGGGTTATTTGGTAACCGTGATAGCGTTACGGAGATGTTTAGCAAACTCAAGTGGCAGACTCTGCAAGAGAGGCGCTCTGCATCGCGGTGTAGCTTGCTCGACAGGTTTCGAGAGGGTGCGTTTCTGGGTGAGGTTTCGAATATATTGCTTCCCCCTACTTATACCTCCCGAGGAGATCACGAATGTAAAATTAGAGAGATTGGAGAGCGTACGGAGGCTTTCAGACAGTCGTTCTTCCCGCGAACCATACGCGACTGGAACAGAAAAGGGAGGTAATGACCGTGGCACGTAAAGTGCCCTCCGCCACACACCGTTGGGTGGCTTGGGGAGTATAAATGTAGATGTAGATGTAGCACTATAGGACTCAACTTCTGAGGTCATCAATTCCCTAGAACTTAGAACTACTTAAACCTAACCAACCTAAGGACATCACACACATCCATGCCCGAGGCAGGATTCGAACCTGCGACCGTAGCAGTCGCACGGTTCCGGACCGCGCGCCTAGAACCGCGAGACGACCGCGGCCGGCACGGTAGATAATGTGGCGATCCGATGGCAGGGTGCGAGTATGGCGAATGCCCGGCGAACGTTACCTGCTAGCGTGTGCAGTGCCAATAGTAAATTTGGGAGGCAGGGGTGTTATGTTGTGGTCTTGTTTTTCATGGAGGGGGGATAGCACCCCTTGTTGTTTTTCATAGCACTATCACAGGATAGGCCTATATTCATGTTTAAAGCACCTTCTTGCTTCCCACTGTTGAAAAGGAATTCGGAGAGGACGACTGCATGTTTCAACACGATCGAGCACCCTGTAATGGACTGTCCTACACAGAGTCCTGACCCGAATCCTATACAACACCTTTGGGATGCATTGGAACGCCGACTTCGTGCCAGGCCTCATCGACCGACATTGATACCTTTCCTCAGTACAGCACTCCGTGAAGAATGGGCTGCTATTCCCCAAGAAACCTTCCAGCACCTGATTGAATGTATGCCTGCGAGAGCGGAAGGTGTCATCAAGGCTAAGGGTGGGAAAACACCATACAGAATTCCAGCATTACCCATGGAGGGCGCCACGAACTTGTAAATGACTTTCAGCCAGGTGTCCGCATACTTTTGATGACATAGTGTATCAACAATATCGGTTCACGCATATGCCGTGATGGTTCCTTTGAAAGGGCAAGGCCGACATCGTTCTTAATCCTTTCCTAATCCGAGGGGACCGATGACCTTGCTGTTTGGTCCCTTCCCCCGAATCGACCACCCAACCGCAAAAGGCAGAAGTCCGTGTTCCGAATTCCGGCCCGGCGCACATCTTTAATCTGCCTCCGAGCGAGGTGGCGCAGTGGTTAGCACACTGGACTCGCATTCGGGAGGACGACGGTTCAATCCCGTCTCCAGCCATCCTGATTTAGGTTTTCCGTGATTTCCCTAAATCGTTTCAGGCAAATGCCGGGATGGTTCCTTTGAAAGGGACCGGCCGATTTCCCTCCCCATCCTTCCCTAATCCGGGCTTGTGCTCCGTCTCTAATGACCTAGTTGTTGACGGGACGTTAAACAACACTAACCTAACCCCTAATCTGCCAGAAAGTTTCAAAATGTTTTGTGCTGCTGGCTGCCAAAGAACCTATCATCGGTTACCGAGGAATTGAATTCATGTGAAATTGGCGTGGATGCGACGCAGATACCGAAGAACGTCCACTGAAAACGAAACACAAACTCCATATCAATTTTTGAGAAAAGAGAGTTAACAGTGCGTAGTAACTGAGTGATTCATTGCTTTATACCAGAAATGGAATCGGGGATTTCGATTACGCCAGCCTGCTTATATTTGATTTAATTCATCGTTTGCCCAAGCTTATACACTGAAAAGCCAAGGAAATTGAAACACCTGCCCAGTATCGTGTATGACACCCACGAGCACACAACACGGACTCGACTATGTCTGAAGTAATGCTAGGGGAAATTGACACCATGAATCGTGCTCTGCTCTCCATAAATCTGCAGGAGTACGAGGGGGTGAAGATCTCTCCTGAACAGCACGTTGCAGGACATCCTAGATACGCTTAATAACTTTCATGTCTGAGGAATCTCGTGGGCAGCGAAAGTATTTAAACTCAGAAGAGAATTCGTGGAGCCACCCTGTAGCAATTCTGGACTCGTGGAGTGTCGCACTGTCCTGCTGGAATTGTCCCAAGTCGGTCGGAATGAACAATGGACAAGAATGGATGCAGGTGATGAGACAGGATGCTTACATACGTGTCACCTGTCAGAGTCGTATCTAGACGTATCAGGGATCCCGGATCACTCCAACTGCACACGCCTCACATCACTGTAGAGCCTCCACCTGCTTGAACGGTCCCCTGGTAACATTCGGGTTCCTCCGATTCATGAGGTTGTCTCCACACACGTCCACCCGCTAGATACAATTTGAAACGAGACTCGTCTGACAACGCAATATGTTTGTAGTCATCAACAGCCCAATGTCTGTGTTGACGGGCCCAGGTGAGGCGTAAAACTTCTTGTCGTGCTGTCATCAAGGGTAGACGAGTGGGTCTTCGGCTCCGAAAGGCAATATCGATGATGTTTCGTTCAATGGTTCGCCCTACGACGCTTGTTGATGGCCCAGCATTGAAATCTGCAGCAATTTGCGGCAGGGTTGCACTTCTGTCACGTTGAGCGATTGTCTTCAGTTGTGATTAGTCCTGTTCTTGCAAGATCTTTTTCCGGCCGCAGCCATGACGGAGATTTGATGTTTTACCCGATTCCTGATATTCACGGTACACTCGTAAAATGGTGGTACGGAAAATCCCCAGTTAACCGCTATCCCGGAGATGCTGTGTCCCATCGCTCGTGCGGTAACTATAACACCACGTTCAGACTAAATCTTGATACCTGCCACTGTAGCTGCAGTGACCGATCTAGCAACTGGTCCATACACTTTTTGTGTTATATAGGCGTTGGCTAATTAAATATCACTGAACTTGAATACGGATGCCTATACGAGCTTCTTTGGCGCTTCAGTGTCTCTGAAAGCAGCAGTATTGTTTTTTGAAAATAAATTAAAAACACTGGTAGATAAGAAAACTAGTCTCATTAATTTTCTCACACACCTCATGGTTCCCAGTCAAATGATGGCTGATAGTACAAAACTCTTTCCTGCTAACATCCTTAGTTTCCGACCAGAGAGCTGTCTTTTGTTTCGTTAAGAGAAGGCCCCAATCCGGAGCCGCGCCGGCAAAGGTTGACCAGCAAACACACAAAGGCACGCGCGTCGTGTAATCTCGCGGGACGGCAGGGCGCGCCGTGTCCCGTGGTCCCACAGACGGCCATCCAATCAGCGAGGTCGCCACTTCCACTTGCCTCCAGCCCGCGCACAAACGCCGGCGACGGTGGGCCGCCCCCGCGTCGAACGCCCGACACCGAAAGACGGCGAGTACACGCCATCGGCCACCGCGAGATGAAGGCCGAGCGTGTCACCCGCGACCACCACATCATCTCGAAACCCCTGCACCGCTCTGGCCGCCCGAGACTCCAATCTCGGACAGACTGCTCTTCTCGCGTGTCGGCACGGGAAATTGGACATGCCGCCAAGTGTTTGTCGGCTTGTATGAAGACCGATCGGCAGATATTTTTTTCCCATTCTTCGGGCGACAGGAGAGGAGATTGGTCGTTTCGCTGGTGTGTACTTTCTCACCCACGGCGTCACAGAGGGGGATATTGAGCCCGGGCGCTCTGCGACCACCAGGGAGTGTGCTGACCCGGTGGAGGGGCGCTGTACCATCTTCGGCGCGGTTTTTTCCTCTCAAAGTCGTTTTCACAACGCGCGTCTGCTCGGTGGACGCGACTCGATCTAAACGGCCTTAGAGAAACCATCTGCAGAACTTCTGGATAGTGGAAATAAAAATTAAACGACCTTAGGAAGGACCTGAGTCATGGCAGAATTGTTCAAAAGGTAGCACCTCTTTTTCCCAGCAAAGGGCAGTAGGAGAGCAAATAGCTCTTAGGCCCACGAGCCATTGCTTAGAGTGTTCCAGGTGGAGGTGATGAAATTGGCTGTGGGATGCTTGTAGATGCATGGGCCAAAACACACACACACACACACACACACACACACACACACACACACACACACACACACCTGCTCTCCCAATTAATAGCCCTACCTCTGCATATAGCCAACCGCAAGGACAAATGTCATATTTTGTCGAGAATGAGAACGGCGTTCCACGAGTCACATGTCTGTATTTGTGGCCATCATCCGTAGTGCAAGCACAGAAATACTCGTTTTGTTAATAAAAACCACCTTTTTGTGGATGCAGTGTATTTCATTTCTTCCAGACGCCTTTCGCCTCTTACTTTAAGGCATCTTCAGTGGAATCTAGAATTATAGTTTTATTTTGATATGCGATATTTGTAGATTATAAAACATTCCACGTCTTGTTTTTTGCGTAAATAAGTGATCACTTACAGTTATTCGAGTTTTTGGTGACATCTGCGTTTCCTCTCATCTGGGCACTTATTTACGCAACAAACGAGACGTGAACTGTTTTTATAATCTACAAATGTCGCGTATCGAAATGAAAGTCCGCCTGTGTAGTTGTATGGTCAGCAAGGCAGACTGCCAGCTGAAGGGTCCGAGCTCGATTCCCAGCCAGGCCGGAGATTTTCTCCGTTCGGCGACTCTTAGTGTTGTGTTGTCCTTACGTTCGTATCGTCATCGTTTACATTCTACTAAGGAGATGGATGAATGGACACATCCCGAAAGCCAATAAATAAAAGTGAAACAATAAAATACACTCCTGGAAATGGAAAAAAGAACACATTGACACCGGTGTGTCAGACCCCCCATACTTGCTCCGGACACTGCGAGAGGGCTGTACAAGCAATGATCACACGCACGGCACAGCGGACACACCAGGAACCGCGGTGTTGGCCGTCGAATTGCGCTAGCTGCGCAGCATTTGTGCACCGCCGCCGTCAGTGTCAGCCAGTTTGCCGTGGCATACGGAGCTCCATCGCAGTCTTTAACACTGGTAGCATGCCGCGACAGCGTGGACATGAACCGTATGTCCAGTTGACGGACTTTGAGCGAGGGCGTATAGTGGGCATGCGGGAGGCCGGGTGGACGTACCGCCGAATTGCTCAACACGTGGGGCGTGAGGTCTCCACAGTACATCGATGTTGTCGCCAGTGGTCGGCGGAAGGTGCACGTGCCCGTCGACCTGGGACCGGACCGCAGCGACGCACGGATGCACGCCAAGACCGTAGGATCCTACGCAGTGCCGTAGGGGACCGCACGTGTCGTCTTCAGCGATGAGAGTCGCTTCTGCCTTGGTGCCAATGATGGTCGTATGCGTGTTTGGCGCCGTGCAGGTGAGCGCCACAATCAGGACTGCATACGACCGAGGCACACAGGGCCAACACCCGGCATCATGGTGTGGGGAGCGATCTCCTACACTGGCCGTACACCACTGGTGATCGTCGAGGGGACATTGAATAGTGCACGGTACATCCAAACCGTCATCGAACCCATCGTTCTACCATTCCTAGACGGGCAAGGGAACTTGCTGTTCCAACAGGACAATGCACGTCCGCATGTATCCCGTGCCACCCAACGTGCTCTAGAAGGTGTAAGTCAACTACCCTGGCCAGCAAGATCTCCGGATCTGTCCCCCATTGAGCATGTTTGGGACTGGATGAAGCGTCGTCTCACGCGGTCTGCACGTCCAGCACGAACGCTGGTCCAACTGAGGCGCCAGGTGGAAATGGCATGGCAAGCCGTTCCACAGGACTACATCCAGCATCTCTACGATCGTCTCCATGGGAGAATAGCAGCCTGCATTGCTGCGAAAGGTGGATATACACTGTACTAGTGCCGACATTGTGCATGCTCTGTTGCCTGTGTCTATGTGCCTGTGGTTCTGTCAGTGTGATCATGTGATGTATCTGACCCCAGGAATGTGTAAATAAAGTTTCCCCTTCCTGGGACAATGAATTCACGGTGTTCTTATTTCAATTTCCAGGAGTGTACATTGCAGGTCGACAAAGGCTTTTATTTACAAGTGAATATTGTAAGAGTCTGCGATGACTGTCACTACTTAGTGTAATTTTTACCAATGATAGTTATTTTTATTTTGTGAACTATACCGTTTCGGCTCAAGCCATCGTCAGAAATATGTCAAAAGAATGCCTAAGCGATGGGTCTTTTAAGATTCCCACCATTCCATACCACCCACCAGTTGTAAGGCTGCAAATATGAGTTTAATTACAGGTACTCTGCATCTTATTACAGGCCTTGTCGGTGTATTCCAACGTTAAAATCTTCTAGAGCGATCATCCGAGTGGCGGCATCATCTTGTCGCAACGTTTAAATTAATTTCGTACCTATTTTGTTAACTTCGCCTCCTGATGATGGTGAGTATGAAAACTTACTGAAGCGTTGCGACGAGACGAGGCCACTACTCGGCTGATCACCAGAGAAGATTTTATCCTACGATGCGTTGTACGAATCTTCTTTTAATAAACCTGTGATTTGTAGCATACTGATTTTAATTTTGTGTTCCTAGTGATGGTTTAACCTGAATCGCGTACACCATTAGTATAATAAAAGTCACAAGAAAACGTAACTGCAGTGAGCTGAAGCGCGTAAACCATTAGCACGATAAAACTCACAGGAAACGGTAGCAGCAGTGAAATACGAGCGACCTAATCTGGAATGACCACATTAAATGAACTGCGAGAAAGCAGTTGTCAGTGTAATCATACTGACTGGTAGATCACTGATGACACAGAAAAGTATCTGATTACACGACTAGCCGAGAGTAAATGTGGTACAACATATCATGTCAATACTTAAAGTTCACATAAAGAAACGGAACGATTAAGTAAAACAGCAGGGGACTGGAAGACTTAGATTTGTTGGGAAGGAGAGAAGGGCGATTAGGACTTCACGTCCAGTCTAGGACGAGGCCAGTATCTGCTGAGCACAATTTTGGATGGTGCAGGGATACGGAGTAAAAGAGAAACCCGCAATTTTCATTACGAGTTCTATGAAACTACTTAAAAGTTACTGAAGCGCCGTTCTGACGATTACACGTGTGCGGAGTTACAACGGGTTAAAAACAAAGGGAAACACTAAAAACACGACACATTATCATTCCTAAAACGGTGAAGGGAAACCGCAGGCGACGGCCGTAGTGGTCGAGCGGTTCTAGGCGCTTCGGTCTGGAACTGCGCGATCACTACGTTCGCAGGTTCGAATCCTGCCTTGGGCCTGGATGTGTGTGATGTCCTTAGGTTAGTTACGTTTAAGTAGTTCTAAGTTTTAGGGGACTGATGACCTCGGAAGTTAAGTCCCATGGTGCTCAGAGCCATTTGAACCATTTTTTTGAAAACCGCAGGCATTCAAAACAGCTTTCAGTCGTGTGGAAATGGATAATTACAGCACCTGTGTGGTTTCCAAGGGAATCTGACACCACTCTATCTGCAAAATAGTGCTAAGTTCAGCTAACGACGATGGTGGACAGGGACCACGCACCCTTCTCTCCAAAGTCGACTATAAAGGCTGTCTGGTGACTCTGGTAACCAGGGCAGACGCGACAGTTCATTCTCGTGCTGGATGGAGCGAGCTGTGCGAATAGCGACCGTGTCGTGTTGGAGTACAGCATTACCTTCGGGGAACAAACATCGTACCACCAGATGGACGTGATCAACCAAAATGGTCGAATAATGCGAACTTGCAGCAGTGCCACCTTGCAGATTACCATAAATACCATTGATATGGCTGCCCATATAACCAGCAAACCCTCGCCACGTTTTGCTTTTGGGACGCAATCTCGGCCGAAAGTCAGAAACAGTATGCATCAAGGATCACCCGAAAAAACGACTTCGCTCCAATAGACCATAGTCCACGTTTTATGGGTTCAGCCCCTCACGTCTTTCTGTTACGAGCATCTGCGTAACTGGTAACTGGTTTTAGAATTCCTGATCGCCTTGCATTTCTCTGCTTATGGAGCTCTCTTCGTGTCGTTTCCGTCATGACGTGGATCGTGAGTGCGGCAATCACGTCTGCACTGAGTTTTGCAGCTGTTGTCCTGTTATTTCTGCCACAATCCTCTTCAATGACCGTCTGTCACCATCACTCACTACACACGTTCGTCCGCGTTGTCACTTTTGGGATAAAGTTTATCCACTGTTCTTGTATACGGCATAAACAGTCGATAAGGTGCCTGTTGAAACACCGAAAACTTGGTGACGGAAGTACCCACCTTAAGATCGCCAACGACGCGTCCGCGCACGAATTCACAGATTTCTTATATGAATCTCTCACGACTACACAGAAAGCTATTCTGACCACGATTGAAACTTGCAACATATTGAAGACACTGCATAGGTGCCATTTGTACTGAAACTCAACAGTGCAACCTGCACGCTTGGCTAGCACCTGTCTTTACGTTCAAGCACGCATTTCTCGCCGTGTTAACATATATTTGTAGCACTGGGCTGTCTCCAGTAAAACCTATACTCTGGAAGAGTTCTGGGAGATTGCGCTGTCTCTCTGAAGGAAAATGCGTATATGTAACTAGAGCGACCAGTTCTAGAATACTGCCCCAGTGTTTGGGATCCCTACAAAGTGGAAGTGACAAAACAGACATCACATGCACTCAGAGACGCGCTGCTAGGGAAGTAACAGCTCGGTACAGGAAAGTGTGACGGAAGTACCAGGGCAACCTAAATAGCAATTTTTGCCATAAGCGCAACTTTGTTACAGGAATGCGATTTTAGTAAAATTTGGGGAACTTGTGTCTGACAAACCTAGAGCGACAATTCCGCCTGCCTCTTCTGCTTTATTATAACGCTTAGGGCTCACGACAGTAATAATGGAAATTGTGGATCGAACTGGACGACAATAGATACACTACTTCCTTGTCTCAGTACGCGACTGGACTACATAAAATATATTTAATACAGATACGAAGTACATTCTGTCACACACAGCACGGTCATTTGCAAAGAGTATATGTAAGAGCAGACGGAAGGAGGCCACGTACAAAGAAGTGGTACTAAATATCGCCTTCCGAAGAGATTATTGTAAGAGTTTCCATAAATACAAAAGGAATAACTATCATATACCTTGGAACGGTTGGAACAATAACTGATGAATAGTTACCATTTTTTCTGAACCAACCGTATGAAAAAATAGAAGAATTCGTTCCAATAAGACTTCCCAACATTTAAATTTATATTTGATGTGAACAAATTTCTCTATTTCAGGAATGCTGTTCTTACCAGTTTGCATTTTATATCCTTTCCACATTGCTCATCGTTGATTACTCTGCAGTCAAAATAACAAAACTGGTTTACTACTTTTGATGTCTCAGTTCCTTATCTAATTCCCTTAGCTTCACCTGTTTAATTCCACTACAAATTTCATCATCCTTGTTCTACTTTTCAAGACATATCCACTCCGTTCAATTGCTCTTCCAACTCCATTGTCGTCTCTCAGAGAATTATATCATTGGCAAACTTCAGAATTTTATTTCATCTCACTGAACTTTAGTTGTCTTTCGACATTTATCGTCGGTTTCCTTCACAGCATCGTCACTGTAAAACGTAAACTTTCGTGGCCGGAAATGTCCAAGTAATAAAATATTGAGAGCTATTATGCAATGCTGAAATTAAGCACGCAGTGGCATGACATCACATACTTCGAGTACCCGAGCGCTATTGGTCATTGGGTCTTTGCCGGATGCCGTCATCCGCTGTTGCTATCATCCCGTCGTGGGAGACTAACACTTATACATATATCGTTCAGCACCGGGATATACATGTCATTCAGTTTCACGCCTTCCTCCTTCCTGGTGAAATTCCTGGGGTGTTTAAAAACCTCTATGGCATCTCTATATAGGCTTTTATGGTATCCGCTCGTGGCTGCCATGACTTCAGTCCTATCGAAACGAATGTGGTGGTCTCCTGACTGCAGAGCATGTTCTGGAACAGCTAATCTGTCCCTCTCTCCCCTTCTACAGATCTCCTTTTGTTCGTCTAGTCGGAATCCTATAAATTGCTGCTTTTTCGAGCGGTCTGTGAGCATCCTTGGACAATTTTAGGTGATCTTGTATCTTCCGGGATCGTTTGTAAATTACCACGATGTTCCGTTTTTTTTTTTCAATATTTTTCCTATGCGATCAGAAACATTCTTAATGAAGGCCAGGAAAACCTTCCACTCTACAGGCGCTTGTGCATGAAATACATTCTACTACAGCATAATAGCTCGAAATATCTTATTAATTGCAAGCATCCTCATTGTGCACATTGGTAAAACGTCACAACGCTATCCCACTCTTTCTTCAACTAATGCTTCGATTTAGTGTTCCTAAACAATTAAAGGTAGAGTCTGATATCTGTACTAATTACAGACAGTCTTTCGCTCTCTTTATTTTATCCATACTACTGTCAGTATTTTGAAGGGTGTATTCCATTTTCAAAATTTTTCTTTAACTTCAAATGCTATAAAAGTAGGTCTGATTATCTTTGGCCTATCTTCCAGCACAAACCTTAGGTTCAGTGTTCGGTAATATTTACAATGATCAGCCGGAACATTATGACCACCAACCTATTATCCTTGAAAACCCGTCCAGGCGATAGCAGCATCACCTGGCGAGAAATTACTAGTCAGGTACAACGACGACGGATGTAGTATCAGTGAACGTGCTGCCCGCCTGTAGAATGAGGAAGGCGCGCGATCTATGTGAGTCTGACCGAGTGCAGATTGTGATGGCCCGGAAAGCGGGACGAAAATATCGGAAGCTGCACAACTAGTCGTGTGTCGTAGGAGTACTATGGTGAGTGTCTTCAACACGTAGCGAAACCAAGGTGGAAACACGTGCAGACGTTGTGTAGTTGGGCGGCCACCACTCAATACAGATCGAGAATGAGATTTTCACTCTGCAGCGGAGTGAGCGCTGATATGAAACTTCCTGGCAGATTAAAACTGTGTGCCGGGCCGAGACTCGAACTCGGGACCTTTGCCTTTCGCGGGCAAGTGCTCTACCAACTGAGCTACCCAAGCACGACTCACGCCCCGTCCCCGTCCCGAGTTCGAGTCTCGGCCCGGCACACAGCTTTAATTTGCCAGGAAGTTTCACTCAATACAGATGTCGGGGGTCGTACGCTGGGCAGTCTGGAAAAGGACTACAGAAACCCGACACACATACCTACTGAGTAGGATGTCGCGCCGGTATGACAGTGGTAGTTCACCGGCTTCTGTGTAGAGAAGTCACGTATCGTCCTTCTTCCAGCTTCCCGATGTTCCTGCCGCGTATAAAGTCATCCGAATGCTGCCTCTGCGCCATTTTGTAATGGAGAACACCATAAAAAAGTACCGTAGCTGCTCGCCGATTGACACAAACGCATTCCTTCAACTGTCTCGTGTTGCGGGACCAGCCTCATTTGGTGTTATGTCAGTCTGACCTCATGCCGTGTGACGTCCAGCTTTCTGTGTGCGACTGTGATATTCTGGAAACTGGATCCACCGAATAGATGGTATGATGTGCTACTTTATATACCGAGTGGTTATAATAAATCTTCCCTGTTTATCACGTTATAGCATGGAAACTAATTACCGTACGAGTACCATACTTGGTAGCATTAATGTAAAGAGTATGGGGTGCATGATTTCCATGCGTCAAGGCGCCACCGTCCAATTCCAACTATGGCAACCAGGTTCCGTGAACAGTCATCGTGATTCGTAGTCTCACACACCTGACCTGTCGCAGTTCACTTGTTGACGTGTCAACATAAACTTGTATAAAATGATCAGGGCATTAGTGGTGAAGCCTCATTATCAAAACAAAACTAATAATGCAGCTGCGCTTCGAGAATATCGCCGGCTCAAAGGATTACCGAAGGATCCTCTTTCTCCATCTGCTGTGCGGAGCATGATACAGGAGTTTCATCAACCACAGGTGGTTGATGAAATCGCTGTTCCTATGGCAGAAAACGCTGCGCGCAATGCCCCATCCTCGGCAATGCGCTTGCTGTTTCAGGACAGTTGAACATCCCATGGTCCACTGTACGGAAGGTGGTTCGAACCATTCTCAGATGGTATCTGTACAAGACCCATATGCTACAGCAACTTGCACCACATCACGCACAACGACGTGTTGACTTCGCTCTACACTTTCTCGCAAGGGTTGAAGTCGACGAGGGCTGGTCCTGGACCATCCTATGGACAGAAGAAGCTCATCTTTTCGTGACGTGTGAGGTGAACACACAGAATTGCCGAGTGTGAGGATCTTCACCTCCAGTCACAGTGCTTGAAGTTGCTCTGTATGGTGAACGTGTCACCGTATGGTGTGGCTTCACGGCTACTTTCATCATTGTTCGATTCTTTTTTGAACAGATTAATGCTCAAAGACCAAAGACGTGCAGTGTGACTGGCCAGCGTTACTACGATATGCTTCGCCACCATGTCGTACCCGCCCTACAGGAGATAGACACGTTGAAATCAACGGCTTTTGTGCAGGACGGGGTCCCACCGGACATTGCTCGTGAAGTTCACCTGCTGCTCCGAAACACATCTGGGAACGACCGAATTATCAGCAGATCGTTTCCAAATGCTTGGCCGGCGCGATCACCTGATTTCACTCCCTGTTAATTCTGGTTGTGGGGCTACCTGAAGGATATTGGTTTACCTTGGGAACATATACGCATGTGCTGATCCGAAGCCAAACGTATCAAGACAGGTAGCCAGCATACCTACGGACGTGTTACGTTCTGCTGTGCGGAATGCAGTCCTGCGCTTTCAGACTTTTTCTGAACACTGATGGGCACCATATTGAAGCCGGCCGCTGTGGCCGAGCGGTTCTAGGCGCTTCAGACCGGAACCGCGCTGCTGCTACGGTCGCAGGTTCGAATCCTGCTTCGGGCATAAGTAGTTCTAAGTCTACCGAACTGATGACTTCAGATGTTAAGTCCCATAGTGCTTAGAGCCATTTGAACCATATTGAACCTCTTTTGTAGCAGTAATGGTACCGGTATGAATGGTATGACGTACCGTAGCGGCATATTAAAAGTGTTCCAATTGAATTGATTCTGCATTATTTGCCTTTTCCATGTGCTTGACATTAATGCTACCAATGTTTGGTCCTCGTACTGTAAATACTTTCCGTGTTATAACGTGTTAAATAGTGAAATTCTAATTACAGCTAGTCGGTAGCTCATCGTCAAGTTTTGCATAGTATGGCACAGCATTTATTTATTTATTTTTTGACATATGAATGTAGGACCAAAGAAGTATTTTACATAATTTTTACTATTTCATGAACACAAGCAGTCGACAGTGCACCGTAATGACCTAAGAATTTCGAGACGACCACCAAACTAAGGAACTTTCATCACAAAACAGCCAACAACTGATGTGAACAACAACAAGTGTAATCTAAATGCGAACAACAACAAATGTAATCCAAACGTGAACAGCCTTCTGAAGATAAACCTGTCGCATCGAAACCGGTAACGGCTCTATTTGAGTA
This sequence comes from Schistocerca serialis cubense, assembly GCF_023864345.2. Classification (NCBI taxonomy): domain Eukaryota; kingdom Metazoa; phylum Arthropoda; class Insecta; order Orthoptera; family Acrididae; genus Schistocerca; species Schistocerca serialis. Next base: position 60,399,108 of record NC_064649.1, on the reverse strand, counting down.
AATAAACAGCATTTTAAGAACAGCCGGTTGCTGTTTCCTTCTTTACGAGATTTAACCTGACGTTTGGCAGAATTAATCGTCAACAGCAATTAAGCGCAGTATGGCGTTATCCCACACAGCCTTCGATCCGTATCTCGTGGCAAGAGCTGTCTTGTGTCTTCTTTTGTTGTTCCAGGGGTAGGAGGCGCGCCCGGCGACCACTACAGATATTGGACAGCGCTGTAAAAAAGGCGGAGAGAGAGAGAGACAGCTCGAAGCGGACCCCGGGGAAAAGGAGATGTCTCGGCTGAACACCTGCTCCCGGCAAGCGCGTCGCGTCGCAGGGAACACAGCGCATCCAGGCCGGCGACGACGGAATGGATTCCCTCAGCACCTGCGTCCCCGAGAGGCTCCAGTTTCTGCGTTGCGGGAAACGTCGATTTCCAGAGGGCTCTCACATACTACTCAACGTCCCGAGGTCGCCTATCATTCTAATTTTGCTTCTAGTTCTGACTCTAATTTCGTGAGATCGTGTACGGAAAAAAAAGGAAAAACGAAAACAACTATGTCTCTACATAAAGCAGAGAAACTAGACACGCTGGAGCAAGTTGGATCAGCAACGTCTTGAAACGTCCCCTTGGAAAAATTTATGAATTACTATGCTGGTTAACCCCTTACGTTATTTGAACGTACTCAGACATTTCGCTCTTTACTTATTCTAACCAACACTAAACTGACACACAATATTTTTAGAGCAACGCAATCTGACTTTCAAAAATTCCTACAAAACAATGGCCCTGACTAACATTAACCTATACCTTTCACAAATCACTTACCTCACAAAAATCTTCGTTACTTGAACTACTGCAATACAACGAGCGCCACTACTGCCAGCTAAATAAAAGATTCAAACTACTGAAGGCACTAACTACTGTTAGGCATAGTTAGCAAATGAAAGATTTTGATAGAGAACAAACAATGTATTTACCTTAATAATGTCCAAAAGTCATAATATATATATATATATATCAGTCCATGATATTCAATATTACAAATTTACTCTTTCTGATGGACACACGTCCAGATCGTCCGCTCTCAAAATTCCGCCGTCTCTCTCCCCACATCCACCACTGCTGGCGGCTCACCTCCAACTGAGCAACGCTACGCGCTGTTAACAGCCAACTGCCCAACACTACAATAGCGAACAACAATGCAAACCAGCCACAGACTGCACACAGCACAGCCAGTGATTTTCATACAGAGCGCTACGTGGCGTTACCAATAAAAAAACCTAAACAGCCTACTTACAGTCTCTTAATCAATAGAGCGAAGAACCAGTCCAAGTTGCAAATATTTTATGTTTCATTTGATGGCTAGTTTCGGGCCGAGACCCGTTTTCAAACTAACATAATGTAGTCGAAAATGGAGTTTCCGACATTCACAGTGCATACAGGTAACAAGCAGAGCTTAATAACGTACAGTTTAAAATAATGGCGATTTTGTTCTTGAAATTCATCGAGGCTGTGGTGCCCAGCCAGAAGTTGTTCAAATGGCTCTAAGCACTATGGGACTTAGCATCTGAGGTCATCAGTCCCCTAGACTTAGAACTACCTAAATCTAACTAACCTAAGGACATCACACACATCCATGCCCGACGCAGGATTTGAACCTGGGACCGTAGCAGCCGCGTGGTTCCGGACTGAAGCGCCTAGAACCGCTCGGCCAACGGGGCCGGCCCAGAAGTTGTAAAATAAGTGTGACTGGAAGGCAGAAATTCAGAATATATCGAAATGGTTTGCGGATATCCGTGCCCACTGATAGCAGTAGAGAAAAGGAAGGAGCTAGCAGCGTACTCAGGCGATTACATGCGAACAGGGCACCAAAGTGGAGGATGACAGCATTCATATCACAGCGCGAGGCAAATGGCCTACAGCGTGTTGGTTGTTGGAAACCGTAAATATGTTGTATGGTGCGTGTAGTGGCGTAGCAAGACAGCCACGCCACTCGGAGGTAGCCGAAAGGCACGCGTTAAGCTCACGCAGATTGGCGTGAGGTCTGGAACAGGACAATGTCTGGAGAATTGCAATAAAGTACGAAAATCTTGTAATACTTAACTTTAATCCATAATTGTAGAACATCGCTCTTGATGATACATGCTTCACATAATAAATATCAATTGAATACGGCGCCTTGCTAGGTCGTAGCAATTTACGTAGCTGAAGGCTATGCTAACTATCGTCTCGGCAAATGAGAGCGTAATTGTCAGTAATCCATCTCTGGCAAAGTCGGCTGTACAACTGGGGCCGAGTGCTAGGGAGTCTCTCTACACCTGCCGTGTGGCGGCGCTCGATCTGCTATCACTGACAGTAGCGACACGCGGGTCCGACGTATACTACCGGACCGCAGCCGATTTAAGGGCTACCACCTAGCAAGTGTGGTGTCTGGCGGTGATACCACAGTGTGCGTGCAGTGAGGCGAAGAAACGGTGGGATGACTTGCTTACGACTTTGCTAAGACGTCTTTGAACGGTAGCAGAACTGTTGTAAGGCGGTTCTGCCTCAACACAAGCGTACACAGAGCAAAGTGTAAGCATAGCTCAATCCGCTATGTAAGTCTATTCTATGGCATCTGCATTATTCTCAGTAGCCTCACAAGTTGTTTTCAGACCCCAATCATAGGAAAAACAATAAGGAATACTTTCTATTGGAACGGAATTCCGCTTTGTTATTGACAATGTACTGTTAGTCATTAAGAAACACAAACTATTTATAAGAGTAAAGGAACTTAACGTAGCGTGTTTCTTTGTAATCTTGAAGATGAGTCATCATCATCGTGGCCGCCGCCATCGTCACCACCATAATGATAATGATCGTCATAATGATAATTACAATCATGATAATCATAACTATTACGATTATCACAATCATCATAATGATCATGATCATCGTCTCAATCATGATGAACATCAAGAGGTTCATAGACACTGTCATCATTATGATCATGATCACCACAATCATGATAACGATGATCAATATTAATTTGACATCCAGTACTGAGTAAGCAAATGTTTCTGACGCTTATAAGCACGTGGAAGAAAATATGCAAATTAAATAGTCAGAGAAGCAGTTGACGAATTTTTATACTTACTGTACTTGAAAACAACTACTGCATGATCAGCTTCACTCTTCCCTCTTCGAATCCTGCCTCGGGCATGGATGTGTGTGATGTCCTTAGGTTAGTTAGGTTTAAGTAGTTCTAAGTTCTAAGGGACTGATGACCTCAGCAGTTAAGTCGCATAGTGCTCAGAGCCATTTGAACCATTTCTTCCCTCTTCTTCAGAGTCCATAGATATGTTATACAGCAAAAAGGAAAGAACCATGTCCAGTCAGCAAGGACATCGGCTTATGGAAGTTCCATTACAAATAATGCGAAACAAATTTACAGTCGTTCTCCACATAACATAAAAATTATTTCATCATTCTCGCTTTTTAATAAAGTCCTACGGTCATTCTTACTACATCACTGTTCCTAGTGAGCAGCAGATTCCATACAGCATGTGAAATGCGAAACTTAGAACAAGAAAGTGCAGAATATTTTTCTGTAAAAAGTGCATGATATCTTTTAGATTCGTTAACATCGAGTACAGATTTAAGTATCAGGAAGTTGTTTCTGAACGTATTTGTATGGAGTGTAGCCATGTATGGAAGTGAAACGTGGACGATAAATAGTTTAGACAAGAAGAGAATAGAAGCTTTCGAAATGTGGTGCTACAGAAGAATGCTGAAGATTAGATGGGTAGATCACATAACTAATGAGGATGTATTGAATAGCATTGGGGAGAAGAGAAATCTGTGGCATAACTTGACTAGAAAAAGAGATCGGTTGGTAGGACATATTCTGAAGCATCAAGGGATCACCAATTTAGTATTGGAGGGCAGCGTGGAGGGTAAGAATTGTAGAGGGAAACCAAGAGATGAATACACTAAACAGATTCAGAAGGATGTAGGTTGCAGTAGGTACTGGGAGATGAAGAAAGACGCACAGGATAGAGTAGCATGGAGAGCTGCATCAAACCAGTCTCTGGACTGAAGACCACAACAACAACAACAACAACATCTTTTAGATTAAACCAGTCAAACAAAATCACTCCTCAGAAAGTGCGTTCTTGTATCTGCATAACATCGAATGTTATAGAATATACTTTTATTAAACTAATAAGGTATTATCAGAAACTATTAGAAAACGCAAAGACTAGTAAAAATAACTTTTGACTAGAATGAGGCGCGAACTACCAACACCTCACCCCATACTTTCCAATTTGATGATGGAGACGGTTAGTTTGAGGTAAGAGCCCCTGTACCGGAAACGAACGAGTCGAAAGCTACCGGCGAAAATCATTGTGGTACCTCTGACTGTGGGACAAATGTACCGGTAATTATGTTGCTAAGAGCGTAGGGTAGGCAACTTTATTGGTGTTAGTCTGGACCAAACAAAGTTAGTAAAGATGGGCTGTAAAATGCATACCTGAAGAGCTGTGACCACTTGTTCATTTTCGCTAGTGTGAAACGTCTTCTATTGAACAAGTGCTCATAGTTCTTTAGGTATGCATTTTAGAGACTCCTATTGAACAAGTGCTCATAGTTCTTTAGGTATGCATTTTAGAGACTCCTACTGAACAAGTGCTCATAGTTCTTTAGGTATGCATTTTAGAGCCCATGTTTACAAGCCGTTTTTCGTTGTTTTGGTCCATATTACCACCTTTGAAAGGTTCATACCTTGCAGTCTTAGTAACAACGGTACCAGTAGACTTATTCTAATGCCTGTAAGTTTCGACGCTTCGTTTCCAGTACACGGACGCTTACCTCAAACTGGTACATTTATCCTTGTCCATCATCCTTGAAAGTCTTAAATATCATCGCGGAATCAGCTTGTACATACACTGATTTACAGGCTCGGCCGCTTATAGCTTTGGCGTACTGTAGCATCGTTTGATGACGTTTCCGGACACAGAGTCCTACGTAGAACTTGGTGTACTAAGTCCCCTCTACAACCTATAAAAGTGCACAAGAGGAATTGCACGAAGCCGGCCGCTGTGGCCCAGCGGTTCTAGGCACTTCAGTCCGGAACCGCGTTGCTGCTACGGCCGCAGGTTCGAATCCTGCCTCGGGCATGGATGAGTGTGATGTCCTTAGGTTAGTTAGGTTTAAGTAGTTCTAGGTCTAGGGGACTGATGACCTAAGATGTTAAGTCCCATAGTGCTCAGAGCCATTTGAAACATCTGAATTGCACGAAACACCCTGTATATACATTCGGGCTTCAACTGAAAGTAAGTGTAGTGTCTAGTGATTGTGTGCTGGAGAGAGATGGCGTGCATGTGACGTAGATGGCGTTCCGTCATCTCATTGGTCAACGTTCGAACGCAAGTTCGGAATATCTGTCATGCTAGGTATACCTCTGCGCGCTGGGGAAGTCCACCCCTTCTCCCCCTCACCCCCTCCCCAATCGCGCTATTCGAAGCTGTGGTGTCAGAAACTCAGCATTCTCTACACTCAACGTTTGGAGTACACTCTCCGTGTGGCGATGGCTTTTCGTGTGTATACGTTAGGAGGAGCGCGACACACGCTTCATGTTGCGCCAGACAGGCAGGTGTAGAGCGGAGAGTGTGTGACGCGTGGGCGTAAACTGAGACGGGCGTCCGGCGGCGAGCAGATGGCCGCTGCGACAACGCAGGCCTTCCTGGTCGCCGAGAGCCGCGGCACGGGCCATTTGCGGCGGAGTCCGGGTCGCCGACCTCGCGGCCGCCCTTTGTGGTCCAGCGAGGCCGCACGTGGCGCCCGGCAGGTCGCCACGTTCCTGCCACGGCCGCCAGCACGTGCGGTGCTGTCTTTACCGACACTGGGGTCGTCCGACATAGTGGGATGCAAGAGCAGCTAAGTAGCCAGTGCTCTCCGTAACTTTCACTTGTTTCAGAGACAGTAAAAGACTTGAAAGAACACGTGTTATGGAACGCATAACGTCTTGGAAATATATTTATATAACAAGTTACGCTACTATGAGTACAATTTTTCCTACCTCGAGAAGACTGGGTGTTGTAGTGGCGTCATCATTATCATTAATCCCCATTACGGTCGGAGGAAGGCAATGGCAAACCACCTCCACTAGGACCTTGCCTAGTACGGCAGTATCGTAGTTTCTGTTGCTATCTGTTTGTTACTGATTATATTTTACGTTAATGTAGCAATAATAATTAAACGGCTGTAAACGTACAATATCGCTACCGAGAGAGGTGGCGCAGTAGTTGGCACACTGGACTCGCATTCGGGAGGACGACGGTTCAAACCCGTATACGTTAGGACCTACCTTAATGTAGAAATAATGATCAGTTTTGTAGCATGTAGGCACTTATATTTTAGTGATGACGATGATGTCCCATACTCCGAGGGGCGTAGGGGACGATGCGGGAGACCCGCACCACCGTACTAGGCAGGTCCTAGCGGAGGTGGTTTGCCATTGCCTTCCTCCGACCGTAATGGGGATTAATGATGATGATGACGCCACTACAACACCCAGTCTTCTCGAGGTAGGAAAAATCCCTGACCCCGCCGGGAATCGAAGCCTGGACCCCTTTAGTCGTCAGAAATAAATCTTAGTCTGTAGCTGACATTTAGCGACAGCAGTTGTTGACAGATGATCAGTGATTTTATTATTTCTGTTGGTGTCTATTTGTTTACTGATTATATTCTTGCGTGTTATTCTAATAGTTATGTTCTGACTCCAGATTAAAAATAGTCAGAAATGCATTTATGTCCAGTTGAAATTTCGTGACAGCGATTATACCAGATGATCTGTGATATAGTTGGTTGGTCGAATGATTTGAGGGAGGGAACCAAACAGCGAGGTAATTGGTCCCATAGCATTAGGGAAGGATAGGGTAGGAAGTCGGCCGAGCCCTGTCAAAGGAACCACCCCGCCATTGGCCTGAAGCGATTTACGGAAATCACGGAAAACCTAAATCATGATGGCCGGACGCGGGTTTGAACCGTCGTCCTCCCGAATGCGAGCCCAGTGTGCCAACTACTGCGCCACCTCGCTCGGTAGCGATATTGTACGTTTACAGCCGTTTAATTATTATTGCTACATTAACGTAAAATATAATCAGTAACAAACAGATAGCAACAGAAACTACGATACTGCGTGCAAGTCAGAACTCTAAAACATACGTAAAGTCATTTTCTGCATTAATAGCTTACATGTAATACAACAAATGTACGAAAATTTATAACATGTTCTAATACAGACAACCTGATGATCTCTGTATAGCTGAAACTGGCCTATAGTTCAAATAAAAAATAGTATCCATAGCAGCGTAACTTGTTTTAGCAGTATATTATGTCCTTGAAAGACATTTATTACGCAGCATGCCCGGAAGATTACAAAATGTGTTGAAATTACGTTGTTAGATCAACGTCAACAAAATGTAATGGAGTGCAGTCGAATTAAATCAGGCGATGTCGGGTGTATAGTTTACGAAACGAGACTCCACCAGAAGTAGGAGAACTGTCGTATAAAGCACCAAACTTATTCTAATGAACAATTATCAGAATGCAGTTCATATCCGAATATATATATATATGTATATAGCGGCCAAACAGGAACAAATTACAACATAAGTTTCTGGGAACACATGAAGGTTCGTCGTTTACAAAACAAACAAACCCAAATTTGCCTTAGATGTAGCTGAAGACGAACATGAAGTGACAGCCATGGCGGACAAATCACCAAGACACGACCTGGCCAACAAAGGAAAAAGAGTGAACTTACTTGTAGAAATTTAAATTTATTCTCTCAAATGGGCATCCCCAAATGACATCCTAAATGACCAAACAAAGTCACCCAACAAAACTTTCCAAAGATTGTCCATTATTTACTTGTATACCAAGCAGTTTACTTATATACCAAGCACAGTTGTGGAAAAACATAATAATAATAAAGAAATATACCATACGTTTCTGTTGTCAATCCAATGTGAGGTTATGTTCATACACCCTGTAAGTCCATTGCCCTGGCTTTATTGACTCTAAACGTCACTCCAACAGTTGGTATAACATATAGGCTAATATTAACTCTTTTATATTAGATGTATTTTAGTAATATTGAATGCAATTTAATAAACCAGTGAACCCTACACTTATTAAATAACCCTACATAGCAGTCACCACATTCACGAAAACAAATTTCCTTTTTTTTTTTAGAAATGGTAGTTATAGAATTTGTAAGTAAAATATAATTTAGACCATAAATACAATTTTCCGATGCAAGCAAAGATGTCACTTAGCAACATCACGGATATGCGCTGTTTTTGTGTAATATGCAAATGAAAAAGCTTCTGTGTCATCTATATAACTGCGAAAATCGAAACAACAGCAAGCAGAGGATAAAGTAATTATATGTGTCTAGTAACATAACCGTAAATATACAACTCATGAAGTGTAGCACCTGAACAAAGCTGTTATTTTGGACAGACCAGTTGCAGCATCCAAACTGCTTTCGATGTTTTAATGATGAACTAAATGAAGAGTGAAATATATATCACGTCACCTGAAGGTGGGTGAAACCAATATATAAGACGGTGGCAGTTTACTGTACTACTTAACTAGCGGTAGATGAGTTTTGCTACTTTAGCAGCAAACTAAGTGATTATGGTAGCAGAAGAGAGGATGCAAAGGGCACACTGGAAAGAGTATAAAAAATGTACCTATCTGAATAAGTGAAGTTTGGTAAAACCGAATATAAATTAAAGAATTTTTAAGGAATATACCTGTTTTGAATGTTGCGTTACATGGAAACGAAGAATGGAAGCTAAGCAGTTCAGAGCAGTACAGAATAGAATCCTTCGAAGTGCGTCACTACAGAGGAACACTGAAGATCTAATAAGGAAGGAGGTACTTAATCGAACTAAGGAGAAAAAAAGATTGGCACAAAGTGACTAAGAGAAGGAGAAACATTCTGCTCATGAAGGGATCGCTAGTTTGGTAACGGAGATGGGCGCTCGCTCCCACGTGTGTGTGTGTGTGTGTGTGTGTGTGTGTGTGTGTGTTTGTCGGTCGCTTTTATGGAACCAGCGCTGTAAGGTGGGCTACCGTGGAGATTTGACACAGTGGCAAGAAGGACATATCGTGTTTGATCTTGCCTGTGACTACACCGAGGTCATCAAACACGAAGGGAAACAGGTTGTGCGCAGATGTCAGCGTGTCTTCGATTAGTACCACAGGCCGACTGCAAGCGAACGAGAAGTCTCCCATAGCCTAATACTGCTCCCACCAGCCTACATCCGTGGCGCGCTGCAGATTTCGAGCCACAGTTCATCTACATCTACATCTACATTTATACTCCGCAAGCCACCCAACGGTGTGTGGCGGAGGGCACTTTACGTGCCACTGTCATTACCTCCCTTTCCTGTTCCAGTCGCGTATGGTTCGCGGGAAGAACGACCGTCTGAAAGCCTCCGTGCGCGCCCTAATCTCTCTAATTTTACATTCGTGATCTCCTCGGGAGGTATAAGCAGGGGGAAGCAATATATTCGATACCTCATCCAGAAACGCACCCTCTCGAAACCTGGCGAGCAAGCTACACCGCGATGCAGAGCGCCTCTCTTGCAGAGTCTGCCACTTGAGTTTGTTAAACATCTCTGTAACGCTATCACGGTTACCAAATAACCCTGTGACGAAACGCGCCGCTCTTCTTTGGAGCTTCTCTATCTCCTCCGTCAACCCGATCTGGTACGGATCCCACACTGATGAGCAATACTCACGTATAGGTCGAACGAGTGTTTTGTAAGCCACCTCCGTTGTTGATGGACTACATTTTCTAAGGACTCTCCCAGTGAATCTCAACCTGGTACCCGCCTTACCAACAATTAATTTTATATGATCATTCCACTTCAAATCGTTCCGCACGCATACTCCCAGATATTTTACAGAAGTAACTGCTACCTGTCTTTGTTCCGCTATCATATAATCATACAATAAAGGATCCTTCTTTCTATGTATTCGCAATACGTTACATTTGTCTATGTTAAGCGTCAGTTGCCACTCCCTGCACCAAGTGCCTATCCGCTGCAGATCTTCCTGCATTTCGCTACAATTTTCTAATCCTGCAACTTCTCTGTATACTACAGCATCATCCGCGAAAAGCCGCATGGGACTTCAGACACTATCTACTAGGTCATTTATATATATTGTGAAAAGCAATGGTCCCATAACACTCCCCTGTCTCAGGCCAGAGGTTACTTTAACGTCTGTAGACGTCTCTCCACTGATAACAACATGCTGTGTTCTGTTTGCTAAAAACTCTTCAATCCAGCCACACAGCTGGTCTGATATTCCGTAGGCTCTTACTTTGTTTATCAGGCGACAGTGCGGAACTGTATCGAACGCCTTCCGGAAGTCAAGAAAAATAGCATCTACCTGGGACCCTGTATCTAGTATTTTCTGGGTCTCATGAACAAATACAGCGAGTTGGGTGTCACACGATCGCTGTTTCCGGAATCCATGTTGATTCCTACATAGTAGATGCTGGGTATCCAAAAGCGACATGATACTCGAGCAAAAAACATGTTCTAAAATTCTACAACAGATCGACGTCAGGGATATAGATCTATAGTTTTGCGCATCTGCTCGACGACCCTTCTTTAAGACTGGGACTACCTGTGCTCTTTTCCAATCATTTGCAACTTTCCGTTCCTCTAGAGACTTGCGGTACACGGCTGTTAGAAGAGGGGCAAGTTCTTTCGCGTACTCTGAGTAGAATCGAATTGGTATCCCGTCAGGTCCAGTGGACTTTCCTCTGTTGAGTGATTCCAGTTGCTTTTCTATTCCTTGGACACTTATTTCGATGTCAGCCATTTTTTCGTTTGTGCGAGGATTTAGAGAAGGAACTGCAGTGCGGTCTTCCTCTGTGAAACAGCTTTGGAAAAAAGTATTTAGTATTTCAGCTTTACGCGTGTCATCCTTTGTTTCAATGCCGTCATCATCCCGGAGTGTCTGGATATGCTGTTTCGAGCCACTTACTGTTTTAACGTAAGACCAGAACTTCCTAGGATTTTCTGTCAAGTCGGTACATAGAATTTTACTTTCGAATTCACTGAACGCTTCACGCATAGCCCTCCTTACGCTAACTTTGACATCGTTTAGCTTCCGTTTGTCTGAGAGGTTTTGGCTGCGTTTAAACTTAGAGTGAAGCTCTCTTTGCTTTCGCAGTAGTTTCCTAACTTTGTTGTTGTACCACGATGGGTTTTTCCCGTCCCTCACAGTTTTAGTCGGCACGTACCTGTCTAAAACGCATTTTACGATTACCTTGAACTTTTTCCATAAACACTCAACATTGTCAGTGTCGGAACAGAAATTTTCGTTTTGATCTGTTGGGTAGTCTGAAATCTGCCTTCTATTACTCTTGCTAAACAGATAAACCTTCCTCCCTTTTTTTATATTCCTACTAACTTCCATATTCAGGGATGCTGTAACGGCCTTATGATCACTGATTCCCTGTTCTGTACATACAGAGTCGAAAAGTTCGGGTCTGTTTGTTATCAGTAGGTCCAAGATGTTATCTCCACGAGTCGGTTCTCTGTTTAATTGCTCGAGGTAATTTTCGGATAGTGCACTCAGTATAATGTCACTCGATGCTCTGTCCCTACTACCCGTCCTAAACATCTGAGTGTCCCAGTCTATATCTGGTAAATTGAAATCTCCACCTAAGACTATAACATGCTGAGAAAATTTATGTGAAATGTATTCCAAATTTTCTCTCAGTTGTTCTGCCACTAATGCTGCTGAGTCGGGAGGTCGGTAAAAGGAGCCAATTATTAACCCAGTTCGCTTGTTGAGTGTAACCTCCACCCATAATAATTCACAGGAACTATCCACCTCTACTTCACTACAGGATAAACTACTACTAACAGCGACGAATACTCCACCACCGGTTGCATGCAATCTATCCTTTCTAAAGACCGTCTGTACCTTTGTAAAAATTTCGGCAGAATTTATCTCTCGCTTCAGCCAGCTTTCTGTACCTATAACGATTTCAGCTTCGGTGCTTTCTATCAGCGCTTGAAGTTCCGGTACTTTACCAACGCAGCTTCGACAGTTTACAATTACAATACCGATTGCTGCTTGGTCCCCGCATGTCCTGACTTTGCCCTGCACCCGTTGAGGCTGTTGCCCTTTCTGTACTTACCCAAGGCCATCTAACCTAAAAAAACCGCCCAGCCCACGCCACACAACCCCTGCTACCCGTGTAGCCACTTGTTGCGTGTAGTGGACTCCTGACCTATCCAGCGGAACCCGAAACCCCACCACCCTACGGCGCAAGTCGAGGAATCTGCAGCCCACACGGTCGCAGAACCGTCTCAGCCTCTGATTCAGACCCTCCACTCGGCTCTGTACTAAAGGTCCGCAGTCAGTCCTGTCGACGATGCTGCAGATGGTGAGCTCTGCTTTCATCCCGCTAGCGAGACTGGCAGTCTTCACCAAATCAGATAGCCGCCGGAAGCCAGAGAGGATGTCCTCCGATCCATAGCGACACACATCACTGGTGCCGACATGAGCGACCACCTGCAGATGGGTGCACCCTGTACCCTTCATGGCATCCGGAAGGACCCTTTCCACATCTGGAACTCCCCCCGGTATGCACACTGAGTGCACATTGGTTTTCTTCCCCTCTCTTGCTGCCATATCCCTAAGGGGCCCCATTACGCTCCTGACGTTGGAGCTCCCAACTACCAGTAAGCCCACCCTCTGCGACTGCCCGGATCTTGCAGACTGAGGGGCAACCTCTGGAACAGGACAAGCAGCCATGTCAGGCCGAAGATCAGTATCAGCCTGAGACAGAGCCTGAAATCGGTTCGTCAGACAAACTGGAGAGACCTTCCGTTCAGCCCTCCGGAATGTCTTTCGCCTCCTGCCAATTTAAACGGTTATTAAAATACAGGATTGCCTAGTAAATGCAGTAATGCTGCTACTTGCGCACTGCTGACACACTGCTCGGCGGCGGAAGGAGACTACGCGATTTTACACTATTCAGGTACTAAAACGCGATGCTACAACTCTCAAATACTATAATACGCCAGAAATTTATGAATTAGACAATGCAAGTACCAAAATCACGCAAAGAAATTAAGAATTAAACTATGTAACAAATGAGTGAGCTAGGAGTATACGACTTGCTGCTGCAGCTGCTTATCCAACGGCGGCAGGGAGCACACTCACCTCGAAGACGGCGTTTGAGGAGACGACCATCACCCTAATGTTGCAAAAATGTGATTCACCCGAATAGTCGACACGTTTCAACTGACCGACGGTCGAATCCCGATGGTCCCGTGCCCACTGCAATGGCAAGTGAGGATGTCATTGGGTCGACTTGTGAGCAGGTAGGGTTGGTCTGGCGCGGAGCTTCATGTTCAACAATATATGAAGAACGACGTGCTCCGAAATACTTGCTCGTGAACCAGCATTGTGCTGTTTCGGCACAGATGTCGCTGATCACCACTTAACAGAGCAGACAAGCCTCCGAACCGCACGTTCTGTGATTAGTCGTTGACATCCAACCATTCAGCGCCTATTGGTAGTGTCACTGCCCTTCTAACACCTCCCGTATATGCTCACGACAGTAGCACGTGACCATTCGACCAACTTCGATGTTCTGCAGCTACTTCCGTCACAGACTCTACGTAACAATAAACTGTCGTTTGTCAAAGTCGCTTATCTAAGCGGAATTCCCCACTTGCAACCAATATCTTCCTTAGTGTGATCCCCCGTCGGTGTCTACTCCACTGACATACTTTTGTTACCACGTCACGTGGCTGCAACGCGACGAGGTGGCATCCAACGTCGCGATGGGGAGTAGTCGTGATGTTTTGGCGTATCAGTGTACACGCTTCGCGATCAGCCCCAAACATGGTGATGTTCACACATATGACCGCTGTGTAGGTCAGAGGGAATCGTTCAGAAACTTCTTGAGTAGACCCGCCGTGAAGTTGGGGGGACAATCGGATGACGTTTGTTGCCAGGCTCCGGACTTGGATTAGTTGGAGAATGTCGAGAGGGTAGCGTTACCGAGAAGACAGACTCTGGTTCTCAAGATCGATGGCATCTGACTAATAGAGCTGTACACTATAAGTGTGCACTGAGTTCGAGCAAGTCCATTCGGTAGTGCAAGGAACATACTTTCATTGGACTTAGTGACTAATAGAGCTGTACACTATAAGTGTGCACTGAGTTCGAGCAAGTCCATTCAGTAGTGCAAGGAACATACTTCCATTGGACTTAGTTATTCGGAGTTTCATCGACCCCAAGTTTTCTCGAGCGTTACACCGAATTCGGTGTCTAGGAAGACCCGCTCGATAGTCGTTTTTCCTTGTCAATCGAAGTGACCTTCTTAGACGACGATACCTCGCTAAGGGCCATTAATCTCAGTCGAACATAAAGCTTTTTATGGGCTAAAGAACACGAAAGATGGACATTAGCTGACTACCGGCATCTAGTGTGGTTCTAGGGGTCGTCGTTTTGCCTGTTTTCTTTGAACTGGTGCCGAGTGTACCGACGATCCAATGGGGCGTTTAACTCACAGCTTTTCATGCCGTGGCCTGGCCCACACTTTCAGGTTACCGTGACCATGAAGCAGGAATTGTATTGCAACATTTTCACTGATCAGCTGTTTTCCTTTCTTCTGCATCTTCGTGATGAGTCTGCTGCGGACGCTCAGGTCTTCCACGATGACAACAGCCGCATTCACAGGGCTGCACGAGTATGTTCCTTTTCTTACGAACGCTCAGGCTCCCTGTCCACAAGGCGACTGGCCCATACAATCATCCGATCATAATCCCACATAAAATTCTTTGATTACTTGCAACAGTGGATCAAACGTAGCGGCCAGTACCACGGCAAACTGGTAGCTCAACGGAATATGATCATCGATCATCAGGACACGATGTACCTGAAGAAAGTTACGGGGTCGCCGCCGAACTGGGACCATTATCGTGGACAGAGACGCCGTTACATGGATTTACAGTGGAGTCTCTTATGGGCAACAACATTTTGGTTCAGTGTGCACCGAGTGCAAGCCTCCAAGATACGATAGAACATAGACAAATGAAGAAATAAATTAGTGGCCAATATTAAAAGTTCTAGGCTAATGGTGGTGCATCCAGCTTCGTGATATTCTGATGCAACGGCCTTCTTGCTAAGGCCATCTCCTGGCAATTGACGGGACACTGTGCCACACAGTGGAAATTTCGCTAATTGAAGGACACGCTCAATAAATACCCGCGACAATCGCTACAAGAGAGGCTTTTTGTACCACGGAGAAGATTTTGTTAAAATTCAGAGAGTGTACTTTCGAAGAAGAGAAGGAAAGCATATTAATTCCTGCCACACGTGTGTCGCGAAATGACCACGACTGAATAGAATCAGAGAAATTAGAAGTGATATGGAAGTTAATGGACACTCGTTAGTCGCACGCACTACTGAGGTACAGGGGGGAACAGTGGTACCGGAGGTAGCCTCCGCCACACACCGTAAGGAACTTGCCACTGTGAGTCGACATATGACGTCGCACCCCTCTGGCGTGGATGCAAGCACTGAATCAGTTAGGAAGAGTGTCACAAACGTGTTGTGTCCTATACTAAGTCAAGTTGGCCATCAACTGTTGTTCAAATGGTTCAAATGGCTCTGAGTATTATGGGACTTAACGTCTGAGGTCAATAGTCCCCTAGAACTTAGAACTACTTAAGCCTAACTAACCTAAGGACATCACACACATCCATGCCCGAGGCAGGATTCGAATCTGCGACCGTAGCGGTAGTGCGGTTCCAGATTGAAGCGCCCAGAACCGCTCGGCCACAACGGCCGGCTCAGCTGATCCTTAATCACCTGCATACTAGCGTTGGGACGAAGTTGAGGTACAAGCTGGTGCCACACATGTTCTGTCAGGCACGCATCTGGGGATCTTGCTGGTCACTGGAGTACCTCAACTTCACACGAAGTTGGTAGAGAGTGGTCCCATGTGTGGATGGGCATTACGCTGTCGATGAATGACGCTACAGTATTGTCACGTGGGAAGTAAGACAAGAGGACGCAAGGTGCCCATACGTGACATTGTACCGTCAGAGTTTCTTCAGTAACTACCGGTTGTGACTGGAAGTTATATTCGATGCTGTTACGGTGCTCGCTTATTTCCAGGTCCGCATCGATATTAGTGCTGAGTTCTAACTCAGACGGCGCTTTGGCGTTAGGCGGTTGTTTCCTTGTGTGATCACTGGCCGAGGTTAGCTGGAGGCGTGTGAGGAGATGAGAGGTGGCTGCCTTGGCGTGAAGACAGTTCGGCTCGGCTGGGGTTGTTTGCGTCTGGACGCCGAGTGGGACCCGATGGGAAGACCGGACCGTGATTTTACGGTTAATAGTGTGGACAGCGCCGTCGTGTGCCGTTTAACTTGATTCGCAATGGGAGCAAAATCTCGCCTGTTTTAGTTTGTCGAGCCTGTGTTTGAAATACCCTCTATGTGCGGCGGGATGTCATTTCGTCCTCCTGTCTCTCCGTCGCTGGGATTGCTATCCTCGTTTATCGTCCCATGGATGTATATCGATGGGCTACGCTGCTCTCCGTACTCTACAAGAGGCTGGTGATGGAAGTGCGACGTTCAGCGGCACGTTAGTCTGGGTGCTTTATGTTTGATCTTCAAGTGCATAGTCTTCGAGTGGCACTCCTTAGAGTTTGCCTTGCGCAGTCAGATTGGAGTTTATTTTGTCTTGTGGTGCTTCCGCTTTCCGTCAACGAAGGTTAAGCTTGATTCGGCACTCCGTACGACGCTTGGCACCTCAGCAGGCGGGTCGGAGCCACCTTCGCGATTAAACGGACTGAACTGAGAGGTCTTGTGTTTTGCATATTGTTCATAAATTTTTGTTTTGGTATTAAGTTGGCTGAGGTTTCTTATGGATTTCCCAGGATTTTGTCTCGTTATTTTAAAGATCGGCCCTTGTTTTGGTTTAGTAAGATTTTGGTTTACTGCCTGGTGGCTCTGGTAGTACGCCGTGTCGCTGTGGTTGTGTTGCATTTTGTATGGGGAGTACTGATCGGTCCATTCTTGGTTTTCTTTGTATGAAATAATTTTATTATTATTTTAAAGTAACATTATCACTTAAATGATTTAATTCTTGTTGCGTTAATTGCAACTTCTGTATTGAAAAATTTAGTAGTGTAATTACGCAAGATTTAATAATGGCACATGCCCCTTTACCTTTCGTAATCTGTTAATTACCGAAAGACCTTAACCTCATACTCATATCATGTGATTTTCTTAAATTATTGTATTTTATGACATGTTATTGTCTTTTAAATTTGTTGATCACTGGTGTACTGTTCCAAGTATTAAAGGGTTTCAGGTAGCTATTACTTGGGTGGAACGCGCGGAACCGAAACGGAGTTGCGTGCCTTACGTGTCCGTTGTTGGCGCGGCCTGGTGTTCGTTGTTTGTTTTGGTGCACCGGAGTTAAGTGTTGTGTTGCCTCCTCCCTTGTGGCCCCGTCGTGTTCTTCTCATAAACATTCCCTTCAGGACACTTTAGTTAATTTTGTGCTAGTATTATTTTAATTTCTTACATTGGTAAAATTGTGCGGCCTTCATTATGCACACTGTCATAATGTCTCATATATCATGATTTGCGTCTGTAATGGAGCAATAAATGGGTGATTGTTATTTGTGTTGGCGCCCTTCATGCCTCCTTTCTTGTCCCTATTGGTACGCTATCCTTGTACTTGTGTTGGTAACCACAACAGATGACTCACCACACAATGATACCAGGAATAAATATCACTGAACATCTTCAAAACGACAGGGGAATGGGACCTCTCCTTGGGTTATTTGAGATGATGCAGATCATAGATGCTTCCCCGTGGCAGCACCAGTCCAGACGTAGGCGTTTGTATTGTGTCAACGGCAACCTATGTCTGGGACGGTAATGCCTTCTCAGGCTGCTGCTGATCTCTGAGCGATGTTGTGGGATGACACAGATAGTAGCAAGGAGTTCGGTAGTTGTTATCGGGTGGCAGATGCACCTTTGAGGATGTCAAAGTTTGCTTTTGCTTGGTACACACCTACGTCACCCCTGAAATTTGGATAGTGTACAATTAGACCAGCCGGACAAATGGAGACCTCACAACAAGGTCCCTTTCAAACTTTCCCCGGGTGGTGATAACGGTGTCTCACTCTTATACACGGTATCTCTGTGTCTTTCAAAGCGGTTCCTCAAAATCCGAAGCTGTTAACGCCCCTTAATCGTATATCCTACTAGGACTGGTAACACTAAACTCGAACAACATTAAATCTGGTGACCACTCTAAATGTCACAGAGAATGATGTGTGTGTCTGTGTGTGTGTGTGTGTGTGTGTGTGTGTATGTGTGTATGAAGTTACATTGACATCCAGCCTTGACCTCTGGGCGCTTCACTTTCTCTTGTCATGCGGAGCAGATGTAATAATGGGTCGCGGCACCGGACTTTTCTTTCGCAGGAGGGGGAATACCGTATTGTAGTATGAAGTGCGCAGATTGGCCCGTTGCACTGTACCGCGCTCTCCTTGACAGTATATTGGGTCCACGTTTCCAGCACTGCGGCCCGGACGTCGCAGGGCTGCCAGGAAGGGCCTCCGCAGTTTGCGGGCCCGCCACCTGGCTGTGTCGCCGCCATCAGAGGCCGCCATCGCCGCCCACGCGTCCCGCGGCGACGGCGCAATCCAATTTCGCGGGGAGTGCCGCGGGGCACGGTGCCCGGGCCTTTTATATTCAGAGCGTCCACACGCGCTCGTTGCCCCGTGTCTCATCCAGGTCCGCCTCACCTCGCCCGCGTCCACACCATTAGGCGCGCCGGCCATCCCGGCTAACAAGCAGCCATCCCTGCCGCCGCCCATAGCGCGCCGCATCCGCATCCGCGGCGGCCAGTTTTTCTGGCAGCCAGAATACACGCGTCCCACCTGCCGAGGCACAGTGGCGGCGGCATTTCGTCCGAAAGCAGCGCCCTGCTTATTACGCGGGGACAGGACAAGCCAGGGGCACTGCCATATTGAGAGGCTTATCTTGCCGGGGTGCTAACAGACCTGGGACCAGATTGCGCCCAGCCACCTTAGCCGGTGAAATGTTGCCGTGCCTCTGCTGCACGTGTGTGCGAGTCAAAGACTGCCCGACGCAGCTGCAGGCGCGGAATATTTTGAACCTCCGGCTAGACGCTAATGTGGTGGTAAGAGCCTTGTATTCTGAAATCTGTTTTGGCTTTTAAGGTCAGACAGAACATTATGTATTTCTTACAGGGTGTATACGTGGACAAGAAAAAAAAAATTCCCGTATTTTTCCCGGAATTCCCGGTTAAAAATACACTTTCTCTCGGACGAAAATACACTTTTTCCGTGTTAAGTGACAGGATACTTTCCCTCGGAGCTGTAAAACTTATCAATCCTTTGAAGGGTTAAGGTTTCATGCACCGGCTTGAGCTTCCAGGCACATTGGCAAATGTGGAAAAAAAGTTTGATGTGCAGCTGCATAGTCATATTACGAATGTATAAATTCGAATTCCGCCAAACACAGCACGTTAGTTACCGAAGCATTGAAATCGAGATTGTGATGCGCTTTTGTAAGTCAATCATAGCTCATGTGACGCGATCTCGCCAGCCAATAAAAGCAGATATTCAGATCATAGAACTCGTGATGTAGTCAGTCAAAACTCAACAGCAACAACACTGTTCAGTAGCTCGAATACACAAGTATGAAAAGTTAATGGTTTATATTAATATACAATTGTGGTTACAAGAAAAGCTACGCTTTCAGATATAATACTGGTCTCAAAGATCACATAGCCATCAGAAATGCTAAGCTTTTTCACGTATAAATTGGTCTTTTTTTACGTGTTTTACACTTCAAGATACATCACACAAATGTACCAGTAAAATTTCAAGTTTTAAACAGAGTCAAACGCTCTATGATTTAAGAAATTCATCGCACTCTCTCATAGGCAACGTAATTCATCTTGCGTAAAAAGAAATTTACATTGAAAGTGACGCTTTTCAAACCACCATTCGCAATATTTTCCACGAGCTGTTAGAAACAGGTTCGTTTCAGCAGTTGCCATTCATAGCCAGAAAACAGTTGTTATTACCCGTGCGCAGCTACGATGACGAAGGAAGCCTGTATATTCGTACATTTAAAGCAGTAAGAGAATTTAGATAACGCAATAAAACAAACAGGACATCAGATGATACTCCAAGAGCATTGGAATTTCGTAAACTATACTAAAATACCCCATTCTGCTTAAAGTGTACATTCATATGTCCAGGTTGACAGTGAAGTAGGCCCCAACCTGATATTAAGCTTTTAAGTGTGGTTTTCGGGATGTAAATTTTCTTGGAGTACCAATGCTGAATTATCTTGTGTTTGGTTCATTATTATCAATAATACCATACGTGCCAGAAAATGAAAACGTGCGCTTTAAATCCAGCAAACAGTTGAAACTAGCCAATAGTCTGGAATGAAACACTTCGTTTCAAATAAATTGACTGCCTCAGCGGAAAATATCAATAACAGCCAAATTTCTTTAGCAAACCGGCGAACTTCACCGTACTGCAAGGTGATTAATGCTTGACTGTTGAAAACCTTGAAATAAAATAAAACCATAAAACTGAAACGAATAACGTATTTTAGCCTTCCATAATTATGTGCATCTATTTTAATTCAACTGATAGCTCCCGGCCACAGAAATCCATTTTATTCTTATTTGACGAGAGAGCTGCAAGCAAAGAGGAAACAGCAGCAAAATCACTGAATGTAAACACTGCGGGCCAGAAAAATTTTTCCGGGTAGCAGCTGACTGCTTGTTATAGCCGATACGCCCAACAGCCACACTTCAAGCAGCCAGAACTGTGAGAATGTACTGTTCATACGCGACTCAAATGCGCAGGAGCATGAGCCCGCTGGCGTCTGCTCTAACGAAGCTAACGTAAAGAACTGTGACGTTACGCTCTTCGCAAGCAGTTTGCCGTTATAAAGTACTGCATAGTCTTTTATCCTAATGCGTTTAACACGTTTGCTTGTGCAGTTTCGTTGTAAATGGCGCATTTCCTTTGCAAATTAAGTTTTACTTCATTTTTTTTCTCTCGTTTATGTTTTATTGCCGCAATATAATTATGAAGTAGCGGGATAGAGTAATATCCTTTGTTAGACTATCAGTTGTTAGCAATCAAAATTAAAAAAAAATTTTTTGAAAACTAAAAGACTGAAAAATTCCCGTAATTCTGAAAAATTCCCGTGTTTTTCCCGGTTTTCTCCCGGTTGAAAAAATTCCCGGGTTTTTCCCAGATCTCCTGGTTGTCCCGGGGCGTATACACCCTGTCTTAGTGCATGCACACAGTATTCGTAACTCTACCATATACACATTCCACTGTACTCGAAGAAAAATGATGAAGACTTGTGCAACGTTCAAGTGCACGAATGAATTCGGGAAAGTAATCAATATCATTTTTAACAGGTACATGGATATACTTATATGAATATTGATGTGTCGACAGAAGTGCCGACACAGTGTGGTTTGAGGAGACCGAAACGCACGCTATAAGCTCGCGCAGGATGACGTGAGGTCTGAAACAGGATACGTAATGAATGCTATAAAGAAAAGTACGTAGCTTCTGGAATACTTAACTTTAATACATCATTTGTATACATCGTTCTTGATGAGACATGCTTCATACGATAACTATCAATTGCTATGGCGCCTTGCTAGGTCGTAGCCATCGACTTAGCTGAAGGCTATTCTAACTATCTTCTCTGCAAATAAACGAGGCTTCGTCCGTTGCATCGCTAGCTAAGTCGTCCGTACAACTGGGGCGAGTGCCAGTAAGTCTCTCGAGACCTGCCGTGTGGTGGCGCTCGGTCTGCGAACACTGACAGTGGCGACACGCGGGTCCGACATGTACTAATGGACCGCGGGCGATTTAAAGCTACCACCTAGCAAGTGTGGTGTCTGGCGGTGACACCACAAATATAGTTCTGGAAATATCGGCCATGACCTTCCTCTTCTGTACAGATGCACACATATTACCCGAACTCTTACGGGACTTGGTAAGAATGTCTTCCACGAGTATTGAGTGTGTTGGGTGGGGATACTACGAATGTGTGGACATATAAGGTGAGAATGTGGGTCTCGCGGAAAGCGTGCGCGAGATAGTTCCTGCAGTCGCACTATCTTCTGTGCGCACGGTGGGTCAGATGGATAGAACGTCTGACATGTAAGCAGGAGATCCCGGGTTTGAGCCCCGGTCGGGGCACACATTTTCACCAGTCCCCGTCGATATGTATCAATGCCCGTCAGCAAGCGAAGGTATGAATATATAATTCTAATTTCGGTACATGGATATGTTCTATACTAGCGACTTCCAGACAAAGTACTTACATTTTCAGAATGGGTGCATCACTGACTTTACATTTTCTTCTTCTTTTTTTTTTTTTTTTTAATAGTAGCTACTATTTTTGACAGCGCTGGTGTACATGAAGCTTAAAACTTTTCTTTTCGTGGTGTTGTATAATATCCCTGATGTTGATGAGAACGCCACATAGTCAGTTACTAGTTGCATACTGCATACGGCACGAAACAGTAATAATATAGTCTAACAGATACCGGAAAAATCGTGTGATGCTAAATGCATTTCACCTCACTTAGTTGTGAACAAATGGTTCAAATGGCTCTCAGCACTATGGGACTTAACATCTGAGGCCATCAGTCCCCTAGAACTTAGAACTACTTAAACCTAACCAACCTAAGGACATCACACACATCCATGCCCGAGGCAGGATTCGAACCTGCGACCGTTGCGGTCGCGCAGTTCCAGACTGAAGCGCCTAGAACCGCTGGGCCACTGTTGTGAACAAACAGCCATGGCAAAAATCTTATAGCACGTAAAAAAAAAAAACAGGTAAACAGTGACTGGTTGCCGTTCTCCCATAAATTAAATTGCTGTCTTCTAGTTACAAACTTAAATGAGACCTCATGGCCGAGCGGTTCTAGGCGCTTCAGTCCGGAAACGCGCTGCTGCTACGGTCACAGGTTCGAATCCTGCCTCGGGCATGGATGTGTGTGATGTCCTTAGGTTGGTTAGGTTTAAGTAGTTCTAAGTTCTAGGGGACTGATGGCCTCAGATGTTAAGTCCCATAGTGCTCAGAGCCATTTGAACCATTAGTGTTCCTCCCCCTACCCCTCCGTCCTCTGCACTTAACAAATTCTCAACCTCTCTCTCTCTCTCTCTCTCTCTCTCTCTCTCTCTCTCGCACACTTTTGAGTCATCAGTCTTTTGGCTAGTTTGATGCGGCCCGCCACGAATTCCTATTCTGTGCCAACCTCTTCATCTCAGAGTGCCACTTGCATCCTACGTCCTCAATTATTTGTCGAATGTATTCCAATGTCTGTCTTACTGTGCAGCTCCTTCTAGTACCATGGAAATCATTCTCTGATGTCTTAACAGATATTCCTGTCCCTTCTCCTTGTCGTGTTTTCCACATATTCCTTTCCTCTCCGATTCTGCGCAGTACCTCTTTATTTCTTACTTTATTAATCCACCTAATTTTCAACATTCGTCTGTAGCACCACCTCTCAAATGCTTAGAATCTCTTCTGCCCCAGCTTTCCCACAGTCAGTGTTTCACTATCATACAATGCTGTGCTCCAAATGTAGATTCTCAGTAGTTTCTTCCTCAAATTGAGGCCTATGTTTGATAGTAGCAGACTGCTCTTGGCCAGGAACGCCCTTTTTGACAATGCTAGTCTGGTTTTTAAGTCACCCTTGCTCCGTCTATTATTAGTTATTTTGTTGGCTAAGTAGTGGAATTCCTTAACTTGATCTACTTCGTCGCCATCAATCCTAATTTAAGTGTCTCCCTGTTCTCATTTCTGCTACTTCTCATTACTTTCGTCTTTCTTCAGTTTACTCTCAGTCCATAATTTGTACTCATTAGATTGTCCAGTCCATTCAGGAGATCGTGTAATTTTTCTTCACTTTCACTCAGGATAGCAACGTCATCAGAGAATCGCATTGTTGATATCCTTTCACCTTGTATTTTAATTCCATTCCTGAACCTTTCTTTTATTTCCATCATTGCTTCTTTGATTCACAGTTTGAATAGTAGGGGCGAAAGACTACATCCCTGTCTTACACCCTTTTTAATTCGAAGACTTTGTTCTTGGACGTCCATTCTTATTATATCATCTTGGCTGCTGCACATATTGTATATTACCCGTCTCTCCCTATAGCGTATCTCTATTTTTTCGAAGAATTTCGAACATCTTGCAACATTTTTACATAGTAGAATGTTTTTTCCAGGTCGACAAACGCTACGAATGTGTCTTGATTTTTCTTTAGTTCTTCATCCATTAATCGCAACATCAGAAAGGTCTCTCGGCGCCTTTACCTTTCCCGAAGCCAAACTGATCGTCATCTAACACATCCTCTATTTTCTTTTCCATTTTTCTGTATATTATTCTTGTAAGCAACTTAGGTGCATTAGCTGTTAAGCTGATTGTGCGGTAATTCTCGTACTTGTCAGTTCTTGCAATCTTTGGAATTGGGTGGATGATACTTCTCCGAAAGGCAGATGTTATGCCGCCAGACAGCTACAGTCTACACACTAATGTGAAGAGTAGTTTTGTTGGCACTTCCCATAGTGATTTGAGAAATTCTGATGGAATTTTTTCTATCCCCACTGCTTTATTTGATCTTAAGTCCTCCAAAGCCCTCTTACATTATTGTTCTAATATTGGATCCCGTATCTCTTTTAAATCGACTGCTGCTTAATCTTCTATCACATTAGACAAATCCTCCCCCTCATAGAGGGATTCAATTCGCTTAGTCCTCTGCATTTAACAGTGGAATTCTCATGGCACTCTTAACGTTCAGGATAAGTCTTCCCGACCACCAACTCTTCTTCGCTTTCTTTGAATTTTTCTGCAGCGATTTTACCTTGGCTTCCCTGCAGTTCCTGGTTATTTAATTTCTAGGTGTAACTGTAAAAGTGGGTTCGCAACTACGATCCATAAAACATGCACGTAAGTAAATTTAACCAACTCTAAATATTATACCAAAATTATTTCTAGTATATAATAGATGTCTTTTGCAGGCAACCCCGTAACACGTCTGTTATTATCATTTAACTAAAATACTTCACCCCAATCGATCTACGAAGGACCCTATCGAGCGAGCTCCGTCAACAGAAGCACGGACAAAGATGTAGCACTTTTAACGGCCAGTTTCCAGATACTACTTTTGAGAGTCTTTTACCAGGACTGGAACGAATAACCTTTTCCGCTTCGCGTGGAGCGAGTACAGAGTAGAAATTGCGGCGTCCAGCTGGGGGAGAACTGTTTGGCGTTCTGCTCCTCGCAGTCTCGCACTGAGTAACAAACGCCAGTAAAAGAAGATTAAAAATGCAAAAGCCGCGGTGGGTGGTTGCTCGCAATTTCACGCGCGGCCGCCCACGGCTGTAATCCCGGCACCCCTTCGTTCCAGCAGGCGGTCCGCAGTGAAAGCCACGACATCCGCAAACAGCAGGTAGCCACGCGCACTGCAGCATCCACCCCCTACACGACCCTCCAGTATTCTACTTTCAGCCTTAGTTATGTTCTTATACAAATCGAAAGCCGTTCATCAAAAACCGTCTCTTAAATCATTTACCTTTAGGCTTCATTAGTCGCTGGTGAGTTGCAAAGATAAACGGTTTTCGTCTTTTACGAATGTCATAGTCTTTGGCTGCACAGAAAAGGTAAATATACTGGTTATTTTGGAGGAATAGCTATGTGACCAACTCCAGTGTCCGAGGAGACAGCCAGACAAAGAACGCTAGAGTTCCCAGGAACGTTTGGGGCTGCATGCACTACATCGATACTGCCTGAGTTATTTTGATTACTTTGTCTCATGTTTCATTTTGATGGTCATTTTCCCTGAGACAGCCTACAAGAGTTTATGCTGAGACTATGACTTTCTCAAACGCATTGGGGTAATATTTCAATCACAGTGTGTTCAGCTTTGTTTCTATACCGTTTTCACAGGCTGGAGGTTTTGTTCCACGTTGAAGAACCAATCTCGTTGTCACATGGATATTAAACCCTAATCTTCCTGCCATCCATGACCAACATCCGTACTTCACAGACTCATTCCTGAATGTGGCGCATCACACAGACTGCCACCTCACTACTACGACATTTTAAGATTATACAGCGGTAATTTTTGTACTAATTCAAATGCTTAGTGGAAATGTTCTCGGAAATGTTCTCAACGTGGTCCACTACACGAGAAACGTATCCTTACTACGACAATTTACCACTTGTTCATTGGACAATAATAACAAGTTACTATAAATTACTCTTACTTTGAACCCAAAGTTATTACTGAAAATTAATATGTTTCTCTAGCATGTTCCCTAGTGCTTGTGTAGTCTCACTTGACTCGGTAATTGTGGCGAGCGCCCTGGACACCTTCTGCCCTAAGCTCAATCGTTTCCCACCTACGCTGCCATCTTGAGAAGTATTTTCGAATTATTTGCATGCAGTTTACGGAAAGTATGAGGTAGGTTTATATTGTCAAGAATTTGTCCTGATCGTGAATTTATTCAGTCATTATTGTACTTCGTATTTGTTATGAAACAGTGCTAGACTGTACAAGATGAGGTTTCTCATCATCGTTGCACGCATCCTCTCTATAAGGAAAGGTGCAAATACATTTGCAGAGCGTATCAGATAATCGGACTGTGTTGATTGTAATGTTGTTTTCACTTGCATACATGTTCAAGCTCCTCTTGAATTCCAGAATGAAATTTTCACTCTGCAGCGGAGTGTGCGCTGATATGAAACTTCCTGGCAGATTAAAACTGTGTGCCCGACAGGCAGAAGTAAAGCTGTGAGGACCAGGCGTGAGTCGTGCTTCGCTAGCTCAGATGGTAGGGCACTTGCTCGCGAAAGGCAAAAGTCCCGATTTCGAGTCTCGGTCGGGCACACAGTTTTAATCTGCCAGGAAGTTTCCTCTTGAAATGACGTTTGCACGATGAAGATCTTTCGTACTTCTGGGTATATCAATCAAATGGTAGTCAGGTCGTGTTACTTTTCTTTCATGAGTTAAAATTACGCATGAAAGGTAATATTTTCTGGGCATTTCACTGAAGTCGGGCCAGTTATGTACTCAGTATTGTTAAAAGAAGAAGAAGAATTTGGAGACTTTCACATTTCACACACTACTCTACACGTTGCATAGCGAACTAAACTTGAGGGAGGATGTTCGAAATCTGACGCACTGTAGAGTTGGTGATGTTTCAGGCGAAACCACGACCGATCGAGATAGCGCAGTGGTTAACACGCTGGACTCGCACTCGGGAGGACAACGGTTCAAACCCGCGCCAGGCCATTTTGATTTAGCTATCGGTGATTTCCCTAAATCGTTTCAGGCAAATGCCAATATCGTCTATTTGGAGTGGCACGGACCATTTCCTGCTCTAAATCGATGACCCCGTTGTCTGGTCCACTCCCCAAACCACCTAATCATCAAAGCAATGGTGATCTGGTAGTAAGGACGGGGAGAGCCGCTTTGGATTATTACAGAGATATCCCCTTCCATGATTTGCCTTGCTGCCAAGGGTCGCCTCCCGCAAATGTTGAGCAGAGGGGAAGGAACGGAGGGCGGCTTACTTTTAGAAGGAGCAAGATCTAATTTGAAACGTGTGAGGGTTACGTTTGCAAGAGGTAGACAGATCACATGACTCGTTTGTTGTCATCACCATCCGCCCTACACGAATTCGCCTGTGAGAAAACCATGAAAATTTCCCAGACATTTCAGGCAAAGTGCTAGTTTTCTTTTTCCGTTGTATTGTATCGAAGGTGCTGACAAGAGCGATGTACAGGAGAAAGGAAAAGAAAATTGTGGATCAATTAGACAAAGGTCAGTTTGGATTTATCAAAGGCAAAGACGCCACAGGCAGTTCTGAAGTTGGGGTTGATAATGGAAGCAAGACATAAGAACAATCAAGACACATGATTATATCCACAAGAAAAAGGCGTTCGATAAAATAAAATGTTGTAAAATTGTCGAAATCTTGAGAAAAATGGGAGTGAGCTATAGGGAAATTTGTGTAACATAGAATACGTAGAAGCATCTAATGCAACAACACGAGTGGAAGACGAAGAATCAAGTGCTCGGATTAAAAAGGATATAATAGAGGATTGGTTGTCTGATTTGGGGCAACAGGACCAAACAGTGAAGTCATCGGCACTATCGGATTAGGAAAGAATGGGGAAGAAAGTCGGCTTTGCCCTTTCAGAGGAACCCTCCCGGCATTTGGATGAAGGGATTTAAGTAAATCACGTGAAAACTAAATCAGGACGGCCGGTCGCGGATTTGAACCGTCGTCCTCCAGAATGCGAGTCCACCGTGCTAACCACTGCCCCACCTCGCTCGGAATAAGACAGGATATAATCCTTCGCCTCTGCTGTTCTATCTATACATCGGAAAAGCAATGACGGAAATGAAGGAAAGAAAGGTTCAAGAACGGAAGTAAAATTCAAGCTTAAAGGTAAATCGGCAATAAGATTCACTGATGACGTTGCTCTTATCACTGAAAGTAATGAGGAACTAAAGAACCTATCAAACAGAATGAACAGTTAAATCACATTATGGATTCAGAGTAAACGGCCGAGAGATGGGAGTAATGAGTGAGTTTTACTCCGGCTCGCGTTTGTGCCGTTGACAGGTTGGCGTTGTGTATTCAGATTGAGACATCTAGTTTTTTTTAGTGCGTTCACTGACGCGTTTGCTGCTTTGTCTGTCCGTGAGTGGCAGCAGCGGCGTTTCTCAATAGCGACCTCTAGTATTTCCGGGTCGTCGTGTGTCGGAGGTCAGTTGAGTTGGGGACGGAGCAGCAGTGAGGTCCGGACAGCCAGTACTCATCCGGCCGCTGGCGACACACTCGTACATGCAATGCACGACGGATGGATGTGGTCGTGGGAGTGCACGATCACGTCGAGGTCCGGATCCAGTGAGTTTAAGTTGAATGGATCGTTATACTCGAGTAGTGCAACCTTCACTTGTGTGTGTGTGTGTGTGTGTGTGTGTGTGTGTGTGTGTGTGTGTGTCTGTGTGTGTGCGCGCGCGCGTGTGTGTGTGTCTGCCCTTGGAGTGACCTCATGGCAATAAGCTGTCAGTCGATGCTTCATACTGGCACCTTACCCTTGCCTGACTTGAGCGGGGACGACCGATGGTTGGTCGCTCGGTCGGTCGTCTCAACGGACGACGTGTATTTGGTCTTCCGACCACTTCACTTCAGGGGTTTCTGTGTTTGTGTCGACTTGTAATTCATCCATGTTGCTCCACAGTGACGGGTTTTAATATTTTTTGAGTTGTTTGCGGAATTGTTTTTGCGGATCCGTGTGTATGTAGTGTGATTTTGAATGAGCAGTCATTTTAACGCTGTCTGCGTACTGGCTTCGTGGAGGCAACTTGTTGTGATAACCTACTGTTGCGTTTGAACATGTTCTCTTGTACAATATTTGTCATTTTACGATGTCAAGAGTGTAGTCCGCCACTCTGCGTGGTATGGGTTACTCCATCGTTGTACTGGGCATCGGACGTTACGTAGATTTTTGCGAGAGTTTTGGTCTTGTGTTTAAACTGTAACTGGTCTGAGTTGCCAACCTGTTAAGTGAGTATAAGACTGGGCTGCCTGTCTCACCTTACTTACGTTTGAGCGACTTTCCCAAGTCGACCCTTGGAGCACTGTCTGTGGATCACTCCCTTCTTATTTGGTCAGATTGTGTTAATTGTTTAAAAAAATATTTTGTTTAAATTATTCCTATAGCGGCCTTCAGCCGACAAGTGACTTGAATCTCTTCTTAATAAGGCCTTCAGCCGTCAGCATAGTTTGTGTTACAATCAGTAATTTTATGATTGTTTTAAAATTTATTTTAATATTTTCAACGTGTGATTGTCTTCCTGATTTGTATTTCAGGCCTTCAGCCGTTAATTGTTCTGAAGTATTGCTTGTGGCCTTCAGACGACAAATAATTGAATTATTTCTTAATTACGCCTTCAGCCGTCAGTATAGTTTGTGTTTGAGTCAATTCCTTTAAAATGATTGTTGAAAATTATTACCTTAAATAACGTGTATGTGTTCACTGTGCAACCAACGGTAACTGAGTAAGGCTCCGTGCACACCTTTTCCTGCTTCCCCTAAGTCCCTAGTCTCAATGAGAAGTAGCAGAAATGATGTTGTTGTTGTGGTCTTCAGTCCTGAGACTGGTTTGATGCAGCTCTCCATGCTAATCTATCCTGTGCAAGCTTCTCCATCTCCCAATACCTACTGCAACCTACATCCTTCTGAATCTGCTTAGTGTATTCATCTCTTGGTCTCCCTCTACGATTTTTACCCTCCACGCTGCCCTCCAATACTAAATTGGTGATCCCTTGATGCCTCAGAACATGTCCTACCGACCGATCCCTTCTTCTGGTCAAGTTGTGCCACAAACTTCTCTTTTCCCCAATCCTATTCAATACTTCATCATTAGTTATGTGATCTACCCATCTAATCTTCAGCATTCTTCTGTAGCATCACATTTCGAAAGCTTCTATTCTCTTCTTGTCCAAACTATATATCGTCCATGTTTCACTTCCATACATGGCTACCCTCCATACAAATACTTTCACAAATGACTTCCTGACACTTAAATCAATACTCGATGTTAACAAATTTCTCTTCTTCAGAAACGCTTTCCTTGCCATTGACAGTCTACATTTTATATCCTCTGTACTTCGACCATCATCAGTTATTTTGCTCCCCAAAAACTCCTTTACTACTTTAAGTGTCTCATTTCCTAATCTAATTCCCTCAGCATCACCCGACTTAATTAGACTACATTCCATTACCCTTGTTTTGTTTTTGTTGATGTTCATCTTATATCCTCCTTTTAAGACACTGTACATTCCATTCAACTGCTCTTCCAAGTCCTTTGCTGTCTCTGACAGAATTACAACGTCATCGGCGAACCTCAAAGTTCTTATTTCTTCTCCATGGATTTTAATACCTACTCCGAATTTTTCTTTTGTTTCCTTTACTGCTTGCTCAATATACGGATTGAACAACATCGGGGAGAGGCTACAACCCTGTCTTACTCCCTTACCAACCACTGCTTCCCTTTCATGTCCCTCGACTCTTATAACTGCCATCTGGTTTCTGTACAAATTGTAAATAGCCTTTCGCTCCCTGTATTTTACCCCTGCCACCTTTAGAATTTGAAAGAGAGTATTCCAGTCAACATTGTCAAAAGCTTTCTCTAAGTCTACAAATGCTAGAAACATAGGTTTGCCTTTCCTTAATCTTTCTTCTAAGATAAGTCGTAAGGTTAGTATTGCCTCACGTGTTCCAGTGTTTCTACGGAATCCAAACTGATCTTCCCCGAGGTTGGCTTCTGCTAGTTTTTCCATTCGTCTGTAAAGAATTCGTGTTAGTATTTTGCAGCTGTGACTTATTAAACTGACAGTTCGGAAATTTTCACATGATATTAATGAGAAAATTAACACAAAAATTGGGGAATGAAGTAGATTACGTGAAGAAAATCGGCTACCTTGGAAGCAAGACAACACATGATGGACAAAGCATGTGTTCCCGGCGGAGTTTCGAGTCCTCCCTCGGGCATGGGTGTGTGTGTTTGACCTTAGGATAATTTAGGTTAAGTAGTGTGTAAGCTTAGGGAGCGATGATCTTAGCAGTTAAGTCCCATAAGATTTTACACACATTTGAACATTTTTTTGACAAAGCAAGAAGGTCATGAAGAGCAGATTAACACAGGCAAAGAGGGCATTCCTGGCCAATACAAGTCAGCTGGCAGCAAACATCGGCTTTAATCTGAGAAAAATATTTCTGAGAGCGTACATCTGGAACACAGCACAGTTTGACAGTAAATCATGGACTGTGGGAAAACCGGAGAAGTGCTTTAGAAAGCAGAAAATTAGGTGGACTGATAAGCAATGAAAAGGTTCTTCGGAGAGTCGGCGAAGGACAGAGCATATGGAGAACACTGACAAGGTGAAGGGAGAGGATGACAGGACAGGACACGTGGAACTACTTCAGGGAATAACACTAGAGGGGAATGTAGACGTTAGAAACTATAGAGCACGACAGAGATTGTACTAGTAAATGGTACGCCGAGATGAAAGAGTTTGGCACAAGAGAGGAATTAGTAGCGGGCCACATCGAACAAGGAAAAAAAAATATTTTGTTCGGCGGAACTGGTTCGTTTATACTGGTTTTAAACAGTTTTTCTCTGTCTCTCCGACACACACACACACACACACACGCACACACACACACACACACAGAGAGAGAGAGAGAGAGAGAGAGAGAGAGAGAGAGAGAGAAACGTTATTAGTGAAAAATTTCAGTAGTCATCAGAAGTCAACGAATTTGGGTGATATTAAATTTTGATATGGTCTCAGAGTAATCATTAGTCGTGATTTTCATTTATGCAACCCTGTTGTTGATTTCATTTTTTTGCAGAAAAAAGCCCAGCAGCACACCATTACTGTTAACTATAGCCCACAATTGTAGCGTCGTCAGTGTTAACCGTGCTTACTTGAATTTCTGTGTTCCGCTACCCAAAACCATCAAAGAGGCTTTCCGTTTCTAGAAACTTGCTTACCTGCGTGTTGTGCGAAAGAATTTTTCGGTGTGATTTAAGTGGAAAGCTTTCGATTATGTTTCGCACACTTGACATCTCGCTCCGAATAGCTTCAAAGTTGTATGCGAAGCTGTCGAGGCAT
This sequence comes from Schistocerca serialis cubense, assembly GCF_023864345.2. Classification (NCBI taxonomy): domain Eukaryota; kingdom Metazoa; phylum Arthropoda; class Insecta; order Orthoptera; family Acrididae; genus Schistocerca; species Schistocerca serialis. The sequence goes on along the minus strand of NC_064649.1, from coordinate 60,366,259 downwards.
TAAATTGGTGGAAAACTTCAACATGGGATTCTGAAGTTGACCAAGTGCACGCGAGAACATAAGAAAAACGGCTTTCTGCAAGAAAACATCTTACTAGTCACACACAATGGAAGCCTATGAGGATTGTGTAGAAATGTATTTAATGCTTCGTCCTGAGGATTAATTAAGTCAATATGTAAACGATGGTGTCTAGAGATCAGTTGTCATTAGTATCACTTTTATTGCTGTTTGCATGATTTCTAACTGAACAGGTACACTTCGTTGGTTTTTATGGTAGATTATTATCCTGGCCTTTTAAAAAGTGTTCCATTTCTCCCAGATTGCCGCTCCTTATTTCGACAGCCCAGAGGCGGTGCAAGCTATCTGACTGAATTGTCTATTTCAAGTAAACACAGGCGGTACTTACTTGGCAAGTATTCAGTGGACCTTACCTTTACGGACTAGCTGCAGCTCTCACCGCATCTGTAAAAAAGGAATAGAAAACTTTAGGTATGAGCAATAATGAACCCAATTTAATAAGTAGCATACTTTTTTGTATTATTGTTCACATTTTGACGCTACTGAACTAACTGCTGTACCGCGGGGGGCAATAGTGAACTTCCAATCCTTCAAAATATGAAGTTTTCCTAACTAACATATAATACTCTTGGATTTTTCTGTCCCGCCAGCTATCGAGCCGTAATTTTTCTAAGTAAATATATTGCTACCTTGTATTTGCTGGTGTGTTGCACCTGCTTATTTCAAGCCTTGTTTTGCTGTTGCAAACTATTTCGTTGTATCAGATTTTAGCTCTACTGCGAGCTTCGACTAATTTCGCTACTTGTCTGGTACGTATGGTTGGTCTTCAATTCCTCTAATATGCAGCACAATTTTAATCAGCCTTATTTTACAACCGAATAAATCTGAATATAGCCTACGACAGAATTTATTAACTTTTCTTATATCATTACCTCTTTTATCACCATAGTTCGCATGTGGCGTAGATCTTTTTACCCCAATCATTATTAAATGCCATGAACTTGTCAATGACACTCCTTTGACAGGTGAAGTAATCGATAGTGAGGATTCAGTGAAATCATTCTGCCCGTTATTTGTTAACCATTTAAAAGAGCTTAAGAATCCACCGAGAAACCTTACATGGAAGGAGATTTTATGAAGACTGTAGTAGACGCGATCGCAGTAGAAACTTTGTTGAGAGGAACTTCACAACAAATGAATGAAATATATTTTAATCACACGAAAGCAGGACAATAATAATCTACGACCACAAGTACTCCACAAATATTAACATGCGTGCTCAGTAATTTTACTCATGTGTCTATTTTGTTCGGTTTATGCCGTCTGTGTAAGTGAATTCTAGCAAAATACGTGGATCATGTTTTCCGAAAACCGAGGTTATAATCTCGTCCTCACAAGCGAAAGTACTCCGGTTCGATCCAGGGTGGAAACAGAAATTTTAAACGCCATAGTCCAGTTCCTTCCTTCTTATCTTAGGAAGTGTATGCCATACAACTTACACGTATTGTCTGTAGCAACAAAAGATGAAGTATTATATTAAGTTGTCAACCTAACCGTACCAATCGACAAGCCACTTAAAAACTGTCTTGTCACCAAAATCATATGACGAGTTTATCAGCTGAAAACATATCGTCTATAAACGAAGCCGGCATAATATTTGGAATTTTATTCATAATTTTATGCCTTGATCGCGCATTATTATATAATTAACAGCATAAATAGTTTCGACTTACGCCATCAGCAAATCATTAAAATTATTCTGATACGACTGTCAACGTCATATATTACGAACACGCATGTACATAGCAGTTTACTTTCATGTATCTGTGTGTATAATACAGGGTATGCTATATGACAGAAAATATCGGAGAAGGAGCCGGGGAGTATTGTGTTGTCAGTAGACGAGCAATTACAGCAGAATGGGGTCGGTCGGGAGAGTTTAGTGACTTCGGAAATGGTCTAGTCATAGATGTCACCTGAGTAACAAATCGGGGACATTTCAACCCTTCAAAAGCTGCCCAAGTCAACAACTGATGATGAGACTGTGAAGTGAAAACGCGAAGGAACAGCCATACCTAAAGCAAGACCAGACAGAGCTCCTGCACTCACGGACCCGGACGTCTAGCTTTGTGTGAATTGGTAGTGAAAACTCACGTGAGATCAGGGTGAGGAATCACTCATCATTTCAGACGTGCTACCACTAGTGTAATTAGCACAATGAGGGTGCGTACGGAGTTAAAAAGGATGGAGTACAATTGCAGAGGACCTCCTCATGAGCAACACGTTTCTGTTGTCACTGCTAGGTGACACTTTAGGTGACGCCACTGGACAGTGGATGACTAGAAACTAGTGATTTGATGTGATGAATCGCACTACATCCTGCGGCAATTCGATGTAAGGGCCTGCGTTTGGCAACTGTCTGCAGAACGTTACCTGCATCAGACGTAGCGCCAACAGTGAAGTGCTGAGAGTGTGTTCTGGTATGGAGGCGTTTTTCGTGATTGCCGTGTGGTCCCTCTTAAAAAAGCACTAAATGCGGAAGCATATGAACACATTTTGCCGTAATATGTACCGTGTATAGTAGACTAATTTGGAGACGATGAATGTTGGTATGAGCATGACGATCCTTCCTGTCATTAATCTGCGTCTGTGAGGCAGTGATACGCGGACAGTAACATTCCTGAAATTGACTAGCCTGCCCAAGGTCCTGAATCGATTCGAGCACTTTTGGGATGAGATAGAACGTCGACTTTGCTTCAGGCCACAGTGACTAATACAAATACCGTTTTCGCTTTCATGCCTTGAGGAAGAATGGGCTGACGTTCCTCCATAGACATTGCGATACCTCACTGAAAGTTTTCACCGCAAAATTCAAACCGTTGTAACGTTGAAGAGTGAATGCTCCCCATATTAATGTCCACTATGGTCATAAAGTGCACGTATGTAGATGATATTTCATGTGTAGGCTCATGCTAACTTCATTCCAAAATCGTCTGTCAATTACACAAGGTTTGCAGTGCCACATAAAACACCACAGATAACAGAAAAATATCGAAAACTCAAAAACAAAACAAAAAAATCGAAAATTGAACCACTCAGTCCTCAGATGACAAAGGCGAAATGGAAAGGCAGGTTACAATGTTTCTTCACAGTAATTTACATGAATCCAATTTTTTGCATTAACTCGCCTTCGAAATTGTCTTGCGTAACATTAACGAAGAATCCTGAGCGCTCACATAGACGCCCGGATTGTTCAGTGTATGGACGGTAACACTTCACTATATTGATAGCTTTCTTCCTTTGATGCTAAATAAGACTGAGTTGCCAGGAACTATGTAGCTCTTCAAATGAGGTGCTAACCGATCGTAAAACACGCCAAGACGGAAACTTCAATCGATGCCATCAATTGCGAAACTAGTCGGTCTAATTTATATTCCTGTCGGAGGAGGTATAATACTGCATCGTTTGATGTCGATAGGAAGCAATGACGTATCAAAAAGTAAGCTCGCTATCCCCCATGGACTCCTGGTTAGAAGGAAAACAGAAGACTTCGAAGTCCCTCCATCGCTACCTAACTCGTAATGACGTAATCTTGTGTATTGTCCTTCAACATCCCCTCCTATCGAGTTACGCAACCCTCGATGGGTAATACCCAAAGGCTGGCGGTACCGGCGCCCCAAGGGATGCTACAAGAATCATATCCTAAAGATTTTAGTGCTGTTCTTCAGAGTTGTTGCGTCACCAATTTTTTAAGAAGTCCGACAGGCAAGCTTTTGTATTTCAGTGCTTCTAGACTTCAGCATATTAGTTCATAACCAACTGCGGTTGTTAGCTTTAATTAACGATAAATTATTCAAGGAAGACGTGCTTCCTCAAAAAAAAAAAAAAAAAAAATGGTTCAAATGGCTCTGAGCACTATGGGACTTAACTTCTGTGGTCATCAGTCCCCTAGAACTTAGAACTACTTAAACCTAACTAACCTAAGGACACCACACACATCCATGCCCGAGGCAGGATTCGAACCTGCGACCGTAGCGGTCGCGCGGCTCCAGACCTCCAGACTGTAGCGCCTAGAACCGCTCGGCCTCACGTGCTTTCTCTTAGCGAATGCTACATTGAAAGTGAAAGTCTGTATACTTGAAATGGTGTTAGAGCTGTCGTAATTTACTTCTAAGGCGTTTCATTTTATAGATCATTATGGTGCTCTGAATCACCGACTATGTGCTACAAATAAAACGCAGACATTAATTGGTTTCGAAAAGCGTACCCAGTTGAAACATAGCCAGCTGAATTCTCCCACCTGCACTTTTTACACTCCTTCTAATAATCAATTTTTTTGTTTACCTAATTTTCAATTTACGTGCATTTTCTGTGTAACACACACAGAAGTGCAAAGGTCATGAAATATCTTTTAAAATGGTGTTGGACGTCCATTTTCCCAGTATAGTGCAGCACCTCGACATGGCATGGGATCAGAAAGTCTTTCTAAATATTGAGCCATGCTGCCTCTATAGCCGTCCAAAATTCCGAAAGTGTTGTCGGTACAGGATTTTGTGCACGAGCTGAACTCTCGACTTTGTCCCGACAAATGTTCCAGGAGATTAATGTCGGTCGATCAGGGTGGCCAAATAATTCCCTCGAATTGTCCAGAATATTCTTAAAACAAATCGCGAACGTCTGTGTCCCGGTATTATGGCGTATTGCCATCCACAAAAATTCAATTGTTGTCTGGGAACATGAAGACCATGAATGGCTTCAAATGGTCTCCTAGTAGCCGAACGAAACCCTTCCAAGTCTGTTATCGGTTCAATCTGACCAGAGGACCCAGCCTATTCCATGTAAACATAGCCCACATCATTGTGAACCCACCACCAGTTTGCACAGTGGCTTGTTGACAACTTTAGTTCATGGCTTCGTGGGGTTTGCACCACACTCGTACCTTACCATCACCTTCTACCAAATGAAATCCGGTCTCATCTGCAAGGTTTTCCAGTCGTCTAGGGTCCAACCGATAAGGTCGCGAGCCCAGGAGAGGCGCTGCAGGCAGGCGACGTCTTGCTGTAAGCAGAGGCATTCGCGTCGATCGTCTGCCGCTACAGTCAGTTAATTCCAAATTCGGTCGTCGTACGTCCCCCAATTATTTCTGCGGGTATTTCACAAAGTGTTGCTTGTCTAGTAGCACTGACAAGGTTACGAAAGTGTTGCTTGTCTATTAGCACTGACAAGATTACGAAGTCGCCGCTGCTCTCGGTCGTTAAATGTAGGCTATCGACCGACTGAAATTTGATATCATCGGCAGACTCTTGACAATGCGGTTTGAAATTCCCTAACGATTTCCGAAATGGAATGTCCCAACCGTCTCACTCCAGCTACCATTCCCCGCACAAATTCTATTAATTTCCCACCTTGCAGCCACAATCACGTCGGAAAAGTCTTGCATATCAATTACCTGGGTACAAGAGACAGGTACGACACTGTTGTGTCCCTTTATACCCTGCGTTGCGGTACTACCACTATCTGTCCCATTACTTTAGTCACCGCAGCGAACATGTGACAGGTGCTCCGATACATCAAAGCTTTAACTAAACTTTTCCTCGCTTGGATTCATTATTGAAGCATTATTGGCAATGTGCCGATTCAAGTGAAACATCTAGTTTCACAGAAAACGTTGTTAATTAAAAGATATGAGTCACTGACCTCTGTACAACAGAATGACTTTGGAATTATCGTGTGAGCTTATATGTTTTTATGGACAGAGTGACAACACTGATTAGAAATACTGGCATTCCGGCCTTTTAATGACGTATTCAGTTCATGCGAAACTAATTAATTTACGAGACAATTATCATTAAATTTAATGACTAGTTATAATTTTCACTGCATATTTCACCTCTTTACTTGTTCATTAACCTTTGTCGTTATACTTTTGTTGGCCTGCATTTTGTGCACAAGTTGTCATACTTCACTAACTGTGAAGCTAGTAACTAAAATTTAATTTACCATAAATTCCAACATGGCGCTTGTACCCGTAAAAGGGGTTTTCCGAACGCGGATGCACGCAATGGTTTCGTAAACTTTTGTACGAGTAGTTTCCTAAACCACCACGTACACAATCCGACTTCAGTTAATTATTACAGCCACTAAAATGGTTCAAATGGCTCTGAGCACTATGGGACTCAACTTCTGAGGTCATCAGTCCCCTTGACTTAGAACTACTTAAACCTAACTAATCAAAGGACATCACACACATCCATGCCCGAGGCATGATTCTAACCTGCGACCGTAGCAGTCGAGCGGTTCCAGACTGAAGCGCCTAGAACCGCTCGGCCACACCGGCCGGCTACTGTTCAGCGGTTGAACCCGATATCTAATGTACACGTTACACGTAGAGCAAGTTTTTGAAAGAAGGATATTCAGTATTTTCATTTACAGCTAAATTCTTGTAGAAAGCGTACATCTCCTCGGATTTGGTGGACTTAGACTTTGTCTATCTCTTACTAGGCATGGTGGTTAAAGCAAAAAAAAAAAAAAAAAAAAAAAAAAAAAAAAAAAAAGAGATTTTTCCGTTATATCTTTTTTCATGCTAATTCAACCTGACTGATAAAACGGCTCAGAATAACCGGTTTCTGAAATGACACAGTTTAGATTTTTTAAATTCCTATTATTGCTTGAAATAAACGTAGAAATCGAAAGATTGAAAAATTTTGACTCCCTCAGTTTCGAGATACGTAGAATCAAAGTATTACATTAATTTCCATTTACATCCATGCTCCGAATGCCATCGTATGTTGAGTGACGGAGGCTATCCTGTACCACTGCTGGTCACTAAATAATAAATAGGAGAATAAAAGAAAACTTTATCCGTCCACCGTCCACTGCTTTTCTCGGAAAGTGGTAAGCGGTTGAACAATACAAAAAAATCGCCAGTGGTCTCTCACTAATACCATTTTTTCTAAACTCTGTTCAAAAACCATGTCGTAATCGGAGACCATGCCAGTATTTAGCCATTAAGAATATTCAGTGCTAAAGGGTAAAAACTGAGGTTGAAAAATGTCTTTCGTATTAATTTGTCCGTTTTCAAAAGCCTACAAGCAGATAAAGGTATATTATGCAGACGCAGCCAGCAGATCAGCTAATTCCTATTTTTATTGTATACAATGAATGAGTTATTGTTAAGATTTTAATTGATTAATGTTATCATAATTGCTTTTCTTCTTTATTATTTCATAGAAATGGCAGACAAGTCTTTCATATTTTGAAGGAAGTAAAGCATTATATTTCACTGGTACATAACTTTGTAAAAATGTTTGCAGACTGGAATTTGTGGTACTTTGCAATACAGCGCAACTTCAGCGACAACAGCGAGAAACTGTAGCATAGACCACATGGGGTAAAGTCTTGCCTACCTCAGGCCACGACACACGGCAACAGGGACGTATTCTGTCAGGAAACTCTTATGAAATGTGTTTGCTACTCGTTTCTGTCGCCGTTGTTATTAAAATAACGCTGTTCGATTTTACCGTTATCTACAGTAACGCGTATTACTCTGAAGCGCCAAGGAAACTGCTACAAATACACAGATATGTAAACAGGCAGAACACAGTGCTGCGGTCGGCAACGCGTAAATAAGGCTACAACTGCCTGGCGCAGTTGTTAGATATGTTACTGCTGCAATAATGGGAGGTTATCAAGATTTAAATGAGTTTGAATAGGGTGCTGTACTCGGTGCACGAGCGATTGGACACAGCATCTCTGAGGTGACGGTGAAGTGGGCATTTTCCCATACGACCATTTCAGCACTGTACTGTGAATTTCAGAAATCCGCTAAACATAAAATCTCTGACATTGCTGCGGTCGGAGAAAGATCTCGCAAGAACAGGACCAACGACGTCTGAAGGGAATCGTTCAACGCGACAGAAGTGCAACCCTTTCGCAAATTGCTGCAGATTTCAATGCTGGGCCATCAACAAGTGTCAGAGTGCGAACCAATTAACGAAACATCACGGATATTGGCTTTCGGAGCCGAAGGCCCACTAATGTAGCCTTGATGACTGCACGACACAAAGCTTTGCGCCTCGCCTGGGCCCGTCAACACAGACATTTGTCCATGACTGGAAACATGTTGCCCGGTGGGACGAGTCTCGCATCAAATTGCATTGAGCAGATGGACGTGCACGGGTACGGAGTCATCATCACGAATCCATGGAACCCGCATGTCAGGCTACTGAAGCTGGTGGAACCTCTGTAATGGTGTGGGGCGTGTGCAGTTGGAGTGATATGGTTCTAAATGGCTTAAATGGCTCTGAGCACTATGGGACTTAACTGCAGTGATCATCAGTCCCCTAGAACTTAGATCTACTTAAACCTAACTAACCTAAGGACATCACACACATCCATGCCCGAGGCAGGATTCGAACCTGCGATCGTAGCGGTCGCGCGGTTCCAGACTGTAACGCCTAGAACCGCTCGGCCACTCTGGCCGGCTAGTGATATGGTACCCCTGATACGTCCAGATACGATTCTGACGGGTGACACGTATGTAAGCATCCTGTCTGATGACCTGCTTCCATTCGTGTCCATTGTGCATTCGGACGGACTTCGCAAATTCCGGTAGGACAACGCGACACCACACACGTCCATAATTGCTAGAGAGTGACGCCAGGGACACTCTTCTGAGTTTAAACACTTCCGCTGGAGGCCAAACTCCCCAGGCATGACATTACTGAGCATGTCTGGGATGCCTTGCAATATGCTGTTCAAAAGAGACCTCCACCCCGTCGTATTTAAGGACAGCCCCGAAGGATTCATGATGTCAAATGCCTCCAGCACTACTTCGGACATTAGTCGAGTCCTTGACACGGCCTACTGCGGCACTTCTACATGCTCGCGGGGTCCTACACGATATTAGGCACGTGTACCTGTTTGTTTGGCTCTTCAGTGCATACACCGCCGCAAATTAATATTGAAATTTACTTCTTTTTAATAAACGTATATTTAAAAACGAAAAACTTTAACGCTAGTGCTATGGCTAATTGATACTTCGGTTCTTTTACTCGGTTATTAGTAAAATATTAAAAAGACATCTCTTACAACCGAGACCATATAAATACCGAAAAATACCGGTTATTCAAAACTAAAATACTGATACCAGTTTTAACCGGTCAGTTTTTCCAATCCCATTACAAACAACACCAGATGAGGAACTTACATTTATCAGTTCTATTAAATTGGCCGATAACATTCAATCACTTTACGTAATTCTGATGAGCAGACTCATCTGTCACACGCTGCTGAAAATGCTGACCCGCTGTATTTCTCAACGAGTGTCATTATTAAACTCTCCGATAATATGTAATCACTCGGTGTTAATACGGCTCTGTATAGACATTGCGGGTGAATGTTTTATACCCTCCGAGAAGACAGGGCAGGTCCGTTGTTCCGTAAGAGCCGCAATGAATATCAGCAAGAGACCGGAGCCAGACCTTCCATTAAGTTAGCCGGCGAGGACTCGAGAGTAGCTGGTGGGATGAAAAGAAAAAAGAAATGGCGACGCGAAAGATAAGCCCTGCAGCAGCGCTGCGCGGCGCGGCTGTGGACCGCCGGTTCTCATCAATAGCAGAGCCAGCTGGCACAGGGCTTATCTGAGCCGGCTCAGCCGGCCGGGCCCGATGAGCTCTCTCCGCGCCGTATCGGGTCAGCGCCAGCCGCGAAAATAATAAAAAGCGAAAGCCGCAAACACTGGCGGAAATTTCGCCACCACGGCGACTTAGCCCAGTGGACCGACCACGTCTGGGCGGTGCGGCGGAATGGAAGCTAATCTCGCGATATTTTAAAAATAATAGGGCAGCGAGATAGAGGGCGCTGGTGGGGCGAACTGGATGAAATAGGGAAGGAGAGAGAGAGAGAGAGAGAGAGAGAGAGAGAGAGAGAGAAGACTGGTGATCAAGTCCGGCAAAACGCGTATGCAAATTCGTGCCACGGAGTACCCAGTGTGTGTGTGTGTGTGTGTGTGTGTGTGTCGCTTGGCCTAAGTAATTTACCATTTAATCTCTGCGAGCAGGCGCGAAAATGAGGAAAAAGAAACAAATAAAAAAATAACGAAGCAGACCCGGAAAATCTGCTACGTCGCACGGTGGAAATTCCGTGGGTTTGACGAATACTCGGAAGGGGTAGGGGTGGGGGAAGAGAGAGGAGCACTGGAAGGACAGAAGGACAAGTAAGAGTTTGAGAGGAAATTGTGTCGGAGCTAGGAGATACGGTTGAAAAAAGAGAGCCCGAAGGTATAGGTCCCAGTCAGTGGAGCAGGTGCACCTCCGTCTGTAGGTAAGAAACAAACAATAATACAACTCTGATGTGATTTTAGTGAAATGAGACTTCCTCGCCTCCTCTCCGTGCTGTTTCTCGGTAAAATGTCTCGCACAAATACACTGAAGAGCCAAAGAAACTGTAACACCTGCCTAATATAGTGTTGGGCCCCACGAGAACGCAGAAGTGCCGCAACACGACGTGATATGGACACGACTAATGTCCGAAGTAGTGCTGGAGGGATCTGGCGCCATGAATCCTGCAGTGCTGTCCATAAGAGTATGCACCTTGCAAGGCATCCCAGATATGCTCAATAATGTTCATGTCTGGGGAGTCTGGTGGCCAGCGGAAGTGTGGGACGTCGGATTGTTCTGCTGGAATAATCCGAGTCCGTCGGAATGCACAATACGCATGAATTAATGCATCTGATCAGACAGTATGCTTACGTAAGAGTCACCTGTCAGAGCCATATCTAGAGGTATCAGGGGCCCCATATCACTCAAACTGCCCACGCCCAACACCATTACAGAGCCTACACCAGTTGACATGCAGAGTCCATGGATTCATGAGGTTGTTTCCGTACTCGTAAACGTCCACCCGTTCGATAAAATTTGAAATGAGGCTTGTCCCACCAGGCACGATGTTTCCAATCATCATCAGTCCAATGTCGGTGTTGACGGCCCCAAGCGAGGCGTAAAAACTTGTGTCGTGTAGTCATCAAGGATACAAGAGTGGGCCTTCGGCTCCGAAAGCCCATATCGATGATGTTCCGTTGAATGTTTCGCACGCTGACACTTGTTGATGGCCCAGCACTGAAATCTGCAGCAATTTGAGGTAGGGTTGCACTTCTGTCACGTTGAAAGAGTCTCTTCAGTCGTCGTTGGTCCCTTTCTTATAGGATATTTCTCCGGCCGCAACGATGTCTGAGATTTGATGTTTTACCGAATTCCTGATACTCAAGGTACACTCGTGAAATGGCCGTACGGAAAATCCCCTCTCATCGGTACCTCGGAGTTGCTGTGTCCCATCGCTCGTGCGCCGACTATAACACCACGTTCAAACTCTCTTAAATCTTGTTGACCTGCCATTGTATCAGCAGTAACGGATCTAATAACTGCGCCAGACCCTTATTGTGTTATATAGGTGTCGCCGATCGCAGCGCCGTATTCTGCCTGTTGACATAGCTCTGTATTTGAATACCCATGGTATACTAGTTTCATTGGCGCTTCAGTGTAAAAACAAATTCACTGACTTTTGTTAGGTAAACAAGAAAAATGATATAAAAATGTAATTCTGTGTCATACAGGTAATTTTACGTCATGCAGTACACATTTCGATGGTTAACCATTATCGTTAGGTGGGCGGCATCTTCTGCATAGCTACTGTCAGTGGAACGTAAGGGCTTCATGCAGAAACATGTGAGTCCAGTGATTAACTTGTGACTAGTACCATTAATAATTACACGAATTTACTGATCTCAGGTAGCAGATGTTTTGAAGATGATAAAGGCACTTAAAGAGCAAAATTGAGGATAAAGTAGATGAAGTGAAGATTCTGCTATCTTGAATTTAAAATAACGTATTACACACGAAGCAAGGAGAATGTAAAACGCAGACTAGCACAGGCACATAGGAATTTCCTACCCAAAATAAGTCTTCTCGTATCAAACAATGAGAGTAGTTAGATAAAGAAATTTCGTACGTGTGGAACACGTAAATGCACAAAGATGAATTACGTTCTATGGAGAATCAGAAAAGAAGAGAATCGAATCGTTTGTAGTGCGGCAACAAGTTTTGATTGCAGTCAAGAACGGGTGTAGCTGATGAATAACTAATTATAGCTGTTTTTGGGCAATGAATCCTTATGTCCTCAATTCTTTTTCTATCACGTGCAGTTTTGTCACAGTGTACCTTCGTTATAAATTTAGCGAAGTTCATATAGTTGGAATGAGAAGTCTTATTGAACGATAATCATTTAAACAGGCGAAAAATATACCTTTTTCCCATATGTGCCAGGAATTTATTCCGAGTCCTATCTTTCGGTAGTTAGTCCATTATCTAGCATAGCTGTCAAAGCTACTGTTCGTCATGATTGTTTAAAGGTAAATAGCAAATAGTTTACGGTCATCACTTCAATCTATTTCTAACACTAAATATGTAATATAATGCTTTTTCAATCCAAGGACACTAAACTAAATATGTAAACTGGGAGGTCGAGACATGTTTGGGCACAACTTAAAAAAAATTGATTTATTGATCATTCAGCTTTGGAATTATTAGCAATGGAGGCAAACTGAAGTCAGTTTGCACGTTCAGCAGCTGTTTGGGTGGTTCATGTGATCCATCCCCAACTCCGGTATTTCCACCAGAGAAACTTTCTGTCCACCTGCACAGACTGCAACGTTTTTACATACATCACATAATCATTTACTGTCGAATTCTCCCCCACTATAAATATTAATATCAGTAAACCCCGCAACCCCGATTCTTTAAAGAATAGAAAGCCTATGTCTAAAGCAGTTCAAACGTTATATTACTTTATAAATAATGTAATGCGTTAAATGTTAGACCTTGAGCATGTAAAATCTTTACGGATCAAGACGTAGAATCCTAACTATGTTGGTTTTATTATTTTCGGATTATTAATCCACTGACAGATCAAAATGTTTAGAAGAGATCTGAAATTTTATTTAAAGTTTGTTGGAAATCCGGGGTGCCCTCAGCCCTTTTGAGGGCAATTAAGGAGCTAACTGACTCAAAAGTACGAGCTCCGGTTACGAAGACTGACAACGGCCGGGAGAGCGGTGTGCAGACCACATGCCCCTCCATATCCGCGTCCAGTGACGTCAGTCATCTGAGGATAATATGGCGCTCGGTCGGTACATCTGGGCCTCTCCAGGCCTGTTCGGAAAGAGTTTACTTTTATTGGAAGTCGCTAAGCGCTTTCGTTATCAATGACTGGAATTGTACAGTGTCATAAGTTTTTAGAAAAGCTAGTTTCTTGTACATCTCAATGTTTATGTCCTCATACGCCCTGAATTATGTGACTTACAGTGATATAATTCTGCACATACATTCAGTGGTATACGTGGGTAGTGTTTACAATATGCGTTGCGAATAGTGTTAGCACTAAAAAATTAATAAGTGCTGGAAGTATTACTTCATGAGCAATGAAAACGTAATATGTGATAAACTTTTTTCCTCGCATTATTTCGAGGTGGGCGTCGGCGAATGAAAGTTTCGGAAAGGTTTGATATTATGTGTAAGGTTTGTTGAAAGCATGTGAGTGCTCGCAGTCTGAAATACTGGGTGAATATAGTCTGGGTAGTCTGCGTGCTGGTCCGCTCCAGAGCTCAGTGGTCAAAGTAGGTGGCTGTCATGAGAAGGATCCGGCTTCGACTCCCGGTATGGCGTGTATGTCCTCAGCCTCGCGATGCCAATTGCCGTCTGAGAAGCTGCTTGACTGAGAAGTAGCGGATACATGGTCTAGAAAGTCTGCAAAAGGCCGGGAGGGCTGTGTGCTCACCACGTGCCTTTCCGTACTGAACCAACATCGTACCGCAAGACATAGAAGGGCACGACGGCCGGTCGACATCACTTGGAATTCCAAGGCCTGGACCAGGATCTAGTAATTTGCGTGCCGTGAGTTACGCTGCCTCAAGACGTAGTTGATAAGTCCAATACTTGATTTATTATGTTAAATCTTTAGTGTAATATTATACCTCTTAATGTGTAGATTACTAGAGGCTTTTAAATTTTTAAATTTGGTAGACAATTACATGAAACTAGCTGAATATCCAGTGATGATCGCGTTTGTATTTATTCCTATCTTCTATTAGTCTATCTGCTCCTTGCCCTTCTCTCAGTCCATCTCATTCGTCACCCCATCTCTCTTCATTTCCTCGTCTCGCCCTTTTCTTTCTCTGGCCATCTGCTCCTCTTTCCCTTCTCTCTCCCTTTCTTCCTTCCCCTCCCTCTGTTAACTCCTTTCCCCCTACCCCGCCTCTCTCTCTTGTCAATATTTCTTCCTCCCCTTCTCCTTATCCATCTCCCCCTAATTTGTTTCTCTGTTCATCTCTCCTCTCTCTCTCAGTTCATCTCCTCCTCTATTTCTTCGCCTATCTGTGTCTATTTCCTCCTACCACCTCACCTTTCTGTCTGTCCATTTCCTACTGCCCTTTCACTCTCCACATTATCATCCTCACACCAATACGACGATGGTGGTTCGTACCGCCACAGAATTTATTTCTAGATCGCAGTTGATATCTGTGCCAAATTTTGTTGAAATTGCTTCAGTAGTTTAATAGGAGATGTCGAACATATATACAGACACAAACGTATCTACACCCATTTTTATGTGAGGGTACTGAAAATCAACTTTTTGTTATCCCTGTAAGCCATTAGATAGGCGAACTGCATTTGGGTTTGGGGTAGCGAGTGACCGTTTACTAATATACACTGAAGCGCCAAAGAAATTGGTATAGGCATGCGTATTCAAATACAGAGGTATGTAAACAGGCAGAATACGGCGCTGCGGTCGGCAACGTCTGCATAAGACTGCAAGTGTCTGGCGCAGTTATCAGATCGATTACTGCTGCTACGATGACAGATTATTAAGATTTAAGGGAGTTTGAAAGTGGTGTTACAGTCGGTGCATGAGCTGTGGGTCACAGCATCTCCGAAGTAGCGATGACGTGGGGATTTTCCCGTACGACAATTTCACAAGAGAACCTTGAATATTAGGAATCCGGTGAAACATTAAATCTCCATCATCGATACGGCCGGAAAAAATCCTGTAAAACGGGACGAACTGCTGCAGATTTCAATGCTGGCCATCAACAAGTGTCAGCGTGTGAACAATTGAACAAAATATTATCGATATGGGCTTTCGGAACCGAAGGCCCATTCGTGCACGCTTGATGACTGCATGAAAAAAAGCATTACGACTCACCTGGGTCCGTCAACCCCGACATTGAACTGTTGGTAACTGGAAACGTATTGCCTTGTCGGGAGAGTCTCGTTTCAAATTGTATCGAGCGGATGGACCTGTACGGGTATGGAGAGAAACTCGTGAGTCCATGGACCCTCCATGTCAGAAGGGGACTGTTCAAACTGGTGGAGCTCTGTAATGGTGTGAGGAGTGTGCAGTTGGAATGGTATAGGACTCCTGATACATCTAGATACGACTCTGATAGGTGACACATACGTAAGCATCCTGTCTGATCAGCTGCATCCATTCCTGCCTTTTTTGCATGTCGAAAGACTTGGGCAATTCCAGCAGAACAATGCGACACCCCACACGTCCAGAGTTGCTACAGAATGGCTCCAGTAACATTCTTCTAAGTTTAAAGACTTTCGATTACCACCAAACTGTACAGACACGAACATCACTGAGCATAACTGTAACGCCTTGCAACGTGCTGTTGAGAAGAGGTCTCTACTCTCTCGTACTCTTACGGATTTATTGACAGCCTTGCACGATTCATGGTGTCAGTTCCCTCCAGCACTACTTCAGACATCAGTCGAGTCCACGGCACGTCATGTTGCGGCATTTCTGCATGCTCGCGGGGACCCTACACTGTATTAGGCAGGTGTACCAGTTTCTTTGGCTCTTCAGTTTACGTGTCTGACACGCGCGGCAGTGTGCTCTTAAAATGGTCTGTTATGCACTGATTCACTCATAATGAGTGATCACTTGCAAATGACATTATAAACCGAAATGCCGATCCTAGTGGATACATACGTCTAATAACAGTCCAGGCGGAATATGCCTTAGGACAGTCTGTCGTTTGATCGAAAATTGTCGTTTCAGTAAAGTAATATATAGCTAGTGTATCATATCATATTATGCAATAATGTTATTGTTACTTTTTATTTTTTTCGGTACGAATGTGTGTGTGTTGTTTGTGTGCGCGCCCGAGACGCCAGTGGTGACCGCAAGTGTAGTCCGCCACTCAGCTCGCCGGCACTCAAACTCCTGAGCTGAAACAAGTGGCGACGAGCGGCCCTCTTTGCTCGGGGCCAAGATGGCCGCCCTCTTCGGACCACCCCGAGGGAAGAGTAGGGCAGAACAGGCCCGCAGTACGTACGCTTGGCCAGCCACGCGCGACGCGGCTTTTGGCGTGAGGACTGCGACAAGGCACTGCGAGATGAAAGGCTGCCGACTGTGTGTGTGTGTGTGTGTGTGTGTGTGTGTGTGTGTGTGTGTGTGTGTGTGTGTGTGTGGCCTTACGGGCTCAAGTCAGCGGGCAGCTGGTCTCGACTTTAACGGCGATCCCAGCCACGCAAATAGTTAAGAATACTAATTCGAGAACAGCGTATGTTCCGTACACTTGACCTCCACAGGTCTGATTGGCTGTTCAACAAATGACAGGAATACTAGGTATACCTTCACAGCATTGGACATTGGCGCAGACACTGGCAGTTGACTCTCATCGTAAAAATACGAACAGAACAAAAATATTGTCGCCCTAGGAGAATCACACTTACAGGAAAAATAATTAGGAGCTTACGAAGTATCAGACGAGATTTGTGAGTGCAGTTGTGGTTTTCTGCAAACAGAACAGGACACTTCGCTCTCAATGGAAAAAAATAAGCTGATGTAAAACCAATGTCAGTGCCCCATGGAAGGGTGACAGGAACATTAATAAGTAATGTAGCACTTCTGAAATTACTTTTACATCTGCCCATTTTTTTCCGTTAAGAGCGATGTGTTCAGTTCTGTTTGCAGAGAAGCGTCAAATGCACTCACAAATCTGGTCTTATGCTCTGTAAGCTCGTAATTTTTTTTCTGAAGTGACACTTTTTTTGTTGTGTGAGTGTTTTTATTTTGAGGGTTAGCTGCCTGTGACTGCGCCAATGTGCAGTCCTGTGAAGGTTACCCTCAGGATCCCTACAAATGTGACATATCGTTTCTGTGACAGCCAGTCAGATCAGTGGGGGGCATTATATATGGGTAACGAAAATGCATCGGTTTATTTGAAGGTGATGCGGTTATATACACTCTGTAACGGCTGTAAATGGAGATATTTTTGTATGTGTAACCTTAATACTGTTTACGCACAGCAGAGTATTGCGTTTTTTTCTTCGTGTCGAATGGCCTTCCCACAAGCACGTCACAAACTTTACTACCTGATCTTTTTTGCACGGTTGTACTGCACCACCAAATGGACTACGCCTGTCGGTGAAGGTCAACCACTTTGCGCCCACGCTTCGACACCTCACCAGTGGAAAAGCAACCGTTAATGCCTTACTTTAGCCACATGTACTTGGAGGTACTAACCAACGCAAAAACATACGACTTGTATTGGATACAATTATTAGTTAGAAGAAACCGTAAATACCGATGTAACACTGAAAGGTCTCTGTTGGATTCCTTTCACGTTAATTTCTTAAATCTGTTGTCATTTACGGCATACACTTAACTTCTAAATTTACTGTGGTGTTTCTGACTATCTGGGAGGAGACTGAGCAGTGAAACGTGTTACTTTTACACATAAACAAGAACGATCTGTCACACTACTACGCTTTAAAACACAGTTTATATGTAATTCATGTCACACAGTCTCATACGGAACCTACATCCGCTTTCTTTTATATACTGTGTATGATAAGATACTGTCATCCCCCTTCCCTTCTGTGTGAGAGGATGAATGTGCAAATGTATTTCTAGTTGCATGCTGGATGGTAGCAGACAAGCCTGTCTGCTAGAGAACTGTAGGACCAACGTCGGAACAGGTAGCTACGCTTTCTAAAAGCAGAGAGGTTTCTATGCTTAGTATGGTCCTGTCCGTCCCTTGTCATGTTGGTATAGGAAGCTGCCTCTCTGGTCACTTCCGTTTTGTATACGGAAGCACCCTTGGTAGGAGCCCAGGGCAGTCTGTCCGCGGCGAGCGTCTGAAGTGGTAAGATCTCCAGCTAAGCGCGTGTATGCTAAGTCCGTAGGACAATGGATTTCTTAAGTTCAGCCTAACTGAAAATTTAATCACCTTTATTTTAGGTTTAGATCTAAAATATATTATGTTATCTTAAATTGCAATGCAGTGTAATTCGAGTGTGAAGTTCAGAATGTCTTCCAGCAGTTACTTTGTCACTACTTTGTGAGTAAAGTGGAACCACGTGTTGATGATCTGTAACTCTAACTAAGATCATCAATCTTAAATGCGAATGTGCGTGAGATTATAACGTCTTGTCTTGACAATACTTTTCATTATAGCAACTTTTCTTTATGTTCAACCCACGTGGGGTGTACTTTGTGAGACCAGTACCACCAGCTTATACAATTGTTTGACCCATCAGGTTAATAGTAAGACGTTAGTAACCAGTTGGAGGTTTTTCTTTTGTAAATTGCTTTTCGATCTAATTTATTTTAATTATCAAAATTATTGTGGAGTTAAACGCTTTGTGTAAACCAAGTTGACCACATGAAGCATATGGTGTAATCATCAAAGTAGCCCTCAGCTATTCTTTTCGGGAAGATTTCACAGAGAGTTAGTATGAATTTAGTATACCAGTGTGTGGTAATTACATGACGGACAGGATTGTGCTACGAACGTAACTCCTTTCGGTGAAAATTGAATCGGTTGGTTGTGGTTAATTTCCTCTTGCATATGTTTCAACGTTCTTCGTGTGTTATTTTATGAATGCAGTGTCGTATGCAGTCTCCCAATCTTGGCTCCATATTTGATGTGTTCCGTAAGATTACAAACTCACATTTTCACAATCCTAAATAAAGCACCAGTTTAGTTATGAATCAAGTTTAATATGCTGAAATTTCAATGATCAATGTTAATATAAATTTCCAAATATAAACTGATTTATTTCTTTTTATTTAAATTCTCTTATATATATATATATATATATATATATATATATATATATATATATATATATATATATATATATATATATATATATACTCCTGGAAAAGGAAAAAAGAACACATTGACACCGGTGTGTCAGACCCACCATACTTGCTCCGGACACTGCGAGAGGGCTGTACAAGCAATGATCACACGCACGGCACAGCGGACACACCAGGAACCGCGGTGTTGGCCCTCGAATGGCGCTAGCTGCGCAGCATTTGTGCACCGCCGCCGTCAGTGTCAGCCAGTTTGCCGTGGCATACGGAGCTCCATCGCAGTCTTTAACACTGGTAGCATGCCGCGACAGCGTGGACGTGAACCGTATGTGTAGTTGACGGACTTTGAGCGAGGGCGTATAGTGGGCATGCGGGAGGCCTGGTGGACGTACCGCCGAATTGCTCAACACGTGGGGCGTGAGGTCTCCACAGTACATCGATGTTGTCGCCAGTGGTCGGCGGAAGGTGCACGTGCCCGTCGACCTGGGACCGGACCCCAGCGACGCACGGATGCACGCCAAGACCGTAGGATCCTACGCAGTGCCGTAGGGGACCGCACCGCCACTTCCCAGCATGTTGCTCCTGGGGTATCGACGAGGACCATTCGCAACCGTCTCCATGAAGCTGGGCTACGGTCCCGCACACCGTTAGGCCGTCTTCCGCTCACGCCCCAACATCGTGCAGCCCGCCTCCAGTGGTGTCGCGACAGGCGTGAATGGAGGGACGAATGGAGACGTGTCGTCTTCAGCGACGAGAGTCGCTTCTGCCTTGGTGCCAATTATGGTCGTATGCGTGTTTGGCGCCGTGCAGGTGAGCGCCACAGTCAGGACTGCATACGACCGAGGCACAAAAGGCCAACACGCGGCATCATGGTGTGGGGAGCGATCTCCTACATTGGCCGTACACCACTGGTGATCGTCGAGGGGACACTGAATAGTGCACGGTACATCCAAACCGTCATCGAACCCATCGTTCTACCATTCCTAGACCGGCAAGGGAACTTGCTGTTCCAACAGGACAATGCACGTCCACATGTATCCCGTGCCACCCAACGTGCTCTAGAAGGTGTAAGTCAACTACCCTGGCCAGCAAGATCTCCGGATCTGTCCCCCATTGAGCATGTTTGGGACTGGATGAAGCGTCGTCTCACGCGGTCTGCACGTCCAGCACGAACGCTGGTCCAACTGAGGCGCCAGGTGGAAATGGCATGGCAAGCCGTTCCACAGGACTACATCCAGCATCTCTACGATCGTCTCCATGGGAGAATAGCAGCCTGCATTGCTGCGAAAGGTGGATATACACTGTACTAGTGCCGACATTGTGCATGCTCTGTTGCCTGTGTCTATGTGCCTGTGGTTCTGTCAGTGTGATCATGTGATGTATCTGACCCCAGGAATGTGTCAATAAAGTTTCCCCTTCCTGGGACAATGAATTCACGGTGTTCTTATTTCAATTTCCAGGAGTATATATATATATATATATATATATATATATATATACGTACGTACGTGATTTTTATTTTACAATTTCCATTCCCAACTTTAGCCCATATAAACAGGTACTCTTCGGAGTTTAATTTCTTCTTTCTTCGTGTACTCAACACAAAAGGCATGCTAGGAACAAGTGTACCATAAGGCACTTTAGATAACAGACCAACAGACCAGTTGTCTCTGCTATGCTCCATGTCTTCCATATTAAAATATTTGCATCTGGAAATGCTTAAAGGCCACCATAATCACAATGATTGCCCCACACAACTGCAAGTGTGAGCCATGTACTCCCTCCAAATAGAGCTTGTACATCACACGTGAAGTTCAGTTTTAGTCCACGAAACACATTTGGACCTCCAATCAATTGTTGTTTATTGAACTGTCCAGCCAAGTCAATGTCAATTGCCTTCAAAGATCTGTAGACAGGAACGCTGCGCCGCCAGCGACGACGCCATGCACGTCGCAGAGACATTGCTGTGGCACGTTGATACAAGTATCATTAGAGTATTCAGCCAAGTAATGTATAGCAGCGCGCTGCTATATATTACTTAGCCCGTGTTGCTGGAAAATCAAGATTGCGCAACTTCCGCCTGTGTTATTCTTATGGGCGGAAGATCTCTTATCAGCGCTTAAGCGAAAATCAAGTTGAAATTCAAGTCTGGCTGCTGCTGGCTCATTTGACTCGTGGCAGCCGCAGAGTACACATCATTGTGCTTAAGTTAGTGATGGCTTAAAAAAGATTATAATTAATGTTAGTCTGGTTGGGAATTTGGTAAGCTGGAGTGGACACCTGGTGAAACAGTTGCGCAGTAATGCAAGGTTAACTTCCCCAGACAGCTCACAGCTTTTAAACCGCTTTTATTGTCTATCAGCACCGCTTTCATAACAAATTAATGCAACAACATTACAACACTGTCCTCAGTCACCATCACAAATACGTGCAGTTATAACTATTACGCCCAGTATATATGTTTGTTGTAAACTGGAACAACGACATACCTCGAAAACGACGTGAAAAGTTACTAGGCCCTATTACTAAAGGTGACACCTGTCTGTACGACAACTGGTCATGTCATAACCACACCTCCTGCTTGTAAGGGGTCAGTTTTGTCTTTTTGAAGGTGTTCTACGCCAAAAATACGTACGGTTTACCAAACCATTGTTTCCCATTCGCGGTCGGAGGCGCCGTCCACAGTGGCCGAGCGGTTCTAGGCGCTTCAGTCTGGAACCGCGCGACCGCTACGGTCGCAGGTTCGAATCCTGCCTCGGGCATGGATGTGTGTGATGTCCTTATGTTATATAGGTTTAAGTAGTTCTATGTTCTAAGGGACTGATGACCTCAGACGTTAAGTCCCGTAGTGCTCAGAGCCATTTGAACCATTTGCGGTCGGTGGCGCTGTAATCGACAAGTATGAAATGTGTCCATTTTTGCATTTAAGAACCGACACATTTGATTCTACATTTCAGTTACGCTCTAAATGTAAACCTTTGTCTTCTAACGGTGTTCGAAATTTACTTCAATGTTGTAAATCTGACTGGACAATATAATATGGTTAGCCGTTCCAAGCCTTGCTAGAATCTACGCTGATCGCGATTCGTGAAGAGCGACGTGGATATAATAGTTTTCTATTCCCATCTGACTCTTGAGATCTATGACTCCCCCTTGACTCTCGCCTTAATTGTAATTCATAATAAATTCTTGAAGTGACGACCTTGCATTTCATTTATTAATTCATGCGTGGAATTTAAAAGCATTGTGAATTACAATTATGGAACCTCATTGACTGCAGTAGAATAGTCTTGAGCCATGAGTCGCACTTCAAATAGAGCCCTGATGGCCAACGAAGACCTGTCTGGAGACACCACCAACAGAGGTGGGATGCGAACCTGATTATCACTCGCCATACGGCCTGAGAGCCATGAGTGCTGGTCTGTGGTGCCACTTCTCTTCAAAGCAGGACCCCTTTCGTTGTCATACACAACACCCTTACAGCGCAGCAGTATGTAGACGATATTCTTACATTCCCGTTCTGTTGGCGTCCATGGCAAGCCATCCTGGGTTTACATTTCAGCAAGATAACGCCCGCCTGCACACGGCGAGAGTTTCTACTGCTCGTCTTTGTGCACGCCAAACCCTACCTTCTCCAGCAAGATCGCTGGTTCTCTCCCCAGTTGAGAACATATGGAGTGCTATGGGCAGGGCCCCCCAACCAGCTCGGAATTCTGACGATCTAACGCGTCGGTTGGACAGAATTTGGCACGATACCCCACAGAAGGACATCCAACAACACAATCAATCAATGCCAGTCCGAATAACTGTTTGCATGGGGTCCAGAGGCGGACCAACGCGTTATTTACTTGCTCAATTTGTGAAGCTCTTTCTCTTAAATAAATTACCAAGTTTCTCTATAATTGTAATGGTTTTTTTTTTTGTCTGTACATGTAGATCACAGCCGCGCGGAGTGGCCGCGCGGTTTGAGGCGTCCTGTCACGGACTGCACGAGCCCTCCCGCCGGAGATTCGAGGCCCCCTCCGGCATGAGTGCGTGTGTTGTTCTTAGCATAAGTCAGTTTGAGTAGTGTGTAAGTCTAGGGATCGATGACGTCAGTAGTTTGGTCCCTTAGGAATTCACACACATTCGAACGTTTGTAGATCACATCTACTCATATCCGTCCTATTCATATAATTCATTCTTGGTGCGTCGTTTTATTTTTGTCTCAGAGTGTATTTAGCAACCGAATGTAAAAGTCTTCATCGATAATAGTGGGTGACAGGTAACACAGGAAATGAGTCACTCATTAATTACTGCAATGGGTTCTCAAGCGTAATGAAACGACAGGAAACTGTGACAGATTAGGACCCAAGTTGGATTTCCTACTTGTCTCGAGCAGCGAATTCCAATTCTAGTCGACGTCTGTCACTAAATATTCATTAGCGTGCAGAATTTGCATTTCTGAACGGTTATCGCTAGTATGATTCTATTCCATTGCATTTATATTAATTTCGTCCCCACCGAGCCATCCACTTCATTTCAATGGATCTAAATCAACTGATATTAATAACAACAACAATTAAAAACCGTCACTGCTGAGGACGGCTGCAACAACTTGGTAACAATCCGAGGTAGTGAAGATCACACGTAACGCTAAGGGTCAAAGAAATGATCTGCACTCAAAGGCAATTAAAAAAAATTGTACTAGAGGCGAGATCAGACGATTTGTAAGCGCCGCATTGTATGCTAAAAGGCGAAGTCGTAAATTTGAAATTGTAATGCCCTTCAGCGTAAGGTACCTGCTAGACAAATAATACATAACAACTCTTATGGGAATACGCACCTGACTGTGTAATTGAGCCAATTCATACGAGCTCGTAACTATTTGTTGGGCATACTGAGTGGCTTAATCCCGTCACTGATTGCACATTCGGGAGAAAAACAGTTTTTCCTTTTTAAAATAAACGGTCCGGCAGAACCCACCGCCGTCGGCTTTAGTTTTCTTCTAATATGGCGCACAGACTAATTTCGCCGGCGAGCCCCCCAGGAAGAACAGCCTTGGAAACTGTCCGAGGGCCAATTAATAAACTTTGCCCTCTTCTTGAATATTTTCTTTTCCCGCGGCTTGGCCTCGCTTGTAAAAAGAACAACTACAAGAGCCGCTGGCGTAAAGGAGTTCGGGCTCCTTAATTTTCTAAATTAAAATCCCTCCTCTTAATAAAAGCGAGATTAAGTTATTCGCGGGCTCAGATGTTTTATAAGACTGCAAGGACTTTTTAATCTCGGCTCACTTTTTTGTTTTTATAGTCGGCATACACTCGAACCGTCAAGTGCACGACGCAAGCACAAGTATGTTGCAGCGCAGCTCTCGGGAGTTATTGTTTGCGAGCCCCAGTCTGGAGTGTAATTTTTGTTTACAGTACACGACGTTGACAAACACTACACAAAGTTGCAACATGAGAGCAATATCCAGTATAGACTGCAGCTGTATAGTAACAAATATGAAGGGCTTATTTCAATGTGGTACAAGTCCATTTTTGTTCGTTCTGAGATACAGAGTCCTTAATTTAAATGAGCTATACTTGAATATTTCTGATACCTCAACTGCAGATTTTTCAGCATTCATTTAACTTTAGGACTCTGTATCTCAGAATGGACCAAAATTGACTTGTACGCCTATTGAAATAAGCCCTTCAGATATAATTATTCAAAACACTATCTACAAAACAATATTAAAAATCTAAGTTAGCATGTTTAGTAATGGAAGGTTGATTACAGGAAAAACTGGAGTATTGTCCTACCGCTTTTTTGTCCTAGAAATGTCTTCAATAGCATAAGATGGAATACCATGTCTAACATGTTCAAAAGTTTGAAGGAATCGAGTGTCAAACTCGAAAACAATTACCTGCGAAACACCAAGATTATTTCATGGTCTGATTGAAATATACGCAGCGAGCACGCACAATACAGTAAGGAGAAGACCGGGTCCATCGCCGGAAACATAGTATGCAGAAAATGGAATCAAAGACTCACTTGAACACGAATATTCACACCATTAATCAATCATGCGGAGACAAACAGAGATCACGCGACAAGCACGTTGTTTGTTTATTTTTTAGTCTGATAACTATCCATACCTGCTCCTCCGCCATCTCATCCGGAGCGGAAACATTCCCGTTTTCCAAAAGGGTGTCGAACAGACGCACAAGTCCATGGGTGTGTACCTGTCATATCAGTCTATTGTACAATTTCGGAACATGTTTTATTCTTGCGTCCAGGATGTCCATACTTGAGGGAACGGAGCTCTCAGAGAAAACAAAATGTGAGGTCCTGTCCACTCGTGGCTAATAGGGTGCCTAAAGGATGCTGCATTCTCGGAATGCTATACAACAATTCAACTAAATCACATTAATAGTTTTTATTGCCATAAAGAGGATTGACAGTACTTAACTTTGAATTTACAACAATGTTGAAAGCGATGGGCGTCAGGCAAATAAGTCAGAGTCCCTTGCTATGTACACTCCTGGAAATGGAAAAAAGAACATATTGACATCGGTGTGTCAGACCCACCATACTTGCTCCGGACACTGCGAGAGGGCTGTACAAGCAATGATCACACGCACGGCACAGCGGACACACCAGGAACCGCGGTGTTGGCCGTCGAATGGCGCTAGCTGCGCAGCATTTGTGCTCCGCCGCCGTCAGTGTCAGCCAGTTTGTCGTGGCATACGGAGCTCCATCGCAGTCTTTAACACTGGTAGCATGCCGCGACAGCGTGGACGTGAACCGTATGTGCAGTTGACGGACTTTGAGCGAGGGCGTACAGTGGGCATGCGGGAGGCCGGGTGGACGTACCGCCGAATTGCTCAACACGTGGGGCGTGAGGTCTCCACAGTACATCGATGTTGTCGCCAGTGGTCGGCGGAAGGTGCAGATGCCCGTCGACCTGGGACCGGACCGCAGCGACGCACGGATGCACGCCAAGGCCGTAGGATCCTACGCAGTGCCGTAGGGGACCGCACCGCCACTTCCCAGCAAATTAGGGACACTGTTGCTCCTGGAGTATCGGCGAGGACCATTCGCAACCGTCTCCATGAAGCTGGGCTACGGTCCCGCACACCGTTAGGCCGTCTTCCGCTCACGCCCCAACATCGTGCAGCCCACCTCCAGTGGTGTCGCGACAGGCGTGAATGGAGGGACGAATGGAGACGTGTCGTCTTCAGCGATGAGAGTCGCTTCTGCCTTGGTGCCAATGATGGTCGTATGCGTGTTTGGCGCCGTGCAGGTGAGCGCCACAATCAGGACTGCATACGACCGAGGCACATAGGGCCAACACCCGGCATCATGGTGTGGGGAGCGATCTCCTACACTGGCCGTACACCACTGGTGATCGTCGAGGGGACACTGAATAGTTCACGGTACATCCAAACCGTCATCGAACCCATCGTTCTACCATTCCTAGACCGGCAAGGGAACTTGCTGTTCCAACAGGACAATGCACGTCCGCATGTATCCCGTGCCACCCAACGTGCTCTAGAAGGTGTAAGTCAACTACCCTGGCCAGGAAGATCTCCGGATCTGTCCCCCATTGAGCATGTTTGGGACTGGAAGAAGCGTCGTCTCACGCGGTCTGCACGTCCAGCACGAACGCTGGTCCAACTGAGGCGCCAGGTGGAAATGGCATGGCAAGCCGTTCCACAGGACTACATCCAGCATCTCTACGATCGTCTCCATGGGAGAATAGCAGCCTGCATTGCTGCGAAAGGTGGATATACACTGTACTAGTGCCGACATTGTGCATGCTCTGTTGCCTGTGTCTATGTGCCTGTGGTTCTGTCAGTGTGATCATGTGATGTATCTGACCCCAGGAATGTGTCAATAAAGTTTCCTCTTCCTGGGACAATGAATTCAAGGTGTTCTTATTTCAATTTCCAGGAGTGTATAATGTTCATGCAAGTTAGTCACACAGTTTGTGTAGCACTAATAACAGCTGTCGTAGCACTCTCTGGTAGGCCGAGTCTACTACTATGCCAATACTGTGCGGCCGAGGCTGTCAGGAGCGGCGTCTATACTGTCTTCTATTAGTGGCCGCTCCAGTAGTGGTGCGGTCCTAGTCAGCGGGCTACGGGCTGACGTCGTCTCACAGCCTTCTCTGATCTTGCGTTCATCTTCGTGCCGGCGTTTGTCGGTAAGCCGGAACACAAAATATTTAGTGTATTCAGGTGCCTGTTTCACAAAAATTGGATGATTTTTTCAAGAGAAAGTGCTTCACAAATAGGGCAAATCAAAAGTGCCGTGATCCTGCTCTGGCTTTTACGCAAGCAACTATTCGGCTTGGAACTGACTTATGAAGTTGTTGGATGTCCTTCTGACGGATACCGTGCCACATTCTGTCCACTTGGCGCTTTACATTGTCAAAATTCGAAGCTGGTTGGAGAGTCCTGCCCACAGTGGACCAAACGTCTCAGCTGGGGAGAGATCCAGCTACCGTTCTGGCCAAGGAAAGGTTTGACGAATACAATCAGTAGAAATTATCGCCATGCACGAGCAGGCATTGTCTTGCTGAAATGTAAGCTGGCTTGCTGTGAAGGGCAACAAAATGCGGCTTAGAATATCGTTGCGTGCCGCCGTGCTGTAAGGGGGCTGTGAATGACAATCTAAGGGATCCTGCTGTGAAAAGAACATCAGTACTGGTTGTCCGGATGTGTGGCGGGCGACAGTCGGGTTGGTATCCAGCCGCTGTGCGGGCCTTCTACGGACACGTCATCGCTTGTTCAAAATGGTTCAAATGGCAGTGAGCATTATGCGACTTGACTGCTGAGGTCATCAGTCCCCTAGACTTAGAACTACTTAAACCTAACTAACCTAAGGACGTCACACACATGCATGCCTGAGGCAGGATTAGCACCTGCGACCGTAAAGCAGCGCGGTTCCGGACTGAAGCGCCTAGAGCCGCTGGGCCACAGCGGCCGGCCGTCGTGTATCGCAGTGGGATAAATGTGTCAACGGTTATGGTGATCACTTTTTTCTGTTTGTCTCGTTATTATCTGACAGCCCCTAATATAATCTCGTTGGTTCAAATCGTACCCTATGTGATCTAAATTATCCGGACCCCCAAAAACCATATGTTTTTCATACTAGGTGCGTTGTGCTGCCACCTACTGCCAGGTACTCCATATCAGGGACTTCAGTAGTCATTAAACATCGTGAGAGAGCAGAATGGGGCGCTACGTGGAAATCACGGAGGTCGAGTATGGTCAGGTGATTGAAAATCTCTCGTAAAGACGTATGACACAAGTGACACCCACACTCCTAAACATACCTAGGTCCACTGTTTCCGATGTGACTGAAGTGGAAACAGCACAAATCGTACAAGGCCGACCTCATCTGTTGACTGACAAAGACCGGCGACTGATGAAAAGGAGCCGGCCGCGGTGGCCGTGCGGTTCTAGGCGCTGCAGTCCGGAATCGCGGGACTGCTACGGTCGCAGGTTCGAATCCTGCCTCGGGCATGGATGTGTGTGATATCCTTAGGTTAGTTAGGTTTAAGTAGTTCTAAGTTCTAGAGGACTGATGACATAAGATGTTAAGTCCCATAGTGCTCAGAGCCATTTGAACCATTTTTTTGTTGAAGAGGGTTGTAATGTTTAATAGGCAGACACCTATCCACACCATCACACGTGGATTCCAAACCGCATCAGGATCCACTGTAAGTACTATGACAGCTAGGTGGGAGGTGAGAAAACTTGGATTTGATGGTCGAGCGGCTGCTCATAAGCCACACGTCACGCCGGTAAATGCCAAACGACGCTTCTCTTGGTATAAGGAGCGTGAACATTGGACAATTGAACAGCGAAAAAACGTTGTGTCGAGTGAAGAATCACGGTACACAAAGTGGCGATCCGATGGCAGGGTGTGGGGTATGGCGAATGCCCCGTGAACGTCGTCTGGCAGTGTGTGTAGTGCCAACAGTAAAGTTCTGAGGCGGTGGCGTATGTTGTGTTCGTGTTTCTCATGGAGGGGCTTGCACCGCTGTGCATTATCACAGCACAGACCTACCCTGATGTTTTAAGCACCTTCTTGTTGCCCACTGTTGAATAGTATTTCGGGGCTGGCGATAGCGTCTTTCAACACGATCGAGCACCTGTTCATAATGCACGGCCTGTGGTGGAGTGGTTACACGACAATAATATCCCTGTAATGGACTGACCTGTATCCTATAGAACACCTTCGGGATGTTTTGGAACGCCGACTTCGTGCCAGGCCTCACTGACCGACATCGATAACTCTCCTCAGTCCACTACTCCCTGAAGAAAGGGCTGCCATTCCGCAAGAAACCTTCCAGCACCTTATTGAACGTATGCCTGCGAGAGTGGAAGCTGTCATCAAGGCTAAGGGTGGAGCCACACCTTATTGAATTCCAGCATTACCGAAGGAGAGCGCCACGAACTTTTAAGTCATTTTCAGCCTGGTGTCCGGATACTTTTCATCATATAGTGTATAATCTTGTTGGTTCAAATCGTATGTATAATTCCTGTGCTTCACTTTCCCTATGGTAGAATTTCGTCACCCCATATATACGCTATTTATTAACTAGTTATACAAATGTAAACCTTATTTGTGAAAAGGTAAGTAACTTAAGAAATGTTTGAAACACCACTGAATACAGTATACCTATGATACGACGATACGGCAAATATCCCGTCTGTAATTAGTTTCCTCCAAAATCCTATGAAGAAAGTCTTGATGTATGCTGGCAACTGTTTCTGTTATCTGTTCTCGCAATTCGTCGAACTTACACGGAAGCGAATTAACAAACACTGTGTCTTTAACGTAGCTCCACACGCAGAGGACCACTGAGGCTAGATCAGTGTGATCGTGCTGGCCAGGATATTGTTCCATCACGTCCAATCCAAGTTGGCAAATTCCTATGGAGATACGCGAAAACTCTAAGATGATGATGTGGTGGCGCGCCATCTTCTTGGAAAATAAATTCTGTGCCCGTATCCTGTTGTAACTGAGGCATTAGATAACGATCAAGCAAGTTCAGGTAGGATGATGCTGTCACTTACCGTCTTGTAAAGTCATTAGATGATCAAAACGACTTGCAATATGATTTAGATAAGATATCTGTATGGTGCGAAAAGTGGCAATTGACCCTGAATAAGGAAAAGTGTGAAGTTGTTCACATGAGTACTAAAAGAAATCAGCTAAATTTCGATTACGCGATAAGTCACACAAATCTGAAGGCTGTAAATTCAACTAAATACTTAGTGATTACAATTACAAATAACCTAAATTGGAAGGATCACATAGATAATGTTGTGGATAGAGCAAATGAAAGACTGTGATTCACTGGCAGAACACTTAGAAGGTGCAACAGGTCTACTAAAGAGACTGCTTACATTACGCTTGTCCGCCCTGTTACGGAGTACTGCTGTGCGGTGTGGGATCCGCATCAGGTGGGACTGACGGATGACATCGATAAAGTACAAAGAAGGGCAGCTCGTTTTGTATTATCGCGGAATAAGGTATAAAGTGTCACAGACATAATACGTCAATTGGAGTTGGAATCATTAAAACAAAGGCGTTTTTGTTTGCCACGGGATTTTCTCATGAAACTTCAATCACCAGTTTTCTCCTCTGGTTGCGAAAACAATCTGTTGGCACCCACCTACATTGGGAGAAATGATCATCACCATAAAATAAGAGAAATCAGGGCTCGCACAGAAAAAATTTGGTGCTCGTTTTTCCCGAGTGCCGTTCGAGATTGGGACGGTAGAGAGAGAGCTTGGAGGTGTTTCATTGAACCCTCTGCCAGGCACTTTATTGTGAATAGCAAAGTAATCACGTAGATGTAGATGCGGGGTACATGTGCTCAGGAAAACAGAAAGGACAGTGAACTTCTTAGAACTTACAGCCCAAAAAAGAACGATTTAACTTAGGCGAGTGACATAGTTTTCGCACACCCCATTTCTAAACATTACGTCGATTCACTTTACTGCCGGCGTGAAAGGTGGTTGAACCAGTGAACACAATTTTATTAAGAAATCATTTTCGGTCTGCATTTTGTTAAAAACATCTACACAAAAGTCAGCTCGTTTTTCTTTATCTCTTTCTTTTAAGGCTTGCAACAGAAACAGTTTGTAGAGTTTGATGGCAGGCGTTACCGTAATGCCTTCTACGCTCTAACACTAGCCATATTCAATTCTACGTTGACACGTCTCGTTGATTCGTTGGTTCACCCAGACTGCTAATGTAAGACTGTCGAATATGTTCCACTGCTGCCTCAGGGACAGCTTTCTGACCCTGACCCGGGGTCCTACTGTATGTGATACACAACCAGTTTCGTTGAAACGATTGTACCAGTTAACTACAGTTTGTTCTTAAGGTGGTGGCTTGCGATATCCGTAATCGTCTCTGAACTCCAGTAGCGGATTTGGATTCATGAAACCACAAACATCACTGCTCATGCTCTGGACAGTTCTACGACTCCACGATAACTTGGAATAATTCACTCGCGCATGCCACCTAGCGGGAACCAACGATGTTCAGCGGAAATAGAACTTGAAGCTATACTGCATTCAGCGCTAGATGA
Source organism: Schistocerca serialis cubense (assembly GCF_023864345.2). NCBI lineage: Eukaryota > Metazoa > Arthropoda > Insecta > Orthoptera > Acrididae > Schistocerca > Schistocerca serialis. The sequence goes on along the minus strand of NC_064649.1, from coordinate 60,334,497 downwards.
AACGTTTCTGGAGGTTAGCACACTTTTCACAATTAACGGTTACTCTTGTACAGCTAATTTATAAACGCCCTGTACTAAATAACAGTGGCGAAATGCTGCAACCTTGTCAAACTTCTACGTTAATATTCTCTGTTTTTATTTCATTACCTACAATTAACTGGGTTCTTGTACAAGGTGTACAACTTTGCTTCCACAGTTTGCCTATATGTGGCGACAACGGTAAGTAGCAGTCGAAAGAAACAGATCGCAGACGTCAGGTAGCGTGGACCTCGATCGACATAACCTCATTCAAACATCAGTTGATTTGTGCCTGCATCATAAAGCTATTCTTGATTGAAAATGCCAGTTTACGAGCCTGATTCTCGTCAATTGCGGGAGGTGTTACTGTTTTGTTTCAATACGAAGAATACAGCGGCTGAGTCTCATCGAATACTCTCAACTACGTATGGTAAGGACGCTATTAGTGAAAGAGCGTGTCGTGAGTGGTTACAAAGCTTCAAGAACGACAATTTTAACGTCGTAGACCGGCTCGGTGGTGGAAGAGAGGATGTTTTCGAAGATGCAGAATTGGAGACATTGCTGAGTGAAGACTCGCGTCAAACTCAAGAAGAATTGGCACGATTAGCGGCAGTGACACGGCAAGCCATTTGAAAAGGCTATAGGCATGTTTCAGAAACAAGGAACTGGGGTCCAAAAAAAATGGCTTTAAGCACCATGCGACTAAACATCTGAGGTCATCAGTCCCCTAGAACTTAGAACTACTTAAACCTAACTAACCTAAGGACACCACACACATCCATGCCCGAGGGCAGGATTCGAACCTGCGACCGTAGCGACCGCGCGGTTCCAGACTCAAGCGCCTAGAACCGCTCGACCACATCGGCCGGCATAACTTGGGTCCCGTGTGAGCTGAAATCAAGAGACGTTGAACGGCGTTTGTGTGTTTGTGAACAGAGGCATAAACGGAAAGGGTTTCTGCATCGCATTGTCACCGGGGACAAAAAATGGGTTCATTACCATAACACTAAATGCAAAAGATCATGTCGATATCCCGGCTATGCCTCCACGACGACGGACAAACCGAATACTGACGGCTCCAAGATCATGCTCTGCATTTGGTAGGACCAGCTCGGCGTCGAGTACTATGAGGTGTCAAAACCAAGTGAAAAAAATCACAGCTGCTCGTTAGCAAACGCTATTAATCCATCTGAGCAGAGCATTAAAAGACCAACGAACTCAGTACAACGAGAGACATGATAAACTGATTTTGCAGCACGACAACGCTCGACCCCCACGTTGCAAAAGAGGTCAAGACGTACTTGGAAACGTTCAAATCGAAGTCCTACGCCACCCGCTGTATTCTTCAGACACTGCTCCCTCTGACTATCACCTGTTTAGATCAATGGCGCGTGGCCTGGTTGACCAACACTTCCGATTTCATAAAGAAGTCACAAATTGGATCGATTCGTGGATCGCTTCAAAAGATGAACAATTTCTTCGATGCGGGATTCGTACACTGCCCGAAAAATGTGAGAAAGTAGTGGCCAGCGATGTAAAATACTTTGAATTACACATGTGTAACCAATTTGTTCCATTAAACCCTCAAATGTTTGGGAAAAAACGGCGGAAGCAAAGTTGTACACCTTGTATTATTATGGATCTTCTGAATTACCTGCGTAAGATGTGTTGGCATGCCTCTTCTCCTTAATGCTTCGTCGGCATCTCGTGGTCGTGTGGTAGCGTTCTCGCTTCCCACGCCCGGGTTCCCGGGTTCGATTCCCGGAGGGGTCAGGGATTTTCTCTGCCTCGTGATGACTGGGTGTTGTGTGCTGTCCTTAGGTTAGTTAGGTTTAAGTAGTTCAAAGTTCTAGGGGACTGATGACCATAGATTTTAAGTCCCATAGTGCTCAGAGCCATTTGAACCATTTTGAACCTTAATGTTTCGCATATAATTGTCTCTGTAGTGTAACAGAAGCATTTAACTAGGGTATGAAAAGGATGTATATTTCTGTATTGTATTCATTTGTGTGTCACTAATTTGCTGCAGTATTCATAATCAAGCACATAATATTGGCCTGTGCAAGTGCGAACTCCAGAGCACTGTCCCTCGACATTCCCGCAAAGTGTCTCCCGTGGCAGCGCCGGCAGCAGTCTTTGGCACCGGTGTCCCAGATACCTTCTCCGCTCTCCGCTGCTCCTCCCCTCCACTGGGCGGCAGAGCACAGTGGTTAGCGACGCTAATTCCAGTCGCCGCCTCCTCCCCCTTCCCCCCCCCCCCCCCCACCCGCCCACTTCATCCAGCGATCCGCAGTAAAGATGCTAATGCGGCGCCCACTTTGTATGCAGATCGCAGGCCCGGCTTAAGGAGTTGGCCGCTTAAGGAGTGCGGCGCGCTTTATCTCGGACAGGCCTCGATAAGCTCCAGCCGACGGGGCGGGCGAGCTGACTGGCTGGAGCCAGGTGCGGATTCTCCAGGGCGGCCGCTGGAGCTGGAAATAACAGACGCGCGCTGCGCTCGCTCGCTCTCTCCGGCGAGAGTAAGTAACTGCCCTGTTCTCGTCTCGTTCTCCAGAGGCTTGCCGGCGCAGCAGCCCTGCCCAGACGCTGGAGGGAGTGAGCTTCGATCAAGGAAAAGAAAAAGAGGGGAGCCACTTAGCTACTTCTCGTCCCAGCACTCGCTCACAAATGCAGAGGAAGTAATGTGGGAGAATGGAGCCTTCTTCGGAATGGAGCCTTTTTCGAGATGGAGGATGGCGGAACTGACTCAGGCAAGCAATATTGGGAGAATGAGAGTATAATACACTCGGATTATACAGTCTCTGTACGAACATTGACAAAAGTAAAACCAAGATAATGGTATGTAATCCAATTTAACCGGCGATGCAGAGGGATTTAGATTAGGAAATGAGACACTGAAATTAGTGGATGAGTTTTGCTGATTGGGCAGCAAGGTAACAGACGATCGCCGAACTACAGGGAATATACGAGAAGCGTTCAATAAATAATGCAACACATTACTTTTCTCGATCAGTTTCTGTCGAAATGAAGTTTAATTTGTTGTGGAACATCGTAGAATATGCTCGCTACAGCCCCTATAACTTCATGAAGATCCAGTTGGTGGTGGCTCTACGTAGCCCTCAAATTGGCCTCTGTAACGGAGGTGCGTCCCAAGCAGGAAGCTATCATTGACTTTCTTCTGACGGAAAACCAAATCACGGTAAATATTTATAGGTGATTGTAGAATATCTACGAAAAGTGGAAGTGAACAAAAGCAAGGTGAGCCGTTGAGCGAGATGTCTGACATTATCGCAACAAGGTTGCGCAAATCTGTCGGATCTCCCGTGTACCAGCCAACCGCAGATAGCTATGGGTACTGCAATATTGGAACGTGCGGACACCCTCATTCGAGGTGATCGACGGACCACAGTCAAACACCTCGCTGCACAGCTGGATGCTCTGTAGGTAGTGCTGATACACTCGTCCACCACTTGCGGTTCTTAGAGGTGTGTGCTCGCCGGATTCCTCGACGCATAAAAAAGACCGAAAAAGTAAAGAAGGACCACGTCTTAGGAACTGCCTGCGTGTTACGCTCCTGATCGTGCCAATTTGTTGTCGATAAGCATCACAGGTAATGAAACATGGCTTCATCACTTCGAACCGGAAACACAACGGCAATTCCTGTCATGGCGCCACACCACCTTTCCTTAAAAGCCGCACATTCAGCCTGTAAAATCATGGTGACAGTCTTCTGGGGCTATGAAGGTGTTACTCTGTTTGATGCCATCCCTCACGGTGCAACGGTCAACTCTGAAGTGTGTTGTGCTACCCTCACGAAACTGAAGAAATGACTTCAACCACAAAAATGCAAACCAACGTCTCCCTCTCGACGACAGCACGAAGCCTCACACACGTCAGCGACCGAGCGAGGCTGTCCAGTGGTCAGCAGACTGGACTCGCATTCGGGAGGACGACGCTTCAAACCCGCGTCCGGCCATCTTGGTTTACGTTTTTCCGTGATTTCCCTAAATCGCTTCAAGCAAATGCCGCAATGGTTCCTTTGAAAAGGCACGGCCGACTTCCTTCCCTGATCCGATGGAACCGGTGACCTCGCTGTTTGGTCCCCTCCCCCAAATCAACCAACCAACAAGTCTGCGCATCCGAGAGGAGCTCACAAAAAATTATTGGACTGTTCTTCCTCATCCACCCTACAGTCTTATCTCGCACCTCCCGGCTTCCATCTGATTGGTCCAACGAAGGATGTACGCCACCGGAAGCAGTACGTGGATGACTGGGAGGTTACTGATGCAGCAAGATGGCGTCTTCCACATCGATCAGTAGGATGGTACCATGCGGACATACAGGCCCTCCCAATAAGGTGGCGTAAGGCCGTCGGACTGAACGGAGATTTTGTTGAGAAACAAGGTCCCGTAACCAAAAAAGTGGGGAATAATATGGTTTATTGGAATGCGGAAAAAAAAAACAACCAGCTTTCAGGAAAAAAATTTCTTGCATTACGTATTGAACGCCCCTAGTAAATGACGATTGCCGAAATAGAGAAGATATAAAATGCAGACTGGCAGTAGGAATGAAACTTTTCTGAAGAAGAGAATTAAGATCTAACTTTAATTCAGGTATAACAAATTTTTTATGAACGCGTTTATCCGGAATGTAGCCTCATACGGAAATGATTCGTAAGCGACATGCTGTTCAGACAAGAAGTGAAGATTTTGATATGTGGTGTGACAGAAGAATGCTGAAGACTAGGTGGATAGTTTGAACAAACAAAGAAGAGGTACTGAATCGGACTGGAGAAGATGGCAATTGTGACGCAATTTGGGTAAAATACAGGATCGGTTGATATGGCACATCCAGAAGCGTCAAGGAATCGTCGATTTGGTAACGGAGAGAATTGTAAGGGGGGGAGGGGGACGAGGCAGAAATCGTAGGAAAAGATTAAGTAGGTTCCAATGGAACTAGGTTGCAGTAATGACATCGGAGATGGAGAGCTGCATCAGTCCAGCCTTCGGACAACTACAAGAACAGAACAAATAGTGGAAAGTTATAGAGATTGAAATGTACTATAATACAACCGCAAACAGACTGAGATATGAAACTTCCTGGCAGATTAAAACTGTGTGCCGGACCGCGACTCGAACTCGGGACCTTTGTATTTCGCGGGCAAGTGCTCTACCATCTACCATGGTAGAGCACTTGCCCGCGAAAGGCAAAGGTCCCGAGTTCGAGTCTCGGTCCGGCACACAGTTTTAATCAACCAGGAACTTTCAGAACCGAAAACGTTCAGAAAAGCCGTCCTCTCAAGGGACGTGAAATCGCACGTGGACAAGAAGCTATTAATGTCAAGGCATATAATTCCACGTTCCGCTACACTGCACGGAGTGAAATGAAGAATTTGGACTGATTTTTGCATCGTGGAGAGAAACGTGGCCAATGAAATGCGGCATCGTTTTGCGCCACAAGCTGAAATTCCGGTCCGCCATATTGTGTTCAGTTTAACTTCATATCTGGTGGGTTTTCTGTATCGGAGAGTACTTGATAAGAATGTAGGCCGTTTCAGAGCATCAGTAAATTCAATATCTATTGAAAACACGCAATTTTAGTTACGATTTTTTAGAATAAAATGACGGGAAACTACACAGAAGATAAACAGTGCCTGTATTTGATGTTCCCACCGTAATAACTTTTGTGCTGTGAAGGTGTACCGTTGCAGTGCTATGGCACAATCATAATCTATCGACAGCTCATCGTTTTGATTCAGTTTGTCATACTCAAATACATCAAATAATGAAATTTGTAGATACAATCTTTAAAACAGGGGTGTCGTAACTTTTAGCTTACCTGGGCACACTGGAGGAAGGCGATTGTTTTTGGGCCACAAATAATGCAGTTGACGCTAACAATAACCGCTGAACAAAAAGAAACGGAAACTTTATATATGGGTTATTATTAATAATTGTATATACAGATAATTAGAAATCACACAATTAATGCGACATTTTACTTTGAATTTGGGAGACTAATGTATTAATAAATAATAGTTCACAAACGTACGTGCTTCCATACAAAAGGTGACAAGTATGGCGCATCACTATACAACAAGGAGAGGTATGACTTCAAATGGTTCAAATGGCTCTGAGCACTATGGGACTTAACATCTTAGGTCATAAGTCCCCTAGAACGTAGAACTACTTAAACCTAACTAAGCTAAGGACATCACACACACCCATGCCCGAGGCAGGATTCGAATCTGCGAGCGTAGCAGCCTCGCGGTGCCGGACTGCAGCGCCAGAACCGCACGGCCACCGCGGCCGGCCGAGAGGTATGACTTGTGAAACTCCAATGAAGATACGTGATCAAATTTTTCTTTTGGCTGGATGGCAGACTGCACCTAGATGCGCTCTATCCGTAAATTTTCTGTCAGCGCATTTATATTGCTTGTAAAAGGTGTCGCATAAATACATAAATTTTGACTGTCTTTTCGAAAATTCTGAAATCTACTACCAAAATTTTTGCATCAAATCGGAAAACATGGCTGTGTATTTAAGCCCGTCTTTAGAATTATATTTCAGTTTGTCAGAATTTTATATGACTGAAATTTAATGGATATTTTGTTTCAATATCGATCGTGTGGTAGGTGCTTACTTCTTAGGCCGCATGCAGGTGAGGGCTATGGCTATATCATGTACGACCATGTACGGTAGCCAAGCTGCTATGGTGAAGTTGTGAGAGGTAAAGTACAGGGTAGCAGGTTCGCGTGCACGTGATTTTAAAAAGGATCACAGATAGATGGAGCTCTGCGCCTCAGAATGTGCACACCAACAGACGCGCGGCACACGGCTGTTCCGCAGTTTATGTTCGAGAACTTCAACATGCGTGTCTCCATGAAGGATAGCGCGCTGCTGGCAAAGTTCTTTTAGAAGAACATTCACTGTTCGCCAGTAGACATGTAGAGGTTGCAGTATAAATAAAGGCACTGGTCCGATATCTGCTTAGAGTTTGGAGGAAATGATTACAAAATTCGGGAATTTAGGTCCTTTTGAAGTGCAAAGTGGCAGAGGGAGGAAAGCAGTTGATCCGACTTCTGTCGAAGATGTGGCTACAGTATTTCACGAGAGGTCGAGCGTTGGTGTGCAAACATGCACCGCACGGAGAACCGTCCCGACATTGGACACGTCTGCAAGGGCGGTCTATACATTCCTACGCAGCATTCTGCATTTCTATCCATATAAAATGACCAATGTTCAGGAGTAGCTTCCTGCTGACCTGCCAGCAAGAGAAACGTTCGTTCTGGAATTTCCTGCTCGCATTTAAGCGGACAATGATTGGTCATGGAACATTATGTGGACAGATGAAACTCACTGCCATCTCCAAGGACATGTAAAAAAGGTGGAATTACAGAAAAAGAACAACGGAAAAACCCCATCCACATCAGATGGTAGCCGTTAATTCTCCAAAAGGGGACTGTGTGCTGCGGGTTGACGGCATAGTTCATGGTAGCGCTGTATTTTTTCGAGGTAAGTCCTACGGGTCCTGTTACCTGCACCGTCACAGGTAAACGCTAATGAAAGTCTTTTCCGCACCAACGTCATTTCAGTCTTTCAACAGCGCGAATGTGAGGGCAAGATCATTTGTGTGCAAGTTGATCCTCCTCCGCACATTGCACAACCAGTGAAGTGGCTGCTGCAGAGGGATTTCGGAAATGCTAGAATGACTAGCGATTTCGGTATAGCCCCGCCGTGCAGATCACCTAATCTTAATCCGCGTGAACTCTGGCTGTGCTGTTGTCCGAAAGATGTTGTATTCGGTGCGCCAGTTACGAACGTAGCTCAACTGAAGGCACGCACTGCGCAACGCATTCTGAACGTGACCCCTGAGACATGCCGACCTATTGTGGAGCGTGCTGCTTCTCGATTTTACCTTGTGGCAAATAACTGACGACACAATACTGAACGTGTTACTCGCCAATCTCACGTAAATTATGAACAGGCGTCACTTTGCTTTTCTTGCGCTTTTTGACCCCAGGACTATTAAAAGCCGACTTTTCTCAGCCGACGTTGTACAACTTGCTGTGGTGGACGGCATTACCTAACTGTTGGCTGCCAAACCTGTGCACTCACGTACATTGACAGCACGGATGATGTAATTTGCGACTCAAACCATAGCCGCCGTATTGTGGTTCATCTGTCATTTGTAGCCGACCCCATTTACTTTAAAACCTTAGCAACATCTATTAGTAAAATGTTCCTTACATTTTTTTCTAGTTCCATGACGCTTTTACCCTGTGTCTATGATATGCTCTTCAAATCTGACGTCATTCTGAGCAGGTCTTCTCTTTCTACAGTGTTTTTAAACTGAAACTTTAATTATGGACACCCCACATAAAATACTGCTTCGGAATATTATATATTGCATTTATTGCCGACTTATGCTTGCTAAACGAGATATTTCACCGATCGTCTTCGCAGTTCGTTGTAATACTTCAGGGGATTAAGATTTGTTTCAAAGACCCCCTGCTCATCCTGTAGAGCTTCCAAATACCATACAATTCGTGCTCTAGTTCAAACACAGATATAATATCATTTTAAAAATAGATGCAATATCCAGAATGAGATTTTCACTCTGCAGCGGAGTGTGTGCTGATATGAAACTTCCTGTCAGATTAAAACTGTGTACCGGACTGAGAATCGAGCTCGGGACCTTTGCCTTTCGCAGGCAAGTGCTCTACCATCTGAGCTACCCATGCACGACTCGCGCCCCGTCCTCACAGCTTTACCTCTGCCAGTACCTCGTCTCCTACTTTCCAAGGAGACGAGGTACTGGCGGAAGTAAAGCTGTGAGGACGGGGTGCGAGTCGTGCATGGGTAGCTCAGATGGATGCCGGCATGGTAACTCAGCGTGTTCGGTCTGAGGGCTAGCTGCCCTCTGTAATAAAACAACTGAGTGAATGGATCAATAACAAACTTCAAAGGGCGTCAGGGGACGTAAGCCACGAACAGTTGCGACGAACTATAACGAACAAAATGAGATAAAAAAAAAAACATCTTAGAGCACTTGCCCGCGAAGGCAAAGGACCAGAGTCCGAGTCTCGGTCCGGCACACAGTTTTAAACTGCCAGGAAGTTTCAGATTCAAAATCGCTTTTTGATAACTTGCACGAACGATGGCAACAGCAAAGTAAACTATGCTGTACCAGAAACAACTTTAACATTAGTTAAAGCAAAGGCAGAAGCAAAACGTCTACCACCAAACAGTCTGACCATGTAAGACATTAATAACCTTTGCAGTATCAACATCGGTATTACAGTCTGTTTATAACAGCCTTTTAAATAGTAGGGCGTTAAAGAAACACACGATGCACACATGCACGAGGCACACATGCACGAGGCACGTAGGCGAATGAGTAACTAACGTCAGTGGAGTTACATATATATACCCATGCGCGAACTAGGCGACGTAACACGCAGATAACGGACTCTGTAGAACGTGAGCTGCATGCGTAATTAAGGGCGTGCCTCTGTCCTTTTCCGCGGTCAAGTTCAACAGGCCATACATCATACTGCAAAGCTTGTGTAATCACTGAGTTCACAGGGATGCCTAGAAGACAGAATAGTGACGTGAGGGGCCACGGTGGCTTCAAAAGAAAAGAAAAAGTTGCTCCTCGGCCTTTGACAGGATCATTGTGTAGTTTATTGAATACTTCGTTGCATATCTAACTTCTACGGGTACTCGATGTAGTAAACATAAGCACTATTATACAAAATACAAGACCTATCTACCTGAGAACGTATTGCGGCGTTAGATGTCGTCTTATATCAGCAGCATGCATGTACCAGATTACTCAGTTAAAGACGACGAGTTAAACTATAGCCCACATGGGTGGGATCGTAATCCAAAAGTTTACATTCCAAGTACGAGGTTGAGTCAAATGAAAACCTTAAATATTTTTTAAATATTATTTATTGTACAGAAGTGGCACAAAGCTGTATCAATTTTCAACATAATGTTCTCAACGCTCAATGCAAGTCCTCCAGCGCTTACAAAGTGCATAAATTCCTTTAGAAAAAAATTCTTTTCGTAGTCCGCGCAACCACTCATGCACCGCGTCGCGTAGATCTTCATCAGAACAGAACTTCTTTCATCCCATTGCGTCTTTGAGTGGCCCAAACATATTGTAATCACTTGAGGCATGATCTGGTCACTAGAGTGAATGAGGAAGACATTCAAAATGGAAGTGAACCCAGATATCGTCCCCTGTAACGATTCTTGCAAGGAAGCCATCACCTTCTCGTTCAAAGTGCCGAAGAAGTTCTTCACAAGCATCAACACGTCGTTCTCTCATTTCAGGAGTCAGCTGCCGTGGCATCCATCTTGCAGACACTTTGTGAAACTTGAGCACATGATGCACAATGTGGTGCGCTGACCCATAACTAATCAGTAAACACGCGGCAATGTCATTCAGTGTTTCCTTCACTATGGCTTCAACTGCTGCAATGTTCTGTGGAGTCACAACTCGTTGTGCCTGACCTGGACGAGGAGCATCTTCAAGTCACACCATTTGCGAACTTCCTACTTTATTCGTAGACTTGCTGCTGTGACAAACAAGCATCACCCTACTGAATCTTCATTCGTCGATGGATTTCAATAGGTTTCACACCTTCACTACGCTAATACCAAATAACAGAACGCTGTTCTTCCCTCGTGCAAGTCGCAAGTGCGGCGGCCATCTTTATACTGATACTGCGGCGGTATGTGTGCATCTGCACTATGCTGCCACCTACAGGCCATTCTGCACGCTGTTTGTAGCACGCTTACCAACTTATACGATAACGGCGCCAAATTTCGATTTGTTACTACAAATTTAAGGTTTTCATTTGACTCACCCTCATACATATAATATAGATGACAGTTGCGGTTCCTAGGCACGCATTAGCTATCATCTCCCATACAGCTGTTCGATCTGTCGATGGTCAGTCGAATTTTTCTGTTTTTTTATGTAAATTGAGGTTGGAGGGTGAAGAAAGGAAAGGAAAGGGGAGGAACCGTTGATGTCAACTGTATCGGGACTCTATGCGGAATCAGCGGTGACCAATAAAATGTGTGCCGGACCGGGTCTCGTACCTAGGATCTCCCGGTTATGAAGCAGTTACGTTGACCACTGAGCCACCCAGGCACAGTGTTTACGGCATTTGTGTGGATTATTCCAGCACGACTCCCGGTCGAACCATATTCCCACCTGTCGCCACTTACCCACGGCGGCGTCATCCATGCTCCCTACTTTGAGATTCCCACAGTAAGTCGAACGAAACTCTGCAACCGCACTGAAGGGGGAGAAATCACTGACCACGAGTTATATGAATGTGGTGAGCGCGCAGCACATGGACGAGGACTGGGGACAGGTGGCGCTAGGTGGAATGTGAGTAGACGGAGAAGCGCCCCGAGGCAGTTCGCGCAACAGCGATGGACGATGTGTCCAGGTGGTGCAGTGGTCAACTCAGCTGCCTCGTAAGCAGTAGATCGCCGGTCCCAGTTCGGCACCCATTTTCACTCGTCGCCGTTAATTTCGCATAAAGTTCTGATTCATTTGAGATCAATAGTTCCCTTTTCTTTCTTTTCTCCCCCTCTACCTTCAATTTTAGTAATATGTTTCACAGCTGCTTAATATAATTTTCTGTTTTTATTGCTGTATGTTCACACGTATCAATTTTCATTATTAATTCCTAGCGAAGCCGGCAATGCTTCGCAATTTCTAGATATACTGTATATGCGATTCTAAAATCCTTCACCGCCTTCTCTCTGCCTACACCCTCATCTCCTCTCCTTTTGTCCATCTCCTCCTCCACCTCTCTCTTCCTGTACATCACTTCTTTGCCCCCCACCCCTCTCTTTCTGTTCGTCTCATTCTCCCTCCTCTCTATGTCCATTTCCTCCACCCTCTCCGCACCACCTTCTGTGACCTCGTACCAATCTCTCTCCCCTTGAGTCTTGTTTATTGTTATTGCAAACAAAACCTTGCTTGGGTTTTTTGTCGCTTAAAATTAGTGTACAAAGCGCTGGGGATTATATCCATTCATACGGGGTACGAGATACGTCTCTCCAGATGCTGGATCTCTGAGGTTGGTAGCTTCAATGACAGCATTTTGCATAATTTTAGTCTGTGAAGGGCAGGATTCAAAATGTCGGACGATTCAAATTTCTTAGTAGTATTACAATGATAAGGCGGTGAGCCACAATTACCAATTTCATGTTTTCTGTAAAACACACACCAAGGAAGAAAACAAAACAGCTTGTTGCTGTGTTTACAATTTTTCTTTGAAATTATATGTACATCTATGAGAACAAAGAATATAAATGGGAAAAACTATCTGTCTAATGATTTACATACTCACCTGTCGCAGTTGAAACCGACTGCGCCAAGGAAATTTACAACACACATTTTCAAGGCACAGCATTTTCTCTCTCGTAGTCGCCTTTAATACAAAACCTTTGCATTGTATTTTAAGAAATATGTAGCTTGTTCGTCAGAATGATTATTGGAGTAAACAAAGTAAAGCATTCAAAAATTTTTACACATCCCTGTGTGTGGATTCGTAAGGGACCAAACTGCTTAGGTCATCGGTCCCTAGACTACGTAAACTAACTTAAATTAAGTTATGCTGAGAACAACACACGAATACCCATGCCCGTTGGAGGACTCGAATCCCCGGAGCGAGGGGCCGTGACTGATTCTTGGTTACAACTTCAAACAACGACATGTTCTATAGTACTATAGCTCATACATCTTGTAGATGTGTATAGCTTAGTTACCATCCATTCATAACAGCCGGAATACAATGGGAGAGAGCTGGCAGTAAGTCTGATAATGGCATTAATATTCATGTAATTTGAGGTGGCAGTCGGAAGTACGAAGACTGCAATAAAAGAGTGATTGATTACACTTGTTAATTATTATACGTTAGTTATTATACCTTTAGCAAAACTTTCTAACACCTTTACATACACTGACAGTCAAAAGGACGGAAACTGATAAGGGGAGGAGGAAACTGAAAGGAACTTCACGGGTTGAGAGAGTATGTGGTGTTATTTCAGTGAATACAAAATCGAGTTAAATTTAAGCATAACTTGGCAGATGAGTCCATTTAGCAGCACGACGTCACGCCTACTCCGTCCTGGATGAGTGAATTGATTTGGTGTGGAAGGATGTCATGAAATCTCTCTATCCTTTCCCGAATTCCGCTGTCTCACAACTGTTTTAACTGGTGGTTGATATCCTGGATACGGCACTGCACCGTCCACAGCACGGTCGTTAGGGGCGGAACACTAGTTCGGATTACGAAAGAATGGGGAAGAAATCAGCTGTGCTCTTTTTAAAGGTACCACCTGGGCATTTTTCTGGAACGATGTAGGGAAATCACGGAAAAAATAAATCTGGATAGCCAGACACGGATTTACACCGTCGTCCTCCCGAATGCGAGTCCACTGCGCTTTTAACAACTGCGCCACCTCCCTCAGTACTGGGCCAGAGTACTCTCAGGTGATCCTACACATGTTCAGTCGGAGACAGATCTGGATACATTGTCGGCCGTTGGAGTACCTCAACATCACACAGGTGGTTCATAGAGACAGGTGCAATGCGTGGACGGGAACTGATGTGTTAAAAAATGGCACCACACTACTGTCGTATTTGAGGCCACACATGACTATAGAGGGAGTCCGTGATGTACCGTTGTGGTGTCTATCACCACCATACGAAGGGGCTCCCCCCCATCACGACGACACAGCTAACTCTGCTGTTCGTCTCCGAAACATCGGAAGAAGGGGCCTCTTCCCAGACTGCCGAAATACTCGCTGAACGTGGACACGCAGTGTAGTGAAGAACCGTGATTCATCGCGGAAGGCAAATAACGTTCATCAGCAGTCGATGCTGCCTGGTCACTACACCACTCCAAACGCAATCGCTTATCCTGTGTTGTTAACAGCAGCCTAGTCGTAGGACAGTAATTCCCTAATCCATCTGCTGCTAGTCTCTGACCAATGATGCGAGATGACGTAGAATGTGGGGGGGGGGGGGGTCCATTAATTGTCCAGCAATTACAGGTACAGATGTGGGTGGCTTATGATGTGCTTGGTGCACAATAAAAAACTACTTTGTGGGGTCCAGACGAGGTCGACCGGAACATTCAGTATGCCTGTCCCCACATTCCAGTGCAGTTCCAAATCGAGCATCTTTCACATGTGAAAGGTTCCCACCCTCTCGGACGTGTCCTAATCATTCATCATCCAACGTTAGACGCATTCAAGACCCTTATATACCCTACCAGAACCGGTAACAACAATACGAACAACACTAATGCACTCGGGGGCTATTCCACTTGTCACAGAAATTGCTACTGTAATGATGTACACAAGTGCATATGCTATGTACTTCTATGAAGTTACATTCACATTAGGCCATGTCTTCTGCGTTGTTGTGGCGGCTTCTGCCACTGAATGTATCAGGATGACCAAATGTAGCGGGAAGACACCAAATGTTGTGGGTGGAGCCAGGAGGAGCCTTATTAAAACTCGGCAAGGACTTTCCAAATGATTTATTTGCTTCCACTACAGTGGTCCGTTCACCTCTGTCTGCATCACAGGGGCCCCGCAATGCTGAGGAAGCACCCCAGCAGCCTGTGCAATGCAACGCTGTGTCGTGCCGGCCTTGACCGGCCCACTGAGTTCCAATGACGTCAGGATGGCTGCACCAGCAGCCAACTCAGCGCTGCTCGGTGCGAGCTGCGGGCGGCCAGCTGCATCCTTCTCCTCGCCAGTGTGGCTGAGATCACGGCGATGAACAAGCAGCCACTATCCAGCATCCAAATCTGCGGTCCTCGCCTCTAGAAGTCTCCAGCATGTGTCGGGAGCTGAGATGACTACCCGTGGTAGCGAGCCGAAGAGTGGCCAGCCGCTGACTGGCTGCAGATCCTGCATCGGCCTCAGAGGGTCAAACCAACGACCCGCCATGGCCTGGGATGCTGTCGCCCCATCTCTTGCTGTGTGTAACTCGGCGGTGTGACATGCCCCACCATCCAGGAGAGCTGCCACACTTGAACTACTCTCGTTAGAAAAAAACACCTATTTATACTTGGCTGCACAACTCTGTTTCCTAACGCACCGCTTCACGTCATGTACGCAAAACACTTAGCTTGGCCAGTGGCCCTCTTCTGCCTGTGACTTGCGCCATGCAAACTGCTGTGTGCACCCTCTTTCTCCAAGTCTGGAAAATAACTATTAGTTGCTGCATCAGCTCCTCGTTTGAATAAAATCTTTGACCGCCACCCATTTCTTCAAATTGTGGCACAAATAGTAGTTTGAGGGAGCCAGTTCTGGAGAATAGGGATGATGTAAAACGAGTTGTAATCCTATTTCCATTAATTTTACGATTACAAGTGCTGAGGTGTATGATGGTGCATTGTCGTGATGGAAAAGGACTCTTTTGCTGCCAATTGAAGGCGTTTTCCCTGCAGCTTGGTTTTCAAATGGTCCAATAACGATGAATATAACCTGTAATAGTTTTAGCCTTTTCCACATAGTTGATGAGGATTGTCTCTTGCGAATCCCAAAAGACAGTCGCCATAGCCTTTCCGGCCGAAGGAATGGTCTTCGCGTTTTTTGGTGCAGATTCGCCCTTGGTAACCCATTCTTTAGATTGTCGTTTGGTCTCAGGAGCATAGTAATGTATCCATGTTTCATCCACGACATTTAAAGTTCTGCGGATTCTTCCTGAACAGCTACAAACAATCCTTGCAACACTTCAAACGATTCCGTTTTTGGTCAAGCGTGAGCAATTGAGGAACCCATATTGTGGATAGCTTTCTCATGTCCAAATGTTTATGCAAAATATTATGTACCCTTTCATTCGAGATGCTCACAGCACTAGCAATCTCACGTACCTTAACTCTTCTGTCATCCATCACCAATTTTTTTTTGTTTTTGTCATCAGTCTACTGACTGGTATGGTGCGGCCCGCCACGAATTCCTTTCCTGTGCTAACCTCTTCATCTCAGAGTAGCACTTGCAACCTACGTCCTCAATTGTTTGCTTGAAGTATTCCAACCTCTGTCTTTCTCTACAGTTTTTGCCCTCTACAGCTCCCTCTAGTACCATGGAAGTCATTCCCTCATGTCTTAGCAGATGTCCTATCATCCTGTCCCTTCTCCTTATCAGTGTTTTCCACATATTCCTTTCCTCTCCGATTCTGCGTAGAACCTCCTCATTGCTTACCTTATCAGTCCACCTAATTTTCAACATTCGTCTATAGCACCACATCTCAAATGCTTCGATTCTCTTCTGTTCCGGTTTTCCCACAGTCCATGTTTCACTACCATACAATGCTGTACTCCAGACGTACATCCTCAGAAATTTCTTCCTCAATTTAAGGCCGGTATTTGATATTGGTAGACTTCTCTTGGCCAGAAATGCCTTTTTTGCCATAGCGAGTCTGCTTTTGATGTCATCCTTGCTCCGTCCGTCATTGGTTATTTTACTGCCTAGGTAGCAGAATTCCTTAACTTCATTGACTTCGTGACCATCAATCCTGATGTTTTCTCGCTGTTCTCATTTCTACTATTTCTCATTACCTTCGTCTTTCTCCGATTTACTCTCAAACCATACTGTGTACTCATTAGACTGTTCATTCCGTTCAGCAGATCATTTAATTCTTCTTCACTTTCACTCAGGATAGCAATGTCATCAGCGAATCGTATCATTGATATCCTTTCACCCTGTATTTTAATTCCTGAACCTTTCTTTTATTTCCATCACTGCTTCCTCGATGTAAAGATTGAAGAGTAGGGGCGAAAGGCTACAGCATTGTCTTACACCCTTCTTAATACGAGCACTCCATCACCATATCATGGATTTAATCAATTTCTGGAGTCGTAACCTCCACAGGCCGTCCAGAACATCCAGCATCACTTGTGCCCATATGGCCACTACGAAAATTTTGAAACCACTTATAAACTGTTCTAATAGAAGTTTCAGAGTCACCGTAATGTTTATCAAGCTTCTCTTTAGTCTCCTGAGGTGTTTTGCCTTTCATAAAGTAATCTTTAATTACCATACAAAATTCTTTTGCGTCCAATTTTTAACAATCACTCGATTTCTGTGATTCACACGAATGCCAAACACAAAGAAATAGACCAATATGGCTGAAACTTTGTGTGCGTTCTTTCCAAAGATGCTACTAACTAAACATGACCTCGATACGTGCCGGTGGAGCCATCTCTCAGACGTTGCATGGACCTTTCAAAAGCCCCTTGTACTTGTACAAGCAGACCTACAGAGGACTCATGCGTTGTACAATGAGTGGCAATTGATCCCCAACATAAAAGGAAAGTGTAGCATATTGTGAGTACATACACAGAAGGATTTTCTACTGTATAACAACACAAATGCAGAATAATCACTGGAAAAAGTTCCATAAAATATTGATTTATAATGGAATTACCACATAAAATCAGATGCCAGACTGAAATTCAGTAAAAGAATCCTCAGGAAATGTTGTCCATCAACAAAAGGCGTAGCATACAAACCTCTCGTTCTACTAATAACTGAATACCGCTCGTCAGTTTGGGACCTTTACCAGACAGAATTCACAGAGAAAATTGAATGTATCCAAAGAAGGGAAGCGAGTTTCCTTGCAAGTTCATTTAGTAAGCACGAAAGCGTAGGAAGTAAGACCGAGGAACTCTCGTGGCAAACGCTACGAGAAAGGCGTTCTGCATCACAATATGGACCACTGCCAATGTCCAGGAGCACACGTTGTTAGACGAGTCAACGAATATATTGCTTACTCCTGTGTATGTCTCGTGAGAAGACAATCAAGGTAAAATTAGAGAGATCCAAGCGCACATGGAGACGTAACCGGCAATCGTTCTTCCCGCGAACTATTCGCGATTTGAACAGGAAATTGGGCGAAATGATAGTGATACACAAAATACTGTCCGCCGCACACCGCAAGGTGGCTTGCGGTGAACAGATGTAAATTTATATGTATCTGAGGTTGGCTCAGTCGATCATGTCCGGAGGCCACAAATAAATTTTAAAAAAAGTGACAATATCCATGTTCACAGGGCTTGACACATATGTTCCTCGTTTGACGAACACACACACATCATCGCAACTCGACTGGTTCGCTAAATACACTGCTGGCCATTAAAATTGCTACACCAAGAAGAAATGCTGATGATAAACGGGTATTCATTGGACAAATATATTATATAGAACTGACATGTGATTACATTTTCACGCAATTTGGGTGCATAGATCCTGAGAAATCAGAAGCCAGAACAAGCAATTCTCGCGGTAATAACGGTCTTGATACGCCTGGGCATTGAGTCAAACAGAGCTTGGATGGCGTGTACAGGTACAGCTGCCCATGCAGGTTCAACACGATACCACAGTTCATCAAGGGTAGTGACTGGTGTATTGTGAAGACCCAGTTGCTCGGCCACCATTGACCAGACGTTTTTAATTGGTGAGAGATCTGGAGAATGTGCTAGCCAGGGCAGCAGTCGAACATTTCCTGTGTCCAGAAAGGCCCCCACAGGACCTGTAACATGCGCTCGTGCATTATCCTGCTGAAATGTAGGGTTTCGCAGGGATCGAATGAAGGGTAGAGCCACGGGTCGTAACACATATGAAATGTAACGTCCACTGTTCAAAGTGCCGTCAATGCGAACAAGAGGTGAGCGAGACGTTAACCAATGGCACACCATACAATCAAGCCGGGTGATACGCCAGTATGGCGATGATGAATACACGCTTCCAATGTGCGTTCACTGCAGTGTCGCCAAACACGGATGCGACCATCATGATGCTGTAAAAAGAACCTGGATTCATCAGAAAAAATGACGTTTTGCCATTCGTGCACCCAGGTTCGTCACAGAGTACACCATCGCAGGCGCCCCTGTCTGTGAGGCAGCGTCAAGGGTAACCGCAGCCATGGTCTCCGAGTTGATACTCCTTGCTGCTGCAAACGTCGTCGAACTGTTCGTGCAGATGGTTGTTGTCTTGCAAACGTCCCCATTTGTTGACTCAGGGATCGAGACGTGGCTGCACGATCCGTTACATCCATGCGGATATGATGCCTGTCATCTCGACTGCTAGTGATACGAGGCCGTTGGGATCCAGCACGGCGTTCCGTATTACCCTCCTGAACCCACCGATTCCATATTCTGCTAACAGTCATTGGATGTCGACCAACGCGAGCAGCAATGTCGAGATACGATAAACCGCAATCGCAATAGGCTACAATCCGACCTTTATCAAAGTCGGAAACGTGATGGTACGCATTTCTCCTCCTTATACGAGACATCACAACAACGTTTCACCAGGCATGCCGGTCAACTGATGTTTGTGTATGAGAAATCGGTTGGAAACTTCCCTCATGTCAGTACGTTGTAGGTGTCGCCGCCGGCGCCAACCTCGTGTGAATGCTCTGAAATCTAATCATTTGCATATCACAGCATCCTCCTGTCGGTTAAATTTCGCGTCTGTAGCACGTCATCTCCGTGGTGTAGCAATTTTAATGGCCAGTAGGGTAGGTACATCTAATTCCACAGAAAATGTCTGCGATCATTTGGGACAGCAGGAAACGTGTAGCAGTCAACATACCCGCAGTTTGCCGGCCGGGGTTGCCGCGCGGTTCTAGGCTCTACAGACTGGAACCGCGCGACCGCTACGGTCGCAGGTTCGAATCCTGCCTTGGGTATGGATGTGTGTTATGTCCTTAGGTTAGTTAGGTTTAAGTAGTTCCAAGTTGTAGGGGACTGATGACCTCAGAAGTCAAGTCCCATAGTGCTCAGAGCCATTTGAACCATTCCCGCAGTTTGGTAGTTGTGCTGGATATAATCATCAATCAATGGTTTCAGCTGGATATGGCCTACCTGGGAAAAAAAAGGAAAAAACAACTTGTGGAGTCTCTTCCTCACCGAACTAAAGCCACTGCCACCATTACCAAGGCTTGTGGCTGGGCACGATACATTAAATTAGCGTGATGTCTCGTGTAAATGACTAGTATCTGGACAGAGGGTTTGGATCACCAACATGAAAGGGGCCATGTACTGTATGAATGCGATACCTTACAGCAATATGAAGTAATAAAACAGTTTGGACCTTCCAGTTGCGATTAAGTATCCACGAGCTTTCCGATGAGTGCACCCAGGCCATTGTCAACTGGTGGTAATAGCCAAGGAGGACTTGTCCGAAAGCTCGAGCGTGTTTAGCGAATGCATGACCAGATATTCTCTGCCGCCGGCTCCCTCCACTGCGGACGGAGCGGCCGCAGTTTCCTCCAGCGGGCTCCAGCACGTGCGAGCTGGAAGCGGAGTCTGCAGGTCCACATCATTTGTATTCCGCGGCGCCGAGCACCACAATGGCAGCCCCAGATAACACCTCGCGCGCTCCCGGCATTAGTCTCGTAAAGTGCGACCGCGCCGAAAACCGCCCAGACCTCGTCGGCTTGCTCCCGCAGCCGCCCTGGGGACATTCCACACGCGCGCTGGGGGACCGCAATTTCTGGATCTGCGGGGAGCTAACCTCTTGGTGGGTCGGCTTCGTGCCAGGGCTGCGAAACGAGTGAAAAGTTCTGCCGCCTCTCCTCCGCAGGTGAATGGCGCAGTTTGCCACAAATCTCGTCAGGCTTTTTGATTCGTCTCTACTGAACCACAAAAAAGGCGGTTAAAAATCGTATGTTAAGCAATAAATTCTGTACGGCGGAGGGTAACACAGAACAGGAATTCGGTAAAAATTCTAACACAAACAGCCGGCCGGTGTGGCTGAGCGGTTCTAGGCGCTACAGTCTGGAACCGCGCGACCGTACGGTCGCAGGTTCGAATCCTGCCTCGGGTATGGATGTGTGTGATGTTCATAGGTTAGGTTAGGTTTAAGTAGTTCTAAGTTCTAGGAGACTGATGACCTCAGAAGTTAAGTCCCATAGTGCTCAGAGCCATTTGAACCATCTAACACAGACAAATAACAATGGCGGTAACGAAACAGGTACTATTTCACGTAACACATTCACACGGTTCTTCTTTTCTTGTTTTGTGAAAACATTTATTCCCAGAGCTCTGGCTTGTACAATACTAAATTTCCATCCCCTATTTCACCCCAACAGTGAGTGAATTTCCAAAAAAAATACCAGTGAGACACGTATTTCTTTATTTCCAACAAACGAGCTAAGTGGAAATTTCAATAGCTTTAGCCGTGAAAATGCTTTCATAGTTACATAATTTCACCTCCTGAGAGGGCTGAATTTTAAGAACACTGCCGCACTTTTTTTTTAAATTTCCAACCGATAAGTTAAACACCATGTTTTATGGATGTAGCTTTAAAAATTGGTTTAGTAGTTCTTTAACAACGATATACGTATTTCGACAAAAAAAGAAAAGAAAAACTGATCCACTAACTTACCGTCTTAGTGGTTGAATTCCCAAAAATACTGAAACACGTACATATATATGTTTCTGACTGGGAAAACAAATACCAGTTTTCTTAGCTCTAGCCCAAAAATTGCCTTCATAGCGACATCTTTTCGAAAACCCTTTCAGCTTCTATTTCAGCCCCTTAGCAGTATGATTTCGAACAATTCTTTCTTCAACAATGCTTACAGTATAAGCTTCACAACCTCTCCAAATTTTTATACGCTAAGGGTAAACCGAATAAGACTGGCCCTGTATTCGAGAGGTCGTGGGGTCATCGTGATCCACGTTCCCGTGGTTTCCCTAAATTACTTCAAGCAAATGTAGAACGGTTTCAGCTCCGGACGACAGCATGACAGCATGTTTCATCCTTGTCATTCTAGAGTTGCAAATCTCTATGTCTGCCTATGTGAATTACTTTATTTTTTGTATAATAGCAAGATATTTCGCATATCATACTGTAATTGTCGTATCTATGAATAAAACTGCTACTACTGCTACTGGTACTACCCAAAGTAGCCGCGTGGTCTTGAGTGCCTTGTCACGGTTCGCGCGGCTTCCCCCGTCAGAGGATCGAGTCCTCCGTCGGGCATGGATGTGTGTGTTGTCCTTACTGTAAGTTAGTTTATTTTAGATTAAGTAGTGTGCAAGCCTAGGGACCGATGACTTCAGCAGTTTGGTCCCTTAGGAACTTACCACAATTTACAGAAATTACTACTACTACTACTACTACTACTACTACTACTACTATTACTACTACTACTGGTAGTAGTAGTAGTAGTAGTAATACAACGAATTTGTCATCCACTCTCGAGCCAACACTGGTCAGGCGGTGTATAAAATAAAATAGAAAGCAAGGAATTGAACGGTGCGAAAAGGGGTTAAAAACGAATATAAACAAAATTAAAACAAGGATAATGAAATGTACTCGAATTAAATTGTGTGGTGCTGAAGGAATAACATACTAGAAATAGTACGTGAGTTTTGCTACTTGGGCAGCAAGTAATACATGTTGGGTGAAGTAGCGAAACGCTGTTTCACAGGAGTACGTTGTTGAATCTCAGTGTTTTTCTTAGAGATCGCTCCACACTTGACACTGTTCACGCACTGTACCTACCCTGCCAGGCCTACTAACAACAGGAAACAGGAGCAACACCATGCACTGTGGCAGGAAGAAACACCAACTATTTTGGCAAAAAAACATGTAATTTGGCAAGGATGAAAAATTCCGATTTTGGAAGAAAGAGCTAACTTGGCGAAAAAATGAACAACGAATTTGGTAAAAGAAAGATAGAATTTAGCACAAACAACATTGTATCTGCAAGAAACAACACTGAATTTATAAAAAGACCGAATTTCGAAAATAAAACACCGAATTTGAAAAAAGACAGAAAATCGAATTTGCAGAATAAAACAGTGGGTTTTGGCAAGAAAACAGAATTTGGCAAGAAACACGACTCGAAAAGAAACATGAAATTTGACAAAAAACCACACCAAATTTGCCAGAATTAACATCATTAAATTTTGCAAAAAGAACACCTTATCCGCCCAAAAAGAATACCGAATTTGTCAATAAATAACACCAGATTTTGTCGTGCAGTAAAGCGATTTTTTCCTTTTCCTGAAGATGAGTCTGCCGATCAAAGTGATACTGTGATAAAAAGCTTGAATTGTATTTGGGACAGCGACAGTTCAACTCCCGGCAGGTAATTCAGATTTAGGTTTACATAGGTTTCCCTAGATTTCTTAATGCACTGGTTCCACTGAAAATGCCTTGGCAGATTCCGTTCACCAGACACTCCTCAATCCACCTACCTAATGACATCGACCCCAACGACGCGCTGAACCCTAGTCCTCGTCTCTGCCTTCGTGCCTTTCCTCCTCTTCAGGGAATTACCTGCAGTGCGCTAAGAAGTGTCCAGCCCACCTCGCCGCAACTTGCACGCTTGCGTGGTGGGGTCTTGAAGAAACGACAGACAGCATTTCTCTCCGTCTCGTAAGTTACACCAGGAGCGCCTTAATGGTCACAAAGTCTGAGCGGGGAAGCTGGGCAAGTGGAAATAAAACAACATCTCAAAACGTCTGCTTTGCGTACTGAGGTCGAATGGCTTTGACCGTCATTTATGCAAGGCACAAGCACCTAACGTGTACTAACGCATGGAGAACCGCATATTTAGAAACGCTAACTTTTTGAAATGATATCCGCTCGTTATGTCATTGTGATACTGAGTCTGTAACAGATGGAGAAGTCGAAAACGTACGCATTAACCTCATGTCTAATGGAGATAATGCAGTGCCTAATATGTTGTTACGCAGAACGTTGATTATGTGATGTCATGCTGGGGCACTTGTCGTTTGCTTTTACTAGTTAGGTTGACTGCGTGCCAGGTTTTAAATCGCGATCTACCTTGAACGAAAAATTTACCAGCTTTCCCGGAGGTCATCCGTTTTTCTCCGTTTTCTTTCTGTGTCTCATCCACTGCTCTGCGTCATGACTGGACGTACGATTACTTCAGAAGTTTGTACTGAGATGCATTTCAGACCATGCAACGGAAATAAGTGAATCTACCGTAACACTGTACAACGAATCTAGTAGCCCCCTCAGAACTTCTTCTCAATTAATGAAATGTTCGATACCATCTAAATTTTAGCCACACTTGAGTTCACTGTATTAAGCAAATTATTTATTTCTTATCTAAGAACGCTTATAAAAACTCCTAACTGTCAAATACAACTTTTTTGTAAATTAAGTTTTCTACTTGTATTTCGATATACTATCAGGAATCGATCTTACACCATGAACATTAGTGCTCACTGTTTTTAAAGTTTATAATCTAAGAACACGTCTAGGTCACTTACAGAAATTAGAATTTTTCAGTGTCGTAAAAAAAAAATTATAACTTCATTAATTTTCCTATCGATAGCGAAAATTATATTTTAAAATACTATTTTTAATATTTTCAAGATTTGCGACGTTTGCTGTTAACCACTAGGGCTATAAATCTTCACTTAAATAATCATTTTCAGTGAACAATATATACATAAAAACTGACACATTTTAATGGGAACTGTCTTTATGTAAAACTGATTTCTTTCAAGTTGTAGAAGGTTCTGGAACCTGCGTATATAATATACGCAAAGTTTCTTGGTGCCAAGGGCGTCAGAGTGGAATTAACATTTTTAGAGCATGGTTCATGTTGCTTACATTTTATAATCTGACAGTTTTTGAATTAAGTCTTTGGATTGCACAAACAAGACATATTTTCTATGTGTTGTTTTTGATGAAGTTCATGCAGTATTTGTGAAAATACGGGTGCTCAGATTAAAAGATGAAAATAAAAGTTGTAGTAAAATGAAATTGTTAATTCTTCAGATACAGTTAATTTACAACACGCATGATTTCCTTTTGTAAAATATTACGCAGCTGGAGAACAGACCCATACAGTGAAGCCATTTTGGTAAGGTAAGTACCTGTTGTAGTTGAAACGTACTGAGTCACGCTCTGTAACTACGAAGTAACTGCTATAACATGAGAATGTATCACGTTGCAAAGTTATTATGAAGAATAATTGTCGAACATCTAAGGTTGGATTCATTATAACTGTGGTAATGACATAGTAATCAGTCGGAGTTTCGTTTACAGTCCCCTACAGAAAAATGCTGGAATGAACTCGATGACCAAGTAAGTCGAAATGAAACTGTATCTCATTTTTTCTATTTTCGTTATGTCTCCTTTCTACATGTAGCTTCCTCATGAGTTTTCTTTTTATATTCGTATTTTTCACATACATACACGATGTATAAAAGAGAAAGTGTGGCGTATTCCTGAAAGCGGAAACGTTGGTCAAAACTAGAGGCAAAGTTCCTATAACGATATATCCAAAAAGCAATACCTGTGGAGATATGGACGAATCTGTCCTGTCATTTCCACCTGTCTGTTACGTATATGTAGACAACATGGGCAGTGCTGCATGTGGTTACTATGCATCCTTCAGTCCTTCTTCCCAGTTAATCACACCGTCTTCCAAATACAAGTGGCTGGTGACACCTCCTGTAACGTCTGCACATTGTCGTTTGATTGGGCATATACCAATGCCTTTAGATACCCCCATCACCAGGAATCCAATGTATTCAGATCCGGTGAAAAGGGAGGTCGCGCTAATGAACACCATCTAGACCAATCCATCGCCTATGAAACGTTGCATTGAGGTACTGTCGACCGATCAATAGAAAACTGGGTGCCACCCTGTGGTTCGTAAACCATAGTACTTTTATTACCACCAGGGCGTCCCGAAAATTACAACCATTTAGACATGGTGAAATGATCTGGAACAGTACGACGGCCCATATTATGGAATACTACACATAATTGTTCAAACGTAAAACAGCCCTCATTTCAACAGGTATTGGCTTCCACATATACAATTATACACGATCTTTTCTTTTAGTTTTGACCAATACCACCTCTTGTAGACTGATGTAAGGTGAATCAAAAGTCATGTCTCATTGGACCGAGTCTGCATTGATGAGTCGCCAGTCTTGGACCGTAGGACAAAGTCGTATTCAGGGATGTGCCCTGAACGATCTTCCGGAGGAAAAGCGTCTAGTAAACGTGGCCTCTAACAACAATATCGTGAGAGCTTTGCGCAATTGTTCAGTACAAGAGATGTGCCTTATAGCAGCGAAGATGAAAATATGGTCATAGCTCTTAAGGTGTGCCTTTTAGAGCACATATTTATTGGACATTTCTGCTTCACATGATCGTTCGCGTCATATCCCTGAATAGTACTTTGTCCCATGGGCCGCGACTATTGTACCCCTGA
Organism: Schistocerca serialis cubense; assembly: GCF_023864345.2. Classification (NCBI taxonomy): domain Eukaryota; kingdom Metazoa; phylum Arthropoda; class Insecta; order Orthoptera; family Acrididae; genus Schistocerca; species Schistocerca serialis. The sequence goes on along the minus strand of NC_064649.1, from coordinate 60,308,199 downwards.
TATATTGTTCTATGGGACATGACTTTCCGATGTTCGGCTCCGGTAACTGAGTCGTCAGCGCGACGGAATGTCAATCCTAAGGGTCCAGGCTCGATTCCCGGCTGGGTCGGAGATTTTGTCCGCTCAGGGACTGGGTATGGTGTTGTTCTAATCATCATCATTTCATCCTTATCGACGCGCAAATCGCCGAAGTGGCGTCAAATCGAAAGACTTGCACCCGGTCAACGGTCTACCCGACGGGAGACCCTAGCCACACGACATTAAAAAAGACTTTCAGATCACCCTGTATGACTTTCTTTTCAACGTCCTGTATTTTTTATATTGTAAGAGAAACAGGAAGTGTCATAGACGCCCGATATGTGGCAAACTTTATGCAGATGTTCATCACATAGAGGGTATTATTAAACTTTAAAACTGACGACCATCATGAGTGTGAGGAGGACGTGTAACACACACGGGCGCGACTAAACTGTTGTGTTGGGTGTAGTATGGAAGCAAATGGCCTGTGAAAGTCTCCTGCCATGGCTGAAACACATGTTGTATCAGTTCAGGAGAATTATTGGCTTCAGGCCGGTATAAAGTGTGAGTGTGTGTGTGTGTGTGTGTGTGTGTGTGTGTGTGTGTGTGTGTGTAGCAAGTGTGACACTTCACAAAACTTAAAAGACGTGCCTCATAGGTATCATTATCATTTGGAATAAACGGCAAATCGGTCAACAAATGAGCAGCAGTGCTTAGCAGACATGCTCCGCGGGTGACGAATCACGGGACTGTGGAAGTTAGTGAAGGATACAAAGAATAGTCAAGGCATTTCTGATGCGACCTGCAGTGTTGGGTCTTGCATTATCCTGTTGGAATATGCAGTTTGGTACCCTGGTTTACTGCTGGCGACCATTCAGCCGCCTTTCCACGGCCACCAAATCAGCGTTGTTGTCACACCCAATAGCTCCCCATACCACGATTACAGGAGTCAAAGAAGTGTGGCTGCGTCTCGAGAGCGGGGGCGGTTTCCTCTGACCTTTGATGGGGTCGTCTACTGACCCGTTGGCGTCCATGTGACAGCCACAAAAAGAGACAAGTTTCATCGATGACCCCCCCCCCCCCCAGAAGGCCACTCAGTGCCTTAGCTGATTGTGACTGTACATCATGCTAGTCTCTGATCAGTGTTGTACAGTGTCTACGGTAAACGACGAATGGCAATTCGAGGGTTCAACCCAGCTTTCGATAATCTGCTCCAGACGGTTCGTGACACTCTGCCTCTAACATTTGACCGGATTGCAGTTGTTGTCATCCATCTACTTGTTAGAGACAGTCGAACAGTCGTGCGACGTATTAGTCACTGCTCTGTAAGGAACCGGATCTGTTGTTCTTGCCTCACTGTTCTCCTGACAAGGGAACCTCCCCATCGCACCCCCCTCAGATTTAGTTATAAGTTGGTACAGTGGATAGGCCTTGAAAAACTGAACACAGATCAATCGAGAAAACAGGAAGAAGTTATGTGCAACTATGAAAAAAAAAGCAAAATATAGAAACTGAGTAGTCCATGTGCAAGATAAGCAACATTAAGGTAAATGTAAGCTCTGGAGCGCAGTGGTCCCGTGGTTAGCGTGAACAGCTACGAAACGAAAGGTCCTTGGTTCAAGTCTTTCCTCGTGTGAAAATTTTAATTTTCTATTTTCAGACAATTATTATCCGTCCCGCCGATGCGAAGTAACTGCGCCGTAGTATGGGGACGCTACACCTAAACAAGGAAACCTAAATCGGGCAAGGTAGAAGAATCTTTTTACCCATTCGCCAAGTTAGGTTGTCCGACAACATATTCCTGTCATGTGACGCACATGCCGTCACCAGTGTCGTATATAATATATCAGACGTGTTTTCCTTTGGAGGAATCGGTTGACCTATGACCTTGCGATCAAATGTTTTCGGTTGCCATTGGAGAGGCACGTCCTTTCGTCTACTAATCGCACGGTTTTGCGGTGCGGTCGCAAAACACAGACATTAAACTTATTACAGTGAACAAAGACGTCAATGAACGAACCGACAGATCATAATTTTGCGAAAATAAAGAAAGTAAAATTCTCATGCGAGGGGAGACTCGAACCAAGGACCTCTCATTCCGCAGCTGCACACGCTACCCACAGGACCACGGCGCTCCTGAGCTCACGGTTCCTTAATGTTGCCTATGTTGCGCATGGACTACTCAGTTTGTATATTTTGCCTTTTTCTCATAGTTGCACATAACTTCTTCCTGTTTTCTCGATTGATCTGTGTTCAGTTTTTCAAGGCCTATCCACTGTGCCAACTTATAAGTAAATATGAAGGGGGTGCGATGGGGAGGTTCCCTTGTCAGTACACTTCGTCACCAATCGCTTTCCCGTGATTGCACTACAGCCGACAGCCTGCACGATTTATTAGTATGTTTCTCTCACGTCCCTTGTGTTAACTATTCGAGTTTTGCCTAAGCTCCTCTTCCGGGTTTGCTGTGTTGTGAACTCCATCTGAAGAGCTCCTGCAACGTAAAGCACACCCAACATCTACGACAGTCTCAAGCCAATCGCTTCTTTTTCCAATAAAAATTGAGTTGAGTTTAGTCTGAAGTTCATTATTATGTCGCATTGATTCGTAAGTACTACATTTACAGTTAGATACCGGCGGTTAGTGTGATCAAGGTGTAACACTTGTTATTTTCGTCAACTCAAGTGCGTAATTTATGTATGTACGTATGATCATATCTAATACATGTATATATTTAATCAACATAAATGACGTACTCAAATCTTCCTTCTGGTTCTGTCTATTAGTGAAAATCATTACAATATCCCTACAGTAGTTCCTGAGATTAGCCTTCACATACAGACAGAAAAACAATATACGGACAACAGAAGTGAGATTTCCTGGCAGATCAAAACGCGGTGTCGGATCGGGATTCGAAACCGGCACCTATCCCTTTCGCCTGCAAGTGCTTTACCGGCTGAGCTATTTCAGCACACCGCAGTCGGCAAAGCTCTAGCAGGCGAAAGGCATAGGTGCCGGGTTCGAATACCGGTCCGCACACAGCGTTTTGATCTGCCAGGAACTTTCAGATCAGTGCTCACTCCGACGCAGCGTTAATATTCATTCTGAAGTCATAGTCAATTTCCTCCTCCATCCATCCAGGACAAAGCCAACAATCCATCTGAAGAACTGCCCCAATAAGACATCGAACGCTAACACTGCTGTCTTCGTTGATATTTGTTTACGATCTATGATTCGCTGAGGAACACACGTAGTATTTGAGATATCACAGTTTTTTTCCCCATTGAGACAATATCGTGAGTGGTAGGCAAGCTGACGGGGGGGGAATGTGGAATATGAGCACTATGGGACTTAACGTCTGAGGTCATCAGTCCCCTAGAACTTAGAACTACTTAAACCTAACTAATCTAAGGACATCACACATCCATGTCCGAGGCAGGATTCGAACCTGCGACCGTAGCGGTGGGGCGGTTCCAAACTCAAACGCCTCGAACCGCTCGGCCATAGCGGCCGGCGAATGAGGAGAAAGAGCGGGGGGAAGGGGGGGGGGAATACAAGAGTCGTGGTGGTGGAAGATGGAATTCCAATGTAAGAATTCTGTCTTTTTACACTATTTACCTTCTGCAATACAATTTACTCTGTAACTGTTGTAACATGGGTTGTAAAACAAGACGTCAGCGCGCGAATTCCCCACTGTCCCTTTATTAACACATCTACACACACTCTACGCTAACTCCAGCCTGCGACAGTAGCTTAAGTTATCTACGCTATCACTGTCACGTTAAAATCTCTCTCTGCTAACTTCCAAGGCACACCCGTAGAAGCTTTGCAATCTTTATTTTCTTCTGGCGCTTGTGTAGCAATAAAGATACGAGGCCGTACATTGATATGTGATAAGCTACCATCCTTAGTAATAGGACGTCGTATATCAGAATTAAACCCAATCCCTCTTTTTCCGAACGATCTCGCGATATAGGAAGCTGTTCCCGTAGAGTAAGTAGATAAAACTAAGAGCAAATTCAAGACGGAAATTTCTAAGAATTTGAAGTCGAAGACAGACCATGAAAATATCCTTGACAAATATTTTTTCTGTTCGAAGTACGTTTTAGATTTAACGGGGAAATGTAGTCTTCGATTAAAGTTGCAAGAAGTAAACAACAAAATAACTAAACAGTTACCGATCTCATCGGTGACAAATGACGAACGTATTGTGCCCCTTTGAATTTTGTAATGCATTGTTTTTCGTTCGATTTGCTTTTCAAATCCCAACGAACATACGGGCCCTGTCCAGTCACATTAATGTGAGCACTGCGTATGTTCGACGTCAACGTGCAATAACCACTCACGGACGGAACGTAGCAGCACTAGTAAATGGAGGATATACACTGAAGCACCGAAAAAACTGGTAAAGGCATGCGTGTTCCAATACAGATATGTGAACCGGCAGAATACGGAACTGCGGTCGGTAACGACTATATAACACAACAAGTGTCTGCCGCAGTTGTTATATCGGTTACTGCTGCTACAATGACAGGTTACCAAGATCTGAGTGGGTTTGAACGTGGTGTTACAGTCGGCAGACGAGCGATGGGACAGAGCATCTGCGATGTAGCGATGAAGTGGGTATTTTCCCGTACGACAATTTCACGAGTGTCCCATGAATTTCAAGAATCCGGTAAAACATCAAATCCCGGACATCGATGCTGCCGGAAAAAGATCCTGCAAGAACGGGAACAACGACGACTGAAGAGAATCGTTCATCTTGACAGAAGTTCAACTCTTCCGCAAACTGGTGAAGATTTCAACGCTGGGCGTTCAACAAGTATCAGCGTGCGAATCATTCAAGGAAACATCATCTATATGGGCTTTCGGAGCCGAAGGCCCACTCCTGTACCGTTGATGACTGCCACGTCACAAAGCTTTACGCCTCTCCTGGGTCCGCCAACACCGACTTTGGACTGTTGATTACTGGAAACATGGTGACTAGTCCGACGAGTGTCCTTCCAAATTGTATCGAGCGGATGGACTTGTGCAGGTATGGAGACAACCTCATGAATCCGTGGATCCTGCATGTGAGCAGGGGACCGTTCAAGCTGGTGGAGGCTCTGTAATGGTGTGGGGTGTGTGCAGTTGGAGTGTTATGGGACACCTAACGCGTCTAGATACGACTCTGATAGGTGACAGCTACGCGAGCAGCCTGTCTGATCACCCGCATGCATTCATGTCCATTGTGCATTCCGACGGACTTGGGCAATTCCAGCAGGACAATGCGATACCCCACACTTCCAGATTTACTACCTAGTGGCTCGAGGAACACTCTTATGAGTTTAAACACTTCCGCCGCCCACCAAACTCCCCAATCACGCACATTATTGAGCGTGCCTGGGATGTCTTGCAACGTACTGTTCAGAAGAGATCTCCACCCCCTCGTACTCTTACTGATTTATGGAGAGCCGTGCAAGATTCATGGTGTCAGGACCTTCCAGCACTATTTGAGACATTAGTCGATTTCACGCCACGTCGAGTTGCGACACTTCTGCGTGCTCTCGGGGGCCCGGGACGATATTAGGCAGGTGTGGCAGTTTCTTTGGCTCTTCGGTGTATAATCCGACTAGCGGGACGTGTACAATAGTACAATAGTTACCGTAACGCGGAAAAGGGGCGGTTAATCTGACATCCAAAAGGGCATAATAATTGGGTTTTAGGACAAGGGCGGGACCTTTTCCGAAACAGCCAAGTTCGTAAAGTGTTGGCGTGCCGCCGAGTTTTCGGATACCGTGCATACCAACACCGGAGCCGAAGCAACTGCGGTGCACCATGGGCCGAACGAAGACAGCGAAGACGTGTTAGGGCGAATAGACGTGCAGCTGTTGAGCAGCGGACCGCCCAGACAAACCAAGAAGCTACCGACACAGCGGCCTTTCAGCGAACGTTGCAGTGTGTGGGCTTCCGCAGCAGGGCGCCTGGTTCAAGCACCCACGCTGACTGCTGTTCGTCGGCGACGAGGGCTGGAATTCGCGCGCCAGTACCTCAACTGGGCGTCCACTGAGTGGGCAACAGGTGGCCTTTTCATGTGAATCACGTTTCATTCTGCATCGGACAGGTAGCGCTTGACGTGTGCGGCGTGAAACGTTAGAAGTAAAAACCCTGCGTGCGTTACGGTATGGGGAACATTTACGTGGCATTCCCTGGGTTAACTTGTCACTCTAGAGGGCACATCCACCCGTACCCCTACATGCTGTTTGTTTTTCCTCGGCACGAAGGTATTTACCAGCAGGACAATGTAACGTGCCTGCCACGCAGCTCGAGGTGTACGTGTGTGTTTCGAACAGCACTAGGATGAATTTGCCGTACTCCCCTAGCCACCAGACTCTCTGGATTTAATCTCAGTCTAGAATATGTGGCAACACCTCGCTCGATCGGGCTGTTCACAGTATGGATCCTCAGCCGAGAAACCTAGCGCAGCTGGTCACGGCACTGGGGTCGGCGTGACTCAATATCCTTTCCTGTACCACACACAGCCTCACTCATTCTCTTCCTGCACGTTTCGCATTGGTCCGCGTTGCAAAAGGTAGATATGCGGTCTTTTAATAGCTGGTCACATTAATGTTAGTGGACAGTGTAGTTAGCTCATAAAGTAGTGATTGGAAAAGAAGCTATTCTGGATGCAATATTCTTTCATACCAAAACCACAATTTAATGAAAGTTTCCAAGTGTTATTTTATTTCTTGTGGTGTTTTATGTTGCGTTGGAAAATTATTTGGAAGAAATTTTGGTCTCTACTGTTGGTTTTCAAGTGATGTACTGTTAACTAAACTGGTCGTTTGCGCAGTATGCTGAGTGACGAAATCTTGGTAAACGCTACTTAATTGCGAATTCTTGAGCTTGTATGGTGTGACTGCAGGTTCGTTCGCCACGTCTCCAGCGTCTCTCCAAATGCACGTCAACGCAGGTATATGGAACTCTCTAAATGTTTCTAAGAATGTAACTGCACAAAATCATTAATTTCGAGACTTGATAGATCTCTCAGTTTCTAAAAGCGCTCCATGAAATGCAAGTCGAAAGTCTCCACCAGTAACAATCTCCTACCGAAACTGGCCGGATCACGGTGGGGTAGTCAATCTAAAACAATCCCAACATCTGCAATGGCACTGTGCTATTCTGCAGCAGAGTGTGCTTGTCCTGTTTGGTATAATCCAACTCGTGCCAAATATGTGGATGTAGCTCTCAACGAAACCTGAAGACCTAAAATAGGTTGCATGAAACCCACTCCAGTCGAATAGCTTTACCACCTCGCAGGAATAGCCCCACTACCTGTTCGAAGAGATAGAGCTCCGAACAAGGAAAGAAAGGCAGTGGCAGGAACCGCATCTGCAACGACCGACACCAAGGAAGAGTTTCCTTAAAACATCAGAAGAACTTAGAACCAATGCTGATAAAGCTAGGATACAACTATGGAGGGCTACGATCTACCTTCCCCCAGGGTGGAAAAGAGTTGTTGAAGCTTTACCTCCAGGCCATGACGGCGAATGGTTCAAATGGTTCAAATGGCTCTGAGCACTATGGGACTCAACTTCTGAGGTCATTAGTCCCCTAGAACTACTTAAACCTAAGTAACCTAAGGACATCACACACATGCATGCCCGAGGCAGGATTCGAACCTGCGACCGTAGCGGTCTCGCGGTTCCAAACTGCAGCGCCCAGAACCGCGCGGCCACTTCGGCCGGCGACGGGGAATGGACAACTTGGAAGTCCTTGAATAGACTGAGATCCGCCGGTTCTGTGGCCGAGCACTTCTAAGCCCTTCAGTCCGGAACCGCGCTCTGCTACGGTCGCAGGTTCGAATCCTGCCTCGGGCATGGATGGTTTAAATAGTTTTAAGTCTAGGGGACTGATGACCTCAGATGTTAAGTCCCACAGTGTTTACAGCCATTTGAACCATCTGACTGAGATCCGGAGTTGGAAGATCAAAAGTTAACCTGGCAAAATGGGGATACACTGATCGAAACGAAATTCGGTGTCACTGTGGAGAAGAACAGACAGTCCAGCACATGCTTTGGTGTCATTTGTGTCCAGTCTCTTGTACAGAAGGTGGCCTTGATCAAGCAATAGAAAATGCACTGGAAGTGGCCAAGTTTTGGTCAAAAGTAATTTAATCATAGACCTAATTGTGTATAATCTATGTTTCTGCACGAGACTAATTAAAATAAATAGCTTCACCTATTAATTGGTTGAAATGAGCTCTTCTGTTTTTTTCTGATACAATACAATAGATCTATAGAGCAGATGATCTTAAAGAGATTATTAATCAAAAGAACAATAGTCGGGATAATTAACGTTACAAATAACAACAAAAATTTATATATAAATCAGATATGACAGTAATTTCATATCTCTCTGCAAGATTATAGCGTCTTTGATTCTTGCATACAGTGTCAAACAGTCATTTCTCTGATAAAATTGTCCATATTAAATTGCGACAATACATAAGCTTCTGCAATAGACTAAAGAGGAAAGTTCAACATGGATGCCATCCAATTACGATTTTTGAAACTGACAGTAACTGCGTAATTTTAAAGCAAAGGCAGAAATTTCGAACATTTTACATGAAATGCTCGTATTCCTAACATTACCCGCCTCCGTAGCTCAGCTGGCTAAAGCACGTCTGTGCTATGGTGCTTGACTCTGAAGTACGCCCGTTCAAATCCAGGTGGAGCATGAAATTTTCACTTGCTTGTATTTGGCCGGCAACGCGAGGAGAAGTGGTGACACAAAGCTCCTGGTCACCAGTCTTTGCGCGAATGTGCTGAATTAAATTCCAAACCTCTCCGCAGTGCCTCATGAAGTAAGGTCATGTGATCTTGTTGATGAAGATCCGTCCATCCTTTCCCTTCATCCATAAAAACACAAACCCTACGCTACCGTTTAGAAGCACTCATCAAAACCACCAACACGAGACAGATACGCACTTGACGATTCACAGCATGTCGCAGGAAGACAACGGCAGACCATCTCCACTGCAATCTTAATTTATATTCCGAATTTTGCCACCCCCTCCCCCCCCCCCTCGTCTTTTGAACAGTGGTGCTGGTATTTAAATACTGTCACACTGTTCACAGCTTCATGTAGGTATGTCTGGTAACATATGTAAACAGGCGGGGAGAAACACAGCATTGGTTTATTACTTCATTGCTAATTTATCACTGGAAGCAGTCATACCTGATAGGTATCTGAAAGGATGCACTGCAAGGGACAACATGAAATAAGTTTTCGTGATGTGAGATTGGAAGTTGTGCGAAAGAGGCAGAGAGAGAGAGAGAGAGAGAGAGAGAGAGAGAGAGAGAGAGAGAGAGAGAGAGAGAGAGAGAGAGGGAGGGAGGGAGAGAGAGAGAGGGAGGGAGGGAGACAGTTGATTCAGAGAAGAGCTGCGCTTTTGGTCATTAGCTTCTTCGTTTAGTGACAGTGAGTATCACAGAAATATACGAACTAATCTTTGAGCATTGTGGGAGATTTTACCATCGAAATTCCGATGCTCCGCATCATTTCAGTGCGACTCGAGAAACTCTCTGTTTGCTGGAACTTACATCACTGTTAATGGTCCCGAGGACAGTGCTTTTTTTCTTTTTTAAGACGAATTCTGTTCAGTGGTATGGCGACAATATTTGAATCACGAATTAGCAAAATAACTTAGTCCCAAAAGGTAAATTTGCAGAAACAAGAACTTGTTTATCTTCTTTCTCAAATGAATACTGCACTAAATTATTGCATGATACGATATGTGTAAATAATTTACATAAAACTGTCATAAGAAAATGATCTTGTACCATCTTCATGTTCAACTATAGCATTAAAAAAGCAAGACTTCAAGTCTTTTCTCAAATTAACTTCAGTTGTGCTTTTTATATGACGAGATTCTGATACAAAAACACATCATCTGTATTTTGCTTATTGAAATACACATTTAGTATACATCTAACTATAAATTATCAGTGTAAACAATGAATCAGAAAAAACTTTACAGAATGGAAGTCAAATTTTGCACAGTTATCTCTGCCTCGCAAGCTGCGTTTTTTTCGTAAAGTGCTTTGGATTCAACGTTATTGGCAGTATACTTGAGCATTTTGCGTATATCTTTAATTTTTTTGTTTTCATTGACTGGACACACGGCATTTCGATAAGCATGCCTGTTTGGTAGTTTTGACTGTGAGATACATGGATATTTTGGCCCTGGGGTGAAATAATATTGCATTATTACTGCTATTAAAGGTTTTGCTACTACTATTACGATTTTCTGTGCAGAAAAACAGTTCCGCAAAAGTTGAAACACTGAACAATGTGATCTCTAGGGATGTCCTTAAAAGAAGTATCTGTGGAACCGGCAATTCTTGTGCAGTACTGTGGACGCCGGTTATTGTGATCATAGCCGGCCGCGGTGGTCTCGCGGTTCTAGGCGCGCAGTCCGGAACCGTGCGACTGCTACGGTCGCAGGTTCGAATCCTGACTCGGGCATGGATGTGTGTGATGTCCTCAGGTTAGTTAGGTTTAAGTAGTTCTAAGTTCTAGGGGACTGATGACCACAGCAGTTGAGTCCCATAGTGCTCAGAGCCATTTGAACCCTTTTTTGTTGTGATCATAAACATCCTCACTTTCAACAACAGTAACGGTAAAAATTCGTCTAGTGGCAGACCTAACTGTGTTCACATTATGCAGAATCCGACTACACGCCTCAGTCTTCTTTTCACTGCTGCAAAGTCCACATCTGATGGCAGAAAATAGTGTGCTCTGCTAGGAAATAGAAGTGGCATGCTCATAAAAAGCCTCTAACCATTTACAGCCATTATAAATAATTAGTATCCGCCTTCCTTCGAGAAGATATACGAGTTACTAATAAATGAAAGAGATTTTTTGGGTTACTATCAAGCAAAAGATTTTTCTATAGTTCTATTTTATCACAGAAAGCTTTTTACATTTGCGTCACAAAAATTACTGATCCACGTCATTTCTGAGTTGAGATTTTATGAATGAAAAGTTTGAATTGGTGGTCAGTTCATATCACTGAAAAACTGACTCGATTCGCCCAAGTTTTAGAACAGCTTTACATTGAGCACTGTTCACGTTGGAAAATAAATGAAATAGAAGATGAGCAGTACTCAGGAAACTCAATATTAAACACCTAAACATTATGGAAACAGTGCCTCTGCGTATTTGCCGTACGTAAATCTTAGGGCTACAAAGAAAAAATATATCTCTGTATTGTTGCAATGAAATATACAATCACTTACTCAATATTATAAGGTATATTAGCATATTGTAGCGTGTTCTAAATACTATGTATTTCTGAATCACTTTAGCAAGCAGAAGTTCCCTTTATTTCTAGAAGACATTCTGTCATTCTGATGAGCAGCTTTCTTTAAGCACATGCTGCCACCTACTGGGAACATGGACAACTGAAAGCGAGGGGTGTATTGAGAGCACACGGTGTTAAGTATGTGCTCTAATTAATTAAGTTTATTCCCTGAGCTAGAAAAAAACTAGAATTCTGACGTGAGATACATGCCACGTAAGTACTGAGCACGTTAAAATTACTAAGCTCTACAGTACTCACTTCGACCATCATCAGTTATTTTGCTCCCCAAATAGCAAAACTCCTTTACTACTTTAAGTGCCTCATTTCCTAATCTAATTCCCTCAGCATCACCCGACTTAATTAGACTACATTCCATTATCCTTGTTTTGCTTTTGTTGATGTTCATCTTATATCCTCCTTTCAAGACACTGTCCATTCCATTCAACTGCTCTTCCAAGTCCTTTGCTGTCTCTGACAGAATTGACTCGTTCGTCAGGGTTCTGTACCTCAAGCGGTGAACGATATAAACGACGACTTTGTTGTCCGAAACCCTTTTCCTCAGGAACGGAAAGATGTATAAAGTTGAAATTTCTTTCACACGTTAAGGTCTACGGTCCCTTTGCGATGAAGAAAGTGATACTTGTAACTCAATGCAATCAAAAGGTAAGGCCATTAATGTGACATATTTTGACAGTCACAAACTCTCTCTTTAAAACGTATAAAGTATAACTTGACGTAGAATCAGGAAATATGACATGAAAAGAAGAGTTGTCAGTACAAGCCAAGGAAGAGAAGTCGTTAATTTATAATTGTACCACACGAAAGAAATATTTTTTGCCATTTGTTATCCGTCTTTAATTTTGAAATTATAAGTTGTTCAAAGTCTTGGAATCCCTGGGACCGATATGTTGCCAGTATCAACGTCGATAACAGGCAAAAAATTTAGAACTCCTCGATCCGCGGAATTATATAGGATTACATAATTCTGTTTGTACGGAACCCTGAATGTGCGTGTCCCGCTCACATCTATCCAGTTTCCTTTTCGATGGGGGTAATTAAGTGTGCTGACTGTTTCCTTTCATGTAATCCTAATGTACCGCACTCAAGTTCCAAACTGCAGTTCCTGCTTACTCCAAATCTTAAGATTTCGTGAAGTGTGTTCACTCATCGTCTGCTTCTATCCATCCGGTATTGTTGATTTTCGTCTCATTGAACGCAGTCCACTTCTCGTCTCTTCTATGACACCTCCACGTCATATTTCACTTACTCATTGCACTTATTCTTGTATTATAGTACATCGTCTCTCTCTTTCTTCTTCTGTTTCTTTTCACCGTTTCGCAAGGACCTCGTTATTTTGCTTGAGATTGTGCAAACACTTATGTTTCAACGTATTAGTCACAGAAGATCCCTTTTTGTTAGGTAGTAGAATAACGCTGGTCCATTATTTTAGCCTTATGTACCCTCGAGGATCGAAGTTTGTAGAGCACAGCATCTAATGTTTCCGGTTCCAGAACATTTTCAGTAAATTTCAGAACTTTCTAGAGCCTTCTATTTTTGTCGGACACCGAACGTGTCTCTAAACATAGTCGGGGACCAAAATGTGTAGAATATAGGGTCTACGACTTCCACTTGCAGGACATCAATAAAAATTCTAGAGCCCCTAGAACATTCCATTATACTAACGCATCTTCTGTTTCTTTCGCAGATCTTTTGCCTCGTTCGAACGTCTCTGTTACTCACTAGGTCACTATACAACTCGAAACATTTTGGAGCATTCTCGGTATTCTTAGAAAAAAAAATTAGTGAGAATGAGTTAGACTCGATCTCGCCACATACATTTGCCACGCAGTCACTCTCATGTACAGACGCTACTACTAAACTTCCTTATTATCGAGATTTTACGGATGATGAAGATGTTTCGTTTGTGGGGCGTTCAAGTGCGCGGTTATCAGCGCCCGTACTAATTCCCAACCTTTGCTCAGTCCAATCTCGCCCCTTTCATGAATGATGAGGACAACATAAAACACCCAGTCATCTCGAGGCAGGTGAAAATCCCTGACCCCGCCGGGAATCGAACCCGGGACCCCGTACTCGAGAAGCGAGAACGCTACCGCGAGGCCACGAGCTGCGAACCGAAACTCTACAGCTCACCACAGCCGTTCAGTAACAGGACCTCCAACTGATTATTAACATTGTATTGGCCATCTACTGTTGTTTCCCATAGTCTGTTTTTCAGTCGAATGAAACCAGTGTCTGGGGAGTGATTCTCACTCAGTCTCTGAGTTTGAGTGGTATCAATTAACATGTGACATTAGACGGAGAGGTAAATAAGTGTGTTTCCATGAATGAAGTTTCAACATTTTTATGTACCGGTACATCAACTGAAAAATAAATCTTTCGTATTTCCGCCACTGAAAATCAATTTTTGTTTGGATATAAAAATTTAATAACTGGAGCTATGAGCTACAGTGCAAATGTAGGGTTAGAAAATGAATAGTTACTGTTGTAATTATAAATTTACTGAATCTCTGTCACTTGCTTCCTGCAAGTTTGCACGTATAAACGGTAATCCTCTTTCAGTAAATGCTGAGGTGCCCTAAAAAAGGTATATAGGATACTATTTTTGTAAATTCGGTGAGTTACCGCTTGGTTCTTAAGCATGTGGCAATTCTCTGAAGTATTTTTTTGTGAAAAATACTTTGTCATCGTTTGTCTAGAAGGGTATAGAGAAACCGCCTAAGACATCACATGATGTTGCCGGCAGAACTAACACAAAGAGAGCAGACGGCTTTCGCCTGACAAGAAAGAATGAATAATTCAGTCAGTATGAAACACTGCAACGGACTATATCGATTGCTTTCAGTCTGTTGCTGTCATAAACTTGATTCACTCGAAACTGGTAAATGGATAGTAATCGAACCGTTACGTAGTCTATGACTCACTGCCGTACAATACTGTGCTCAAGACGTACATTCTCAGAAATTTCTTCCTCAAATTAAGGCCTGTGTTTGATCCCAGTGCACTACTAATGGCCAGGAATGACTTCTTTGCTCTGCCAGTGCTTTTTTTGTAATCCTTTCTTCGACCATCATGAGTCACTTTGCTTTCTTAACTTTGCCTACACCGTGATGATCAATTTTGGTATCAAGTTTTTCGCTATTCTCACTTTTGCAGTTTCTCATTACTTTCGTCTTTGTTCGTTTTATTCACAATCCATATTCTGTACTGAAGAGACTATTCATTTCATTCAACATATCCTGTAATTCTTGTTCACTATCACCGATTATAGTAATGTGATATCCTTTCACCTTGAGTTTTATCCCACCCTTGAGCCTTTTTTCCTTTATATTATTTCCCTCATTGCTTCTTCGATGTACAGATGGATCGGTGAGGGCGAACGATTACGTCGCTGTCTTAGATCCTTTTGAATCTGACCAATTCATTCTTGGCCTTCTAGTCCTACTGTTCCCTCTAGGTTCTTGCACACTTTATATTACCCGTCTTTTTGCAAAGCTTAATCCTATTTTTGTCAGAATTTGGAACGTCTTGCAAAAATTTACGCTGTCGTAATCTTTTTCTAAACCGACAAATCCTTTGAGTGTCTCGATTTTTCTTCGTCGTTGGTTCTGTTATCAACCGAAATGTTAGTACCGCGTGTGTGCCCTTACCTTTGCTAAAGGCGAGCTGATCATCGTATAACTGATCCTCAATTGTTTTCTATGCCCTTGAGTATTATTCTTCTTAGCAACTTGGATGCCTGAGCTGTTAAGTTAACTGTGCGATAGTTCTCGCACACATCTGCCCTTGCTATCTTCGGAATTGCACGGACGGTATTTTTTCGAAAATTTGATGGCACGTAATCAGTTTCGTAGATTCTACACGTGAATGGTCGTTCCTTTCCAACTTCTACCAACGATTTTATAAAGTCCGGTGGAATTTTATCTATCCCTTCTGATAAATTTTATCTCAAGACTTCCAGAGCTAGTTTAAATTCTGACTCTAACATTGGAGCACCTATGTCACCCATTTCGACATCAAGTTTCTCCTTCTTTCATGTCATCAGACAACTACTCCCCCTGAGAGACCCATTCAGTGAACTGTTTCCTCCTATCCGCTCCCTCTTCTGCGTTTAACAATGTAATTCGCATTTCGTTCTTAATGTTACCACTCTTGGTTTTAATTTCACCGAAGGTTGTTTTGAATTTTCTGTTTGCTGAGTCAGTTCTTTTGCCGATCATTCTTTTTCAATTTCTTCACGCATTTCCTGCTCACATTTCGCCTCGGGTGTCCTGCATTTCCCGTTTATTTTGTTCCTAAGGTATTTATATTGCTGTATTCCTGTCCTTCACTCAACACTCCTGTACTTCCGTCTTTCGTCTATCAGCTAAACTATTTGATCTGCTAGCCAACCTATTCAATACTTCCACATAACTAATGAGGAAGTATTGAATAGAATTGGGGAGAAGAGAAGTTTGTGGCACAGCTTGACCAGAAGAAGGGATCGGTTGGTAGGACATGTTCTGAGGCATCAAGGGATCACCAATTTAGTATTGGAGGGCAGCGTGGAGGGTAAAAATCGTAGAGGGAGACCAAGAGATGAATACACTAAGCAGATTCAGAAGGATGTAGGTTGCAGTAGGTACTGGGAGATGAAAAAGCTTGCACAGGATAGAGTAGCATGGAGAGCTGCATCAAACCAGTCTCAGGACTGAAGACCACAACAACAACAACAACAGCCAAGGTTACTTCGCTGTTACCTTTCTTGTGCCGCTATTTGTCTGTCCAAAATCTTCAACTAAACTGCCTACTCTGTTATTCTTTGACGCAGTATCCACATCCCGAGCGAACTTCGAACGCGTCTCATTGTCACTTGTTAATTCACGAGAATATGTAGTTTCTTGCTGTTGTAATACATACTTCTAAATAAAAATCACTATGTGTGTAAAAAAAGTATCGATCCATGTCAGTGATTTCGTATGTATAAATACGTCCGTAATAAAAGAAGGCGCAGCTTTCAAATTTTTAGAGAACAGCTGGGAGAATCCTGACTGTTCGCATTTTTCTTTCCTCTTCTAGCCATCAGAACGTAAGCGTCGTAGGCTGTAGTTATTAATGAATTTTTAGTAACTAACATGTTGTGTCGTTATCGATCTACCAGACTACATGTATTATTTTGTTATTGCATTACGAATGCTAATTTTCAGTATTTCTCACGGTAGAAACGCAATACTTCGATATGTGCACCGATTTCATTTCGACACTGCAATATTCATTTTTACTTGTTGTACGACCAGAGCCTGCAGTTACTCAGAGTAAACGTCCGAGATTTCTTAAATCAGTCATAATGCATAGAGCGGTTTATCAATCCCGATATACCGTTAAAGCTTTCTAAAATTCAACTGGTCTGCAGCCTCCATCGGGCCGCTCCCAACACCAGTTTGGGACCCTGACAAACTTCCTTCTGGTAAAGATATTTTTTAATATTTTAGTTGGCAGAGGTGGAAGCCAGCTCACTCCATCTAACAGCTGTGCCCCCTGACATATTAGACAGTATTTCTGTGTCATGTAGCTACATTTTTCCCTTCAAACAGGGAAGTCGAAAATTTCCGCTGGAATTGCTGCGAGTCCCAGAGACGGCTGCACGACTCGCCGGCGGCTGGAGCTGCTTTGACCGCCAAAACTTTTGCCGACCGTGCGAACGAATCACGCGCTCCGTCACTGCCCACAAAAGCCAGTTACATGCGGACGTGTCTAACCAGAGCAGCTGTTCAACCACCACAATGCTGAGCAATACGATTCAGAAATCCCATTGTGAAAATACGGCGAGTAAAATTAAAAAGCATTTCGCATACCTAAAGGAGTGTACGGACTGTCGACCATAGAGTTAGCTGCGTTAAGTATTTAAAATTAGTAAATTAAGGGGAACTCGAAGAGAGAAGCCCATGTCAAACGCTAACCACAAGACGTTCCTTATAGGAAGGTGTCATTTTCCATAGTCAGTAATTCTCCGCTCTTCTGACTGGATCCTGATTCGCAGGCATAGCGCAAAACACTGATAACTGTAACCTCAGATGTCGATATCCCGTGCCAAAAATCTAAATAAATTTTTAGGTCAATAATACTTAGCGCGTTAGCTTATCTAAAAACTTATTGCTAAATTCGTTACAACAATATTTAAAGAAATATACTTATCGCGTTTTTCCAGTAAGCATTTTGGTGCACATACTTACTGGGCTTTTTTGTTTAGAATATCCCTTGACAATTCTTCCTTGGAGACTCAGAGTACACCTAACCTGT
Organism: Schistocerca serialis cubense; assembly: GCF_023864345.2. Taxonomy (NCBI): domain Eukaryota; kingdom Metazoa; phylum Arthropoda; class Insecta; order Orthoptera; family Acrididae; genus Schistocerca; species Schistocerca serialis. The sequence goes on along the minus strand of NC_064649.1, from coordinate 60,290,540 downwards.
ATTTCAGGTTCACTTGCGAGATACTTGTGGATGGGCTTCCAACAATAAAGACGCGATATTGGTAGCACACATTAAATTCGCTGAAGTTTGTAGTGCTCTTTCAATATTGTCCTGAAAAGTTAGCAATGGTTGATAAAAATAAACAAATGTCATGAATCACAAGATGGGAGGTATATCGAATGAAGGCAAATGTAAAAAAGACTAAAGCAATAGATCTTAAAAGTCAGTCGAGAAAGATAATAACGAATATTTGTGATGAGATTAGTAACTTTAGATATCTAGGATGTAAAATAACCAGTGAAATGATTTGTAATCAACAAATGAAACGTTGATAGGTATTGCAAATCAAATGTTTAACAGAAAGAGTAGTATTTTCTATGATCTATTATACGAAATATTCAGGAAAAGTTTGGTAAAATCATTCATATGGTTGTTGCCCTATGCGGTGCGGCAACATGGACAATGAAGCGGAGAGAGAAGAAATGTTTGTAGCACTCCCAGGCGTGGATTTGGAGAAGAGTGGAAAATGTGAATTGGATAGGGAAAATAACGAATGAGTGAGAGAAGGCAAATACTGGATGAAATTAATGAAGAGGAAAGTAAGCTGGGTACGACACTCGATGAGAAATTGTATAATCAAGAATGCGCTAGGACGAAAAATGAATGGGAAGAGAACAAGAGGAAGAAGAAGATATCAGCCAGTTGACGATATGTAGATAAAGGTATCGATTGGAGCTGTAAAAATGATGAAGGAAAACCAGAAGAACTTGCAGTGAAGGACACCACATATAGACAGAACAAATTAACATCATCATAATCATTGTCAGTTTATAGATTCGTTACTTTCACAGTATGTTAGAATAATCGACGAAAACAAATTTGTAATAAGAGAGAGATAAAAAAAAAGATAAATGTAAATATCGAGTACTATTAGCTACAAGACTTCTAGCACATCCCTCAGCCCTGGGTTCGTAAGCAGAGGTCCTGGCTTCAGGACACGGTGAGTGCATTTCTGCCAATATCTGCAGGTTGCCTACAGGCAGGGAGAATGATGTTACAATCCAGAGGGCTCTGGCAGAATATGTAATCTTTACCACTCATTAAAATGAAAGGGTGAATAACAGCGGTGTATTTAACCGCCCATCAAAAAGAAAAAGCCAGTCAGTATAGAGCCAACATGTTCCAATGTATCTGAACGATCTGAATTTTTTGCACCATGTTCAAAATTATCCGAACAACTTGAATTATTTACCAAAATACACACGAAACCACAATATTTCCATATGAAAAAAGCCAACGCCACCTTGTAAATATTCAAAAAAATGGTTCAAATGGCTCTGAGCACTATGCGACTTAACATCGGAGGACATCAGCCGCCTAGAACTTAGAACTAATTAAACCTAACTAACCTAAGAACATCACACACATCCATGCCCGAGGCAGGATTCGAACCTGCGACCGTAGAGGTCGCTCGGCTCCAGACTCTAGCGCCCAGAACCCCACGGCCACTCCGGCCGGCTGTAAATATTCCTTCACTATTTAGGCTTACGATAAATGGAACTGTCGCCAAATCTGGAGCTTGTACGAAACAACTATGGCGAAGAAAGAAAGAAATAATAGCGTTAATGCAATTCTGACTGCGCGCGCGTGCGTGTGTGTGTGTGTGTGTGTGTGTGTGTGTGTGTGTGTGTGTGTGTGTGCGTGTATGTGTGTCACACACTTTGCGACGCACGTGTTCCGCAAGCAGTTTGTACCAGCTTGGTAACAAAGTATTTTACGCGCGTCTGGTAGCGCGGAATGCCAGCTGCACAAAGCTAAACGCAAGCATTCTCTCTGCTTGTTTACGACGTGCAGCCCACAGCATTCGTGACCAGCGAGGAGTGCACACCGTCCATGAGTCGCAGGCGTAGGTGTCGGCGGAAACGGCGTCACAGGTATTTGCACTGCATCACGATGCGGTCTGAAATTACCGCTAAGCTGTAAACTCAGCCATCGTATTGACCGGCATTTCCTGATCACTGAGTGCTAGAAACCCTGTGGTAATGCGACTGCCACCGTAAAGTACTCAATAAGTGGTCGGGCTGGTGGAATAACACGGAGAAATTTTGTCTCTCAGTGAAAAACTGTTACTGCAGAGGAATTCCATCATGGTAGTTTCTAAAGTACCACACAGCTAGAATATTTGCATGGATTAGTGTTTAAGTTTGCCACTGTAAGACAGTGTGGGATGTACTGAGACCAAGAGACGAATTTACTTGTCACCGTGCCCGCATCTCGTGGTCGTGCGGTAGCGTTCTCACTTCCCGCACCCGGGTTCCCGGTTTCGATTCCCGGCGGGGTCAGGGATTTTCTCTGCCTCGTGATGGCTGGGTGTTGTGTGATGTCCTTAGGTTAGTTAGGTTTAAGTAGTTCTAAGTCTAGGGGACTGATGACCTCAGATGTTAAGTCCCATAGTGCTCAGAGCCATTTGAACCATTTGAACTTTGCACCGTGTGAGGGAACAACCTCGCATTTGCTACCCTGGTACTGGCCATACTAAAAATAAAAAAATAAAAAAAAATAAACAAAAATAAAAAAATAAAATTCGTGTCTATCCAAAGGCTTGTATCCGTTTCGCCTAAAAAAAGTACACAAAACGCATATACAGTGATGCACATTCGTGCCTCGTTGTGGCCGTCTCTTACAAATTTTGGATTCATAAGCTTTTCGTAACACCACACAAAACCAATTACTTTCAGTTGTTTTTATAATGTTTATTATGCTATAGTTTCTAACTCCACAGGTACCATTCTTCACCTCCTTTTTTCACAGCAGTCATCCTTCTATTCGAAGCAAATTAGTGCTAAACACTCTACTTTGGTGACAGCGTTATGTATACACAATGAATTTTCCCTCTTCAGCGAAGTGTGTGCTGATACGAATCTCCGTGTAAAATTAAAATAGGGAGCCGGACCGGGACTCGAACTCCGTACGTTTGCCTCTCGTGGACAAGTGCTCTACCATCTCAGTTACACGAGCACGACACACCACCCGTCATCACAGCTGTACATCTGCCTCTACCTAAGCTCCTCATCTTCCTTTGAGGACGGGCTGTGGGTAGCGCTCTCGACGTTCAGTTGCTAGACCACTTGCCCGCGAAAGGCGAACGTCCGGGGTTCGAATCCCGACCCGGCACAAAGTTTTAATCTACCACGAAATTTGAACGTTACGTACATTTCAAAGGAAGAGTAATAACGACATTGCATCGTCTTACGATTAGCTACTGCAATCAAGACCGCGCATAATACAGAAATCCATTACAAAAAATTACAGTACAGTATTGTGTATCAACTGTTGGGAAACAAACCGTGAAATTTCCACTGCAATGCTGTAACTGAATCAGATGTGTGAGTGTCTCATTCATAGTCGGTGACTATGGAGGACAAGTACCATAGGCAATGAAATAGGCAACACGATTACGAGAGCAAGTATTATTCAAGACAGGGTACAACTAGACCAGACCTTCTCCCGGAAGTTACAAGTGAATGTCTTCCACGCAACCCTTTCATTCCCGGAATGTGCCAGCAGGCACAGGAAGATTTGAAAATGGTATTTGACCATATCCCATAACAAAAAAGAGCTTTTTTATGGCTGGAAGCAGCTAAATGCATTTAAGTGTGAACAATGTAAGGGGCTACTATATCATACAGAACTACTTAAAAAAAGGACATCGACATAGCACATTGTGGGTTTGAGTATACATTACATTATCTTCTGTATGTATTGCAATATGTGTATTATGTGAAGTGGAAGAAGTGTCGTACGTATTAGTATCATTAAATTATAACTGATGACGTGATGGCCGTCACCAAACCCAAATAAATAATGGAACCAAACAGGAATTTGACTCAAATAATGAAGGAAATCGACAGAAAAGCCGCAGTTCCAACAAAACTGGAAAAAACGAATTAAGGTAAGCGTGTAACTTTCCGTTAACGTCTGGATCATTTGAGGCATGCTCGGATTAGAGAAGGATGGGGGAAGGAAATTCGGTCGTGCCTTTTTAAGGAAACCATCACCGCGTTCGCCGTAAGAGGACAGGGGAAGTCACGGGAAACGTGAATCTCGTTAACCACACTACGATCTGAACCAACGTCCTCCCGAACAAAAGTCCGGTGTCTTACCACCGCAACACAATGCTCAGTGTGCAGATGTCTATATAAAAGGATTCATCACTGCTGTTCATGGCTCTTTGCATAACCTAAAAATTATCATACAGATGTGTACGGTCGCCGAAAGTAAAAACTGGCCCAAGCGTAAACTTTTTCCCAACGAAAATCGTTATTTTTGTTTGGTATTTAGGCGTCAGTGGTCTGCACGTTGGTAGTGCATTGAAGTTACGATGTATGAAACGCGTTCTTAAGGTGTCCTCACCCGTTCAATAATTTTGTCAAACCGACACAGTATATTCACCGTCCGAGGGTGTGTATTGTCGGATTTTCTGTACTACAAATATCGACGAGCATTACTGATGGTCCTAAAACTTTTACCAGTTTTTTCAATACATACTGAACGTGTTGGATTAAATGTTGACGGTTTGACAATTTTTCCATTGAGATGTGACACAGCTCCATGAAGTAGCCACTCGGAGTTAGTGTGCAATGTTTGTGTTTTCAAATAGCCTTTCTACATAATTATCATATCTCTCATCCAGTTTCTCAAGTAGTATTTCAACACGAAACAATTTTAATAGACCTATGAGAGAGTAATCACTCTAGGTTGGTCAACAGAGGATTCTATGTGGCGCAGCATACTTTATTAATTTGAAAATATAGCATAGACTGATATATTACGCAGCAATTTGGAAAAATGATTCCATTTCAAAAATACGTCATGTGTCTGCAGTGACTAGTGACACGTCTCAGAATACCATGTCAGCTTCAGCAAATCATTACTATTTTACGGTAACCGCAGAAACATATCCTTGCCAAGAGAACGCAATTACTCCACAAGTTTACATAGAAATTTACTAATTGTGTTTGCTGATGTTACAAAACTAAACTTCGAGCATTCGAATGTCCTGCCTGTCCGGAGAAATTCCATAGTTACTCCTATTTTCACATCGCCTGCGATTGCCCCTATCACATTTGTTTCTCTATTTTTATCTCATGTCGGTGTGAATAACTTGGCGTACGATGCAGGACTCATCGGAAAATAATTTATGAAATCTCTCGGGACCGTGGTTCCGATACGTGTGGCCAGTAGCTCCTTTTCTTCAACCATTCTCGGGCACAATATTTATTTTTCACTGTTTTTTTGTTGCTTTCAAGTTGTAGGTAATATAACTGCAACACGTGTTCGAACACGAACTTCGAAAAAACCGTTGTCAGCTGAAAATGCTGGTGAGTTTTATTAATGGTGTGAGGTGGCTTCAGTATATTGCTGCTTTGGCAAATTAGTATTGTTGATAAATATTGAGCGTGTGCGAGCCCCTAGGAGCTGTTACTGATCATAGGAACAGCCGGTTGTATATAGGTACTTCGTGAGCGAAGACATGTACAGACTCTTTGCGCCTGCTCAAATGGTTCAAAAAGGCTCTGAGCACTATGGGACTCAACATCTGAGGTCATCAGTCCCCTAGAACTTAGAACTACTTAAACCTAACTAACCTGAGGACATCACACACATCCATGCCCGAGGCAGGATTCGAACCTGCGACCGTAGCGGTCGCGCGGTTCCTGCCTGAAGTGCCTAGAACCGCTCGGCCACAGCGGTTTGCGGCTGCAAGTAGCGGTACGCTGCGGTGCTGCACATTGTAACCCGTGCTCGTGGGTAGGTGCTTCGGAGCGATAAAAACAGCGTGAGCGGCAAGCCACGGAGTGCCCGGCCAAGGACAATAGGAGAACGGACGGCTGCACAAGGCGCCCCATTGTCTGACAGCTGAATGGCGGTGTCCTGCGAGACAACGCTGCACGGGCGAGCCTTCTGGGATTTCAAGAGAAGCCGCGGCCAGTTGGGAATGTCCTTAATGTCAGCCGTGTCTTCCCAGCCATCCACCTCCCATCTCTCTCTTCCTTACTGAATACACTCCACTGTTTACAACTAGACACTAAGTTCAAAAACAACTGCCAGAACGTACTCTAAAACTTGTATGCAGAAACGCGTACACAGGAACGTAGGAGGAATGTTAAAAATATATTAAAATTAGTAAATAGTGGAAAACAGTAAATGGCTGGTTGATTGATTTCGGGGAAGGGACCTAACAGCGAGGTCATCGGATTAGGGAAGGACGGGGAAGGAAGTCGGCCGTGCCCTTTCAAAGGAAACATCCCGGTATTAATAGAATGAAATTTTCACTCTACAGCGGAGTAGGTGCTGATATACAACTTCCTGGCAGATTAGAAGTGTGTGCCGGACCGAGACTCGAACTCGGGACCTTTGCCTTTCGCTGGCAAGTGCTCTACCATCTGAGCTACCCAAGCACGACTCACGCCCCTTCCTCACAGCTTTAAATCCGCCAGCAGAAAGGCAAAGGTCTCGACTTCGAGTCTCGGTCCGGCACACAGTTCTAATCCGCCAGGAAGTTTCATCCCGGCATCTGCCTGAAGCGATTTAGGGAAATCACAGAAAACCTAAATCAGGATGGCCGGACGCGGACTCGAACCGTCGTCCTCCCCTCCCGAATGTGAGAGTCCAGTGTGCTAACCACTGCGCCACCTCGCTCGGTAGCAAATAGCGAAATAGTAAATACACTCTTGTGTAAATAGTGCAAAATAGTGAATACACTCTAAGAAATAACAAAAAATGAAAAAAAGACGCGCGGCGTAGGAATTATCCGAATGCGACGGAAAACTAGTAAGTGTACAGACAAACAAGTGATCACAATATCAGAAAAATTGGATGGTTTATTCAAGGAAAAGGGTGTCACAAACTGAGCGAGTCAATAACGTATTGGTGCTCCTCCGGCCCATATGCAAGCAATTACTCCGCTTTTCACTGAGTTGTTCGATATCCTCCTGAGCGATTTCGTGCCAAATTTTGTCCAGTTGGCGAGACAGACCACCGAAATCCCGAGATGGATGGAGAACCCTGTCCTTTACGCTCCAAACGTTCTCCATGTGGTAGAGAGATCCAGCAACCTTGCTGGCCAAGGTAGGGTCTGGCCAGCACGAAGACGAGCAGTGGAAGCTCTCGCAGCGTGCAGGTGGATCTCATCATGCTGAAGTGTAAGCTCAGGATGTCTTTCCATGAAGGGAAACAAAACGGCGTGTAGAATATCGTCGAAGTACCGCTGTGCTGTAAGCGTGCCGTGGATAACAACCGAAGAGGTCCTGCTATGACCATCAATCGTGGTTATCCGGCCGTCGTACAGTGGGACAGGGTCAGGCTGGTATCCCACCACTGTCCTGAGCTTGTCCAGACACTTCTTTACTGGTCATTAGGGTTCATTTCGAAGCGACACTCATCACTGAAGACTATTAGACTCAAGTCAATGAGATTCCGGGTCGAAGACGTGTCTGGAGATGCCCCAGACAGAGGTGTGAAATTGGCATCATTTGTCTTTCTGTACATGTACATCACATCCACCGATTTTACGATATTGCAGTGACTGTGTTATTCTGATTACGATTCCAAGTTTCTTTGGACATGCTTGCAGGCACTGCGGCGACTGCAGCCGTTATGAAATACACCAAACGTATTCGCAATTGCGAAGGACAACTATTAGCTGCAAAATGGAGTGACGACAGTGAAAATTTGTGCCGCACCACGACTCGAACCGGATTTCCCACATATCGTGAGCGGAGTGGTCGCCTTACCATTTATCTCACGGCCAGGCAATAACTTCCTTATGTTGCCAAACCCGCGGTAAGAGGGAAATCCGGGTTCGTGTCCCGGTCCGGTACAAATTTTCATTGTAGTCATTCCATTATACAACTGATGGTTGTCCGTAGTCGAAATTGCGAATACATTTGGTGTGTCTACCGATTTTCGTCCCATCCGAATAATTCCCTCGTGGTGAATCTTTCTTTTTAGTCTTAGTATGTTTTAGGAGACGATAGTATAGAATAGTAACCATTCCCATTATATTCTTCTTCTTTTTCTTCTTCTTCTTCTTTTTCTTCTTTTTCTTCACTTCATTCAGCCGTTTTACATCCCGTTCCGTCTTCTCTGTATCCGTCTATTCCTCGACAGTCCCACATGTATCTTCGTCCTGGGTTTGCAACAGATTACTTCCAGAATGAGATTTTTACTCTGCAGCGGAGTGTGCACTGATATGAAACTTCCTGGCAGATTAAAACTGCGTGCCGGACTGAGACTCGAACTCGGGACCTTTGCATTTCGCGGGCAAGCGCTCTACCATCTGAGCTACCCAAGCACGACTCACGCCCCTTCCTCACAGCTTTATATCCGCCAGCACTTTCCCGCGAAAGGCAAAGGACCCGAGTTCGAGTCTCGGTCCGGCACACCGTTTTAATCTGCCAGGAAGTTTCAACAGATTACTTATTTAACCCTGCCCACTTCCACCCAGTTCCGTTGACATTTTGTTTCCATTTTATACATCCTTGCTCTTTTTTATTTGTATTCGTACAGTATACATTAATTACTTCTCTTATAATATTGCTTCGGATTCCATATCTGAGGGTACAGTCTTCAACTACACCAAAAATTTAATTTCACACGACTGTATTCTTCGTTTGCTTTTCTTAGTTAATGTCTAGGGAACCCTAATGAACACGAAGTACCCTTCGCTGCATTGTTACGCGGTTTCTGGTGCATATGTGCGGGTGTTGCGTCCGCTTTCGCTTAACAGAACGAGTAATTCATTAGTAGCTAATAGAAGATGAAATAAGGGTATTATTCGCCAATCTGAGATGCCATCGGCAAGACATGTAATAGACTAAATTTGCAAAGCCTGTCAGAAATTAGTATCACCACCTATGGATAACGGCAAAAAAAAAAAAATTAAAAAATAAAAGTTTCCAAATATATGTTCCAAACGGTTACATTTTATTATAAGACCTTCACTTAAAGGATAGGAAAGCATTTCTTAAAACCATTTATGATTTGTGTTCACAGCGATTTCTGTAAACACAGACACACAGTATGTCTGTAAAACATACGACTTCTGTCATACTGTTGTACGGACTCGACAATATAACGCAACAGTAAGGAAGTGCCTGCTGCAGAAAGTGTGCTGGTACGGTCTGGCGCCATGGATATTTCTTGTCGTAAAAATTTGAAACAACATTTTTTTTAAATAAAATTATGACAGCCGTAAGAGTTCCCTCATATTTTGTTCCCATAAAGAGAGAGCGATGCTGCTTATGTAAATCCATGGTTATTCACTCTCCAAGCAGAATTTCGTCTTTGTTAAGAAAAATTAAGACTCGTAACGCCAAGGAAAGAGTGGTTGACGGTCGTTGACCAGAATATACTAGACACATCTTTATCGATTGTGATCATATATTTTTTTTCTCTATTTGACCGCAGAATTATACCATACAGGCTAGCGCACGGTGAAATGATCGACTTCCTATGCAGGTTAATAGGTACGCCCTTCTTCAGACACGTTCTTAAATTCAGCTTAAATTTTTCTCCGTCCGCAGCTCGTGGTCGCGCGGTAGCGTTCTCGCTTCCCACGCCCGGGTTCTCGCGTTCGATTCCCGACGGGGTCAGGGATTTTCTCTGCCTCGTGATGACTGGGTGTTGTGTGATGTCCTTACGGTAGTTAGGTTTAAGTAGTTCTAAGTTCTAGGGGGCTGATGACCATAGATGTTAAGTCCCATAGTGCTCAGAGCCATTTGAACCATTTTTTTTAAATTTCTCCCTTACTCTGACATACAAGGAAGATCGTCTTTAGTTTCTCCACGACGGTATTTGTAACAAAGTCTAATTGCACCGGCGTGAGAACCTTAAACATTGAACATGGCAGCAGGCATTCCATGACTAATTGAAAATGGCTGACATGTCGTTCGGCACATGTTCAGCAACTGAAATATTTTACGGGAGTATTAGGTTGTAATACATTTCCTTCTTAAAAGAAATGTGCTCACTGCTGATATTTGCCAATAACGCGGAATACGTGAACTAAATTTAAATCATTTTACAACGACTTTTTTCTGATAGTTATTAAACTTGTTTGTTATTGCCACATAGGACATTAAACTATGAAATAAACGTATATAATAAATATAAAACCTGACCATCAGGAATGGAGAAAAAATTTAAATTCATTGAATATTTTTAAAAGTTATATTTTAAATATATATAATATTATTTAAAATCTAATGCGAGCCACAGAATTTTGAAAACATATAACTGTTTATAATTTGCGATCTAGACCATTCTAAAAATTCTGTAATAATTTTTTAAAGAATGTGTAATAATTATAAGCAAGATTTGTCCATGCGTCCAACATGACTCCGTAATCCACCACACAACCCCATTGTGATTATACGATATGGTAGCCCTCCATTCACCGTCCATGAAGAAAGTTTCGATTTGGAACTCCAAGGATTCGGTAAGAAGTTACAGGTAAGGGAATTTTAGTAATGTAAAGTTTTCTTACTTATGTAACTTGCACTGAGACATTGCCATGTTAAAAACTTTTGCTTTTTGTTAACAGTCCAAAATTAGGCTGTTTAGTTTAGCACTTCATTGATCAATGTCATCAAATTTGCACCGAACAGAAATAAAGCGTTCTCTTCTCTACATTATTCAATATGAATGCCATAGGAAGTATTCAATAAATTATGAGGAGACATTTCTCTGCGTTACTGGCAAAATTGCTAATGAAGTAAATAAATTTTTGGGTTAAGAAAGTAACGATATTTAAGTTTTATTTACTTATAGGGGACACAGAATCTTTTTCCTTGTAACATGTAACATAGAAAAAATTTTGTTCTTGCAAATCGATATGTTACTTGACACAATATATTTGATTACGGCAATTTTATCATATGTAGACTTGGTTGGAGACCGTGACTGTTATATAAAATAAATTGTTGTTGTACACCACCAAAAATTTAAATTTGATTACGGCTTGTCATGTTAAGGCGATCCTCATTCACAGAACAGGTAGCTCACACAGCGATATGTAACTACTTTCATGTCGATCTTCCACTTTGAGAACGAACACATGAACGAGGTATGGAGATTAATGAAATTATAGACTAACTTCTTAACTCTCTTATTGCCAGTCGGAAATTTCCGTCTTTGCAAGAAATAATTTTGACCCCAGCTATAAAACACAGCATTGTTTCAAACTTCAGTTTGCTGCAGAACTAAGCACCGGATCGATCTGTGACCGTAACGTAACGTGGGGACGTTCGAGCAACTAACCGTAAGGAAACACACAAGAAAATTCTACGGAGAACGAAATATTGTGCAAAAAATGAAACTGTAGTTGCTGAACATACCTATTCAACAGTACAGCTCATCTGATACACGGCAGTTGACGGTAACTTTATTACTCTGTAAAGTTCGCATTTCATTAAGTCTGATCCATGTCATAATATTCGCTCCGAACAGAGGTAAATCATGCTCTGCTCTATATTTTTTCAATATTCAAGAATGCAATTTGAAGAAGTTAACAAGAGTTTACGAATAAATCATGTACTACTTTGAAGTTGTTTACCCAGTATATTACGCCATTTTGAAACTTAACAGTTGCGTGGCGTGTCTCTGGCGAACAGCTGTAATTAGTGGGAGATGTTTAGTTTGTAAATGACGCGTGCTACAAGATTTATGAACTTCATTAACGGATAGCACTTAATTACACGTAACAGCTGGGTTGCTTGCTGAGACAACGTGTTTATTCGGTTAGCATAATGAACGCAATATAAAGCGGGCAACCTGATTCTAAAAAACTAGTTTACATTCTTATTTGGTCGTGTTTACAGAACTACTCGGAAATCCATTTAGAAAGACTGTTCAAGAAAATAAGAACCAAGAATTTTTATTTCTACAATTTTATTTCTACGGCATGACTATATTAATCGCTAGAGGACTTACAAGTAGCAATCTGGTAGTTACACGTAGGCGCGAAAAAAAAAAAAAAAAAAAAAAAAAGAGAACAAACATTTAGCGACGAGCTCAAGGCTTCAATCTAATTTTCATCGTTTTTTAGCAGTGGTAAATTTAGAGGACGAGTAAAATCCACTATCAACACAAAATTTGTCAGCCATAAATTAATGATTACAATAATGTACATGCTGAAACTTCCTAGCAGATTAAAACTGTGTGCCAGGCCGAGACCCGAACACGGGATCTTTGCCTTTCGCGGGCAAGTGCTCTACCATCTCAGTTAGCCAAGCAGGACTCACTACCAGTCCCCACAGCTTCAATTCTGCCAGTACCTCGTCTCCTACCTTCCAGGCAAAGGTCCGGTGTTTGAGTCTTGGTCCGGCACACAGTTTTAATCTGCCAGGAAGTTTCGTATCAGCGCACACTCCTCCGCAGAGTGAAAATTTCATTCTGTATGTACATGCTATTTACTGATCAGAGGAAAAGGTTTTTAGATAGAACTTATTTCTGTATTATTCATGGAAATTCTCAAATTAGAAGATACCCATTACCTGAAATTTTCTGATCTCATATTAACACGAGTCAAACATTTCTTACGAGCCCAGTACTCAGTGACATCTTTAATAAATGAAATTTTTCGACTGTACTACATATTTACAGCAAAAATTAGTGGTAAATGGAAAATATTTAACTTTCTCAGTGCTGGTCATTGGCTTTCGGATTACAACAAGCAGTACCAATCCTCGTAACGCAGAGAAATAGCAATACGAAACTCAGAGCAACACATATTGTGGTACACTGCGCGATAAAGCAGTTAGATAAACTATGGACCGTAATCTGGCTGTATGTGGAGATACCGCGGTTTAATTACATTACATAACTGTAGAAAAACTTCAGTATTGCATGTTGCTGGAGAAAGGAATTTATAGCGTATTGCAACATTTTATACAACCGTACCGTTGAAAAATGAAAAAACATGGTTCGCTGATTTCTATCACGCTACAGGGATCACAGACTACGACTCGAAATTGTAGTGTTTCTTTGGCTGTCTACTCACAGCCTTGCAGTTCCTCATATGTATCTCTGACTTAGAGCAAAACTTATTTGGAAAAGGAATTTCAACTACTGTGAAGTCTTCGAAGTTCACATGCCACAAACAAAATTCACGGAATACAGGTAATGATGGCTCCAGTTATGCATACATCGATGTAGGCTGCCTGATTCTGCACACATTGAGAGCATAGAGACCTGAAGAAGACGTTAATCAGACGCCGAAATTTGTCATCTAAATACAATAACTTTTGGAAACACAGATCTGTCCGGAAAATTTTTTTGTTGTCTGGTAAATGCCTCACAAGCCGCTGTACGGTATCCACGATTAAAACTAACATTTCCCGTTGCTTTAAAACGCAAAAATTAATTTTTTGAAGAACTCTAAGCAACGCTGCGTGCATGATGGCTATCCTGATGAAACAAAATCTACGTAAAGACATTCACCTGAGAAACATCGCAATCAGCAAATTTTCGCGATGGTTACAAAAGGTATTTCTTCATTTAACAGACTTTAGAAGGGCTTCACACGTCAATCGTCTGCGCCTACGCCGAGTCGATTAGCGATAGGGACGGTATCTGCTTTTTCAAGTTGCAGTGCGGCGGTATTGAAATATTAACATCTGATATATTTCCAAATCTATGTCGTAGTAGCCTGCCGATACATAGCGTCATTAGAATGAAAACGCATTTGATGCGTAAAACGACGAGATTGCTTGGGCCAAAGTATCTTCCATGGCCATTCGTGGTGAGCGTATTCTGTCACGTTAAAACTACTGACACGTGCCTATCCCAAAATTCGTGTCCATCGCAAAGTACGTATCTTGGCTGTAAGTTCAGAAAATGAGGACCAATGCCGTGGTAAAAATGGAAGAACCAGCAGTGCAAGAATGATACTTTGAAATTTTCATTCGTTTTTTTCCTTATGAGAGTCACTTCTATGAATAGCATGTCTAAATCTTTCCGATCTATTTTACAAAAAACAAATATTACTTAAATTAGTAAGTCAGGGTGTTAGGTTACATTATTTGCACTCATTTCACGAATTAACTCCCGTATAATGAGTTTAACGAACAGCCGTCACCTACACAACAAAATAAAATGCGTTTCAAAGGGCAAAATTAACTTCCAAAATGAGCTGATACTTTTTTGTTGTAAACTCTACCTTCACACCTATAAGCGAGCTTTTCGTTAGGATTTTCCACCAGACACAGGGAACAAACAAAAATCATGTATACTAAAGCATTCTTACTACGTATTCGCGTATAAATAGACAGTATAAATAGACAGTGTGTGCTTTCTACTGAATTGCTAGTTAACTGACTTGTTTCATTTAGTGCCTGAAGACGAACGATGCATTCCCAAACGTCTTGAAAATTATTGGAATTATGAAAATACGACTGTAGTTAGGCTCTGATGGTTGCTAGTGCTTCCAGACAGAAATGAAAATTACTGTATCATCTTAACAATAATTTATACAGGCTGTTAGGCTGTTATAGGTACAAACGAAAGGACAATGAAACATACAAATAAACCTAATTGTACACAAACCGAACATTTATCCGATACGACGTATTACGACTGAGTTCACAAAGATCCTAACTGTAGATACGCACTTGAGGACACAGTTCAAATGAAATCAGGTTGCAGCACGTCCCCTGATCCACTTCCGTAGAACTTCAAAAATCCCCGGCGTCCTCCCGATGCATTGACAAGAATCAGCGCTTCGGTGTATTCCACCGGTGCTGATAAAGAGAAATGCAAGAAACGAAACGTCGAGTTTCGAAATCGAGGTTCAGTTGATCAGCAATCCGTAGCCTTCTCTACACAGTAAGGTTGCACGTGTAGGAAATACAAAAATCAGATGTAAATCCAGTTTGGACGGAGGTTTCTAAGCATTTCGTTGTGAAAATGGACAGCCCTACCCTCTTCCACGCACTTCCCTGCGATATTTCGAGATTATATACACGTAGGCAGACACAGATTAGATCTAAAATGAGCAGCTACATGCTGGACAATGACAGTCGCTCCATCTACTAATACATCAGACGGAAGTTAAATATGCGATCAAACATTTTTCTGAATACGTTTGCCTCATTATTTCGTACTTATATTGTTTTTGCTGTATGCAGATACCATATACCGGCAATGATAATGAAGTACATGTAGACAACTATGCGTCATACATTTCATAAAAAGTAGAAATGTGACGTGAAAAAATGAAGCTAAAGAAATTATTTTTCGCCGCGCCGGTTAGCCGAGCGGTCTGGGGCGGCTTGCCTTGGTTCACGCGGCTCCTGCCGTCCGAGGTTCGAGTCCTCCCTCGGGCAGGGGTGTGTGTTGTCCTTAGCATAAGTTGGTTTAAGTTAGAGTGCGTAGTGCGTAAGCTTAGGGACCGATGACCTTAGCAGTTTGGTCGCATAGGAACTTACCACCAATTTTTAATTTCCAAATAATTTTTCACGATACAGTTTCAGCATTCAAAAGTCTCTGAACATAATGGTGATAAATATAGTAAGCCAAATGACTTACGTTAATTGAAGATAGATGAGAAGCCGAAACAGATACAGTTTGAAAACAGTGGCTAGATTTTTTTTAAAGTAATAATTGCAATAATTATCTCTTCCGTTGGTAGAATATTTCACACATCAGGAAAGACAAGTTATGGAACAGTGGTGTGTTACCCCACCGTATTTATTGTTTTATTTTACAAACTGGTTTTCTTTTTTCCCCAGGTTTCAAAGATAAGTATTAACGGCTCTGAAATATATATTTCAGAGCCGTATATATGTTTTAAGATATTGCACCCACATAGTTGTTTCCAAGGACGAAAATAGTTAATGTTTGATTTAGAACTTCAAAGAAGGGATTATTTCAGTCAAAATGCAATTTAAGGTTACATCGTCCCTAATCTAACATAAAAATTAAATTTCTGTCTACTTGTAGTATCACAATTAGCTAAATTTTGCCCCGTGAAAAAAAATAAAAAATAAAAAAAGAACAGTCGCGCAACACGATTTATTTTCGCCACTCACCCATAATAACTAGCAGATACTGCGACAGATAACAGATAATTCCCGGCTACTCCGTCGTAATCGAGCGTCCACTTCGTTCTAAAAACAGGCGGTCCGCAGCCGAAACGAAAGAACAGTGATGTGTTCGGTAACGAAGCGGCTGTCTAACATACGTGTATACTTTTTGTATGAATTATCTGATTCTCTGATATCAGACCAGGAGCGTTTGCTATTGTCCTTCCCGTCGCGCCAATTCATATATCAAATTAATTTTTTTCCCCGTCACAGAGTTACTTCTGTCGCTGCAGCAATAACGATTTGGGGAGAGACGAAGAGGTGTGGCGAGATAATAAAGAATTCTAAACTTCGACTGGAATTACAAGTTTCGTGTCTGTACAAACACTGTTGCTGGCCAAGTTTCTGTCCAGCTCTCGAAGGCAGAACGTCGTTTAACTGCCCGCGATCCTTTCATCCTGTCCCCCATTATGGGAATGTCCGTTAAGGGAGACACGGGAGAGAAGGAGAAGTGCTAGCAACGAAAGGGGTGAGACAAGTGGGGAGCAAAGTCACCCTTCATAACCACGAACCGCCATCTTTGGTAACGTACGACACGCCACGGCGTCTCTGACCCTGTTTTATTCATGAAGAATGCCACACACGAGCGAACTATGCAGAACGGCGAAGTCTGTTGCATGCGTACACACACACACACACACACACACACACACACACACACACACGTGCGTGCAAGCGATCTACAAAAAGTTCGCCGCTTCTTGTAACATCTAGGGCAACCGCGGAAGAACTTTTCTGCCACAAACTAAATCAACCCCGCACTCCAGCATGGCTGTCGTCTCGAAATTCCTTTTCTTCCTCTCATATTCTCTCTCTGTTTCTCTCTTCGCGTGTCCTCGTCGTTTAGTAGCAGGACTGACTTCAAAGACCAGCATGTATCGAGAAAATACTGGAGCAACAGATGGAGGGGGATGTCTGGCGAAAGGGTGAACGCAGAGGACTTCTGGAGAGGGTAGTGGTAGGTAAAATGGATTGCGTTGTATCGAGGAGCAGCGGCAGAAGCAATCGATGCTGGAAAAACTCTGAGCGTAGCGAGAAATGTGGATCGCTTGGTCGGAGGTCAAAGAGGAAAAAAGAAAGAGAAGTTGGTCGCGAGATCGGGGAGGAGGAAGAGCAAAAAATGCCGTCCGGCGGAATGGAGCAGTCGATAATTGAACTCGCGCATGCGCATTGGGTTGCTACTCCGAAAGAGACTGTCCCATGCTGGGCACGCGCAGGCGCCGGATTCGGTAGTTCGACGCGCATGCGCCTGAACCATTCAGCCAATCAGATCGTCGGGCAGTGCGGTTGCGACTGCCGCGCCGCGCGGCGGACGCCGAGGGAACTATGACTCTTCATTCCAGAAGGCAGCCCATTCGAGGCCAGAAGCGGTTGGGAACTACGGTGATACCTCAATAGTGAAGCCGGAGTAATCGAACGTGAAATGATTACAGCGCGCTTATATGGAAGACATTCTACGCCTGTAGTGCCAGAATTATCGAGAAAATTTAGTGCAACTTGCAATTTAAAATGTGTTTCTATAACTAGGTTACTTGAAAGCTAAAGAATATAAAAGTGCATCGCTTTAGTGTAACATGCAGCAGACTGCGAACTCCTACTAAATGCAACAGCTTATTTATATATGTTCATCCTTGTAGATCAACTGGAACTTAACCTACGTTACTTAATTTTTAGGCGTAATACGAAAGACGTAAATATTTTCATTTCTAAACATTTTTATCATTCGCAAGTCGAATAGAGTTCTCCGTATTCCTTTACATACTCTAGTGCTTGAAGCTGAGCTGAATATAAGTTGCAGGTAACTTCTGTATGTTATAAAAGAATTAACAGATTTTTAAGTCGATGTAGCTTACATATTTTTAAAGCGAAATCGCAGAGAAAGATATAAAATTTATTAAGCGTTTTCTACTGTTCATCTAGTTGTATAAGAAATTATAAAATATCTTCATTTGTAGACAGATTAATAACTCGTGATATGAATAGCGTTCTCGGTGTTCCTTTTCCGACTGTGGCATTTGAATCTAAGCTACAAATTAGAACTTTTCTGTGTTATGGAGAAAATAAACGTTTTTCAGAAATGGATGTACATATTTTTGAAGCGAAATCGCAGAGAAAAGCGACTCGTTTTATAAGCGTTTTCTATTCTTTATTTAATTGCATAATAAAGATGTCAATATCTTCATTTGTAAATATTTCAACAATTCATGACTCGAATGTTGTTCTCCGCATTCCTTCGAAGACTGTGACGATGAAGTCCGAGTGAAAAATAAGTACGGCTTTTCTGTATTATGAAGAAAATTACCTACTTTGAGATGGCGATATACGTATGAGATCGTAGAGAGGAAAGGAGGGCGTTTTACTGATTATGTTGTTAATATACTTAAGTGGAAGCATGAAACAGCGTTGAAGTGTGCATATAGAGATGAGCTTTTATCTAAAGTTATGATCAATCAAACGACTTTTTAACGAAGCTTAGAGGAGGGGAGAAAAGTCTCATAATGTTGGTTGATTCATTGAACGTAACCTTTAAAAATACTACCTTTTTTCACAAAACTGACAAGTTCCAGCTTAAACAGACGTTAGAGATAACTTTTAAGAGGTTGTACACTTTCCGCGAAACTTGTTTAAGAGAAGTGTTATATTTTTGTGACAGATTGGTTCAAAGAAAAATCTATTCACGCAAAGTTTAGGATAAAATGCGATTAAGTAAAATTAATGAAACTGGAGAAAATAATGTGTTTTTTCATCCAGCAGTCACTAGTAGCTAACAAATGTACAGCTCTTAGCAAATCTAGACTTCTCTGATTTTTCGAG
Organism: Schistocerca serialis cubense; assembly: GCF_023864345.2. NCBI lineage: Eukaryota > Metazoa > Arthropoda > Insecta > Orthoptera > Acrididae > Schistocerca > Schistocerca serialis. The sequence goes on along the minus strand of NC_064649.1, from coordinate 60,271,581 downwards.
TTACAAGTAGATAATTTCTGCGCACAAGGAAACATTAGATTCGAAATTTTAACGATCTGAATTATCAGTGGACAAGATGCGTTATTTCGAAATCATTCAATTACTTACGGGTGGATTAACCTAAATATTTCGTATTTTGTCGGATGTCACGAATTAGCCTATTAGAAGCTGTGAGAAGAGGTGCAAGAGAAACAGATTTTTCTACATAAGAATTAATCTTTAATTTTTATATGTGTTAGTTACTGGAAGTTTTAAAGAAATGCACATTAATTAAATTCGTTTTAGTATAACACCAACTATTTCAAACTGCTGCGTCCAGTACATAATGCGCGTATTCTTTTTTTCTCGAGGAGAAGTAGAATTTCAGCCCTGTGTCCCTGCAAAAGGCTTGATGGAAAGTCTGTGAAAATGGTACGCAAATCACTTTTACATACTGGTTTTGTCAGTGTTATCTATTAATTTTTGTGAAGTAATATTGAAGTGTTATTCTATTCGTGGATGTGTCGATCTTTTTTCCAATGACGATGGTGTACCGTATCCAAATTGACGCCCGGGGAGTTTTATATTACCTTCTGACGGAAGAATCAGTAAGAAATTGTTATCAATACGTGCGTTATATGCAAAAGACTTTTGTATACGCACATTTTACTGGAAACCGTTCTGAAGGACGAAGGATGGAAATGGGGGTGTAGATATGAAAGACGTAGAGAGGGAAAAAAAATATGGGTGCCATTAGCTGAAATGAGATAAAGATTTAGTTTTAAAAATTTTAAAAACTGAAGATGATTAACATCGCAGTGTAAAAGACGTAGATTTCTGAGCTGTTTCGCACGTCAGCATTCCTATTTTAATGCCTTCAAGATTTCAGAGAAACATTCACAAACTAATTGCCCTATGTCCTCGTCTAAAAGCAAAGTATATGATTACATTACTTTGAAAGAAACTTTGAATAACGACGGTGCAAAACTCGTTCTACCTATTTATTTTTCATTTTATGGACGAGATAATTAATTAATACTGTGCATTTAGGGGCTTAAACCGCAGACAGGGGGACGAGAGGAACGAAAACTCAGTTATATTGATTTTGCATTACAAATTCTACTTATAAAAAATTATATGTATCTGGCACGTTTAATGTGCAGCTCCTCGTTAACGATGATTTCGAGAAAACGAGACTGAGTCCGAGCTATATAGTTACGGAACCAATGCACATTTTAAATTAACTCTTCTGTTGCAAAGCGGAGAAGAAAGAATCGAGAAGAAAACAACTGTCAATATTAAACACCGCGTAGCATAAACCAATATGTATCTAACAAAATCACACTGCTAAGATCGTAAAACTTTTCCCACAAAGAAGTAGATCTGAGAGATAAACAGGACAAAAAACTGTAATTTCTTGCTATACCCACTCAAACCAGTAAAAATTGAAGGTGTGCCTACTTAATACGCTACGTTGCGCATTTCGACATGAAGATGACAAATGTGATCTCTATACCTACAAAGTAGCCTCGTAACAAATACGAACAGTATCACTGACATCTGCTCCGCTGATATTAGACACATAGTATAAATGCATGGAGTTTACAGTTCTAGTTTCTTATGACATTATTATTTTTAATGCATTTATAATTAACAAAGCTAACCTCAGTCTGGCACACACATTTTCCTGAGTTAAACAACAGCTGGATTACAATGTCACTAATAATTGTTCGCAAAAAGGATAAAATGAGTTCTTACAGAATCACTGTTGGAAAAATATATATAGTAGGGCAGTCGATATGGAACATGAAACCCTAGATAGTTAAAATTTCATTCTTGGAACATTTCTGAAGTCGTGTTTTCGGAGAAGAAGGTGATGTACTTCGATATAATAAGTTTTAGATTCCTCTAAAGTACTCATGAGCTCAGACACCGTTTTCGTGTTGCTTTTTCTTATGGCAATAGATAATGATATTCACAAAAAAGATGTACGAAACTTCGTCATTCAATTCATTTTTTAGATGGAAGTAGTGCGTAAACCATGGGAAAATTGGGAACTATAAAACAATTCCCACTAGATGCTGAGTATGCTGATGAGAAGCATAACAGAAAAGAAGACAAACAAAGGGATTTGTTAGAAAAACAATCCAATAGTAACTGATTCCTTGCTAACAAAGCGACTAAAGCTCTTTAAGTAGCAGGACTATTCGTTGAAAAAAAAAAATTTAGGTACTTCTTTAGACTATATTACTTACAGATAATGAATTCTCGTATCCATGGTCTCAAAAAGAAATTCAAACGACGTTCAGAGATTCCTTACACACATGTTTAATGTTTTTTTGCAAATTGGCACTCAATCGAAAACTTTTCTGAGACGTCTGTCGTTCAAGTGGTTACTCAATTTCCCATTTCTTCATGTCACTTTCGTATTTATTAGTATGTACATACCCACCTACATTACATAACGTACTGAATAATATTATTTTATATGATTAAGTTACATTCGCCCTGTACAATATACTACACTACATGCTTCCTCAAATGTCAAATTCTTAATGGCGAATACCTCATCACTTGTCCAACTAATCTATACCCCTCTTGTTTATTTTCCGTTTCTTTCTACGACACATTTTTTAAATTACTAACTATTGCATGTAATTTTATACATCCATCTGCAAACCTGCTTTTTACGTTTCTCTACCTTGCCTTCAGCTACTGCGTTGCCGTTACGTCCAGTACATACTTTCGAATGTTATTTTGTTAACGATGAGTATCTGCCAGGCTCGTTTTATACTACATAAATGAAACAATAGGTTTTTCAGTCCACGGAAAACCAAAAAAACAAATGCTACCGAAATTAGTGTTACGAGAGTACGCATCGTGCTAAAGCAAGGTCAGCTGCGAATTTTTCTCCCAACTACTTCTCCGCGTGTTATGCTGCCCTAATAAGATCGGGAAAAAGAAGTTCTGTTACAAAACCGAAATTATGGAATGAGAGAAACGAATTTCAATGTGGAGCGGCCTCGCTAAGGAATTAAGTATTGTTTGCCTGTGTCTGCTGCAGGCGATAAACTCGAGCCAGAGACCTGGAGACCCGTTCTGTATGCAGTATATAGAGCATAGCCTTGAGTCACAAATCCAGCCAGCTTGTTAGCTGCTATCTGATCATAAGCGTCTTGCGTCACGAATTTAATCGGACGTCATCTCTACAATGCTGAGACGTGTTTAAGAGAGATGTTATCGCATGGCAGTCAGAGGCAACACGAAGCAGCTAATTATGTTAATTGACCCTTGTCTCGCCACCTGGTATTATAGTCTCATAATTAAGAAACAAAAACGTAATTTTAGATCTAATGCGGTTGCCTTTTTGTGACAGCAGCGATGACTTTTGGCTTAATTTTCCAGGTAAGAGCAGCATGGCTAGTAGTCACGTGACACGAGGAAATTATCCGTTTAAGAAATCCTCTTCAAAACGCGTAATAATTCTTGTAGGACAAAATCCAGAAAACAGAAACTTTCTTTTCTTTGAAATAAATAAATACTGTATGGTTATCGTTTGAGTGAAAGCGGGTAATCAGGCAATAAGAAATTTTGATAGTTTACACATCGCATGTACCTTGTGTTTTGCAGAAGAAGCGAGTATTATGGATCTTTCCTGACAACCAGTACCCACAAGTATACGCCGGAACATTAAAATTACTTCACTTGTTCTCATTTACATCGTCTGTATAAACGTCGCGAAGTGAATGAAATGTTTGATTTTTTTCGTTTCTTGAGATACACTGTGGTAAGTTGATTTATATGGGGAGGGTTTCTGTGTTTTATACAAGTTTCAAACCGTCAAATGGTGCTAGAATGTGCCAATCTGGCAGTTTTTCTTACACAGATTCGAAACAAATGGTTTTGTGGCTTTCACATTTTGTTACAATGTTGCTACGTGTATCTTCTTACAGAATATGACTCAACGAAATTTTTATCCGGCGAGGGGAGGGAGGCAATATTCAATGGAACGTGAAAATAATAAAAAATCTGTTGCTCATTATCTCCTCTCACTGACTCACCAGAAAGCAATTTCCGCTTGAGCAGGTACTAGAAACTGACAGTTCTGGGGAAGAAAATTTTTTCCAACATAATTTCAGGAATAAAAATCAATTTGTTTGAGAACAATATTGAACCACTGAAAAAGCACCATTTAACGACTGCATTGCATCAGTTGCAATATACAAGACACCAGTATCTGTCAGTTTTCAGGTTTTTTTCCATCCTGTAATTAACAATTGTTAATCACAAGCAGTGTAAGAAATTCTTTACGAACCGTGGAAGTCAACTAACTCTTGCTTGTTTCAAAAAAGGTAATTCAAATAATGATATGGGGAAACCATATGGTGATAAGCATAAAAAATGAGAAATAGTCACCCTCTCTTCCCTTGTAGAAAATGCTTTCACCCTCTGAAGTTTTAGTAATAACCCCTTTTACTTTTGCCAGCCGAAGTGACCGTGCGGTTAAAGGCGCTGCAGTCTGGAATCGCAAGACCGCTACGGTCGCAGGTTCGAATCCTGCCTCGGGCATGGATGTTTGTGATGTCCTTAGGTTAGTTAGGTTTAACTAGTTCTAAGTTCTAGGGGACTAATGACCTCAGCAGTTGAGTCCCATAGTGCTCAGAGCCAACCCTTTTACTTTGATGTAAGTGTGTCGCGATGTATGCTATACTTGCAACAAACGTAACAGTCACATCTGTCAGCGACAACAGGTATCCACTAGGAAATCTTAAGACGAAAGTGGTACATACCTAATATCACCTATCATCTAACAAAGCAGGGAATTCCTGACATAGGTACCACGATACCCTAAGTATGTTCCGGAAATAATAATAATAATGGCTAAAATCAAACTAAAATGCCGCCTGAATTCACTGCTTAGCTGCTTCCCTAACAGAAATATCCCTATTCGTTATTAATTGCGATGCTAGGCGTAACACTTCATCTGTCCAATTGCGACTGCGCTGTTCTTCGACTTTTTCGTGTTTTCACGAACCATACCTGTAAATGACAAAGGGAAAATGGGCCGAAAATTAGTGGTACATATTCACCGCCGGAAGTGCTGACTTCTCAGAACTCCATGTCTCATACTGAAACCGCTCAATTTATAGAAACACCCCTACACAGTTATCTTCTACAATACTTATAGCATTGACATACTAACTTTACCATCTCGTGATTTAAATTGCACTACAGTCAACAAGCAGGACTGGACTTCAATTATGAATAAAACTGAGGCAGCTGCCGCGTCTTTGTGATGAAGGTGAGTTGAAATGAATTGGATAACGCAAACTCCCAGTCCCCGTGTGGAGAAATACTTCGGCCCAGCCGGGAATCGAACACGGGATACCGGGATCTAGAGGCAGCGAAGCAGACCACTAGACCACGAACTGCTGGACATCTCTAAGATGGCTCTCAAGACTGAGGAGATTGCGTAAATGCGGGCAAGAGTTGTGCTACGACATTTTGCGAATTCGGCTATGCTCTGTCCGATTGCAAGCAATTGGCGGGATTGACCTGAATGAGTTACGTTACGTTAAAAGAACATGTCCAAAATGTAATTTAAAAAGGTAGGTAGTTCACGTAACATAATATCAAGAGCTATAGTGTTTCTTTATGATGAACTGTCTCATCATTTGTTTATTTTAGTTGTAACCGACGTTCATACAGAACATACGGCATTTAAATTACTAATTACAACACACAAAAATAGGTGTAGCCGCGTACGATTTGAAAATATTTTACAACAAAGTAACAGAAACATTTTTTTATTATATGAAAGTACAAACTAAGGTATGACTGGACATGTATTTCACATTTCAAACAAATAAGTTACGCAGTTCTCTTAAAGAGTTTCTTTTTTTTTTTTAATTCCTTATGACATATTTCGTATAGGTCTACAGTAATCATCGGATATCGAACTCAGAATATTTTAATTTATTTGAAAGTTACCTAATTAGTTTTATAAACGATAATATTTTCACATACAACATTTTTCACAATATTAGTAAGCAGTTTAGAAAAAGCTCAGTAACTGTTAGACAGGTCACACTGAAACTGTTACGCCGAATTCTTATTATAATTATGTATATTCCTGTCTTAACGACTGTGAGAGAAACATTATTTGTTAATTTTTGCTTTAATCATTTGTTACCTTTATACATAAATGTAGAAATAACGGATGCGTGGTTGAGATAAACGGCTTTCATTGCAAAAGTGAAAAACCATCCGTTCTAGTTTATAATCCTGTAGATTTTGACAGGACACTCAAGTATTTGAAAAACGACGCAGGATTTTCCACGTAACTTGCAACGGTTGTATACATTTGTGCACTCGAGAAACCGATCATGTCAACAAGGCCCATCATTACACCTGCCTACGAAGAAAATAATTTTTTCCCAAAATATCGTTTTTCTTGCAGGGTGGATTCCAATTAAGAGTCTTTCTTCACCGCTCAAAACTGGAAACATTTCATCGGCAGCGCATAGGTGAATGATATAAAATAAAGGTGCAGAGCTATCTGAAGAGCAACACGTCAGTTCGCAAAATCTCCATTTTTAGCAAATAATTTACAGTGTCCGGCCGCTGTTTTAGCTTTCGTTAGTAGTTAACCTGCGACAACATAGTTGTCTATGAGAAACACTTGAGTAGTGTAACCGTTTTACTTTGACAGTGAATCTCTGTAAGATAAATTATATCCTAAATCTAGAAACATCAATATCTGCCACGCTGTACTATATTCAAATTACCTTGCGTCTTACGAAGACCTTAGGTGAGATCGCTCAGCGGTTACAGTGTAAGAGGCGTTGCCAAGTCCCCGGGGCGCTGCAATGAAATAGGTATCTAATGACTTTACTATTGACAGCGCGTGAAACATTAACGGAAAATATGCTGAAGTTGCGTGCAACTATTGCGCAGTCAAATAAATTAACAATTATATCGCTGGAAATTTCTCGTCTATATTTCTGTTTGAAGCAACATCTAATCAACATTCCGAAATCACTGTTTCCTGCATACGAAGACAGTATTTTACAGCAATAATACTTGAAAGACTATGCATTACGTACCCGAGATAATGTAGATATAAAAAAAATAAACACCTAAATTTCTACTCATGTCTTTCTCAATACCAGCAAATAAACGTGGGCGCCCGTTGGAACTTAAGTGCACAGAAAGTTAAAGACAATATGATAATAAGAAATTAACCATCGTGAACTCGTATATTCTAACATAAAACGTAGTAATACACAGGAACGAGAAGATTCAGTGCAGTGAGGACAAAATGAAAAGCTTAAAATGTATGTAAATATTGTATCTAGAGAACTACCGCTCGGCTAATCTCTCAATTTACAGATCCTCTGTTGGCCAATCACATTCAAGTTTTCCTTCATCTTCCGAAAAAAAAATTATAAGATAAACACTTTCCATTGAGAAGACACGACCGATTACGTTCCTCGTCCATCTCCAATCGGAGGTCTTGCTCCGTCTTTAATGACCACGTCCATCTCAATAATAAAGATCGTAGTTCCCTTCCTGATGAATTCCACATACTAACACAGGCATACTCGTTCAAAAAAATATAAACTGAGGTGGTCGTGTACGAGTTCGTTTATTTACACGAAAGAAAAGATTACACATATTTTAGACTTTGAGGTCTTTTTGTAGTAATTTACTTGTACTGATGCTAAAGCTGAAGCTAATATACAGATATCACATGCCATGGATCCAGATTTAATACATTCAGTTATGTTAACATGAATGCTTATACCATTACAATATTCCCGTCTATCGAAATAAATATTCTGAGAAGGAACTAGCTGACCATTTGAAAGCAGATCGCAGCATATCCTAAGGTGCTTACACAACTTTGAATTGTGAATTCATCTACACAGGCTGTAATGATTCGTCTGAAACGCAAGAAATTAACACACAAATACCACCACTGTCTTATCTCTATCATATTTAATTCTGTACAGAATAATGAAGAGGGGATGTTTTGTAAATAGTCCAAATTTGTATTTTGCTATATTTGTAGTAGTTTTCGTAAGATGAAGCGGAGGAAAAAAACATACCTCATTTGTAACAAAAGCTTACTAGGCGTACTTCGGAACCGAACTAGGAGATCAACTAAGGTCTTTGACTCCTCATATTTTGTGCAGTGTCTGTATCTAAGACTTACGAAATCGGAGAAATGGGAAAAAAATCAATAAGTTTAGGAATACCAATGGCGTGACATGAACGTAAAAATCATAGTACTGACTACCATATCTGTACGTGAAATGTTAACGGTTTTAATGTAAAGCACAAAAAGGTATGATATATCCAAACCTGTTATCTTTTGTGAGACCAGTGGGACATGACTCTTGTATTCCCGTTTCTAATTCACCTGAAGACAGCAGTGAACTTACTTCAGATACAGCCAGTAACAGTTATTCGTCGTCATCACTTGTCTCCGATGAGCTTGTTCCTGAAACAGCAGATGCGCCACAACCGATATCAAACGAACCCAAATGGCATAGTGAGTGATTTAAACTTTCCCAAAAATGGAGCTGAGGTGTTAGTTTCCACACTACAGGAAGACATCTTACATACAGCTGGTACGTTAGTGTCTGTCAGCCGGCCGATGTGGCCGCGAGGTTCTAGGCGCTTCAGTCCGGATCCGCGCGACCGCTACGGTCACAGGTTCGAATCCTGCCCCGGGCATGGATGTGTGTGATGTCCTTAGGTTAGTTAGGTTTAAGTAGTTCCAAGTTCTAGGGGACTGATGACCTCAGATGTTAAGTCCCATAGTGCTCAGAGCCATTTGAGCAATTTAGTGTCTTTCAAAAGGAACAGGAAAAGGAAAGTCTGTCGTAGTTCTTCAGCGATGAAGAAAATCTAATTCAGTAATAATATTCCAGACTTAATCGACAAACCTGGTTCTGATAATTGTTGGTCCAAATGACGGAAGAGTATTCAGCGATTCTAGTAAAAGCAGCTTTAAGGGTACGCTGCTACGCAACAGTACTGCTCTGTCTACAGTTCCACAAGTGCAACCAGTGAAGTTAAAAGGGAATTATTGGAATCTGAATTATGCTTTCGAGAGAATTTAATGTGTTGTTGCGTGGAGATACGAAAGCAATCAGTATGATTATTAGGCCCACGGAAAGAGATTCACAAAATATTCATCCCATTCGTGCGAGTGCGACAGTAGGGAAACAGACGAACATTTCAAACAAAGACAGTATCAAAAAAGAAAGTTTAACACTAGGTAATAAGAATATAATAATAATCAGCGTAGCGGATCCTAAGGAAAATATTTTTCCATCTCTTCATACAAAACGTGGGGTAATGAAACAATTTGTGAAAGGTCTTGACCAAAATGTTGGTGTTTTAAATATTCTAGCGACAAATTTCATGTTCTGCCTGAAGCCAAAATTAAAGAAGCGATCGTTCTGGGTCCTGAAATCAGAGTTCTAGATAAAGACGGAAAATTTGAAGTTATTTTGAGTTCTAAAGATAAAAATGCTTGGTGTACAAACAATGAAGTTGTCCCATTTCTCCTAGGAAACAATAAACATCCTGCTTATGTTTACAGAAGTTGAGAAGACTGTGATGCAACATGAGCCTCACATTACACTTTTACTAATGTGCTGTTTATAAAGCTAACGAAAATGTGAAATTTGGTAATAAAAATCTCTGACTTTCATTTGCAGCTCTTACTCACCTAACAATTATATAATTTTTTGAACAAAATATGTTAACACTTCCTTCTTCTATTATCGACAAACGTGATGTGATTGTTCGAAACGAGGGCTATTTCTGAAATCATCGGTACTGAACTATTAAGAATCACTATTCAAACGTAAAACAGCTCTCCACAAGTTTTAAACTGTAGACCAGTGTTATCACATATGTCCCGATAATATAAGTGCAAGGTTCAGTCTCCTCCATACTCTCCGTCCGATTTCTCATTCATACAGATATGAGTGGTGATTTATTTACAGCCAAAAGAGAACTTAAGCAAAACAAATTCATGAACAAATGAAACTATATGGCTCTACAGATGTTTTCAAGATATATATATGAAACGACAAATAAAAATTTGTGCTAAGGCCTGGATTTGAGTGCAGACCTCCTGCTCATTAGGCAAATGCACTAGCCACTACGCCATCCTGACACAGTGACTTTGCACAACTGCATGGACTATCCCAGAACGCCTCCATCCTAGATCCAAATTCCCGTTGATGCCTCAGTCCACTTAGTATTTCCCATGAACTGTAACAGCATTGCAAGGGCTCTCTAACTCTATTGAAATAGGATATCAACGTCAAGGAAACGGAGGATCGTGCCTGAAACCCAGGCATATGCACTTTAATCAAATGAAACTATATTATTTCACAGACCTTTCCAGGCCTCAAACATCCATGATATATTTTCCCACTCGTCGCTTCAGTCAGCATATCTACAACATTCATAAGCTATCTACCTATCTAGAGGCGTGCAGTACCCAATCCGACCTGACAGTGACAGCAACCCAACCAAGTATTTGACAGGAGATACCGAAAGCGTTGGCGTATACCGTCTGATGTTTACAAAAGCTTCAAGCTACGAATCAATACGGATTTAGAAAGTACCTCTCGTGCAAACCAAAGCTTGCCCCTTTTCTCGCACGATATCCAATGAACCGTGGATGATGGACGGCAGGTTACCGGATCTGTTCAAAGAGTTTGACACAGCTCCTCAGCTGGAGACTGTTAAGGGTGGTACGAGCATACTGAATAGGTTCTCAGATGTGTGAGTGACTGGAAAACATGTGAAGCGATGCAACACAGTACATCGCCTTGAAGTGTGAGTGTTCATTATAGGGAAGGACTCGCCGGCCGGTGGGGCCGAGCGGTTCTAGACGCTTCAGTCTGGAACCGGGCGACCGCTACGGTCGCAGGTTCGAATCCTGCCTCGGGCATGGATGTGTGTGATGTCCTTAGGTTAGTTAGGTTTAAGTAGTTCTAAGTTCTAGGGGACTGATGACCTCAGATGTTAAGTCCCATAGTGCTCAGAGCCATTTGAACCATTTGAGGGAAGGGTTCGTCAGGCGTGGCCCCGGCAAGTGTGATAGTACCTCTCTACTTTACTGTATACATAGACAATTCATAGGGTGGAGATCTATTCTGAACAGCACGTTGTAAGGCATCCCAGACATGCTCAATCATGTTCATGTCTGCAGAGTTCGGTGGCCAGGGGTAGCGTTTAAACTCAGAAGAGTGTTCCTGGAGCCACTCTGTAGCAATTCTGGACGAGTGGGTTGTCGCATTGTCCTGCTGGAATTGCCCAAGTCCGTCGGATGCACAGTGGACATGAATGGATACAATTGATCAGAGGGGTGCTTAAGTACGTCTCACATGTCAGAGTCGTACGTAAATGTATCAGGGTACCCACATCACTCCAATTGCACACCCCCCACTCCATTACAGATCCTCCGCCAGCTTGAACAGTCCCCTGCAGACACGCAGATCGCATGGATTCATGAGGTTGTCTTCATACCCGTACACGTCCATCCACTCCATACAATCTGGAACGAGACTCGTCGGACCAGACAACATGTTTGCAGTCATTAACAGTTAAAAGTCGGTGCTGACGGGCGCATGTGAAGTGTAAAGCTTTGTGTCGTGCAGTCATCAAGTGAACACGAGTGGGCCTTCGGCTCCGAAAGCCCATATCGATTATGTTTCGTTGAATGGTTCGCACGCTGACACTTGTTGATGGCCCAGCACTGACATCTGCAGCAATTTGCGGAAAGGTTGCACTGCTGTTACCCCGAACGATTCTGTTCAGTCTTCGTTGGTCCCGTTCGTGAAGGATCTTTTTCCGGCCGCAGCGATGTCGGATATTTGATGTTTTACCGGATTCCTGACTTTCACGGTACACTGGTGAAATGGTCGTACGGGAGAATCCCCACTTCATGGCTACCTCGGAGAAGCTGGATCCCATCGCTCGTGCGCCGACAATAACACCACGTTGAAATTCACTTAAATCTTTAAAACCTGCCACTGTAGCAGCAGTAACCCATCAAACAACTGCACCAGACACTTGTTGTGTTATATAGGCGTTGCCGACCGCAGCGCCATATTCTGCTTGTTTACAGATATCTGTATTTGAATACCCAAGCCTATACAAGTTTCTTTGCCGCTTCAATTTAGATTTGTCGTCGTGGGAATCCCTGGAGGGGAAAGAAAAACGTTCTTATCGCAAACGCTATTGAGAAAATTTAGAGGGACGGACTACGCAACGGCCCTCCTGCCAACAACCTGCATCTCATGTTAAGCAATTTAAAGACAACAGAAATCAGGGTTCGCATGGAGGCATACAGACGGCAGTTCTTACGCTCGCTCCATTTGCGAGTGGCACAGGAAAGGAAATGACTAGCAGTGTTACAGATACCCTCCGCCGCACACCGCATTGTGATTTAAGCAGTATGTAATCAGAGGTAGATGCAGATACAGATACAGTCCTGATCCATGGCAGTTCAAGTCCGGTGTTCATGGAGCAATCCTAAAACAATGTAGAAGCATTTTAGAAGCGACTGGGCGGGCCATTTTTAACGCTGCTTCTTGTAGTCCTGACAGCTTCAGCGGCGTGTCGTGAAATCTCATTTGTGGTCGGAATCCACTTTCTTGTCGCTCGTGGCTCGCGAGACAAATTACGCTACCTATTGCTTCGATAATTAAACGGGAGACGTTTACTGGCGTGCCCAGATCAATTTAATGCACTGGTATACTATTAAAAGCAGCTCTTAAATGCGGGTCGGCAGCCTCTCTATGACCATTCAGTCAAAAATGGTCTTTAATACCATATGGCTATCCTGACTGCATTCTCAAACATTCCGACATCTGACTGGACAGCTGCTGTCGCAAACAGTCAACAAACTCCACCATATGTTTCCTTGCAACTTCCAGTATTAATCTCTACAAATACAGAACAAGATAACAGTTCAAAGACAGTATGTCAAAAGACACACAGAAACACAACGTATTGAATTTCCACAGACACAAAAATGATTTATTGGCTTAAATTAGACCTCGGCCATACTAATTCTTTCACTAAACATAGCCCCAGCTAGCTAATCGCTCCAACATTCGATCCAGAACCTTTATAGATGAATCAAATGTGCACACACTAATCCAAAACACCCGTCTGTTAAATCGAAAACTGCCTGTCGGAATTCCGGAACCGCACACGGCAACGCATTAGCGAACTTTTTTAAGCCTTCCATATTGAAAAAAAATAGCTTTGTGGATCAGAAAGGATCGCTCACTCACAACGCAAGCAATGCTCCTACATCCTCGATTTCGCGGACTCCCAGCAACTGAATTAAGGTTCACGCCTTTCAACCAATCAGCCGAAGGAAAAGAATGAAAGCATTTTCATTGGTCATTTCCTGCTTCCACTGACAGCGGTCCCTAGGAGGTGCCGCCTGCGGACAGGACTTTTCATAAGGTTATTTCCAACGAATGATGGGAAGCCGGCCGCGGTGGCCGAGCGGTTCTAGGCGCTTCAGTCGGGAACCGCGTTACTGCTACGGTCGCAGGTTCGAATCCTGCCTCGGGCATGGATGTGTGTGATGTCCTTAGGTTAGGTTTACGTAGTTCTAAGTTCTAGGGGACTGATGACCTCAGATGTTAAGTCCCATAGTGATCAGAGCCATTTGAACGATGGAAAAACACATGCGTCATGCGAAAGTCAATAGCTCTTCAACCAAGCTCGACCACAAACCACAGATTACAGAAAGACCGACTCATCTGTTCCAGACTGGATGCACGCTGCCAGCTCTCGCGCCCCTAACACTCAAGAAGACGACCCCACGGCGCAACGAGGAAAGAGATACTGAAGTACATTTATATTAAATGTGTTCGCAATTGCAGATATGGACAACCACCAGGTATAGAATGTAATGACGACAATGAAAATTATTGCCGGACATGGACTCGAACCCAGATTTCCCGCTTATCCGAGTCGTCGTGTTGCTATTTGTCTATCAATGCACGACTCACGGCCAGATCCAAATTTCCATATGTCGTCAACCACGTGTCTACAACCTGTATTCGTACATCCACTATGTATATTCCCGTACAGGTGAGGCATTTTACTTGAAAGTCTCATGTGTGGTGTCGGCCGAAAGACACGATATTACAGTACACGCATGTGTGTCCAAAGGAATCTTGCATCATAATTCAGAATAACACAGGAACTGCAATATCATATAAAGAAGTACGGTTCAGCCTCCAGTACGTATCGCCTGTGTATTTATTAAAGTATACTAGAAGAATTACAACGCGGTTTCTTCATTCCTTAATTAGCATCTAGCCATAACATATTTGTAACTGAGCAGAAATCTGTTTAGACGGTTATCACTCTGTTGAAAACAGTAATCTAATACACCACACAGGCCGCAAGCAACCGAAAGCGTTGAATAGGCATCCTGATCATTGACTCCACAACATTCATGTCTGTGGAGCAATTTTCAAACAATCCTGACACAGTTCAGGATTAGTAGGGAGTCGTGGAAAGGCCGGGAGATACGGGAAGATTTCAATTAGATTACATCATGGTCAGACAGAGATTCCGAAATCAGATACTGGATTGTAAGGCGTACCCAGGAGCAGATATAGACTCAGATCACAATATAGTAGTGATGAAGAGTAGGCTGAAGTTCAAGACATTAGTCAGGAAGAATCAATACGCAAAGAAGTGGGATACGGAAGTACTAAGGAATGACGAGATACGTTTGAAGTTCTCTAACGCTATAGATACAGCAATAAGGAATAGCGCAGTAGGCAGTACAGTTGAAGAGGAATGGACATCTCTAAACAGGGCCATCACAGAAGTTGGGAAAGAAAGCATAGGTACAAAGAAGGTAGCTGAGAAGAAACCATGGGTAACAGAAGAAATACTTCAGTTGATTGATGAAAGGAGGAAGTACAAACATGTTCCGGGAAAATCAGGAATACAGAAATACAAGTCGCTGAAGAATTAAATAAATAGGAAGTGCAGGGAAGCTAAGACGAAATGGCTGCAGGAAAAATGTGAAGACTTCGAAAAAGATATGATTGTCGGAAGGACAGACTCAGCATACAGGGAAGTCAAAACAACCTTTGGTGACATTAAAAGCAACAGTGGTAACATTAAGAGTGCAACGGAAATTCCACTGTTAAATGCAGAGGAGAGAGCAGATAGGTGGAAAGAATACAATGAAAGCCTCTGTGAGGGTGAAGATTTGTCTGATGTGATAGAAGAAGAAACAGGAGTCGATTTAGAAGAGATAGGGGATCCAGTATTAGACTCGGAATTTAAAAGAGCTTTGGAGGACTTACGGTCAAATAAGGCAGAAGGGATAGATAACATTCCATCAGAATTTCTAAAATCATTGGGGGAAGTGGCAACAAAACGACTATTCACGTTGGTGTGTAGAATATATGAGTCTGGCGATGTACCATCTGACTTTCGGAAAAGCATCATCCACACAATTCCGAAGACGGCAAGAGCTGACAAGTGCGAGAATTATCGCACAATCAGCTTAACAGCTCATGCATCGAAGCTGCTTACAAGAATAATGTACAGAAGAATGGAAAAGAAAATTGAGAATGCGCTAGGTGACGATCAGTTTGGCTTTAGGAAAAGTAAAGGGACGAGAGAGGCGATTCTGACGTTACGGCTAATAATGGAAGCAAGGCTAAAGAAAAATCAAGACACTTTCATAGGATTTGTCGACCTGGAAAAAGCGTTCGACAATATAAAATGGTGCAAGCTGTTCGAGATTCTGAAAAAAGTAGGGGTAAGCTATAGGGAGAAACGGGTCATATACAATATATACAACAACCAAGAGGGAATAATAAGAGTGGACGATCAAGAACGAAGTGCTCGTATTAAGAAGGGTGTAAGACAAGGCTGTAGCCTTTCGCCCCTACTCTTCAATCTGTACATCGATGAAGCAATGATGGAAATAAAAGAAATGTTCAGGAGTGGAATTAAAATACAAGGTGAAAGGATATCAATGATACGATTCGCTGATGATATTGCTATCCTGAGTGAAAGTGAAGAAGAATTAAATGATCTGCTGAACGGAGTGAACAGTCTAATGAGTACACAGTATGGTTTGAGAGTAAATCGGAGAAAGACGAAGGTAATGAGAAGTAGTAGAAATGAGAACAGCGAGAAACTTAACCTCAGGATTGATGGTCACGAAGTCAATGAAGTTAAGAGATTCTGCTACCTAGGCAGTAAAATAACCAACTACGGACGGAGCAAGGAGGACATCAAAAGCAGACTCGCTATGGCAAAAAAGGCCTTTCTGGCCAAGAGAAGTCTACTAATATCAAATACTGGCCTTAATTTGAGGAAGAAATTTCTGAGGATGTACGTCTGGAGTACAGTAATGAAACATGGACTGTGGGAAAACCGGAACAGAAGAGAATCGAAGCATTTGAGATGTGGTGCTATAGACGAGTTGAAAATTAGGTGGACTGATAAAGTAAGGAATGAGGAGGTTCTACGCAGAATCGGAGAGGAAAGGAATATGTGGAAAACACTGATAAGGAGAAGGGACAGAATGATAGGACATCTGCTAAGGCATGAGGGAATGACTTCCATGGTACTAGAGGGAGCTGTAGAGGGCAAAAACTGTAGAGGAAGACAGAGATTGGAATACTTCAAGCAAATAATTGATGACGTAGGTTGCAAGTGCTACTCTGAGATGAAGAGGTTAGCACAGGAAAGGAATTCGTGGCGGGCCGCATCAAACCAGTCAGTAGACTGATGAGAAAAAAAAAAAAAGAAAAAGGAGTCGTGGTGAAAATAGGTGGCGAAGAGCAGTCGGTGACACCATTCAGGAGCAGGTGCCGTGAGGCATAGATATGCTGCGGAGAGAGGGCAATGCACATTGATGGGCACAATTCAGAACTAGCTGCAGTGGGGAACTCTCATACTGAAGACAGAGAGCTACGTGTGTTGGTTGACACTATGCTAAGGCAGTGGAAGTCAAGCATTGTCGTGCTGAAGAAAGAGAGAGATGTACATTCACTGGCACAACTCGGGTTCGGGGGCCATGGGACATTGTCGTGCTGGAAATAGTGACTGATGTACGTTGATTGAGAGAATTCAGGAGCAGGGGCAGTTGGGCATCGTAGTGCTGAGGACAGGGGGTAATGAACGTTGGTTGGCAGAAAAAATTTCAAATGTGTGTTAAATCTTATGGGACTTAACTGCTAAGGTCATCAGTCCCTACGCTTACACACTACTTAACCTAAACTATCCCAAGGACAAAATCACACACCCATGCCCGAGGGAGGACTCGAACCTCCGCCGGGTTGGCAGAACCTAGGAGTATTGACTGTGGGGTGCTGTCACTCTGAACACAGAGAGGTATGTTCGTTGGTTGGTGCACTGCTGGAGCTGGAGCCATGAGCATTGTCATGCTGAAGTTAGAGAACAGATTGACACATTGAACAGATGCATGGGGAATTGTCATGCTGAAGATAGCCGGGGGTGTATATTGATTGATCGGGGCTGCTGCATCAGTGTGCATCATGAGAAAACAGAATATACGGATTCTGTACATTGGTGTTCTGCTGTATTTAGTAGCATTAGCTGTTGTTCTATCTCGCAGTCCTTATAAGTTTGCCTACCATAGTTGTATTTTCAAATTTCCCTGTAGACACATCTAATGCTGAACGCCCTAGTTGGATGTGCTCAGTATCAATGTCAGATACCTGCTGGTGGGCTAGTCCCGAACACTGAACTAGTAGTATATAATTTACAAGCAGTTTAAATGTGTCGTCGTAATAGAATAAACCGGCAACGGCTTTGCCGCAGTGGCTACACCGGTTCCCGTGAGATCACCGAAGCGCTGTCGGGCGTTGTCGGCATTTGGATGGGTGCCCATCCACGCCGCCACGCGCTGTTGCCATTTTTCGGGGTGCACTCAGCCTCGTGATGCCAACGGAGGATCTACTCGACCGAATAGTAACGGCTTCGGTCAAGAATACCATCATCACGACTGGGAGAGTGGTGTGCTGACCCCACGCTCTTCCCATCCGCATCCTCCTCCGAGGATGACACGGCGGTCGGATGGTCTCGATGGGCCACTTGTTATTTTTTGGTAGAATAAAAAGTCTATTTTTCTGTCGTTTTCAGATATCTCCTCAGACGAGACCTCGAATCACAGCTACTCGTATTCCCCATTTCAAATTAAAACGCCTCCCGCCCCAACGATTCAAGCCGCTTGCTTCAAGATAAAGAGCTCCAGTGAAGCTCCATACGATACCTGTGACAGTTACGAAAGTGTGTACAGCTCCTGTTGCTTAATGGAATAACGCGGTTTGTCGCCCATTTTCTTCCCACCTGTTTCCAAACGACCAGATACCTTCCAACCAGTTTCACGGTAAACCGGCGTCCTGCGGAACCGACACAAACCGTTTCTGTCGCTGTTGGACTGCGAGTCCACTCAGGGGGACACGGGCGGTGGTCGCGAGATAGCTGCTCACCGTATCGTATCAGCGGAGCGAGGCGAGGCGAGGCAAGAGCGCTCGTGTCGCCCAGCAGCGGTCGAGAGGCTATAGATAGACAGCGCGGACGTGTCCGTCCGGAGCAAGTAGCGAGACGGATCGCAGACGCCCGCTGGAGGCGAGGCGTGGGCGGCAACACGGGAAACCACTCAGCGGGCAGGCGTCGCCGCTGGACAAAGCGGTCGCGCCTCTGGAAGCGGGCCAGCGGCAAGTGGTCCAGCTGTGCGCGTGCGCGTGCGTGTGTGAGTAGCACCCCGCCACCTGCCTGTCCCAGCGTATCGTAGGCCCCACCTTGAGAAAAGCAGGCTGCGACCGTGACAATTGCTTCCACTCCCGTTTGAAACTTCCTCGTAGAAGAAAACTGTGTGATTAGTTACGTAAACAATCAGCCAGACAGTAGATCAGTAATATCTCCCAACACCCTTTCTTCCAGGAGTGTCAATTCCGCAAGGTATGCAAGAGACATTTTGTGGAGTCTGAAAACTAGGAGGTGAATCATGGACCTTGGCAGAAATTCTGGATCGCACAGTGGTGACTTATGATCCTGGGTGTCACCCAGCATATGGCCCAATCACCAGAACCGATGGATTGGTGTGTCACTTTATTTCAGAGCAGGACATATTTGTTTGAAATCAGTGGCACCATTACAACACAGAGATACATCAGAGATACTGTACGCCCCGTTTTGTTGCTCTTCGTGGCAAGCTATCCTGGGCTTACATTTCAGCAAGATAACGCCCGACTGCACAGGACTAGAGTTGCCCTGCTTGCTTGCCACACCGTACATTGGCCATCACGGTCGACGCATCTCTCCCCAAGGTAGAACGTTTGGTGATTTATAGACAGGGCCCTCGAACCATTACGGGATTTTGACAATCTAACGTGCCACTCGGACAGAATTTGGCACGGTATTTCTCAGGACCACATGCAGCAACTCTGACAATCAGTGCCAAACCGAATAGCAGCCTGCATAAGGGCCAGAGGTGGACCAACGCGTCAATAACTTGCTCAACTTTTGAAGCTCGTTCACTTGAATGAATCGTCAAATATTTGTGAAACTGTAATGGACTGTTTGTCGTTATATGTGGATCGCATCCATATATTTCCGTCCCATTCGGATAATTCCTCCGTGGTCCGCGTCATTTTTTTTTTTTTGTCTTACATGTTAGTAAGTGAAATACGATTATCCCTTGAACTGCAACGTCAGATGGTCAGATGGACTACATCGCTGTAGGTTTTGCATCAATACGTCTCTGCTGTCAGGGACATCAGTCCAAAGACTGGTTTGATGCAGCTCTGCTAACTGATCTGTTCCAACGGCCTTGCCGCAGTGGTACACCCGGTTCCCGTCAGACCACCGAAGTTAAGGGCTGTCGGGCTGGGCTAGCACTTGGATGGGTGACTATCCGGCCAGCCGAACGCTGTGGGCAAACGGTGTGCAGTCAGCCCTCCGATCTCGGAAACTTACATAAGGGCGCGAGAGCGGTGTGCTGACCACATGCCCCTCCACATCAGCTTCCAGTGACGCCTATGGGCTGAGGATGATGCGGCGGCCGGTCGGGATGGCTGGGTCCGCCAGGGCCTGTGGACGAAGTTTACGTTTACTCTGATCTGTCCTGCGCTTTCCTCCTCATCTCTGCATAACAGTTTCAGCCTGCGTTGGTGTGAAGCTGACTGCTATGGTCAAGCTTTGGTCTCCTTTATGCTACAACAACTGTTTTCCCTCCTCCTACCCCTTCCCCCCATCTATCTCCTTAAGAATAAACTATTTCTCATCAGCAAATTAACTATACCAGGACCGTTCAGGATGCTTTCTGTAAACCGATTCCTTTTTTTGTTCAAGCCGTGCAATAAATTTCTTTTCTTACAAGGCTCTAATTTCCTATTTCAGGATTTCATATGGTCTCTACTTCTGCCACAACTGTGTTAGTCACTAAATAACCAAACTCATTTACTGTTTTCACTGTCTCATTATCTAATATAATTCCCCTAACATCGCGACCTTTAATTTGACTACTTTCCTTTAATATTGTTTCACTCTTCTTCACGTCTGTTTTATAATATCTTCTGAAGATACAGTCCATTTCGTTCAATTTATCTACCGTGTGGTAGTCTGGTTCAAATGGCTCTAAGCACTAAGGGACTTAACATCTGAGGACATCAGTCGCCTAGTACTTAGAACTGCTTAAACCTAACTAACCTAAGGACTTCACACACATCCATGCCCGAGGTAGGATTCGAACCTGCGACCTTCGCGGTAGCGCGGTTCCAGACTGAAGCGCCTAGAACCGATCGGCCACCCCGGCCGGCGTGTGGTAGTCTGCAAGAGTCCAGGGTGTCAGATGCCGGGAAGCATTTCATTTCCTCATTGCTTTGCACACACTATATATACACTACATGATTAAAAGTATCCGGACACCTGGATGAATATGACACAACTTCGTGGCGCCCTCCATCGGTAAGTCTGGAATTCAATATGGTATTGGCCCACTCTTAGCTTGGTGACAGCTTACACTCTCTCAGGCATACGTTCAATCAGGTGGTGGAAAGTTTCTAGGGGAATAGCAGCCCATTATTCACGGAGCTCTGCACTGAGGAGAGGTATCGATGTCGGTCGCTGAGGCCTGCCACGATGTCGGCGTTCCAAAAGATCCCAAAGGCGTGCTGCTGTAGTGTAATAGCTAGCATTCCTGTCTACTTGGCAAGGAGACCTGGGTTCATGCCCCGGCTGTAGCACATATTTTAATTCAGCTTCCATCATTATCGCAGATTAAGATGAGACTCATATGTCTCGAGGAAAATGTAATAATACGATCTATGGATCGTGCATTATCCAAATTTCTGGACGGTTTCTGTGTGACAGCGGTCAAATTAATGACTGCTTGAGAACGTGAAGGCAAGAGTACCCGCCAGCATGGTATCTCTTGACACGTGCGCCTATCATCCGAGAATAAGTAATGGATTCTGTGCCATCCAGCACCACTGGTAGAAGACTAGTGGGGGACTAGGGAACTACCTTGGCGTATGTTGGTTCCCACCCCAAACTGCTGCGTCGAAGGTCGAGCCGTGACCGTTAAATACGGGCCGCTGATGAAGTGGTGAAGGGCTTAGCATCGACTTCACGATCCGTCAATGTTTCGCACTACCCGGGATGACCATCGCCAGCGAGTATTACGACGACCTGGGAGAGATCCCATTCTTCCAATGCTTTTAAGCGGTGTTACTCCTAACCTCACTGTGTCGGCAGCCACCGGGTGTGACTTGAGATCACGGCTGGAGGTGGTGGGGGAACTGATGGCTGAACGACTCGTCACGGACACCCTGCATCCTCATGTATCATCTCTCTTGCGACAGTATCTTAATGCCATTCTCAACAAGACGATGTTCGACAACGCATGGCACGTGTCCTTAATGAACTGTCTGGGTGACGCTGAGGGACCCCTATGGCCAGCAAGAGTGCGAGATGTGTCCCTGATACAAAAGTATCGGACCAGCTAGAACATCAATGCCGTCCCAGTGCCATTACATAGGATATTAAGGACACAGCTGTGGGACATCTACCCTCAGGAGAGGGTTCAACGGATCTCTCACACTCTATCCACCCGAATCAGTGCACGTATACACAGAAAGAAAATTCCCTTATCATTTAGCTACAATATAGCAGGTCAGCAACTGGAAGCAGTTAATGCCATAAATTATCTGGGAGTCCGCATTAGGAGTGATTTAAAATGGAATGATGATATGAAGTTGATCGTCGGTAAAGCAGATGCCAGACTGAGATTCATTGGAAGAATCCTAAGGAAATGCAATCCGAAAACACAGGAAGTAGGTTACAGTACGCTTGTTCGCCCGCTGCTTGAATACTGCTCAGCAGTGTGGGATCCGTACCAGATAGGGTTGATAGCAGAGATAGAGAAGATCCAACGGAGAGCAGCGCGCTTCGTTACAGGATCATTTAGTAATCGCGAAAGCGTTACGGAGATGATAGATAAACTCCAATGGAAAACTCTGCAGGAGAGACACTCAGTAGCTCGGTACGGGCTTTTGTTGAAGTTTCGAGAACATACCTTCACCGAAGAGTCACACGGTATATTGCTCCCTCCTACGTATATCTCGCAAAGAGACCATGAGGATAAAATCAGAGAGATTAGAGCCCACACAGAGGCATATCGACAATCCTTCTTTCCACGAACAATACGAAACTGGAATAGAAGTACTCAAGGTACCCTCCGCCACATACCGTCAGGTGGCTTGCGGAGTATGGATGTAGATGTAGATCGAGGTCAGAGGGGGCGAAACGTCGTACTTATAAGCAGGCTCGTACTATGAAATTATTCTTTTGCTACACAATGTGTGTGTCCAAAACAGAGCGAACGCGATTCGCAGTGATCAATGACAAGCGCGGAAAATCTACTTCAGTTCAGATCCCTGAAGTCAGCTGCCTCATCTGTCAAGTCTTTCACTTTCTTCGTGCTGCGTTTCGCGTGCAGCGTGACGAAGCGCCCCGCTGGGCAGTTCTCTTTGCATGCCCGTCTCGGCTGGGAGACTAAAACGGCCGGGTGACGTCACCTGTCCACAAGCCTCCCGGCGGGATTGTTGGCGACCTTGACAGGATGTCGTCTGCGCAAAGAGAGTCCGAGACTTGTACAAACGTCCTTCCTCAGAGCAACCAGCTTTCTTCTGCGTCGAGACACACACTAAATATCTTTAATTGTTCACTCTCACTCACATTCCTCACAATGTGTGTGTATTGTATACCTGTGGATTCTTTCAGCACGACCAGAGCTTCCAAACCTGTGCTCTTTCCATTTCTTCAGCTGTTGCTCTCACAATGGATGTTACACCATTTATTCAGAGCGAAACTGCCAGATGCTTAAAGGAGTTATATCTACTTTCACTTACAGGATGAGTCTGAACTGTCAAAAAAGTTTAGGAAGATGGTGAGCGATATTTTCTAAGTTTTTGGTATTTCTTTAGGCAAAAATGGGTTCGTCGCGGTGGTCCAGTCGCATGTCCATTCCATTCACCAGATATGACAAAGGACATTTTCGACTTAGGCATGTGAAGGGAAGAATTTCTTCTCATTTTAGTGTACCTTGTCTCATTACAGGTTTGAAATGGAGGCTCTCCATTTCTGAGCGTCTTCCTTCATCTGTTTGCACGCTCTAAGACAAAAAGAAAATAGGTCGAATCATCAAGGGGAAATTATCCGAATGTAAATCGGTAGATGTGTACAAACAAATGATTCCAAGTTAAGAAAAATTGGACGATTTATTCAAGAGAAAGAGCTTCACAAACTGAGGACGTCGATAACGCGTTGGTCCACCTCTGGTCCTCGCTAGCCGTCGGGGCTCAGTTTAACTCAGTTTCACTTCTGTCATTACCATTTCAGGATGAAGAAGTCTCTGGAAACGCCATGGACAACGGTGCGATACGAATCTAACTGTCGCCCGTCACACGGGTCGATAACCAGTACTAATGGTCTCGGGAGCCATTTCATTTCATAGCAGTACCTCTTTGGTTGTCACCCGTGGCACCCATACAGCAAAACTGCTATGATATGTCTCTTTTTGTTATGCTACATGACAAGCCGTCCTGAGGTTATATTTCAGCAAGATAATGCTAGCCCACACACGATGAGAGCTTCTACTGCTCGTCTTTGCGCTTGCCAGACGCTACCTTGGCAGCAAGGTCGCCACATCTCTCCCCTATTGAGGATTTTTGGAGCATTATGGGCAGAGCTCTGCAGCCAGCTCTGGATTTTGACTAACGCACCAAAGGGACAGAATATGGCAGGATAACCCTCATGAGGACATGCAACTATCCTGTCAATCAATGCAAGCCGAATAACTGTTTGCATAAACGTCAGAGATGGACCAACGAGGCGTTACTGACTTGCTCAGTTTCTGAAGCTCTTTGTCCTGAATAAATCATCCAGTTTTTCTCAACTTGTAATCATTTTCCTGGCTGTACATGTACACCACGTCTACCGATTTCCGTTCCATTCATGTGATTCCTTCGTGGTGCGTCGCTTTTTTCTTATATCAAAATATGTATTGGTCCTCTTCCAATGTTGCACGTCATTCCAGGTATCTTTCTACCTCTTCTTCTCACTATTTCCAGGTTTCCTTCTACTGCACTATGTTGTAGACAACTGCTACTCAGTGAACGGCTCAGGCAAGATTATTTTTTTCTATTTCATATCACTTCCAATAATCACCTACGTTTTTCTTCATTGCTTCTTTATTCTTAAGTCAGTCAGTGCACTTCACCTGGAGCATTCTTCTCCACTGCCACACTTAAAAACATTCTAAATATATTTCTTCTTCCTTTTTAACTGTATATGATTCACTACTGCACAACAGTACATTCCAGACACAACATTTACTTAACTTTTTCCTCATCCCCTTTGAAATTCTTCTACCAGTTAGAAACTGCTTCTCCTTTTGAATTGCTCTCTTGACCGTAGGTAGCCTCCTCCTCATTTCTCCAGTGATGAAAAGGATTTTACTTCTTCCCGTCTAAAAATATTTTAACTTGTATTTCCTTCTTGCTTATACTCGTCAGTTTTATCTTTCCTATATTTACAGACTCCAATCCCTACTCGCATGGAGTGTTCATCGTGCTCGACATTTTGGACAACACTTACGACAGAATGATTCTGCATCTGATAATACTGTACTATACGCCAGTGTAACACACTGTGAAAAAAGGTTCCGCCTGAGGATGTTGCATTATTATGTCTTGTAGGTTTTGTTGATTGCATATTACAAGCTTTCTTTCCCTCACTCGAAGGTATTTTCACGCGAGCAACGGTAACTGGTGCAACGATCCGAATAAATTATAATTATATTATTACTCTGTAGCGAGCCACCGAAGAGTAAACGTCACTCATAACGATGTACTCAGAAAAATTATTCCCACGCAACCTACGGAACACTGAGCATTTCGAGTTTACCTTGTAGAGTGCCACTGTAGCGTGTATATCCTGGACATTGAGTTAAGGATTAGCCTCTATTTCTCGAGAAACATTTTGCGGTGTTTTTGATTTTATTACTTTTATCACCGATGCGTGACGAATAGGGAATGCAGAGTGAATCGTTCATACTACAGTAATGGATTCACATTTTACGCAAAAGCAAAAGCAGATCAGAAATTGTTAGCAGAATGATTTATTGTAAGACCTTAATAACGTAGAAATGCAAAACTGTAACAAATTTTGAAACGTAACGTAGACCGCAGTCTTCAAATTTTGTGATACTGGACACCGAAAAACACAACAGCAGAAGAGAGACCTTTGCACTTCAAGCGATGAGGTAAACATAAGAAAGTACCTGGGTTGCGTGTTTCTTTACATTTGCGACGGTACGGTAGCCATTTTCGGGACCTCCTCTCCTGACGTCGAGACAGGGGTTTTCAGTACTTGTTATCTTGGTACCATTTCATGAAGTTCCATATATGTAATGTCACTGAAGTTCTTGTCGAAGGCTGACTCCAGTGCTGGGGAAAATGTATAGGCTGTATTTACATTTTTAAATCCATAATTCCGCAACTATAAACGTCAATCATTTCTACTATAATTTAGTTAAAATCGCAGCTCGATATATATAGCGGGGCAACAAAAGCGAAGCGGCCGTAGTGTTGGAGGAAACGAAATGAAACTTCACAGGTTACATGGTATGTAATGTTATTGCAGATTCTACGAGGGGTGGAACTTTAATAGTGGCAACTATTTATTTACAGCTCGTACAAAATATATACGTGTTTCAAAGTTTGACTGACCTTCAAAATTAGTCACCAGCATTGTGTACAAACCGTTGCCAGCGATGTGGAAGTCGTAGGATACTCTCAGCAGTGCCAGTTGTGTTGACAGTTCGAGCGGCGCGGTCTATTGCGCGACGAATTTGTAGCAGTTCTGAAGCGAATGCCGTGAAGTGTTTCCTTCTGTTCAGAAATCGAATTGAAGTCATAAGGGCTTAAGTCAGGGGAGAGCAGTAGGTGGTATAGCACTTAACAGCCCCATCTGTCAGACAAATCAGTAACAGCCTGCACTGTGCTTGCTTAAGCATTGTCCTGCAAAATGATGGTCAGGTCCTGCAGAAAGTGTCATCACTTCTGTCTCTATGTAGTTCATTTTTGGAACACAACCTACCACCAGCTTGGAGACAGAAGTGATAACACTTTCTGCAGGACTTCATCGTTTTGCAGGACAATGATCAAGCTCGTACAGTGCAAGCTGTTACTGGTTTGTTTGACTGATGGGGCTGCTAAGTGCTATTCCACCTACTACACTCCCCTGACTTAAGCCCTCGTGAGTTCAATTCAATTTCTAAACTGAAGGAAACACTTCACGGCATTCGCTTCAGAACTGCTACAAATTCGTCGGGCAATAGACCGCGCTGCTCGAACTGTCAACACAACTGGCACTGCTAAGAGTATCCTACGACTTCCATATCGTTGGCAAGGGGTTATACACAATGCTGGTAACTAATTTGAAGGCCAGTAAGACTTTGAAACACATATCTATTTTGTACGAGCTGTAACTAAATAGTTGCCACTATTTAAGTTCCAACCCTCATACAAAGGTCTTGGCAGCGTAAGCCCACTTATCAGTACGACCTGGAACTCTCTCCCACCCTCCCATGGCCTGGATCCATGCACAGATTCAATTGGGAAGGGTGTCCTGAAACCGCTGTAACCTCTCCTGAGGGGAGAGGTGTGGGAATCTTGTAGGCCAGGGCAGTTCCTCAAAATCATGCAGACAGCTCATAGAGAGACGTGCCGTGTACGAGCGAGCATTGTTTTGTTGAAAAGTGGCACCACGATACAGTTGCATGAAAGGTGACAGATTAGGACACACGATATCCACGACGTACCGTTGTGCCGTCACTGCTCCCCCAATAACTGCCAGCCGTGATCTAGAGCCACACCCATCGGCTCCCCGAACACTGACGCTAGGAATAACACTTCTTTCCGTCTCCAAAACACTGAAATAATGGGTGCTAAGGGCAATCTGCACACTTCTCCTAGTCTCCGATCAGGGTGACACGAAATATTACACGGAGTCCATTTCTTATTCTCGTACGGAGTGCACAGATGCGAAGGGGTTACGGTGCGTTTGGTGCGAAACGTGGCGGTACGCGTTTGTGGTGGTGAGGTGGCTCATATGCCTGCCTCCACGCGTCCATGCAGTGCAACATCAGAACTTCCCATTAATCTGCATGTTGTACGATTCGATGAGTCGGCCAAATGGAGACTCACAGTGAGGTCCCGTTTCAATCTTTGTCACTTGCTGATAAAGCCGTCTCACACGATAAGGCGACATCTCCGTGTTCTTCAAAGTGATCACTTACTATCTCATACTGTTCACGCCACTTATATACCATACTAGGCCCTGGGAAAACACTAAGCACCGACAAAGCTATTTAGCTTTTGTGGCCGTTGAACTTGTCACAGAGAATAGCAACTCTCATCATTTACATACTCCGCCTGTGTGGTGCAAATGTACGACGCTATACCGACATACAGCCATGCCTCCTCTGCCCTTAGCTTTCTTTGTCAGGCAGTGAACATCCATGCCTGGCTCTCGCTAACCTGTATCGATCAATGTGTCTACTTTTCTGACGCACATAAGAGATCTTATACGAACGCCTTGTATATATATAACCGTTTTCCATAACTTGTTCATATCAGGACACGCTCTCTCTAGAAGGATCTCAGTCGACGGGCTGCTAGACTCCGAAACTACTGTTCGTCAATGCTAAGGTCCGATACAGGTCAAGTACGCCGCCTGGTAACTGTAACACCTTTACTGCCGAACAACTGCAGACGCCAGTGCAGTTTATGACGGAACCCGCCTCTTATCTGCAAGCGCCCTCTAGTGGGTTCGCAGCTTGATGTCCTATCCTTGAGCAAGTCCAGCTTCTGCAGGTGTAAGCACTTGTGTGCGCCATAGCTAGCTTGTCCAACTAATCATCTGCTGCGAACAGTAGATGCATTGCAGAATGAATTTATCTACAAGAACCAGCAGTTATTCACATTGTGAGAGTTATACGAGCGTTCTGGCATCACAGCAGAACACCATAATGGGCTCCCTCACCGAGTGATGAAGACAGCACGTACACTCCAGAAGCAAACCACAGTAGTTGGTTGGTGAGACGATTGTCTTCCCTGACGACATGCGTCACGTCATTTACATCGCCTGCCGAGGACGTACGTGACGTATAACGGACAACATGCGTCCGTTTCAAGCATACATAAGCACAACGTCTTCCGTTAAATAATACCGTTTCTCGCCAGAAGACAAACTTCCATCTACATCTACATCTACATGTAAGTCTACATCCACACGATTACTCTGCAGCTGTTATTTAAATGTTTGGCCATAGGTTCATAGAAAAACTTTGAAACTATTTCTCAACCGTTCTGGTCTTCAACAGCACGAGGTAAAATGGACACCTAAATCATTCCGTATGAGCCGGCCGGTGTGGCCGTGCGGTTCTAGGCGCTGCAGTCTGGAACCGCGTGACCGCTACGGTCGCAGGTTCGATTCCTGCCTCGGGCATGGATGTGTGTGATCTCCTTAGGTTAGTTAGGTTTAATTAGTTCTAAGTTCTAGGCGACTGATGACCTCACAAGTTAAGTCGCATAGTGCTCAGAGCCATTTGAACCATTCCGTATGATCTATAATTTCTCTTATTTTATTACGAAGACAATTTCTCCCTACGTATGCGGCTGTCCACAAAGTGTGTCTGCATTGAGAAGAAAAATTTGATGATTTTAATTTTGTTAAAAGGTCTCGCCAGATGTAAACATGTCTTTGCTTTAATGATTGCCACATCTCCTTGCTTATCATATCCATAACACACTCTCTTCGATTTCACCATAATACGAAACGAGCTGCGTTTCTTTGAACTTTTTCTATGTTTTCCATCAACCCTATACGGTAAGGAATCGATACAGCACAGTAACAGTCCAAAGTGGGCGGACTAGCGTAGTGCAGGCTGTGTCCTTGTCTTTTATTTTGCATCCTGCAGGTATCCTGCCACTAAAACGCAGCCTTTGGTACGCCTTCTCCAAAACATTTTCTATGTGGTCGTTCCGATTTAAATTGTTAGTAATTCTTTTTCGTCCCGACAGTGGAACACGGAAGGGACTGAGTGATGATTTGGGCTTCATTCGTGATATTCCATGGGTCCCAGGTTACCCAGCAAAGTCACATTACCACTAAGGTTTATGTGACTGTTTTGGCTGATGAAGTCCATCCTATGGTACTAAAAAAAAAAAAAAAAAAAAAAAAAAAAAAAAAAAAAAAAAAAATGGCTCTGAGCACTATGGGTCTTAACATTTGTAGTCGTCAGTCCCCTAGAACTCAGAGCTACTTAAACGTAACTAACTAACTAACCTAAGGACATCACACATCGATGCCCGAGGCAGGGTTCGAACCTGCGAACGTAGCGGTCACGCAGTTCCAGACTGAAGCGCCTGGAACCGCAAGGCAACACCGGCCGGCTCCAATGGTACTACGTTTGTTCCCGAATGGTGACGTTGTATTGCAGGGCACCTGTTCACATTGTCCAGGACTTGTTTTTGTCGCCACGAAGATAAACTGTCGCAAATTTGAAAATTTGTGGTAAGTTTCTCTGGGACCAAACTGCTGAGGTCATTGGTCCCTAGGCTTACACAATACTTAATCTAAGTTAAACTAACTTACGCTAAGGACAACACACACACCCATGTCCGAGGGAGGACTCGAACCTCCGACAGGGGAAGCCGCGTGAACCCTGACAAGACGCCCTTAGATCGTGCGGCTACCCCGAACGGCATGAACTGTCGCATGATCTCATCAGATCTCAATACCATTGAGCCTATGTTTTCTACATTGGAGAGAAGAGTGCGTGAATGCTATCTACCCCCCCCCCCCCCGCCCCCCTCCAATCGTATCCCCATCATCGTTACCTGTAGTTGCCACTATTTTTTCCAGAACAGTGGTACGAGATCCCTTGGAAACCATACATGACCTTTATTTATCAATTTTGAGACGACCAGAAAACATTTTGAATTCCGACCGCTTTACTACACCGCATACGGTGTCGTAATGCGTTATTCTACGTGTTTCCATATCTTTGTCGAACCCTTGTGCGTCACCCATTCTGCTTGTCTGGGATCCAATGGGGGAAGTTCCCCAGGTTCCAGCCAACAATCTGTACGAGAAGGCAGTACATGTGTGTCAGGCATCGCAGGAAATTTTTCAAGATGGCGTTCGGAGACTCTTTGCTTCCATGACCCAATAAAAGTGTCTCAGCGCCCGTGGGAGTGACACCTCATAGTGGTACTGTCGACTGAAATCAGTTCCGAATGGAATGAAGTTTTAATAATTTAATACCCATTAAGTGGCGAAAATCTTCACAAGAATCATCAATGGACTTGTATCAGTTCTCAGTACTGTTACACTTGTAAAACAGCCTAAGAGACTCCCGAGGAAATACTGATACAGTTTGTGCCCCAACATCGATGAAACCAGTACTGCAGAAATTTAATTACGCTCATGATGGCTACGAACTCACACTACTGGCAACAGAAATGTAGACCTTCAATGGTTCTTTGAAATGTGTGTGGAAGTCTACACCGACACAGAGGACAATAGTTCGAAGCCATGTAACTCAAGAGTCACACCAGAATAAAAATATTTCAACATCCACAGAAAGAATACTGTTTATTAATCGAACTAAACGTTTTTTCCGTCAATACCTCGTCCACCTAGCGGTTTCACAAAGGCATGCACCACCTCCATCAATCAATCACATGTGCATCCGTTCTTTAGAAACCAATAGAAACGTTAAAAATTACATATCAGTACTCTACGCCCGCGTGCGGGAGCGCGGTTAATCTGCTAAGCTTTTCAGACAAGGTGAGGAGATTAACACATGCAAGACGTTATTACATGCTAAAAGAAGTCCATCAGTACCAAAATTTTGATGAAGAAACTTCTGAGAATTTGCGTGTGGAGAAATGATCTGTATCGAAGTGAATAATCCACTGTGGGGAAACAGGAACAGAAGAAAATCGAAATGCAGGATGTTGTGTGATGGAAATACACAGGAAGGTAAGTGGCCTGGAAAGATAAGCGATGAAGAGTTTCGGTTCAGAGTCGACGAAAGGAATATATACAGTGAAGGTAGGATATCTGTTACGACAGCAGAAAATAACTTCCATGCAATTCCATATACAGGGTGGTCCATTGATAGTGACTGGGCCAAATTTCTCACGAAATAAGCATGAAAGGAAAAAACTACAAAGAACGAAACTCATCTAGCTTGAAAGGGAAAACCAGATGGCGCTCTGATTGGCCCGCTAGGTAGCGCTGCCATAGGTCAAACGGATATCAACTGTGTTTTTTTTTTAAACAGGAACCCCCATTTTTTATTACACATTCGTGTAGTACGTAAAGAAATATGAGTGTATTAGTTGGATCACTTTTGTGGCTGTAATAGTCACAAACGTGTAAGTACGTGGTATCGCGTAACATTCCGCCAGTGAAGACGGTATTTGCTTCGTGATACATTACCCGTGTTAAAAAGGACCGTTTACCAATTGCGGAAAAGGTCGACATCGTGTTGATGTATGGCTATTGTGATCAAAATGCCCAACGGGCGTGTGCTACGTATGCTCCTCGGTATCCTGGACGACGTCATCCAAGCGTCCGGACCGTTCGCCGGATAGTTACGTTATTTAAGGAAACAGGAAGTGTTCAGCCACATGTGAAACATCAACCACGAACTGCAACAAATGATGATGCCCAAGTAGGTGTTTCAGCTGCTGTCGCGGCTAATCCGCACATCAGTAGGAGACAAACTGCGCGAGAATCGGGTATCTCGAAAACGTCAGTGTTGAGAAAGTTACATCAACATCGATTGCACCCGTAACATATTTCTATGCACCAGGAATTGCATGGCGACGACTTTGAACGTAGTGGACACAAGAGAAATTACGGGACGATGACAGATTTTTTGCGCGCGTTCTATTTAGCAACGAAGCGTCGTTCACCAACAGCGGTAACGTAAACCGGCATAATATGCACTATTGGGCAACGGAAAATCCGCGATGGCTGCGACAAGTGGAACATCAGCGACCTTCGCGGGTATGGTGCAGCATTCTGGGAGGAAGAATAATTGGCCCCCATTTGACCGATGGCAATCTAAATGGTACAATGTATGCTGATTTCATACGTACTGATCTACCGATGTTACTACAAGATTTTCACTGCATGACAGACCGGCGATGTACTTCCAACATGATGGATGTCCGGCACATAGCTCGCGTGTGGCTGAAGCGGTATTGAATAGCATATTTCATGACAGGTGGATTGGTCGTCGAAGAATGATACCACGGCCCGCACGTTCACCAGATCTGACGTCCACGGATTTCTTTCTGTGGGAAAAGTTGAAGAATATTTGCTATCGTGATCCACCGACAACGCCTGACAAACTGCGTCAGCGCGTTGTCAATGCATGTGCGAACATTACGGAAGGCGAACTACTCGCTGTTGAGAGGAATGTCATTACACGTAATGCCAAATGCATTGAGGTTGATGGACATCATTTTGAGCATTTATTGCATTAATGTGGTATTCACAGGTAATCACGCTGTAATAGCATGCGTTCTCAGAAATGATAAGTTCACAAAGGTACATGTATCACACTGGAACAACCGAAATAAAATGTTCAAACATACCTACGTTCTGTATTTTAATTTAAGAAACCTATCTATTACCAACTGTTCGTCTGAAATTGTGAGCCATATGTTTGTGACTATTACAGCGCCATCTATCACAAAGCGAAAAAAGTAGTCCAACTAAAACATTCACATTTCTTTACGCACTACACGAATATGCAATAAAAAATTAGGGTTCCTATTTAGAAAAACGCAGTTGATATCCGTTTGACCTATTGCAGCGCCATCTAGCCGGCCAACCATAGCACCATCTGGTTTCCCCCTTCAAGCTAGACAAGTTTCGTTCTTGTAGTTTTTTCGTTTGACGCTTATTTCGTGAGATCTTTGGCCCGGTCACTATCAATAGACCACCCACAGTCCAACTGACACATATGCAGTGTCATACAAAATGATACTGACACTTTAAGGTTTTGTGGAGAGTGTCTTGTGCAACAAACTGAGGACAGGAACCCGTGTCTGGAAACGTCATCTGATGACACTACAGGGAGTCTAAGTTACAGGCGCCGGATCCTGCCACTGGGCCACCCCTCAGGCAGCAAACATGTCTTTGTACGCTAATGGTCCGTAGGTGGAACGTGTCGCAATGTTGTTTGTTATTAGGTGGTCGCGACTGATTGCCAGTGGAGCAGATGGAGCTACCTGCTGGGTAGACAGACCTTGTCTCCTGTGACTGCAATCCTCTGTTGCCTCATTGGATGACGGTTTTGGACAGGGGTTTCCAAGAACCTCCTAAAATCTCCAGTGTTTACGTTATACATCAGATCGTCAGTCGCGATCACTGAATAACAGACAACATTGCGAGACGTTTCGCCTATGGTCCAGCAACATACACAGTCAAGTTTGTTGCCAGGCACCGGCACCAGTGACTTCGACGGTCTGTAGCATCTTTAGATGGCGTTTCCGGACACGGGTACCTATCTTCAGTTTGTTTCTCAAGACACCCTCTGCAGCCTCTCCATGTTTGTCCGTATAGTTTTGTAACACTGTATAAGCAGGTATTTGCGAAGTTTAAAAGTCTATTGCCGGCCGCTGTGGCCGAGCGGTTCTAGGCGCTTCAGTCCTGAACAGCGCTGCTCCTACCATCGCAGGTTCGAATCCTGCCTCGGGCTTGGACGTGTGTGATGTCCTTAGGTTAGTTAGGTCTAACTAATTCTAAGTCTAGGGAACTGATGATCTAAGATGTTAAGTCCCATAGTTCTTAGAGCTGGCTTCGTGTACAAGTTTTTCTTCTCCTTCCTTTTTAACTGCAAAAGCAGATGTAATAATGCCAATCTCTCTCAAGATTTTTTATTTTATTTTTATATCTTGATTCCTTGCTACTAATTGATGTGTTACATTGGTTAAGGAACGGGCGCGACTTCAGTAGGAGCAAATATTAAAAATCCTGCCTGAAAATCGTGACATGTTTTCTGTGTCTCTCCAGAATCCCTGGACTCAAATGCCACAATGATCCCACAAAGCTAATGACGTCTTTCTTCCACATTCCGGCTCTGCAGCCCGCATTTTATCATCTTAATGCCATTGCAATAATGAGCTCCAAAATTCCATCCTTGTTTCATTTTCTTTTTTGCCTACCATGAACCGTGAGTCTTCCGGCAGCAATTAACTATTTACACCACGAACAACTATACCGTGACAAAGGGCGATTTATCAGCCTGCCATCTGCCGTCTAGTGAAAAACATCCAGTTCATCGAGTGTCGAACTATATTTGCAACTGGATTCGGTAATTCTCTTCAGATAGATTGCGCTCATCGCTCTTAACGGAACTAAATCGAGTGATGTAAAGATAATTTCCGGAATACCAAAAGTTAGTGTGATAGAAAGTTACTCTTTACAATGTACACTGAAGTGCCAAAGAAACTGGTATACGCATACGTACTCAAATACAGAGCTATGAACAGGCAGATTACGACGCTCCTATAGAGGACAACGACTGTCTGGCGCAGTTGTTAGATCGGTTGCAGCTAGTACAATGGCAGTTTATCAAGACATGAGTGAGTTTGAACGTGGTGTTATAGTCGGCGCATGGGCGATAGGACACAGCACTTCCGAGGTAGCGATGGAGTGGGCATTTTCCCGTACGACCATTTCGCGAGTGTACAGTGAATATCAGGAATCCGATAAAACATCAAATCTCCAACATCGCTGCGGTCGGAAAAAGAACCTGCAAGAACGGGACCAACGACGACTGAAGAGAATCGTTCAACGTGACAGAAGTGCAGCCCTACCGCAAATTGCTGCAGATTTCAATGCTGGGCCATCACCAAGTGTCAGCGTGGGAACTATTCAAGGAAACATCATAGATATGAGCTTTTGAAGCCAAAGGCACACTCGTGTAACCTTGATGACTGCACTACACAAAGCTTAACGCCTCACCTTGGGCCCTTCAACACCGACGTTGGACTCCTAAAGAGTGGAAACATGTTGTCTGGTCAGGCGAGGATGGTAGAGGCTCTGTAATGGTGTGGTTCGTGTGCAGTTGGAGTGAGATGGAGCCACTGGTACATCTAGATACGATTCTGATGGTGACACGTATGTAAGCATCCTATCTGGTCAACTGCATCCATTCATGTCTAATGCGCATTCCGACGGACTGGGGCAATTCCAGCAGGACAATGCGATATCCCACACATATAGGACTGCTACAGAGTTACTCCAGGAATAATCTGAGTTCAAACACATCCACTGGGCACCGACCTCCCCAGACAGTAACATTATTGAGCATATCAGGGAGGTCTTGCAACGTGGTGTTGAAAAGAGATCTCCACTCCCTCTTACTCTTACGGATTTGCAGATTGCCTTGCAGGATCCACGGTGTCAATTCCCTCCGGCACTACTTGAGACATTAGTCGAGCTTCAGACATTAGTCGAGTCCATGCCACGTCGTGTTGCGGCAATTCTGCGTGCTTGCGGGGGCCGTAAACGATATTAAGCAGGTGTATCGGTTTCTTTGGCTCTTCAGTGTAGATGATATAGCAGAAATCCTCGAATGCTCTGTAAGACTGTTCGCGGTTGTCTATAACAGAATAACAACGCCACAAGACAGAGTCGAACTGCAGAATGGCCTGCAGAGGATTGATGAGGCGTGCGGGCTCTGGGAATTGACCGCGAACGTAAATATATGTGACATAGGAAAAGAAGCGCACTACTGTACAACTACATTATTGATGAGTAACTGCTGGAAACAGAATGTACCGTAAAATATCTAGGAGTAACTATCCAA
This sequence comes from Schistocerca serialis cubense, assembly GCF_023864345.2. Classification (NCBI taxonomy): domain Eukaryota; kingdom Metazoa; phylum Arthropoda; class Insecta; order Orthoptera; family Acrididae; genus Schistocerca; species Schistocerca serialis. The sequence goes on along the minus strand of NC_064649.1, from coordinate 60,235,067 downwards.
AGCGGCTCTAAGTGGAATGACCGCAATTAAACAAACAGTAGGAAAAGCAGAAGCCAGACCATGATTCATAGAAGGAATCTAAAGGAAATGTAACTGATCCGCGAAGGACGTGGATCATAAGGCGCTGGTTCGACCGCGTCTTTAGTATTGTTCATCTACATTTATACTCCACAAGCCACCCAACGGTGTGTGGTGGAGGGCACTTTACGTGCCACTGTCATTATCTCCCTTTCCTGTTCCAGTCGCGTATGGTTTGCGGAAAGAACGACTGCCGGAAAGCCTCCGTGCGCGCTCGAATCCCTCTAATTTTACATTCGTAATCTCCTCGAGAAGTATAAGTAGGGGGAAGCAATATATTCGATACCTCATCCAGAAACGCACCCTCTCGAAACCTGGCGATCAAGCTACACCGCAATGCAGACCGCCTCTCTTGCAGAGTCTGCCACTTGAGTTTGCTAAACATCGCCGTAACGCTGTCACGCTTACCAAATAACCCTGCGACGAAACGCGCTGCTCTTCTTTGGATCTTCTCTATCTCCTCTGTGAACCCGACCTGGTACGGATCCCACACTGATGAGCAATACTCAAGTATAGGTCGAACGAATGTTTTGTAAGCCACCTCCTTTGTTGATGGACTACATTTTCTAAGGACTCTCCCAATCAATCTCAGCCTGCCACCCGCTTTACCAACAATTAATTTTATATGATCATTCCACTTCAAATCGTTCCGCACACACACTCCCAGACATTTTACAGAAGTAACTGCTACCAGTGTTTGTTCCGCTACCATATAATCATACAATGAAGGATCCTTCTTTCAATGTATACGCAATAAGTTACATTTGTCCATGTTAAGGGTCAGTTGCCACTCCCTGCACAAAGTGCCTATCCGCTGCAGATCTTCCTGCATTTCGCTACAATCTTCTAATGCTGCAACTTCTCTGTATACTACAGCATCATCCGCGAAAAGCCGCATGGAACTTCCGACACTATCTACTAGGTCATTTATATATATTGTGAAAAGCAATGGTCCCATAACACTCCCCTGTGGCACACCGGAGGTTACTTTAATGTCTGTAGACGTCTCTCCACTGAGAACAACATGCTGTGTTCTGTTTGCTAAAAACTCTTCAATCCAGCCACACAGCTGGTCTGATATTCGGTAGGCTCTGACTTTGTTTATCAGGCGACAGTGCGGATCTGTATCGAAAACCTTCCGGAAGTCAAGGAAAATAGCATCTATCTGGGAGCCTGTTCTTCAGTATGGAATACGTACCTGATAGGATTGGCAGAAGCAATAGGGAAGACTCAACGACGTGCGGCGCGTTTCATCGCGGAATCAATTAGTCGGCGAGACAACGTTACAGAGATGCTCAACAAACTCCAGTGGCAGACGTTACAAGAGAGGCATTGTGCATCATGAAGTGGCTTAGTACTGAAATTTCGAGAGTGTGCTTTCCGGGAAGAGTCGGGTAACGTATTACTTCCTCCGAAATACATCTTGCGTAGCGACCAAGAGGAGAAAATTCGAGAAATTAGAACCAATACAGAAGCTTACTGACCATGATTCTTCCCACACGCCATTTGCAGGTGGACCAGGGTACGGGGGGATCAGTTAGTGGTACCAGAAATACTTTCCTCCACACAATATTGGGTGGCTTGCGGAGTTTGACGCGAATGTAGATCAGCCAACGCCATTACAGAAAATGTTACCGAGGTGCCCAGTGATTTCCACGTCTTCATCTACACTCGTAAGCCATTTATCATGTCTAACACAAGGTACTTGCACGAAGTCCGGAAGGCAGGAAGGGACTGCGAAGGTGGGTCACAAGTCGTGGTTGTATGTCTCACTCTATAGAGCACACATCCGCGAAAGGAAATGACCCCAGGTTCGAGTCTTGCTCTGACACAGAGTTTTAATTTGCCACGAAAGTTTTACGCATGTCCTGTCGTCTGCTCAATACCTCAACTACTCTGTGAATCGTCGCATTTCCTTCCAGTGACTTGCTTTACTTCCTGTATCACAGAAATCAGCCGAGCTTTCGGATCCAGCACGTTCTCCCTCATACAGTTTTTTCGCACAGATGTTCTTGGCAATGAATACGGCGGGCTAAGCTTTGAACCTTAACCCAGGGGACAGGTCAATCGAACACGATGTGACATGAGTCGTAAATGGGCCGACACGGTGATGAGTGCCAAACAAACACTGCTCGAGTCAGAGGCTAAACGACACTCCTCCCACCACCACCACCACCAAATTACCATGAAGAGGTTAGGGGGTGGGGAGCTGGGCTTTGCACGTCCTCCCCAACAGCTGACTGCCGTTTAGAGCGCCACTGCCGGGCTCAGCCTGTCTGCGGCTCCCCCCACCACAGCCGCTCGAGGAGCAGTAAAAACTTTTTATTACACCGTCGCGTCCCCGCGGGACGTCACTCAGCCCGGAGGAGAAATAAATAGGATGGAAATATTGGCGCCGTGTCGTGACGGAGCACGATGGTCTGGGCCGCCTCGAGCCTCGAGCAGATTTGTTTCACTTAAGCGCCGCGGACGCTGCTTCGGCAGCCTACGTGACTGTCGGGACAAGTGTTTTGACATGATCCGACGCGTGACCGCAGCGAGAAATAAGTCACGTGCGGCAGACGTATCGCGCAAGGCGCTGAATACTTCCTCAGAGATTGTAGGGTGGTACTTGTTAGGTCGCGGCGGCTCATCTACCCTGCACCCCACTGCCTCTAACAAGTGGAAGGTGAGGCCTTGGGAGCATGTACTTTGGTCCTCCTTACAGGTATCAAGCGGTATCTTTTAACATCGCTTAATCAAAGCTGACCATGGTTATGTATGAGAGCGATCAATAAGTGGTGCAAAACTTTTTTTTCTCAGCCAATATCGGTTGAATAGATGTGGAATTTGTTGTGGGAGACTCTGGAACATTCCAGCTTCCGCTCCCGTAATCTCATGAAGTTACGATAGGTAGCGACGCTATACGATGCTTTCGAAATGGCGTGTGTAGCGGAGGTGCGTTCCAAGCAAAGAGCAGTGGCTGAGTCTCTTTCGGCGGGAAATCAGAGCAGCGTAGTTGCTTGCAGACTATCTTCTGAGATCAGGCACTTAAAGAAAGCTCGGTGAGTCATTCGGCGAGCCGCATGTCATCAACGTAACAAGTTTGAGAAAACCTGTCGTATCTCCCGCGTGCCGGGCAGGCCGCACACTGCTACAAAATGGCTCATCAGTCCCCTAGACTTAGAACTACTTAAATCTAACTAACCTAAGGACATCACACACATCCATGCCCGAGGCAGGATTCGAACCTGCGACCATAGCAGCAGCGCGGTTCCGGACTGAAGCGTCTAGAACGGCTCGTCCACAGCGGCCGGCCACACTGCGACAACTCTTGCAATGCTGCATCGTGCGGACACTGTCACTCCAGGTGAGCGATGCATCACAACGGAACACCTCGCTGAACAACTGAACTCCCTCAAGACTGCGCACCCCAGAGAAGCCAACAAAGCTTCATTGGACTGGTCTTCCTCATCCACCCTACAGCCAGGATCTTGCACCTTCCAACTTACATCTGCTCGGTCCAATGAAGGACGCAATCTGCAGGACGCAGTACGCGGAAAGTGCGGAGGTTCTAGATCCAGCAAGACTGCTGATTCAGCAAGAGTTTTGATGCAGCAAGACGCTGACTCTGACAATGACCAGTATAATGATACAATGCGAGCATATACAGTAAGGTGGCATAAGGCTGCCGCATTGAAAGGAGATTATGTTGAAAAATAGGGTTTTTTAGCCAAAAGAGTGATTTAATGGTATCATGAATAAAACCAAACTGTGTGTTACTCGTCGTATGTGAACAGGAAGGGCCACACCACGATCACCACAATGGCAGGCGTCCAAATTTTACTCATCAATGCAAATTTATGTATTTTTTGTATTTGGAGTTCGGTTTAGTAAAAAATGTTCAAATACAGTATGTGTGAAATCTTATGGGACTCAACTGCTAAGGTCATCAGTCCCTAAGCTTACACACTACTTAACCTAAATTATCCTAAGGACAAACACACACACCCATGCCCGAGAGAGGACTCGAACCTCCACCGGGACCAGCCACACACGGTTCAGTAAATCACATGAATTAATGACATAAATGGTCTGTTGCACCAACGTTAGATGCGCGTATAAATGCATACAGCGCGTAAATGGTGCCCGCAGAGGAATGGTCAGTATTCAGGGATATGACAAGAACCATCATTTGAAGCAAGATAATTCGAACGGACATATGACCCTTTCCAAAGTCTTTCCCACGTAGAACACATTTGTTGTACATTGTTATTTATTGTCTGTATTATTTAACACACAGTCAGGTTTACCCATGTAGGGGGTCATTAAACAGTACAATATGCATTTTACAAATGTGTGTGACATGAGTCCAGGTTTTCCGCATGTAATGTTCGCCATACACGTTTCGTTGGACACTAAGACGGGTAGCAGGACTACACTGCACCAATTCAGCAATGTGTTGCTTTTCCTGCACGGGTTGTTGAACTATACATTCAGAAGAACAATGGGAAACTGAAAGAACACCTGTTTCACACAGTGTGCTGAAAACTCTGGTAAACGCACTATAATCGTGAAATCAACGTGTTGGAAATCGTCGACGGCATTCTTGACAGGAGCCCTACGATCGAAGAAGCCGAAAAATACGTAATACCTGCATAATATTCGTTAGTGTAGATATATGTAGTTTTAGCCAGCGCATGTACAACCACAACAATGTGGACAACGTCTTCCGTTCGGGTTCGAATCCCACCGCTGCTTAAATTTTGATTAATAATCAGCATTGGCGGCCGAAGACTTCCGGCATAAGGAGTCAGCCTCATACTGCCAACGGCCTTGCCAAAGAGGGCAGAGGACCGGACAGAGATTCAGGGTACTCTCTTGTCCTAGGGGTGGCAAACTGCTTCTAAAGGGGGAAGAATCAGCAATGATCAACGACATGAGGCTGCAGAAGGCAACGGAAACCACTGCATTAAAGACACGTAACGTGTATCCGCAGGACATGTGACCTGTAATTGAAGAAGTGTCATGATGATCTCTCCATTGGCAAAAGATTCCGGAATAGTCCCCCATTCGGATCTACGGGAGGGGGGAGGTTACCATGAGAAAAAGATTGAACAATCAACGAAAGGATAACGTTCTACGAGTCGGGGCGTGGAATGTCAGAAGCTTGAACGTAGTAGGGAAACTAGAAAATCTGAAAAGGGAAATGCAAAGGCTCAATCTAGATATAGTAGGGGTCAGTGAAGTGAAGTGGAAGGAAGACAAGGATTTCTGGTCAGATGAGTGTCGGGTAATATCAACAGCAGCTGAAAATGGTATAACAGGTGTAGGATTCGTTATGAATAGGAAGGTAGGGCAGAGGGTGTGTTACTGTGAACAGTTCAGTGACCAGGTTGTTCTAATCAGAATAGACAGCAGACCAACACCAACACCGACAACGATAGTTCAGGTATACATGCCGACGTCGCAAGCTGAAGATGAACAGATAGAGAAAGTGTAAGAGGATATTGAAAGGGTAATGCAGTATGTAAAGGGTGACGAAAACCTAATAGTCATGGGCGACTGGAATGCAGTTGTAGGGGAAGGAGTAGAAGAAAAGGTTACAGGAGAATATGGGCTTGGGACTAGGAATGAAAGAGGAGAAAGACTAATTGAGTTCTGTAACAAGTTTCAGCTAGTAAAAGCGAATACCCTGTTCAAGAATCACAAGAGGAGGAGGTATACTTGGAAAAGGCCGGGAGATAAGGGAAGATTTCAATTAGATTACATCATGGTCAGACAGAGATTCCGAAATCAGATACTGGATTGTAAGGTGTACCCACGAGCAGATGTAGACTCAGATGACAATACAGTAGTGATGAAGAGTAGGCTGAAGTTTAAGGCATTAGTCAGAAAGAATCAATACGCAAAGAAGTGGGATATGGAAGTACTAAGGAATGACGAGATACAATTGAAGTTCTCTAAGGTTATAGCTACAGCAATAAGGAATACCTCATTAGGCAATACAGTTGAAGAGGAATGGACATCTCTAAAAAAAGGGCCCTCTATATCCGCATCCAGCGTCGCCTGTGAGTTGAGGATGATACGGCGGCCGCCGGCCGGAGTGGCCGTGCGGTTCTAGGCGCTACAGTCTGGAACCGCGTGACCGCTACGGTCGCAGGTTCGAATCCTGCCTCGAGTATGGATGTGTGTGATGTCCTTAGGTTAGTTAGGTTTAAGTAGTTCTAAGTTCTAGGGGACTGATGACCACAGCAGTTGAGTCCCATAGTGCTCAGAGACATTTGAACCATTTTGATACGGCGGCCGGTCGGTACCGTTGGGCCTTCATGGCCCGTTGGGGCGGAGTTTAGTTTCTTTTAGAGGTTGGGGAATAAAGGGAAAGGATGGGTGGGAAGCTCGTGACCTCCAGCCGCAGAGGGCATTGTGTTAATGCAGTGGCGAGAGCTGAAAATTTGTGCCGAACTGGGATTCGAACAGGGCTGTTCCACTTCTTTAGAACATTTGCGTCAACCGCCTCGGCCGTCGGAACACGCATTCCATCCGCCACTAAGTGTCTCTGTAACGCAGCGTGAGGTAAGTTGAGAATCTGGGTAGGATGAAAAGCGTGTCCGATGACCGAGGCGGTTAATTTGTTGTGGTAATGCCTTATGGCACCGAACTGCTGAGGTCATCGGTCCCTAACCTTACACACTACTTAAACTAACTTACGCTAAGGAAGACATACACACCCATGCCCGAGGGAGAACTCGAACCTCCGTCGAGGGTGGGGGAGTGGCGTGGACCGTGACAAGACGTCTCAGACGGTTAACGCAACCGTTGAAGAGGTCTTCGAGTCCTAGTCCAGGAAAAATTTTCAGCTCTCGCCATTGCATTACCACAATGCCCTGTGTGGCTGGAGGCCACGAGTTCCTTTGCCTTTACTTCCCCATGCTCTATTTCATACAATAATTGTTTATTGCACAACGATCCGCTGCGATGCGACACAGCAGCATCTAGACACGGAGAATTATTACGTAATTGTATTGTTGGTATCAGTGTAGAGCATGGGAGCGTACGGACTAACACCAAGGCTGTAACTGAATAATCTCACGTCTGAGAACGTGTTGACCATCGGAACACATGGTGGTATTATAAACTAATGACTGACGTGTAAGACTATTATCTTTATATTCAATTGTCAGTCCCAATCATGATGACGAATTAATAAGTATAAGGGCATGTCATGAGGTCTCGATGAGTTTCCCCTGCCGAGCGCTTTTAGTTCGTTTTCTTCTTCGAAATCGCTTGTCTCAGTAACTGGCAATTCGGCGTTAGTTCTAGGTTTCAGAACGAAGGGAAAATACAGTACGTTCCGCAGTGAGACGATTTCGATTCTGAAGCGGCCCCTTGACGATTAGTACTTCTGTACAGTAATACTGTACAATATTGTGCAAGTTCTGCCCAGATTGCTGAATAAAAACGTGCAATAATATTGCACAACAAGTAGGCTGGTTCCAAATGTTGGGCAGTGAAGACGCTGCTCTGTATCAATGGCTCTGCTTTCTACCAAGCAGTTGGTAGATAAAAAAGTGGTACAAGAATCGTCAGAAATTGTCTCGAGAAAATTTGTTACGAGCAGTTAGTAGAAGAAAAATTGGTATAATGATCATCAGACATTCAGTGTCTTGAAGGATGAAGATCAAAGAAAGTAAAACAAGGACATCAGAATTAAGTGGAATTAAATCAGTAAATGAAACACTAAAGGCTGCTGATGAGTATTGCTATCTGGGTTCAAAATGGTTCAAATGGCTCTGAGCACTATGGGACTTAACATCTGTGATCATTAGTCCCCTAGAACTTAGAACTACTTAAACCTAACTAACCTAAAGTCATCACACACATCCATGCTCGAGGCAGGATTCGAACCTGCGACCGCAGTGGTCACGCGGTTCCAGACTGAAGCGCCTAGAACCGCAAGGCCACACCGGTTGGCTGCTATCTGGGCTTCAAAATAAGCGAGAATGGCCGAAGTAGAGAGGACATATAACGCAGACTAGAAAAAACAAGGCATATGTTCCTGTACAAATAAGGAAAAAAGAAACCAGTGTAAATTTAGGTGTTATGAGGGAATTTTTTAAAGTATTTTTGTGGACTTTAGCCTCGTAAGGGAGTGAAACGTGATGGCAAACAGTTCACACAAGAAAAATATAGATACTTTTGAAATGTAGTGCTACAGACGAATGCTGAAGCACAGTCAGATCCAGTACGTAGGATATACACAATTGAACCGGGTTAAAAAGAAATCTGTAGCAGAACTTCGCCAAAAGAAGGGATCAAGGAATAGTCAGTTTGATAATGCAAGTGAGTAAGTTGAGTAAAACTTGTAGAGGGAGACCAAGGTTTAACTACATTAAGCAGGTTCGTATCGAGGAATTTTTCTGTAGCTGTGCAGAGATTAAGAGGCTTGCACAGGATAGATTAGCAGGGAGAGACGCATAAAACCAGTCTTGGGAGCATAGTACCCCACTGGAGACTGTTAACCAGGTCCGACCACAACGATTAGGTCCTCAGGTACGTGACTGGAAGACTTGTCTGATAGAACCTATTATGATGTCCTGGACGGCGGTGTTAGGTAGCCGACCGCTGTGGCCGACTGGTTCTAGGCCCTTCAGACCAGAAACGCGCTGCTGCTACTGTCGCAGGTTCGAATCCTGCCTCGGGCATGGATGCGTGTGATGTCCTTAGGTTAGTTAGGTTTAAGTAGTTCTAAGTTCTAGGGGACTGATGATCTCAGATGGTAAGTCCCATAGTGCTTAGAGCCATTTGAACCATTTGTTAGTCGGGCAGCCCCAGGGAAGTATGAGACAGTACTGGTCTTATTCTCTATACATATAAACGACCTGACAGATAGGATGCAAAAGAATCTGTGACTGCTGACGACACCGCAGTGTACGTGAAAATGTCATCGTTCACTCAGTGTAGGAGGATACAGGATGGCTCAGACAGAATTTCTTTTTGGTGTCATTAACGGCAGATTGCTCTAAATAAAGAGAAATATAAGGTAATGCAGATGAGTAGCAAAAACAGTGTCATAATATTCAAATGCAATCCAAGTGGTGTGCTGATTGACGCAGTCACTTCGAGTAAATTCAAGGGCGTAACGTTGCAAAGCGGTATGAAATTTAACCAGCACGTAAGGTCGACGGTAGTGAAGGCGAATAGACGACTTCGGTATTTTGAGAGCATTCTAGGAACGTGAAGCTCATCTGTAAAGGACACTGCGTATAGAACACATGTGGGACCCATTTTTGAGTGCTGTTCGAGTGTTTGGGATGCCCAACAAGTCGGATTAAACGAAGACATCTAAGCAATTCGGGAGCTTGCTGGTAGATTTATTACATCAACACGCGAGTTTTGCGGAAATGATTCGCTGAGAGAAAGAAGACGTTCTTTTCGTGGAATACTATTGAGGAAATTTAGAGACGCGGCACATCTGACAAAGTGAATAGCGGTTCTAGTGCAGCCAATATATCTCGCTTAAGGTCAGCGAAAAAAAGATAAGACAAATCAGGGATCCTATTGAAACATACAGAAAGTCGTTTACCCGTTGCTCCATTTGCGAGTAGCGCAGGAGCAGTACAAGCTACCCACCGCCATGCGCCTCATGGTTGTTTATGTAGAATGTATGTAGATATAGATATTGTCAGTTCTGCTCGCAGACGGCACTTTCTCAGGTAGCGCAATGTACTTATGAAGTTCTTGATCTGCTCAATATTACTGCCGAATTTCTTAGCCTCACCCACAGACGTTGACTGTTATTGCACATCCGGAAGATTAACAATAGCGACCGTCTACGGCGCGCTTAAGATTCGTGGAGACAATTGACTTACCTCACGGGATTCTGCGCCAGTGGAGAGGTCAACGAACGCTGGTCCTGCGCCTGGGCAGAGGCAAAAAAAGGGAAAAAAGGCGACTAGAAGAGAGGGACCTGTCGTCCCTTTCCGGACAGCGCGGGGCCGACTGACTCGACGGGTCGGCGGCTCCGAACGCTCGAGTCCTTTCGTTTTTCCGGGAAACCCTTTTCCGAGACGCCCCGCTGACCGCGACAATGAACCGCGCAGCGCGCCCAAGAGGGACAACAAAACATCCCCGAAAACACAGACCCGTCCCGTCCCACGCCGCGCGGCGCTCCGGCAGAAAAATACCTGCGATTGCTCCAAATGGGTCGGTCCGCCCACCGCGCAACATCCTCAGGGTTGTAAACGCACCGCTTTCGCTTTCGCTGGCGGCCGTGGCCACCGGCCTCGCAGGTACCTCAGCGGGTCGGCTTTTGTTGTCCTCGGCGGAAGGCCGGGCTCAGGTGAAACTCCGAGGCACGTTTTTTGGGCCAACGTCCTCTGCCCTTACGTTTTTATACCACCAGGCGAGAATTCGAAAGCTACTTAAAACAACTTTTTTTCTTTTTCTCTCTCTTTTTCGGCTCTTCCTCTGCGAGCGACTCAGGTCGTTCACCGATCAACGCTCAGTATTTCTCAGGTCACTCTGGTGTCAGTTGCCTACCTAGTGCTGGCAAAAACTAGTGTGCGGGCTCTGAGATTCTACCAAATACGGCACTTCTACAGGATTCTGGTGAAAATGTATTAATTTTCACCATTTACCGGTCTCGGACGGTGTTTTTCGTGCTAAATACGTCCCTCGTGGCTATTTTACATCGTTTAGGGAGTGAGCAGCGAAAGAAGTAACATCTCTCTTCTTTCGTGAGCGATTCAAGGTACTGAAAAAGGATTTAGGTAAGTGGTGATACTCAATTTTTTTAAAAATTCGTATATTGCCAAACGGATGCATGCGATCTTTCAAACGTTTATGTAATTATTTATTACATCCAAGACAGCTTAAGAACTACGATGTTCACGTTACTGGTTTCATGAACTGATTAACCAGAAAGCTGCTTCATCGCGATGTATCACAGTTCCAGTTAAGCATTCTGAACAGCATGAAGGGGTATGAAAGATGTCACATCGTCGCATTCTCAGTCTCTTTTAACATCTGACAATATGTTGTGTAATTCATTCACACATTTTGTGTTCAGAATGTGTTACTGGAATAGTGATGCACCATGACGGAGCTGTAAGCTAATTAATAACATCTGAATATGGCGATCAACTGCTGAATCCGGTAATACGAACTTTGTAACTTTAAGCGATCTTAGACGCAATAAATTGTTATGTAAAAGGTAATACATTGACACGTAATTTGGTGTCAAGGTAATTTTCTTACAGGCCGAAGTAATGAAGCAATTATAATTTCCTGTCTTCTTTTTAATCTTTATATTGACCAACCAGGATCACGGAACGACTAAGGTACCTTATCTTTCTTTGCTGTTTCTGATTTTTTCCAGTACTCCTTCATCTCATCCCTATGCTGCCTTTTCCTTTCTTCTACCCACGTTGTTGTTGATTTCTCATCTCTTCTGTCATGGAAGTCTTCTGAAAAGAATTTCTGACTTATTTCTTCGGTTTTTTCCTTCCTAGTTCTTTTGTTATGTCGGGTTCAAAAAATGGTTCAAATGGCTCTGAGCACTATGGGACTTAACATCTGTGGTCATCAGTCCCCTAGAACTTAGCACTACTTAAACCTAACTAACCTAAGGACAACACACACATCCATGCCCGAGGCAGGATTCGAACCTGCGACCGTAGCGGTCCCGCGGTTCCGGACTGAGCGCCTGAACCGCTAGACCACCGCGGCCGGCGTGTTATGTCGGGAATCCACGCTATTTTCTACAGTTTTTCTCAGATATTGAAACATAGAGAAGTTCTTTACTTTTTTCTTCCAGATATTGTATACTTCCCTTCCGAAGAGTGACTCACGTCGTTTACCGAAACATATCAGCAGTTTTTCTTGGTTTACTGTAGTGTCAGTTACCTATCTACTGCCAGATGAAAGCGTTAATTTTGTGTATGCTCCGAAATTCTACCAAATGAGAAAGTCAGTAACATGTACACACATTGTAACTTAGTACTTCTGTAAATTTCTGGCGATGCATACTGTGTGAAATGTATTAATTTTCGCACTCTATCGCTCTCCTAACATGTGATTCGTGCTAAACGTATCCATCACGGCTTTTCTATATCGACGTATACATTGTGAGCCGCATAAGCTGTAACACGCCTTTTGTTTTGCGAACGGTTCGCGATGTCGAAATGACGTTTTAGGCAAATTTAGTACGGAGAGGGATAGGGAAAGTTGGTACAAAGTTAACAGTCGTAACTCGTGTATCAAATGAGATATTCAAGCAAGAAAGATGTATCTGTTCGTTTATAAATCAAACTTTTTTATTCTTTCTGCGCTATTACCATTTAATTGGCATGTGTGCTCTGCCTTTTATTCTAAGGGCATCTTCAGTAAATATTTAGCTATTTTTTTCTCAGTCTCCCAGTTTTCACGTTTTTCTAATGTAATAGGTTAAGAAACGCACTAGTACATCACATAATAAAAATCGACACTTATCCCTGTCGAAATTTTCGGTTTGCTTCTTTTTTCACACTTTGTTTTGTGTGTACTGTATGACGTTAGAAACTGCACAAATGATGTGGAAATCACTACAGATTGGTAACACAGGGACTGAGACAACTGTAGCAGGAGTGCATGAAATGTCTTCGCAGTTGCGAACATCGACAGCCATCATCTGTATAATGGAATGAAGACAGTAAAAATTGGTCTCTCACCGGGACTCAGACCCGGAATTCTTGTTTATTACGAGGGGTGGTCTTATCATTAGCCTATTCGAACACTACTCACGGCTAGATGCAAACTTCCGCATGTCATCAACCATGCGTCTACACCCTATACTCATATATCTGTTATGTATATTCCCGTACAGGGTAGACATTTTATTTGTAAGTCATTTGCGGATAAATACGATACTTCAGTGCCTATATTATTTCGAATTATGATGCAAAGTCCTTTCGGACATGATTTTCATCGTCACTCGTAATTAATCAGGTACTCCAGTACCTCACTTGCGGGCGTGAGACGCCAAATAAACAGCTGTTTATTACTTGGCATCAGACGCCTTGTTAAACAAAACGTTATTCTAGTAAATACCATCACATTTCTCATGTTACCGACCTTCAGACGTCTAGTGACCCCAAAATGTCATCAAATATGAGTCGAATTTTTTGAAGCGAAACGGATGTGCAACTCTTAAGCTATGTTGACGAAGGTGGAACCGCAGAAATATCGAGCCAGGCAAAAAGTAACAAACAAATTCACGGAAGAGATCTACAGTATAACATAAAAGGAGAAACTCATAAGGCAGTTAAACGTTAAGACTGCAGCAAGAAAAATGAGCTACTTTATGAAAGAGTAACTAACAATGCTTGCTTCAATATCTTTCTTGATACATGAGCTACGATTATCAACGGTGTAACAAAATACATGCACGGGATATGTACATACTTGCTGTGGAAAATATCGTCCCCAGAAAACTTATTAGTGTTATTATTACTCATTTTTGATGAAACCGGTTCTAGGCGCTGCAATCCGGAACCGCGGGACTGCTATGGTCGCAGGTTTGAATCCTGCCTCGGGCATGGATGTGTGTGATGTCCTTAGGTTGGTTAGGTTTAAGTAGTTCTAAGTTCTAGGGGACTGATGGCCTAAGATGTTAAGCCCCATAGTGCTCAGAGCCATTTGAACCATTTTTTTTACGGAACGACATACCTGTACATCTTGTAACTGCGATCGAGTTCCTAAAAATACTAGAACAGTAACATGGCGCATGTTAATGTTGACACTGAAACGTTTCGCAAGATTATCTGACGGTTATGCCTGAATTGGCTATTGAGATGTAAACACCTATAGCCTATACGCTGCAATCTGAACTAGAGCCCCATTCTGCGATGCTTACAACAGTCCAATAGCGCATGCATCCCCTCGCGCTAGCCCTAAATTTTAGCACATTATTCAGATACGTCATTGCGAAACGTTAAAGGCTTAACAAATTCACTGCATTCTTCTTCTCATGAGCTCTGCAATTACTTTCAAAAAAAGTTCATTGTTCCAAGAAAAACACTTGCTTTAATAACTCTGTTGCACAAGAGCGAATAGATCATGTTCACTAGACATTTTTGCTTTCCTTGCTCCTTCTACCACCTCTCTAAATACGAAATACCTTTTTTTCAAGACCCCATTAATAGCGAGAATAACATGGGTAGAGCTATACGATAATAGGAGCAAAACCTTTCAAGTGAACAATAGTCTGGTGCTCGACTTCTTTCGTGAATGAATCGCGTTTCCTTCACGTTCCTCCAACGAATCTAAACCTGGCACCTGTTTTCCGTACAACTAATTTTATGTCGTCAGTCTGGACGGTTATTCTAAGGTACTTTTCGGTCGTCACTGTTTTCACGATTTTTTGGCAAGAATGTAATAGAACAGGGCAGGATCTCCTCGTTTATTTATGGGTGACAGATTACATTTGTTTATCTTGGGGGTAAAATGCCAGTCACTGCGCCAATGATCGATCCTCCGCAGACCTTCCAGTGTTTCGCCACAATCATCTAGCGTTACAGACTTCCTAAGGACAACACCACTAACCACGAATTGCCACACCTAGTTTACGGCGCTATCCACTACATCATTAATAATCATTACAAATAGTAACGGGCATGTGACATTCCCTTGGCGTACCCTTTGAATTACCTTCACATCTGCATCACACGAAACTACTTCTGGGCACCTTAGCAAGCTCAGCTGATGTAATTACGTGTAATGAGGTGATCGGTTGCAATGACTGTACGGTAACCAAAGTGTTGCACTATGCAATGTCCTGTCGGATGCTTTTGGCGTTCGTCTTCAACGTTTGTAACACCACTGGTGTGAGGAGTTACAGTCCACATTAAAATGGGAGCCGAGACACGACCTGAATATTTTAGGTATGGAGATTCATAGGACAGGTGAAAGTATTATCAACAGACCCTTGTGTCGTTTGGCAGTTCAAAATACTACATAGGCAAAAAGTTTATTTGCGTGGCCATCCTCCGCAGCAAGCATAGAAATACTTGTTTTGTAAATAAACAAAACATTTACAAGAGAAGTACTACATAGAGAATCCGATTTCCAGTTGCTCCACACCTACTTCCTCAGTGAAAGAACTGGAGCAAAGTGCACTCAGCTACAGCAGGACTCCCAAGCAACTAATTCAAGTAAGATTAGTTGCCCAGGTTCAAAATCGGACATTACTGATTGGAACAGACATTCACACCCCCTGTTTTTACCCGACTGTTTCATATGTTGGACAAAATGTGACGTGATAGTTTGTTTAATTTAGTGCATACACAATAGAGTTAAATGGCAGAAACACACTCCAATCAATTCGATCCTAGGTAATAAAGTGGCAGCAATATAAAGAAAAATCCGTGCAGTTACGCGCTTTGAATCTCTGGAGAAATACTAAGAACGTTTTCTTTCACCATGACACCTTCCGTAGGTGTCGGCAGAAAGTTAAGAGCGCTTCTTCCGAAACTGGTTGTTGTTGTTGTTGTTGTTGTCGTCGTCGTCATCGTCGTCGTCTTCAGTCTGAAGAAGGATAGATGCAGCTCCCCACACTTGACTTTCTTCCCATCTCGGTTTAGTGAGTCTTCGTTAGTTAACGCGATCTACGCATCTGATCTTCAGCATTTTCTGCAAAACCGCTAATTCTACTCTGTTCTTGTCTGAACTATCGGTGTCCACGTTCTACTTCCGTACAAAGCTTCATTCCGTGCAGATATCTTCAGAAAAAACTTCCTTTCATTTACATTAAATTCGATGTTGATGAAGTTCTCTTCTTCAGAAACGCTTTTCACGCTATAGTCAGTCTGCAATTTATATCTTCTCTACTTTGGTCATTTCGCGTTATTTTCTTGTTCAAACAGCAAAACTCTTCGGCTGCTTGTATTGCCTGAATTCCTAATCTAGTTTCCTCAGCATCGACTACTTTGATTTGGCTTACTTTTGTTCTACTTTCGTTGATATTCTTCTTCCCAAGAGACCATCAATTCCATTCACCTGTTCTGCCAAGTCCTCTACCGGCTCTGAAGTAATTACATTGTCATCGGCAAACACCCAACTTCCTTACGTCATCTCCCTGAGCTTTAATTCCCTTCCCAGATTTCCTCTTGGTTTTCTTTACTGCTTCCTCAGTCTACAGATTAAACGACGTCGGGATACGCTACAACACAGTCTCCTCAACAACCGCATCTGTTTTGTTTGTTTTGTTTGGTTTATTGTTCTTCTATTTATAACTTTCGTGTGGGAATGTATTGTAATGTGAGTATTCTTTCAACTGAACAGTGCAAGTAGTGTGCTTATGTAAATTCTATCTGATGATGTGAGTAAACAAATTTTGTGACTGTATTCCAATTAACGTTTACCAAAATGATTAGAAAACCTAAAACAGTATACTAAACAAGCTATCATGTGGAACTGTACTGCGCAGTATAACGAACAGTGCTATAATGCGTGATGTCACAGTAGGTTCCTTGCAAATCAGACACAAGAATATAAGAGAGTAAGAATTGTGCATAAAATTACAAGCTGAACGTTGAAATAATATATTCTCAGGATGCTTCTATTGAAATGCAGATTAACGTATCGAAACTGAGTAAGTAAAATTCCGAACACTGAATGACACAGTTACACACATGCAACACAGAACCACACCAGAATGAGAACGTCTCACTAACGAAATGAGATCTGAACTAGACTTTAACTGAGCCTAAGTTGATGATAATTTTTGAGATACAGTACTTGAACGTAAATTATGTTATTGTGCGTTAACAGTGAAGTCAGACTGTTCCTGACAGACTTTCGCGAGTACCTTGTAGCAACGGAAACTCGGCACTTCTCGAAAGTGATGCATGTTAACAAACCAGCTAAAGGAAACCTTGCCCACGTGCAATGCAAGGAAAAGCAAATATGCTAAAACGTCATGTTTTTGTTGTAGTATTCAGTCCGAAGACTGGTTTGATGCAGCTCTCCAAGCTACTCTTCCTGTGCAATCTTCTTCATTTCTCAGTAACTACTGCGACCTACATCCTCCTGAATTTGCTGAATGTATTCATTTCTTGGTCTCCATGTACAATTGTTACCGCCATTACTTTCCACCAGTACTAAACTGATGGTCCTCTGATGCCGCAGTATGTGTCCTAAAAATTGATCCCTTCTTCTAGTCCGGTTGTACCACAAATTTCTTCGCTCACCAATTCTATTCAGTACCTCCACCCACGTAATCTTCAGCATTCTCCTGTAGCACCCCATTTCTAGCGCTTCTATTCTCTTCTTGATTAAATCGAGTAACACAGATGACATGTAATACCTCAAATAAAATACTGGTAACTGAACAAAAAATTCGAAGAAATTACTATGCAGCAGGTCCTCGTAGATTTCTTAAAGAATCAGGGGCGGTGGATTACTGGTTATGGTATAAGAGTAGTATATTGATACTACATCATTTGTGGGCCGTTTAATACTAAAGTTCCGCCTACATACATTGCTTTCCGCCTTTCTCTCACTGTATTCTGACAACGTTGGTTGCATATGGTGCTTTTATGCAGCTTTACTCATTGATAACGTAAAAAACGCAAATTTAATGGCATTTGCACGTATTGTTCGACGAAGCGCTGTTCTTTTTTTTTTTTATTTCTTCCCATGCTACGCGTAAATCAGTATAGGTACGGCTTTTCAGAATCCTAGCATCGCAAAGAAACGCATCTCCGTGATATCCAGAACGCCGTAGACAAAGGCATTCATGTTGACGACGTGTTTCGTGACGTCCGGTCGCTTACTGAAGAAGATACGAGATTATCGAGTATGAGCCCAGATTTGTCGCTGGATTCAGCGTCTCCCTTCGAGACAGAATCCAACACGTCGCTGCTAACGGTACGAACTAGACAGATGTCAAAGTAATTTCAGGAGTGCAGCAAGGAAATGTGACAGTATCGTTACTGTTCACAATATACGCTGATGAGCCAAGACATTTTGACCACCTGCTTAACAGATTGTTTTTACGTCTTTGAAACAAAATACATGACTGATTCCGCGTATCAGGCATCTAAGAGTTTGTTAATATGTTTGTGGCGTTATGTGGCTTTAGATGTCTAGGCACAGTTCATGTGATTCGAGTAAATAACAGGCCGTTGATTTGCGTATGAGGTGACGGCGCCCAACAGCGTGCAAGAGGGGTATGCATGGGATTTACATCAGGCGAATTTGGTCGCCGAGACATCGAGTTCACTATAATACCACTCATAGCACTATAGGACGGTTCTGGCTTCGAGACACGGACAATTATACTGCTGAAAGATGACATCGCCGTCGGGGAAGCCACCAATCACGAAGGGATGCAGGTGGTCCTCAGTTGTGATCACGTCTTCGACTACTACCACAGGTCCCGTGCAAGCGCAGCAAAATGTCTCCCACAGCATAATACTGCTCCCAGCAGCCTGCATCCGAAGCGCACTGCACGTTTCGAGTCCCATTTCACCTCGATGATGGCGTTTATGGAGACGACCATCGACCTAGTGTAGCAAAAATGTGATTCAGCAGAAGAGCAGACACGATTCCATTGATCGACGGTCGAATCCCTATGGTCCCGTGCCCACTCAATTCGTAGTTGACGATGTTGTTGGGCCACGTAGTGGTGGTCTGTTGCGGAGCTCCATGCTCAACAATATACGATGAACAGTGTGGTCGGCAAAATTTGTGAGTGTACCAGCACTGTGCTCTTTCGGCAGAAATTCCACGGTTCACTATCTATCCAGCTTTACAGAGCAGAGTAGCCTCCGAAAGCCACGTTCTATGAAGAGTCGTGGACGTCCAATCATTCAGCGCCTGAATGGTTATTTCACTGCCCTTGTAAGTTTGTCCGTAGAGTCTCGATACTGTAGCTCGTGACCAGCAGTCGAGAAACTCGTTCACACGCTCTGCGTAATAAGAATTTCTCAAAGTCGCTTGTATCAAAGGATTTCGCCATTTGCAGCCCATATATTCGCTAGGGTGATCCTCAATCCGTGTCCGCTCCGCTTACATACATTCGGTACCGAGTCAAGTGCCCGCAACGCCACCACGCGGCATCCAACTTCGCGATGGGCACTGGTCATACTGTTTTGGCTTATCAGTGTATATGTACGACATCTAGAGGATAAGGTCGAAAATTTCATAAAGCTGATGGTTCGGTTGTCTATAAGAAAACAGCAATGCGAGAAGGCGGTAGCGAATAGCAAGATTATCTACTCTAGCGTTAAAAGGTTTTTTGCTTTTCGTATTTAATCAAATATAACATCGATGATGATAATTTATGGCAATGTTTGCCGACAAGATAAAGAATGCAACCTTTTAACACTAGATTGCGTACTTACGGCAGTTCTCCTTGGCCGTTATTTTTTTTTTTTTTTTTTTTTTTTTTTTTTGGGACGACTTGGAAAGAGAGAAAAATGAATGAATGATCGACGATGCGTCGGTTCTCGATTGTGTTCAGGAGACGTACAGATTGATTGCGTGAAAATAGTTTCTCAAATGACCTCTTAACCCGGATTGCTTTCACGCAATCGGACTCTTCAATGAAATTACCTAAGGGACCTATTTGAATAATAAAAAAAATGCAAAACAGTGAAATTTTGTAAAAAAAGTTGTCAGATCGGAAACTGAACACATTAATGGTCTCCCAAATACAATCGAGACACCGCGATAAAGAGCGAACCTGTAACAAAGTTCATTTAAACATAAACATTATTTGTGGTTAATTTAAAGAAAAGAATAAGCATAGATTTTCCGTACAGTGAAGCATCAATATATTCTCAAAGAACAAAGGCGTTAAGCTATAAACATTAACAAATTTACAATGAATACAAAACTTACTTTTTTATGTTTTTCTCATACATGGAGCAGTCCAACAATCGCTGCTTTTGTATGTGTGATATTTTGTATAAATTAAATGTCCTGGCGTGCGCGTAAGTATTTTTTATCGTCACAAGGTTTACAAAAGCGTTTTCTTTCTTGATGATAACGTAGTTTTTCACACTAAATGAAATATAGCGTGTAGCGATGCTACACAACACGTCTTAACAAGTCGGCGACCAAACATCAAAGGTAATGAAGTACATGTTAACATATCGGCGACCAGAAGTACAATTAACTATAAAGATTCTAGAATTTTCCTAACAAATGATAAATTGTTCTTTCTTCTGTTTCGCAGCTTCTTGCTATCAAGCGCTGCGGCAATGATTTTAAATATCTGCGCCCAGCGAGTCATAGTGTTTAAAAGTACCTTTTAAACGCTGGCCGCGCGTCTTGGTATAGGCGCACGTTATAAACAGATTTCGTTTCTTTACTCTCGCGTTGTCATGCTTACAAACTACAGCTCGATGGCTGTGCTTTTCTCATATGCAAAATGTCTGAAATCCAATAATGTCACACTACGTATGATCTATTATTCGTGCAGGTATTGGCAGGTGACTCTGAAGGTAAATAAATATATTGTGTTCTTATAAGACGAAATGGATTAACCAATCGGAGCGACCTTAAGTGGAATGATCAGATGAAACAAATTATGGGAAAAGTAGATGCCCGGTTGACATTCGTAAGAAGAATATTAAAACACACTCCGTCGTCAGGCCGCGAGTGGCTTACCGGGAACATCCTCAGGGGAGCATGCGGATAGGTGGGCGTGGGGTCAGCACACCGCTCTCCCGGTCGTTAAGACGGTATT
This sequence comes from Schistocerca serialis cubense, assembly GCF_023864345.2. Taxonomy (NCBI): domain Eukaryota; kingdom Metazoa; phylum Arthropoda; class Insecta; order Orthoptera; family Acrididae; genus Schistocerca; species Schistocerca serialis. Next base: position 60,214,276 of record NC_064649.1, on the reverse strand, counting down.
TTTGACCGAAGCCGCTGCTATTCGGTCGAATAGCTCTTCACTTGGCATCACGAGGCTGAGTGCACCCCGAAAAATGGCAACAGCGCATGGAAGCCTGGATGGTGACCCATCCAAGGGCCTACCACGCCCGTCAGCGCTTAACTTCGGTGATCTCACGGGAACCGGTGTAACCACTGCGGCAAGGCCGTTGCCCCACAGGAAGAATATTAAGGAAATTTAATTCATCCACAAATGAAGTGTCTTACAAAACACTTGTGCGACTGGTTGCACAGTGTTGCTGATCAGTTTGGAACCCTTACCTGGTTTGATAGGAGAGTCACAAAATATCCAACGAAGAGTAACACTGTTTTTCGTTACGGGATTGTTTAATAGGTGTGAGAACGTTAAGGAGGTGCTCAACAAAACTGCGATGGCACACGCTGCAAGAAAGGCACTGTGCATCGTGGACAGGTTTACTGTCGAAATGTCGAGAGTGGACGTTGCAAGAAGAGTGAGACAACATACGTCTCGCTAACTGACCAGGCAAGAAAATTAGAGAAACTGGATAATGCACGGATGTCAATCGAAGATGATTCAGCCGATGTGCATTCGTGAATGGAACAGGAAAAGGGGGGAAATGACAGAAGAACCCTCCACCACGCAACGTGAGCTGGCTTGCGGCGTGTAAATGTACACGTAGAACTAGATGTGCGCGTGTCCGTTTTCGTGGTACGAAAAGAAGGTACTCCATCACCGATCTCCATTTCCCTTCTTCTTGCAGACGAAGTGCTAGGAAACATTTAGCTGTGGAGTGGGGCTAACTAGAGAGGGGAGGGGGATGGGGAGTAGGTGCGAAGGGAAAAATGGCGAAGTGGCAGACGGTGCCCGCTGCTAATGCTTCCGCGTTATTAAAACTTTTACACAGGAGTTTTTAAAGGTGAGTGGAGCGCCCTGTTAGAGAATTTTCTCTCCCACGGGGCACATGCAGTTTAAGCACGCTACGGCAGGCGTCTGGCTCTCGCCGAAGTCGTTGCTCAGGTAACAGCGTAATGGTCAACGTGCCACGGTGGGAAATACGGAAAATTATTGCTGAAGTTTCTTACCGAGCAAAGAAAGAAACGCTGTACGGGAAAAAAAGTGTGTAATATTTAATATTTCGATGAATATCCGTCTTGTCGTATGCACTTATCAACAGACAATATTTGTGGCTGGATTCGCGTCTCCCTTCAAGATAGACGGTATCGAATAGCGGGAAGATCTACATACGATCGATTACTGGTGCAGGAACTGGCTAGCTAGTAGTAGGATTTTCGCACGCGGACAGAGTTCCAGCATAATGAAATGCCTCGAAGATTATCATCTATTGCACTTATCAAGCACGGATTCAGGTTCGTTCGTATGAGACACTACTGACTCTTTATTCACCCGAAGTGATGAACACTAGCGGTAGGAGCTTTCAAGCTGATTCCATAGTTCTAGATTTTCAGGATGCTTTTGACACCGCCTTCCTCGCCGGCCGGAGTGGCCGAGCGGTTAAAGGCGCTACAATCTGGAACCTCACGACCGCTACGGTCGCAGGTTCGAATCCTGCCTCGGGCATGGATGTGTGTGATGTCCTTAGGTTAGTTAGGTTTAAATAGTTCTAAGTTCTAGGGGACTTATGACCACAGCAGTTGAGTCCCATAGTGCTCAGAGCCATTTGAACCATTTTTTTTGAACCGCCTTCCTCAAGCAGCTCATAATCGAAGTGCGTGTCTTTGGGATATCGTCACACTTGTGCGTCTGGATTCGTTATTTCCTGTCAGAAAAGTCACAGTTCGTTGTAGGCCACCCAAAGCCATCCAGTGGAACCGAAGCGTCACATCTGAGAATCCCCCCAAGAACTTGTTACTGGCCTTCTGCTGTTCTCAACCCACATGAACGACTTAGGAGACGATCTGAACAGCACCGTCAGGTCTTTTTGAGTATGAAGCCGTTGCTTACGGCCTATTGAAGTCATCAGAAGATACAGAAAAACCACAAAATAGTTTAAACAAGGTATCAACATGGCGCGAGAGGTGGCAGCTGGCTCTGAATAATAAGAACTCTGTGGAGCTCCACATCAGTACTAAAAGGAATGTTTTGAATTTGCTTTATACCACGGCTGCACAGACTTTCTGACAGCGCAGGCAACTAAACTCTCGCTGTGACTACGCACGTAGAAAAACTTGTTAACACTTATCTACGAGGGCAATTCCAAAAGTAAGGTCTCCTATTTTTTTTATAAGTACATAGACCTTTTTATTTCTACAATGGTTTACATCAGTTTACAGCTATTTTTCGACATAATCACCATTTCTGTCGACGCATTTTTGTAGACGCTGTGGCCGTTTTTGTATGCCCATGTCATACCAGCTCGCCGTCATGCTGTTCAGAAAGTTATGAACCTCTTCTTTCAGCCCGTCGTCGGAGCTGAATCGCTGGTACCACAATTAACGCTGACAGGCACTGCGAGACTCTGCCAAAACTCAAACGGGCGATTCAGAACGGGAGAAGAGGAATGTTGAGCAAGGGCTACACATTCCCCATGACAAGGCTCGCCCACGCATCGCTCGGCAAACCGTTGCTCTCCTGCAACAGTTTCAGTGGAACATAATCACCTACCCACCCTATAGTCCTGACTTGGCACCTAGTTCCCTAGGTTAAAAGAACATTTGGCCGAAAAGCGATTGAGCTCCGACGACGACGTGAAAGAAGTGGTTCATAACTTTCTGAGCAGCATGGTGGCGAGCTGGTATGACATGGGCATATAAAAACTGCTACAGCGTCTACAAAAATGCATCGACAGAAATGGTGATTACGTCGTAAAGTAGCTAAATATTCAAGCTGTAAACTGACGTAAGCCATTGTAGAAATAAACAGGTCTAAGTACTTATAAGAAAATAGGAGACCTTACTTTTGGGATTACCCTCGTATTTCGGAAGAAACAGCGATCGTGATAAAATAATAAAAATATAAAAAATCAGACATTCCACGGCAAGCTTAAGGTGGTCATTTTCCCTAAGCGCTGCTCGTGAGCGAAACGGTAGAGCAATAAATAAAATTCTTCTGGGTTTGAGGCCAAATTGTTATCTGTAAAATTCCGATGTTTCACCGAATGCGCCTTCCTCAGAGTGTATTGCTAACGGGTGTATTGCTAACTGTTAGCAATACACCCCGAGGAAGGCGCCTTCGCCGGCACGTAGGAATTTTACAGATGACAATGCGGCCTCAAACCCAGAAGAATTTTATTGACTGTGACAGCGGCCGCGCAAGCCTACGTTTACATGGTAGAGCAATAGTCTGAATGTGGTTCTAACAACCCTTAAGCTTTTTTCTAGACTTACAAAAATGATGTATACGACTTCTTCACATATACTGAAAGACATACATCGTCTGGATGACATTTTTGCCTTATTCTAGAACTTGTTTCCACCCTTTTTATGTCACCCCGTAGATCCATTTATCACAAATAGGCAAGAAAGCCAACCAGGAATGGTATTACCAAGCGCTGGAGGAACTCCAAGTACACTATCTCATCAAAAGTATCTGGACACCTAGCATTGGGCATGAGGTTGCTGTGATGGCTCTAAGCCTGCTGCCGACACTTTTAGTGACGTGTCTGAATAACTGTCGAGAAATCGCAGCTCACTCTTCGTCGAGAGCCGGAGTCAGAGAAATAATGACCTTAGACGCTGGGGTCTGAGCGAAGTCGGTGTTCTGTCTCATCTCAAAGCTGTTCCACTGGGTTCAGGTCTGGATTCTGAGCAGCTCGGCTCATTTCAGGCAGGCTACTGCCCGCAGGGAAGATATTGCCCGCAGACCATCGCATCACAGATGCCACTATACGACAGGATGCAGTGTGATGATTATATGAAAATCATCATCTCTGGACAGGAGAGGTCCTGTGTGAGTACACATTGCTGTATAAAATGCGTTCATATCCATCCGCATTTAGCGTTTTCTTACGAGCAGTAACAGTACCAAACGGTAATCACAAGTAACGCCCGCCACCGTAACACCACCTCCTAAGTACTTCACTGAAGGCACTACACATGATGGTGGCTAACGTTCTTTGGCATTCGTCAAACAAACCCAAACCCTTCCATTGGATTGCCTCAGGGCACGGGGTGATTCAACAGTTCAAGTAAGTCGTTACCAGACACCCACTGTCAGTAGCATTGCTCTTTCCTCCACCTCAAGCGTCACTTAGCACAGAGTGCAGAAATGTGTGATGAGGAGCTGCTCGATCACTGGTCTCGGTTTACCTGTGGATGCTACTTCGCGTTTGTTCCTCACAATCATATCACCAACAGCTGAACTGAGGAGTTTTGGGAGGGTTGAAACGTCTGTGATGGAGTTGTTGTTGTGGATTGGCAGGAGCCAATTCACGGAGTTTGGAGGAAGCCGAAAGGCACGCGTTTAAGCTCACGCAGGCTGGCGTGAGGTCTGGAAAATGACAAGGAATTATAGTAGCCAAAAATAGTACATAGCTTCTGGAATACTTAACTTTAATCCATCGCTCTTGTTGATAATGAATTATAATCTCAATATAAACTGGTAATGGCGCCTTGCTAGCAAATGACGTAGCTGAAGGCTATGCTAACTATCGTCTCGGCAAATGAGAGCGTATTTGTCAGTGAACCATTTCTGTAAAAGTCTGCTGTACAACTGGGGCGAGTGCTAGGACGTCTCTTTAGACCTGCGGTGTGGTGGCGCTCGGTCTGCAATCACTGACAGTGGCGACACGCGGGTCCAGCTTATACTAACGGACCGCGGCCGATTTAAAGGCTACCACCTAGCAAGTGTGGTGTCTGGCGGTGACACCACAGTTGTTACTCGGGTGACATCGCATGACTAGTCCTCGTTCGAATTCGCTCTACTCTCCTGGCTGACCCATTATGTTACATTTGGTGGTCGACTCTGTGTTACATGGAGGTGCCCGGATACTTTTGACCATACGGAGTATATTACTCGAAAGCGGTACAGCCGCAAAGATTTTGAGTAAGCAGAAAATTGGTTACAGAATGTCTATAGCAAAGTAGAGACCCTACGATGATTTTCGATGTTAAGCCTAGAATGCCTGATATCTCCTTGACCCCGTATATATGAGTAGGGGGGCAGCAGGGGTGCTAGCACATTTTGTTAGTGTGGGTTGCCTACATCAGGGGCAGGAGTGCACTCAATGTTGTTCTGTTAAGTGCTTGCTTTTACATGTCAACCTATTGTTCTCCTTTGATTGACAGGTACGTAACCTGTTGTTCTGATAAGTGCTTTTCCGTGCCAATGCACTTAACCTATTGATCCCCACCCCCTCTCACTCCCCACCGCCTTCAGGAAGGGGATGCTGGCACATTTCGTTACTGCAGGTTGCCTACATCAGGGGCAGGTATGCACTCAGAGGCAATCCTATTGTTCTCCTTTGTTTGACAGGTACTTCACCTATTGTCCTCTTAAGTGGTTTTCCATATCACCTCCCTTAACCTATTATTCCCTCGCCCTCACCCCCTCCCCCAACCCCCCCCCCCCTCCACCCTTGCTGCTAGAGGTACACTTTCATGTCTGAGTTAATGGAATAGGCCCTGTCACTACTATCAATTAACTATTAATTAACCTCTGCTGATCTGGTAAACCCCCTCCCCTCCCTCCCGCTCCTCCTCCCCCAGAAAATGGCGGGAAAAGGACTCAATTGATCGGTAATTTGGAGAAAAATCGATTGCTGTGTATGGAACATTGTTTTGGGGATTCAAGGCTTTTCAGGTTTGAGTTATTGGAATAGCCCCTGTCGCTACTATTCGTTAGATTGACTACTTAATTAATCTCTCCCCCTCTGGTAAACCCCCTCCCCTCCCACCCACTCCTCCCACTAGGAAAATGGCGGGAAAAAGATTCAGTTGGTTGGTCATTTGGAGGGAAATCGATTGCTATGTATGGAATATTGTTTAAACAATTTAAACAATGTACAGAATATATGGAAAGGGTTCAGTTTGTGGGGGTTGGATTTCTCTTGCTCATCATTCTATGCTGTTTGGAGACCTCTAGGTCGTGCAAGAAGCAATTACATGGGGCAAACAAGTTGCATAACCTAATGTTCAGCCCCCGTAATTACGTGAAGATGCCCACTTGCTGTGTGGGCTGCTGCACCGTGCTTGGTATGAACGCACGCCACTCTGCTATAATTTGTGTCCTCTTGTCATTAGTCATTTCATTTTTTGTGAACTTGTACGTTATATCGTTTTGTACAACAACTAGTATGTATGACATTTAACTGTTAAAGTAGATCTAATGTTTATTTTGCTTAGGCTCTTATTTCAAAATGTCAACTTACTACGAAAATGGCTTTTATTATATGAGGGAGCAGAAGTATTTTGTCAGACACGTTCTCTGTATCTTTAAGTTTACTCATTTTGAGCTGCGAAGTGTGACTTGTGGATGTAGTTGTTTTAATTTTGACCTGCCGATGCGTGACTTGTAGCTTGTTACGTACCTGCCAGTTCCTGAGAAACTGTACCTTTACTATTATTTTAAGAAATGTGCAGTAACTTGTCATTCGAGATCTGAAGATGGTAACAAAACTGATTATAGAGAATACAGATCATTATCAGCGAGCTTGGCAAAGAAGTTTATCTTCTTCTTTGTAGTTTAGTTTGCGTAACTTCAGCATCTTTAACTCAAGCTGTGTCAAATTATGACCTAGGCTATGCGGTAATTTTGTTGGATTTGCTTCATGATGTTTTATTTATGTTTTGCATACTGCCACTGCATGCATTTTAGATTAGTTTATCGACTGTCTTTCAGTTATCATATAACCCCTCCTTTCCCTGTTAGCGATTAACATATGTGAGTCTGACCTTAAAAAAGGGATGCAACCCCGTTACGTAACAAAGTAAATAAAAAAAAGACTTGAAATGTGTGTGGGTCCTATGAAGTGAAAGTTGTAACGGTTCCCTGTGATCATTATGTCATCAATTATGTTCTCCACATCTTCCATGCTTCCTTTCTTGACCATTACATCAACGGCACCATTACATAAAGGTACGCGAGTAAATAAAAATTTTGTGTTGTACGATTAGCCGGGTCGATTGAAACTGTTCCAACAGATCTGAAGTTACCCTTAATATTGCACTCTCCTTCCTCTAACCCCCCCTCCCCCCCCCCCCACACACACGAATGTCTTAAATTATCAAAAAACGACAAAGTGCTGAAATTCGCAACATGTAATTGATGACATAACCACCGCTATGTAGCCGAGTGAGACTCGCGAGCTGACCAGCATACCATAGAAGGACTTTTTGAGTTTTCCATGGCTGTATGAACGCTGTGTGCGTTGGACTAGTACGGGGGGTGGGGAGATTATGTAGAACACCTGAAACATTAAAACCAACGCCTCAATTTTTACCTATTTTTATTAATTCAGTCCGAAAAATTTTTGGACGGACGGTGTTTAGATGTTTCGGACAATATTCATTAAGTGCTTTTACAACCTTTAAGATCTTTCTAAAATTCATAAAACTGGCATTAAAATCACTCTGTAATTCATAAAACTCTGAATTTACAGGATTTTTACCAGCCCCCACAACCTACAGCAACAAATATTTAATTTAATGATAAGAAAAAAAAGAAAGCTGCATTTCAAACACTTAGCTCTGTCCTGGGATTGCTGGATAACGAAGGTAATAAAAAGCTATAAATTGTAATTCATTTGGTAGTGAAATAACCATCAGCAATTCACAAACGCCGCACAATATAAAAATAAAAGAACAGAGCACCCGCATCATAGAGCACTGCAATATGTGCAGGCGGTGTAACCGAGAGAACTCAATGTAAACTTTCGACTCTGTCAACTCTGTTAACACATGACAGCTTCCGCCTGTCAAGAAGCCATCAAAATTCTGAGAAAACGTCCAGTCATACAGGCACCCACATGTTCTACATACGAGCACCGGGTTATGTTTAGTGATCGCTGCTAACTTCGTACCTAGCTACGAAGGGTAGTGCGTTGCGTGGAGAGAGGCAACAGCACGAGAGAGAGAGAGAGAGAGAGAGAGAGAGAGAGGACATGGTAGTGCATGGGAATGCAAGCTTTCTGGGTGAATCGCGGTAAAGAAGTTTTCTCGGGATATCAGCCGAGTCAAGGTGTCGTTCTGCGGCAAAGTTTCGACAAGTATCCTACTCGTTATCTTCAGGCGTAGTCACATTGCCCCGAAGACAACGAGTAGGAAACTTGTCGAAACGTTGCCGCAGAACGACACATCTTGACTCGGCTGAGAAAAATTCGTTATGCAACAGGTAGTATTCGGCGAAAGTTAAGTCAGGGGATCAGGGTGTGTTATCTAGCATCAGTTCCAGGGGTGCAGGTTGATAGAAGTTGCTGTCGACTTCTGAGAGATGCATAATAGTACAGGCCACAGTAGTTTGCAAGTAGACCGGCAGATAACTGCCAACCTGCTTAGTACCCACCGCTAGCGTACACAAGTGAACATATGTACAGTGCACTGTAACTGATGATTACCACACAGAACGCATCATTTACGACAGCAAGATGGAAAGCTCCTATGTTGGTGCCCAAATGACACTGACATTACTAGTTTTGTGTCTGCACTTTCAAGATTGTGCAGTGGCGTGCGTCATGTTGTTACGGTTCTTGACACAACGCGCCGAATATTCTGTGCATTTCACCATTTCATTGGAAGTAATATTACATTTGGTCGCCACGTACGAAATCTTAAGGAATGTAGAGAATGGGAAGTGCTGTAGATATGGGTCAGCAGAAAGAAAGCAGGAAATTTAAATTCCGCATTTAATGATGTACAGTGGCGTGCAAAAGCAACTTCCACATGATGCGTCACTGCCAAATAACACAGCACGATGAAGTTTGGACCATACACAGAAAGAACTGCTGTGTCGAATGAAATAGCAAATTTAATGTTACTAGCCGCTCATTTATTTACACCCACTACGTGTTTCGAAGGTTTAGAGCTGCATCATCAGGAGGATTTAAATGTGTTAGGAAAAAGTAAGTGTGTGTCGTGTTAGGGCTTTAGGGTTACTTGTGGCACTGTCTCTAGTGGTCACAGGTTGCTTTCTTTACACGAACACTTCAAATGTTAACTACCATATTTTGTAAGCAAATGTTGTTCCACTGACACCTAATTTCACCGCAATTCTGCCCAGTGTCACCGCGGACGCGCCACACTATGGGAAGGTCGTCACAGCCCCTCTTACCCACATTGCAACCACCTATTTTGACGTCTCTGCGATGGAGGTCAGAACTGAGTGATCGAGGAAAACATTTCTGACACAATGCCTCCCAGGGACGAGATGAAAAGGCCTCAGCGGGGTGGCCTAACAGGCGTCAATGAAACAGCACCGTTCCTTGGGACATTGATTCCCACACATTTTGCCGAGGAAACCGACAGTTCGCAGTGCGATACGTAGCAGCACTACGTTCTCCATAGCGTTCCACACTGCTGCCACCCTCTGGGCTTTTCATTCGCGCCCGAAGCTCATCGGGGGACTGCAACCCCATTACACGTGATCTGATCCCTTTGGAGGATGGTGTGACCGCAGGTTTTGCTCCGGCGTATGTGGTTGAACCACTAGGCGTCAATGAAACGATCAACTTCATTCGACGAAATCTGAACGTGATCAGAAGCACAAAAGCGTTTTTATGCGTTTTTGATCACTCCTTTTCCACGCCCTTTTCTGGCGTGTTTGCGGGACGGGAAACAGTCCCTCTGAGAACCCCTCTGTTCGGCAACACCCTCGCTGCCACACACGCACCTTTGTTGGGCACGCTACAAATGTACCTGTCAGTGATTCGGCCTGGCGGTTGCTCTGTCGCCTAAAGGCAGGCAAACTCCACCTAATGGGTGTGTACCGAGTTGCGGAGGATCGTAATAGATCGGTAACGACAACAGAAAAAAAACTGTAACAAAACTGCTCAAAAGTTCTAGGAAGTTAAATGTATTCCTTTGGAAGGAAGGTAGCACAGATTTCGTGAAACCCTGTTGGGTAAATTTAAAGAGCATCTATTGTAATATTCCTTTGCTCAGTACGTGTCCCAGGTTCGATTCCCGGCGGGGTTGAGGATTTTCTCTGCACGGGGACTGGGTGTTTGTGTTGTCCTCATCATTTCATCATCATCATCATCATTCGTGACAGTGGCTAGTTTGAACTGTGAAAGAAATTGGACCGTCTAAAAATTGTGACTTTGTCTGGGCGCTGATAAACGTGCAGCTGAGCGCCCCACAAATGAAACATCCTTCGCTCAGAACGTGAATAGACTGAAAATCGATAATATTGGTAACGTGCATTTTCATATTTTCGCGGCGCAATGATTGTTCCATAAAATTTCGGCCGTGCAGCAGCATATATTCCACTCCCTTCTTCCAATATTTCGGCTGTGTACCTTCCAGCCGTCTTCAAAGAGAGCCGAGGTGACTGACGCTCCAGCAATTGCTCCGTGCTTTTTACAAACCGCGGACCACGCTACTGCGCATGCGGCCACGGATACTCAAGTCGCCAGAGACGTTGATCGGCGGCAAAGAGGTATAACGTATGCATGTAATTAGATCTGCGGCTGCACGGTCGATCCACACGGTGTTAGCGAAGTGTCACTGCGAGCTCACTGTCGCGACATCTTTGTGTGTTCATCACAGGAAGTGCCGGATTCTATGGTTTATCCAAGTTGAAGCCGCTACCTCTATTAATTAAATTCGTCGCCGACCGAATTTCGATTGCGTCTTTCACTACTGAATCGCAGAAAGATGAAGCCGAGGCTGAAATCTCGACGTTATCGTACACCATAGAGCGCCCAGTATTAATAAAGTGTTCTGCCAACGCCGATTTATTAGGTTGTAAAAGCCCGGCGTACCTGCGGTGCTCTGTGCATCTCTCATGGACTGTACGTGTCGCCTGTCCGATGTATTGTGGGGCGGCGGGTGGAAAATTTAGAATTATTTCCATTATTTGTTGCCGTTCTCAACAGTCTCTCTAACTACAATGTTGGCACCAAGAAAGTGATAAGCAAAAACGTGATGCCTGTAATTAGAGTCCGCTGTGCCCACTCTGATGAAGAATAAAAGTTATTGATTATTGAAGTTCATTACTGTGAGGATTTAGGATGCAGAAAATGCAGTTTACTATAACAATCTCCGCTATATTCTGGAAACGATAAATTCCAGACAAACGATTACTCATATCAGCTATTGCACTATCAGAGGAGTTCAGAGTCTATTGCGCGGATTCTGTTATCCCTAGATAACGAAACTGTTCAATAACCGTTATCGATGTAAATGTTCAAAGTGAATGCTCGACAAAATTTGATGTTAATACTCATCAAACGCCACGCTAGTAATGGTAGAAAGTCTGTCCTGCAGCGACACATGAAAATAAGACATGAGGCTGTTCCTGGCAACTGCACAAACGCGGCGCACCTTCCGACACGGAGTGCGCGCTGATACGAATCTAGAAGAGAACTGGGGCCTTACTCTAGCTCCCATGCTCTTACTTAAATAGCCGCGGAGCGGACCGCCGAAGGCTAGCCGCTGGGGCTAGCAGAACACCACTTCAAGTTACTAAATAATTAATTACTTCATTCGATGAAGACCAATTAAGCTCTCGATTCAATTGTGCAATCAGCACACAGATTAGCATCTATAATAAAATTCTAATGTGGCTATGTTAAATACTTTTGGTGAGAGAATTATTTTAGATGTACTGCACGCAACAGATGAACCCTGAACTTGCCCTTTGGAGAGACGCTACAGCTGCAGTTTTATAGCTACCTCTTTGATACTTCTCACATATTTGTTATTATAGCGCATCTCCATTCTACCTAAATCTAAACATCCTAGCTTTATGTAATCACTTACTTAATCTATCTTGCTTCCGAACTTTTAGGACACAAAAACAGAAAATCATGAATTTCAACTAAAATATTACTTTATGAAATCCAACATGCTGTTTCCATTGAATTAAAATGAAAAAGGAATCTGAATATATATTTTGAAGTTTCTAGCTCCTTTCTGTTGCACCATTGATTTTTATGTAAAATGTCCAAATTTCGAAAACTGCTGAAGTTACCAAACTGAAACTTAACACACTATTATTTTAGCATCACTCCTGACATGCTATCCACTTTTCAGATAATTTACTTTACTTTTAAGGGATTGCCCAAATATTCGTGACGTCACGGCTAGTTACAGTGGACGAGGCTGGCACACAATGGAAAGCATATGAATTCTATATGGCGTGAGTAGGCTGCTTCTCTACAGTATGAACGGCCACACTCACAGGGAATCCTGTAACCCCAGGGAATCCTATAACCCCAGGCTTACGAAGTACCAAACCATCTTTAACGCAAACCAGGTGCGCTGCTGCCTTTGGTGGAGGGGGGGGGGGGGGGGGGGCGGGCGAAAAATCACTTTCACTTTATGTTTTCTGAGGATCCGTCCCGTTTTGGACTATAGGCTTCCAACGTATGGCGGAAAAGCCATGGATTAGAAACTTTCCGTGTCTTCTTCTGCATTCCTTAAAAAATGGCTCTAAGCACTATGGGACTTAACATCTGAGGTCATCAGTCCCCTAGAACTCAGAACTACTTAAACCTAACTAACCTAAGGACATCACACACATCCATGCCCGAGGCAGGATTCGAACCTGCGACCGAAGCGGTCGCGCGGTTCCGGACTGAAGCGCTTAGAACCGATCGGCCACCGTGGCAGGCTGCATTCCCTATGCCTACTGTTGGTTTCATTTGTAGTGCCTTACGTGTCTTCTGCAGAGTGTACCCGTCGGCTTCAAAAACTCTTCTCAAGTGAAGAAACTCATCCTCCAGGCTGCTCTCGTCAGCAATGATATGTGCTCTGTGTACCAGAGTTCTGAGAACACTCATCGTCTGAGGAGGATGGTGGCAGCTATTTTCACGTAAATACAAATCCGTATTGGTCGGTTTCCGATATACTGCATGTACCAAAGTGCCATCATCTTTGCGTGGTACCTAAACATCCAAAAATGGAATGCACTCATCTCCACGGCCTCCAGAGCCTACCGTTTAAGGAGGAATCCTACCCAGGCTGTATTCACAAATACACAAATACGGTGACACTCTGCCGGAGATGAAAACCGCGCTACTAGACTCAGCTCTGCGTCGACCTATAACCTCTGCGTTTATCGCCTTGGTCGTGGAGTCGCAAGGCCACCCATAAGGTGTGTGTGTACAAAATCGACGGGAACTGACTGTAGAGGCATACGAGTTCACATCTTGGCACTGCGTTGCCATTTTAGACAAACAGCAACCATGTATTATGCATTTCGTAGTAGCACTTCGCTGAGTGCTTCGATCTACGGAAGATGTGCCGCTTCTACACACACGGTGCTCAGCAACAGCCGTCAGCAACCAGATGTGCCGCCGTAACAGTGCTATATTTAAAGGAACGTCCAGGCGCCTTTCGTGATCTCACTGAATTTCATTGCTCAGATTAGGTGAGTAGTTGACCTTACTTGATGAAATGCACTTAGTTCACGACTGAACTCTGTTGTGCAGAGGGTAAGATTGGATGCTTGCTGATACTTGCGACATGATAACTCCAAAGTGTCGCCCACATGCAAGACTGAATGATGATGATGAGAGAATAAATACTTGTGGGAAGCTGTTGCTGAAATCACGCCGTCTGCTATTCGTTCGTTCCAGTACACGAACTGATTTACAAAAAAAGTGAACCATCCAGAAGATGGTGAGGAAACGAGATGAAACTTCACCGGTTGGGATTAAAAAATAGAGTCAAACACAGACAACG